>NC_067169.1:47664853-49035392 GCF_903995435.1 Acomys russatus | reverse complement strand
ATATATATATATATATATATACCTAAATACAACCAGCTCAGCTTGTATAACATTAATGGACCATATGTTTCCAGGGCTGACCATTCGGTATTGGATAACCAGTTGGTGTGCTCTTCCCTATGGAAAACTATTTCTCCCACTCTCAACATTCCTTAGTTGCCTGTAGTATTTTGTATATGATTGAGGCCTTGTAAGCTTTTACCTCCCACTTTGGCATGTCTGTTTATTTCATCCTTGTTCTGCTCATGATTAGGCAGTTATATTGCTGAGACTTTATGGATGCGGCTTCTGATGCTACTATGAAACAAAATGTCACAACAAACTTTCAGAGGCCCCTGACTTGAGTCGACTGAATACTTCCTCCCTGAGGACTAGCGTTGGTGATACCAAAATATGCCACGCAAAATTACATGCAGGAGGAATCAACACACCTACCCAGTTTTGATGCCTAGGAACTACATCAATGGCATGGAAATGTAAGATACATTAATGGCATATATACCTTGGTGGTAACCAAAGGTCTTTTTAAAATTTAAATTTATTTTTAAAAATTTTATTCACTTCCTATCCCAATTGTATCACCCTCCCTCATCTCCTTCTGGTCATATACCTCTCTCTCCTCTCCCCTGTTCCTCTCCTCTAGTCCTCAGAAAGGGGGGAGTCCATCTCTTCTCCCAACTGATCCCAGCCTATCAAATGTCATCAGGACTGCCTCTTCCTCTGTGGCCTGGTAAGACACCCTGCCAGGGAGAAATGATCAAAGTGCAGGCAACAAAGTCCATGGCAGGAACAGCTCCTGCTCCCTTTAATAGGGGACCCATGTGGAGACTAAGCTGCCTATCAGGTACATCTGAGTTGGGGGTCTAGTTCCTCTCCATGCATGGTCCTTGTTTGGCCTTTAATTGGATTTAAGACTTAAGACTTTCTCAACAAAAAGTTAGCTACTCAGTGCTAGTGAAGTCATTGGTATTGGAGGAGAAACCACAGGTATTACTTTATTAAACCAGCAGAATCCCTAACAACAATCTAAACATCTGCCCTAAACACACAGATATATATTGTCTTTATCATCATCAAGGAAATTATGTCTTTTAATATAGGGAAGCTGTACTCTTGAAATCTTAAAAATATAGTTGTCCAAACATACCTGTGCAATGACACCACCAGTTAGCATACCAATATGGATGGCAGAAATATAACAAAGCACTACACCTAGATGATGAGCTACAAGCAATCAGTGATTACTGAAAGAGGAAAAATCAGTCTTCTTTGAGGATAAAATCCCCAATTTGTTACCCAATACCAAGTGGTTAACGATATACATATGAGCAACCCTAAATGAACTCATAAGTTTGTATTTATATATTTATCCAGTTATATTAGCAATATTAATTAAAAGCCATGAATACAAGAGTGATCAGGGGTAAGAACAAGGGAGAGGTTGGAGGAAAGAGAAGGAAGGTGGAAATTATGTAAATGTAGTACACATATATGAAATAAAAAAATAAATTTTAAAGCTGAAATTGTTTTGAGAGTCAGAATAACCTGACTAACAACTTGAAAGGAAGTTTCTTTGCTTGATGCTGTGATATTTGTTAGATAGTTTACAGAAAATGGAAGTCTTCATAGAAAATCACAACTGGTAATAATGCAAAAATTGGCAGATGATGGAGAGCTCCACCTCAAAATATATCCATAACAGTTCTTATACCTAAGGCTCAGTGAACATCATTGAAGTCTGGATGGAAAGGTTTTAAGAGCCAGAAGAACAGGATGTTTGTTGTGAGAGTGTGTCGTCTAGAAATCATGAGGAAGGTACACCTATGATACCTCAACAATATAGCTTCATATACAAGATCTTAACCATGGCAGTCACAATAGACTTGATAATGAAGAAGAGTGACATTTATGGGGTCTAATTCCTATGCAAAGTACTAAAGCAACTAAAAACTACTGATCTAGGGAATATTGGATTCCCCAATTGGTTACCCAAGACAACTGTCACATCATACACATACAAGAATCACTAAATGGGCTCATGGGGTTATATATGTATGAATATATTTTTAGTAATAATATTCAAAGAAAAAGTCAATCAATTTGAGAAGGAGCCAGAGTGTACATGGGAAAGGTTGGAGAAAGATAACACATGGAAGGGAGAAAAGGAAAGGAGGTGTGCCATATTTATATTTTAGTTAAAAATTTTCCATTCAAAATTATTTATAATAAACACTCTTTGAAAACAATGGGTTATTCTAAGGACATTGGACCAAGGCCAACATAATACAAATAGGACTATATCTGTCACAGCTGTTGTATCTTCAAGTAGGAGTTCAAACTGCTATCACATTTATATCTTCCTCTGCATTAAGAAAAGGGGTGATACCCTGATTGATCTCTGCCTCTTTGCTTCTTGGTAACATGGACTACCACCTAACCTTTGTATAGACTAGTACAGTTCACTAGTGTAGTCATATGTAATACCTCAGTCTGTTTCTATTTTTCCTAATTATAACAGTTTAATATTAGTTTAAATCTAGATCTTAAATAAACATAAGGAAAATATTTTAAATTGTCCAACTGAGTCTGTATATTTGTAAGTATACAGAATTCCATTATGCTAATTTTATTGAGGTTATAATATAATGACATTTATTTTTCCCCTTCCTCCATTTAAACCTTTCCACATGCCACTCCCTGTTCTTCAAATTCAGAATCTCTTTTTTCATTATTCCATGCATGTGTGTGTATGCATACACATATATATTCCTAATACATGACCTTCCCAGTTCCTATAATGAGTCTTGTATGTTTATTATCAGGGTTGACCATTTGATACTGGGCAACCAATTGATGTGCTCAATTTATTTTCATAGCAACTTCTGAAATGAAGCAGAGGGTGCAAGGGAATCTCTGTTGTACAGAAAAGGAACCTAAGCATGGGGAACTAAAGTAAACTTTCCATTGTTTTATAGCTATTCAAATGAAGAAAATATGAACTTGAATTCTCTTAAGTGAGAGTTCTCTCTTTCACATTGGGTTTTTGGTGCCTAGTACTACTCAATGAGTGTTTCATCCTTTAGTCCACAAGGCATAAGCTATTTGCACCTAATTGAAAACAGGATCCAGTGGTTGGAAAAATCCATCTTGAAACTGGAAAAAATGATCACAGTCATGCCTGTGAATTGCTGACAGTGAAGGTATAAAGTGTAGGTAGTGATTAGATATTGTTGACAGATTCTCCAAACTTGTTTATACTTGCCTTTTTACATATGTCTCCTCAGAGAAGTATGAATTTTTTCTTAAGTCACACAGAAAATTCTCCAATTGCTTTAGTTTCACTACGATCCCTTGTAGCTATTTATAATAACATGGATCAATGTATGAACAACAAAGTAGTTTTGAGTTTTTGAACAAGGTAGCTATTGTCATAAAAAGGACATCTTTCATATCTTTGAAAATGGAGCATTATTGTTGAGAATCTTTACATTTTACCTAATCAATCACAAATGGGACTATGATACATGTCATTTAAACATATATTGCTTAGTTCAAACAGATTTGTATTTTTAAATACAACTAAAGCTGTAAATTAAATCAAATGGTATTTTCCAATAGACAAAAAAGTGATAACATTCTTGCTTATTTTTATGGCATAGAGATTTTTTCTTCCTAAATAAACTTCAATATCAGAATAGGGGATATTCAATTACCACAAATATTAGCATTTCAGTAATGGTCCTACTGTCTCCTACCCAACATTATATTCCTTAGTCATCTGTCTTCCAATGCTTCTCAAAAGTGAGTGGTCATTCTCAGGAAAATCTGTCTGCAAAGTTGTTTAAAGTAGCCCCTGTCACAAGAAGTAAATTAGCTCAGGAATATGGATACAAAAGCTATAGTAGAATTAGAAAAGTAATTGAATTACTTCAGATTAAAGTTAAAGGGTTTCATTATATATATTGAAGTTGTCTTATAGGATGAACTGTAACAAGAACTGACATTTATTAAATTTTACTTTGTGATCTCCTTCCTTCTAAGAGCTTCATGTAGAGTAATTTAGCAGAAAGAGAACTTACTATGTGCTCAGAGTTTGTTTATTCCTCACAGCACTCTTGTGAAAAATGTGTTATTTTACAGATAAGAAAAGAGACACATGAAGCTTATAGTAACTTGTTAGAGGTCATATATGCTGTAATTAATAAAGTCATGATTGAAATCTCTGAAATCTGACTTTGTAGATTGTATTATTCTGTCTACTAAAAGATACCTGTATGTCATGTGTGTGTACCACACATGATTGCCAAGATGCACAAAACCTTTCAAGAGTTAAGGGCTGTTTTCAAACAACCTACTATGTGCCAGGTATTCTCTCAAGAGGTATATGATGCAAAACTCACCAAGTTCATAATTTTAAATATTGAATAGGTTTTTTATTTTGCTGGGAAAAAAACCCACCACTATAACTGGTATAAGTTCAATATTTTAGTATTTTCAGGGACTTTTAAAACTTAACATATAAGTTTGTCTGGATAGGTTTTTATTTTTCCATATTCTGTTGTTTTATTACCCTTTCTCCTTCTGCTATTTTCTCCTAAAACCTACTAAAAGAATACTGTTTTTAATGGGGAAATTATATTGATGTAACTCTAGCCCACCTCTTATGTGTGTGATTATAGACTGTTCTGATAAAACCACTATAGATTTAAGAATATAAATTGTTTACTTTGGTGGTTCTAACATTCTAGTATGCTCACAGGACTATCTTGACTGTTCTTTCTCTAAGTAAGAACTCATCTAAGGTCAGAGAAGTCCTCACTGAGATTTTTATTACATACAAATACTTTGGTATGGCCACAAAATTTGTCATAGAGTATGGTAATGCATTTCACTGAACCACTGAAAGCATGCTTCCACACCTAGATGGCTGTCAGTTGAAGGATGGAACATTTACACAATGGAATAGCACAGATAAATGCATATAGACCTAGAAAAACATCATCTTTAGTGAGGTAACCTAGACCTCCCAAATGTGTATATATCCCTATATATGTGGATGTTAGCTGTTAAATTTTCCATAAACAGGCTACAATTAGCATAACCACAGAAATTAGGTATTGAGTAAGGACCTATGTGGGGAGGGAGGGATCTTCTTAGGAAGGTGTAATGAATTAGAAAATTAGAAATCAACATGTGTGGTTGGGAATGGAAGAGGAGGATCAAATGGGGAGGGGGAAGGCAAAAGAGGGAAGGGATGGAATACAGACAGGGACAGCTAAAACTAAGGGACATTAGATGGGTACTATAGAAACCTAATACAGTAGAAACTTCCTAAAATATATACCAAAATGACAGGGGAAATAAGCCCCAACTAGACACCCTTTGGCACCAAATAAAGCCACAAGTTCCAGAAATGAGTTAAATCTCATTGAGCTGTTAGCCAAATGGGTCCTATGAAAACCCCAAAACAACTCAAACTACTTCCAAGGCTACCACAAACTGATGGTAAGGCACGAATGCCGAAGATACCATCTCCACTACTCATTGGACATGGAGAAGTCAAGCTGTTGCTCAGCTAGAGCCTTTACTCATATGGAAGTTCATAGCACTGGAAGGTACTCTGCATGCTACCAAAGTAGCAAGGTTAAGAATCCCAACCAGCTACAAACCTTTTGATCTACAATGCTGACTAGCCTACAAGATATGCTTGTGCAATATTGCCGCAGAACTTTGGGTGTAACTAGCCAGTATCTGATTGGCTTTGAGGCTCACTCCATGAGACAAAACCAATATGTAACACTGTTCATGTGTCCAAGAACCTGAGACTAGATAGACCGGAGACAGAAAGGAAAACCAAATCCTTCTGTTTTATTAAAGGAACATAGCAACGAAATAGCTCTTAAAGACATTCTGCTATATTCATATATCAGTGCCTTGCTCAGCCATCAACAAAGAAGCTTCTTTCTGCAGCAAATGGATACAAACACAGAGACCCACAAAGCAGGACCTTGGAGCACTAAGACATAAATGGGTTGTCTACTTCAAATTCCTCCCCTTAGGACTCAGAGATCTCTGTGGAAAAGGAGACAGAGTGTAAGAGCCAGAGGTGGTGAGGACACCAAAGAAACAAGTCTTTCTAAATCAGCATGAGACAAGCTCATATAGACTCATAGAAACTGAGGCAGCATGCACAGGACTAAACCAGATGGGGTTCTAGCACTTAGAAGGGAAGTGGACATATGCCCATCCATAACCCAGAAGCTATCTCCATTCATATAAAATCAATTTCCCCAACAAAATCTTACCAGCTATATAAACCACTCTTAAGTGTAGACTCTATGCCCAGTAGTAGATGGCTGATAGAAAACAACTCAGTGGCATTTTTTAACCTTTTAGATCTTTTCCATACACATTACAGTTTCTGAATTTGTATTTTTATTTTTGTGTTGAAAAATATGTGTCTCTGTGTGTGTGTTTTTGTAACTTCTTTTGACTCTTTCATTTGTTTTGTCCTATTCTAGTTTGCTTGCCTTTATCTTACTTTATTATTATTTTTTAAGATGCCTATTTGTTTTATAATGAGATAGAGACAGAGACAGACAGACAGACAGGTGTATATTTAGCTGGGCAGGTAAGTGGGGAAGACCTGGGAGGAATGAGGGGAGGAGAAACTGTAATCAGAATGTATTCTATGAAAAAAAAATTCAATACAAAGGAAAGTATGTTTCCACATCTTTTCCTTTTACAATTCAGCCTACATTGACAATACAGATATACTTCATACTAGCCTTTACCTTTTGTACAGTGGTTGTAATTACTAGGCTAGCATTGCTGGAAGTTGAATTTATATTCAGTATATTTCCTTTTGTAGGGCCTTTAACATATTAGCTGCTTCTTTCATCTTCTTGATGAAGTTGTGATTGTTTCCAGCTCCAGGTTTTAAATATTCCTACCTTCTAGATCACTCTCTACTATCCCTGTTTCCTGGCTATTAGATTCCTAACTGGTAACAAAAGAGAATATATTAACATTAAATAAGTAATAATATAGTTCAATATACCTCAATGAGTGGCCATGGTTCAAGAACATGGATTCATTCCACTCTCTTGAATGGGTATGTTCTATAATTAAATATGCTACATGAACTTTCATATATATATAAATGAAAAAAAGTCACAGATAAATATGTTAGTGGGGAGATTAATTTGGTAGACTCTAGAAGAAAAAGTAAAAGGTCTCTATAACTTTCATGTGTTATACTATAGAATCATTAGTATTTCAGGGTTAGCAAGGATAGAGGTATACTAATTTTACTAATAAAATCTAAGTCATAAGGTTCTAAGCCATCCATGTTTAAACAATCTGCCTTCTTATTAATACAGATGTGGTTTCTTCAGAAAATGTTAGTTCACTAAGTAGCTTGGAGTTTCTGGCATTACATAGCATGCCACGTCTTTCAACCTGAGCTTCTGGGATCTAGCAACATTTCTAGTTTTTTATGGGTAAATTTCTCAGATTTTGGATTGTTCTTGTTTGCCAAAATGATTCCATAACACCACTTTAGTAAGTACAGGTATAAGATAGGGCTGTCACTTAAGCACATGGCTCGGGTCTGATTGTTGTTAACTTTAGTTGCTGCCATTTCTTTGGGAAGACCCATTTTGTCCTCATTTCACAGAAGAGAAAATGGAGTGTTACCAGCCCTAAGTTATTTGCTCAAGACTATATAGTGAAAGTAATTCAAATTCAAATGTGTTCTTACTTTATAACCCCTGTTCTTAGCTACTATATGGAGTCTGCATGGCTTGTCTTGATTAACATGTACTCAGAATACCTATGTTCAAATGCTGTCTCAGTAAGTAACGTTGGACATATATCTCCCATCATTTCTTGGTTAGAGGATATATTGTAGCTTCTTTAATTTGCATCTGCTTTTATCAGTATGGAGCTTCCCAATTTTTGCTGACACAACTAAGTTTTTCTCTTTTTTGAATTTTTTATTAAATATTTATTTACCCATTTATATTATTATACATATATACAATAAACTGCCTATAGCAAGAACAACCATGATACAATCAGGAATTATATGAATGTTACATTCTTAGTGTTTTGGCTATTTGTATTTGACAGCCTTGAAGAAAACACCTTGCATATCTTGGTGAATCTAACATTCTGAATGTAAATCAATCTCCATAACATCTTGTCATTATCAACTTAATACATCTATCTAGGCCTAAAAAATCTTAACTACTAAACAACTAAGCTTCATTATACCTAGTCTTCAACCCCATCAGAGACTTGAGAATGAATAGACTTGATTGCCTGTGTGTGCCAGGAGTGCAGGTAGTAGCTTTCCAAATGAGAAGACGACAGAGACAATTTGCTAACTGAATAGTCACCCAAAACTCTCAATAACATTGGAGCATCATCTTCAGCCTTATGGCCCAATATATCTGGCAGACATATTTGTGAGGCAGGAACTATTGAGGATTTGCTTACCCTGTCTTGGCAGAGTTTGTCTGTCGACTCTGCCTGTATCCAAACTTGTCCTTTTTAAGGCAGAATTCTATCTGTGGTAGAAATGAGGACAATTTAGCCCAGGTTTTTCAATGACTTAAAAACAATTGTTTTATGTATAATATTGACTTTTAGTAAGTCTTTGGATTCCTGTGTTGTCTCAGTTTTCATTATTTTTTGCTTTTTAGTTGGAGTCTTGTTTTCCCCCTTCAGTGGGGAAGGTATTACTTCTGTTTGTACTTCGAAGTAACAGTCTATTATTCAGAAATCAGGGCAAGAACTCATACAAGGCAGGAGCCTAGAGGCTGGAAATGATTCCAAGGTCATGGAGGAGTGCTTCTTACTGGTTTGCTCATTATGGCTTCTACAACCTGCTTTCTTATACAATCTAGGACCACCAGCCCAGAGACAGCACCACCCACAACAAATTGAGCTCTCTCCCACCAATCATTTAAGAAAATGCCCTACCATGAAACTTATGGAGGCATATTTTTAATTGATGTTCCTTCAATTCAAATGACTCTAGATGTGTCTAGTTGACATAAAATTAGCTAGGACACTACTAATCTTTATTTCTGTCTTTTTGAAGTTTTATTTCTATGTAAATATCCACTTAGCCTAGCATAATATCAGGAATAGAGGCTTTCCCAAGTAGTATTGGCTTCAGTTCTAACACTTATTTAACCTATAAAATCTGTTTCTCCATTAGAAAAGAATCCAATTATGGGTCTGGTAAAGCAAACAAACCCATCTGTCTGACTGAAAATCTCAAGAAATTTTCTTTCATTCATATTTTTGAATGCTCACGATGGAGCGTGTTCTCTACTCTGTAATAGTCTCTCTCTCTCTCTCTCTCTCTCTCTCTCTCTCTCTCTCTCTCTCTCTCTCACACACACACACACACACACACATACACCCACACACACACACATTGTGCAAACACAGACACATACGCACATACACAGAGATGTAGCAGTTTCTTAAGTATAGTCCAAAGATAAGTAAACTCCTACACTCATTTTCATTTAAAGGCTGTGAAGAATTAGTCTTGTTATGTAATCCTAGTGTGCCTGGAACTACAGATACAAGGCTGCCTTAGTGCTAACAGCAATCCTTATGTCTCTGCCTCTCAGTGATGGGATTACAATCCTGCAAGGGCACCTTTCCTACAAGTTCACTCATTGTAAATAAATACTACTTTAATACTAACAACATCAATAAAAATAAAAATACTAGTATAATAGTAGAATTATGTGAATATAAAATTCACCAATGACTTGCCTTTAATTTTGTTAACTATAGGGTTTTGCTATTTAAACGTCTTGGTTGCAGTAATAGAAGCCCAATGAATTCACTGAAGCAAAAAATTGATAACAGTCTATAAAGCTATTTACAATACAGCTAAGAGAGATATCCAATAGAACCACATTTCTGTTTAGCCTCTGAAACAATTAGAACAACGAACTCAAAAATGTAGTGTTCTGTCTCAGTTGTCTATGCTTCCCTAAGCATGCATGCTACTTTTCTGTCTACAAACCATTTTCTCTATTTTAAAGCCACATTGGAGAAAACATACTGTTCACAACTTTGAAATCCAATTTCAGAGTTAAACTGAACTGAACTCCTGTCATTAAAAAAAAAAAAAAAAAAGATTCAACGGAGGAATGTTATTGTAAAAGTCTGGGTTAGATAGTTATCCTTCAACTAGTCACCAGGAAATAACTTCTTATGTTTGGAAAATCTTAGTACTCAGTAGTTTCATGAATGTGAGAGACCTCTTGTTAAAAAAAAGTGAGGCACAGTATTATTTGAAGGGTATTTTTAGAAAACAATCAAATGAATACAGTTCTTTCACAGATGCAGAAATTATACATACCCACCAACTAGTGAAGCCTAAGAACTTTACTAGTGAGATGAAGAAGTGTATTTTTCTTTTTTTGGATTGCTTTTTAAAATTTTTTATTATTAAATATTTTTTTATTTTTTACACACACACACACACACACACACACACACACACACACTAAACTACCTACAGCAAGAAGAACCACTAAACAATCAGGAATTATATAAATGTTACGTTCGTAGTGTTTTGGCTATTTGTATTTGACAGCCTTGAGGAAAATATCGTTCCTATCTTGGTGAGTCTAAATTTCTGAATGTAAATCAACATCTATCATATCTCATCATTATCAACTTAAAACATCTATCTAGACCCAAAAATATCCCAACCCCTAAACAACCAAGTTTAATTGTATCACTAAACTATTTGGCCTTCCACCTGATCAGAGACTTGAGAAGGAATAAAATTAATTACCTGAGTATACAGGGAGTGCCAGCTGGCAGGTTCCCAAATGAGAAGATGACAGAGACAGTTTGCTGCCTGAACAGTCACTCAAAATTCTCTATAATGTTGGATCATCATCTTTAGCCTCCTGGACCAATATATCTGACAGACATATTTGTGAGGCAGGAGCTATTGAGAACTTGCTTACCCTGTCTTGGCAGAGTTTGGCCATTGACTCCGCCTGTATCCAAGCTTGCACATTTTTAGGTATAATTAGATCTGTGAAGAAACAAGGACATTTTGCCCAGTGGCTGTTTTGCCACATTTGAAGCCATTTCCATAAAGAGGTTCTTTGATGCTCATCATCTTCTCTGAGGTAGGCTGAGTGTTGCCAGGAGTTAAACTGTCTCATTGTCAATGAATCTTTAAAATAATAAAAACATCTTTAAATGTCATATTCTATAGTCTCTGAGGTTTTTAAACACATTATCTATTTTACTTTAACTTTCTATAGAACCATATCTATCAGTTACACCTAGGATGTATATTCTTGTGATAAAAATAAACTAGTAATTATATGACCATGATTTGATCAACTAACAGTTAGCTTGTATAATTTACTTATCCTCAACAGCCTCCAATAGCACTTTAAACTTATTGGAAGTAAATCTTGTATTATAATTGAGTTGTATGGGTACAATACTGCATATTAAAGTAGAAACATATATATACATACATATGTATATAAAATTTGTGAAGAATAATCTTAAATTTGAATTCTATACCAATGTATCTATCTAACATTAAACTTATTTTGTATCTGTATACAAAATTCTATACCAGTGAACTAAAAATAACTTTGTTAGTAACAACTAATGCATTAAGTTGAGGAGTAGATCCACTAATCTACTTTTTATCCTATCCTCTGTAAACATTTCTTTCTTTTCAACCTGTATCTCCAAACCTAAAAATGTAAGATAAAGAAAAAGACATCCCTGAGTCCAACCTTTTTTTCTCTCTAAATAAGACCAATAGTAACTTATAACCAACTCCCATTGAAAATAAACATCTATCACCCAAGAAAGCAACAAAAAATCTACCAAACTCCCCTTAAAAGAAATGGGGCATTGTTTTCTTAAGGCTTCTTCTGGCTAATTTGGGATGAATAATACCTTCACAATTGTCCAAAAAAAAATGGGGGAAATGGTTAAACAAGCTAGGAATAGCATTTATGGTCCAGTTTCAAAATGTTGAGAAATTCCAGGCTTAATTAGAGTCCTGTGTAGGACAGTCTGAAATGCAGGACCAATTGATATTGGAAGCTTCCTTTGAAAGTGTCCTGGGAGCTGTCCTGTTCTGATAAGGTACAGCAACTGAAGTATTTGGTGATGGAACATGACGGTTGCAGGATGTCAGTGTCCAGCATGCTGATAAGAATGCATCCTGTCATGTCTTGTCCAGTGTCAGAGGGAGAGAGAAGGTATGATGGAGGGAGGAGTGATTGGGAGAGCATGAGGGAGAGGGATGCAACTGGGATGTGAAGAATTCAAACTGCAGAACAAGCAGGTAACTTATATTACTAATCCACTGTATGAGAATAGCTCTGAGACTGGCTGAGACATGGATGTCTAGGCATAGACAGTGCTTCTTGTTGGTCACAGAATCCTTGTGAATTACTATTAGATGCCATTCTTTATGTGGCATGAATGAAGATTTACAGATGTCTTCTTTTCTACTCATACAAAGAGCAGAGAACCGGCCTTAATTGTTCTGTACATCATGCACACCTTATACATTTATACTTTTAGGACTGTAGAATGCTTGTGAGAAAGTATATGTTTTCAGAATGGAAGTGCATTTTTCTTAACTTACCAAAATACCTTTGCCCTCCCTCACTTATAACAATGACATCCTATGCTTTAATGTTACTAAAATAAAAACCCGGAAATATTATCACTAATTTATCTACTCCCTCCTTTAAAAATTTACAAGTATAGTTATTGTTTGGTAGAAAACAATAAGAAAAACCTCTTAGTGATAACATTTTATGATTTTATGATTTATTATTAAATTTCTTATACTGCCATAATCCTTAATCTATCTGCTATCAATTCCAGCAAGTATGAACAATACTAATATCTCTCCTATTTATCCTACTAGACTTGTGCTGATCATAAGGCTGAACCCCCTCTCTGAGGAAGTGCTCAGGCATGAAGTTTTCCCATTACTGACACATTAAGTGAATGAGTTGACCAGATCATTTCCTTCAAGCAGTTTCTGGTAGTGGAGGGAGGATGGTGAAAAATAGAAGGCATGATAACATGGGATTTCTAACCTACACACTTAACAAAAATGAAGGTTGTTTTTGTTTTGTTTAATATTTCATCTCTTGCTCCTCTCCATGATCTTGCCATCTAGGAGGAAGTCAATTGCACTGTGTTGCATGCTTTAATGAATTATCCTTAATTGGACCCACATCTCCTTTGACTTTCAAATCTGTGCTATAAATATTAAAGAATCAAGCAAGACTTGATATCTGAGAAACACCAGACCATACAATATATATTTTGTTTATTTCTATATTAATAAAATAGGAAGAATTATTTTTTATTTGTGAAGAACAGAAAGATGTTACATTCTCAGATATAAAACATACAGAACTGGTGTTTTTTTTTTTCAGGTTTTAAAAATTAATCATTTAATTTTCTCATAAAATATGCCCAGATTATAGTTTTCCCCTCTATCCTTCTCAGTTCCTCCCCACCTCCTTTCCCCTCTGGATCTCATTAGAAAGAGCAGACTTCTAAAAGATAAAAAGTAAATATGACAGAATAAAATCTAATGAGATAAAGAAAAAGCTATCATATTGAAGTTGTGCACTGCAACTGAACAAGAAGAGAACAGTCCCAAGAACAGGCACAAGAATCAGAGATCCATACATTCTCATGGTTAGGAATCCCATAGAAACACTAAGTGGAAAGTAGAAGAATTGGTGCAGAGTCCTATAGGCCCTGTGTTTGCTGCTTCAGTCTCTGTGAGCTTATATGCAGTCAGTGGGCCTTGTTCTGATGTCCTCCATCCCCTGTGGCTCTTACAATCTTTTTGCCTTCTGCTCTGTGGGGTGTCTGAGCTCTCAGGGCAAGGATTTGGTGGAACCCTCCCATTTAGACTCTCTGTATGATGTCCAGCTGTGGGTCTCTGCATCTGTTCCCATCTGCAGTCTGAGGAAGTCTCCCAGAGCAACTGGCATTTTAACTTAGGCATCTTGTTGCATAGTTCTGAAGACTGACAGCATAGTACATTTAAGTATCAGTTCTTATGTTCAAGAGTCAGAAAAGATGCATTCATGCATGCAAACTACAAAAGGGTTAAAAATACTCTGCAAAATGAAAGATTCATGAATTAATATGGGTAGCTCATTTTGTCAAATGTTATTTGTTTTCCCTTAATAAAAAAAACCACCCCTACCAAATTCATTTTCTCTTTGAATATTTCTTTCTTTTTTCTTTTCTTTCTTTCTTTCTTTCTTTTCTTTTTCTTCTTCTTCTTCTTTTTTTTTTTTTTTTACAGGTTAAGCTTTTTATTGAACGTGTTAACAAGAGGTTTAGTCAAAAAGACCAAAGCCCATGTCATCACCATCACCTGAGATTCTTCCTTCTTTGCTTCCAACTTCTTCTCCTCAGCTGGGGCAGCAGCGGTGTCTGGCACAGGACCTCCTGCTGGTGCACACCCAGCTGCTGGAACTGGCCCACTAGCCCCTACATTGCAGGCTCCCAATGTTAGCACTGGCCAGGGCCTTTGCAAACAAGCCAGGCCAGAAAGGTTCAACTTTGACAGCTGCTGCTTTAGTGAGGGCATTGATCTGATGCTCCTTGACCGTCACCTTATCGTCGTGAAGAATGAGGGCAAAGTAGATGGAGGTGAGTTTAGAGACAGAGGCCATGTTGTGGATTGCCAGCACGGTACTAGTCCGGATGAAGTGAAGGCCTCACTTTAACGCAGCAGTAGCTTCCTCAAAGGACTGAGCTAAGGAAAAGCTGAATCTTAAGTGCAAAGTGTCAACAGTTTCTGGCATTTCCTACCTGCTGAGTTGGGCCCCTCTGAACTTCAAAACAGCTTATAGAAATGTGAAATAAAACAAAGTTTTCAATTTCTTAATTTTATTTCTTAAATGCTTTGTGGGCCCAAGCTTTATCTTTGACTAGTTTACAGGAGTAATCACTATGATGAAAATAACTGATGATTAGCTTAAATCAATTATTTCATGGTAGAATAAAAATAGTCATTGTACTTTAAATTTTTTTCTATTAATTTGTAACAGCATGCAAACTAATGGGTTTCATTATGAAAACATGCATATGTGTAGCAATTCATGTCTATATTTCTTTCTTTTTTAAAGATTTATTTATTTATTATTATGTATACAGAGCTCTGCCTGCATGTACACCTGCAGGCCAGAGGAGGATATCAGATCACATTATAGATGGTTGTGAGCCACCATGTGGTTGCTGGAAATTGAACTCATGACCTCTGGAAGAGCAGTCAGTGCCATCTCTCCAGCCCCTATATTTATTTCTATATTCATTCTACTGTATATGTTATGAACTGATCACATCTAGTACATAATTTCAAAGCCTTAGTGTCCCAGTTGCATACTTTATCATCTTCTTTTTATCTAAAAGCAGCTGTGTCTTCATTTACGACATTGAATTCCAAAGTTTATATTTTACTGCTCATCTAAACCAATGATTCCTAACTAGGTTTTGCAACAAGCGAGATACTTTTGTCCATATCAGACAGAGCTCATATTGTGTTTGACTTTCACCAAGCAACTGGTGGTATCCAGGAACAGCAGAAACAAGATCAAGCAGGAAAGAAAGTGCATACCATGATAAAGGGCATTAGCCCAGTGCATTCATCCAAGGGTGCTCGGAGTGGACTTCAGATGTGTGATCTTATTTCTGACTTCAATGGCGTTTGTGAGAGGTTCAAAGTTCTAGCTAACCAGTACAATGCTATGTATCCTACTCTGGAAATAGACATTGAAGATGAATTACAGAAACTCAAGAATTATATGGAAAGAATTAAACTGATGGTAAAAGATGGAGTTTACTTCCTATATGTGGCCTTTAATGGACCACTCAAGAAAACCTTGGTAGAAGGTGCAAACACAGCTTTATTAGATATTAATTGTTGAGCTTACCCTTTTGTAACCTCTTCAAAATGTACTGTTGGAGGCACTTATACAGGTGTGAGTGTGCCCCCCTGAAAATGTTGGATAGGTATATGAAGTTGTAAAAGTTTATACCACTAGAGTTGGTATTGGTGCCTTTCGCACAGAGCAAGACAACGAAATTGGAGAATTATTACAAATACAGGGTAGAGAATTTCGAGTAACGACTTGGAGGAAAAGAAGATGCAGCTGGTTGGACCTAGTTGCTCAAATATACTCATATGATAATTGGTTTTACTACATTGGCCTTTACCAAATTGGATATTTTGTATATGTACAGGAATCAAACATTGGACTTGCTTACAGCTTAAATGGGGAAATTATACTTCATTTCCGAGAGAACCAAGAAGTCTTAAATAACGTGGAGGTTCTGTATAATACTCTCCTTGGATGGAACACAGACATATCTCATGCAAGTACATTTGAGGAGCTACCTGTCAACACACAAAATTATGTTCGGTTTTTTGAAGATGAGCTTTGAATACCAGTTAAATGTATTGGTGTAGGTAAATCTAGACAGCCAATAATTCAGCTCTTCCAAGGATTGCCAGCAATGCACAAGGCACTGCTTGAGAGGAAGGGCAAAATGCTTATCCATTTCTCCGTAATCTGCAAATTCAAGAATAAAGATATTGAGATGAATTTTAAACTGGCATTAGTTTGCAGTCTGTGATGGATGGTTGTCACAGACTGGTGCTCTCACATCAAGCTTCTCAGCTGGCATGGCTCTCACATCTGTTGCTTTTGCTGCCCATGGTGCCATCACACATAGCTCCTCTCAATGTTTATTAACCATATAATCCCTGTTTGAAATCTAAAGCATCCACCCTAGTTTCTCTTCATTATTGTCATGGTGCTTCAGTTTTTACCCCAACTAGATGGTGAGAATAATTAATGCAGTTTTGCAAAACTATTTTTACATTTGATCATTAAATTCTGTTATTGTAATATTTGTTGTTAGAAGAAAATGATGAACAGATAGGGTTTCTGTCAACTTTGGTAATGCTAATAAATCTGTTTAAATTGTGAACTGCTTATTTTCTGCTGTGATCACTGCAGAACTCAGCTTTGGTTGGGTGTTGGGAGTATCTAGTTCTTTCTGCAATTATTTAATACAATGAACATTTAATTCAGTAGTCAAAAATAAGAGACTATTTCCACACAATAACAATCTTAATGTTGAAAAGTCATTATTTAAGAAAAACTGTTGTGGAAAAAAAGAGTAGCACTAGTCTATAGGCATCAGCATATTTTTTTTCCAAGACAGGGTTTCTATGTGTAGCCTTGGCTGTCCTGGAGTTACTTTGTAGACCAGGATGACCTCAAACTCACTGACATCTCTCTGCCTCTGCCCCCCTGAGTTCTGGGATTACAGACATGTGGCACCACACCCACCTTCAACATAAATTTTTAAAAATTTGATAACCTGTTTATTTGACAAAACAATGTCATAAGTTCATCAGTGCCATGGGGTTTTTGTTGAAGTTTACAGTACCAGGAATGAATTCTATCTGAGTTGTGGACCTCAAATCCAGTAAGAAAACAAGTGGTTAACTTTACAATAAGCCTATTGTTTGTGGTGGTTTGAAAGAGAAATGTTCCTCATAGGCTTGTATTTTTGAACATTTGATATCCAGTAGGTGGTGCTGTTTGGGAGGTTATGGAACACTTAAGACATGGAATCTTGCTGGAGAAAATACATCACATAGGGTAGAGAGAGGTATGAGAGTTTAATTCTCTCTTCTCTCTTCCAATTCATGCCTTTTTGCTTCCTGTGTGTGGGGTTGATCTCTCAGCTTCCTTTTCCAGTTGCTATGCCTTTTTTGCCACTAGGGACCTCTAGCCCTCTGCAAGGTTAAACCAAAATAAACTCTACTTTTAGTTCCCTTTGGTCATTGTATTTTATCACAGCAACAAATATAGCAACTAATTTGCTCTAGTTCACCATCAGGTACTATTCCTAATTTCCTAATTTCTTCCCTACTAACCTCTTGCCCCCATCTCCACTAAAATCATTAACCACCAATATCCCTCCATACTTTCATATGACATTTATTCTACTACCTCTTAACCTCTAGTGCCATTTTCTCATTCCTTTTTTCTTGACCCCTTATTAGCTTCCAGACTTCTATAGACACTAAATCAAGCATACAGATCTAGAACTTAAAAGCTGGGATCTATACAGTGCCTTGCTCAGCCATCATCAGAGAAGCTTCTTTCTGCATCAGATGGCAACAAATATAGAGACCTATAACAAAACATTATCAGAGTGTGAGAGATTTTGGAACACAACCCTAAAGGAGGTGTTTCAAACAAATCCATCCCCTCCAGGCTGAAGTAACCCCACAGAAGTGGAAATAGTATGAGTGTAAGAGTCAAAACGAACGGAAGAATCAAGAAAACAAAGTCCTCCAAATCAACATAATCAAAGTTCATATGAACTCACAAAGACTGAGGCAGCATGCACAGGGCCAACATGAGTCTGCATCAGGTCCTCTGTGTACATATTATGACTTACACTTTAGGGTTTTATTTGATTCCTGAGTGTGTAAATGAATGGGCTATGGTTCTTGTGCCTACTCTTTGAATATTTTCCTTCTGTTTGCTTGTCTTGTCCAATTCCAATTTGATGATCTTTATTTTACCTTATCTTTAATTTTTTTATATTTTATTATTATTCCTTAGAAGCTCATTTGTTTCATAATGAAAGAAAGAAAGGGTGTGGACGCAGATAAAAAGGGAGCTGGTGAGGATCTGGGAGGAGTAGAGGGAGAGGAAACCTTAATTTGGATATATTATGTGAGTTGGTATTTGCATATGTAAAAGTGTAAAAAGGCAGGTTTACTTCAGTATTATGATGTTTTCTAGTTTTATCTATTTCTTTTCAAATTTCATAATTTCATTTTTATTGATAGCCAAATAAAATTACACCATGTTTATGTACTGCATATTCACTATTCAACCATCTGTTGCTAGGCATCAAGCTTATTCCATTTCCTAGCTGTTGTAAACAGAGATATAATGAACATGGGTTTTGCAAGAATCTCTGTAGGGGACTATTTGGTCATACACTTAATAGAGATGTTATTGGATCATATAGTAGTTTTATTTTTAAGTTTTGGGAAAACTTCTGCATTGATTTCCATTATGACCGCACATTCTTATTAAGAATAGATAAATACCTCCCTTCTTCCACATCCTCACTAACGTTTGTTGTCATTTGCTTTCTTTTATGATATATGCTGACTGGGGTGAGATAAGATCTTTATTTCAGTTATTGCTATGAATGCTGAATACTTTTTAAAATGTTTAATATCTATTCGTATTTCTTCTTTTGAAAACTTTCTCTTCAGTTTCATTAGTCATTTTAATTGGGTTGTTCAGTTTTTCCCATAGGTTTTGTCAGTTCTTTAAGAATTTTATAAATTATTTTGATCATATTCACCTCATTTTCTAACTCTTCCCAGATTTATCTCCTTTTGGTAAGATAGTCATTTTCACAATATCATTTCTTCCAATCTATTAACATGGGAGGATTTTTCATCTTCTGGTGTATAGTCCTTTGTTTTCTTTCTTTTACTTTTTCATTGTTTTCTTTCTTTATTCTTGTAAAGTTTTAATTATAGAGTTCTTCTACCTTCTTGGTTAGGTTTATTCTATGGTATTTAGAAAAGGAAATTGGGAATGAATAGTTTCCCTGATTTTCCCCACAATTTGTTTGTTACTGGTATATAGAAAGGCTGATTTGTGTGTGTGAGTGTGTATGTGTGTTGTGTGTGCTGTGTGTGTGGATGTGCTTGTGTGTTGTTTGTATGCTGCCTCTTTAATGAAAGAGTTTATCAGTTATAAGAGTTTTGGAGGATTTTTAATGTATAAATTCGTGTCTAGATATAGAAATACCTTGACTTCTTCCTGTCTGATTTTTATACTATTTTCTTACCTTGTTAATATAATTAAGACTTCTGGTACTGTACTGAATAAGAAGAATATATTATTTCTGATTTTAGTAAAAATGATTTATTTCCCCTACTTAATATAATGTTGGTATAAGGTTTTCACATATATAATATGCTATATTGATGTGTGTTCCTTCTATATTCTGAGTGTTCTTTTTAGACCTTTACCATTCAGGGACGTTTCATTTTGTCAAAAAGCCAGTCAAAATGTGATTTCTGTCTTTGAGTGTATGTATGTAATTTGTAATACTTTCTGGTTAATGTGTAGTAAAACATATCTACATCTCTGTCATTGTGAATGATCTTTTTGATGTGTTTTTTAGTTTGTTTGGTAAGATTTTCTTGAATTTTTTTGTATCTAATTTTATGGAAACTGGATTTCCATGTTCTTATTGTTGTCCCTTTATCTGCTGTAAAAATCAATATAATGGTAGGTTTTTCAAAAGAGTTTAGCAATATTACTTTCCTTGTATTTTAAGTCATTTACATTAGTTCTTCTTTGAAAGTCTGAGCAATTCACCAGTGTATCCATCTGAGTCAGGACATTTTAAAGTTGGGAGTTTTAAAATCACTGCTTCAATGTTGTTGCTTAACATAAATCTGTTGAAATTGTTGTATATCATCTTTGTTTAATTTTTATAGGCCATATTCATCTAGAACTCTCCAAATTTGTGAGATACATCTTTTCAAGGTAAGACTAAACACTTATCTGAATTTCATTAGTATCTGTTCTAACATACTCTGTTTATTCTCTGATTTGTCAATTTCATTCTCCCTTCTCTCTTTAGTTTAGCCAAGAACTTTTCAATTTTGTTTACTGTTTCAGAGAACTAAGTATTTGCTTTATTTATTCATTGTAATTTTTTGTTGTTTTTATTTGTTTCACTAGTTTCTTCTGTTCAGATCTTAATAATTTCTTTCTACTGACTGAATTTTGGTAGCCTGCCTCTTTCGTCCAGTAGGGACCTTGATGCACCCCTCTTTTATATGTGTATGCACATAATTTAAGAAACTCCTACAGTAGTAGGTCTCCATAAGATTCCTTCAGAATTTTTTTAGTATTAGTTATCTCTCCCTGTACCAACTTTTTATTTCATTGATTCTTTGTGGTTATATATATATCACTAATTTCTAATCTGATCTTGGTGATTTCTATTTACTTTTTTTTCTTCTTCTATGACCTTTACATATATTTTAAAGTTCTTTGAGAGTTCTCTGACTTCTTAATAAATATATTTACATCTATAAACTTTCTTCTTAAGATTGCTTTTATTCTATCTCATGTTTTGGTATTTTGTGCTTTAATTTTTATTTAATTTTTTGAATTTTTCTATTTTCTTTTTAATTTCAGGAATCCACCCAACATTTAGTAGTGTTATTTGATCTTCATGAGTTTTGTGTGTTTTAGGATTTCTCTTGCTCCTGATTATTCTATTGTGATGAGGTACAATAATTATTTATTTTTTCTATATTTATTGAGACTTGTTTTATGTTCTAATATAGAGTCTATGTTGGAGGAAGTTTCATGGCTGTTGAGAAGAATATGTATTCTGTACTGCTTGGATGGGATGTTCTATAGATGTCTGCTAAGTACTTTTAATGTATGATGGCATTTAAGTCACATATTTCTTTGCTTATTCGTTTGTCTAGTTGATCAGTCTAGTGGTGAGAGTGGCTTTTGATGTCACCAACTGTTAACTATATTTCAGTTTTGTTTTATGAAATTAGGCATGTATGTTCAGAGTTGTAATACCATTCTCATGGATTATTTTCTTAATCACTATAAAGTGACTAAGCATCTTTATTTTTTTTCTCCTAGTTGTGGGGTGAAATCTTTCTGGTGATTTCTCAAAAAACTGGGAATAGGGCTGCCTCAAGATCCAGCTATTCTGCTCCTTGGAATATACCCAGAAGATGCTCCACCACACAAGAAGGACATATGCTCAGCCATGTTCATAGCAGCCTTATTCATAATAGCCAGAACATGGAAACAACCTAAGTGTCCCTCAGTAGAAGAATGGATAAAGAAACTGTGGTACATATACACTATGGAATACTACTCAGCTATTAAAAACAAGGAAATCCTGAAATGTGTGGACAAATGGATGGAACTAGAAATGATCATACTGAGTGATTCAATCCAGAAGCAGAAAGACTCACATGGTATATACTCACTTATAATTGGGCACTAGCCCCAAAAGGATGTCCCATGAAGTCTTCACTTACCAGGAGATTGGAATAGATGTGAGGACATCCTATTGGGACCCTAGATGAGAGAAGCATGGGAGAATGGGGAAATAGAAGGACCCAGAGGGTCCTAGAAACCTACAAGTAGAACATCATGATGGGCAGATCTGGACCCAGGGGGATCTGCTCAAACTATTGCATCAACCAAGGACAATACATACAGTAAACATTGAACCTTTATTCAGATCTAGCCAATTGACAGGACATTCTCCACAGTTATGTGGAGAGTGGGGACTGACTCAAACATGAACTCTAGTGCCCCATATTTGATTACTTCCCCAAGGTGGGGAGGCCTGGTGGCACTCAGAGAAAGGATAAGCAGGCTACCAAGATGAGACTTGGTTGATAGCCTATGACCATATACTGGGGGAGGAGGTCCCCCTAGGTCATAGACCTAGGGAAGGGGAATAGAGTAAAAGCAGGAGGGAGTGAGGAACAGGTGGATACAAGTGAAGGAAAAACAATTGAGATATAATCTAAATAAATTAATTAAATAATAAAAAATTTAAAAATGTTTCTATACCTTTAGTACTAGGTTCTCTTTCTTCGATATCTATTAAGTGGAGGTTTCATTTTTTCCAATGTCACATATATCTTGGATTCACCACTGGTTTCCTCACATTGTTTTGTCTTTGTCTTTGTTTGATTGTTCCAGTTTGTCTACATCGTCCTATAGCTTAGATATTATACCCTCTTCTTGATACATTCTATTAAGAGTTTCCACAGAGCTTTGTATTTGATGAATTATTTTCCATCTCAAGCATTTAATTCTTTACAGACATGTACAAGTAATTTTATAACTAAGGACTCGTATATCTCCACAAAAGCCCATGGGGTATTCAGATCGGCTTTTCTTCAGTATTTCTCTTGTTGAATTAACTTCCTTATTTCAGTGACCTGTTTGGTTTGTCTTCTTGATCAGGAGATTATTTTCTTGTTTGATTTTATGGAACACACATATAATCATTTTTTTGAGTTCTCTCTCTGGGATTTTATTCCATTCTCACTTGATCCCATTACTATAGGATTAGTAATTTTTTGGAGGACTTGTGTTAATTTTGTTTTTTGTGTTTCTTATGTTACTGTGTTATGACTTATGCATCTAATTTTGGCTTGGTTTACTTTTTTATTGGTTATGTTCTTTCAGTATACAATGTTCACAAAGAATTTACATGTGATAAAGTAAAGTGTGTAGTTCAGAAAACAGTTCCTTAGTCCAGGATGTCAAACTGTCTGTTATAAATTATATTGTTTCCTAAATAATATACTAACTATAGCATCCATCACTGCCTGGCATTACTACACAAATATACCACTCAATTAATAACAGAGTATGCCTTAACCTCAAGCACTCTTAAAGGACAAGCAACTATAGATAGTGTGAAGAATGTTTAGATTTTAGTGAAGATTAGAAATGGAAAGGGATTTAAAGTTTTCCTTCCCAGATCTAGCCAATGGTCAGAATATTCTCCACAGTTGAGTGGAGAGTGTGATATGACTTTCTCACGTACTATGGTGCCTCACATTGACCATGTCCCCTGGAGGGGGAGACCTGGTGGCACTCAGAGGAAGGACAGCAGGTAGCCAAGAAGAAACTTGATACCCTATCAGAATATATAGGGGGAGGTGATCCCCCTCAGGAACAGTCATAGGGGAGGGGAATAATGGGAAAATGGGGGGGGGAGGAATGGGAGGATACAAGGGATGGGATAAACATTGAGATGTAACAAGAATAAATTTATAAAAAAAAAAAAGAAAAAAAAATAGAAAAAAAATAGAAATGGAAAGGGAAGTAGGATTAGTAAGGATAAGGGCCAAAGAGGTTCTAGCATGTTAGGAAGAGCAAGTTGTAAGTCAGTCCCTGGTAGTTTCCTGGGACCCTCGACTCTAAAACACCCTTTTCAGAAGTTTATGGTTTACTATCCTTAGCTGACTCAGTAAGTAAATCTGGTAGGCCAGAGTGGGAGATCAGGGTATTCTTCTAGGTATATAATCTTGCTTAACTTATCAAATGGGGAAGATAACTGCTGTTCTTCAGTAAATAGTTGTTTTGCTCCTTCTATATGCTCAACTTTGTGGGATGTGGTGAACATGGGGAGTATAGTAATTATGCTAATTAGTTGATATAGTAAATAAAGCATCAACTTTCTGTGAGTTAACATAAGCTTATAATTCGACCTCACAAAAACCCAGTACAGAAAACAATTCTTCATACTGTTTCAAGGATCCTGAATCCATCCCTGGGAATGGTCCTCAAAATTGGTTATCTGCTGAAATTCCTAAGGTGTATATGAAAATAAACAATAAGAACTGAGATGTGCATCTGTGTACATCTTTCTAGAGTTTTAACTGACCAAGTCTCTGACAAAGTTGTCAAGGATTTTCAAGGTCATGGAAGATTTAAATATAAAGTTTGAGAATCTGTTCTTCTATACACAGACAAAATAGAAGTACATGATGATGTGCTCACCATCTTTTCTTTTGTTAAAAATATTTATCATAATTTATTCACATTACATCCCAATTGTTATCCCCTCACTCTTATCTTCCCATTCCCACCCTCCCTCTTCTGCCTTATTCTCCTCCGCTAAACCTCTAACAAAGTGGGCCTTCCTCCCCACACCCCCATCTGGCCACAGCCTATCAGGTCTCATCATGACCTCCTGCATCCCCTTCCTCTGTGTGCCCTTTAGGCAGTCCTGCCAAGGGCCAGTGATCAAATCTTGGCACCAGAGTGCATGTCAGAGGATCACAGGCAGTCTCTCCTCCCCTACCACCATGTGGAGAATTAGCTGTGTTGGGGGATGATCGGATGTATTTTGATGCTAATTACTATTTGTTGTCTCTGATCCACCTTTTGATTAATAAAAAGCCATCCCACTTGGGCAGGGAAAAGGATATAAGTGAGGCTTAAAGAGAAAGGAATTCTGGGAAGAAAAAAGACTGACAGGAGAAAGGAGAAGGAGAGAGACCTAGAGTAAAGAGAAGAAGGCCACCATGGGTAAGCGGGAGGAAAAGCACATAGCCGGTGGTGTGGATGGAGAATCCAGCCCAGATGAAGAACATCAGCAAGTGTTTGGGATTATGGATGAGAGGTAGCTTGACAGAGGCTATTGGAAACAGATGTCATGGGATTTAGACAGGGATCCCATGCCTATCCCACTATGGGAGGTAGTTTAGAGGATTGATATCTGCCCTGCTCTAGGTTAACTAAGGCTATTTTAAAATATAACAAGTGTCTGTGTCTTGATTGATTGCTAGCCAAACCTACTGATAATACATGTAATTTAAAAACAATATAGCTGTCTATCAGCTACATCTGAAAAGGAAATGTAGGTTCTCTGCTTGCAATTTCCTTGGATGGTGCATCAGTTTGTGCAAGACCCTCTGTGTTCAAATCCACAGGCCTTGATTGTCTCCCTGTGGAACTTCTGAACCCTTTGAGTCCTTCCATTCTCAGACTCTTCCATACAACTCTCAGCGCTTTTCCCAGAGTCTGGTATCCAGTACCAGTATGTGCTCCGAATCCTCACTGGGTAGAGTCTCTCAGAAGACATCTATGTTAGGCTCGTACTTACTTATAAGTAAGTAATATACTATGCTTGTCTTTCTGGGTCCGGGTTACCTCACTTTGGATGATCATTACTACTTCCATTCATTTGCCTGCAAATTTCAAGGTTTCCTTGTTTGTAATAGCTCAATAGTATCCCATTGTGTAAATGTACTACAATTTCTTTATCCATTCTTCAGTTGAGGGACATCTAGGTTGTTTCCAGATTCAAAACGATTCTGAGATTCCATCTTACACCTATCAGAATGGCTAATATAAAAAACTCAAGGGAGAGCACATGCTGTCCCCATCCTCATCAGCATATAGAGAAAGGGAAACATTCCTCCATTGCTGGTGGGAGTGCAAACTTGTATAACTTTGGAAATCAATTTGGCTCTTTCTCAGAAACTTGGGAATAAGTCTAACTCAAGGCCCAGTCATACCAATCCTGGGAATATACCCAAAAGGTGCTTCATCATATAACAGTGACATTTGCTTAACTGTGTTCACAGCAGCTTTATCCATATTAGCCAGAATCTGGAAACACTATCTTTTCTTTGTTGTTTTGGTCTTTCTTTATTTCTCTCTTTCTTTTATTCTTTTTTTTTTCTTTTGAAAAGATTTTCATATGTTGCTGATTCCAGCTTGATACTCCTGGGCCTCAAGTAATTTCTCTGTCTCAGCTTCCTTTATAGTCCAGGGTACCAGTAATTGTGAAATTGCCTGGATAGATCTTCATTTTAACTACTGTGGCTGGGTAGTGAAGTACAATACTTCTGCTAATAAATGAATTGGCAAGCATTATAATATATTATATATCATTTGGCTAAAATCTAAGCAGATATTTTATATTCCAAAAATACAATAAATAACCATGACCATCATTTCTTTAAAACTATAATTATGTAAAAAAGTAAAAATTCAAGTTTCTGGATGTATTTTGAAAACACTTCACATGGGTCTTTAAGTTGGGTAAACTTTCTTTAGCAAATGTATAACTGAGTTGATGCTTCATTGCCTTAGACAAAGATGGGTGGAAAGAATAGTACAAGCAAAGAGAATAGCATGTGCAAATGCCCCAACACTCACTAGAACAAGGTTATTTTAATAAGCCATTAAAGTGATTTCTAAAAGCTAGGATTATAATGATAAAACATCTTACAAATGTTAGCATTTGAGATTATTATGGTTACTTATTCTCACTCTATCTTTTGGATTCTTACAACATATTCCCCTGTAGACCAGGCAACACAACTTTGTCCAATTTTGAAAGAGAAGACATATAAGAATTTTTTAACTTTGTAGGTTATAAATAGTTTACAAAACTCAGGCTCTATTTTCCTAGCTGAAGATGATGCTCCAACATTATGGAGAATTTTGGGTGACTGTTCAGGCAGCAAACTGTTCCTGTCATCTTCTCATTTGGGAACCTGCCAGTCTGCACTCCTGTATACTCAGGTAATTAATTGTATTCCTTCTCAAGTCTCTGATGGTGTTGAAGACCAGATAGTTTTACAATTCAGCTTAGTTGTTTAAGGGCTAAGATGTTTTTAAGTCTAGATAGATGTTTTGAGTTGATAATGACAAGATGTGATGAAGATTGATTTACAGTCAGAATTTTAGATGCACCAAGATAGGAAAGATGTTTTCTTCAAGGCTGCCAAATGCAAATAGCCAAAACACTATAAATGTAACTTTTATATAATTCTGATTGTTTCGTGGTTCTTCTTTCTCTAGGTAGTTTATTTTATATGTGTGTAATAATATAAATGTATATGTAAAATATATTTAATAAAAGTGTAAAAAAAAGGATTACAGAGCTAATCAAAGAGTTCTCAACAGAAGAATATTGAGTGGCCGAGAAGCTATAAGATTCTACACATAAGTGCAACCGTGTGATATTTGTCTTTCTGTTTCTGTGTTGAATCTGTTAACATGACATTCTGGACTTTCATCCACTTGGTTACAAATTACACTTCATTCTTATTCATAACTCATAGAATTACACTGATTAAAAATACCACCTTATTTTTATCTGTCCATCACTTTTATGTGTACCTAGGTTGTTTCCATTTGTTGGAGATTATAAATAGTGTTTCAGTGAGCAAGGAAATGTAGGTCACACTTTTAAAAGCTGACTTAATTCCCTTTGGATGTTTACATAATAGTGGGAATGCTGAATCCCATGGTAGCTCTATGTTTAATTTTTTAGAGTATATTTTCTTTCTTTTATAATTTATTTTTTATGTGCACTGGTATTTTGCTTACATGTATGTATGTGTAAGGATGCTGGATCTCCCAGAACTGTAGTTACAGAGAGTTGTAAAACTGACATGTATATTCTGTGAATTGAACCCAGATCTTTTGGAAGATCATTCAGTGCTCTTAATCATTGAACTATCTCTCAAACCCATCCACTTTGAATTTTTTGAAGACCTCTATAATGTTACCTATAACAGTCATACTAATTCATATGTCTACCAACAGTGTGTAAGTGTTCCTTTTCTTTATATCCACCCTAAGACTCATCTTTTGAATCTGTTAAAAAATTAATCAACTGATATAATATAATATCACCTTGTGGTTTAGATTTCCATTTCCATAATGCTTAGTGATGTGCAGTATATTCTCTTGTACTTATTGGTCACTTGCCTGCTTTTGACGAAATTGAAAAATTCATTTTCAATTAGATGTTTATGCCATTGAGTTGCTTGAGTTCCTACTATATTATTAACAAAAATACAACTTGCAACTCTTTTGACCATCTCTTTCCTCAACTATCTTGATCATTTTTTGTGTATAGAAACTTTGAGTGATTATGTTATTAAAATTGCTGATTGATTTCCAGGATACTTTAGTGTATAAGCTAAACTTAATGTAGCATCTAATAATCCCATGACTAGGTATTCTCCATTCTTAGTGTCTAGCTTCTCTCATTCTGCAAATTCTGAACTATAAGTTTTAGATGCTGTGACTCATCATTGTCCAAGCACAGAGTGCTTTTAGATACTGCTTCCCCTGCCTTTACTGCTCTTTCTTTGGCATTTATAGCATATATTTTGTTTGTCTGTTTTCTTTATACTAAGTCTTTTGAATTTGAACTCTATCACAAAAATCCCTCATGCTCCTATAGAGGCATGCTTCTTCTATTGGTTATGTCTCAGAGTTATCATATTTAGCCTGTCATTAATAGTCTGTACTGAACTAGTCTGTTTATGCCTTTGGCTTTGTAAATAGTAGATGAGGTCCTGAAGGGCAGAGATTAGGTCTCAACACACTTTGTACCCTGGTTCCTAGTACTGGCCTGGCACAGAGTGCTTTTGCTCAGTAAATACTTTTTGAATTGAACATCCCAATTTCAAGCTTTTGTTAACCTATCCAGGGTTCTGGGACTCTTTGAAATTCATTCAGATTTCTAATGCCACTGAGCCAAGAGCTAATGTCAATATCAGACCTTAAGACATGCTGAAGGAACTTCTGAAATAGCAACCTGGTTCCGATTAGTGTAAACTGGTTCTGGTTAGTGTCAGGTTGGCAGATTGACACAGCTAAAAGACAACAGATGGAGAAACACCTTCTCACCCATGTCCTTTGCCCTCTTACTCAATTGCTGAGGTGACAGCCTGTCCAGGAGGCATGTCATGGAGTTGGATGGACATGTTCTCAGTCATAGACTTGGGCTAAGGTTGGAATTCCAAACCAAGTTCAAGCTTTCTTACATTGCTTCAGCTTCCTGCTCTTAAAGTGCTGCTTGCTGTAAAAGGGGGCCTGCATTCTTAGCAGGGTGTGGTTATACCTGATGTGGAATTAAAAACACAGATGCTTAATTTCCATTTTAAAGGGAGAACGTGGAATCTTCTCAGAAGTCAAACAGCAAAGAAGAATCAATGTTTTGGTTTTTCCACACTCTCCTAAATTGGGCATCAGAATAAAGGATTGAAAATTGTACCAAAATAAGTTATCTGTCTTTGTGAAGGTAACACTAGTGTTTGTTTATTTGTATTTTTAAAAAATCAGTTTTATATGTTTCTATGCATAGATGAAATTTAAATCTAACTCCAGCAGGGCATTGTTGATGATGCTCATCTTAATAGTACAAAGTGCTTCCTTATTATTATTATTATTTTTTATTAATTTATTCTTGTTACATCTCAATGGTTATCCCATCCCTTGTATCCTCCCATTCTTCCCTCCCTCCCATTTTCCCATTATTCCCCTCCCCTATGACTGTTCCTGAGGGGGATTACTTCCCCCTGTATATGCTCATAGGGTATCAAGTCTCTTCTTGGCTACTTGCTGTCCTTCCTCTGAGTGCCACCAGGTCTCCCCCTCCAGGGGACATGGTCAAATGTGAGGCACCAGAGTACATGAGAAAGTCATACCCCACTCTCCACTCCACTGTGGAGAATGTTCTGCCCATTGGCTAGATCTGGGTAGGGGTTTAAAGTTTACCGCCTGTACTGTCCTTGGCTGGTGCCTTAGTTTGAGCAGGACCCCTGGGCCCAAATCTGCCTATCATAATGTTCTACTTGTAGGTTTCTAGGACCCTCTGGATCATTCTACTTTGCTATTCTCCCATGCTTCTCTCATTTAGAGTCCCAATAGGATGTCCTCCCCTCTGTCCCAGTTTCCCGGTAAGTGAAGGCTTTCATGGGACATGCCCCTTGGGCTAGTATGCAGATATAAGTGAGTATATACCATTTGATTCTTTCTGCTTCTGGGTTAACTCACTCATTATGATCATTTCTAGCTCAATCCATTTATCCACAAATTTCTGGAATTCCTTGTTCTTAATAGCTGAGTAGTATTCCATAATGTAAATGTACCACAGTTTCTTTATCCATTCTTCTAGTGAGGGACACTTAGGCTGTTTCCATGTTCTGGCTATTATGAATAATGCTGCTATGAACATGGTTGAGCAAATGTTCTTGTTGTCTGCTGGAGCGTCTTCTGGGTATATTCCAAGGAGTGGAATAGCTGGGTCCTGACGAAGCCCTATTCCCATTTTTCTGAGATAGCACCAGATAGATTTCCAAAGTGGCTGAACTAGTTTGCATTCCCACCAGCAATGAAGAAGTGTTCCTCTCTCCCCACATCCTTGCCAGCATGTGGTGTCGCTTGAGTTTTTGATCTTAGCCATTCTGATGGGTGTAAGATGGAATCCCAGAGTTGTTTTGATTTGCATTTCCCTGATGACTAAGGAGGTTGAGCATTTCTTTAAGTGTTTCTCAGCCATTTGATATTCCTCTGTTGAGAATTCTCTGTTTAGTTCCAAGCCCCATTTCTCAATTGGGGTATTTGGTTTGGTGGTATTTAGCTTCTTGAGTTCTTTATATATTTTGGATATTAGACCTTTGTCAGATGTAGAGTTGGTGAAGATCTTTTCCCAGTCTGTAGGCTGTCACTTTTTTCTCTGGACAGTGTCTCCTGCCTTACAGAAGCTTTTCAGCCTCATGAGGTCCCATTTATTAATGGTTGACATTAAGGCCTGGGCCGTTGGTGTTTTGTTCAGGAAGTTGTGTCCTGTGCCAATATGTTCCAGGCTCTTCCCCACTTTTTCTTCAAAGTGACTTAGTGTCTCTTGTTTTATGTTGAGGTCTTTAATCCACTTGGATTTGAGTTTTGTGCAAGGTGACAAATATGGGTCCAGTTGCATTTTTTTACACATAGACCTCCAGTTAGACCAGCACCACTTGTTGAAGATGCTATCCTTTTTCCATTGAATGGATTTGGCTTCTTTGTCAAAAACCAAGTGCCCATATGTGTGTGGATTCATATCTGGGTCTTCGATTCAATTCCACTGATGAACCAGCCTGTTGCTGTGCCAGTACCATGCTGTTTTAACTACTATTGCTTTATAGGACACTTTGAGATCAGGTATGGAGATTCCTCCGGAGCACCTTTTATTGTACAAGATTGTTTTAGCTATTCTGGGTTTTTTGTTTTTCCATATGAAGTTCACAATTGAACTTTCAATGTCTTTAAAAATTGTGTAGGTATTTTGATAGGGATTGCATTGAATCTGTAGATTGCTTTTGGTAGGATGGCCATTTTTACTATGTTAATTCTCCTGATCCAGGAGCAAGGAAGATCATTCCATCTTCTCATGTCATCTTCAATCTCTTTCTTCAGAGTTTTGAAATTTTTTTCAAACAAGTCCTTCACTTGCTTATTAGAGTAACTCCTAGATATTTTATATTGCTTGTGGCTTTCCTAATTTCTTCCTCTGCCAGCTTGTCATTTGTGTATAGGAAGGCTACAGACGGATCCAAGATGGCGGCAAGCAGTGTGGACCGTGTTTAGAGGCTCCAGTGAACAATTCAGGGAAATATGAAGTGCTTCCTTGCCAAGAATTATTCCAGAGCATTTTGTGGATATGAGGCCTGGGGTGTAGGAAGAACTAAAGGCTAGAAAGATGACGCAGTAATGACCACTCTTTTTGCGGTAATCCAGGGATTCAGTATTGGAACTGAGCAAAGTCCCATCAGCTATCACACCCTCTTTCCTTTACCTTTGTTATTTCCTTACAAGGAGAATATAGTCTTCATAACCACCACAGTCAGTCGAAGACCATATTGTCTAATAGTGGCAGTATATGAGGAAGCCTGGACCTCAAAATTCCATGCTTTATCTATGTCTAGTGTTTTTTCTACACACCAAGGATTTCATCTTTGAAGTATTTTTATACATATTAACTAGTGAAGTCTTTTTTAAAAGATTTATTTATTTATTATGAATACAGTATTCTGCCTGCAAGCTAGAAGAAGGCACCAGATATCAGTATAGGTGGTTATGAGATACCTGGGGTTGCTAGGAATTGAACTCATGACTTTTGGAAGAGCAGTCAATGCTCTTAACCTCTGAGCTATCTCTCCAGCCCCAGCCAATGAAGTCTTTGAGCAAATCATATGGTTTGAAAGCAGCAGTCATACATTGATCTTGGAAATAAGTATGAAGCAGAAAGGAGCCTTGATAGGTTGTTAAACTGACTAAAAGAAGAGTCAGGACGTCATCATGGGCCATCAAGGAAGATCACAGAAATAATATTCTTGTAAAAGGTTGATAAAGGTCAAAGATAATTTCTGCCCCCTGGCATTCATAATGCAGCAAAGGCCTCTAGTAACAGTTTTTTGTTATTGTTTGTTTTGTTTTGTTTCTGCGTCCCTGATTAACTTTTGTTTTCCTTCTCTGCATCACTCTAATGATGTCTTTGTCAGAGTATGAACTAGAGTTTAATAGCTATCAAACCTGTTCGTTTTAAAGTCAAGGGACCGTTTGAGTTTGAAAATCAGGAATGAGTGATGGTTGTTCTCTGTTTAAATAAGGAGTATGTGACTTATACAGTTTCACTGAGCACCATGATTAAGACTTCACTTCTCCCCCGTGGTCCTTTATACTTATCAAACAAAAGTAATAACTTTAAATTAGGAGTCCCACATTTTCTTTTTTAAGTAGACACTATGCAATGTACACAACTATTATTGGGAGATTTATATTGTTCCCAACCATTCTCAACTTTGTATTTATGAAAAATATATAAAGTCAATTCTGAGCCCATCTAGCATGGAAAATCCTGTATGAGAACTTTACAAATCTGAAACACTTCTCCCAGATAGTTCAACTCAGAAAACAGGTGTTGGTGATTTCTACTTAGGCACAGCTTTGGGAAATTATGGCAAGGGTACAAAGATCTGTAAAAACAAAAAACAAAACAAAAACAAAAACAAATTACCACAGTGTCTCATATTTAACCTCTTGTCATTCCCATTTTGAACTATTCAGAGTACATGTTGAAACAAGATGAGATATCTAAAAGCCAAGTTCCTGGGCACCTCTAAGCCAGTGAAAAGGACATGTGATCCCCTCCTTTGTAATTTGATTGGTGGGAACATTTCTAGAAACTGATGCTGGCAAAGCTTTGGGGAGATACAAGAGGCAAAACCCAATCCAACTCACTCTTTTCACAGCTGCCTTGGCTCCTGACAGCTGCAAAAATTTGTTTTTATGAAGTATGCAGTTCTGATTTCAGACAGGCTTTAGGAGAAATAGCGCTGGGGAGCCAATTGCATAGTATTTAGTTCCTGACCACAGGCCTCCTTGATGGCTCATAGTTCTTCATCAGACAACATTCATTCTAAACTTGAGAATTAGACCCATGTTGCTTGGCCTTTTCTCTAATGTAACAAAACAGCAGCAGGCAAGGCATAATCGCCCTTTGTTGGGTTTTGAAGGCATTATTTCCTTGGAGTGAACTATACAGGCTTTAAAGGCTTTGTTTTTGAGAAGGGGAGGAGTATCAGTGTTTTCACAGCTTTCTGTATTTTCTAGCTTTAATTTTTATTTTTTATATTTGTAAGTTATTATATATAATCTAGAGGCTTGTATGTCCATATACCTCTGGTACTAGCTGTAGGAAAAAAAAATGAACCTGAGAGAGCATAACCTGGTTTGAGAGGTCCTTGCATCTGCATCGGTACAAGTAACATATACATTATAGTAGGGAATCACTATCTTTGGGATTCTGAGAGAGTGTTGATTTAGGGAGAAGCATAAGACCAGAAATGTATCTGGTTTTTCTCTTCTAATAATCATATGACTCTTTTTTTTTGAGACAGGATCTCTCTGTGTAGCCTTGACTGTCCTGGACTCACTTTGTAGACTGGGCTGGCCTCAAACTCATAGTAATCTGCCTACCCCTGCCTCCCGATTGCTGGGATTAAAGGCGCCACCATGCTCGGCTCTTTAATTATAGATCCTGAAATATTTTTCTCTCAAATGTGATTATATCTCCTGGAATATTTTTGTATGTTCATTGTTTTTGTTCTTGCCTTAACAGCTATTGATGAAGTCAGATATGGTCATCAGCTTCTTTGATAAATATGTGTACCTGGCTGCATAGGATCCTAACTTAGATATAAGCAGGCCAAGGCTCAGACCTCAGGAGTAGCAAAAACCAAAGATTCACAGAACTAAGTATTTACCTTCAGTGGAAAGGACCAAAGAAAGTTTATGGAGCAGAGTAGTCTAACACAGAAACGTTGTCAACAAATTATTATCATTTACTCATTGCACAGAGTTCAGATTTCAGTATGACATTTTTCACACACTCACCTAATTTACTGTCATCCTATTCACATCATCTATCTTTGTTGATTTCTTCCTTTCACACTACTGATTATCTCTAATTTGTCAGAGTGTTATTAAGTATGCTAACTGTATTTCAACCTTATCACTGATAAAATGTAATGTAGATTTTATTAAAAGTGAATTTTGTTTTTCTCATTATAGGTATGGTATACATGGTACACACACACACACACTATATATATATATATATATATATATATATATATATACATATATACATATATATATATAATTATTTGATATTATAATAGAATCACATCATTTCTCCCTTCCTCTTTTTCTCTTAAAACTGCCCATATACCCTTCATTGCTCCCTTTTAAGTACATGACAATTTGGTATTGGATAACCAATTGGTGTGTGTTTCTCCTGGGAAGACTAATTCTCCCACTCCAAGAACAAAATTCTTTTGAGAATTACATCATAAGTTCACAGTGTTTGCATAATTTCCACTCTTTGATCTTACACATTCAATTCCTTGCTTCCCTTACTCTCCCAGATTCCTAACCTTCTCTTCTATAATTGCATTACACACACACACACACACACACACACACACACACACACACACACCCTGCTAAACTAATTTAATGTTTTTCATATATGTATGCATTTACAACTGACCACATGGGATCAGATAACCTATCATGGGGTTCATCCTAGGAGAAAATTGATTTGCCCTTGCCCAGAAAGCATTGACTACATATAGTTCATCGTGGGGTAGGATCTTGTGAAATTGCCGCTATTTCCATTGGCATGTGAACTGCTCTGGTTGTTTTGAAGGTTTTGTTTAGGCAACACTAAGGTTAAGATTTCATAGATACAACTTTCTGGACCTTTGGCTCTTACAATCTTTTCACTCCTCTGATATTCCCTCAGTCTTAGGTTTGTGTAATAAATGTACTAATCAGTACTAGGCACCACAATTCCATATAAGAGAAAAATATATGATACTTTTTTGTTTATCTAGAGGCAGTAGGACCTGGGAGAATGGAGTTGATAAAAGAGATGAACTAAAATCTCATGCAATAGCCTACTTTATTCAGATGCTTAGACAATTTATACCCTGAGGAATAAGAGGAGTCATATGAGTAAAGTATACAATTACAAGGGCAAACTGCACATGGAACAGTGTATGCTATGTGCAGATAATCTACACAGGGCAAAACCATGTTTTCCCTTAGAGGTATATAAACAAAAATGGCTAGTTATAATCTGAAGCAAACACACTATACCTGGGAGAGTCACTAAAACACCTTCTAAGAACAACTCCATATTTTGAAGAAACTGATATCACAAGACTCTTGTTTTCTTACGAGCATTTAGAATTATCCTTACACAACTCCACAGGACTCTATCCTTGGACAGTATTCCAACACTTCTTTAGAGGGATTGTTTTAATTTTCTCAACCTAATGATCCCTAGTTCCATCAATAATGTCCAAATGTACTCAGGAGTAGACTAACACAGTTGAGAACTGTGGAAAAATAAGTTCAATGTAAATGAAGAAATCAAGTTATCTTATTCATATCCATGAATAAAAGCACTTAAATGACAATTGCTTATAATTAGAGAACTTAGAATGATTTAAAGCAATGTTGAGACTATTCTCTTATTAGTATACATTAATATTTTAAAATAGTACAATTCTCTTGGGAAAATGGAAGTAGAATCTATTTTTGCCATTTACCTAAACCACTATAATTTTTAACTGTGTTCTAAATATTATTTAGATAAGTGTAGCTATCGCCAACCCCACCCCCATCAAAGACAGAAGACAGAGGCTATTATAGATCCACTACTTGTCAAAATGCACAAAATTACTGACTAGTGTGCTCTTATACAGTGTTTCCTAAATGTGACAGGAAAAACGCACCCATGAAATTTCAAGAATAGGTTATCCTGAACGGACTGGATATATATAAGTATGAACAATGCTAAATGCACTCAATAGGTTGTATATACATGTGGGCATACATATGTCCACATATATATGTATAGACATAAATAGATTCCAAATAGATAAAATATCTCAATGTATGACACCTGAAACTGCTAGAAGAAATCATATGCAGTACTTTTCTAAATATAGTGTAGGCAATAGTTTTCTGTATATGATCATATTTGCCTAGAAACTGTGGTCAACAATTGACAAATGGGACCTCATAAAACTAAAAACCTTATGCACAGTAAAAAAAAAAAAGTAAAAATGAAACCTATAGAGTTGGAGAAATTCTTTACCAGTTATATATTTGATAGAAGATTAATATCCAGAAAATGTAAAGAACTAAAAAAATAAGAATCAAGAACACAAATAAAATTGGCTATTGATCTGAACAATTCTCAAAATAAGAACTAAAAATGTGTGAGAATATCTCAAAAAGATATGTTGAGATGGGAACACTTACTCATTCTGGTAGTACTGAAAACCCATGTAGCCATTATGGAAATCAGTGTGAAGTTTCTTCAAAAAGCTAAAATGAAATATATCACATGACACAGGTTTATCACTTTTGGACATAAGCCAAAAGATTCTATATCATGCCAGAGAGGTACTAGCTCATCTATGTTCATGGATGCTCTATTCAAAATAGCCAGGAAATGAATGTTTGTTTATTTTCTTTTTTGTATATTTTAAATTAAATTTATTTATTCACTTTACATCTTGATTGCAGCCACCTCCCTCCTTTCTTCCCAGTTCCACCCTCCCACCCTCTTCCCTATCTCCTCACTCCTTTTCTCCTCAGAAAAGTGAAGACCTCAGTGCCCAAGTAGAAACCCACTCTGACACATCAAGCCTTATCAGGACTAAGCATATCCTGTTCCACTGAAGGCAGACAAGGCAGCCCAGCTAGGGGAAAATGATCCAACAGCAGGCAACAAAGTCCATGTCAGAGACAGCCCCCAATCCAATTGCTAGGGGACCTATATGAAGACTGAGCTGCCCATCAGTTACACAAATGTTGGGGGCTTATGTCCAGTCCATGTATGCTCTTTGATTGGTGCTTTAGTCTTTGTAAGACTCCATTGGCCTAAGTTAGTTGACTATGTTAGCCTTCTACCATTCTTATTTGCTCTGCATCCTTCTAGCCTTTCCCCTCACTCTTCCACAAGACATCTTAAGCTCTGCCTAATGTTTGACTGTGGGTTTCAGAATCTGTTTTGATCTGCTGCTGGTGGAACCTCTCAAGATAGTTATGCTAGGTTCCTGTCTGTGAGCATATCAGAGTATCATTAATTTTGTCAGGTTTTTGGCTCTCTCTTATGGGTGCCAGAGAACTCCTATAGCTGATAAACATCTTTGCAAAGTGGCTGGACAAAAGGTTAAGTAAAAAAACCAATAGCCCTCCCATATACATATGACAAATGGCCCGAGAAAGAAATGAGAGAAACAACACCCTTCACAATAGTCAAAAGTTATATAAAATATCTTGGGGTAACTCTAAGCAAGCAAGTCAAAGACCTGTGGGACAAGAACTTCAAGTCTCTGAAGAAAGAATGAAGAAAATATCAGAAGATGGAAAAATGACCCGTGCTCATGGTTCAGTAGGATTAACATAGTAAAAATGGCCACCTTACATAAAGCAATCTACAGATTCAATGCAATTCCTGTCAAAATATCTTTACAGACATGAAAAGAACAATTCTCAACTTTATATGGAAAAAAACAGAATAGGTAAGAACAAACCTATACAATAAGAGAACTTCTGGAGGTATCACCATCACCTATTTCAAGCTATATTACAATAGAGCAATATTAATAAAAACTGCATGGTATTTGTATAGAAATAGACTGGTTGATCAATGGAATCAAATCAAAGACCCCAAAATAAAACCACACACCTACAGACAATTGATTTTTGTTTGTTTTATAAGGAGAGAGAAAATGTGTGGAGGTGGGGTATCTGGGAAGAGTTGGGAGCAGGAAAAGCATCATCAGAATGTATTGTATTAAAATCATTTTCAATTAAATGATAGCCAGGATGTGAAAATATCCTTTATACCTATCAACTGATGAATTGTTAGTGAAAGTGTAGTGTGTTTTTATACAATGGAATGCTATTTAACTGTTTAGAGAAATAAATTATGAAAATTAAAGGTAAATGTGTATAACTAGAAAAATCATACTGAGGTGAGCCAGAGCCAGAATGACAAATGTCACATGTTCTGCTTATTTATGGATACTTGCTTCAAATACTGAGACATGAGTATGAATCCTGGAGTAAGTAGAAACAAGATAAGGGGCTAGCAGCAGGATATAGGTACTCTGAGAGTTGAAATAGGGCAAGGAGGGGGATTTCAACTGGGAAGAGTGGGGAGGATGACAATACAGAGGGAGATATATAACACTAAGGAAGTCTTAAAAAGCATAGGGAATTGTTATTTTATAGTTTACTAAACTTATGTATAATATACATTGCTTAAGCAGTTTAAATTAAGTTATGCCACTTAGGAATCCAAGATCCACACAGTATTTAACAAAAACCCCAGTACTAGGCAGGGGAAGCCCATTTAATATTTTGGGTTGGGGGAGTCAAAGAGACTCCCAAGATAGTATAAGCTACTTCTATTGTCTTTGACCCATGCATTCCCTAGGTAAAACCCTATTACAGAAGATAACCAACACTCTCAACAAAAGACTTGGAGGAATCTAGTTCAGGCTTACCCAAAAGCCTCTTACCCAAGGACTAGATTTCATTGTATCTGAAGGTGTTGTGCAAGCTGCCACAGGATAAAAGCAATCAATAGTCAAATGCAGGTGTAACATCCTACGCAAGATAGGCTTAAGGGAGTAACTAACTTTAGGACTTTAGGCTTGCTCAATAGAACTCATGCCTGATACTATCAATTTATCTAATATGGTTAGTATGTCCATAGGACCTACAGGAGAACCTACTACTGCCACTTTTCAACCAACCATCATAATTCCAAGCTACATTCTAAATACTTATCATTTATTCACAAATAAGTGTAAATTTCACCCTTCACAAAAAAGCTTCTCTCTGTAACAGATGAAGACCATTATAAAAATCTACAACTGGTCAAAATGTAGAGAATAACTGACTGGGGGGTGCACAAGCCTAAGTGATACATCTATTTAACAATTCCTAAATACAAGGTTCAGGAAACAATCACAGAAGACAAGGAAGAAATATTGTAAGAGCTGGTGGGAGTGTAAACTTGTACCAGGTGAGAGTGGGAGCAGGAGAACAAAAGGCCTGCAGAGAAAAGAGAAACTGTGGCCAGGGGCTTCCCTGGGACAACCTGGAGTCCCATGTCATGGTAGGTTCCAAAGGGGACATGAGAGGGACTCTAGCAGAGATTTGTAGTAGCCTAGGCCATAGGGGTTGAAGAGGACAACCTCTAACTTGACAAGTTTTCTAGTAGAGGGAGGGGAACACCAATCCACTCATAGATATAGCTGAGATTGAGGGAAGGTTTAACCAATGCCTGGCCCAACCCAAGACCCACCCCGCAGGAGAGAAACAACCTCTGACACTATTAATGATATTGTGCTATGCTTTCAGACAGGAATCAAGCAGAGTTGTCCTCTGAGGCTCCACTCAGCAGTGCCTCAAAACAGATGCTGAGGCTCACAGGCAAACATTGGGTGATGTGTGAGGAATAGGGGAGGGAGATGTGGGAGAAGGAGGGAGGGTGCACCTTGGATGTGAAGAGTGATAGGCCTATGACTAGGTTGTAAATGAATAAATTAATAAAAGTAATTCTGTAGGATAATAAAATTTCTTATTAAATTTTTACAACATATTTTCATTACCTGTCTATTTAACACTTCAATTCAGTTCATTTTCTAAGTATTATGATTATTATGTCAATAGATGTTAGTGATGATGTGTCACTTAAAAAGAGAAACATAAATAGGAAAAAAAGTCAAATCATTTCTATATATAGCTACTAAAATCCTATATTTAAAAAACCCAAGAACATCTACCAGAAGTAGTTACTTCTGATGAATAATTTAGCAAAATTAAAAAGTTACAAAATAAATATATAATAAAAGAAATTAACATTTTTTACATTCATTTATGTGTGGGGGGGCATGTATGCACAAGTGGAGATCAAAGGACAAACTGAAGAAGTCAATCGTCTCTTTTCACTATATGGGGTTGTGGGATCAAACTCAGGTTGTTTGAATTGGTAACAAGGGCATCATACAATGAGATACCTTACTGGTCCCTAGTAGCTTTTCTGTATATAAACCGTGAATTTACTAAAAGAAAAGTGAAGGGAAAATATAATTCAGAAAAGTCTAAAAAATGTTAGGTATTAAAGCATCTGTATAATGAAACCTATGAAATACTAGAGAAAATTAGAAAAAGATTCTAGAACGGAAACAAGTAACCCAGTTATGTATACATTTAGGTATTTAGTCAAAAGTGTCACAGTCAGTATTTTCTGTCCGTATTGCTGATGAACAAGAACATCATTTATTATTATTAACTAAAACTACTATGTCTTCACATAAATGTTGCTTAAAATGTCATCTCCCCACCTTTTTAGGCACAAAGTTACCTAGAACATTGTACAGATTTATAAACTAAGGTTTTTCTTATTAGATTGAAGGTTAATCTTGTAAAAACTATCATCTATGACTTACTTATTTTGATATATCTTTATCAGTGATTTATGTTGGTATAGTTGGGTACTGTCTTTTCTCACACCCACACTCATTAGCATTAATTGAGTACCTGTGATACACCAAGTACTCTTAACAGTGATCCCAGAGGTCCATGAATAAACTATACATATACTGTCCTGAAAGACTTTCTAGGCTTTTGTGCAAGATTTGAGAACCCTGTTGAGAACCAGTAAATCTATATATATTGAAGCAGGAGTCAGGGAAATCTTTACAAAACAAATGAGGTTTGAGGTGGTTATAAGAATGACGGCATAGATTCTAAACATCCATTCAGTATTTGTCAGTATGTGTTAACTTGACTGCCTAATGAACATAATTCACTAGCTATGATTCTGGTACCATGTTGAGGCCTGGTAGGTAAAGTGGTAAGCCAAAGAGGCACAGAATTTATAATATAATTCCATTACATAATTTAAAGGTGTTGATTATTTATTATAAAGGAGAACACAGTGACTAAGATGCACTTTGGGGCCTGAGTTCAAAACTCTATCTAGCTCTATCAGTTACTAACCATACAACTTTGGGTAAATAATTCATCCTTTCTGTGCTTTAGGTTTCTGCATCTGAAAAACAAGATTAAGATTAAGCATATTACCTACTTTGCAGGACTATTGTGAGGATTGCATTCAACCATAGATCAAGATTGTATCCTTAAAGTAGTTGCTGGTATATAGTCTGTGTTACCCAAGTGTTTGTCCTTTGTAACTGCAAAGTGCAGTAAAGAAGAGATTCTTGGAGTATTAGAAGTACATAACATTAAGGAAATTAAAGGAAAATATTGTTTTGGAATTCATATAAAGCTTTCTGAGGAAGAGATAGTTAAACTAAGACTCCTAATCAGAGAAAATTTTCCCATATTGTCATAAAAATTAACATATGTGGACGAATGCAAGGAGTTAGTGATGCCTGGCTCTTAAGAGCTGATCAAAAGACAGTTTTATCTTTGTTATAGAGGAGGGGAATAAGGGAAAAATGGGAGGGAGGGAAGAATGGGAGGATACAAGGGATGGGATAACCATTGAGATGTAACAAGAATAAATTAATAAAAAATTAAAAAAAAGAAAAGTAGAACATTATTGACAGATTCAAATCAAGTAAGTGAGATAATAAATTTTGAGTAGTAGAAAAATCACTTTTGCTGCATGTGAAATAAAAAGTGGATATGGGTATAAAAAATGAGAAATGAGGATTGCAATTAGGAAAGTACTTGATCCAAGTGAGAGATGTTGGTGATTGAAACAAAAAAATTATTAGACAGGAATAACTGTGGATAGATCCAAAGAGCATTCAAGAAATCAAAATGGTAGACAGAATACAAGAACTCAGTAATTGCTTGTGTATTTGTATTTTTGAGTGATAAAGGGAATGTTAAGTGTGTTTTTGAATGATAAAGGTAAGCAAGAAGAATGGAGGCAGTTATTTCAGGCCCTTTTAAACTATTGCGTACACTGAGAGACTATCTATTGAAGAACAAAAAGTGTGATGAAAGCAATTTACCATGAAAGGAAATAGGGTGTTCAATTTTCTCAGTTCTGAATATATTCAAGATAGAATGCTACATATTTTATATGAATTCTTTTATTCAATAATCAATAGTCCTGTGAGAAGTGCATCATACTTTTACATGTTGAATATTTTGAAATGGAGGTTATAATGCAGTTAAATAAGTTATTCAAGATTACATATGTAAGTGAATATAGTACTGAGATGTTAACTAGGGTTTATCTGACCCTTAAACCTGTACTTGCTCTATACTTCCAAATAGCCTTATAGAAAAACTGGCATTAGTCTACTTATTTTCTGGCACTGAACATCTGACTTTTGTGTCCCTCAACATCTACCTCAATGACAAAAATAAAGGCATTAAATGTAACTTTTCATCCAATATTATTAAAGAAATGTGATTTTTTTTGTAATGTGGTAAGGGTGGGAATCATAAGGTTCCAAAGAATCCAGTACTTCAGCTTTCCTTTGGTCTGTTTCTTGATGACATAGCTGCTCTTTTCTTTCATTCTTTTGAAAATTTTCTGGCATACCCATGCCAATCAGTGATGGTTTCTTTTTAAATTCTCAAGTGCCACACATATTCTAGCAAAGGGATTTTGTGCAAGGTCCAGTTGTCAAAGAAGTCTGGTGAATATATTTTCAATGCCAAATTTTTCAAATTTCTAGGACATTTTGGTCATTTTGGTAGTATCTGGGGACACTGTGACTAAATAGTTCAAATTAGGCCTGTTCTTTAAAATTCTGGACTGTTGCTTTTCCTCTTCATACCCATAATTGAAAAGTAGATGAACATATTTTTTTTTCATCCTAGATATTAGAAAAATGTCAAATTGGGCAAGGTCAGGGGCTTCTTAGACAGGTCATGCCAGTATGTTGTTAAATACTCATAACCATTTTAAGCACTGACTCTTAGTTATGGTTCATTGCTGTTTTTCCCTGTAGCATCTATCTAAAAAATAATAGCATAAGAGACCTTGCCAAAAGCCTTACTGTTCCCATATTTTATTATTCCATGTGGATACCTTGTTAAACATGTGAACAAGTCCAAGCTAAAATGATTTGTCATTGTGTGCATTTTGTCCCTCAGTTTATATGTTCAGTTTTTCATAGCCTTCATAATTTGTATCTCTTCTCACCCTACATCAAAAGGTTCATTTGTGGCTGGTGAAATATACTTTTAAGCCTTTCAGATAAGCCTTACTATATTTAACTGTATTTAGCTTTCTAACTTCCATGCCAACCTTCAGGACTGCTTAATAGCTAGTGGTTTGACCTTTATTCATAATTTCTTGGTAAGTGATTTTTCTGGTTTAGAAGCCTTGAACTCATTTAAGGCAATTATATCCTCTTTACAGTCTGTTCATGACATGAGTTGCAAATACTTCTAATCAATGTTCATTTCACAGTTTTTAGGCTGGGTGACAATTGTCGTTGTCAGTATATTTAACCCTGGTCACAAGAATTAATGTCTCTGATTAGCTAGTCATCTCCAAGAAAAGAGCAGTTCTCTGAATAGGGAGATATTATAATAAGTCTGTAAATGCTGTGAGATTTTATTTTTGGAATGGCTTATCACTTTGGCAGTTTATGCAGCACTTTTGTATGTGTTAGTAAAGTCATCTTCACACTCTTGGCTTTCCTATGCTTACACATCCAAGGCAGCCATATCTTTGCCAGTGTATGAGTGGTTGGGTTCAGAGTTTATGCCTTTTGAAATTTAGTGAAAATGTACATCTTCTTTTGGGAGATGTAGATTAAATTCAGAGCACATACATTGAGTGGAAGGGGAACTAGATTCCAGTTGAACTTGTGCCCTTTAAAAGATGTCTGTATGGTGGAGCATCTTCTGGGTATTATGCCCAGAAGTGGGATAGCTGGGTCTTGAGGTAGCCCTATTCCCAGTTTTCTGAGAAAATGCCAGATTGATTTCCAAAGTGGCTGTAAAGGTTTGCACTCCCACCAATGGTGAAAGAGTGTTCTCCTTTCTCCATATCCTCGCCAACATGTGCTGTCACTTGAATTGTTCAACTATGTTCATAGCAGCTTTATTATTAATATCCAGAATCTGGAAACAACCTAGATGTTCCTTAACCGAAGAATGGATAAAGAAACTGTGGTACATTTACACAATGGAATACTACTCAAATATTAAAAACCACGAAATCTTGTAATTTGTAGGCAAATGGATGGAACTATAAAAGATCATGCTGAGTGAGGTAACCCAGACCCAGAAAGACACACATGGTATATACTCACTTATAAGTTGATATTATCCACATAATACAGGATAGCCACACTACAAGGCACAGACCTAAAGATGCTAAATAGCAAGGAGGGTCCTAGGGGTAATGCTTAATTCTCATTCAGAAGGACAAATAGAACAGACACTGGAAGCCCCTGAAGAAAAGGAACAGGACTGGAGCCTACCCAAATGTCCTCTGAAAGACTCCACCCAGAGGGGGATGGAAGCAGATACTGAGATACACAGCCAAACTCAGGGAATCTTATAGAAGAGTTGGGGGGTAGAAGGTCCTGGAGGGGACAGGAGCTCCACAAGGAGACCAATGGAAATAACAAATGTGAACAGCAGTGGTGGTGGTGGTGGTTGTGGTGGTGGTGGTGGTGGTGGTGGTGCTGCTGCTGCTGCTGCTGGTGGTGGTGCAGAGACTGATGCACTAACAAGGACCATGCATGGTGAGGACCTAGACCCTCTGCTCAGATGTAGTCGAGAGGCAGCACAGTCTCCTTGTTAGTCCCATAATATGGGGAATATGCACTACCTCTGACAGGGACTCTGGTGCCCACATGTTGATCACTTCCCCCTGGTGGGGCAGCCTTGCCAGGCCACAGAGGAACAGGATGCAGGCAGTCCAGATGAGACTTGATAGGCTGATGTCAGATGTTAGGGGAGGAAGGCTCCCCCTTTCTGAGGACTAGGGGAGGTGGGGAGAGGGAATGAAGGAGGAAAGGTAGGACCTGGAGGCAACAAGTGAGGGGACTACATTCAGGATGTAAAATGAACAAATTAAAAAAAAATACTAAGAATGAAAGGTGAAAAATATGTCTGTATGCAGTGGATAACTTAAAAACTTATACACAGTGGGTCCTGTTACTAAGTGTAGAAATAAAAAGTAACAGATCCCAAGTCAAAGGCTCCACCAGATTATTTTCTACAGCACTATTGCTAATGTTTGTATCTTTGCTCAGAATTTGGTTTAACCATTAACTTTTTAGAATTATATGTGTGCTTGTGAAGAAGTGTCTTTATGAAAGGTTATGTTATAAGATTTTACAGAGTTGTAATTCCAAGAGAAAATGAATGAAAAAAATTAAAATTTCCAAACAATTCAGAGAATACTCTAGAAAATATCCTTAAAAGGAAGATTATTTAATTGTAACTAGAGTATCCTCTTTACTCAAAATACTTTTCTGCGATTGTGCTAGCAAATAAATGTCTGGAAGAAATTGTTCTTTTCTGCTAATCTTAAGGGTTTGAAATCTGTCAGTTACTGTCATGTCCTAATTATGTATCATTGAGACAGTCCATTGATCTTTTTTATTTCAGTCTCCTCATAAGCTTGATGATAATATTACTTGCACCAACTTCATAGATGTTTGGTGAATGAAATATTAAGCACTTACTACAGTGCCTGAGACAAAATGGTTCTATAATAACTATTATTACTATTAGAAAAGATATAGCTTAGAAATACAAACTGTCAAATCTTGGATGTATTTATTTTTCCAGTATTAAAGTGAATGGAATTACAGAAGCGCCAAATGTCTGCAAAACTTAATTGTGTAAGAAACCGAATGTTATAAAGATATTGCCTATGTAAATTATGAGTGTTAGTATAACTGAATATTTTTATTCCTATTTCAGTCTGGATGGAATTACATAGTAATCTACGAATTAGAAGTGAAGATATAGAGGTCAGATGAAATTATTTGAAAACTATAGACCAAGCGGCCTGTTCTTTCTAATTCTCTTCATGGGATTCCTTTCATATTGTTCCCCTGATGCATTTACTACAGAAGAGAATAGCAATGAAAGCATGTGGTTTGATTATCCAAAGTTTTAAATTATAATTTTGACAACTGATAGCTGTTTTGAATTCTAGTTCTGGAATTGTTTGGCAGTTTGTGCAGCACCTTTGTGCTGCCACTTGGTCAGTATTGTGACAATGGGGCAAAACATTTACTTGAAGTCTTAATTTTCTTATTTGCAAAGTGTGGAAAACTTAATAGAATTATACATGTGTGTATCCACATGCTAATTTTTATTGTATCATATTAGTGCTATTTGTTTTAGAATTTTTGTTTTAGAACTTTTGCTTAGGATTTGCTAACATCCCTTTCATGGGAGATCTGGCTTGATTTTGCTTTCCTTATCACACAAACATCCTTCTTCTTATTTTGGAAGGACTGTGTTTAATTTTCTCACTGGCTGTTCATCATTCGAAATATGCTTTCTCACAAAAGCCTAGGTGCTGTTTTGTCTTTGCCAGAAATGCTTTATAAAGTTTAGAGATCTCAGTGAGAGAAGCATGGGAGAATGGGGAAATAGAATTATCCAGAGGGTTCTTGAAACCTACAAGAAGAACATTATGACAGGTGGATTTGGGCCCAGGGGTTCTGCTCAAACTATGGCACAAGCCAAGGACAATACATGCAATAAACATCGAATCCCGAACAAGATCTAACCAATGGGCAGGACATTCTCCACAGTTAAAGTGGAAAGTGGGGACTGACTTTCTCACGTACTCTGGTGCCTCACATTTGACCATGTCCCCTGGAGGGGGAGACCTGGTGGCACTCAGAGGAAGGACAGCAGGTTACCAAGAAGAGACTTGATACCCTATGAGCATATACAGGGGGAAGTAATCCCCCTCAGGAACAGTCATAGGGGAGGAAAATAATGGGAAAATGGGAGGGAGGGAAGAATGGGAGGATACAAGGGATGGGATAACCATTGAGATGTAACAAGAATAAATTAATAAAAAATGATATTAAAAAGTTCATATATCTATTCTGTTGGAAATAAGGATGTAACCAAACTTGAACATCCATTCCCCATATATAATCACTAGGCACTTCAGATTTTTCAGGCTGGTTTTAGTTCTAATGCATACTAATGTGAATATATTTATTCATTTTTTATTTAAATTTATGTTTACAATTTTATACTCTTTACTTCCCAATCAAATGCCCCTCCCTCATCTCCTCCCACCCCCATGCTCCCTCTCTCTTCCTCCCATGCTCCTCCCCCTAGTCCTCAAATAGGGGTAGCCCTTCTCCCCTATCATCTGACCCCAGCCTACCAAGTCTCATCTGGATTGCCTCCACCCTCTTCCTCTGTGGCATGGTAAGGCTGCCCACCAGGGAGAAGTGATTAAAGTGCAGACAACAGAGTCCATGGTAGAAATAGCCCCTGCTCTCCTTACTAGGGGACCACCATGGAGACTGAGCTACTTATTGGCTACATCTGAGCAGGGGACCTAGGTCTTTTCCATGCATGGTCCTTGCTTGGTGCCTCAGTCTGTCCTGGCTATCCCCGTCCCTCTGCCCAGATGTATTATGATATCCAGGGCTGCTTACCAGTGGAAAACTGGATTTTGGAGGACCCATATTGTTCTGGTTTTTGTTGATTGTGTTTTTATGCTGGCCTTTAGCTGTTTGATTGTCTCTAGCATTGGCTGGTAATTCTTAGCGTTTGCTGGAGTGCTCTCAGGTGCAGGAAGAGCCTGGGGCAGGAAGCTGCATTTTCCCGCAGGAGCTCTCCAAGGATTGATTCATATGGTCTCTGATTGGCAGATGTTTCTCAGGGAACTGCCTGTGCCTCTCCTCTGAAGGACTGCCTGGGCTCCTCAGGAGCCTACGGGTCCTCCTTTCACCATGAGAAGTCCCTGAGTCAGTCACCCTGTCATTGACTTTCGTGCTTCGAGGTTAAGGAGCTCCAGCTGTGCAGACGATGTGGTCAGACACTGCTTTCTGGACGCAGCCATTTTGTTGAATCTGTGAGCTCAGAGGTCTGTTTTTTTTCCTTGGGGAGATGGGTTGCACTTTGGAGAGACAGCTAGGGGATCCCAGGTGTCAGGGGACCCAAGGTTGGAGCTATGTACCTCGGTATCCAGACTGTATCCACCCAGGGACTGTGGGAGGATGCAGGTGGCTGGAGTTTGAGACTGCACTCTGTGGAACTTGAGTACTTTCCCCAGGATTAGCCAAGTGACCAGAGGTTGGACCAGCTATTTCTCTCACTGTGGCCTTTCTTCTCACCTGGGAAAACACAAACGCTGAAGTTGTGGGGTCCACAGTCATGACCTGTTGGTCATTCTGCAATCTCTGCTGTTTCTCTGATCCAATCCTGTGCATGATCAGCGCCATCCTCCTGGGAACTCTATTCGTTTTTAAAAATCAGATTTTATTATAATTTTTTGTCACTTCCTTTCTCTACTTAATGGATTCTGAATACATTTTCATTATGGCGTACATAAATTGGTCTTATTACCTTTATAGATAGCACAAAATTTATTTTCTTTGTTGCTTATGATATTTCCATTTTAAAAATTCTAAATAATTTCAATCCTTGAGATTACTCTCTCTATATATCCTCATTGTGTATATGTATGTCCGTATCTCTCTGAAATTATTCAGATATTTTGCTAGCATAAATTTCTATATGATTTTTGCATTGAAATCTGATAGGAAATTATGTATTGCCCAACTTGCAATCCAAACATCTGTCTGTGAGATTCTTCACTCTCTCACCAACATTAAAGCATTGCACAGTCCTTGTACTACATATCAATTTATAAAAAATTAATTTCTGTTTTAACTTGATATTAAATAGACAAGTTGAACTTTTATTCATAGATTTAATAGTGTATTGATTATATTTCTGATGGCTTTGACAAAATAACTGACTAAACTTAAAGAAGGAAAGTTTGGGTAGGGAATTCATGATAGCAGGAATGTGAGATAGCTATCCAAATTTCACTCACACTCAGGACAGAAGGGAGATAAATTTTTGTGTTCAGCTTGTTTTTTATTTTTTGTTTACTCCCATACGCTAGCCTATGTGTAGATAGACAGTGCCATCTATACTCAGGGTAGATCTTCACTGCTCAGTTAAACCTCTCTGAAAAGAAATCCAGAGGCATGATTCCTAGGTAAGTCTAAATCTACTCAAGTTGGAAATGAAGACTCAGAAATGGCTATTCTATATATAGTGTTCCTACAGCTATGCTTATTCTATTTATTTGAATAAGCTATACTATATACTAATATTTTTAAGTATATTGTAGTGGCACATATGAATGAACAGCAGTTTTGGGGCAGCATGCACAAGACTGCACAGGTTCAAATGGGACAAAATCCCAGCATAACAGAGGACGTGGTCACTAAGACCCACTTAGTGGGTCACTAATGGCTAACTAAGAAGCCACTGTTAAATGATAGCTGCCAGAAAATGGAAAGTTATTTTTTAATGGTGTGATCCCTGATAGGTCTACCACACTCTAGTGGGTGGCCACACATGTAAGAGTATACAGGCAGTACTGACACATGATGTTTCATTATTTTGTGTAGATGCAGAGTTGGCTGGGTATAAAATAATGGGTAGATCTGGAAGAAGATAGGAGAAAGGGATGAATATGATCAAACTACAATATATATAATTCTCAACACTTCATAAAATATACATATTTTTAATTTGTTCACTTTACATCCTGGTTGTAGCTCCCTCCTTCATCATCTTCTAGTCCCAGCCTCACTCCCTTATATCCCCTCCCTCCCTCACCTAGTCCTCAGAAAGGGGAGCCATCCTCAACTACATCTGACTTCAGCCTATCAAGTCTCATCTGGAATGTTTGGATCCTCTTCCTCTGTGGCCTGGCATGGCCGCCTCGCCAGGAAAAAGTGATCAAAATGTGGTCATAGAGTCTATGTCATAAGTAGTCCCTACTCCCCATATTATGAGACCAAAAAGGAGACTGTGCTGCCTATATACTACATCGGAGCTGAGGGTCTAGGTCGTCAACATGCATAGTCCTTGGTTGGTGCATCAGTCTCTGCAGTAATCCCCTCTTCTACCTAGATATATTGGCTCTATTGGTTTCTTTGTGGAGCTTTTGATGCTTCCAGGGCCTTCTATTCCCCAATTCTTCCATAAGACTCCCTGTGCTCCACTCCAAAGTTTGGCTGTGAGTCTCAGCATCTACTTTCATCCCCCTCTGGGTGGAGTTTTTCACAGTAACTCTATGGTGGGTTCCCTTCCTGATCTTTTTCTTGAACTGCTTTGGGTATTTATTCTATTTTTCCTTTTGAATGAGAATTAAGCATTCTCCCTAGGGTCCTCCATGTTATTTAGTTTATTTAGGTCTGTGTATTGTAGTGTAGCTATCCTGTATTATTTGGCTAATATCTGCCTATATGTGAGTTTATACCATGCTTGTCTTTCTGGGTCTGGATTACCTCACTCAGGATGATCATTTCTAGTTCTATCCATTTACCTGCAAATTTCAAGATTTCCTTATTTTTAATAGCTGAGTAGTATTCCATTGTGTAAATGTACCAAAGATTCTTTATCCATTCTTCAGTTGTGGGACATATAAGTTGTTTCTAGATTCTGGCTATTCTGAATAAAACTGCTATGAACATAGTTGAACAAATGTTCTTGTATGGTGGAGTATCTTTCAGGTATATGCCAAGGAGTGATCTAGCTGGGTCTTGAGGTAAAATTATTCCCAATTTTCTGAGAAAGTGCCAGATTGATTTCCAAAGTGGTTGTACAAGTTTGAAATCCTACAAACAATGGAGGAGTGTTCTTCTTTCTCCACATCATCACCAGCATGTGCTATCACTTGAAATTTTGATCTTAGCCATTATGATATGTATAAGATGGAATCTTAGAGTCATTTTGATTTGCATTTCCATGATGACTAGGAATATTCAGCATTTCTTTGTTTCTTGGCTATTCTATATTCCTCTGTTGAGAATTATCTGTTTAGTTCTCTACCCCATTTTTACCTGTGTTATTCAGTTTGGTGTTTCATTTCTTGAATTTTTTAAAATATATTTTGATATTAGCACTTTGTAGGATGTAGGGTTGGTGAAGAGCTTTTCCCAATCTGTAAGCAGACTGAATGTTCCTCTGGCTCTTATAATCTTTCCATTGCATCTTTTGTAATGTTCTAAAAGCCTTTGTTGTGTAAATTTTGTTGTATATAAGTTGGTTGGGGCTGGATACTTAATGGTCAATTGTTCTAGTAGTCTAGTTTGGGATTTCTGTGATGGTCTTCAGCTGTGAAAAAAAGCTTCTTTGATAAGAAGCAACATTTACATTTATCTGGTATAGAAAGACAACTACATAGAATGCACTTAAGAATTATACTGGTTTAAGAAAGTGATGGTACTCCTGGGCATATACCCAAAAGACGCTCTATCATACAACATTGACATTGGCTGAACTATGTTCATAGTAGCTTTATTCATAATAGCCAGAAACAAAAAATAACCTAGATGTCCCTCAGCAGAAAAATAGATACAAAAAGTGAGGTACATTTGCATAAGGTAGTATTACTCAGATGTTAAAAACAAGGAAATCATGAAATTTACAGGTAAATGGATAGAATGAGAAAAAATATCACAGTTAGTGATGTAACCCAGACTCAGAAAGACACACTTATAAGTGGATATTAGCTATATAGTATGGATAACCATACTACAATTCACAGACCCAAAGAAACTAAGTAACAAGGAAGGGCCCAAGGAAGGATGCTTTCGTCTCACTTAGAAAGGGAAATAAAGTAAACATCTGAAGTGAATGAAGAGAAGTAATGGGATGAGATTAGGAGTAGGAAAGGGAATGAGTGTGGGAGTCATATTTGGGGAGAGTGAGGGTGAAAGGACAGTGGGCCTGGCAAGAGGAGATAAACTGATTGGGGGGCATCTCTGGGACAAGCTAGAGACCTGTGATAGGGTAGGCTCCTAGGAAGATATAGGGGTGACCATAGGTGAAACTACTAGCAGCGGAGGCTGTGGAGACTGAAATGGCCACCTCCTATAATCAGATATGACTTCCAGTGGAGGGAGGGGGCACCAACCCAACCACAAAACTTTCAACCCGAATTTTACCCTGCCCACAAGATGTGCAGGGATAAAGATGAAGCAGAGATTGAGGGAATGGTCAACCAATGGTTGGCCCAACTTGAGACCCACCCTATGAGAGACAGCCACCCCTGATACTATTAATGATACTCTGCTATGCTTGCAGGAGGGAGCTTAGCATAACTGTCCTCTGAGAGGCTCCATGCAGCAACCAATTGAAACTGATGCTGAGATCCACAGCCAAACATTAGGCAGAGCTTGGGGAGTCTTGTGGCAGAGTTGGTGGAAGGATAGAGGGACCTGGAAGGAAAAAGAACTCCACAAAAAGACCAACAGAGTCAACTATTTTAGGCCCATGGTGACTCAAAGAGATGGAACCACCAACCAAAGAACATGTATGAATTGGACATAGGTGCCTTACACATATGTAGCTATTGGGCTGCTTGATATTCATGCGGTCCTTTAGCAGTTGGAACAGGGTATTATCTCTGATATGGACTTCATGAGCCTGCTTTCGGATCACTTTCCCCTAGCTTAGCTGCCTTGTCTGGCCTCAGTGGAAGAGGATGCTCTTAGTCTTGGTGTGACTTGTTGTGCTGGAGCAGGCTGGTACAGGGTCTAATGGCTCTTCTGAGAAGAAGGGGGCAGGGAATGGGGGAAGATGGTGGCATGGTGGAACTGGGAGGAGAGGTAGGAGGGGACTGTGATTGACATGTAAAGTGAAAAAATTAATAACACCGCTTCAAAAAATACAGAATCTCCACAGAAAAGGAAAAAAGTGATGATAATGGTTTTTACTCCAAGATCCATGCATGCACTAGCTGTGGGCAGTTGTCTAGGTTTTACAGTACCAGACATGATTTCTGATTTTTCTTCTGGTAAGTATGCCTTGACTACAATTAAACAAATGCTGATTACCACCATGATATATTTATATATGAAATTATTAAAAATAAAAACAAATAAAGACAACAAGATTCAAAAGAAAGCACCATATTTCCTTTGATGACAGATATGCCCACTTAAGTTTATCCACAGTGTAAGTTTATTTGGATTTATTTGTTGAGAAAGGGGAGACCTGGTGGCACTCAGAGGAGGGGTAGCAGGCTACCAAGAAGAGACTTGATACCCTATGAGCATATACAGGGGGAGGAAATCCCCCTCAGTCACAGTCATAGGGGAGGGGAATAAGGGGAAAATGGGAGGGAGGGAAGAATGGGAGGATACAAGGGATGGGATAACCATTGAGATGTAACAAGAATAAATTAATAAAAAATTTAAAAAAAGAAAGGAACCAGAAACAATTAGCATCATATTTTCATATACAACCTTTATATGTTAGCTTCTATTTCTGCAGCAAAATTTAGACTCCTTGGATCTGTAGGGTAATAGATTAACAGCACTGATAAAATTAAAATTTCAAATCTCTTACAAATTTAGAGAACAGTGTAGTCACCACAGCAGATTCATTTTTTGATTAAAAACATTTACATATAAAAAAGAGAAATTATTAAGAAAGATTTTTATTTCACTCTTTTCAGAGGCATTACTGAACAGGCTAGAGTGGTGGAAGACAAAGAGAGTATAAGAGAAGTCCTGATAGAGGTTCAGAAATAAGGATTTTGAGGAATTCAAATAGAAAGGCAAAGAAAGTTATGCCTTTGAATAATTCCTTCTCTAACAGGGAGCTTAGTAATTCCACTTAAAATAATTCATGATTAATTACAAATAATAAAAGACTCAACAACTGTGTTTTTTCCAGACAAAATTTTAAATCATCGATTAAGTGACAAGTAAATTTTGAAGACCTACAATGTGCAAGGCAGTATTCACAGCTAGTGCTAAGCAAATGTTTTCGATAAAGAGCTGCAAAGTTGAGAGGCTCCATGTAGCAGCAGTTCATAATAGATGCTGAGATTCACATGCAAGCTTTGGATGGAGTACAGAGAGTCTTGTTGAAGAGTTGGGGGAAGGATAAAGGGACCCAGAAGGGACAAGAGCTCCACAAAAAGACCAACAGAGTCACCTAACCAGAGCTCAGGAGGGGTTGCAGAGACTGAAGCACCAACCAAGGACCATGCATGGACTGGCCTCCTACACAGATGTAACTGATGGGAAGCTCAGGTTTCATGTGAGTCCCCTAGTAAGGGAAGTTGATGCTGCCTCTGACATGGACTCTGTTGCCTTACCCCTGGTTGTGTTGCCTCACTAGGCCACAGGACAGGATAATGTGCTAGATTCTGATGCAACTTGATGTCCTGGGATAGGTTTGGGGCTCCACTTTTCTGAGAAGTAGGGGAGAATGGTAAGGGAAGAAGAATAGGGTGTGTGACTGGGAGGAGTGAGTGGGCTATAGTCGGGATATAAAGTGGACAGATAAATTAATAAATAAAGTAATTAAAAATAAAATAAAATCAATTAAAAGGGGGATTAACAGTATTTATTTTAGATTTTGTGGGGTATATATACATTTTAATTGGTATTTGACATAACAATCACTTGGAAAATAATTATACATTTTCTTGATAAAGAAAAGCATGGGGCTAATTCTGTGTTAAGAAGAAACACACAGATAGATTTCTAAAGTGATTGTACGAGTTTGCATTCCCACCAGCAATGAAGGAGTGTTCCTCTTTCTCCACATTCTCGCCAGCATGTGATATCACTTGAACTTTTGATTTTAGCAATTCTGATGGGTGTAGGATGGAATCTCACAGTCGTTTTGATTTGCATTTCTCTGATGACTAAAGATGTTGAGCATTTCTTTAGGTGTTCCTCAGCCATTTGAAATTCCTTTGTTGAGAATTCTCTGTTTAGTTCTGAGCCCCATTTCTCAATTGGGTTATTTGGTTTGGTGGTGTTAATTTCTTTAGTTCTTTATATATTTTGGATATTAGACATTTGTCAGATGTAGGGTTGGTGAAGACCTTTTCCCAGTCTGTAGGCTGTTGCTTTGTTCTCTTGACAGTGTCTCCTGCCTTACAGAAGCTTCTGAGCCTCATGAGGTCCCATTTATTAATTGTTGACCTTAAGGCCTGGGCTGTTGGTGTTCAGGCTACCAAGATGAGACCCAAAAGCCTATGACCATATAGTGGGAGAGGAGGTCCCCGTTGGTATTAGACCTAGGAGAGCGGTATAGAGTGAATGCGGGAGAGAGGGAGGAATAGAAGAATGCACATGATGGGATAACAATTGATTAGTAATCTGAATAAATTAATATAATTAAAATTTAAAAAAGAAAAAGAAACACACACCACTGGCCAAAGCTTCCTATCCCACCAGAGGCCAAGCCAGAGTCATGAACTCCAGGTAAGACCATTCCCCACGCAAGCCACACCTGCCCAATTTAACCTCAAGCACTTGTCCTCTCCTTGTCACCATATCCTGGCCCACAACAATGGTGGAAGCCTTTTACCCCACCAAAGGCCAGCCCAGCTCCCTGGAAAACAGGTAAGCCACCTCCTACTTCCTGTCCTACCCACACTTACCCAGCATAACCCCAAGTAGCCCCATGTCTCTTCATTATCATATTCTGGGCCACAACTCTGCCAGAAAACTACTACTCCATCAGAGGCCAGACTAGTATTGTGAACCCCAGAGGGTCCTCAGTCACATCAGAGGCCATGAATATTGCCAGAACTCCAGCCCCTAACATTAAAGGCAGTGCTCTGCTAGGCCAGAGACCATCCAGGCCATAAGAAGTCTAGGCCCCAGCTTTTACAGAGACCATTTACTCAACCACAGGCCACCTCAGCACCAGAAACTAAGGAAAATGCAAATCCAACAAAGACAAACCCAGAACTCATCACCTGAACCTATAAATCCAGATGCCTAAACATCAGTGTAAGAACAGAATCAGCAACACTCAAAGGAATATGTAATCATCAGAGCCCAGTTATCCCATCACAGCAAGCCATGAATATTTCAACACAGCTGAAGCACAAGAAAATGACTTAAAACCAACTTTATGAAGATAATAAAGGCCCTTGAAAAAGAAATGAATAAATTCCTTAAAGAAATTGCAGAAAAGACAATAAAAAATTGGAGAAATCAATAAATCCCCAAAAGTATGTCAAGAAATTCAAGAAAAAAAAACCGTTGAAGGAAATGAATAAAACTGTATTAAGACCTGAAAGTTAAAATAGAAGCAATAAATACAATACGGGGGGGGGCGGATTCTAGAAATAAAAAATTTAGGTAAGGGGACAAGAACTACAAATGCAAGCATCACTGGCAGAATACAAGAGATGGAAGACAAAAACCCAGGCATTGAAAACAGAATAAAAGAAATTGATAAGTTGGTTAAAGAAAATGTCAAATCTAACAGCTTCTTGACACAAAACATCCAGGAAATCTGGGACACTATGAAAAGACCAAACCTATGAATAATAGGAATAGGAGAAGGAGAAGGAGAGCATTCTCAGCTCAGAGGCCCCAAAAATAATTTAAATAAAATCACAGAAGAAAAATGTCCTGACCTAAAGAAAGGCATGCCCATAAAGGTACAGAAAGCTCACAGAATACCAAATAGAATGGACCAGAAAAGAAAAACTCTTGCCATATAATAATCAAAACATTAAACACAGAGAACAAGGAAAAATATTATAATCTACAAGAGAGAATACCAAGTAACATAAAGGTAGGTCTTTTTTGAAAAAATCTCACACCACTTCATAATAAAAGTTATAGAAGATTTAAGGATAAAGGGAACATACTTAAACACAATAAAGGCAATTTACAGCAAGCCAATGGCTAACACTGAGTTAAGTAGAGAGAAACTCAAAGAAATTCCACTAAAATCAAGAACAAGAAAAGCCTGTCCACTCTCTCCATGTCTATTCAATATAGTAATTGATGTTGAAGCTGAAGCAATACGACAACTAAAAAAGATCAATGGGATACAAATTGGAAAAGATTTTGCCAAAGTATCTTTACCTGCAGATGATATGATAATATACATAAATGACCCCCCAAATTCTACCAGAGACCTCCTACAGCTGAAAACACCTGCAGTCAAATGGCTAGTTTGAAGACTAAAAAAAAAAAAATCAGTAGCCCTCCTATTAACAAATAACAAATGGGCTGAGAAAGAAATCAAGGAAACAACACTCTTCACAGTACCCACAAATAATATAAAATATCTTGAGGGAAATCTAATAAAGCAAGTGAAGGACTTGTTTGAAAAAAAAAAAAAAACTTCAAGTCTTTGAAGAAAGAAATTGGAGAAGATATGAAAAGATGGAACTATCTCTCATAGACATGAATCAATGGGATTAACATAGTAAAAAATGGCCCTCCTCCTAAAAGTAACCTATAGATTCAATGGAATCCCTATTACAATTACAACAAAATCCTTACTAAACTTGAGAGGGTAATACCCAACTTCATGTAGAACAATATAAAACCCAGAATTGCAAAAACAATCCTATACAATAAAAAATATATGGAGGTATCACCATCCCTGATTTCAAGCTCTACTACAGAGATATAGCAATAAAAATTGCTTCATACTGGTATAAAAACACACAGGTTGATCAATGGAACCAAATCAAAGACTGAGATGTAAATCCACATACCTATGGACACCTGATTTTTGAAAAAGAAGCCAGAAACACACAATAGGAAAAAAAATCCTCAGCAAATAGTGCTTGTCTAATTTAATGTCAGTATGTAGAATAATGCAAGTAGATCCATATCTCATTCTGCACAAAATTTCAATCCAAGTGCATCAAATAACTCAACATAAAACCAGATCCACTGAATCTGATAGAGAAAATGGGAAATAGTGTTGAAGGGGACAACTTCCTGAACAGAACACCAACAGCTCAGGCTCTACAATCAACAAATAATAAATGGGAACTCATGAAACTGGAAACCTTCTGTAAGGCAAAGGAAACCATCAATATAACAAAAATGGCAGCCTACAGAATGGGAAAAGATCTTCATCAACCCTACATTTGACAGAGGGCTAATATCCAAAATATATAAAGAATTCAATAAATTAAACACCAACAAACCATATAATTCAATTCTACAGATCTAAACAGAATTTTCAACAAAGGAAACTCAAATGGCTGAAAAACATTTAAAGAAGTGTTCAACATCCTTAACTACCAGGGAAATGCAAATTAAAACCACTTACACCTGCCAGAATGGCTAAGATAAAAAACCTGAAGTGACAGATAATTTAAGCTGGCTGAGGATATGGAGCAAAGAGAGCACTTCTCCATTATGGATAGTAGTACAAACTTGTAAAATGATGTTGGAAATCAATTTGGAATTTCCTCAGAAAATTAGGAATCGATCTACATCAAGACCCAGCTATACCACTCCTGAGCATACACCCAAAAAAAGCTCCACCACACCTCAAAGCCATTTGCTCAACTCTGTTCAGCAGCTTTATTCATAATATCCAGAAACTGGAAGCATCCTAGTTGTCCCCCAACTGAGAAATGGATAAAGAAACTGTGGTACATTTACATAGTGTGGTATGACTCAGCTATTAGAAACAAGGAGATTCAGGCAAGTGGATGGAACCTGAAAATATCATCCCGAGTGAGGTAACCCAGACCCAGAAAGACAAACATGATATGTATACAATTATAAATGGACATTACCTGTTAAGTAAAGGATAATCATGCTATGGTCCACAGACCCAGGGAGGTGAGGTAACAAAGAGAGATTAAGGAGAGACACAAGGGTCTCCCTGAGAAGGGGAAACAGAATAGAGTTGGGAAAAGGGTAGGGGTGGGGATGGGAACAAGAGGGTCAAGGCAGGGGGAAAGTGAGGGATAGAGAGAGAGTGCCAGGAGAAAGGACTGAAATTAGGGGCATTTTAGGGAGGGATATAGGAGCCTAGTGCAGTGGAAATTCCCTGGAATCTATGAGAGTGCCCCTATCAAAGTCTCCTAGTAATGAGGGATACATAGCTGGAACTAGCCATCTTCTGTTACCAGGCTCCCAGCAGTGAGCCTGGGACATCTGTTGGCGTTGTCCTTATGCATGTCTTGTTTAGACAGTCATATTTTTGAGGTATCATGGGTGGAACTTTCCTATCATATCTAGGAGACACAATGTCACAACAGATTTTTCTCATTCTCTGGCTCTTAAAAAAATCTTTCTGTCTTTTTTTCTAAATGTTTTCTGTGCAGCAGCTATGTTGTAGATGTTTTGAACCAGTGTTAGCCCACCACCATCAGTTGATTTCTACATTTGAAGCAGTTGTAGTTTTCTGTAACAGTCTAATACTACTCAGCTATTAAAAACAAGGAAATCTTAAAATTTGAGGGCAAATGGATGGAACTAGAAATCATCATACTGAGTGAGTTAACCCAGATCCAGAAAGACTCACATGGTATATAATCACTTATAATTGGACACTAGCCCAAAAAGGGATGTCGCATGAACGTCTTCACTTACCAGGAGATTGGGATAGATGTGCGGACTTCCTATTAGGATTCTTAGTGAGAGAAGTATGGGAGAATAGGGAAATAAAAGGATCCAGAGGATCCTAGAAACCTACAAGAAGATCATGATGGGCGGACCTGGACCCAGGGAGATCTAAAACTACTGTACCAACCACGGACAGTACATGCAGTAAACATTGAACACCTATTCAGATCTAGCCAAAAGACAGGACATTCTCCACAGCTGTGTGGAGAGTGGGGACTGACTCTGACATGAACTCTGATGCCCCCTATTTGACCACTTCCCCTTGGTGGGGAGGCCTGGTGGCACTCAAAGAAAGGATAAGCAGGCTACCAGAAGGAGACTTGATATGTTGTGACCATATAGTGGGGTAGGAAGTCCCCCTTGGTCACAGACCTAGGGGAGGGGAGAAAGGTGAAAGTGGGAGGGAGGGAAGAATGGGAGGATACAAGTGAGGGAACAACAATTGAAATGTAATCTGAATAAATTAATTAAATTAAAAAAACAGTCTCCATCTACTGCAAAAAGGAGCTTCTTTGATGAGGCATGACAGCAACATTTATCTGTGGGTGGACAGGCAAGTATTTATAAATCAGTTGGAAATTAAGCTGGTTTAGTATAACGGTGATATTAGGTTCTTCTCTAAGATCCATGACTTCACTAGCCTGGAGCAGTTACATACCAGTACCAGGCATGATTGCTGAGCAGGTCCTACTTCTAGTTAAACAGCTGTTGCTTACTACCAATAGATGAGGGACATTATTGTATGGATATCTTGCTATGCTGGTCATTGTTGTGTTTTCTAGGCATCACTGCTGGATTCAATGATTAGTTGCTTCCCTCCCTTGGCAGCTTGCATAGTACTTTCTAGTATATGAAAGCTACTTCTCAGGGAGGAGGCTTTCAGCTCAGATCTAGCTGAGTACTCTGAGTCCTGTGTCCAAAGGACACCGTGTCTTCAGAAATAGAGACTTACATTCAACCTCTGGGAGGCACCCAAGGGCAACAACAATAGTGCATATAATCCTCATAGTCTCTGGCATCCCCAGACCTACAATTCAAAGAGGTTTTCTTATGAGCGGCACTGGAATTTTTGTTAGGTAGTCTTTGGGAGAGCATTGTTAACCTAAGTTTCATAACTTCATTTAAACTATATGTGTATACACATAAAATTGTATGTATTTTATGTAACTTTAGGAAAATAAAAAATGGTCCTTTATGGGGTTTTCAGTTATCTTTAGTGTTAATTTTTCTTCTCCTACCCTTTCTTTCTGTAGTGACAACCTTCATTCATTCTCAATTAAAGCCTTCCAATTAAAGTCCTTTTCATATCACTAATATCTGGCTACTTCTCTCTAAATTCTTCTCTTTCCCACCCGTACTTCCCTAGTTTCTCCTGGTACTCCATTATATACTAGCATCTGAAGATTTCTCTCTAGGACTTTTATCATGAAAGTCAAAAGCTTTTTCTGCTTTTTTAAGATGACTATGTAGGATTTTTGTCACAAAGTCCATTTTTTGTGATTAAATTTGTTGAGTTATGAATGTTGAAGTATCCCTGAATGCCTGAAATAGAGCCAACTTGGTTGTGGTGGCTTCTATTTTGATATATGTTTGGCTACACTTTGGAAGTATTTTACTAATTTAAATCTATATTTAAAGTGCTTAATTAATTTTAATCTATATTTCTCAGAAAGGTTGGCTTATAGTTTTATTTTTTGTTGCTGTGTCTATTTACTGGTCTGGGTATTAGGATAATGTTAATTTGATAGAAGGGATTTGGAAGAATTTCTTCCATTTCTATTTTTAAATGTTAATTTAAGAAGTATTGGTTGTAGAATTTTCCTGGAAATCTTGTAATTCTGCTGTAAACTCATCTGAATTGGGTTTTTTTTTATTTGGAAGAATTTTTGTTACTGCTTCAATGTCACTGTTTCTTATGGCTCTGTTTAGGTAGTTGATCTCTTCATGGTTTAATTTTAGTGGTTTGGATGAATCTAGAAATTCACCAATTATTTTTTCAGCCCAATAAAGTACAAGACTTTAAAGTATTCTCTTATAATGTCCTGAGTTTCTTTGGTGTCTGTTGGATGTTTGTATGTTTATTTCTTATTCTATTAATTTCTTAATTTGCCTCACTTCTTGTTTTTCTCTTGCTTGGTTGCAGAAATGTCTGTGGATATTGTTTATCTTTTTTACAAACCTCACCTCTTAAATGCATGGGTTATTTGCATTTCTTTTATATTTATGTTTTGATTTTTGTTATTTCTTGCTATCTGTTGTGTTTGAATTTGGTTTGTTCTTGCTTAAATCTTGAGTTGCATCTTTCATTCATTTATTTGTGATTTTTATGATGTAGTAATAAAGGAGCTTAGAATTTTCCTCATAGTGTTGCTTTTAATATACTCTAGAGGTATTGTTATACTGTTTTTTAATTGTTGATTCAAATTTTTCCTTTGCTTGTTCTTTGACCCACTCATCATTCACTAATAAGCTAACCAATCATCTTCATTAGTTTCTATAAATACTAGAGATTTGCCTATTGTCAATGTTAAGTTTTATAGCATTGTGGTCAGATTTGATATATAGAGTTTCATTTTCTGACCTGACTGAATGAGAGTATACTTCCTAATTGCCACAATTTCTTCCCTCTTCGAAAAAGTTCAACATGATAAATATATATTGTTCCTCAGATATTTTACACAATATCAAAGACCCTATTCCTAATACAAAAGCTAAGGATGCACATCAGGTATCTCACTCACTCTGGCTAAAACTCAACTATGTTTTTTTTTGTTTAAGAAAAGTCCTCATCCTGAGTGAGGTAACCCAGACCCAGAAAGATATGCATGGTATACACTCACTTATAATTGGACACTAGCCCAACATGGATGTCCTCTGAGAGTCTTCACTCAGCAGGGGATTGGGACAGATGCTGGGACTTCCTATTGGGACTCCAGGTGAGAGAGATATGGTGGAATGGAGAAATAGAAGTACCCAGATGGCCCTACAAGAAGACCATCAAGGCTGGCAAATCTGGACCCAGGGGTCCTGCAGAAACTACTGCACCAACCAAGGATGCAGTAAATCTGTAGTTTTGTTTCATTTCCACTTATTAAAAGAGACATGACTAGAAATTAATCAATAGTTAATAAAGTTACACTATGGCCTACAAAGAAATGGAATATTTCAAAAGACTCCAGGTAGAAGGAATGAGGAATAGAGAAACATCCTAGCACACAGGTGCTGGGCACAAGTTTTGTTAGGAACAGGACATTGGCCCTGGATAAAGAAAGCACATACATATTGATATCAAGTCAGTAACTTAGGAGAGGTGACAACTCTCTGCTATTTACTTTGTATTGTTTCATTCAAAGCTAAAATTCAAAAAATGACAACACAATAACTTCACATTCTATATCTGTACTGTGTATGTTTGGTTGTTCACTGCCTTCTGTGAGACTGCTCTGTGGAAACTGTAACCACCTCAACCTCCCCCGACCCCTGTTTCAAAAGACCAGAATGTGTTGTTCTGCCAGTGGACCTTAAAAAAGATCTGTGATTTGATGATGCAGTCCTGCAAACTTTGGAAACGGTCAACCTTGACCCCTTACTCAGCTCTAGCCAATGGACAGTGCATTCTCCACAGTTGTGTGGCTACCAGGGACTGATTCTGCCATGAATTCTGATGCCCCTTATTTGACCACTTCTCCTTGATGGGGAGGCCTGGTGGCACTCAGAGGAAGGGTAAACAGGATGCCCTCAAGAGACCTGATAGTCTGTGATCATGTTGTTGGGGAGGAGGTCCCCTTCTGTCACAGGTCTAGAGGAGCAGAATAGGGTGAAAGAAGGAGGGAAGGGAGGGGAGAATGGGAAGATCCATGTGAGGGGAATCATAACTGAGATGTAATGTGAATAAATTATTTAAATAGAACAATTTTTTAGAAAAGAAAAAAGTAAGGTCATTAATACTTAGTTATTACTGAAGAGTCTGTGTTGATTGCAGTCATTTTGCTGAATTTTTTGGTCTGAGTTTTTATTTATGCTTTTTGTTTTAGTAATTGTAGTTTCTTTTTCTTTCTACATTTTTTGAGGGTATACTAGTTCTTTCTTCACCGAAAAGTATTGCTTTTCCTAATATTGTAAGAGCTGTTTTGGTTGACAGAAATTTGTTTATCCTGTTTGTATCTTGGAAATTTTTTTCCTTTAATAATGGCAGATAGTTTTGTTGGGTACAATAGGGTAGCTTGGCATTTATGATGGCCACATGGAACACATTGTTCTAAAATCTTGTAGCTTTCAAAGTTTGTGTTGAGAAATATACTGTTATTATGATATTATGATGGGTTTTCTATTATGTGTGCGTTTTTTCCTTCATAGATTTCATTACCCTCTCTTTATTCTGGTTGGTGTTTTAACTATGACATGCTGAAGTAAGCTTCTTTTTCTGGTACTATCTATGTGATGTTTTACGTGCCTTTTGTATCAGAATTGATATGTCTCTCCTTAACATGGGGAAGTTTTCTTCTATGATCTTGTCTATAATTCCTATACTGTATTGCCATATTCTATTATTCTGTCATCTACTGGATCCAATCTATTTGCAAACATTTTCCTGAGATTTTTAATTGGATTATTGACCTTTTCATTTACAGCTTTATTTCATCTTGCATTTTCATCAATATTTTTTAATCTCTTTAGTGAATTCAGCTTTCACATACTGGATTTTCATCATTTCATTCAGTTGAATATTTGTGTTTCTTGGGCATTAGTCACATATTTCTTGCTATTCTCCTTAAGTAAATTTAATTGTTTATTTGTGTCTCCTTTAAACTCTTTGAATTCCTTAATGAAGTTTATGATTGTTTCTTTTAGTTCTGTGTGCTGGTATTATTCCAGATAATTCTCTCTGGTGAACATTTTTATAGGGATGATGGATTTGCAGGGAAATATACTGTCTTGATTTTTCATATTATTTGTGTTTTTACGATGAGACCTTGGCATGTGGAATTCTTTCTTTGGCTGTGAATCTGATTTTATTCTGTCTCCAGCTAAGCTAGTGTAGAGGCTATGCAGCAAAGCCTGAGGGTTGGTGATGATGCTTTTAAGAGAGGTTTCGAGGACTTACCAGTGTGTATCCTTGCACAGATATGCAATATAGGCTAGGCGGTGAGGTTGGCTATGGTGCATGTGGTCTAGCGAATGGGAAGTAGGACTGGGGATGTGCGCAGGATGTATAACCCATGAGTAGTTCTTGAGATTGAGGAGGATGTATGAAGGTTTAGGGAGCTCAACAGCCTAGACTTTGGCACAGGCTGTATCACCACAGCTTGGCCTGGAGGTTGGATATGATGGTGATGAGGATAAGGGTCAGCAATACTGAATGGATTGGTCTGGGATGAAGACTGTGGCATGAGCCAAGCCCAGGGGTGAAAATATGCAGCTGAATCAGATTGATCTTGCAAGGGAGGTATGTAACTGGTGATAGGTGTGGAGAATTGGAAGGAGGTACAGGTGAACTAGGATTCAGGAAATTCACTTGACTTGATTTGTGCACAGAATATGGGTCTTAAGCAAGGTGTAGAGATAGAATATGGCATTAAGGACTAGATTGGCATAGGAGAGGAGGGAGAATGCAGGTATACTATCTAGGTCCCTGTCATGTGTGGTGGCTATGAAGACCTTTGTAGGAAATGGGAAGCTCACCTATGGTGAGTTCCAACACAGTGAAGATGGTCTGAAATGAGTGGCTGAGGTGGGTTGTGGCTAGAAAACTAGGGGTATCCTTGGGAGATCAGAGTAAAGAGGAAGGAGAACATACGCAGCCCATTTGGCTCTCTGCCAAATATGTTGGCTCTGAGATCCCTGTTTGGAAGTGGTCTGGGGTTGGTAGCCAGACCCAAGGAAATGCAGATGGTCTGAGTGGGGGCCTGAGACTGGTAGAAGTATCAAAACTTCCTGTGATAGCTCTGGGTTCCATGGTAAGAAGTGGGTTTGCGATCTATGGTATATTCCAAAGGAATGGTAATAAGCTAGAAAGGAGGGATGACTCTGCTAGAGGCATGGCTAGGGTTACCTTAGGTAGACCACAGTGGAGGAAGGGAAAGCAGGTACATGTAACCTTTCTGGAACTCTATTAGGTATGGTGGTTGTGGGGTCTCTGCTCATATTCTTCTACTTTATGTTTGTGTGTAGCCCACTGTCCACTTGTTTCATTTTATAAAGTGTTAGACTTATGTCCATGTTTTTCTCTCTCTCCTTCTTCCCCCCTCTCATACACACACACTCATTTTTTACAATACGGTTCACTTAATTATTAATTTTTCTATCTCCCTCCTTCCTCTTTCTCTCCCTCCCTTTTTCCTTTCCTTCTCTTCTTCTTCCTTTATTCTGCAGAGAGAAGGTCTCCTGATATCATCCAGGCTGCCCTTAAACTTCTGATCCTCCTACCCTAGCCTCCAAAGTACAAGAATTACAGGCATATGTCACTGTGCTGGGTTAGATCTTTCTTAAAACTAATTTTGTTATGTTATGTAGGTTTATCTCTGGTTTCTGTATTTTGTTCTATTTACTTATCACATACACCTCCAATTTATTATTTCTGCATAATATCTTTATATAAGTTATATTTATTTTACACTTTATTCTTTTTTAATTTTTATTTCATTACTTTATACATGTGCACTGTATATTTTTTAATAGATTTATTTATATAGTATCTTGACAACCTGAAACCAGCCTCTACTCCCAGTCTCACCCTCACACCATCCTACCCCCATTCCTCCCTCTCCTTTTTCTCAGAGAAGGGAGACCCCCCAAGGGGAAATAATTTACCTCGGCATCTCAAGTCACAGCAGAACTAAGCACATCCTCTCCCTCTGGGGCTTAACAAGGCAGGCCAGCTAGGGATAAGGGATCCAGTGGCAGGGAACAGAGTTAAAAGCAGCACCTACTCATGTTGTTAGAGATCCACATGTTGACCAGGCTGTATATCTACTACATATGTGTAGGAAGGTCTAGTTCCAGTCCAGGTAAGCTCTTTGGTTGGTTCAGTCTCTGTCAGCCCCCATGGGCCCAGGTTAGTTTACTCTCTAGATTCTTGTGATATCCTTGACTCCTCTCGCTCCCTCTATCCTTTCTACTTTTCCCAAACTCCCCAAGCTTAGTCTACTTTGTGGGTGTACATCTCTGTATCTCTTTCTATCAGCTGATGGATGAAGCCTCTAAGAAGACATCTATGCTAAGTTCCTGCCTATAACCATAGCAGAATATCATTAATAGTGACAGGGTTGGCTTTTTCCCATGTGGTGGGTCTCAAGTTGAGCTAGTCATTGGTTTGCCGTTCCCTCAATCTCTGTTCCATTTTAACTCTACACTTCTTGTAGACAAGACAAATATTGGGTTAAATGTTTTTATGGGTGGGTTGGTATCCCCCTCCCTCTAATGGAAGTACCACCTGGCTACAGGCGGTGGCCACTTTAATCTCCTTAACTCCAAGTGCTAGAAGTCTCAACTGGGGTCATTCTCATAGACACCCAGGAATCTCCTCTGTCCCAAAGATGCTCTTCAGAATAATTTCCATTTTCTATTTCACTTACCCTCACCCATTACAATCACTCTTCCCACACATGATCTTCTACCCTGATACCCTCCTTGTCCCTTCTCCCACCAAGTTCCACCCATCCATCTACTTCAGATATCTATTTTCTTTTCTTTTCTGAGTGAGATTTAATATCTTTCCTTGGGCCTTTCTTGGCTTCTTTGGACCTGTGGATTGTAGCATGGCTATGCTCTACTTTATGGCTAATATCCACTTATAAGTAAGTATATATCATGCATGTCTTTCTGGGTCTGGGTTACCTCACCCAGGGTGATCTTTTCCAGTTCCATCACTTTGCCTGCAAATTGAATGATATCTTTGTTTTTAATAGTAGCTGAGTAGTATTACATCATGTAAATGTGCCATAGTTTTTAAATCTATTCTTCAGTTGTGGGACATTTAGCTTGTTTCCAGATTTTGGCTATTACAAATAGCCATAAACATAGTTGAGCATGTTTCCTTGTGGTATGTTGGAGCATCTTTTGGGTATATGCTCAGGAGTGGTGTAGCTGGGTCTTGAGGTAGATCTACTCCCAATTTTCTGAGAAACCTCTAGATTGATTTCCACAGTGATTATAAAAGTTTTCACTCCAACTAGCAATGGAGGAGTGTTCCCCATTATCCATATCCTCACCATCATGTCCTGTCAGTTGAGTTTTGGCTCTTAGCCTGTATGATGGGTGCAAAATGGACTCTCAAAGTTGTTTTGATTGGCATTTCCCTGATGGCTAAGGAAACTGAGAATTTCCTTAAGTGCTTGTTGGCCATTTGAGAGTCTTCTGTTGAGAATTCTGTTTAATACTGTACCCCAGCTTTAAAATTGGGTTATTTGGTTTGTTGGTATTTAATTGTTTGAGGTTTGCTGTATTTATATCATTTTGTCACTTTCTCATCCATCCAATCCTGTGTCCTTTTCCCTCTTTCTTAAATTCTCACCACTTTTCTCTTAATTATTCTCACATACATGTAAATAAATATATAAATACAATCCATTAAATGCTTTTGTGTTGCTCATCAGTATATATTTTAAAAGCCTGAACATTTTTTATTTGATGACCAATTAGGGGCTCATTCCTGGAGAAAATTGATTTTCTCCCTCTAAGCAATCACTGATTAGCTCTAACACTTTATTGAGGGGTAAGACCCTGTGAGCAGTTCCCCATCCAGAGTGGCATATCAACTGATGTCATTGTTCAGGTCTTGTTTAGATAATCATGTTATTGAGAGTTCACGTGTGAAATTTACTCATATATAAATGACAAAGTCTCACAGCAGATGTCCTCATCTTTTGAATCTTACCATCTTTCCAACTCCTCATCTGTTGTGGTCCCTGAGTCTTATGTGTAGGAGTTGTATTATAGGTATATCAATTATGGCTATGCACATTACGATCATTGTTCTCTGCATTTTGACCAGTTATGACCTCTAATAGTACCTGTTTGCTACAAATCAAACTTCTTTGATGAGGATTGAGGGTTATGCTGTATGTATTAAGAATGGTATGTATTAAGAAAGTTGGAAACTCCCAGGAATGTGAGAGTGATACTAGCTAAGATTCCTAAGACCCTATCTAAGACTTCTATAACCAGGCCAGACTTCCCATGAAGTGAAAAAAGTCAATGAAATGTTTCTTAATGATGTGCTGCTACACACATAGATTGATGCCTAGCTCAAATGTCATCAGAGTCTTCATCCAGAAACTGACGGAAACAGATGTAGAGACCCATAGCGAAATATTAGGCAGATCATGTAGAATCATTTAGAAGATTGAAGGAGAGGGAAGTTGTAGGAGCCAGAGAGGTTAAGGACACCACAAGAAACCCCCACAAAATCAACTAACTTTGGCCCATAAGGGTTCACAGAAACTGAAACACCAACCAGGAACCCTAGGCCCTTTGCACATATTTTCCACTTGTGGAGCTTCATATGGAAATCCTAATAGTGGGAGCAGAGTCTGTCCTTGACTGTGTTGCCTCCTTTTGGGACCTTTTTCCTCCCTCTGGGTTGCCTTGTCCAACCTTAAATGGAGAGGAGGTACCTAGTGTTACTGCAACTTGAAATGTCATGGATGATTGATGTAAATGAGAGGACTGCCCTTTTCTGAAGAGAACTGGAATTCATGGGGTAAGTGGGAGGGAGAGACTAGGAAAAGAAGAGGGAGGGGAAACTGCATTCAGAAAATAAATATAAATAAATAAAAATAAATAAATGTGAAAAAGTAAGTGGTTATAGATTATACTAGCTTGGGAAAATGACAGCAGTAGCTTTATTTTCTAGGTTCTATGGCCTAACCAGGTATGCATAGTTGGCTAGTTGTACAGTACTAGCCATATTGAATGGGTATTAAGTCCAATTACAAAATTGAGGGCTACCACCAATATTTAAGAGTTACTTTGGAGACTATCTTGCTATGCTGATTATTGTTAGGGTTCCTAGGATCACATCTGGGTAGGATTATTTATTAAATTTCTTGCTTTGCAGCTTGTACAGCATCTTCTGGCACTAGCAAAGCTAATTCTCTGGAAACTTGGCTTAGTGCAGTGGTAGGGGTAATGCAAAAATGTCCAACCTAAGAAAAATTTCAGGTTCAATGCAATTCTCATTAAAATAAATTATTCATAGATGTTTTAAAAATGTCCTCTCAAACTTCATATAGAAATAAAAAATAAAACCATGATTTTCAACACAATCCTGAACAATGAAAAAATTGCTATAGGTAAAACCATTCATAATTTTAAAATACTTAGGTATATTTCCTATTTGTTTCATGGTTCTTCTTGCTACATATAGTTTATTTTATATATGTGTAATAATATAAATGGATATGTAAAAAATAAAAAAACCACTTTAGAGCTAGTAATGAAACATATGTAGAAAAATGCATGTAGATATTTATCTTTTGCACTGTACAAAATTTAATTCCAAATAGATGAAAGACCTCAAAATAATACCCAATAGTCTGACCCTGATAAAATAGAGAGTAGGATATATTTAAAATTATAGCACAGATATTAAGGAAAACAAATAGGACCTCATAAAACTAAAAATAAAAAATCTGTACTGCAAAGAGCATCATAACTCACATGATGGCATAGCATACAAACTGATAAAATTCTATCAGCTATGCATAGGACAAATAGTGGATATCTAGAATGTACACGGATCTCAAAACTAAATCATGAAAGATATGACCACATTGAAATTGGGGCATGGCACATTTTGATCAGTTTTCACAGTGTGGTCTTGTGGACAGGGTGTGGAAGAGGATGCAGACAATCCTGATGAGACTTGACAGGCTGCAGTCTAGGGTTGGGGAAAAGGGCAGAAGAGGGAGGGAGAGTGGTAACTGGAAGATAAGAGCCAGGGGATAAAAATTAGGATTTAATGTGAATAAATTATAATAAAAATGGGGTGTGTACCAAGTGGAGAATTCTATGAATAAGAAATAAAATGGCAAAGAAATATTTTAAAAGTTACTCAACATGGCAACAAAAAGACTCTTTTTTTTAAAGTATGGATTTTGTTTTATTTTGAAAATTTCAAATCTTAGTGTCACTATGAAAGTGGTATACATACAGTATTTATATTAATTATTCATAGAAGTAAAGGTATATTTGATATAGAATCCTACCAGAGAATGTTATAGTGAACATAAACTGGTTATCTCATCAGATTCTGATATAAGAGAACAATTCCATATCATTAAATTGTGAAGAAGTTAATTTCAGGCCGTATTGGCATAGCAGAGTGTTATTATCCACTGTGTCCCGCAAGGCTCTAGATGGCATGTCACATCAGACAGTACAAGATGTGATACACAAAGTCAAGTACAATAGTCCAGCCAGGATGCACGATGAAAGGTAAAACAACATAAAATGCAGAAAAAGCTTAAATAGTTGTTGTGATCATGTTAGGTGTAGGGCCTAATAAATATTAATTATTATTACAATGGTATTTGCTAACCCCACTAGCAGTCAATGAGGGCGTGAACACTTTGTTATATTTCTTAATGACATAGATTTGTGCATTGCTCAGACTTCAGCATAGAAGGTTTTTCTTGTAGTTGAAAATAATTCTCACAGAGATCCACAACTGGAAAATATGATGAGAGAGGGACGGAGGAGGAGGGAGAGATAGAAGTGGGACAGAGTTTGAATCACTCTTTATTTGTCTATTAAACTCCTCCACTCAAGGCTTCAAGACTATGTGGAAGAGGAAACAAAATGATTGTAAGAGACAAAGGTTGTGGACTACCCCATGGGAATAGTGTTTTCTAGACACAGCAGCACAGATACATATATAGACTCATAGAGACTATGGCAGCGTGAAAATTTCTTCACAAGATTAAATCAGACAAAATTCCAGAACTGAGAAGGGAAAATGAACACAAAGTCCCACTCCTAGCCAAGGTGACTTTTTAAATTGATAACTTCTTGGAGAGTTTAGAGAGAATATCTTGTGTATTTTGTGTATTATATGGATGCTACATCTGTCAGTAAAAAAACCTATGGCCTATAGGAAAGAGTAGAGTAGAAGATAGATTATCTGGTAGACAGAAAGGATTCTGGGATAGAATCAGGTATGGAGATTTGTTCAGGAAGATGTAAAGAGGACATATGCATGGCACTTGAGCAGAGGTAACAAGCCATGTGCCAGAATGTAGATTAGTATAAATGAGTTATTTTAAGTTATGAGCTAGTCAGTGAAGAGCCTAGCTATATGACCTAGGTATTTGTAAATATATTTTGAGTCTGAGTCATTATTGCCAGAGGTTGCATCTGGGGGGAGAACATGCATCCTACTACAGATGGTGCTCATTATGGTTGGCATGTAATGCAACCTTACCTAAATATCCAAGCATAAAACAGAAGATTCAGCTGTGAAGTGAAGAGTTCTGGACACAGGAACCAGGCCAGAAAGCCAGGCAAAGTCCCTTTAAGAACCACTGTGCAGCCATGGACCCAGCACTGAAGCTGAGGCTGCACTGTGCTCTTTCTTAGACCAGATCCCAAGGACACAGCAGCTGCAACTTCTCCAAAGCATAGCATGGTTAAAAGGGTACAGGGATAAGTTTCGGGTCTAAGTTTTTGTGGGTGGGTTGGTGTTCCCTTTCTTCTATTAGGAGACATAGAATTACTTAGACGTTGCCCTCTTCAGTCCCCATGATCCCTGCTACTAGGAGCCTCAGCTAGAGTCATGCTCATTTCCTCCCCAGAGCCTATCCTGTTGTTGATCTCCAGATTGTCACAAAGAAACCCTTGCCCAGCGTTTCTTTTCATCTCTGTAAGCCCTCTGTCCTCCACCCCCACTCACTGCAGGTCTGATACTGATTCTCAGTTATATCTGTGTTCCTTCTTTTATCATGTTCTCTCCCTTTAAACACTTCTGCCTATTCTATTTCCCCTTCTGAATGAGATTTAAGCCTCCTCTCTCTGGGCCTATTTGTTACTTATCTTCTTTGGGTCTGTGAATTATAGTGTGTTTATCCTGTGCTTTATGGCTAAAACCCACTATAAATAAGTACATACAAAGTGTATCTTTCCAGGGCTGGATTATCTCACCCAGGATGTTCTTTGCTAGTTCCATCCATTTGCCTGCAAATTTCATGATTTCTATGGGTTGTTTCCAGATTCTGACTATTACAAATAAAGTTGCTGTGAACATAATTGAGCAAATGTCCTTGATGTCAAGATGTGCAGGGACAAAATAAAGCAGAGATTAAAGAAATGTCTAACCACTGCCTGGCCCAACCTGAGACCTACCTCATGGAGACAGCCAACCCTTGACACTATTAACAATATTCTGCTGTGCTTGAAGATGGGAGCCAAGCATAGCTTTCGTCTGAGTGGCTCCACCCAGCAGCTGATGGAAACAGATGCAGATACCACAGCCAAATATTGAGTGGAGAACATGGAGTCTTGTGAAAGAGTGGAAGGAAGGATAGAAGGACTCAGATGGGACAGGAGCTCCACAAGAAGACCAACAGAGCCAACTAACCAGGGCCCAGTGGGGCTTGTGGAGCCTGACGCTCCAACCAAAAACTATCCATGGACTGGAACTAGGCCCCCTTCACAGATGTAGCCAATGTGTAGCTCTGTCCTCATATGCATCCCCTAGTAAGGGGAATGTGGGTTGATTCTAACATGGACTCTGTTGCTTGAGTTTTGATCACTTCCCCTTGGTGGGGTTACCTCGCCGAGCCACAGGCCACAGGGGAAGAGGATGTATGCATTCTTGATGTGACTTGACATGCTGCAATGGGTGGGTAGAGGGGGCTCTCCTTATTTGAGGAGTAAAGGAGGGAAGATAGGGGAAATGAGGAGGAAGTATGGGACTAGGAGGAGAGGAAGGAGGGGGCTATGATTGAGAAAGAAATTGAATAATTAATACAAAAATGGGCACTTGGAAAACAGCAGGCCAGTTTGGGTTCACACAATTTAAGGCCGAAACCTTGCAGAAATGCCAAGGGTTGAAAAAGCCTGGCCATAGAGCCAACAGAAGATGTAACCAGGATCCCTGAGCTAGCTGAGTGGCTGGGTGGGGCTAACAACAGTGTGAGATCCAAACTGAGAAGCCCCAAGCATCTGAACTAGTAAGGTATTGAGTTTGGAAAACAGTAAAACAGAAGGAAAATTAATCAAACTCAGGGTTGAAAGCAAAAAAATGAAAGCAAAGAGAACAATTCAAAGAATCAACAAAACCAAGAGCTGATTCCTCAGGAAAATCAACAAGATAGAGAAACACTTAGCCAAACTAAAAGGCATGAAAACACTATACAAATCAACAAAATTAGAAATAAAAAGGAAATCAATAGCAAACACTGAAGAAATCCAAAAACTCATTAGGTCTTACTTCAAAAGCCTATACACCACAAAATTTGAAAATATAAATGAAATGAACACTTTTTTGACAGATTTCATTTGCTAAAGTTGAATGAAGACCATGTAAACAAATTAAATAGTCCTATTTCTCCTAAGGAAACAGAAGAAGTCATTAAAAGTCTAACAACAACAACAACAACAATCCAGCGCCAGATGGTTCAGCACAGAATTCTACCAAACATTCAAGGAAGAAATAATACCAATACTCTTCAAACTATTCCACAAAATAGAAATGGATGGAACTTTACCAAACTCATTCTGTAAGGCCACAGTTACTTTGATACCTAAACCTCAAAAAGACTCAACAAAGAAAGAGAATTTCAGAACAATTTCTCTAAGAAACATTGATGCAAAATTACTCAATAAAATACTCACAAACTGAATCCAAGATCACATCAAAAATATCATTCAGCATGACTAAGTAGGCTTCACTCCAGACATGCAAGGATGGTGTAACATACAGAAATTCATCAATGTCATCCATCATATAAACAAACTGAAAGAAAAAACCTACATGATCATCTCCTTAGATGCTGAAGAAGCATTTGACAAAATCCAACATCCATTCATGTTTAAAATCTTGGAGAGATCAGGGACACAAAGCACATACCTTAACATAATAAAGGCTGTACACTGCAAGCTGATACCCAACATCAAACTAAATGGCAGACCTGGACTAAAGGGTGCCTACACAAACTGAAGCACTAACCAAGGACAAAGCATGCAGAGAACCTAGATTCCCTGTTCAGATATAGCTAATGGACTGCTCAGTCTTCACAGTGAGGGGAAGGGAGGGAACAGGGACTGCTTCTGACAAGAACTCTGGTGCCCATGATTTGATCACTTCCCCTTGGCAGGGAGGCCTTGTGGGCACACAGAGGTAGAGGATGCAGGTTATCAGGATGAGACCTGATACTGTAGTCAGCTGGTGGGGGAGGAGTCCTCCCTGTCAGAGGTCTAGGGGAAAGGGAATAGGGTATGAGCTAAAGGGAGAGTGGGAGCAGTAAGGTAAGAGTGAGGGGATAAATTATAATAAAAAGGTTGAATAAAAATTAGGAAAGTAAATTCCTTAGGGAAAGGGTTGGGAAAATAATATTTTCTGTGTTCAAATGGAGGAAAACACAATGGCCCAATACATCTGGATTCTGTACAACTTTGTTTTGCTTGCCATCATACAAATGGTCATTTTTACAGTTATGATTACAGTTTTGTATATCCTCTTTAGGAGAGATCAGAATAAGGCATACTTGGAGAAAGAAGAGACTAAAAATTTAGGTGTTATATTAGGGCCATAGAACAGATGTTGAAAGAAACTTTAAATCAAAATAGGGAACCTTCAGAGGAATCCAATATGAAACTTAAAACAACATCAAAAGAGGTAGTTCTGGATGAGAAAAAAATCTACAAAGGCTTGAGTAATTATAATGGCAGCACATAAAGATGAAATATATTTAATTAGGAATCCAGATTATACTTATTTATGCTACCCTACAGTAATATATTACAATAAACTATGTGTATCATTTTGTAGAGCTTGGATAATTAAGATATGTAGACATGTTGATTCATCATACTATTGATATATATTCAGAATCCCAATGGGATTCTGCCTTGAATTCTGAAAAGGATGATTGTGAGATTTCACATTTATTAGAGATAGCGACTGTCTTGGAGGTGTCTTTTCAGATGGGAGGTTGATGGTGCTTCTGCATATCTATCCACTGGGCTTTATGGCATAGAACATGTTACAGATATAGCTTACAATCCTACATGTCAAGCAATTATGGAGAGCTCTAACAAGAATTTAAAATGGGTGCTCATAGAACAGAAGTGAGATAAGGAATATGCCAGGGACAGATTAAATGGTGCTTTATTGACTGAATATTTAAAAGTCAAAAGGACAAGTAGCACAGCTGTTAAAAACCATTGGAATTTAGAAAGGTCTGATGAATTAGCTCAAGATTTGTATGTGATATATCTCAGCATGGAAGAAAACATGTATATTACATTGTGGAGTTTTACATTTGTTCCATTTGAAAAAGTTATGTCTTCAGTCCAAACTGTTAGAAATCAAGTTTGACTAGGGAGACTTCCTGAGGATCCCTTTACATGGTAATAGCTCTGAGAGTGGCTGAGACTTAGCCACTCACACATAACTAATAAATCTTATTGGATACAGTCCTCAAGACATTATTACACCTCATCATTTCATATGGCATGAATAGGGATTTAGATGGCAGTTTGGATATAATGTCAAACAAGCTCATAAAGAACGATGTCTTTCACCTGCTCAAGCAAAGAGCAGGGAACCATCTTAAACTGATCTATACACATTGCTCATTACATACATAAGTAATTACATAACTGTATATTACTTGTGAGAGTTTATATGTTTATAGAACAAAAGGATCAGACAGCAATGGAATGGAGGTGGCCTTCACAAGTAGCCCAGATGATTCAGCCTCAGACTGCCTCAGTTGCTGTGCTTAAGTTATTTTTATAAAACAGTGTATGTTTCTCTTAGCTTATTTCTTAATAGCTATCACACAAATAATTGAGACGTTTATAGTACATGGCTTCAAAACACAATTTAGTTTAAGTCTATTCTTAACCCTTTATGCTATTTTGGACCTTTTTCCATGGCTGAATTCCCTGCTTTCTCTCCTAACTCCTCTTCCCTTGACTGACAGGAAGTCCAGCCATATTCTTTCCCCAAGGAAGATCAGGAGGAAGAAACAGGAACAGAGGAAAGCTACAAAGTGCAAGTATAACTAGGATGTTTGCTGGGTATAAAACAAAATAGCACGAGCCGGGTTAAGAGATAAGCTAAGAAAACCAAACACTGTTTTATATAAATAACTTCAACATTGCTATTTCATCAAAACTTGTTTCCAGGACAGCTTCAAAGGACCTACTTCATTTGATGCAGCCTTTCAAATTGTTCCTGTCAGGACTTCATTTAAGCCTGCATTATTACAGCATTCAGACACTGAGCAACAAATCTTACAGCTGGCTTTCGTAAGCCTTGACCATTTTCTAATTTCTTTAGCGCCCCCTCCAAGGAATGCTATGGCCCAAGTCAGCAGAAAACATTTATAAGAGAGCAATGCCTCATTCCTATAAGGTGAGATGAGTAGGTTTTGCTTGCTGTTAAAAGTGGTTGGTAACAAATTATTATATGGTCTTGATCAGGGAGAAAAGAAGGTATTGGAACTTAGACTCAGGTGTTTCTCTCTTTCCTTTTTTCTCTAATCTTTCTTAGGTAAGGGGAAGAGGTTGAGAAGGAAAGGAGGACATAGGAATAACATATAGAATTAATATAGGAATAATGGTAAAAAAGGATAAGTTATTAAATCTGCTCTTAGACCAAAGAACATTTCAAAAGCCAATAATCTAACATTGGTATTGATTTTGTATATTGATACCAAAATGAAGTTAATTTTGCTTACATCAGTAATGATTTTTGTACATTGATAAAAATTTAAAGTTATTTTTGATACACATACTGTATATATATTTCAACTATTGTATAAGATATTGGACCTTTTCATCTCATTTATAAATACAAGGTTTAGTTCCAGTCCTTTTACTAGCTGCTATTACAAACTGTTTATGATAGCTAAGTAGTATTCCATAGTATAAATTTACCACATTTTCTTTATCCATTCTTTGCTGAGGGACATTTAGGTTGTTTCCAGGTTCTGGCTATAACAAATAAGGCTGCTATGAACATGGTTGGGCATATGTCTTTTTTGTGTGGTGGAGAATCTTCTGAGTATATTTGAAGAACTATTAAAAACAAGGAAATGCCAAAATTTGAAGACAAATGGATAGAATTAGAAATGATCATACTGAGTGAGTTACCCCTGACACAAAAAGACTCACATGGTATATACTCACTTATAATTGGACACTAGCCCAAAAGGGATGTCCCATGAAAGTCTTCACTTACCAGGAGATTGGGATAGATGCAATTACTTCCTATTGGGACTCTAGGTAAGAGAAGTATGGGAAAATGGTGAAATAGAAGGATCCAGGGGGTCTTAGAAACCTACAAGAAGAACATCATGATGGGCAGGTCTGGACCCAGGGGTGTCTGCTCAAACTACTGCACCAACCAAGGACAATGCATGCAGTAAACATTGAACTGACTCAGATCTAGGCAATGGACAGAACATTCTCCACAGTTGTGTGGAAAGCAGGGACTGTCTCTGACATGAGCTCTGTTGCCCCATATTTGACCACTTCCCCTTGATGGGGAGGCCTGGTGGCACTCAGAGAAAGGATAAGCAGGCTATCAAGATGAGACTTGATAGCCTATGCCCATATGGTGGGGAAGGAGGTTCTCTTCTGTCACAGACCTAGGGGAGGGGAATAGGGTGAACGTGGAAGGGAAGGGGGAACAGGAGGATACAAATGAGGGGAAAACAATTAAGCTGTAATCTGAATAAATTAATTAAATAACAAAACAAAACAAACAACCCCTCCAAGCCCCCCCAAAACTGTTTATGATAATTAAGTAATGCAATTAATAGTCAATCAAACTCATAGTCATGTCAGATTCTAGTCTAGTTTATTTCAGAAATATAAATCATAGATTGAACAGATAGAAACTAGATAGAAACAAGCAAAATTTGCCTATTCAGATATACTACATATAGATAGATAATGATTAAATATTATGTAAATGTGTACAGATGGCTATGTAGTCTTCAAAAACCCCCAGAGACCTATCTGGGGGGCATTTAATGATATTTTTTAATATTTTAAGGCTTTTCTGGCAGTGAGACATGTCAGCTCCTTGCAACAACCCATTCAACTTGAAAAAGGATGATGGACATCAAAAATCTCCTTTAGGAGTGTTCTTCAAAAGTGACAAACTGACACTAGACCAAGAAATGCCCCTACTCCCTCTGCAGACAGCATGCTATCCAAAATGGACAAAACTTGGATGCAAGCAAAGTCTACTGCCAAGCTCTGCCAAGACAGGATAAGCAAGTCTTTTATAATTCCTGCTTTACAAATATGCCTCTCAAATATGCTGAGCCAGAAGGCTGAAGATTGAGGCTCTAATGTTATAGACAAAATTTGGGAACTGTCCAGGTAGCAAGCTGTCTGTCATTTCTGTATTTTTGATACTTGCCTACCTTTCCTACATACTAGGTTATATTATTTTTTTCTCAGTTCTCTGATGGGGTTGTAGACTAGAAAGCTATGGTCTTATAATAAAGCTTAAATTATTTAGTATTTAGGAAGATATTTAGGAACAAGAAGATATTTTAGATTGGTAATGTAAATAAGGATAGAAAACTACTCAGGAACAGAACTCTGAACACATCAAGATACAATAGATAATATAATATTTTTTCTAAGTTGCCAAATACAATGGACTAGATATTATGAATGTATATTATACCTTATAGTTTTCAAATTTGTTTTATAATTGTTATTATTGTATACAGTTTGTTTTTCAAAGAAAAAGAGCTTTTCATTTGACTAGAGAGAATATCTTGTGTACTATATGGATGTCAATAAAGAAAAACCTATGGCCTATAGAAAAGGGTAGAATAGAAGGCAGGATATCTGGTAGGAAAAAGGGATTCTGGGATAGAGCCAGGTATGAAGATTCATATGGGAAGATGTGAGAAGAACATAGGCATGGTACCTGAACAGTGGTAACCAGTCACATGGCAGAATTAGAATAAATGAGTTATTTTAAGTTATGAGCTAGTCAGAGAAAAGCCTAGCTATATGGCCTAGGTATTTGTAAATATATTTTGAACCCCAAGAGGCTTTATTATGGAAGCTGAGAGCTAAGAAAAAAACACCCCACAACATAAATGAAAAATTAATTTTCTCTGATGGAGTGACACTGGATACATTACACATTCGATAGGAGCCATGTCCCAGAACACAATGAATGCCAACATTTTTGTGTGCTTTTTATTTTGGTGTATTTTATATAACTGGATTGTTTATTTTGATTTCAATTTTATCAAAATGTATCAAATGAAAAATATAAATGATTATTTTAAAAAGAAAAATACAATTATTTCATATTCTTAGCTATCAGAGAAATACAACCTAAAACTAGTAAGAATGGCTAATATTAATAAAACAAATTCTAATGTGAATTTGAGAAACTAGAAATGATCATCCTAAGTGAGGTAACCCATACCCAAAAAGACACACATGATATATAATCACTTATAAGTGGATTTTAGCCCAACATAAATATCCTCTGAGAGACTCCACCCAGTGGGGGATAGGGACACTGGGCAGAATGCTGAGAGTGTAGGTAAGAGTTGGGCAATGAAAGTTCTGGGAGGGAGCAGGAGCCCCACAGGGAGACCATCAAGGCCTATGAGTTGAGGGACAAGGGGGTCTTCACAAACTGATGATCCAGTCAAGTGCAACACATGCAAAGAAGCAAGACCCTTTTTTCAGATGTAGCCAATAAATGGATTCTCCGCTTGGGGAGAAGGGGAAACGGGGAACTGCTGCTGACTCTCTGCCATGCACTGGGGTACCCACTACTTGGCCTCTTCCCCTTGGCAAGACAGCCTAGTAGGCACACAGTGGAAGGGGATGCAGAGTACCCTGATGATAGACTGTTCCCAGAGGTCTACAAGAAGGGAATAAGCAGAAGAAGGAGGGAGGATGGCAATGGGAAGATGAGAGGGAGGGGATAACAAACGGGAGCTTAAAGTGAATAAATTATAACAAATAAAATATACACTTAAAACATCTGTACAGAGGAGAGAGTTGCTGCAGAGACAGATACACCAACCAAGGACCTTGCAAGGCAAGGATCTAGACACTCAGATCAATTGTAGTACATAAGTAGCACAGTCTCCTTGTGGGTGCCACAATATGGAGAGTAGGGACTACCTCTGACATGGACTTAGGCCTCCTAATGCTGTTCACTTCCCCCGGCCTTGCCAGACCACAGAGGAAGAGGCTATATGTAGTACAGGGGACACTGGATAAGCTGAATTCAGATGTTAGGGGAGGAGGATTCTCCTTTCTAAGGACAAGGGGAGGGAGGGAAAGAGGATGAGTGAGGGCATGGAATTGGAAGGTGTTGAGGGAGGGGGCTGCAATCGGTATGTAAAGAATTCAAACTGCAGAACAAGCAGGTCACTTATATTGCTAATCCCACTACATGGGAAAAGCTCTGAGACTGGCTGGGATATGAATGCCTATGCATAGATAAGGCTTCATGTTGGTCACAGATTCTCTGTGATTTATTCCTAGAGGCCATTCTTAGTATGGCTTGAAGGAAGATTTGCAGATGTCTTATTTCTGCTCATACAATGAGCAGAGAACCAGCCTTAATTGTTCTGTGCATCCTGCATACCTCACTGTCTCAATCGTTTTCTCATTTTGGAAGCTGCTAACCTGCACTACTGGTTCACTCAGGCATTTAAGTTTTATTCCTGCTCAAGTCTCTGATGGAGGTTGAAGACCAGACAGTTTAGTCTTACAATCAAGTTTAGTTGGTTAGGGGAAAAATCTTTTTAGATGAAGATAGATGATTTAAGTTAATAGAGATGAGATATAGATATTAATCTCCATTCAGAAATTTAGGCCCAACAAGATAGGAAAGATGTTTACTTCAAGTTTGACAAATACAAATAGCCAAATCACTATCTATGTAACATTTAAATAACTCACGATTGTCTCATGGTTCTTCCTGCTGTATGTAGTTTATTTTATTCATGTGTAATAATATAAATGTATATGTTAAAAAAGAAACATAATAAAGTAATAAAAAAGTAAAGATACAATTATTTCACATACTTAGCTATCAGAGAAATACAACCTAAAACTAGTAAGAATGGTCAATATTAATAAGACAAATTCTAGTGTGAATTTGAAGAAAGGGGAACACTTCCTGTTATTGGGAGTACAAACTGGTGAAATCAATATGATAATTAGTGTGGAGGTTCCTCCAATCACTACAAACTATCATTGTTGAGTCATTCCCTGGAGAATACTATTTCTTCCTCTTTCTGCATTCTTTAGCTGATCGCTTTTGTTTATGGTTGTTCTCCATTCCTGTGTTCTAAGAAACAATTATGTTTTTACAATTGAAAATTAGATGGATGGAGCTAAAACAGTGCCCTGGTCCCCAAAGATAAACAGTGCATTCTCCTTCTTATATATAGACATTACATTTGCATCTTTGGATGTATAATTTAACTTTGATTACCCACAGATGTCATTAAATGAATAAGGGACAATGTGGGGGGAATTCCAAGGCAACAGAGATAGCATACAGGTTGTATGAATGATTAAAGGGGATTTATGGGAACAAGAAGAGATAAATGAGTTATGATATCAGAAGGCAGTGTAGAAGAGGGAATATGGAGAAAGGTAACAAGTAAGACCTTTAATATTCCATATAGAATACTTATACTTTAGAATATTCCTATAATATATACATATACACATATAAAATGAGTTTAACTGGAGTTACCCTGTAATCAGAGTACAATTCCCTTCGTAGACACTGTGGGCTATCAAATAAAAATGTACTGCCTAGTATGGGTTACCTTTATTGATGTTTTGTTAAGCTGTGTCCCATAGGCCTCCAAAAACATTACACACTGTTGCTATTGCTCCCAAAATTAGCACCCAAAATTTTATTGTATAATTGTTTTGATAAAAATAACACATATATGAGTCATATACACATAGAGCAACTAAGCTGGTACTAACGTGAAAACTTCATCCCTACTGGCTATATTTCACAGAGGTGGGAGGGGATATGAACACTACTAAGGTAAAACAGTTTTACACATTTGAGAACACTGGGAGCTGCAATAGTCACTAGCTTGGCAAGATATGTACATTTTTGTGGTGCAACAGTACTACAAAATTAATGGAATAATCACTTTCTGATTGGAATTAAAGCCTGGTCAATAAGATAAAACCCATACCTGATGTTAACTTGGTCAAAACCCATGCTTGGTATGTCATAGCCCCTAGCGGAGACCTTAGTACTATTATTCTGCTAAGTAGATACAGCAATAAAGTATCTCCAAAGATTTTATCTTCTTACCCATAGATTAGTGTATATCTAAACCCTCTTCAAAAAGCTTCTTTATGTAGAATATGGTGATTAATACAAAGACCCACAACCAGTCAATGTGTGTAGAGCAAAAAACTTCTGCATGCTCATTCTAAATATGACATCTATATCACAATTCCTCCACCCAGAGCTTATGGACCTTCCCAGAAGAGGAGGGCAAAGAGTATAAAAATCAGAAGGAAGAAAGGTCTATAGTGAAATAGTATTTGTTGGACATAACAGTGCAGGTACACATCTGAACTCATAGTGTCTGAGACTGCATGCGCAAGTCTTGTGCAAAACCAAGCCAGCCATAATGCCATCACTGACAGGGAATGGTTTCATGAAACCTCACCTCTATCTGAAGAGCTTTAGGTGATTAACAGTTTTCTGGTAGTAGAAGATTTGGATTTACTCAGTCATGCTGACTTTAAGAGGGTACTCATGCTCTAATAGATGGTTTCACACCTATTTTATGTTCTCACATATAGGTGTTACTAAATAAACTTAGTAAGTAGAAAAAGAAAAAGGAGGAGGAGGAAGAAAAGGAGGAGGAGGGATTGAAGGAGGGAGAAGAAGACAAGGAGGTGGAAGAGGGAAGAGAAGGAAGAGGAATAAAGAAAGAATGAAAGAATATGCAGTTGGCATGGGAAAATGATGGTGGATATGGGAGTATTTGCAGAAGCTAGGAATGGGAAATGGATTTGATACAAACACAAATTCATGTATGAATTTTTTGCTTTTGTTTTTTTTTAATTCCTTTACTTGTTCACTTCATTTTTAAAATTAATTTATTCAGATTACAACTCAATTGTTCTCCCATCACTCGTAGCTTTCCGTTCTTCCTACCCTCCCACCCCTGCCCTATTACCCTCCCTTAGGTCCATGTCCGAAGAGGATCTCCTCTCCCACTTTATGGTTGTAGGCTAACAAGTCTCATCTTGGTAGTCTGTCTATTCTTTCTTTGAGTGCCACTAGGGCTCCTCATGAAGGGGAGGTCGTCAAATATGGAACACCAAAGCTCATGTCAGAGTTAGTCCCTGTTCTCCACATAACTGTGGAGGATGGCCTATCCATTGGCTAGATCAGAGTAGGGGTTCAGTGTTTACTACTTTTATTGTCCTTGGTTAGTGAAATAGTTTGAGCAGACACCCCTGGGTCCTGATCCATCCGTTACAATGTTCTTCTTGTAGGTTTCTAAGATCCTCTGGGTCCTTCTATTTCCCCATCTCCTATATTTCTCTTACCTAGAGTCCCAGTAGGATGTCCTCACATTTGTCCCAATCTCTTGGTAAGTGAAGTCATTCATGGGGCATGCCTTTTGGACTAGTGTCCAATTATAAGTGAGTATATACCATGTGAGTCTTTCTGTTTCTGGGTTAACTCACTCAGTATGATCGTTTCTAAGTTCCTCCATTTGTCCACACATTTATATCCCTATCACAGCCTTCTCCCTCCTCTCCTCTGGGTCCCACCCTCCTCTGAGTCCACCCTCCCACCCTTTTCCTGATCTCTTTCCTCCCCATTGCCTCAGGAAAGGGAAGGTCCCTTTTCCTACTAACCCACCGTGGCACATCAAGTAGCATCAGGGCTAAGTGAACCTTCTTCACTTGTGGCCCGACAAGTCAGCCTAGCTAGGGGAAAGTGATCAAAGAGCAGGCAACAGAGTCCTTGTCAAAGACAGGTCCCATTGTAATTTCTAGTGGACTCTAATGAAGACCTAGCTGCCCACCAGCTACATAAGTGTAGGAAATCCAGGGCCAGTCCATGCATGTTCTTTGGTTGGTGGGTCAGTATCTGTGAACCACCATGGTCCTTGATTAGTCAAATTTGTTGGTCCTCTTGTTGAGTTCTTCTTCCCTTCATGTCCCTCTATTCTTCCCCCAACTCTTCCACAAGACTCCAGAGGACAGTTATGATAGTCTCCTGTCTGAAAGCAGAGCAGAGTAACATTAATAGTGTCAGGGGTTGGCTCTCTCCCATGAGGTGGGACTCAATTTGGGCCAGTCAACTGCTTGGCCATTTCCCTCTCTGCGCCATCTTTATTCCTATATACTTTGATGGCAGGGGAAGTTTTGGGTTGAAGATTTTTGGGTGGGTTGGTGTCCTCTTCCCTTCACTGGAAGTCATGTCTGGTTATAGGAGGATGCCACTACATTTCTATCTGGGTGACTCTAGCTGAGACTACTAGCAGCAGGAGATATGATGAATATATGCTTATTAATAAAAATATTAAAAAAGTAAGTAGAAAGGGGAGTAGCTGGGAAGAAAATTTGCATCATTGTATATGAAGCAATAGATTTTTATTTACTCACATAAGAATTAGAAAATAAATAAAACAATTAAAGCTGTCAGAATTGTTATTAAAATAGCTGTGGAAAGCAGCAAAAGGTTTACATTAATCAAATAAGCATACAATTTATTGCCATCTTAAAGTTTGCACAAAATTTTGTGTAGTTTTTATTCACACTCATCCTACCATCTTCTTAATGTAGTGCAGTAATCATATCTTGGGAAGTTTCCTCTCTGAAACAAGCCAGCTTTATTTGTGAATTCCTCTGTTCATGTTTCACCTTTCTGAGGTATGGAAAAGTAACTGATGCAAAGTGTTTATCTCTGTTTTGCATAACTCAAAACACAATTAAAAAAAGTAGTAAGGATGTCTATAATAGCTACAAAGGATATTACTAATCCATAAATATGTGAACAAATAGATTGTGGTTGGATTGATAAATTATAGGGTTGGAGGATGTTGAGACACTGAATTTAGAAAGCAACCCTATCTTAGAGAAATTAGAGAAAAACATTAGAATAATCAAGTCAGATAGATATCCAGAAAATCTTTTGTTATTTGCTTCTTCCCTCCAGCTCCTAGATTTCAAGAAGGTATATGCTAAAAGGTTAGCTGAAAATGAACTGATGGAAAAAGGACTCTGGTGATCACAGGTGACAAACAGAAAAAAAATTCTACAAGTTTCTTTAAAAAATTCAGCAAGCAGACTTAAACAATATCAAACATTGGGAAGAAAAGAGAGATTGTTTTTCCAGAGTTTCTACTTTATAATGAACAAACGCATAACTTCAGCAATAGCAAGAAATAAATTTTTATGTAGAAACAGCAAACGTGGCTTAAAAGAATACATTGAAATTTTCTGAGTAAGCATGGATAGTGAGCTTACTAGACTAGGACTGATATAAAAATTATTTTTAAACTTTTAATTATCTTATGAAATTGCAGGTTTCCTAATGGAATTTTTATACAAATTTAGTTTTGGTTGGGCCTTCCCCAGCCCCTTCTTTTTCCCTGTCTTCCCAAGCTCCATATTTACTTAAACCAGTGGCTCTCAATCTGTAGGTTGTGACCTTTTGGGGTTTGAATGACCCCTTTACAAGGATTACTTATTATCACTAAAAAAGCACAGATATTTACATTATGATTCATAACTAGCAAAATTACATTCATGATGTAGCAACAAAAATAATTTTATGGTTGGGGCACACACACACCACACAGACACTGTATTAAAATGTCACAGATTTTGGAATGTTAAGAACCAATGTCTTAAACCTTTTTGCTCCAGTATTCTTTCTTTTACTTTTATACCTGTTGTTATAAAGAAAATCCCAATCATTCTATTTTACCAATAAAGACTCTAGAACCAGGTGCTGGTGTGAAAACCTGCTAACTTAGAGAGACAGAGGAAGTACCCAGCTGACGTTCCTACTGAGCTCACATCCCAGAGGGAAAACTGAAAACCAATAAGCCAAAAGCCAAATGCTTGCTAGCTCAGCTGACAGCCCAGGAAGGAAAAGCCCCAAAACTAAAAGCCAGAGATCTTGCTAGATCAAAGCTCAAAAGCCCCTTCTTCTTATCCATGCTGTCTTAAATACCCTTCGTTTCAAAGTCCTTCCTACTCTTTAATCCCCGACAGCTGGTTTCTAGCTTCACCTCTTGACCCAGGGGTAACTTTATTAAATCCTGTGTACAGAAAGCTCGTAGATTAAAGATGTGTGCTAGGGCTGACTGAACAACACTATAATCACCTGTTTACAATAAACAGAAAGCTCTTGGATTAAAAGTGTGTGTTAGGGCTCAAACATAACAAACAAGAAACAGAGTTTTACAGTTAACAAACTCAGGGTTCACAATGGGTTCAAATATCTTGCAACAAATACCATGTATGTTCTATTATCCTATCCACTACTCTATCTTAAAGTTTTTTTCTTTTCCTGGTCTGATGGGCTTATTCTAAGTAAGAACAGCTTTTATTAAGAAAACAAATGACAACAAATGCTGGAAAGGATTTAGGAAAAGAAGAATTTTTATTTACTATGGAAGTGTAAACTGGTGCCACCACAATAAAAATCAGTATAGAGATTTCTTTAAGAAAATCCTCTCTCTCTCTCTCTCTCTCTCTCTCTCTCTCTCTCTCTCTCTCTCTCTCTCTCTCTCTCTCTCTCTCTCTCTCTCTCTCTCTCTCTCTCTCTCTCTCTCTCTATCAAAACACACACACACACACACTCACACACACAAATGAAATAAACCAAAAACAAAGTTACCATGTAGTCCATATACACAAATGATTCTTTTTTGGGGGGGGTGATTTTTTTATTAATTTATTCTTGTTACATCTCAATGTTTATCCCATCCCTTGTATCCTCCCATTCCTCCCTCACCCCCCCCCATTTTCCCATTATTCCCCTCCCCTATGACTGTTCCTGAGGGGGATTATCTCCCCCTGTATATTCTCATAGGGTATCAAGTCTCTTCTTGGCTACCTGCTGTCCTTCCTCTGAGTGCCACCAGGTCTCCCCCTCCAGGGGACATGGTCAAATGTGAGGCACCAGAGTACATGAGAAAGTCATATCACACTCTCCACTCAACTGTGGAGAATATTCTGACCATTGGCTAGATCTGGGAAGGGGTTTAAAGTTTACCTCCTGTATTGTCCTTGGCTGGTGCCTTAGTTTGAGCGGGACCCCTGGGCCCAAATCTGCCTATCATATTGTTCTACTTGTAGATTTCTAGGACCCTCTGGATCCTTTTATTTTGCTATTCTCCCATGCATCTCTCATTTAGAGTCCCAAAAGGATGCCCTCCCCTCTGTCCCAGTTTCCTGGTGAGTGAAGGCTTTTGTGGGACATGCCCCTTGGGCTAGTATGCAGATATAAGTGAGTATACCATTTGATTCTTTCTGCTTCTGGGTTAACTCACTCATTATGATCATTTCTAGCTCAATCCATTTATCCACAAATTTCGGGAATTCCTTGTTTTTAATAGCTGAGTAGTATTCCATAGTGTATATGTACCACAGTTTCTTTATCCACTCTTCTACTGAGGGACACTTAGGCTGTTTCCATGTTCTGGCTATTATGAATAAGGCTGCTATGAATATGGTTGAGCAAATTTTCTTGTTGTGTGCTGGAGCATCTTCTGGGTATATTCCAAGGAGTGGAATAGCTGGGTCCTGAGGAAGCCCTATTCCCATTTTTCTGAGATAGCACCAGATAGATTTCCAAAGTGGCTGTACTAGTTTGCATTCCCACCAGCAATGAAGGAGTGTTCCTCTCTCCCCACATCCTCGCCAGCATGTGGTGTCACTTGAGTTTTTGATCTTAGCCATTCTGATGGGTGTAAGATGGAATCCCAGAGTTGTTTTGATTTGCATTTCCCTGATGACTAAGGAGGTTGAGCATTTCTTTAAGCGTTTCTCAGCCATTTGATACTCCTCTGTTGAGAATTCTAGGTTTAGTTCCAAGCCCCATTTCTCAATTGGGTTATTCGGTTTGGTGGTGTTTAATTTCTTGAGTTATTTATATATTTTGGATATTAGACCTTTGTCGGATGTAGGGTTGGTGAAGATTTTTTTCCAGTCTGTAGGCTGTCGTTTTATTCTCTTGACAGTGTCTCCTGCCTTACAGAAGCTCTTCAGCCTCATGAGGTCCCATTTATTAATGGTTGACATTAAGGCCTGGGCCGTTGGTGTTCTGTTCAGGAAGTTGTCTCCTCTGCCAATATGTTCCAGGCACTTTCCCACTTTTTCCTCTAAGTGGCTTAGTGTCTCTGGTTTTATGTTGAGGTCTTTAATCCACTTGGATTTGAGTTTTGTGCAAGGTGACAAATATGGGTCCAGTTTCATTTTTTTTACACATAGACCTCCAGTTAGACCAGCACCATTTGTTGAAGATGCTATCCTTTTTCCATTGAATGGATTTGGCTTCTTTGTCAAAAATCAAGTGACCATATGTGTGTGGATTCATATCTGGGTCTTCGATTCGATTCCACTGATCAACCAGCCTGTTGCTGTGCCAGTACCATGCTGTTTTAATTATTATTACTTTATAGTACAGTTTGAGATCAAGTATGGTGATTCCTCCAGAGCACCTTTTATTGTACAAGATTGTTTTAGCTATTCTGGGTTTTTTGTTTTTCCATATGAAGTTCAGAATTGAACTTTCAATGTCTTTAAAAAATTGTGTAGGTATTTTGATAGGGATTGCATTGAATCTGTAGATTGCTTTTGGTAGGATGGCCATTTTTACTATGTTAATTCTCCCGATCCATAAGCAAGGAAGATCATGCCAACTTCTCAGGTCATCTTCAATCTCTTTCTTCAGAGTTTTGAAATTTTTTTCATACAAGTCCTTCACTTGCTTAGTTAGGGTAACTCCTAGATATTTTATATTGCTTGTGGCTAATGTGAAGGGTGTGGCTTTCCTAATTTCTTCCTCTGCAAGCTTGTCATTTGTGTATAGGAAGGCTACAGACTTTTTTGAGTTAATTTTGTATCCAGCCTATTTGCTGAAGGTGTTTATCAGCTTTAGGAGTTCTCTGGTGGAATTTTGAGGGTCACTTATGTACACTATCATATCATCTGCAAATAGGGATAATTTGACTTCCTCCTTCTCCATTTGGATACCCTTGATCTCCTTTTGTTGTCTTATTGCTCTGGCTAGAACTTCGAGTACTATATTGAAGAGATATGGAGAGAGTGGGCAGCCTTGCCTTGTTCCCGATTTTAGAGGAATTTCCTTGAGTATCTCACCATTTACTTTGATTTTGGCTATTGGCTTGCTGTATATAGCCTTTATTATGTTGAGGAAAGTGCCTTGTATCCCCGATCTCTCTAAAACTTTAAACATGAATGGGTGTTGAATTTTATCAAATGCTTTCTTTGCATGTAAAGAGATGATCATGTGGTTTATTATTTTCAGATTGTTTATATGGTGGATTACCTTGATGGATTTCCATATATTAAACCATCTCTGCATGCCTGGAATGAAGCCTACTTGGTTATGATGAATGATATCTTTGATGTGTTCTTGTATTCGATTTGCATGTATTTTATTTAGTATTTTTGCATCTATGTTCATAAGAGAAATTGGTCTGAAATTCTCTTTCTTTGTTGAGTCTTTGTGAGGTTTAGGTATCAATGAGACTATGGCCTCATAGAATGAATTTGGTAATTTTCCATCCATTTCTATCTTTTGGAGTAGCTTGAAGAGTATCGGTATTAGCTCGCCCTTGAAGGTCTGGTAGAATTCTGCACTGAAACCATCTGGCCCTGGGCTTTTTTTGGTTGGGAGACCATCGATGATTGCTTCTATTTCTGTAGGGGAAATGGGACTATTTAGCTTGTTTATCTGTTCTTCATTCAACTTTGGCAAGTGAAATTGATCAAGAAAATCGTCCATTTCCCTTAGATTTTCAAATTTTGTGGCCTATATGCCTTCAAAGTAGGATCTTATGATTCTTTGAATTTCTTCAGTGTCTGTTGTTATGTCTCCGTTTTCATTTCTGATTTTGTTGATTTCAATACTGTCTCTCTGCCTTTTAGTTAGTTTGGCTAATGGTCTGTGTATCTTGTTGATTTTCTCAAAGAACCAGCTTTTGGTTTTGTTGATTCTTTGGACTGTTTTCTTAGTTTCTAATTTGTTAATTTTAGCCCTGAGTTTGATTATTTCCAGGCGTCTACTCCTCTTGGGTGTTTCTGCTTCTGGGGCCGAACTGTCTGCCGAGTCCAGTCTGGGTCCGAAGGCTCCACGCGACCCAAATCCTGCCCGGAGTCCCCTCTCCCGCAGCAACTCCCACCAGCCACCACACCAATCGCCTCCACCGGAAGGCTATGAGCTGCAAACCTCAGCCACCGCTGCTGGTGCTGCTGGTGCAGCCGCCTCTGCCGCTGCCGCTCCGATCAGAGAAAATCCACGCTCCTCCCATGTGCAGGGGCACGCAGGTCCTCCGCACCCTGGTCCCTCCGAACTGTGGAGCACTCCCCGCTGCCGTGATATTCGTACCTCGGTGTTCCTGGCTCAGAAATCTGCGCAATTCCCTTAGTTGCTCACTGGAGCCTCCTAATGCGGTCCACATTGCTCGCCGCCATCTTGGATCTCCCCCACAAATGATTCTTTACCTTATTACAGATAGTCTTGCTTGCCCATGTTTATTAGTTTAAGCAGAAAAGCAAGGAATATATTAAGCCTAGATTCCATCAACAGATGAATGAATGATAAAAAATACATGGTCAAATTTTGTTAAACCACAAGGAAAAAATAAAAATAAAATGATAAAATTTACAGGAAATGAAAAATACATTAAATGAGATAGTAAAGAATCAGAAAAATAGCTGGCCAATGTAGCTGGTAGGTGATTTCTTCAGACATTCCTGTCCTTTCCTCCAAATTCAATGCCCAAGTTTCATCCTCAGCTCTGTAGAAGACTACATGCTGTCGCCTCTCCTCACTCTCTCACTGTCCCACTGGCAGAGGCCTAAGCAGATCCTTATGCCAAGTCTTGATTTCCTCCCTCTTCTGAACATTTGCAGGGCTCCTTCTTCTAGCCCATCTCCATCCCTACATGACAGGTCTCAATAGTATGAATCACATTCTATCTGGAACCCCTAAGAACCACATATGGCAGGATCTCAGACATATTCGTGTCCAGGCAATCCACAGCTATCACACACTCCTAAGAAATAGGAAGAGCAACAGAAACCATGTAATGGAACACCCACTTACCAAAGGCAAGACTAGATATCATACTCTATGATTTCAATCACCTCACACGCAGATGCTTAGATGCTAGTGTAAAAATACAATATATAACATCCGGGACAATATGTCTAGCCATTAACTACAAACCAGCAACCCTACCACAGTAAATCCTGAGAAATTCAGTATGGCTGGAACACAAAGCAAGGACACCAAAATAGCTTTTATTGATATTTTTAGGTATCTTCAGAAAGAAAAAGAAATAAATTCATTACAGGAATTTATGAATACAACAGTTGAATGAAATGCAGAATAAAGTTAAAGACTTGCAAATGGAAATAGAATTAGTAAAGAAAACCAAACCAAAGGAAGACTGGAAATGAAAAATGAAAAATTTAGGAACTTGAACAGGAAATTCAGAGGCAAACTTCATCAATAGAATACAAAGGATATGGAAGAAAGAATCTCAGAAATAGAAGACATGATAGAAGAGATGAATACATCATCCAAAGAGAATGTTAAATAAAAAATACAGGTACAAATATCCAGATAATCTGGAGTACTATGAAAAGACCAAATTTATAAATAATAGGAATAGAGGAAGGAGAAGACACTTAGGTAAAAGGTACAGAAATACTTTCAACAAAATCATAGAAAGAAATTTCTTCAGTCTAAAAAAAAGGAGGTTCCTAAGAAGGTATAAGAACAATACAAAGCACCAAATAGATAGAGCATGTAGAAGAATGTTAATTCAGAACATGGCAGCTCTGGCAGAAGGTCACATGCAAAGACTTTCTAGGTCTATGTGATTCTGCTGGCAAGAGATCATATCCAAAGATCTTCTAGGTCTGTGTGATCTGGATGGACTACAAATATACCTTTAATCCAGGAAACAGAGACAAACAGATCTGAGTTCAAGGCCAGCCTGGTATAGAGCAAGTATCAGGTAAAGAAAAGCTTAGATCTGGGCATGGTAATACATGCCTTTAATGCCAAAGGTAAAGTTAGTTTGTAGAAGGAAGCACCCATGTTTGAAAGTGATGTCTAATTGAGTGTCAGAAAAGGTAACAAATCAGAGAAGATTTGACAGAATAAGATATGCCCAGCTCTCATGAGAAGAGAGGAAAGGGAAGTTACTTATGAGGCAGTTTTTCAGAGAGAGAGAGGAGGCAGTTTTTACCAGAACAGTAATAGAGAGATGGGTTTCAGAGAGAAAACTCAGGTGAAAATGCAATATGCAAGAAAATGAGAAGAAGCCAGAAGATAAGAGTAGATTTCTGAGTTAGTTTGAGGCCAAGCAGAGCAATTCTGGGCTGAGAGAGAAACCAGATTAAGTAAATCAGCTAGGAGAATAGTTTGAGACAGAACAGCTGAGTTGAACCAGCCAGCACAGAGCTCAGAAAGAACAAGTAAGGGTGAGCTTATTAAGCAGTAAATCTCAGAGGCTAAAACATTCTAGGCCTAGGTTAGATTGTATAGAGGCTAGAAGCTTCCAGGACTAGGCCTAAGCTAGCAGAAGGAGGCAGTATTCCTCCCAGACAATTGAGCAAGGAGAATAAATACTCCTTTTCCAGGACCAGCAAAGAAATTGAGAATGGCTCATAATAATGAAAACATTAAATGTACAAAGAACAAACAAGAATATTAAAAGCTGCAAGGGAAAATACCAAGCAACATATAAATGGAGAATAACACCTTATTTTCCATTGTAAACTCTAAAAGCTTGAAGGTCCTGGACAAATGTTTTACAAACTCTGAGAGACCACAGATGTTATTCCGGACTATTAGAGCCAGAAAAACTTCAATCACAATAGATGATGTAAAAATATTTGTGTATTTGAGAAAAATCAAGATCGAGTAACCTTTAACCAAATTAAGTAATGGCAAAGAGAGAAGATCTAAATTAACAACACAGTCACAGAGACAAACAGACACACAGACACACAGACACACACAGACACACACACACACACAACCACAGACAAACCCATTAGACAATGCTTATTGATAATTCTCACCAGTGGACTCAATTCTCTAATAAAAGGACAGACTAACAGAATGTATCCAAAACCAAATCTATTTTTTGACTGCATCTAAGAGACATACTTTAACATAAAGGATATATATTATCTGAAGTTAAATGGATGGAAAAAGATATTCCAAGCAAATGAACCTAAGAAGCAAACTGGGTTAGTCATTTTAATATTTGTCAAAATAAACTAAAAAAAAAAAAAAAAAAAAAAAAACAAACCACTAATCAGGAGAGATCGGAAAATATAGCATATACTCATCAAAGGAAAAAATCCACCAAGAGGACATTACAATTATTAACATCTGTGCACAAATACATAGGTGCCCAAGTTCAGAAAAGGTATACTACTGCAGCTTAAATCACATATTGACTCACACGCAGTAACACTGGGTGACGTCAACACCCAACTCTCATCAATAAACAGGTCATCTAGACAGAAACTAAAGAGAAACATACTGGAGCTAAATCAATTAAATAAAATGGACCTAGCAGATATTTACAGAAAATTTCACCTAAACAGAAAAGAATACACCTTCTCATCAGTTCATGGAATCTTTTACAAAATCAATCAAATACTTACAATGTAAGTCTCAACAGATACAAGAAAACTAAAATAAAACTCTGTATCCTATCAGAGCACCACAGATTAAAGCTGGAAAGCAACAGAATCAATGGGAAGTATCATGGAAACTGAGCAACTATCTACTGAATTAAAAAAAAAGGGGGTCAAGACAGGAATTTCCCCCAAAATTGAGACATAAATAAAAACTTTCTAGAATTTAATGAAAATAAAAACAACATACCCAAACTTATAGGACACAATGAAGGAGGTTCTGAAAGACAAGTTAATAGAAAAAATGTTTGCATTAAAATTTGGAAAGATTTGCATACTAGTAACAAGAGCACATCTGAATGCTATACAACAAAAAGAAGAAACCACACCCAGAAGGAGTACAAAATAAGAAATAATCAAACTCAGGGATGAATTCAATAAAGTAGAAGCAAAAACAGCAACAACAAAAACAATATAAAGACTAAACCAAACAAATAGTTGGTTATTTGAGAAAAAGAAGATTGAGAAACCCTTACCCAAATTAACTAAGTGGCAAAGAAAGAGGATCCAAGTTAACAAAATTAGAGATGAAAAGGGAATATAACGCAAAACACTGAGGAAATCAAGAGACTCTGAAGGGCAAACTTAAAAAACCAGTAGTTTTTCAACCAATAAACTGAAAAATCTAAAATAAATGAATCTTTTCAATATATAACACCTACTTAATATATAACACCTAAAACAAGACCAGATAAGCAATTTAGATAGACCCATAACCCTTAATAATATAGATGTAGTCATTAAAAGTCTCCCAACCAAGAAAAGCCTGGGGCCAGATGGTAAATCTAGCACATACCAGACTCTCAAAGAAGATTTAATGACAATACACCTCAACAAAACAAAACAAAACCAGAAACAGAAGGAACACTGCCCAATATATTTTATGAGGTCACAGTTACCCTGAACCCAAATCACATAAGGACCCCCCCCAAAATGAGAATTTTAGATCATATCTCTTATGAACATAGATGCAAAAAGTCTCAATAAAAGACTTGCAAGCTAAATACAAGAACACATAAAAAAGATCATCCATAATGATCAAGTAGGCTTCAACCCAGATATATAGGGATGGTCCGACATAAGTAAATTGACAAACGTAGCCCACCATATAAACAAACAAACAAAAACATATGATTATCTTATTATATACAGAAAATTTCATAATAAAAGACCCAGAAAGATTAGGAAAATAAAGAGGCACACCTAAGCAGAATAAAGACAACTTACAGCAAGTCTTGAGCCAACATCAACTTAAATGGAGAAAAATCAAAGAATTCCATTAAAATCAGGAACAAGAAAAAGTTCTCCACTTTCTCCATACCTACTTTAATATAGTTCTTGAAGTCTAGCTGAAGTAATAAGGCAACTGAAGGAGATCAAGGCGATATAAACAGGAAGAGAAGTCAAAGTATCTTTATCTGCAAATGATATGGTAGGGTTAATATAGTAAAAATGGCCATACTACCAAATGCAACCTACAGATTCAATGAAATCCCTGTCAAAATTTCAACACTATTCTTAGCAAAACTTGGAAGAAAAACATTAAGCTTTGTAGGAAACACACACACACACACACACACACACACACACACACACACACACACACACACACATGCGCGCATGCACACACATACAAACCAATAAAACAACAACAACAAAACAGGAGAACTTAAAAAAAATCCTTCCTGAATGATAAACAAACTGCTAGAGATCTTCAATCTCAAATTGTGCTACAGAACTATGATAGAGCAGATAGAGCAGAGATAGAGGGAATGTCTACCTAATGCCTGGTCCAACTGAAGACCCTACTCCATGGGACAGACACAATTAAGGATAGTCTGCTATTCTTGCACAAAGGAGCCCAGCAGACTTGTCCTATGAAAGGTTCTGCCCAGCAAAGGTTTGAAACAGATGCTGAGACTCACAGCCAAATGTTAGACAATGCATAGGGAGTCTTGTGGAAAAGTGGAGGGTGGGAGGAAAGGAGAAAAATACCAGGAGATGACACGAGCTCCACAAGAAAACCAACAGAGTCAACTTACCAAGGCTCAGAGGGGCTTGCTCATACTGAAGCACTATCCAAGGACCATGCATGAACTGGATCCTGGCCCCCTACAGAGATGTAATGAATGGACAACTCAGGCCTCGTGTGGGTTCTCTAGTAAGAGGATCATGGGCTGTCTCTTATATGGACTCTGATACCAGCTTTTTGATCACTTCCCTCTGGTGGGACTGTGTTGCCAGGCCACACAGGAAGAGACCACACACAGTGTGATGTGACTTGATGAGCTGCGGTGGATAAGATAAAGGGCTACCCTTTCCTGAGGAATAGAGGAGGGGAGCAGGAGAAGAGGGAGGGGTGGGACTGGGAGAGGAGTAGGAATGGAGCTATGACTAGGATGTAAGGTAAATAAATACATAAGTAAATAAATAATAAACATCATAAAAACAGCATGGTATTGGCACAAAAAAAAAAAAAAAAAAAAACAAAAACCCAGACATGTGGACTAATGGAATCAAATTGAAGAGCGAGAAATAAGTCTACACATATATGGAAACTAGATGTTTTGATAAAGAGGCAGAAATACATGATGTAAAAAAGGATAATATCTTCAAAAATGGTTTTGGTTAAACTAGATTTCTATATATAGGAGAAAGCAAATAGATTCATACATATCATCCTGCACAAAATATATCTCTAAATGATCAAAGACCGCATCATTAAATCAGATACACTGAACATGAGAGAAAAGAAAGGGAGGGTGGATAAGCTTGGATTCATTACCACAGTAAAAAAAAAAATCTGAAAAGAATACCATTAATGCAGTCACTATGATCGATATTAGTAATGTGGCTTCATGAAACTGAAAAGTTTCTGTAAGGTAAAGCATACCATCAGATGGACAAAATATCAGGTTACAGAATGGGAACATGTTTTCATTAACTCCACATCTGATATATGGCTAATATCCTAAATATTAAAACAACTCAAAAAACTGGATCAAAGAAGACAACTCAGTTTAAAAATGGCTTACAGATCTATCCAGGCCCTCATACCTCCCTCCCAACTCTCCCCACAGCTGACCGTTCTCCCCTTGTTTCTCTCCATACACCCTCTCCTATCCAGTTCTTTCTCTACTTCCTCTTCCACTGTGTATTTTATTTCTCCCGAGTGAGATTCAAGGAGAGTCTCCCTTGGGCCCTCCTTGTTGTTTCTTTGGGTCTGTGATTTGTAGAATGTTTATCCTGTTAATAACTGCTTATAACTTAGTACCACTTATAACCACTTATAGTACATACTGTGTGTGTATTTCTGGGTTTGGATTACCTTACTCAGGATGATTCTTTCTGGTTCCATCCATTTGCCTATGAATTTCATGATTTCCTTGTTTTTAATAGCTCAGTAGTATTCCATTATATAAATGTACCATATTTTAAAACCCCATTCTTTGACAAAAGGAAACCAAAGGTGAGAGTATCATTGAGACAAGTCTGAGACCTGTGACAGGTTAGGTGACAAGGAACCTATGGGGATGTCTTTATCTGAGCCTCCTAGCAGCGGGGGACATGAGACTGAGGAGGTCATCTTCTAACCTATAGTGGTAGGAACAGAACACCAATCCACCTACAAAACCTTCTAAACAAAAGTTACCCGGCCTATAAGATGTGCAGAGATAAAGAACAATGCCTAGCCCAACGCGAGATCCTCCCATGGGAGAGAACCAACTCTTGACACCATTAATGATACTCTGCTATGTTCACAGATAGAATCCTAACTTAACCATTCTGTGAGAGGTCCCATCCAGCAGCTGATCAAATCAGATGCTGAGACTCACAGTCAAGCATTAGTTGGAGCTCCAGGAATACTGTGAAAGAGAGGGAAGGATAGAAGGACTCAGAGGAGACAAGAATGCTGCAAAAAGACAAGCAGTCAACTAGCCTAAGCACATGGCCTACAAAGATGGAAACACTAACCAAAGAGCATGCATAGATTGGACCTAGGTCCCTTTCACATATATAACCAATGGGCAGCTTGATCTTCATGTGGGTCCCCTAGTAAGTTGAGTGGGTCCTGTTTATGACATGGATTCTGTTGCCTGCTTTCTTTTTATTAAATTAATAATTATTCATTTTACATCCCAGTCTTGGTCCCCTCCCTCTGGTCCCACCCTGCCTTCCTGTTTTCCTTATTCCTCCTCCTCTACTCTTCAGAGAAGGGGAGACTCTCCCCTCACCAGCATATCAAGTCAAACTGGGACTGAGTACATCCTTTACCCCTGTGGCCTGGCAAGGTAGCTCCACTAGAGGAAAGTGACCAAAAAGCAGGCAACAAAGTCCACATCAGAGTCAGCCTACATCACCCTTACTAGGGGATGCATATCAGGACTGAGCTGTCCATCAGTTACATCGGTGTAAGGGGCCCAGGTCCAGTCCGTGCATGGTCCTTCAACGGGTTGGTGTGGGAGCTCCCCTTTTATGAGGACAAGGATAAGGGGATGGAGGAAGAAGATATGAGAGAGGAACCAGGAGGAGAAGAAGGAGGGTGCTATGATTGGGATGGAAAGTTAATATATAAATTACAAATAAAAATTTAAAAATGTAATACTTATTTAAACAGAACTATAAAAGGAAAGGAAAGTCAAATGGCTGAGAAGCACTTAAAGAAATATTTAACATCCTTGGTCATCAGGGAAAACAAATTAAAAATACTTTGAGATTAAATTTTATACCAATCTGGATAACCAAAATCAATAAAACACATGACAGCTGATGCTGGCAAGGAAGTGAAGAACAGTGGCCACTCATCCAATGCTGGTGGGACCACAAATTTTTTTACAGACACTATGGAAATCAGTGTGGTGGTTCCTCAGAAAGATGGGAATCTATCTACTTCAAGAACAAGCTATAGGACTCTTGGACATATATCCAAAGGACTCTATATCCTATCATAGAGACATTTGATGAACTATGTATATTGCTGCTCTATTCATAATAGACAGAAATTGGTAACAGCCTAGGTGTCTATCGGTAGATGAATGTATAAAGGAATTGTGATATGTTCATACAATGGAATATTACTCAGAAAATAGTAAATGAAATTAGCAGATAAATAGATGTAACTAGAAAAAATCACCCTGAGTGAGGTAACTCAGAATCAAAAAGATGAATATGGTATGTTTTCACTAATGTGTGGATGCTACTTGTTAAGCTATTGGTAAAATAGCTTAGTGACAGTCCATGTAACCACATAGGTTAGGTAGACAGTAAGGAACTGGAGACAGTGGATCTTCTTCATCAATAGATATGGATGCAAAATGTGTGTGTGTGTGTGTGTGTGTGTGTATGCGCGCGCGCACGCATGCACTCGAACAAGAGGATAAAATAGGAATGATGAGAGAAGAGTGGATGAAGAGGGGGAATATGAAGAGGAACAGCTAAAACTAATACTCATTTGAGGGATGGTATAAAAACAGAACAGAAGTTTCCTAAAATACATACATACATGAAATAAAATCATCAGATAACAGGGGATACAGAAGCCCAACTGGACATCTTCTGTCACCAAATGATGCTTCCAGTACCTGGAATGGGTTACATCTAATTGAGTTCTTTACCAATGGGGTTCCATGGGAACTTGCATATGACCCAGGCTATAGCCAAAGCTATTGGTGGTTTGCCACAAGTTGACAGTAAGGCCCTATTGCTGAAGACAGCACCTACATAACTAATTGAACATGGAGAGGTCAACCTGGTTTCTACCTAGAGCTTTCACCCCTAGGGTCTAATTTTCATGATACTGGAAGGTAGTCTGCATGCTACCAAAAGAAAAAGGTAAACACCAACCAAGCTCAAACCTTTTTATCTACAATGGTGACCTTCCTGAAAGATGTACTGATGTAATCTTATCACAAAGCTTGAGGGAACAACCGACCAAAATCTGATTTGAATTAAGGTACACTTGATGAGATGGAATTTATACACAGTGCAGCTTGAGTAGCAAAGAATCTGAGACTAGCTAGGTCAGGGATCTAAGGGTAAACCAAATACTACTAAATAAATTAATAAATAGATGAGCAACAAAATGACTTCTGATGACATTCAGCTATACTCATAGATCTGTGTCTTGCTTACCCATCATAAGAGAAGATACCTCAAAAAAAAAAAAAAGAGAGAGAGAGAGAGAGAGAAGATACCTCCCACAGGAGATGGGAACAGATCCACAGACCCACAGCCAATGTGCAAAGAGTGAATGACATGAAAATCATCCTAAAGGGGATATTTCCATCAAATACCTTCACAAAAGAGCTCAGAGAGCTCTGTAGAAGAAGAGATAGAAAAAGTGTAAGAGCCAGAGGAGAAGGAGGACCCCTTGGAATTGGGGCCTTCTCAACACAAGAGAGCTGGCACAAATATGAATTTACAGAGACTAACAGTATACACAGGGCCTGCACTGGTCTATGGCAGATAGAGTGCCAGAGATGAAAGAATTGAGCACACATCTTGTTTCTAACCCAGAAACTATGCCTACTTCCAAACAACAAAAAAATAGTTCTCTTCAAGGGAATCTTACTGGAGAAACAAAGCACTCCTAAGAGTAAGTTGTATGCCCAGAAGTAGATGACCAACAAAAAATGAATTCAATGGGATCTTGGAAGGTTCTCTGTTTTGTAGTATTAGCCAGGACATTTTTAACCTTATAGATCCTTTGCAAATATATTATGTTTTCCAGGTTTGAGTTTTTTTTTAAATGAGATTCCTGAGTGTGCGAATGTGTGTGCCTCTGTGTCCATATGCATTTCTTGTGCTTTTTCTTTGGCTCTTTTCCTTGTATAGATGTTTTGTCCTGTTCCGATTTGTTGTGTTTGTTTTTATCCTATTTTATCCTAGATATCAGTTTTCTAAAAAGAGAAAGAAAGGGTGTAGATTCCTATAAGAAGGGAAGAGGAAACCATAATCAAAGTAGATTGCATTAAAAAGAATCTTTTTTTCAGTAATAGAAAATTTAGAAGGCAAATATGTCTTCTCTCTTATACACATATAATAAAATGAGATAAATATTTTGAATCAGTAACATAATCTTGGTAAAAAATGAAGAATTACTGGAACGCTTAGCAGAAGGAACAAATTAATATATTGTAACAGAGAAAAAATAGACTATTTTAATGTAAATAGAAGGTAACAGAGAATAATCAAATTACTGAAATTATTAATAAAATAAAGTCACCTTGTCTAATGTTATAGATGCTAAGACCATCTGGCCCTGAGTATTTATTTATTTATTTATTTATTTATGGTTGGGAGACTTTTAATAACTACATCTATTTCCTAAGGAGTCATAGGTTTATTTAAATTGCTATCTCATCTTGATTTAACTTTGGTAAGTGCTATCTATCCAAATATTGTCCATTGATTTAAATTTTCTAATTTTTTATAGTACAGGTTTTTTTTAAGTATGACCTAATAATTCTTTAGATTTCCTCAGCGTCTGTTTTTATGAGTCCTTTCTCATTTCTGATTTCGTTAATTTGGATATTCTTTCATTATCATTTAGATAGTTTAAATAAGGGTTTTTCTATTTTGTTAATTTTATCAAAGATACAAGGGATGGGATAAACATTGAGATGTAACAAGAATAAATTAATAAAAAAAAAATGAGACGTGAAAAAAAAAATCCCAGGACCAAATGGTTTAGCACAGAATTCTACTAGACTTGCAAAGAAGGGCCAATACTCCTAAAACTATTTTATAAACTAGAAACAGAAAGAACATTGCCAAATTCATTGTGTGAAGCCATAGTCACCTTGATACCTAAAGCACAGAAAGACTCAACAAAGAAATTATTTCATACAATTTTCCTCATGCACATTGATGTAAACATACTAAATAAAATACTTACAAACCTGGGGCTAGAAAGATGGCTTAGAGGTTAAGAGCACTGGTTGCTCTTCCGAAGGTCCTGAGTTCAAGTCCCAGCAACCACATGATGGCTCATAACCATCTATAATGTGATCTGATGCCCTCTTCTGGCATGCTGATGTATATGCAGGCAGAGCACTGTATACCTTATAATAAATAAATAAATCTTTAAAAAATACCTATAAGCTCAGTCTAAGAACATGTCAAATACTCCATGATCAAGTAGGCTTCATCCCAGAGATGCAGGGATGGTTCAATATATGAAAACTCATCAATGTAATGATATGGTCATCTCATTAGATGGAGAAAATTCTTTTGACAAAATCCAGCACTGCTTCATGATAAAAGACTTTGAGAGATCAGGGACACCAGACTCATACATAAACCTAATAAAGGCAATATATAACAAACTGATACCCAAAATCAAATTAAATGGAGAAAAACTTAAAGCAATTCCACAAAGTATCAGAGACAAGACAAGGTTGTTCACTCTTTCCACATCTCTTTAATATAGTACAACTAGAGGAGATCAAGGGATAAAAACAAAACAAGGAAAATGTCAGAGTATCCCTATTCACAGATGATATGATAGTATATAGAAGTAACTTTCACAATTTCACCAAAGGAATCCTATGGCTAATAAACACTTCAGCAAATTGGTTGGATACAAAGTTAACTAAAAAAATCAGCAGCTCTCCTGTATATAAACAACAGACTGGCTGAGAAAGAAATGGAAAAGAACACCATTTGCTATAGCCACAATTTATAAAAACTATCTTGGTGTAGGTCTAACCAAGCAAGTGAAAGACCTGTATCACAAGAACTTCATGTTTTCAAGTAAATAAATTGAAGAAGATACCAGAGTATGGAAATATGTCCCATGCACATGGCTCAGCAGGATTAACATAGTAAACATGACCCTCTTACCAAAAGCAATTTTCAACCTTATATGGTAAAACAAAAATCCAGAATAGCTAAAACAGTACTAAACAATAAAAGAACTTCTAGAGGAATCTCCATCTTTTATTTCAAGCTTTACTATAAAACACTAGTAAAATGAAAAAAACCTGCATGGTACTGTCATAGAAACAGCTGGTTAGCCAACGACACAGGAAAAAAAAAAAACCCACACACCACAGACACTTTATTTTTGACAAAGAAGCCAGAACCGTACAATGGAAAAAGGAAAACAAATAGTGCTGTTCTAACTGGATGTCTGTATGTTGAAGAATCCAAATAAAACATTTACTACCCTGCACAAAAACTCAAGTCCTAGTGTATCAAAAACCTCAACATAAGACCAGAAGCATTAAATCTACTAGAAGAGAAAATGGATATCTGCCTTGAACTCATTGGCACAGGAGACAACTTTTTGAACAGAACAACAACAGGTCAGGCTGTAAAGACAACAATTAATAAATGAGACCTCATGAAGCTGAAAATATTCTGTTAGGTAAATGACACTATCAATGGAACAAAATGGCAGCATACAGATTGGGAAAAGATCTTCACCAACTCTACATTTAACAGAGGGCTGATATACAATATATACAAAAAACTCAAGAAATTAAACACCAAACACACTAAATAATCCAATTAAAAATGGGATACAGAGCTAAACAGAGAATTTTCGACAGAGGAATATCAAATGACTGAGAAGCACTTAAATAAATGCTCAACATCCATAGTTATCAGGGAAATGTAAATCAGAACAACCCTGAGATTCCATTTTACACCCTTCTAAATGGTTAAGGTCAAAAACTCAAGCAACAGCATATGTTGGCTTAGATGTGGAGCAAAGGGAGCACTCCCCCATTGATGGTGAGAGTGCAAACTTGTACAACCATGTTGAAAATCTGGTGGTTTCTTAGAAAATTGGGAATACCTCTACCTAAAAACTTAGCTATACCACTTGTGGGCATATATGCAAATGATGCTCTACCATACCGCAAAGACACTTGCCCAACTATATTCATAGTAGCTTTATTTGTAATATCGAGAAACTGGAAGCAACCTAAATGTCCCTCAAGTGAAGAATGGATAAGGAAACTGTTGTACATTCATACAATGGAATATTACTCAGCTATTAAAAATGAGGAAACCATGAAAATTTCAGACAAATGGATGGAACTAGAAAAGGCCATCCTGAGGGAGACAATCCAGACACAGAAAGACACAATGGTGTGTAGTCACTTATATGTGAATATTAGCCATATTGTACAGGATAACCCTCGTACACTCCACAGACCCAAAGAAGCTAAGTAACAAAGAGGGCTCAAGGGAGGATGGTTGAATCTCTCTCAGAAGGGAGAATAGAATGAACAGTGGAAGTTGTTGAAGAGCAGAAACAGGATGGGAGAGGGAGTGCTGTGGGAAATGAGGATGAGGATCAGATGTGGCGGAGTAGGGGAGAGAGTACAGTAGGCTTGTAGAGAGAAGTGAAACTGTGGGCTGAGGCATCTGAGACAAGCTGTAGATCTATGATTGGGTAGGATCCTGGGACACTTTGGAGGTGATTCTACCTGAGATTCCTAGTAGCAGGGGTCATGGAGACTGAAGAAACCACCTTCTAACCAGACAGGACTCCTAGCTGAGGGAGGGGATCATCAAACCACTCACGAAAACTTTGACCCAAAATTTACTTTGCCTACAAGATGTGCAGGGTTAAAGATAGAGCAGAGATTGAGGGAAAGTTCTGCCATTGCCTGGTCCAACCTAAGACCCATCCCAGATGGGAACCTAATATAAATGTCCTTTGAGATACTCTACCTAGCAGCAGGTAGAATCAAATCATGAGACTCACACCCAGACATTAGGTGGATCACAGGGAACTTTGTGAACAGTGGTAGATGGGGGAAGAATAGAAGGACACATTGACAAGAGGGGACTCACAGGAAGCCAATTAAACTGGGATCAGGGACCTTGCGGAGACTGCAGCACCAACCACAGACCATGCATGGACTAGGCCTAGGCCCCCTACATAGATGTAGTAGATGAACAACCTGATCTTCATGTGGGTCCCTAATATGGGGGTGGAAGTTGTCACTGGCATGGACTCCATTGCCTTCTTTTTGATCACTTTCCCCTGGTAGAGCTGCCTTGCCAGGCCACCTTGGAAGAGGGTGAACTCAGCCCTGATGTAACTTTATATGCTGTGGTGTGTTGGTGAAGGGAGCTCCACTTTTCTGAGGGGTAGCAGAGAGGGAATAGTTGAAAGAGGAAAGATTGGTATATAAATAGATAAATTAATTAATTAAAATTATACATGGTTATATAAGCAATAAAAATGAGATTTATGAAGTAAATACAGGGATGAGACAGATAACTAGGACTAAGAGTGGAAAACTCTATTTAGAAACCTAATTGTTTATAAGTAATACATATACATATATATTCTCCATGACCATTGCAGGGGAGAGGGCAGAATGAGTTTAAGAGCCAGAGGTTAGATAGGACCAGAGCAAACAGCACCTTTTGGAAATGACAATACCACTACACTCATGTAGTCATAATGAAAAGGGTTTCATGAGCTCTTATACACAACTGAGGAATTATGAATAATATATGACTTCTGAGGACACAAAGTTTGGAGAAGAGATGTTGCTGTAGATATAAGAGACGTTAAGAAAGAAAAGGAATTGTATATGAATAATATCAGAATGTATTCTTTGAAATTATATACACAATAAAAGCTATGTATGGTAAACCTATAGCCAACATCATCCTTCTGTGTGATTGCTTCAAGTTTTTTTCCCTGTAGGATGATATGAATTCTTGGAACCAAACTCAAGTCTTCTACAAGAGCATATTAAATAGCTTCTGTTGGAATTAGATTTCGTGCCCAATTTACGACAAATATGACCAGCCAAACTGCTATGTAATAAAATGGGCAAAAATCATGTGAGATCATTAAGAAACAAAGTGGTTTGTGAGTCCATTTAAGTTAAATTTCTTTGGTTTCATAGAGTGGATAAGAGACTCAAAAAAGCTGAATAAAGTACCCCCATTGGTTTGTATACTTTTAAGTAGAGAGATAACAGTCTTGACTTCAGGGTTGGTTTTATTCAAATTTACTTATTATTCTTGGCGTAATATATTTATTATTTTAATTATTATTTATTTAATATCCTCCAAACTTATCTGAATCTCACTCCTCTCCTTCTTTTTGCCAGTTGTCAATATCAATTTGTTACTCTACCCTTTTGACCAAAAACTTTGGAATTTCCTTGGAATCATTTCTGGTTCTTGGTCTATACATGTTCTGTAACTGTTCCTGTTCAATATGTAAAGTTTTCTTTATTCTGTATTGTCTCATGATAAGAACTTGCTGCTGTTGCTGTGTTGGTTTTTCAAGACAAGGTCTCTCTGTGTTAGCTTTGGCTGTCCTAGACTCACTTTGGAGATCAGACTGGCCTAGAACTCACAGCAATCCACCTGCCTCTGCCTCCTGAGTGCTGGGATTAAAGGCATGCACCACCACTTCCAACTTTAATAAGCACTTTAAAAAGCAACTTCATGCAACGAAATATTCCAAAGGATAGAGTTGTAGCTATTAGTGACACTCTCTTTTACTTCTCAGTCATCTTCAGAAAAGGAATTCTTACAACAAATTAGCCAACATTAGGTCACAAGATTATTTCTGATTTAATTACTATAGCAAGAGGATGGGAAATTGATATTTAGGCATGGGTGGACCTCTAATTACTCTGACAAGAGATAATAACTATAGACAAATTTATGTCAGCTTTGGTTCTGAGATTGAGATTGAAGTGGCAACAGAGTTTGGACTGATTTTTCTCTGAAACAAAGGAGTTTTTGGGCTGGAGGTAGATTCTGGAGAAGACTAAAATTGCAAAAGGGGAAAAATATGATGCTAGAAACATAATTGTTAAGGCTTGCTGTGGGTCATTTGGATCTGGAGGAAATTTTATTCCCCTCAGAGATCTAACACAGATATAATTAAAATATCTGTGTTCCTCCCTTTTCGTGGTGTGTGTGTCATTCTGTTTGTCATGATTTAATTATCAAGCATTTATGTGTGTTTTTCAAACTAGTGGAGTATTTGTAGACCAGAAGCACTAAGTACTTCACTGGGTTAATAGCTCAGAATACATTGAAGAAAGGAGTTGGAATTTACCATAAATTAGCGATAAAAATTGCAAGTGGTAGTCATGCAAACAACTAAGTTAACTATTATCTAACAGACATATTATTCAAAATATTATAAAATACCTCATAATTATGGACATTTATTATGTGACGATCAAAAAAGAATAAAAAGAGATGAAATATTTTAGAGAATGAGATTAATATTACTTGAGAAAAATACATTCTAGGCCTTCCAAAAACTTTTTACACAACAGTTGCTCTGCAAATTCATGACCCTTCCCTCCAAAGTTTCCCTTGCCAGTTTAAACATCACATTTCTCATTTAGCATCTGTTTCTATTTTCCTTAAAATTTTTATTCAGAATTGGCATTTTTTCCTGGTGACTTGATAAGTAAGAAGAGTCTGAGTTCTGTTCTCATCTGGTTAATATTCACTACTTCATCAATAGTTCTCTGATATCTGTCTGCTTTTCTTCTGTTACCTAACTCACTACTCTTTGAAAGCTTTGGATTCTGTGATACTTATCCTATTATGTACCCCCAAAACTGTGGTTTTGGATGAAGAGAACAACCCTTGTAACCTCAGTTAAAGCTTCTTACATAATGAATGGTAACCATGTTTGTCTGAAATGCATTCTTACCTTTCAAAATTTTTTTTGGTTCAAAATTTCACAGACTTTCCCCAGCATATTATCAAATAATTTAGATTATATTGCAGTTAAAATTTAGGAGATGAAATTTATTCCTTAATTAACATTAATCGTTCATATTGATTAGACAGAGCCCTGGCACTGAGAACACAGAAATGAATAATTTATAGTTCTTGCCCTCAATGAGTTCACATTCTCTAGGAAGAAAGAAAGGCAAATAAAAGAAAAATTGCAATAAATTTGACTAAGTGTTATCATAGGAATATGCTCCATTCAAAGCTATCCTAGCCTAGTGTGGAGTGAGGAAATTCAAGGAAGCTTAAGTGTCCTAATATACTCATTTCTAGTACTCACAGTCTCCAGTATTTGTAGCAGAACTCACCTGGATAAACACACAATAAAACAGACAAAAGATTTACTAACATTTAGTCAGTAAAATTATATAGGGACAAGTGCTTAAAATAGCACTACATTTAGAGTTTAATCCTTTGTAGCAAGGTTCTCAGATTAGAGTGGCAGTGGCAGCAGCTGAGGTTTGCATCTGGGAACCCTCCAGCAGAGGTGATTGGTGTGGTGACCGGTGGGAATTGCTGCAGGAGAGGGGACTCAGTGCAGGATTTGGGCCCCTCGACCCTAGCTGAACTTGGTACTCAGTGCACAGCCTGTACCCTGAGACCAAAGCTGGATTGGGTATGCGATTCAGCCCCTGAGACCCTAGCTGAGCTTGGTGCACAGTCCTGGCCCTGAGACTCTGGCTGACCTTGGCTGCAGTCAGGGCCCTGAAATCGAGCTGAATTCAGGAATCTCAGTGTAAGGTTTGGGCCCATGACCCTGGTTGGACTCAGCGATAACTGGACTAAGTGTGTGGATTAGGCCATAGACCCACTTGGGTCCAGAGATACAAACTGGACTCAGTGTGTGTACAGTTTGGGCCCCGTGACACTAACCTGGACTCTGTGAGTGGTCTGGGTCCCGAAGTGCTGCCAGGAACCACAGACCAGCGGAGCATCAAAACTCCGGGACTAAGGAAAACTTGGGGAGACAGGGACAAGTGTGGCCATCAGGCTGACTCTTTCTGACTTGTTTCAGTTCCTGGAGAGCTCTGGTGTCACAAGTGGATCCAGAAGGCTGTGGACACTTTGGCCTAACCCAGCTCACATTCTGAGATGCAGGATGAGTATAGGGGAGCTGGAGATCACTGGCTGTGAGAGACCCAAAGTACAGGGCTGGCCTCCTGCCATCCAGACCAGTGAAGCCTCAGAGCTTCTGACCTAGGGAAATTGTGAGAAAACAGGTGAATCTATCCTTAGACTCCCTCTACACAACTCCAGAAGCTACCTGCCAAAGACAGAGACAGCAAGATGACTAAAGGACAGCGTAAAATCATATGCAAAAAACAAAACCAACCAAAATGGCATCTCCAGATCCCAGCTATCCAAAAGAAAACAACCCAGAGAACTCAAACACAACATAAATACAAGAAAATTACATCAAATCCTTAGTATGAGGATAATAATGGAGGATACAAATAAAATGCATAATCAAATGCAGGAAGACACAGCCAAACAGGTTAAAGTCATAAAAGAGGCCCATAGAGAGGCACTGGAAATTTTTCAGAAAAATACAAACAACAAGATGAAGGAAATCAATAAAACTGTTCAAGCTCTTAAGGCCTATAAAGAGGCAATGGAAGAAACTCAGGAATATACAAAAAATCAGATGAAAGAAATCAATAAAACAGTTCAAGATCTGAAGATGAAAATGGATTCAATGATAAACACACAGACAGAAGAAAAACGGGAATGTGAGAGCTCAGAGAGGAAGGTGAGCAACACAAAGGCGAGCCTGTCTAACAGAATCCAAGAGATAGATGAACGAATCTCAGGTCTAGAAGATACAATCGTAGATCTTGTGGGAACCATTAAAGAAAACGCTAAATCTGGAAAAATCCTGACAAAACATCGAAGAAATCAAGGACACCATGAAAAGAAGAAGTCTGAGGATAATAGGCATTGAGGAAAGAGAAGATGCCAGACTTCAAGACCCAGAAACTATTCTCAACAAAATCATAGAAGAAAACTTCCCCAATCTAAAGAAATAGCTGCCTATAAACATACAAGAGGCCTACAGAACACCAAATAGAATAGACCAAAAAAGATAAACTTCTCATCACATAATAATCAAAACACAAAACATACAGAACAAAGAAAAATATATTAAAAGTTGCAAGGGAAAAGAGCCAAGTAACATTTAATGGCAAACCTATCAGAATTACGCCTGACTTATCAGCAGAGACAATAAAAGTCAGAAGGGCCTGAACAGAGATCCTGCAAACCCTAAGAGACCACAGATGCCAGGCCAGACTACGTTACCCAGCAAAACTATCAATAACCATTGATGAAGAAAACAAAATATTCCATGACAAAAACAAATTCAAACAGTACCTATCCACAAATCCAGCTTTACAGAAGGTACTAGAAGGAAAACTCCATCCCAAAGGGTCAAGGTACAACCAAAACTACTCAGGAAATAGATAACTATCCCATGGCAAAAACACAACTACACAAATGCTTGACTGGAAACAACATCAAAATTAAGTTTCTCAACAGTCACTGGTCATTAATATCTCTCAACATCAATGGTCTCAATTCTCCAACAACAAAAAAAAAAAAACAGACTAACTGAATGGATGCATAAACAAGATTCAACATTCGTCTGCATTCAAGAAACACATCTCACCCATAAAGATAGACATTACCTCAGGGTAAAGGGCTGGAAAAAATATTTCAAACAAATAGTCACAAGAAGCAAGCAGGCATAGGCATTTTAATATCTAACAAATTAGACTTTCAACCAAAATTAATCAAAAGGGATGAGGAAGGACACTTCATACTCATCAAAGGTAAAGTCAACCAAGATGACATCACAATTCTGAACATCTATGCTACCAATACAAGGGCACCCACATTTGCAAACATTCTATTAAAACAATAGTGGGAGACTTCAACACCCCACTCTCACTGAAGGATAAGTCATTGAAACAGAAACTAAGCCGAGAAGTAACATCATTAACCAATTTCATGGGTCAAATGGACCTAACAGATATTTATAGAACATTTCATCCAAACAAAAAGGAATATACTTTTTTCTCTGCACCCCCTGGAACCTTCTCCCAAATTGCTCTCATAGTAGGTCACAAAGCAAGCCTCAACAGATACAAGAGGATTGAAATAACACCTTGTATTCTATCAGATCACCATGATCTTAGGCTGTACTTCAACAACAACAGGAATAACCAAAAACCTACACATACATGGAAACTAAACAACTCTCTACATAATGACACCTGGGTCAGGGAAGATATAAAGAAAGAAATTAAGGACTTCCTGAAATTCAATGAAAATGAAGGAACAACATACCCAAATTTGTGGGATACATTGAAAGCAGTGCTAAGCGGAAAATTCATAGCACTAAGTGCCTTTAAAAAGAAATTGGAAACATCCCACATAAGCAACTTCACAACACAGCTGGGATCCCTAGGAAAAAAAAGAAGCAGAAACGCCCAAGAAAAGTAGGTGTCTAGAAATAATCAAACTCAGGGCTGAAATTAATAAATTAGAAACAAAGAAAACAGTCCAAAGAATCAACAAAACCAAGAGCTGGTCCTTTGAGAAAATCAACAAGATAGACAAACCATTAGCCAAACTAACTAAAAGGCAGAGAGAGACAGTATCCAAATCAACAAAATCAGAAATGAAAAGGGAGACATAACAACAGACACTGAAGAAATACAAAGAACCATAGGATCCTACTTAGAAGACATATATGCCCCAAAATTTGAAAATGTAAGGGAAATGGACAATTTTCTTGATCAAATTCACTTGCCAAAGTTGAGTGAAGAACAGATAAACAAGCTAAATAGTCCCATTTCCCTTACAGAAATAGAAGCAATCACTGATAGTCTCCCAACCAAAAAAAGCCCAGGGCCAGATATTTTCAGTCCGGAATTCTACCAGACCTTCAAGGATGTGCTAATACCAATACTCTTCAACCTACTCCAAAAGATAGAAATGGATAGAACATTACCAAATTCATTCTATGAGGCCATAGTCACATTGATAACTAAACCTCACAACGACCCAACAAAGAATGAGAATTTCAGACCAATTTCTCTTATGAACATTGATGCAAAAATACTCAATAAAATAATTGCAAAATGAATACAAGAACACATCAAAGATATCATTCATGATGACCAGGTAGGCTTCATTCCAGGCATGAAGGGATGGTTTAATATACAGAAATCCATCAACGTAATCCACCATTTAAACAAACAGAAAAATAAAAAACCACGTTATCATCTCCTTAGATGTAGAGAAAGCATTTGATAAAATCCAACACCCATTCATGTTTAAAGTCTTGGAGAGATCAGGGATACAAGGCACATACCTCAACATAATAAAGCCTATATACAGCAAGCCAATAGCCTAAATCAAATTAAATAGTGAGATACTTAAGGAAATTCCTCTAAAATCGGGAACAAGGCAAGGCTGCCCACTTTCTCCATATCTCTTCAATATAGTACTCGAAGTTCTAACCAGAGCAATAAGACAACAGGAGATCAAGAAGATCCAAATGGGAAAGGATGAAGTAAAATTATCCCTATTTGCAGATGATATGATAGTATACATAAGTGACCCCCAGAATTCCAGCAGAGAACTACTACAGCTGATAAACACCTTCAGCAAATTGGCTGGATACAAAATTAACTAAAAAAGTCAGTAGCTTTCTTATATACAAATGACAATCATGCAGAGGGAGAAATTAGGAAAACTATACCCTTCATGTTAGCCACAAGCAATATAAAATATTTAGAAGTTACTCTAACCAATCAAGTGAAGGACTTTTTTGGAAAAAAAAACTCTGAAGAAAGACATTGAAGATGCCATAGAAGATGGAATGATCTTCCTTGCTCATGGATCGGGAGAATTAACATAGTAAAAATGGCCATCCTACCAAAAGCAATCTACAGATTCAATGCAATCCCTATCAAAATACTTACACAATTTTTAAAAGACATTGAAAGTTCAATTCTGAACTTCATATGGAAAAACAAAAAACCCAGAATAGCTTAAACAATCTTGTACAATAAAAGATTCTCCAGAGGCATCTCCATACCTGATCTCAAGTTGTACTATAACACCACTGTAATTAAAACAGCATGGTACTGGCACAGCAATAGTCTGGTTGTTCAGTGGAATCAAATCAAAGACCCAGAAATGAATCCACACACATATGGTCACTTGAGTTTTGACAAAGACGCCAAATCCATTCAATGGAAAAAGGATAGTATCTTCAACAAATGGTGCTGGTCTAACTGGAGGTCTACGTGTAAAAAATGCAATTGGACCCATATTTGTCACCATGCACAAAACTCAAGTCTAAGTGGATCAAAGACCTCAAGATAAAGCCAGAGACACTAAATCAGTTAGAAGAAAAAGTGGGGAAGAGCCTGGAACACATTGGCACAGGAGACAACTTCCTGAACAGAATACCAACAGCTCAGGCCTTAATGTCAACCATTAATAAATGGGACCTCATGAGGCTGAGAAGCTTCTGTAAGGCAGGAGACACTGTCAAGAGAACAAAGCGACAGCATACATACTGGGAAAAGATCATCACCAACCCTACATCTGACAAAGGTCTAATATCCAAAATTTATAAATAACTCAAGAAATTAAACACCACCAAACCAAATAACCCAACTGAGAAATGGGGCTCAGAACTAAACAGAATTCTCAACAAAGGAATATCGAATGGCTGAGAAACACTAAAAAAAATACTCAACCTCCTTAGTCATCAAGGAAATGCAAATCAAAACTCTGAGATTTCATCTTATACCTATCAGAATGGGCACAGGGGTCCTGCTCAAACTATGGCACCAGCGAAGGACAATATGTGCAGTAAACTTTGAACCCTTACCCAGATCTAGCCAATGGACAGGATATTCTTCACAGTTGAGTGGAGAGTGTGGTCGTCTTTCACACGTACTCTGGTGTCCCATATTTGACTACGTCCCCTGAATGGGGAGATCTGGTGGCACTCAGAGGAAGGATAGCAGGCTACCCAGAAGAGACTTGATACCCTATGAGCATATACAGGGGGAGGAGGTCCCCCTCAGTCACAGACATAGGGGAAGGGAATAAGGGGAAATGGGAGGAAGTGAGGAATGGGAAGATGCAGGAATGAGATAACAATTGAGATGTAATGTGAATAAATTAATAAAATATAAAAAATCCTTTGTAGCCACTGCTTTGTGCTTTGTAAGTACAGTTCATAGGGACAACAAAGATTTATCTTCAATCTTCTGTTTTCCTTCTGCCTCTCTAGGATAGATTCTTGGCCTCTTTCTATCCTCCTTTCTTCTCTTCTAACTCCCTAATTGAACTCTTACACTCTTACTTTTTCTTAGCAACTTCTGAAGTTTTTTATCTAGTGATGGTCTAGAAACTTAGGTGGGAAGGATGGATTTTCCATGTGTATAGAACATGTTACTTCAGAGTTGGAAAAGGTGGTGACACAATGTGTACAAAAATGGTATTTAGAGTTGTAAAAGGTGGTCCGCATTCTTGTTTCAAATGTATATTTTGGAATACTGTGACATCTCTGCTTGATCCTATCTAAACTGAAGTGAACCTATAGGAAAGGAAGACTTTTAGCTTAACTTCACTAGTGTTCATAGCATGCACATCCAGTGATTAGAGTGAAGAGAAAAGACATAGCCAACAAGCTTGAGATAGCATATATATCTATATTGAAAATTTGAACTCTGCTCTTAACCTACAAATACTTCCATTTCCACATGATCACCATGTCTTCAAGACTGCTCTGTGGGTGAATACCTTCTTTCCTCTTTCTTTCTTTTCTTTCTTTCTTTCTTTCTTTCTTTCTTTCTTTCTTTCTTTCTTTCCTTCTTATAAATTATTCATATTTTAACCCCTCCTGGCTTTTATCTTCCCATTACCATCCTCCTTCCCTCTTCTACCTTATTCCTTTCTGACAGGGGTCCATCCTCCTCCACCATCAGACCACAGCCTATCAGGTCTCATCCAGATAGCCAGCATCCCCTTCCTCTGTATGTCAAGCATGGTCTCCCTTCCAAGGGGAGTGATCAAATCTGGACCACCAGAGTTCGTGTTAGAGGAAGTTACTGCTCCCCACAGAGCAGGAATGAGCTGTTCATTGGCTAGATCTTAACAGGGGGTTTAGGTTCTCTGGTTGCATTGTTCTTGGTTGGTGCAACATTTTGTACAGCACCCTCCCTCGGGCCCAGATCCGCCAGTCTTGATGGTCTCCTTGTAGGCTTCCTGAACCCTCTGGATCCTTCTGTTCCCCTCCCCACAAGTCTTCAACACACTCTCAATGCTTTGCTCATAGTCCAGAAGTGAGTCCCAGCATCTGTCCCAATCCCCCACTGAGTGGAATCTCTCAGAGGACATCTATTTGGGCTAATAGCACTTATAATGAGTATATACCATGTGTGTCTTTCTGAGTCTGGGTTACATCACTCAGGATGACCATTTCTAGTTCCATCCATTTGCCTGCAAGTTTAGATTAGTTGTGTTTTCTGGCAGGGGAAAGCACTCTCAATGATAAATTCTGTAATTTTTTGATTATATACATATGTCTTAAATCTTCTGATATTTATGCATGTATTTTGAACTACTAGTGCATTAAAATGAATGAAAAAAGTTTGACTAAAATCACATTAATACATTCCCTGCCCCTTGGAGCATTAAGCAACAAATAAAAAAAATATGACATGAAGAGAGATAAATTACAGAATCTAAAGTTATTTATATTTTAGTATGTTATAATCTCAATTTCTTTATATTTTAAGCACAAGGCTTTATGTTTTTATTCTCAAAAATGTGTGCTTATGGAGTCAACTATGAGAAAAAGCGATGGTACATAACTTCCAAAATCACATTATAAAAGTCAATACAGCTTATTTTTTTCTCAAATCACCTTCTTTGTCAAAGGCCCACTCTTTGTCATAGGATAGAAAGATATTCTATAGAAAGTTCTATATGGTAAAGAATTATGATTTCTTGCTAGTAATACTTCAAGGAACCCAAGTATTATACCAACTACTTAAGAGAGCTTTTAAGTACATACTCTAACTACCGATAGTAACAGTACAGTGATATCTTGACTACATCCTGATAAAACCTGAAGTTAGAGTATAACTTCTCTGAGGTTTTATCCACAAAATCTATTTGAGATGTCAGTTAATCCTTTAAGCTGCTATGTTTAGGGAGTAATTTGTTGTGCAGCATTAGGTAACTAACACAGAAAGGGATGTTATTGGTTGGGGACTGGTAAATACATGCCATATTTGTTGACAAATAAATCTTTATATTGCCATGAAGTTAGAGAAAAGGGCAGATGCTGAGTGGATGATGTATTGTCAGGCAGGTCACTTTAGTAAAAATAGTGATCTAAACAGAGGTTGGGATTTTATGTTAAGACGTGGAATGTTGGGAAAATAAAATAATTGTCCTTCTAAGTAAACTGATGGGCAAGATAAAGATATTGAAAAAGTAGGGAAATGATTACATGGATGAAGTTAGACACAAGGTAGATGAAAGAATTAGGAGCTTAAAAAGAAGGCTGATTAATGCTCACTTTAAGTGTCTAATTTTGTATGATATAAACCTCTATCATTTTCTTAAAACTTCAGTAAAGTGTTCCACATGTTCAAATTTGTACCACTGTTTTCTGCTTTATAAAGATAGAGAGGAAATTTAGTGCATTACAATAAGATTGAAGGATATAGCAAGATGTAAAGTAAAAAACTGGGATTTTCTGAGTTAGAGATCTAGGCCACAGGCGCCAGAAAAAATTAATTTCCCAATCATATCATCAAAATCTCAAAAAAGATACTGCATTATGCATATAGCACAGACAAGTGATTCAAATATTTTACTTAGTTCTTAAGAGCAGGAAGTAAAGACACAACTTCTGTGTTGGTTTGCCTAGATCCCTGTTTGCTGGTATCCTTTCTTTTGTGCAGGACCCAGAAGAGCATCATATGCATTTTGTAAACTAATTAATAGTGTTGGTCATTAAATGTTGTATGTGAAAATATTTCCCCAATAACTGTCTAACCTCTCTTTTCATGTCTCTTCGCCCTGATGGTAGTCTCTGTTGTCCCATTGGGCAGTTTCATTTATATTTCATGTCAAGCATGCTAATGTTGATAGTGAATGAAGTAAGTTACTTTCACATCAGCAGTATATAAGTCATTGAAGTGGTTTTTTGTTGTTTGTTTGTTTGGTTGGTTGGTTGGTTGGTTTGTTTAGGCAGGCATTAATTCAATTTTTTCTATATACCACACTATAACACAGTGTTTTCTATTCTGATTAAACTAATTTGTCATTTTAGTGATGGAATATTAGATTAACAACCACCTTATAATCTCACCATATTCTAGAATAACTTTTATTTATATTTTATTCATAACTTTATAACTTGTATTCAGTTTCTCGTTTATCACTACTTTTGATCTACATTAGAGGTAATTATCAAAAGGTAACTTAATATGCTACTTATACAAACTTATTCACTTTGATTCTATTAACTTCACAGATATTTTGTGACCATATGGGGCCAATGAGGCAGTGTAAAAGAAAAGGGCTGTTGATGACAATCATTATCAATCCTGAGTTTAATAGAGAAATAACACTTGCAAGTTGTTGATGAACCTTCATACTTATGCCATGGCACATATGTGCAAACACACACACATACATAATTATATAAATTTGATAATGTTTTTAAAAAAGAAGACACAATGAGGGCTTTAAATTATTTAAGCATAGTAAATTTAGAAAGGGCAATGATACAGTCATTTTCAATGACAGATGTGTTTCAAATAGCTCACCAAATTAGAGGTAGGATTCCCATTTCGGCAAAATAAAAATAAAGCATACTTGGATCTTGTATATATATTTTAAACCATCCAGACTAAATATTGAAATGTGAATAAGAAGAAGTATTAAAATGCATTGATGGTTTTTAATTTTAAGATGTTCCATGTCAGAGTCAGAACTGATTCAAATGGAAAAAGTTAAACTCTAGTCTGACATTAAGCTGAATTAATAGAATTATGATGTAATTAGAGTTTAAAAGGGATAAAGGATAAACTGGAATGTGTCAGTGAGGGGGCAGTAATTTGTAAAAGATGCTAGAGCTCATGTTGCAAGAGTGAAGGATGGTAGCTAGAGACAGAACTAGGTAAAGAGAACAAGAGCACTCAAGAGACACTCTGTGTGTAGATACATGGTCAGGGGCATGTGGGATAGAATTTGTTAGGGAAGAGTGACTAACCAATGTCTTCATTAATTTCAGAATGTCTAAAAAATGTATAGGTACATAAAAGGGACTAGTTGAAAATATAATATAAAATTACATACTTATGAGATTCTCAACTAATAAAATATTTTAGAAATATTCTGGAAATCTTTAAATGACATATAAAGAGAGTGGATTAAGTGGAATCAATGGGCAGTTTTAAATCTTAGATATAAGATAATGTGCATATATATAGTAATAGCTATAACCAATAAACCTAAAATCTGTGTCTTTCTTTAACATCGTAATTTTACCATTTTCTTTCTTTATACTTAAATGATACATATATATTTGTGTATATATGTATCATTACTTAAAATACCAATTATTTCATATTATATTTTCTATTATGTATTTCACTATTCTTATATTTTACTTGACATGTCTTGAAGATTGTGCAGCATCAGTACATAAGAGACTTCCTTCTTTCTCACAGACACATTATATTTTGTTTTTATGATTATATTATAGTTTCTTTGACAACTCATAGGGAGCCCATAAAGGCTTATAATATGGAGGTGACATGATGGGGCCTGTGGTTTAAGAAGTTTATTTTAACTGGCAAGATTGAAGAATTAAGAAACTGGAACACAGAAACCAATTAAGAGGATCAATGATAGAATATATGTGAAAGCACTTTTCAACTATAATGCACTAAATAAATCTGAGTTATTATGATTATAACTCATGTCAGAGTTAATGAGGGGCTTGAGCTCAGGATCTCTGACTCCAAATCTAGGGCCTCCTTTCCACATCATGTTCTTTGGGCAACTCCACCCAGCCATGCCATTTGTACTTGTGGTAATGCTGACAATTAAAGCTCTTATGGTGCCTTGGCATTTCTGAGGGCCTGGTATTCTGCACCCAGTGAGGTAGACTCACTCATGATTCACAGCTGGCAAAGTGACATTTAAAGCTGCTGTGCAAAAGAATGAAGCTCAGTAGGAGAGAAAAACAATAGCATCTTGGGAAACAGACACTATCATAAGACTAGCAGGAGGAAGTTAAAAGCACAGTAACACTAGAAGAGCTGAAGGGAGGAGAGGAACAGAGGAAAAGCAAGAAAGTTTCCCACAAAAGAGTCATGACTATGTAGCTTACTGTTTTGTATGTGGCACATAACAGTTGAAAATCACTTTCAAAAACATGACTTTTGTTCTCTGCTCCTCCCCCCCCCGAAAAATGTAGTATAAGTAGATTAAAGGAACAGGAAGAAAGGCCTAGGGCCTAGCCACTAGGCAATTGGTAATAATGTTGTCATGTTGTAGCATCCAAATACTTTGCAAACAGGAGCTCTTTGACTCATTTCTTTGAGGCAAATACTTTACCCTTTTTTTCTCAGAGAAGAATAAGCCTCGAGGTAGCCTAAAGTTCCACATTTGATAAGTGGTAGGCAGTATTATATGTCTGACTCTTGATATCCAATTCCACAATCCTGTGGCCTTTCCCTTATTCCACAATTACCCTGTATGAAACATTAAAAAATGCTATCATAGAAATGAAAAACTATTCAGATTGTTTAAGCTCAAATAGAGCTATTCAGAAAGATAAGGTGATAAAGCTCCAGAAAATTGATAGGTGAAGATGCCTCACATTGATTACAGGCCAAATTAGATTATCTTTGAGCTTTGGTTTTTAGGAGGGATGTTTGTATATTTGTAGATTTTCATAGGAGGGAAGCACTGAGGAGGCATTGAGAGGTCTACTAAAAGTTTTTAAGAGGAGAAACTAAAAAAAAAAAAAAAAAAAACCACTACTATAGATCATGAGAGTTTAAATTTTGGCTTCTCTAGAAGTATTTTTTTCAAATTGAATAATGAATAAATTGTGTGCCACATCATAGCACTTAGTAAATTGTTTAAAGATTTTAAATATTTATATTCCTCTAGGGGGCCAACAAATAAAAGCTACAGACAAATAGAAGCTTAAATTTTCTTTTGTTTTGTATATCCTTTTTTTTTTTAACAATTCTGTAATGAGACAGTCTTTCTCAACATTGTTTTTATTAACTCCGTAATACTCACACATTCATTCCTTTCCTCAAATGAATGGAATGTCTAGTCCCCATATGCTTTGTAACCTCTACTACATACACTGTTTGAAAAACTCTGCAACTGATTTCACTACTCTGAATGCACAGGGGTATACATATATGAACTCTAGTCAGATTTAATGAAGCTTCCAAACTTGTCTCCAGTATCTTGGAGGTGGTCTAGGCATAAACCTTGCTTTAAACTCAGATTATATCTATTGCTTTTGCATAAAGTAGAAACAATTTATGTAAAATCAAGCTTGTCTGGTTGAGCCTGAGTGATTTAAATATCTAAGTAATAGGAATGGGCTGTCTGTTTCTCAAGGCTAAACAAGATCCGGTTCAACAAGAAGAGAACTCTTGAGGAGCCTTTTAGTTGGAGGGCATAGAAAATGCTACCTGTCTTAGTGATATGATTGCAGGCCACGAGGGACATACTATCAGAAGGTTTTCCTGAGGCACTGTAATAAATTTTCATTGGCAGATCTGGTCATTAATCAGGCATTGCATGAGTTAAGAGGTGAGAAAAAAGTACTATACCTTAGGGAACTCACAGCAGGATATGGATAACTGAGACTCTACCTAGACCAAATCTGGAAGAGAGTGGTCAGTGCCAGCTTCAGGGCTTTCTACAGGAGGTCACATCTACTCTCTGTCTTGAAAAACAGTTAATGTTTGGATGCTTGAGGAAACACCTGCAAGGAAAGTTAGGAACAAAAATGCTCCAAGAAGAGAAAATTCTAGTTTCTGGCCAAGATATACATAAAATCAACATTTTCACTAAGAACCACAAAACTCAGAAAACATTTAGTCTAGTCTTTGTACTTTTGAGGATCAGGGAGATAAATGTAATCACTATAAAGTAATATAGCTATTATGAAACCAACTTAACAGTATAACACATATGTGCTGAACCAAGGGTAAATACACCTTCAGGCTAGAAGATTCTATGAATGCAAGAAAAATAACATTATTAGAGTTTATTAGGCAATCATTCAGAAGGATGCTTAGTGCTTACTAAGTACACAGGTGACAGAGCATCATGGTGGAAGCACAGATTTTGAAACCCTACTGCTTGTATTTTAATTCTTCACTTTGTGTGCTTCTGCCTTGAGTGGTCATGGGAATTAAATGAATCAATCTTTTAAAAAATACTTAAACTTATGCAAGAAATATAAAATCTCATGTAAATATTTAATACATGAGGGCAAGTGTCTACATTTCTTTGTTTATTACTACTGTATGGAGTGGAGCTTAGAGGAGAATGGTGAGGCTTCTACTCTTCCTTTACTCCTCCTGAACAGGGGGAAAGAGGAGTGTAGGATGTTGGAGTCATAAGAGACTTTATGACTATTTCAAGCTCTTTTGGGTCAAGAAAGAGAAGCGGTATCAAACAAAGCAAAGGTGATGAGCTAAAATTAAAATACCCAAAGTTTCTTTTTGAGTTATTCTGTTTTGTATGACTCCTCTTTGCTTTTTCCCCTCACCTATAAGAGGAAGTAGTAAATTAGTCATATTGTAAGGTTTTTTGAAGATTAACTAATGGAATGTACATGACAAAAGCCTTAGCATATACCTGTCACATGAGAATTACTTGATATAGTGTAGATTATCTTATTTTCTATTTTCAATTGGTATCACTCTGAGTTATATACTGATTTGGCTATGAGCTGTCTCTTGAATAAGCAGCTTTTAAACCTGGTACTGAGATATTTATCCTGAGGAACACCCCAAGGCACACATCCACAATTCCTCTCTGGTGACGTATTCCCTGGATGTTGGGAAGGAGAGAAGGCTCCTGTAAATTGCTAGTTTGATAGTGTTGTGAAGATTTGGTTCCCACATGATTTAGAAAGTATAGATCCTAAATTAGCTTGTAAGTCTCAAATTCTAACACCAGTTTGCCAAGTGTTATACAGTATGCCAAATGACTTTGTATCCATTTCACTCAGGTGTGAAAAAAATAAACTTCAAGATGATCATAAACAGGTGCCCCACCCATCTTTACAAATCAAACAGAAACAGAAGTTTTGCCTAAGGGCATACTGCACGTCAGTAGCAGAGGTGAGTCATAACATACATCATTTACTTGTGATCAGTGTTCTTTCTGTTTAAAGTACCTTGTGTAAATCTCCTAGTGAAAAAGGAACTCAAATTTGACCCATAACCTGTTAGACTGGCTAACCATTCTGAACACATATGATATAGTTGGATTTGATTAAAAAATACATTATGAACTTGCAAGTAAGGATAACTACACTTTGCTGCTTTGCTTAAAAGCCAAAGAGAAAGACTACTGTTTTATTCCTTCACTGAAAAGAATAGAGAACGATAGTGAAAAGAGAAATGCAGAACAGAAGATCCAGAATGTGAAATCAGCTAAGTGTTGAAGTGGAAATAGTAGATCCCAGCTTTGGATGAGGTTATAGATGGATGTTTTGGGGTCTTTGGCATAGTGAAAGTCACAATTTTTAGCCACTCACGTCATTATCAGTAGCCTCATAATTTGTTCAGCTCTAGATCACTCTTCCCAAGTTTATTGGATTCATGCTGGAAGCTACGGGCTCCTGGGTAGAAAATGGATATAACTCGGTTGTTTTCTCCACATAATATGGTACTTAAGTACATTAAGGACAACAAGAAGCCCCTGCACATTTATTAGACAGAGATTTTCTAGACTTAACAAGAAATGTCTTCATTTTGCCATCCTCTGCTTGTCAAATGGGGCCTATTTTTAATTGACTAGGAAATAGACTCCAAGGATATTGGAGAATGGTTCATCCAGTGCAGTGTGAGCCTTACCTCATGGTAGACTTCTGATGATTAGGAAGAGATGTCTGCGTTGTCTATAGAGCCCTGCCTTGGCAGCCCAAACTGTTTCTGGTCAGTACCACACCTCTGAATTTCCAAAAAAAAAACCTGGAAAATTATGAATGCTGCCATTTTTCTGAAGCTAGGCACAGGAATTGGGCAGCTCCCATTGTCCTGGAGTGATCATATGGGACAAATTCAACATTGCAGGACACATTTGGTTGCTTCACATGAATTCCTATTGGATAATAATTATCTAAGAACAGAGCTTAGGTGGTTTTGTAATTATACCATTGGAGTTTTGCATCTTCTTATACTACATACTCTTTTAAAAGTCTAGGAATGATTTGGTGGAATCAAAGAGAACCCAACATTCCCAGATCCTCCCTGTGGTGGTGAGTCAAAAGCAGGAGTGATCACTGCACTGAAGCTAATTAGGGAAGCTTTACTTTTATGAAATCTTCCAAATGGCCTTGCTGTCATGCCAGATGGGCAAGGCTCTTGTTGGTAGGTCCAACTGACATAAAGTCCTCCAAAGTATATGCTTTATTGATTTTGTGTAAGTGATGTGAAATATGTCCTGATTGGCTGGGATTCTGACCCTAAGTCCAGGTATACATTAATAATGCTAGAAGAAATCTTATACCTTTCACCCTGTTTTTTTTTTAAGCAAAGAAGCTTCTTGTCCACATGGGAAAGAATAATCAGGAAAACATTAATATGCCCATATTTTCCAGTGCCTACATCTATCCTGCTCATGAAAATACAACATGGATTATTCCAAATAGTGATCAGAAAAACAATTAAGAGGAGGGATTTATGTAGAAAAGAAGAACAGCTCTTGTATTCCAACACTTTTCAGTCTAAATATGATGGGTTGCCCAGCTTTTTTGCCTTTGAGAAATATAGCTTTTTAAAAAAAATTACATAGTTTTATTAGTTCTTTGAGACCATTGCACAATGTGATTTGATCATAGTCACTCTCCTTCTTGCATCTCTTTCTAGATCCACCCTCTCTTTCTTCCCATGCAATGTTGTGCCCTTTTTTTGCATCAAGGCCAATTTGTGCTGCCTAAATATTCTTAGTTGTATAGCCTTCTACTGGATCATGGTCAAATTATCAGGGGCTACACTGTTATTGATACATGACCCTTCTTTTGAGCAGATAACAATTGCCAATAGCTCCTGGGCTAGTGGTGGAACTTTGTGTTTCACTCCTGCTTGGTCTTGAACAGGTCTTATGCATTCAGTCACAACCACTGTAAATTCAGTTCATTTGCTCTTTTGTATTCAGAAGATAGCATTTTATTGTAATCATCCACCTCCTATGGCTCTTACAGTCTTTCTACCCACTCTTCCACAATGAACTCTGTTCCTTTGGAAGAAGAGGTATCATATATATGTTTCATTTACTGCCAAATATTTGACACTTTCTTATTCTCTGCACCTTTGCTATTTATGGGCATCTCTGTTGATTATCATCTACTACAAACAGAACCTTCTCTGAAAAGAGTTGAGAGATGCCACAATCTATAGATAAAGTGACAATTTATCAGAATTTGGTGTTATGCTGGTATGCATGCAATTCAAGTTGCCAGCCCTATGGGGCCTTTAGAGTCCTGACAATGTCCTATGTCATCACTTGCATCCTATGTCAACATCTGATCCAGGTGTATGGGGGATGAAAGCCCACCTACCACTTGCTGTGTGCTCTCACTCTTACTTTGCTCTCCCTCCCTCTGTCTCCTTCTCTCTGTCTCTTACTCCACCTATGCTTCCCCACTGTCTATTCTTCCACCCCCTTTCTCTGCCTTCATACAATATTCCTCTTTGTACCAAATCTGTTGTTTGGCACAAGTGTTTATATATTACAACATGTGGCTTAATAATATGTCCATCAATCAGAATACTAGTCTTAGGTTCTCTCCTAGGGTTGATGATCTGTTTAACCATAGATTTTTGGTTCAGTAATTGTAACAGGTATGGATTTTATCTTGTGGAGTGGACATTAAGTTTAACTAGGGAGTGGTTGTAACTAACAGGACATACAGAAATGTCTTGCATTGTCAGTCATTTCTGTGATTCATGGAGTGTGAAGTTGTGTAAGGCTGATAATTATTCTGGTAGTATGTGCAAAGAAACTTCAAACACCGTGAAAGCTGTTGAGTAGGGTTGATGAGTCCAGGTCAATTCCAGCTTGATTTTTCCATCTTCTATGTCTCCAGTATGTGGTGTCTTCAATGACAGGGTCTTACAACCAAGTTCTGGAGAGTAACCAAGAGCATTGGAAATAGTCTGTTGTGGTTGGGGTTCTTTGGAAACTCACTGGACAACAATCTAAAAGAAGTTGTTCATTGCTTGGATGGGAATTTTGATTTGTTAGCCTCTGATAGCTAGAAAGGGCATTGTTGCACTTGTTTAGGGAAACTCCATTGTAATCTTTTGATGTAAGTGCATATATTAAGAGGCTTTGGAAAGATTTTATAGTAGTAGGCTTTACATGGCCTTAAAAGTCTTTGGTATTATTTTCCCCTCCCAGTTTCTTTTTTATACACTGCCTTCCTCACCCCATTCTAACTTAAAGGGGGGAACTGTGAGTAATTTAAGAGACAAGGACAACTTTTATTAAGTCATGTAAGAATAAGAGTGACCCTTTCCCCAACTAGGCTGCCTTGTCTAGCCTCAATAGAAGATTCACCTAATCTTACTCATCTTGATATGCCAAAACTGGTTGATATCCATGGGGGCCTCATCTTTTCTGAGGAGAAGAGGTAGATGTGGGGTGAGATGAGAGCTACTGAGAGAAGAAGAAAGGGAAATAAAGTAAATAAACAACTTAATTAATTTAAAACAATAATAAGTACCACAAAGACTTAATACTACTCAGTCTTACTGAAGATTCTTTTTTAAATATATTTTATTAATTTATTCATATTACATCTCTATAGTTATCACATCCCTTGTATCCTCCCATTCCTCCCTCCCTCCTGCTTTCCCTCTACTCCCCTCCCCTATGACTGTGACTGAGGGGGACCTCCTCCCCCTGTATATGCTCATAGGGTATCAAGTCTCTTCTTGGTAGCCTGCTATCCTTCCTCTGAGTTCCCCCAGGCCTCCCCATCTAAGGGATGTGGTCCAATATGGGGCACCAGACAATCAGATGAAAGAAATCAATAAAAGAGTTCAAGATCTGAAGATGAAAATGGATTCAATGATAAACATAAAGACAGAAGAAAAACAGGATTGTGAGAGCAACACAGAGTCGAGCCTGTCTAACAGAATCCAAGAGATGGAGGAATGAATCTCAGGTCTAGAAGATACAATCACAGATCTTGAAGCAACCATTAAAGAAAATGCTAAATCTGGAAAAATCCTGACACAAAACATCCAAGAAATCAAGGATACCATGAAAAGAAGATCTGAGGATAATAGGTATTGAGGAAAGAGAAGATGCCAAACTCCAAGGCCCCGAAAATATTCTCAACAAAATCATAGAAGAAAACTTCCCCAATCTACAGAAAGAGATGCCTATAAACATACAAGAGGCCTACAGAACACCAAATAGAATAGACCAGAAAAGAAAAACGTCCCATCACATAATAATCAAAACACAAAATATACAGAACAAAAAAAAATATTAGAAGTTGCAAAGGAAAAGGGCCAAATAACATTTTAAAGCATACCTAACAGAATTCTACCCGACTTCTCAGCAGAGACCATAAAAGCCAGAAGGGCCTGGACAGGGATCCTACAAACCAGACTACTTTACCCAGGAAAGTGGGACAGAGAGGAGGACTTACTGAAGATTCTTGAGCTGTAACTCCTGTACTTTATAATGCTATACTGATATAGGTAACAGCAAATTTAATATAATATGTTGCTGATATATATACATGATATGATTGACCTGAACCTTTCATGGTCTAGGCTCTGTTCATAAGTTTTGTGACATACAATTAAACACACACACACACACACACACACACACACACACACACACACACACACGCACGCACGCACACACATTCTTGATATTTCTCCATTTCTCTCAAAAGTCAGAGTAATAGCTAATTCCAGAATTTTGACCATGTTAGATTAACTTGAGTAACTCAGGGCAGGGTAACAGAAAAGTCACATGATTGCTTTGAATCCTTTTGTATCTCACTTATCTCATACAGTAGGTTTTGATAAAAATGCAATCCCTATCAAAATACCTACACAATTTTTTAAAGACATTGAAAGTTCAATTCTGAACTTCATATGGAAAAACAACAAACCCAGAATAGCTAAAACAATCTTGTACAATAAAAGGTGCTCCGGAGGAATCTCCATACCTGATCTCAAACTGTACTATAAAGCAATAGTAATTAAAACAGCATGGTACTGGCACAGCAACAGGCTGGTTGATCAGTGGAATCAAATCGAAGACCCAGATATGAATCCACACACATATGGTCACTTGATTTTTGACAAAGAAGCCAAATCCATTCAATGGAAAAAGGATAGCATCTTCACCAAATGGTGCTGGTCTAACTGGAGGTCTATGTGTAAAAAAATGAAACTGGACCCATATTTGTCACCTTGCACAAAACTCAAATCCAAGTGGATTAAAGACCTCAACATAAAACCGGAGACACTAAGCCACTTAGAGGAAAAAGTAGGAAAGAGCCTGGAACATATTGGCACAGGAGACAACTTTCTGAACAGAACACCAACGGCCCAGGCCTTAATGTCAACCATTAATAAATGGGACCTCATGAGGCTGAGAAGCTTCTGTAAGGCAGAAGACACTGTCAAGAGAACAAAGCGACAGCCTACAGACTGGGAAAAAAATCTTCACCAACCCTACATCTGACAAAGGTCTAATATCCAAAATATATAAAGAACTCAAGAAATTAAACACCACCAAACCGAAAAATAGTAGGTAAATATATAATTCAAAAATATTTGATAGTATTCCTTCTGCCAACGACAAAAAGTAATCTTTTTACAGAATACTTTCCCTGTTTCACCTTAAAGTTTGATGTTCCAAATTTTTCTGACTTTCTTCAATTAACAGAAGTTCATGTACAAAAATGAAAGCTCTGGGTGGGCCAAAATGAAGTCCAACTCAGAAATAACTATGAGGGTAATTTATAATATCTAATTTTCTCACTTGAAAGAAAACATACCTGTAATTTATCATTTTACCTTCCACCTACTTTGTTCTTAAAACATTAAATAGAAGAAATAGACCCTGGTACCAAATTAGTTTTGAACTTTTGTACCAACATCTGACATTCTCCAAATGTAATGACAAAATTTAAACACTTCAGGTTTTGAATGCTCTCTACTCTAACTAAACCATGCATACATAGATGTCGTATGTAAAGACTCAATTGCATAGAATTTTTTGAAGTGTCAGAGCTATGAGGGATCTTATGTACAACAGAACCTGAATTGTTCCTTTTGTAAATAGTGATACTAAGACTCAGAGAATGGGAGATATTTAGGATGATTTGCTAAACTCCAGCTTAGTATTCTCACCAGACCATGTGATTTTTCACTATTGTTTATCCCCCAAACCCCATAGGACTTTTGTCAGTAGCCCTTTAAGTTTAGGCAATATAATTTTCTGGATGAGCATTACCATGCGAACAGAAAAAACATGGGCTTCTGTTGCATTTAGGTGCTGAACTGATGATAGATTATGAGTTTATTTAGGCCTGGACTGTTTGCTGATATGCTGATAGGAAGATCTGGAACCTTTGGGCTCTTCTGCCTCCTTCACCAAGTTTATCCAGTTATACTGGAGCATGTTTGCATAGTGCCTTGTACATGTCTTTTTGTAAAAGGGGACACAGGCCAAGAATATGGTAACATAGCTATGTGATGTATCTTAGGACTCAAAGTTCTCAGACTAGGAAGAAATGAGGACAGGATTAAAAGAAACCAGGTTAAACTAGGAGAAGACCTGTAATTGACAGACAAGGAGAAAGTATTAAAGCAATTAAGCACAATACTGGTCTTCCAAGACTCATTTCTAATCTTGGCTGGCCCTAGATAAGTTACTTAACCTCTCTGACCTTGGTTCCTCATCTGTAAAATGAGAATAATTAGATATGGTTCAAGTATTTTAATGGAGCTATGAAAGTAGTTTGGAAGTGATGGTATTATAAAAGGATTTTCATGAGTATATCTGAACTTTTCATTTCCCTCCCTTCCTTTCTCCCTCCTTTCCCCTTACCTTCTTGAGAAAGGGTCTGGCCATAGTATTCATATTGGCTTTGATATTCTAGCCTCAGCTTCTTGAGTGCTCAGATTATAGGTAAGTATCACCACAGCTTGTGGTGGATTTGTACTCATTCCTTGGTTCCTTACATCAAATAAACATAGTAAAAACTATCACTGCCTTCATTCTAATAAATGTAGGAAAGCAAAATATGGAGTTGTTAAAGTATAATTTCAAGCCTCTATTAAAAGTGCAAATAGCCCAAAACACTTGTTCTCAAATGCACTGATCATATCAGCTAATATAAATTGTTAGGAAAGATCAGTTTTTCCTTGTTAGGGTTAATCAAGGATCTGAATTCTAAACCAAATAGGAAGGAAGAAAGAGCAATTTAGGCAGAACATTATTATTTTCACCAAACAACTCCTAGAAGGTTGTTGTAATTGACTACTTTTAAATGGCACTGCTCTTTTAGGGTCATCAATGCAGTTAGAAACTATAAAAGAGGCCCTGATTCCAGGACAGTCAAATTCTGGTTTTCACCTCTCTCTTCAAAGTTTTCATTTTGCCATCAATAAAATAAAATTATCTATATCTTGTAATTATTATGAAGAGTAAAGTAGAGGATATAGAAATGTGACAGGCATAGTTTATCATGTGTGGTTTCTAAAGAATGTCTTCTCTTTATTTAGCCTCTGTTGTACACTTCTAGATTCATGGGCCATATTTGTTTAATTCGTTTTACATGGCATCCAAGGCTATGGGATAAATGTATGGGAAGATATAAAAAAGAAGACATCTAAAAATTATAATAGAGATTATCAAGTAAAGTAGAACTTGTCATAAGTATACGAGTACTGAAACAAAAGAAAATAAACTTCAGAAGCAACTTCAAAGAACCTTCATTGGTATGATTTGATAGATTTAGATTTATGCCAGTTACCTTGCCAGCTGGATTTCTTCTAAATTCAGTTTGAATACAGTTCAAGAACATTTCTTGTTACAATCCAATATGGTGACTTTCAGATTTCCACTATTATGAGTTATTTTTCCTATATGAGAAAGCTAAATGGACTGATCCTAAGATGATCCTACTTGTGCCAGGTAAGTAGTCAAAATCAACGGGCCTGAGAAAGAAGGATGAGTGCAACATTCATTTTTAATGATTAGAATTTCAGTTTTATAATATAAAAGTGCTCTAGGATGGATGGTAGTGATGATTGTATGACATTGTGAATATATCTCAATCATTTAAAACACGAAGAATATATTTTTGAGCTAATGTATTTTGTCATAATTTAAGAATAAAAATTTCTCTGAAAACTTAAAAATGTCTTATAACTTTGAGAATTGAGCTGGGCATATTGCTACACACCTCTATTTCCTGTACTTTGGATGCAGCGGCAGAAAGATTTTTGAGTACAAGTTCTTCCTGGCTTGTATAGTGAAACTATCTATAAATAAATAAACTAATAAGAAAATAAATGATTTTTTCAGTATACAACTATAATATTGTTCTTTACATGTAGAGCAGATAACCTCATATTACTCTTATTTTAACCTTGTGAAAATTTAAACATGTGTAGCAAATAAAATGTAGATATTTAATATAGTTACTTTGATGACCTAGATGATACCTACCCTTCTGTGGAGTTATCATAATAAGTAATAACATAAACATATCCACTACCTATAACAATTTCCCTTTTCTTTTTGAAAAGATAATTTAATGTAAAATTTACCTTATTTATAAATATTTAATTATTTGATACTATTTTATCTCTTTATTGTATCCTTCATAATAAGTCTTTAAAACTTACTCATCTTGTGTAATTGAAACTATATGTCGTTAGCCAATGTCTCCCTATACAATCCGTAGCATGTAATGTACCTTTCTAGTTTTTATTTCTGAGTTTCAATATTTCAGATTGCTTATAAAAGGTGGCTTGTTATGTTTGCTCTCATATGTGTAACATATTTCACATAACAAAGTTTTAAAGGAATTTACTCATTGTGCTGGAAGTAATAGAGTTCTTTTCTTAAAAGTCTGAATAATATGTTCCATTTTGTGTATGTAACCTTTTCTTTATCCATTCATGGGTTAATGAGTATTTAGGTTGTTTCTAGGTCTTTTATACTATGGGAGCATAGATACCTCTTTGACATACTACTTTTAATTATACATTTTGTTATATATCTAGAAGTTAAGAAATTTTCCATACGATTTTCAATTTTCCATACTATTCCACTCTATACAATTTTCCATAGTGGTTGTATTCATTTAAATTTCCCCAAATAGTTCACAAGAGTTCCCTTCCCACCTCATCTTTGACAGTAATTTCCTAATGAAGTTCCCTAGTTTTGGTAGCACAGGCCTTTAATCCCAGCTCTCAAGAGGCAGTAACCATCAGAACTCTGTGAGTTTAAGGGCAGCCTGGTCTACAAAGTTAGTTCCAGGAAAACGAGGACTCTGTTACACAGAGAAATACTGTCTCGAAAAATAAAATAGAACTGAGAAACAAAGGCATGAATCTATTACTCACTGTGTGATTTACAATAATTTCCTTCCACTCTGTAGTAAGCCTTTTCACTTTCTTGAATGCTTCCTATACTGTGTAGAAGCCCTTGCATTCAATAGACTGTTCATTTTGGCTTTTGTTGTTTATGCTTTTTGTGTCATATCAAAAAGTAACTTCTAAAGTTTTCTTTCTGAAGCATTTTAGATATGGGAGGGCCTTATGTTTAAATATTTAATTTCTCTATGCTGGCTTCTGTGCATGATGTAAGATAGCATTCCAATTACATGTCTCCTTATGGATATATACAGATTTTTCAACACCATTTATTGAAGAGACTTTTATTTTTGTTGTGTTTTCTTGCCACTCTTGCAGGAAAAAGAAACAGAGAAGTAAAGTGTTTACAGATGCCTTCATCTTACATATATAAAGTTCTCAGGATTTAAAAAGTTCTACCAAGAACTAATAAATGCGCCTGAGCATAGTGCCACATGATTTTAATGCTAGCATTTTGGAGGAAGAGAAAGGTAGAGTTTGAGACTAGCCTGGTCTACATAGTGAGTTTCTGGACAACTAGTCTTAAATAAAGACACAAAAAATGTTCCTCAAGACCAAAAACAACAGCAATCAAATAATAAATGAATTCTGCAAAGTTTTGGGTACTAACACTGAACTATCAGAAAAGAAAATCAAGAACAATATTATATTTTTAACAACACAGAAAACATAAAATATTTGAGTAAATATCTACTGAGCTGAAAGATTTGTATGCTGGACAACAGCAACTGAAGAATGAAATAGAAAGACTCAGAAATAAATAAAAAGATATCCTGTGTTCATAAATTATGAAGTCAATATTGTCAAAAAGTCTATACTACTCAAAATAGCCTACAGATTCAGTGCAATGCATTTCAAAACCCTGATGTCAGTTTTCATATTAATAGAAAAAATCCTTAAATTTATGGAGCATCACAAGCCCTAAATAGCTAGAGCAGTATTAAGCAAGAAGAACAAAGCCATAGCGAGCGCATTTCTTGATTTAAATATGTAGTACAAAGCTATCAGAATAAAAACGTAGAAAATTCTGGCAGAGAAATAGTCATTCCAACCATCATTCCAACCAATGTAACAGGGAACCTAGAAATCAATCCACTCATTTACATTTATCATTTTATGGTAAAAACCTACTGAACCTCTAAGAAAGATCCTGTTTGGTGTTATCTCTCTGCCTCCAGATTATGTAATTTTACAACCTCATCTGAGAATATTAAGTGACAGAAAGAAGTGTTAAACTAGAACATGAAGAACCAAGTGGCCAGGCTGAAAACAAAGGCTTGTGTTTCTCCGTCTTAAAAATGCCAAAGAAAAACTATAAAGAAAATTAACCCTAATATTGATTGTAACAGAGAGATAGGATGTGCTGGAGAAGGGAGGATGACACTATTAGTACCCTTTCTTCCTACATATGTCAATTTCTATTCCCCGTCTGCTTTAGCCATTTCATTTCTGAAAAAAACCTAACCTGGTCATTTTGGCAGGGAAAAAAAAAACCTCTAGTTTGGGTTTGGCCTGATTGGTCACAGAAAAAAAGGGGGAGGTCTCAGTTATTCAAAGGATTCCACAACTTTCGTGGGTTTTAGTATTACCTTGAAGGCATGTTAAGCCAAAGATGGCTGGGCACAACTCTCAGAGTTCCTGAATGAGCAGATTCAGGATGGGACTACAAATTCACCTTTCTTGCACATTTCCAAGTGCTGTTGCTGCTGCCTGCTGCTCTTTGGGATCACACTTGTAGAACCAATGTGTTAAGTTACCAAGGGTACTTAAAAAAACAAACAAACAACTGAAGATCGTTGATGTCATTCTAAGTATTCAGTGCTGAACCAAATATGGCTATCAATTTTGATTTTAAATTTTAGAAGCATTTTAAAAAATATTTTGATGTGTGATCATTTCATTGCAGATCTAGACCCTGCCTCAGGTCCTTGTTTTTGTATTGCCTGCCTTCACAGTTGCTTTTCTGAATTCATCTATTAATTTATGACAAGCCAGAAATATTTCACACTGTTTGTTGAGCAGCACACACATCATCCTGACTGCATGTTCAGTTGTGGAAGTGTTTACACAAAAGAAATTGGCCAAGTCTATGAATTAGGATAGTTTTATTTCCAGAAAACTAGCCATAGAGTCCCCAATGAAGTGATGCACCTCCTGTTAGCATGATTGCCAGCTGATTTCCTGATCTCTAACTTAACTTAATTGCCAGATCAAAATTATTTAGATGGGCCTTATTTTTCCTAATGCGTAGTGATAGCTCATGGAGGCTGCTGTTTCCATTTTCTAACCATTTTTAATCTCTAGCATTTAAAACAGAGTTATTGAACAGAACAGACAGGAGCCAACTGCCACAGGCTGTTGATATTACAGAAATTTTTAGACTTCTGAGCCCAGAACCACAAACAGATCATAGTTTAATAGGATAAATTAAATTATACAAAGTGGTAAATATTTTATATACATTGTCCATAGCATTTTATTTCTTTGAGGCAAGATTGTTATATTGTACTGTATCTGCCTACAAAAGAATTCTATTTCTTCCTTCTTACCCTGCATACATTTAATTCCTTCCTTGTCATATTTCATTAGATAAGACTTGCACATAAATATTGGCTAGAAGTAGTAAAATGGACCATCTTGTTCCTGGTCTTAGAATGAAAATAACTAGTTTCTTTCTGTTCGATATGCAAACTTTTGTAGCTATTTTTTGTTTGCTTTGTAGTGCTGTGAATGGAACTCAGGGTCTTATGCATGCTTAACAGATGTTCTACCACAGTTACATACCTAAATTTTTGTAGCTATTCATTATCAAATTGCAGAAATTTTCTCTATTCTTTGTTTGTTTAAAAAGTATTGTTATTCATACGTCTCTGCATATGTTGTTGTCATCATATATTTTTTCTTTTACAGTATGCTGCTGGTGTGGATCATCTCAATTCTTTTCAAATTCTCAACTCATATATAACTGTGATGAGAAGCCAAATTAATATTTTAATTACTTTTTATTATGTTAGGACTATTTCAGAGCAAATTGTCAGTAAACCCTAGGTCTCCTCCTGATTTCCATGTCAAAACTATCTTGATTTCATTGCAATAGACTTCCTGAGTTTAGATGTTCTTTTTTATTCTGTGATAGGGAAGAAACAAGGATATTGTAGTTGTACATACAAGGCAAGTATTCTACTAGTGAGTCTGTCCTTTAGCCCTTGAGAATTTGACACCGGGTCTCATATAGTCCAGGGTGACCTTAAACTTGTTATCCTCTTGACTTTACTTCTTAAATGCATGGATTATACATTTGTACCAACATGATGTCTAGTTTCATTTTTTAAATTCTGTGAACATTTATAGTTTCCATTTGATATAAAGTTTCAGTAGACAGCTTTAGTTTCTTTAATTCAGTTGCTTCCACCCTCTGCTAATTGAATATAGGACGAAACTTAAAATATCAGAGTTCATTTATGACAGAGTCAGTGAGAAAAAAGGATACATAAACTAATTCTGTCCAACAATTAAAACAGGCAGTCATGAATAAACTGCTATGAACATAATTGATAAAATGCCCTCATACTTTGCTGAAGCATATTTTAAGTTATGCCCAAGAGTGATATAGATGGGTGGTATAGATGGTATAGATGTAGAACTATTTTCAATTTTCTGAGAAATCACCAAATTGTTTTCCAAAATGGTTGTACAAGTTTTCAGTCTCATCAAAAATGGAAGAGTGTTCCTTTTGCTCCAAATCCTCGACAGCATGTGCTGTCACTTGCATTTTCGGTCTTACCCATTCTGACAGATGTAAGATGGAATCTCAAGTTGTTTTGATTTGCATTTCCCTGATGAATAAGGATGTTCAACATTTTTTAAAAACGTGATTCTCATCCATTAGAGATTCCTCTGTTGAGAATTCTGTGTTTAGTTCTGTACCCCATATTTTAAATTGGTTACTTGGTTTGTTGGTGTTTAATTTCTTGAGTTCTTTACATATTTTGAATATTAGCCCTCTATCAGATGTAGGGTTGGTAAAGATCTTTTCCCGGTCTGTAGTTGCTGTTTTGCTCTATTGGCAGTGTGCTTTGCCTTACAGAAGCTTTTCAGTTTTATAAGGTCTCTTTTATTAATTGTTCCTTTTAGTGCCCAGAAACTGGATACAACCCAGATGTCCCTCAACTGAAAAATGGATAAGAAAAAAGTGGTACATTTCCACAATGGGATATTACTCATCTATTAAAAACAAAGAAACCATGAAATTTGGAGGCAAATGGATGGAACCAACCTTGCCCTGTGACAGGTAGAGACTGAGGGATGCTTGGACAACTTGGCAACCAGGTCCACTTTGATATATTAAACCGGTACCTCAATTAGCCATTTGTCCCAGGTTTGTGACCTAACAACTACATGTATTCTAGAGTCTACAATATAATGCCAGTTAAGTTTAACCTAGAGTAGTCTTCTTTGTCTTTCTTATAGTAGAGATCAGTCTTTCATCATTAAATATGGTGTTAATTTTGAGTTTTTAATTGATATCATTTAGCAAGTTGAAGAAATTCTCATGAACACACACACATACACACACACATACACACACACACTCACAGTAACTTCTCCAATTAGAACTATATGATCTAAATGTAAGAGCATATGCATTTTGAAGACATTTGGTAGACTTTGCTATAATTTGAACATGATGGAGAATAAATCTATTCACTTTCCAGTTATGGCAGCTATACTAAGTTTTCACAAGTTACAACTGAGTAGACCTGAGTTAACTGTCAGGCCCCGCCTGGCATAAGATATCTCATATACCTTCCCCCTGGAATAATCATATAAACAGAGGAGCCTTAGAAATAGACCCTCCCAAGTGGTGTTGCACACTTTTAATCCCAGTTTTTGAGAGGCAGAGGCAGGTGAATCTCTGAGTTTAAGGCCAGAGTGAGTTCCAGGACAGCCAGGGCTACACAAAGAAACCCTGTCTCAAAAACCAACCAAAAAAACAAACAAACAAAAATAGACCCCACCAAGATGCCAAGATGACTCAGCAGGTCGACACTTGCTGCTAAGCCATATGAACTAGTTTGGTTCCAGCACTTTCTATAACACACACACACACACACACACACACACACAGCAATTTAAAAACATTAAATAACTCTGAAATACTTATACAACTGATCTGACAATTTTATTAATATAAAAAAGAAGCCCAGTAGTATGGTCTTTCCTGATGAGTTACTTCAGAGAATAAGTTCACTTGCATACATGATTTACAGGCCTTTTGTCAAAGAAGAGATTGTTTTTGTTGTTGTTGTTGCAAATAATTAGTTTAATGCAGAGATTCATAAATGACAGAAACTAAAGCATTTTTTCTTCAAATGGATGAAGTGCATTGTCTCATGTTCATTACCATTTTGCCTTACAAAAATTATTTTTTCTTGACTCTTATTGCATTAATATATCAAACAATTGTGATAGTGGGGCAGTGAGAATAGTGGCGTAATAATCAGTGCTTCTCAGTCTTTGAGGTTCAAGTTAGTGAATGTATTTAATAATGACATTACTATGAATTATGAATGAGGGCAACCATTAAGGGAACAATGCAAAGATTATTATCTACTGAGTACCTGTTGTTATGCCCTTTCACTTCCTTCCCATTTTCTTAAGCTTTCCTGTGAATTTTTATAAAAGTTATGTTATTTTTACACACAGTTTACAGTTTTCATTTACAGTCAACCTGGAATTCCAACCTGAGCCACTGTCATACCCTGCCTTGTTCTCAGTTCTTCATGTTCTTTCACATCTTCTCACTACTAGGTCAAAGGAGTTTTGAAATTCCATTAAATCATGTTATTTTCTGGATGAAAATTCCTTTGTTTCATATCTCATAGCACACATAAAATTCCCTACGGCCTACAGCACAATGGCTTTCATAATTCTCATCATCATAATCATCTCACATTTCTCTTCCCTTGAATTGCTGCTTATATTATACCCTAATCACACTGGCCTAAGTTTTTCTAAACTATTCTGGTCTTCAATACAAGAATCTACCAAGGTTGCCTTTTTTTTTTCATTCATAATTTACTTCCTCCCCAATTTTTTGCATATAACTACTCACATTCTACTTACTCATCACATGTTCTACCTTTATTTATGTTATAATTAGATTGAAAAACCCATGTACAACATATGAACATAACTCTTGTAGAATTTTTAAGCCCGAATGTTGTTTTTGACAAGTTGCATAAATGAAAGTTACACCACTTAGAAAATGATAACCAAAATTAAAAACTTAGTCGATGGTCTGCGTATGAGGGGCTTATTAATAAAACTCAGGTAATTAAGCTTGGCAGCAAATATGTTTATCCGCCGAGTCATCTCACCAGCCACATTTTTTGTTTCTTTGAAATAAAATCTCACTCATAAGCCAGACTAGTCTTGAACTCATTTTGTTGGCCAGGCTGGCCTGAAACTTTCATTGACCCTACTATCTCAGTATTGAGATTATAGGCATGAAGCACCTTGACAGGCTTCACAAACTTTGTTTTCAATATTATTTAGAAGCTCAATTTAGGATTCTTGCCAAGGGCATTTCTGGCAAGTGGAGTATCCAGATGAGCCAAATGGAAGGTAAGTGATGAACTAATTAAAAGTATCCAGGCTGTACAACTGAAATACAATAGAAATTGATGATGGACAGAAATGCCAGACATGTGACAGTAATAGAATGTAGAGAATTTGTGATATTAGAGCCCCAAAGTGGCAAGACTAAAAAGTATTTGAAGTAATCTCTAAACAATTCTCCCAATTTAGCAGAAATTACATTCAAGAAAGTGAATATAAATAAAACCAACTTAATGAAAAGAATCATCATAGTAAATTATATTTGAAAACTGAGGACAATACAAGGAAAAAGCATTAATGGTTTCAAAGAAGAAATGAAAATTTCCTCATAAGGATGAAGCAATTTCAAATAAAAAAGGATTTATCATCCAAAAACCCAAAGAAGGAAGTGACAGAACATTCTTGAAGGCAGGGGAAGTAACAGTGAAGAAATTTAATATACTTAAATATACTGAGAACTAAAAGGTAAAAGAAAGTATTATAAAATGAAGATAAACAAACAAACAAACAAACAAAAAACTGTGCCAGAAGCTTGGTTTAAAATATTGACAGAAGGAGTGTTTTTTCAAAGAAGAAAAAGTATAAAAGGAGGAATCTTGCCTATGCCACATGCAACCTCTCCACCCAGCCAGATCCTATACATTCTTCATTGTTAACCCCAATGAGTTGGCCTTATCCTCCCCTTCATGCACACTTTCAAGTTCCTAGATCTCGTCCAGGTCATACATCTAGTATCTGGGCCTAGTCTGGCAGTCCATGCAGGCTGTGTAATCAACCTATAGGCTTCCACTAGGAACTGCTGTGCCCACCCCAGCTTACAAGCCCCTCCTATACAACATGCAACCTTTCTACCCAGTCAGCTCCGGAACATCCTTCTTCAGGGATTAACCCAGCAACTCTTTCTGATCCTCCTTTCTAAGCATACTTCTCTTTTTAAAAAAATTCTAAACACTGTTTATTTGACATATCACATGACCAGTAATATATTTCAGGTTTCTTAAAATAACCTGAAAACAAACTATGTTAAATTAATATAAAATATGCAGTTTTCAGCATACTTGGGTAAAATGATCAAATGAAGTAAAAAAAAATGAATCATGCAATATAAACATTTGTTTACATTATCATAGTTCATTAGACTCCTGTATGGTCTTATCAAAATATCAATTGCTACCTATTATTTACAGAGGGTCATTTGATGCTACAATGAGAAAACAAGGCAGCTAGGACAACTCTAGAGACAGCAAGTGGAGATAGTTGCCTTCAGAAGATGCTGCCCTGATGCTTTTCCATCCCATACCCAAGAATGCTGGTCTCTCTGAATTCCATGTAGACTAATTTTCAGACTGTAGACTAAACACCTGAAATTTCCTCTGTTTTTCTCTACATTCAAAGATGGGCTCCACTGGAAAAGCTTTGTTTGCTTTGCTTAGAAAAGCTAGTTTTACTGATATAATGACAGCAGGGACCAAGGAGAAAAACTGAGATTAACACTGGAGAATATACCTTCTCGAATGTGGCTACAATATTTGCCAATACATCATAGGAATAAACAAAAACACTCTTATTTTGAGTGGATCATATTTCATGCTTTCAAATCCAGGTGAGTCGAAAAATATTAAGATTATGAAACACATTCTTGAATATTAACAGTTTAAATCCCACTCCTATCTTTTGTGGGTTTTATTCCTTATGCAGTCTTTGTGGTGTTCAGTGTGATTTTACTGTTTATAACTCCAGGCAAGTTTGTCAACTGTCAAAACATTATGATCTTAAAATTATATAATTATTATATCAAGAGATTTTAAAAACACAAAGTTAAAATAAATACATGCATTTCCATTATCTGCTTTCTGCACATTTATCAAATTATAAAAGAATGTATTTTTAAAGATAAACATACCCATAAAATTTATAAATTCATGAGAAATGTTAAATTGTTACCACTTGTGTTTGATCTAATGTACCATTTGAACAAAAAATTAAGAGAATAAAAAGAATAAAAGGCTATGTGGGCTGAATATTCGTCATTTAACTATTCTAGATAAAAAATGTAAAATTTTAAGAATCTATTTAGTCTGGAGTACAGTCATGACTTATATTAAATTACCAAAGAGCAAATTACAGAAAAGCAAAGCACAGTATAGAATAAGAGGTTACATTTAAAATGTTCATATGAAAATATAATTATCTCCCAGTAAGTACACATATTAACAAAAAAACTATAAATCTATTTCACCTGCTGGCTCAGTTTTCATTATTATTAAACAGGAAAATTCAAACACACAATTTATTTTATTTTATTTTTACATATACCTTTATATCATTACACATATATACAATAAACTACCTATAGCAAGAAGGCCCATGAAACAATCAGGAATTACATAAATGTTATGTTAATAGTGTTTTGGCTATTTTTATTTGGCAGCCTTGAAGAAAACATCTTTCCTATCTTGGTGCATGTACTATTCTGAATGTAAATCAATATCTACCATATCTCATCATTATCAACTTAAAACATCTATCTAGACCTAAAAACATCTTAACCCCTAAACTACTAAGCTTAATTGTAAAACTAAAATATCTGGTATTCCACCCCATCAGAGACTTGAGAAGGAATAATATTAATTTCCTGAGTATTCAGAGAGGGCTGGTTATCAGCTCCCCAAATGAGAAGATGACAGAGACAGTTTGCTGCCTGAACAGTTACACAAAATTCTCTATAATGTTGTAGCATTTCAGCTCACTATATCTGACAGGCATATTTGTGAGGCAGGAAGTATTGAGGAATTGCTTACTCTGTCCTGGCAGAGTTTGGCTATGGACTCAGCCTGCATCCAAGCTTGTCCATCCTGGTCCCCTGTCTTTATCTGACTTCATTTCACCTTAAGCCATTTCCAATATTCATGCCTGATCTGCACATGCATTCTCTCCTCTGCTCCAAATGCTCTGCCTATATCAACAACAGAACTAGAAAAAGTCCACATTCCAAAATCTCATTGCAAAAAATGCAAAGAAAATATCAAAGGTCAAGGAAGAATATCCACTCCAATAAGTCCCAATTTTATAGAAAAGTTTGTCAATGAGAAATACCAAGACGAACTTAATGACACAGAATTTAAAACAGTTCAGTGTAATTGAAAAGAAAGAATAAAAAGAGAATAAATTTCTAAATGATGACCAAGAAAGCACAAACATAAGGCTGATGGAAATGTTGAAGACAATTCAGAATTTGAAAACAGAATTCAGTAAAGAGATGGAAACTTTGACAAGGCTCATGCTGTAATAAATGAAGATTGGATTGAAAACCCCAATAAGCCAAATAGAAAACTCAAAAGAAAGCCTTATCAGTAGACTGAACTAGGCAGAAGATGGAATATCAGAATTCAAAGATAAATTAGAGGATCTAGATGAAATAAACAAAGAATATGAAAAAATTGGAAAACACAGGAAGGTAACATACAGGAAATATCATATACCATGAAAAGACAAAAATATTTTATAGACATGCATGATGGAAAAGAATCCCAAGTCAATAACATATATCTATATTTTCAACAATATTGTAGAATAAAACTAAGAAAAGGCATAGGCACACAGATATAGGAAACATATAAAACACCAAATAGAAAAGATCAGACAAAGTAATCTTCAATGGCAAAAAAGTATACAGAACAAAGAAAGTGCATTGAAGGAGAAAAGTGCATAGAAAACAAGAAAAAATAATACAAGTTTTATATAAAGGAAAACCCATCAGAACAATAGCTGACTTTTCAATGGGATTTTTTTCATCTCAGAGACATGGATTCCCGGTGGAACAGCTCTGGCTCTCCTGGGACTCTCTCTGTATACCAGGCTGGCCTTCAACTCACAGAGATCCACCGGTCTCTGCCCACTAAGCGTGGGGATTAAAGGTGTTTGCCACCAATACCTCACACAGTAGAATCTTTGAAATCCTGAAAAGCACAGAGCAATACATACCAAGTCCTAAAACATCACAATAATCTGTAGGCATAACATAATTGTGTAGTTGAAATTCTCATTTCTGTCTCTGTGTTGTATAAATACTGCTCTCCACTTATTCTCTGGTATGCCAATAATGTAACTTACAGCCAATTGATAAGTAGGAGAGAGAATAGGGCTTGATTTTTCTACCAGCCAGTGGATGAGGAGTTAGAAGAGGAAGAAGGGGATTAAGTCAGGCAATTCAGCTACAGGCAGAGGTTCAGGAGAGATGAAAAAAATTCATCTGGTGCAAAGGAAGAACTAAAAAGCAAGTAACTTGTGGATTGTGACAAAGATGAAGTCAGGATAACATAGAGGGTTATGAACAGACATATTCTCCTCAAGATTGTGTTGTGAAGCTTATTTTTAAACAAATATAAATGACTCTCAATTATTTATATGATAGCTGGATTAAGAAGTAATCTAAGAGAAACAAACACAGTTATATAAAAATAACTTCAACAATAGTCAGTCTAATGTATACAGAAAATTATCCTTCATAGTTAAAGAAAAAAGAAAAAATTTCTATTTTGTATACAGCAAAAATTTTTATATACAACAAATCACATGCAAAGATAACAGGAAGCAATATTTTGAGCTGTAGAGGAATAAGCACAGAAAAGAAAATGATTACAAAGAGAAAGTAATACAGATTCATAATTGCTAAAATACAAAATGCCACTGAAAATACAAGCAACGTGACCAAAACAACATCAAAAGAACCTCCAGGTAACATACAGATAACAATAATGCCTTTAAATATAATGGGATCAATTTTCCAGTCAAAAGATACAGGCTTAATAAATATGTGAAGAAATAAAGTTCACCTATCTATTGTCTACAAGAAATAAATAATAACTTTCTAAAAAAATCACCATTTTAGAGTAAAAGGATGAATAAATAAATGTACTTCAATCAAATGGGACCAGAAACCAAACAGATATCACTATCCCACTGTTCAACAAATATATTTAAGCTAAAACTAATCAGAAGAGGTAAGACAGTGAGACATTTTATTATAATCACAGGAACAATCAAACAATAAGGCATTACTCTGCTGAACATATGTACGCCAAACTCTTTTTCACCCAATTTCATAAAAATGTACTAATGAATCTTAAGATGCAGATTAACCCAAACCCATCAAACATAGGTGATTTTGATACCCCACTTTCTCCAAAAGAAAAGTCACCTGAACAAAAAAAAACCAGAGAAATATCAGAATTAAATGATATCATATAGCAAATTAACATAAGAGAGAGAGCTACAAAATCATTATCTTAGTCAGTGTTCTATACCTGTGAAGAGATGCTATGACCATGGCAACTGCTATAAAAAAGACTGTGATTGCTTACATTTAGAGCCTTAATCCATTATTTTCCAGGCAGCACACAGAGAGATGTGGTGCTGGAGAAGTGGCTGAGCATTCTACATCAAGATGGGTAAGAACAGAAAGAGAAAGCAAGAACTGGGATTGGCTTGCACATCTGAAACCACAAATCCTCCAACTTTGGGGAACACGCTTTTTTTAAACAAGGCCACAGTCTTTCTACAAGGTCAGACCTCATAGTGTCACTCCCTAATGACCAAGCATTCAAATTTATGAGCCTAATCTATGGTACCATGAGACCATTTTTATTCAAACCACCAAAATAATCTATCCAAACATCAAAGAAGATACATTTTACTCAATAGAATATGAAAGTTTCTCCGAAATAGGTTATATCCTGGGACACAAAAAATATTACAAATTCCAAAAGACTGAAATAATTATGTGTATCTAATATGACCACAATGCAATAAAACTGAAAATTGACACCAAATAAATATCTAGTAAATGCACAAACACATGGAAATTAAATAAATAATTAGAGAATGATGAATGACACAAAGAAGAAATGAAAATAGAAATAAAAAATTACTTCTTGGAACTAAATGAAACTGAAAACATAACATAATAAATTCAGTGGGACACATTTAAACAATTCTAGCAGAGAAAATCTTAGCATTAAATGGTTACATCAAAATACTCATAAAGAACACTAATAAATTACTTAGTGATGTGACTAGAAACATTTGGAAAAACTATAATAGACTAAACCCAGGTCCACCATACAAGAAAAATAATAAAATCAGAGAAAAATATGAAATAGAAACAAAGATAGTATAAAGAGTCAATGAATCAAAAAGCTGGTTCTTAAAGAAGATAAATAAGATTGACAGACCCTTGGGGCAACTAACCAATACAAAGAGAGGAATCAAATTAACATAATCAAAATGAACAAGGAAACCTTAAAACAGATGCCAAAGAAACTCAGAGGACTATGAGGGAATAATTTAAAAATCTATACTCTATTAAGATGGAGAATGTGAAAGAAATGGATGGGTTAGATTCAGCCAAACCACCAAAATTAATGCAAGAAGAGTTTACAAAATAAGTAAACCCATAACAAATGAGGAGATGGGGATAGTAATAAAAGCCTTTAAACTAAAAAGACTTAGAGCAAAGTAGAGCCACAGGAGTCACATCGGGATTCAAACACACTTCCAAAAAAGATCTACGACCAGACTTTCTCAAAATAGTAAAACATCTGGAACAGAAACAGAAGGAGCACTCTCAACCACCTTCTATGAAGTCATTATTACTCTAATACAAAAAACTTACATTTTAGTATCCCTAATGAATATGGATTCAAAAAAGCTCAATAAAATAACTGCAAACAGAATACAGACATGTGTCAAAAATATTATCCAATATATGACCAAGTTGGCTTTATCTATGAAACATAGAATGGTTAAACATACAAAAGTAAAAAATACATATACAATGTATTACAGAAATGTACATAAAGACAAAGCATACATGTCTGTCTTAAAGCAGAAAAAGTCTTTGACAACATCCAACATGTTTTGATAATAAAATTCCTAGAAAATATAGAATTAGAAGAAACATAGCTCAGTATAATAAAAGTTATATTTGAGAAAAACGTAGCTTATTTTATCCTACATGGTAAAAAGATGACATAATCACACTGAAGTCAGGAATGAGACAAGGTTGAGGATTGTCTCCACTCCTTTTCAATACTGAGCTGAAAGAACTAGCATTAAGGCAAGAGAAGAAAATTAATACAATAAATACAATAGAAAAAGAAGTCAGAGTATTCGTCTCTGCAGATGACATATTAAACATTATGTATTCCAAAGATTCTCCCAGAATACTTCTAGAAACTAGAAACAAATTCAGAAATTTGATAGGATAAAGAAATTGACTTGCACAAATCAATAACTTTTCTATACAGCAACAAAGAACATACAGAGAAAGAGATCCACAGTACCCTTAAATAAAATAAAATATCTAGGAATAAAGTTAAACAAGGAGGTGAAAAACCTTCATAAAGAAAAATTTGGCCATTTGAAGAAAGAAATGACATTAGAAATTGAAAAGATAGCCTATTCTCATGGATTCGTAGAAGTAATAGTGAAAACATTATAATTTCAAAAGCTATTTACAGAGCCAAGCAATCTCAGTTGAAATCCTTATCTCATTCTTCACAGAATAGAAAAAAAGGGATCCTTAACTTCACATGAAACTACAAAATACCCCAGATGATTCAAATCATTCTGAGTAAAAAGAACAATTCTGGAGATTCCAGACCAAGACCTTTCATAGAGGCATAGTAATAAAAACAATATGGTACTGGCATAATATCAGACAAGAAAATCAATTGAATGAAATTGAGTTCTTGTAACTTCAGTCATTTATTTTTGACAAAGATACAAAAAACATAAGCTGAACAAAAGACAGCATCTCCAATAACTGGTGGTAGAAAAAATGCATGTCCACATGCAGAACAATGAAATTAGACCTTACACAAAAACTAACACCAAGCAAAACCTGAAACATTGAAAATGTTAGAATAACACACAGCAGTATTCTATATAGGTGTAGGAAAAATACTTTCATGTGTCAGAGACTTTTTAGCATAGTTAAATAAATAGTCAATTGAGTAATGAGGAAGCTCACATGGCAAGATGGTCATTAAAATGCAGTAGTAGCCTGCATACCAACAGCTTCCTACTTTGAATTAAGGCCTACTCAACAAAAATAATTATTATGTATTTTAAGAGATGAATATGGTTGGCTGGCACCTATAATTCAAGCACTCTGGAGATTTCAACAGGAAATGTATTATAAGCTCAAAGCCAAAATTGGTTATGTATTAAATCTCAGTATCTCTGGGGCTATAAAATGGATTCTGCCTTAAACAAACAAGCACACAACAAGAGACATATAACCCCCTGAACAAAGTTGAAAGTAAATGTTACAAAAGCTTAATTTTCAGTTTCTACAAAAATGTGGGTATCTTTATTGGGATTGATTAAATCTGTAAATAGCTTTTCATAAAATGGTAATTTCCATAATATTAATTCTACTGACCATTATAATGGGATTTCTTTCTGTTTTCTGAGTGTCTTTCATGATATATTCCTTCAGAGATCTGAGGTTTTCATTATAGAGGTCTTTATCCTCATTGTTTAGTTTATTCCAAGATATATTTCTGTCTTTGATACTACTGTAAATAAAATCAGGCTAATGACCTTTTTTCAGTGTGTTCATTGTTGTACAAAAAGGCTACTGAGTTTTCTAAGTTGGTTTTCCTTTTAATATTGTTGAAGGTGTTGATTGTTTCTTGAAATTTTCTGGCAGAATTTTTGGGACCTCTTATGTATAATCTGAAATTCGGGATACTCTGATGCTAATGAAACTGTTTTGAGTTTTTCTCAATTTAAGATAATGTTGAGCCAGGCATGGTTGTGCACACCTTTAATGCCAGCACTTGGGAGGCAGAAACAGATGTATCTTTGTGAGATTGAGGCCAGCCTGGTCTACAAAGCAAGTCCAGGACAGCCAAGGCTACATAGAGAAACTCTGTTTCAAAAAATGAAGCAAAACAACAACAACAAAACCAAAAGAAGATAATGTTTACCTATAGTTTGTTAAACTGAGCCTTTTTTTACCTTGAGTTATACTTACTCCTGCAATACTTTTTACAGGACTTTTATTAGAAAATCGGTGTGGAGAATCCTAAAGAAGTATCTATCACATGATCCATCTTCATCACTCCTTGATATATGGCCAAACAACTGGAATCTTATTCCACAAATACTTTCTCAGTCATGATTATTGCTTCTCTATTTACAATATTTATCATATAGAAACAACCTAAATGTACTTCAACAGATAACTAGATAATGAAAATGTGGTACTTATATACAAATTTTTTATATACAAATTAATACTATTCAGCTTCAAAGAAAAATTAAAATCATGAAATTGGAAGATAAATGAATATATATAGAAAAGATTATATCGAATGAGGTAAACCAGACCCAGAAAGGCAAACTTTGAATTTTCTCTTTCCTCTGAGTCTCTTAGCTCTAAATCTTTAAATGTGAATGATTTTACATGGAATAACTAAAGAAACCTGGAAAGTATAAAGAGACCATAACAGCAGGGCTTGAGAGATGAATAACAAGGTATAGATGATATGAAAGGACAAACCACTAATTTGTTGTTCAATATAAAGTGGTTAGCTCTGAAGTGATATGCACACAAATAATAACAATGAAGTCAACATGTTATATTTATATATGTGTGCATATATGTAACAACAATAATCAAAGAAAAACATATCACCAGTTTGAAAGGATGAAACATGGTAGGGTTTTTGTTTGTTTGTTTTGTTTTTTGAGACAGGGTTTCTCTGTGTAGCCTTGGCTGTCCTGGACTAACTTTGTAGACCAGGCGGGCCTCGAACTCACAGCGACCCATCTGCCTCTGCTTCCTGAGTGCTGGGATTAAAGGCGTGTATCACCACCGCCCGGCTTGAAACATGGTAGTGTTGAAACAAATGGACATAGGAGGAGCTGAGTGAATGGAAGGGAAAGGGAAATGATGTAATTTTATTTTAATAAAAAATTTTTAAAAAATTTTAAAAAATACCTATAACCCCTAAAGAATAAGAAACAGTTATTAAAATCTCACAACAACAACAACAAAAAGCCCAGGGTCAGATGGTTTTAGAGCAGATTTATACCAGGCATTTATAGAAGAGCTATCACCAATATCTTTAAACTATTCTACAAAATAGAAACAGAAGGAATACTGCCAAACTCACGTTATGAGGCCGCAGTCACCCTGATACTAAAACCACACAAAGACTCAACAATGAAAGAGAATTTCAGACAAATTTCCCTTAGGAGCTTTGTTGTGAATCCAATAACAACATCAAATACATCATACACTATGATCAAGTAGGCTTCATCCCAGGATGCAGGTATGGTTCAAACATTTGAAAATCCATCAATGTAATTAACCATAGCAACAAACTGAAAGAAAAATAAACACATGATCATCTCTGAAGATGCTGAAACAGTCTTTGACAAAATCAACACACTTTAATGATAAAGGTATTCAAAAGATCTGAAATAAAAGGCACATACCTAAAAACAAAAAAGGTAATATACAGCAAGCCAATACTGAACATTAAAATAAATGGAAAGAAATGGAAAGCAGTTCCACTAAAATTAGGGTCAAATCAAGGCTCTCCACTCTCTCTGTATCTATTCAATATAGTACTTGAAGTTCTAGCTAGAACAATAAAACAACTAAAGTAGATTAAGAGGTTACAAATTGGAAAGGATGAAGTCAAAGTATTGCTATTCCCAGATGATATGATAGTATACATAATTGACCCCAAAAATTCTACTAGGGGGCTCCTACAGCTGAGAAATGCCTTTTCAGTAGCCCTCCTGTATACAAATGGCAAAAGTCTGAGAAGGAAATTAAGGAAATAACACCCTTCACAGTAGCCACAAATAATATGAAATAACTTAGTGTGACTCTAACCAAGTAAGTTAAAGGCCTATATGGCAAAAACTTTAAGTCTCTGAAGAAAGAAATTGAAGAAGATATCTGACAATGGGAAGATCTCCCATGCTCATAGATCAGTAGGATTAACATAGTGAAAATGGACATCTTATCAAAAGCAATCTACAGATTCAATGCAATTCCCATGAAAATTCCAACATAGCCAGGCACCACAGTACATGGCTGTAATGCCAGTAATCCTGAGGCAGAGGCAGCCCTCTGTGAGTTTGAGGCCAGGCTGGTCTACAAAGTGAGTACAGGACAGCCAAGACTACCCAAAGAAATTCTATCTCAAAACAAAAAGCAAAAATCCAACACAATTCTTTACATACCTGGAAAGAGAAATTCTCAACTTCATATGGAAAAATTAAAACAAAAACAAAACCAAAAAGGATAGCTAAAATAATCCTGTACAGTAAAAGAATTTCTGTTGGTATCACAAGCCTTGATTTCAGGCAGTACTACAAAGCAATAATACCAAAAACAGACAGGTTGATAAATGAAACTAAATATGACAACTCCAAAATAAACCCACATATATATGGACACTTGAGTTTTGATGAAGAAGCCGAAACCATACAATGGAATATGAAAGCAACTTCTACAATTGATGCTAGTCTTACTGGATGTGTGCATGTGGAGGAATGCAAATAGATCCATATTCATCACCTTGCACAAAGTGGATCAAATACTTCCACATGAAACCAGATACACTAAATCTAATAGAAGAGGTAGTTTTGAACTCACTGGTACAGGAGACAACTTCCTGAACAGAATGCCAACAGCTAAGGCACTAAGCTCAACAATTAATAAATTGGACTTCATGAAACTGAAAAGCTTCTTAAGACAAAGGACACTGTCAATAATATAAAATTGCAGCTCACAGAATGAGAAATTATCCTCACCAATCCTACATTAGACAGAGGGCTAATATCCAAAACATATAAAGAACTAAAGAAATTCTCAACAAAGGAACCTCCATTGCCAAGAAATACTTAAAGAAATGTTCAATATCCTAAGTCATCAGAGAAATACAAATCAAAACTACCATGTGATTCCATCTTACACCCATCAGGATGACTATGATCAAAAACTCAAGTGATAGCACATGCTAGCGAGGATGTGAAGAAAGGGGAACACTCCTCCATTGCTGGTGGGAGTGCAAACTTGTAGAACCATGTTGGAACTCAATCTGACACTTTCTCAGAATATTTGGAATAGATCTGCCTCAAGACCCAGCTATACCACTCCCAAATCATATACCCAAATGATAATCAAACATACAACAAGGATACTTGCTCAATTATGTTCATAGCAGCTTTATATGTAATAGCCAGAAATAAGAAATGATCTAGATGTGTTCCATGCAAGAAGTGTAGGAGTAAGGATGGATCATATATTGAGGGAATGGCAAACCAATGACTGGTGTAACCTAAGACCCACTTCATGGGATATAGCCATCCCATGACACTATTAATGATACTTTGCTATGCTTGCAGACAGGAGCCTAGTATAACTGTTTTCTGAGAGGCTTCATCCAGAAGTTGGTAGAAACAGATGCAGAGACCTACAGCAAAACAGTAGGAAGAATTTCTTGGAAGAGAGGGAGGAAAGATTGAGGGAGTTATTGGGGTCACCACAAAATGACCTATAGAGTCGACTAACCTGGGCCCGTGAAGGCAAACAGAGACTGAACCAACAAACAAAGAGCATGTGTGGGCTGCACTTAGATTTTCTTCATATGTGTAGCAGATGTGCAGCTTGGTCAACATGTGGGTCCCTTAACAATGAGAATTAAGACTGTTTCTGACTCTGTTGCTTTCCTTTGGATCCTTTTCTTCTAGCTGGGCTGCCTTGTGAGGCCACAGAAGAGGCTGCAGGTAGTTCTGCTGCAACTTGGGGTTCCACTGTGGGCTGGTACACCTTGGGGGTCTTCCTCTTCTCTAAGATGAACGAGAGGACAGAATGAGAGGAGGGGTCCTTAGAGTGGGACTGGGAGGAGAGGAGGGAGGGGTTGTGACAAAAGAGATTAACAAAATAAACAAATAAAAAACAAAAATAGGTAGATCCAAGATGGCGGCGAGCAGTGTGGACCGCGTTTGGAGGCTCCAGTGAACAATTCAGGGAATTGCACAGATTTCTGAGCCAGGAACACCGAGGTCCGAACATCACGGCAGCAGGAGTGCTCCACGGTTCGGAGGGACCAGGGTGCGGAGGACCTGCGTGCCCCTGCACACGGGAGGAGTGTGGTTTTTCTCTGATCGGAGCGGCAGCGGCAGAGGCAGCAGCACCAGCGGCACCAGCAGCGGCGGCTGAGGTTTGCAGCTCATAGCCTTCCGGTGGAGGCGATTGGTGTGGTGGCTGGTGGGAATTGCTGCGGGAGAGGGGACTCAGGGCAGGATTTGGGTCGCGTGGAGCCTTTGGACCCAGACTGGACTCGGCGGACAGTTCGGCCCCAGAGTCCCGGGTATTGGCCCAGCCCAGCAAACAATTCTGCCTGAGGCACTAACTCAGCGTGGCCACAGCTCCCCTGCTGTGGCACAGGCTTAGTTGAGCTCGAAGCTCCACACTAGGCACCACCTCAGCTCAGCGGCAGCTCCCCTGCGGGGACACAGTCCGGGCAGAGCACTTGTTCCACTACTGGCGCTAACTCGGAGCAGCCGCAGTTCTGCTGTGGCGCAGGCTTGGTGAAGTGCTCGGTTCCATCCTAGGCACCACCTCAGCTCAGCGGCAGCTCCCCTGCGGGGACACAGTCCGGGCGGAGCACTTGTTCCACTACTGGCGCTAACTCGGAGCAGCCGCAGTTCTGCTGTGGCGCAGGCTTGGTGAAGTGCTCGGTTCCATCCTAGGCACCACCTCAGCTCAGCGGCAGCTCCCCTGCGGGGACACAGTCCGGGCAGAGCACTTGTTCCAACACTGGCGCTAACTCGGAGCAGCCGCAGTTCTCCTGCTGTGGCGCAGGCTTGGTGAAGTGCTCGGTTCCATCCTAGGCACCACCTCAGCTCAGCGGCAGCTCCCCTGCGGGGACACAGTCCGGGCGGAGCACTTGTTCCACCACTGGCGCTAACTCAGAGCAGCCGCAGTTCTCCTGCTGTGGCGCAGGCTTGGTGACGTGCTCGGTTCCATCCTAGGCACCACCTCAGCTCAGCGGCAGCTCCCCTGCGGTGACACAGTCCGGGCGGAGCACTTGTTCCACCACTGGCGCTAACTCAGAGCAGCCGCAGTTCTCCTGCTGTGGCGCAGGCTTGGTGACGTGCTCGGTTCCATCCTAGGCACCACCTCAGCTCAGCGGCAGCTCCCCTGCGGGGACACAGTCCGAGCAGAGCACTTGTTCCACCACTGGCGCTAACTCAGAGCAGCCGCAGTTCTCCTGCTGTGGCACAGGCTGGACAGAGCTCTCGGTTCCACCAGCTCTAAGACTCTGGTTGGACACAGTGTACAGTTTGAATCCAGAATTCCTGGCTGAGATTGGTGGTCAGTTCGGGCCCTGAGTCAATAACTGACCACAGCACGCACTTTGGGCCAAAAGGCCCTAGTGGAGCTTGGTGCGTAGTCCCAGCCCAAAAATTCTGGCTGGACCCTGTGTGCATTTTGGGCCCAAAATCCCTAGCTGAGCTTGGCAGATGGTTCAGGCCCTGAGAATCTAGCTGAGTTCTGCCCGTGGTTCGGTCCCAGTGCTCCTGGCTGGACTTGGCAGGGAACACAGAAGGCTGTGGATACCTTGGCCTGACCCAACGCTCATTCAGAGACCCAGAACAATTGCAGGATCCACATCAGAGGGGGACTGAGGATCACTGGCTGTGAGAGACCAGAACAACAGGGCTAACCTCCTAACATCCACACCAGTGAAGCTTTGAGCTCGCAGCCTAGGGAAATCGTAAGAAAACAAGTGAATCTATCGTCAGACACCCTCCATTCAACTCTGGAAGCTACCCAACAAAAACAAAGACGGCAAGATGTCTAAAGGACAACGAAAAAGCATACGCAAAAAACCCCAAAACAACATGGCGTCTCCAGTTTCCAGCTATCCCAAAGAAAACCACCCAGAGAACTCAAATACAACGGAAATACAAAAAAATGACCTCAAATCCTTAGTAATGAGGATGATAATGGAGGAAACAAATAAAATTCGTAATCAAATGCAGGAAGACGCAGACAAACAGGTGAGAGACATAAAAGAAGCACATAGAGTGGAACTGGAAAAATTGCAGGAAAATGCAAACAACCAGATGAAAGAAATAACTAAAACGGTTCAAGCTCTGAAGACCTATAAAGAGGCAATGGAAGAAACTCAGGAATATACAAAAAATCAGATGAAAGAAATCAAAAAATCAGTTCAAGATCTGAAAATGAAAATGGATTCAATGATAAACACATAGACAGAAGAAAAACGAGAACTTGAGACCTCAGAGAAGAAGGCGAGCAACACAGAGGTGAGCTTTTCTAACAGAATCCAAGAGATGGAAGAACGAATCTCAGGGCTAGAAGATACAATCACAGATATTGAATCAACCATTAAAGAAAATGCCAAATCTGGAAAACTCCTGACACAAAACATCCAAGAATTTAAGGACACCATGAAAAGAAGAAATCTGAGGATAATAGGCATTGAAGAAAGAGAAGACATCAGACTCCAGGGCCCAGAAACTATTCTCAACAAAATCATAGAAGAAAATTTCCCCAATCTAAAGAAAGAGATGCCTATAAACATACAAGAGGCCTACAGAACACCAAATAGAATTGACCAGAAAAGAAAAACTGCCCGCCACATAATAATCAAAACACAAAACATGCAGAACAAAGAAAAAATATTAAAAGCTGCAAGGGAAAAGGGCCAAATAACATTTAATGGTAAACCCATCAGAATTACACCTGACTTCTCAGCAGAGACCATAAAAGCCAGAAGGGCCTGGACAGAGATCCTGCAAACCCTAAGAGAACACAGATGCCAGGCCAGACTACTTTACCCAGCAAAATTATCAATAACCATTGATGGAGAAAACAAAATATTCCATGACAAAAACAAATTCAAACAGTACCTATCCACAAATCCAGCTTTACGGAAGGTACTAGAAGGAAAACTCCATCCCAAAGGGTCAAGCTACAACCAAAACTACCCAGGAAATAGATAACTATCCCATGGCAAAAACACAACTACACAAACGCTCGACTGGAAACAACATCAAAATTAAGACTCTTAACAGTCACTGGTCATTAATATCTCTCAACATCAATGGCCTCAATTCTCCAATAAAAAGACACAGACTAACTGAATGGGTACATAAACAAGACCCAACATTCTTCTGCATCCAAGAAACACATCTCACCCATAATGAAAGGCATTACCTCAGGGTAAAAGGTTGGAAAAAAATATTCCAAGCAAATGGTCACAAGAAGCAAGCAGGTGTAGCCATTTTAGTATCGAACAAAATAGACTTTCAACCAAAATTAATCAAAAGGGATGAGGAAGGACACTTCATACTCATCAAAGGTAAAGTCAACCAAGATGACATCACAATTCTGAACATCTATGCTCCCAATACAAGGGCACCCACATATGTAAAAGATCTCCTAAAAAAGCTTAAACCACACATCGATCCCCACACAATAATAGTGGGAGACTTCAACACCCCACTCTCACTAAAAGATAAGTCATTGAAACAGAAACTAAGCCGAGAAATAACATCATTAACCAATGCCATGGGTCAAATGGATCTAACAGATATCTATAGAACCTTTCACCCAAACAAGAAAGAATACACCTTCTTCTCTGCACCCCATGGAACCTTCTCCAAAATTGATCACATCGTAGGTCACAAAGCAAGCCTCAACAGATACAAGAGGATTGAAATAATACCTTGTATCCTATCAGATCACCATGCTCTTAGGCTGCAATTCAACAACAACAGAAATAACAAAAAGCCTACACGTTTGTGGAAACTAAACAACTCTCTGCTAAATGACACCTGGGTCAGGGAAGAAATAAAGAAAGAAATCAAGGAGTTTCTGAAATTCAATGAAAATGAAGAAACAACATACCCAAATTTGTGGGATACATTGAAAGCAGTGCTAAGAGGAAAATTCATAGCACTAAGTGCCTTTAAAAAGAAATTGGAAACATCGCACATAAGCATCTTAACAACACAACTGGAAGCCCTAGAAAAAAAAGAAGCAGAAACACCCAAGAGGAGTAGACGCCTGGAAATAATCAAACTCAGGGCTGAAATTAACAAATTAGAAACTAAGAAAACAGTCCAAAGAATCAACAAAACCAAAAGCTGGTTCTTTGAGAAAATCAACAAGATAGACAGACCATTAGCCAAACTAACTAAAAGGCAGAGAGACAGTATTGAAATGAACAAAATCAGAAATGAAAAGGGAGACATAACAACAGACACTGAAGAAATTCAAAGAATCATAAGATCCTACTTTGAAGGCACATACGCCACAAAATTTGAAAATCTAAGGGAAATGGACGATTTTCTTGATCAAGTTCACTTGCCAAAGTTGAATGAAGAACAGATAAACAAGTTAAATAGTCCCATTTCCCCTACAGAAATAGAAGCAATCATCGATGGTCTCCCAACCAAAAAAAGCCCAGGGCCAGATGGTTTCAGTGCAGAATTCTACCAGACCTTTAAGGGCGAGCTAATACCGATACTCTTCAAGCTACTCCAAAAGATAGAAATGGATGGAAAATTACCAACTTCATTCTATGAGGCCATAGTCTCATTGATACCTAAACCTCACAAAGACTCAACAAAGAAAGAGAATTTCAGACCAATTTCTCTTATGAACATAGATGCAAAAATACTAAATAAAATACTTGCAAAACGAATACAGGAGCACATCAAAGATATCATTCATCATGACCAAGTAGGCTTCATTCCAGGCATGCAGGGATGGTTTAATATACGGAAATCCATCAATGTAATCCACCATATAAACAAACTGAAAATAAAAAACCACATGATCATCTCCTTGGATGCAGAGAAAGCATTTGATAAAATTCAACACCCATTCATGTTTAAACTTTTAGAGAGATCGGGGATACAAGGCACTTTCCTCAACATAATAAAGGCTATATACAGCAAGCCAATAGCCAAAATCAAAGTAAATGGTGAGATACTCAAGGAAATTCCTCTAAAATCGGGAACAAGGCAAGGCTGCCCACTCTCTCCATATCTCTTCAATATAGTACTCGAAGTTCTAGCCAGAGCAATAAGACAACAAAAGGAGATCAAGGGTATCCAAATGGGAAAGGAGGAAGTCAAATTATCCCTCTTTGCAGATGATATGATAGTGTACATAAGTGACCCTCAAAACTCCAACAGAGAACTCCTAAAGCTGATAAACACCTTCAGCAAATTGGCTGGATACAAAATTAACTCAAAAAAGTCTGTAGCCTTCCTATACACAAATGACAAGCTTGCAGAGGAAGAAATTAGGAAAACCACACCCTTCACATTAGCCACAAGCAATATAAAATATCTAGGAGTTACCCTAACTAAGCAAGTGAAGGACTTGTATGAAAAAAATTTCAAAACTCTGAAGAAAGAGATTGAAGATGACCTGAGAAGATGGCGTGATCTTCCTTGCTCATGGATCGGGAGAATTAACATAGTAAAAATGGCCATCCTACCAAAAGCAATCTACAGATTCAATGCAATCCCTATCAAAATAACTACACAATTTTTTAAAGACATTGAAAGTTCAATTCTGAACTTCATATGGAAAAACAAAAAACCCAGAATAGCTAAAACAATCTTGTACAATAAAAGATGCTCTGGAGGAATCTCCATACCTGATCTCAAACTGTACTATAAAGCAATAGTACTTAAAACAGCATGGTACTGGCACAGCAACAGGCTGGTTGATCAGTGGAATCGAATCGAAGACCCAGATATGAATCCACACACATATGGTCACTTGATTTTTGACAAAGAAGCCAAATCCATTCAATGGAAAAAGGATAGCATCTTCAACAAATGGTGCTGGTCTAACTGGAGGTCTATGTGTAAAAAAATGAAACTGGACCCATATTTGTCACCTTGCACAAAACCCAAATCCAAGTGGATTAAAGACCTCAACATAAAACCAGAGACACTAAGCCACTTAGAAGAAAAAGTGGGAAAGAGCCTGGAACATATTGGCACAGGAGACAACTTCCTGAACAGAACACCAACGGCCCAGGCCTTAATGTCAACCATTAATAAATGGGACCTCATGAGGCTGAGAAGCTTCTGTAAGGCAGGAGACACTGTCAAGAGAACAAAGCGACAGCCTACAGACTGGGAAAAAATCTTCACCAACCCTACATCCGACAAAGGTCTAATATCCAAAATATATAAAGAACTCAAGAAATTAAACACTACCAAACCGAATAACCCAATTGAGAAATGGGGCTTGGAACTAAACAGAGAATTCTCAACAGAGGAGTATCAAATGGCTGAGAAACACTTAAAGAAATGCTCAACCTCCTTAGTCATCAGGGAAATGCAAATCAAAACAACTCTGAGATTCCATCTTACACCCATCAGAATGGCTAAGATCAAAAATTCAAGTGACACCACATGCTGGCGAGGATGTGGAGAGAGAGGAACACTCCTTCATTGCTGGTGGGAATGCAAACTAGTACAGCCACTTTGGAAATCTATCTGGTGCTATCTCAGAAAAATGGGAATAGGGCTTCCTCAAGACCCAGCTATTCCACTCCTTGGAATATACCCAGAAGATGCTCCAGCACACAACAAGAAAATTTGCTCAACCATGTTCATAGCAGCCTTATTCATAATAGCCAGAACATGGAAACAGCCTAAGTGTCCCTCAGTAGAAGAGTGGATAAAGAAACTGTGGTACATATACACTATGGAATACTACTCAGCTATTAAAAACAAGGAATTCCCGAAATTTGTGGATAAATGGATTGAGCTAGAAATGATCATAATGAGTGAGTTAACCCAGAAGCAGAAAGAATCAAATGGTATATACTCACTTATATCTGCATACTAGCCCAAGGGGCATGTCCCACGAAAGCCTTCACTTACCAGGAAACTGGGACAGAGGGGAAGGCATCCTATTGGGACTCTAAATGAGAGACGCATGGGAGAACAGCAAAATAAAAGGATACAGAGGGTCCTAGAAATCTACAAGTAGAACAATATGATAGGCAGATTTGGGCCCAGGGGTCCCGCTCAAACTAAGGCACCAGCCAAGGACAATACAGGAGGTAAACTTTAAACCCCTTCCCAGATCTAGCCAATGGTCAGAATATTCTCCACAGTTGAGTGGAGAGTGTGATACGACTTTCTCACGTACTCTGGTGCCTCACATTTGACCATGTCCCCTGGAGGGGGAGACCTGGTGGCACTCAGAGGAAGGACAGCAAGTAGCCAAGAAGAGACTTGATACCCTATGAGAATATATAGGGGGACGTAATCCCCCTCAGGAACAGTCATAGGGGAGGGGAATAATGGGAAAATGGGGGGGGGGGGGGGGAGGAGGAATGGGAGGATACAAGGGATGGGATAAACATTGAGATGTAACAAGAATAAATTAATAAAAAAAAAACATGTAAAAAAAAAAAACAAAAAAAAACCAAAAATAAATACAAAACAAAAATTTTAACACCTGAAAAAATAATAAAACAGTACCAAATAAAATTATCTAACATTCATTCAACATCTTATTCCATTACAAGAAAATACAGATTCTTTTCAAGTTCACGTGGGATATTTATTCATATAGAACAAACTCTGGACAATAAAACAAGTTCAGGAAGCACTGAAGAACTGTGGTTTCATGGGCTATAGTCTATCACCATATACGACCAAACTATACATAATAAAACTAAGACAAAAAAAGAAAAAGAAAAAGAAAGGCACAAGTATATAACTACTATAACATTTTTAAAAATTATAAAAATTTTACATTATGATCAGCATGGTGCTTATTTCTGAGTTAAAGTTGATTCAATATTTTGTCAAATTCTTTTACCATATGAATTGGTAATTATGAAATTTTACCCTTCTAATATAGTAGATAGCCTAATACTGAGTATACAATAAGGATTGTGCTTTTGGCATAACCATTGAAAATCTTACTGGAAGTTTTTACCAGCATACCCAGGAAAAATTAAAACACATATAAGACCTGAAATAAAAAAACTACCCAACACTAAGATTTGTTTCTAATTTAGTATAATATATATATTTTCATAATATAAATTGATGATGTATTGTATTCATTGGTATCTGTTGTAATTTTTTCCTTTTTCATCTCTAATTTTATTAGTTTGGCATAAGTGTCTTCAATTATGTATCCACATGTGAATCCTCTAGGCTACAATTAATAGTCCTGAACCTGTTGTCACACAGATAATGCTGGCTTAAATCAGTGGGCCACAAAGCAAAATAAAGAGGTATCAATGTGGAAAAGAAATTTTTACAGAAGAATGGTAACCAACCAGGCTGTTAGGCATATAACATATGGTATATATGGGAAAAGTGTGAGAATACTTTTCATATATGTAGGAAATTATCAAATAATGAATTTAACCAAATTATTAAGATAGAACAACAAATGTGAAATGTACTCTGACAGCAAACAAACAAACAAAAAAGCCAAAGCAATGACTACAAAGATTGACAATATTAAATGTTGGTATGATTAAACATCAACTCAGATATTGCTGATGGAAATGGAAAATGATGCAGCTACTCTGGAAAATATTTTGGTACTCAATATGGAACCTATAATTGCAGCATGCCTCAACACTTGCATTCTTAGACACTTATTCTAGAGAAGTGAAAATACATATGTCCATAAAATATGAATTTTATAGCAGTTTTATTTATAAGATTGTGAAGAACTAAAACAATTTTCATAGTTGAATGGTTAAACCAACTGTGGTACATATAGAACATTATTTAGCAACAAAAATGGATAAAATATTGATACGTATGTAAACTTGGATGATTCAAAGTTTTCTTTATTTAGATAAATTCTAGAGGTGATAAAAAGATTAGTGGTGGTCAAGTATTAGGAATGGTAGAACAGAGGGTGAGTATAAATGTGAAAGGTTCATAGTGATGCAAAAGTTCTATGATCTGTTTTCAGTGATGGTTAGAAGCATTTACATATGTGAAAATTTGAAAAATAAACATATAAACCAATATTGGTTTCCCAGTTATTCTGTTTTCCTGTAGTTATATAAAATGCAATTAATGGAAAGATGGCATGTCTGCCCTCTTTGTGTATGTTTACAATTTATAGTAACTCTTACTTAAAAGGAAAGTTAAAAAGTTGATAGGTCCTGCTTAACAGAGAAGAAAATATGAGTAAGTTTTTGGGACATAGAAGGGAGCATGAGTAAGAAAAAGGAGAATTCTTCCATTGAAAAAATTACTTTTTTCCTGAAAGATGAACCTTTTCTACTGATGGTAAAAATAGGAGGAAATTGATGAAATGATGGAAATTGTGATCTAAGTGCTCAGTAAAGTATTCTTGCCCCGGTACCATTTTGGAACCATAGAAGCCCTAAATCAGAATAGAACATATGGGCTGGAACAATTTGCACTTCAGTTATCACTAATGTAGACCAAAGGCCTAAGGGCTCTTTTTTGTGTTGTGACATGGCAGTAATTAGTTCAGGACGAAACCTGAAACCAGGTCCAGTCGTAACAAAACTTAAATACCAGAACAAAATGATACACAGAATTCTATTTTGTGTAATTTAAAGGAACTAAAGTGATGCCTAATCAAAAATCTATTTAGTCCACATTTAATTAATTTGTAGTATTAAACCAGATATTATCTCAGCCTTATCTAGTCCAGAGTGGCTGAGTACCCGTAATTCTCTCTCTCTCTCTCTCTCTCTGTCTCTCTCTCTCTGTCTCTCTCTCTGTCTCTGTCTGTCTGTCTGTCTGTCTGTCTGTCTGTCTGTCTGTCTGTCTCTCTCTCTCTCTCTCCTAGTTTTTTATAAAAGAGTGCTTCTGATGTACTGTTTACTCTGCTCTGCAGATGTATTCAACACAATGATATTATGAAACAATGTTGCCTTCTACAAAATTCATACTTGAATACCATGCAATTGAATCACTATTAGAAATCACACCATGCTTTAAGTAAGTTTATAATTTCGTGTTGGGTGACATAACTATGTTCAGATTCATATGTTTTATGGATTTCATGTCGGACACACCTGGTAGTGTCTCCACTTCAGCTCCTCCAAAACCTTGATTTAAAATGCAGTCATTCTCAAAGGTGGGCATAGCAGTAAACTAGACCTTTGGAATTCTATCCCAAGCCAGGGAACGAAAATGAAAAACAACCAGGAAAAGAGCAATCAGGAGGAACATCTTTCCTAGGTTTCTGCCACCCAGTTCTCTGTGCACTTACACAGCCAAGAAGCCCACATTCCCTGTTAATCAATCTTTGAACTTTGACACATGCTTTAGTTTTCTCATGTGTAAACTGGGTAGCATTTTGAAGTTCAGAAGGGGCTTTGGAGGCATTCTTTGGTTATAGTGAAACACATATAGACAATGAATCTCCTTTATCCAGGGGACTATTGAATGTTAGCAAGAGGACGCATACACTTAAACATTTTCTGCCTGGCTAAAGAGATTGAAAAAATATGCCCAGATGAATGCTTGAAGACTTGGAGACCATTCACCATTAAGAAGACTATAATGAAGGTAGCCAATGAATAGATTTTTGGATTGTTATTGTTGTTACAGTATAAAGAGATGATTGCAAACTAGAACCATGAGTAGAATCTAGGAAAACAATATTTTTCAAACTCAATTTTCCAACACGCAGAATAAACCCTAAACTGGTTGGTGCAAATTCAAATCGGGTAACCATTTATTGCAGAATAACTCTTATTTCCTTTGCAAGCTTTCTCACCATTCAACTCTCCTTACTACTATATTTAGGCTCTTCATACTTGCTTTTCCATGGACATTCCTTTGCCTTTTTTCCTCTTTTATTTAAAATGTCCCAAACTCATCATATCTGTTCTGAAATAACTCCTGTTCATCATTTAGGATGTTGAGCACTTATTTCTTTAATGGCTTGGTAAAATTCCTATCTATCTATCTATCTATCTATCTATCTATCTATCTATCTATCTATCTATCTATATCTACCTATCTTCTCTGCTTTTAACATCAAATAACCATATTTAAACTATTGACATCGCATTCATTTCTGTATAATCTCGATGTATTAAAAAGTAGGTCTCATGAAACTTGTGGCAACTAAAGTAGACCTATGGAAGTTTCCCAAATTGTTGAAAAGCAGAAGTTAATTCACATTAGTGGGAAAGTTTAAACAAAGGTTAGATAGATATTTGCAAATTAGATTGCAAGGAGACACCTGCATTGATTAGGATCCTGATACTAATGAGATCAGAGGATCTTATACTACAGAAGAATTACATGACATCATAATAAATGACATATGCAACAATCCTACAGCAAATACTAAATGTAATAGTAAGAGCATGAAAAATTTTCCTCTAAGAACAGGAACAAGACTATGCTTCAATTGGATGACTGAACTGTGACTTTTCCATTTTTGCTAATAGGAATACACATACATTTTTGTTATCTTTACTCCTTCGGCTCTCATTCCTTTATATTCAGAAGAGAGAATTTAGATTTATTGAAACAATGATTTTTGAAACTGTTCTTTCCCTGTGTACCTTGAAACAGTGGTTGTTGTTTCTTTTTACCTACAATTATCATAGTGTGTGTCATGGTGCAGATGTTTTGTACTCACGCTTAAAGGACAGATGAAGTTGTAGCTGTGTAGACCTTTTGTCATGCAGAAAATTGACCTCAAATCTTCTATCATTTATCTCTAGAACATATACCTAACAGATTGATGATTATTTAAATTTCAAGATATTATATCATGTCACTTACAAATGGATACAATTCTACTTGAACCATGCCTCTCCTCTTTCCTTTATTTATGTTGCTTAATTGCTTTACCTAGAAATTCCAATGCCATGGCAAAGAAAAGTGGCAAGAGGGGCATCCTTGTCTTATTCCTGATCTTAGAGGAAAATCTTTTCATATTTTTTACCATTATATACAGTGTTTGCTGTAGGATTGCTGCATATGGCACTTGTTATGATGCCATACAGTTCTTCTATGCCTAATTTATTGAGAGTTTAGTTTTATCATCAAAGGATGTTGAATTTGTCAAATACTTTTTCTGAATTTTACAATGACATGATTTTCATCATTTATTTTGTTAATTATCACATGGTTTGGTTTTCTTAATATTGAATGGTCCTTGCATACCTGGGTTAAATATCACTTATCATAGTGAGTGATCTTTCTAATATGTTGCTGAATTTTGTTTGCTGAGTTTTTGTTGCTGAGAAGCTGACTCTTTATTGAGAATGTTGTATGAATATGACTGAATCTGGATCTACCGTCAGATCAGTCAATGACACTATCTCTGAAGGACTGAAAGATATTTCAGTAGATCCAAGGAATGAAGAGGTCCTCCAGATTGCATCTTAAAGTGACTGGACTCTGGATATAAGGGTGATTTCATGTTTTGTTGTGACACTAATGTTGACAGGACTGCATTTTGGGACACAGAGGAGGATATATGTCAGAGGATAAAGGGGTTATGACTGAATTGTGGGGCCATTAGATGATATGCTGCAGGGTTCGGATTTGTGGACTTTCTCTAGGGGTATGGGAAGGCATGTCTCCTATTGATTACAGTCCAGGCATGATTGTTCCAAGAGTGTCAACGGTTGGTGCTGGAGCCAGTTATGGGATGCTTCAGGATTTAAAGCTGAGCCTATGACTGTGAACCAGTTATTTAAATAACAAGTGGGTATTCTTCTTCTTGGGACACCTAGTGGATGATGTAGATGTGAACGCAAAGACCATGAAGAACTAAGGATAGCTCAGTATAGGAGAGGATAATGCCATTTCTGAGTCTGTAGCTAGAACCAAGGTGGGGGAGGCTACCGCTCTGTTAAGGGGATGGCAATATTCTTAGTTTGTATATAAGCTCATAGTTAGCAAGTCTATATAGTTCTGTATAGGCCTGCCTTTCCAATATGGATCTTCTGGGGCTTCTTCTCTAATGTGGTATAACTATTTTCTGTCTAGGTCCATAGCTCCTACAAAGGTACTTTTTTTCTACAGATGGCTTCTAGCTTATTTTTTATATGAGAGGATATGAATAGACAATCTAACATTTGGTCATTTTGTTGATGTTTTGACCATATTTTGATTTTACTTTTTAAAAGGATATATGCACAGTTGGGTAATTTTAAGTGACATATTTAAATGGCTATACTAGTACATATACATAGTCATTATTTCTGTTATATAGGTTCTCAAATTTAGGTAATTTTTTTTTAATTTAAAAAAGACACATTCAAGGTAAAAACAACAAAACTCTTAAGCTCTTTCATGAGCCATTCTTCTATGGTGATGCCATTACTGTGGCCAGAAGTAGACACTATTCTCTGATTAGTTTGTATAGTTCCACATCGTTGTCTGTATATAAAACATATATTTTCATTAACAAAAATTTGCACATTTTCATTTAAAGCTTCTCAGAGCATTCATATCATCCTGCACTACTCTTATTTACTGATCATGAAAAACAATCCCTCCATGTATACTGAACTACTTCACTATATAGTAGGAAAACATTCTATTCCATTTGGGGAGCTGTAATATAATTATCTAATAGAACTTTAGTTGATGGATGTTTAAGTTGCTTCAAATAATATAGAGACTATATTAGGAAGCATCTTTTTGTGTATGTATATATATTTTCAGAGAATAGATTCACAGAGGAAAGATTAGGAATACATATCATGAACAAATTGCATTTTGTCATTTTTGAAAAGTGATTCTATTAATGGGTTTTACGGTACCCTCAACAACACTGGATAGTTTACTTTAAAATCTTTGTCACTCAGACATATAAAAATAGAATTCATTCTTGATTTAGTTTGTATATTCTTGATTATGCATTTTCTAGAGACTCTTTCCATGTTCTTGTACTTTTCTGCATATTTTTATTTCTAGAATCTCTATATACCTTATAGGTATTAATCCTTTATCTACTAAGCACACAGGAAGTTTAGTCTCTTAGTCCCTAGTGTATTTTTAAAATCTCTTTCTAATTTTCATGTAGTAATTTTAATCATTAAAAATAATTCTTCCTGAGTTATTCTAATGCAGTGCTGCTTTTATTCCTCATTTTTCTCCTACTATTTCTTACATGCTATTGTTTATTCTTGTCTCTATTTTGATAGCATTTATTTTATTTTGTATTGTGATCTTAGAATGAAACTTTTCTCCAAATCAGTTTCTAAATAAATGCATTTGAACTGTTTTTAAATAGAAACATCAATTATTTGATAAGCTTTCCTGTTAGGTTGCCTTTTTATAATAATAGGGCAAAATAATATCAAAGTAGGCTATAGTCTTTCCTTCAGCCATTTCATTTCAGTATTATGTCATACAAGCTAGACTGCTTCATATCTCTTAACTGTCTTATTATTTGTCCCTCTGAGAATCCTGTGATGAATTTGGAAGAAATAACATTTTCCTTTTTGTTGACAATGTGTTTTATGAAGGCTTATATTTTATTGTAATTTTCACATGACAGGGAAGATCATATTCAGGTTGTATTCTGTGCTTGGGCCTATACTGCTCAGCCTTTTTGATGACCTACTTTGCTAGGAGTGGCGCTGGCTCCTTCTCTGCTCCAGTTCTAACATTTCCAAGAACTTGCTGCTGGATGTTCCAGATGATCCTGAGATACCCTTGATATCTCCTATCTAGAAAAGAAATATGAGAATTGGAGAAGTCTAATAAGTGTCCTACCTTGTATTATAAAGGAGAATAACACAGTGACCATATATGCTTAAGCCATGTACTTATGATTTAATGATAATTAAATAAAATGACTAAATCTTTGAGTACTAACTATAACAATGACTACAGTCTATAAAATAATCTGAGAGAAAATTGCTGTTCTCAGTTTAAATATCAAAAACAGTCATAAAATTAAATTATTTGCCTAAGCTGAGATACAGAAAGCACGTAGAAGGTCAAACAAGAGACTGCAGAGTGTTACAAGTACACCTAGGGCTTTGGAGTCAGGCATAACAATTCTCCAGTTCTGCATCCATTGCATAGTAGTTGAGTGAGCTTGGTCAAGTCATTCTCTTTACCTATACCATTGATTGTGTACACCCCCTATAAGCTATTAGAAAGATTTAATGTAGTGATGATGATGATGATGATAAGTCTCTGTTTCATAGTATGTTTATGAAGCTGGAGTTCTTTTCCTTCACTATAAACCATATTATGTGATTTTATTCCACCCACTCTCTTTATCTTAATTCTCGAAGTACACAGAAGGCTGTATCTATGCAGGCCTTGGAGAGAATCTTATTCAAATCAACAGTCACATCCCGTGGCCTAACATCTCAGCCATATCATTAAGATGGCTGCTGAAAAATCTTGCTTAAGAGCTAGAAGTTAAACCTTAAGGATTCTTAGAATTAAATCACACTCACTGGGCTATACCATCTCATTTTATCTTGGCTTTCTTCATATTCATTCCGCCCTCTTCTCGTCTCTTCTCTTCTCTTCTCTTCTCTTCTCTTCTCTTCTCTTCTCTTCTCTTCTCTTCTCTTTTCTTCTCATCCTCCCTCCCTCCCTCCCTCCTTCTCTCTCACACTTCTCTCTCTTTCCCTTCCTGTCTATGTGAAATGCGCATTTAGGTAAAAGTGTAAGCGTATATACATGTGACCTTCATGTGAAATCAGAGGACAACCTTGTCATGCCTGCTTTCCATCTTATTTAATACAGTCTTTTCTTTATTTGACATGGCTTCCAGACATTCTTCTGCCTCCACTTTCTACCTGAATGTAGCAACACTAGGATTACAGATGTTATTGTGACAAGCTTCTATGTAGGTTCTGGAGATTTGAACTAGATCCTACATTTATGCAGGAAACTCTTGATCCACTGAGCTAGTGCTCTAGCTTTTGAAAATATATCAAGTACAATATAAGTAACATACATTGACTCTATTTTGTGTACTAGAATTATTTATTGTATGTGATCTCATGTTTTCCTTAGAGTATAATAGTTCATAAGTGTTATTATTTTCATTTAGCTGAAGATAATAGTGAGCTAGGCCTTGAGATATTAAGAGACTGTTCCAAGTTTAAATAACTAGTTATTGGCAGAGCTGAAACCAAATGCATTGGTTTGTCTTTCAAGCTGGACTTTATATACAGACTAGCTTCCTCAGCACTGCCCTCCTCTTTTAAATTCTTTTTATTAAGAATCTTGTATCACTTTTCTTTACACACAAATATACATTGAAAGAAGTCTTAGCTACCTTGTCTCTAATCCTTGGCTTTCACAGTCATTGAGTTTGAGGTCTTCTGCTTGGCCATGATGTTGCCATGACATACTCTTCCAGGATAAGGTTTAGGGATGTTTAAAAGTTGCTAGAGCATCTTCTCTCTGCTTTTAGGATAAATTCACAGTCTTTGTATTAGTTCCCAAGATTCTAAATGCCTGAGAACTTTCTTAGCTCATTTTCTTTCACCCTTCTCTTTGCTGACAGCTCTTTGTGGACACTGGTGCTGTTTTTGTCTCTTCCTTGAATCTAAAGAGCTCTTCTGAACTTTCAGTTCTTTGCATTTCAGCCCCTCCTCATTTTAAAATCTTTAAGTTTCATTAGTTGTGCTTTCTATATTCTAGTCTCAGTTCAGAATTCTCACTTTCTAGAAGGTTTTTAAATTTAATTTTATTAATTTATTCAGATTACATCTCAATTGTTATCCCTTCACTTGTATCCTCCCATTCCTCCCTCCCTCCTGCTTTTCCCCTATTCCCCTCCCCTCTGATCCAGCCAGTGGACAGGACATTCTCCACAGTTGCAGGAGAACAGGGACTGGCTCTGACATGAACTCTGGTTCCCCATATTTAACCACTTTCCCTTGGTGGGGAGGCCTGGTGGCACTCAGAGGAAGAATAAGCATCCTACTAAGATGAGACTTGATAGCCTATGACCATATAGTAGGGGAGGAGGTCCCTCTCAGTTATAAATGTCTTCTACAACAAAATTATTTAGTCCTCCCTGCCCTCTGTCTTATTCATCAGTTTATGCTTTTTTACCTCATTGTTTTCTCAAAAACATTTTTCTTGGGTTTTATTTTGAAAATATATTTATTATCTGTTTGTAATGTTTATTATTTGTCTGTTTATATTGCATGTTTATGGCAGCAGGACTTCTCTGGGCCATTCACTTGTATTTTTAGGACATTAAACAATTTCTAGACCAAAGCAAATATTGAATAAACAGCTATGGGATAACTGAGTGGAGGACCTCTCTTACATCAATCCAATGAAATACACACACACATACATACACACACACACACACACACACACACACACACACACACACACACACACACACACATATATATATATATATATATATATATATATATATATATATATATATATATATATATATATATTCATAGCTTTTAGGGCCAAGAATGTGATTTCTCATGACCAAGAACTTAGAGGTCTAATCCAGAGGTAGGCCTCTTTCCCTCTTTTCTTTCTGAGATTGCTGAGGGTGGCCCTCTTTTTCGTTGAGCTTGGTGACTCAGCAATACAAAATAAACTGTGCTTGCTTGAAGACTCTTAAGCAGAGCAATGCCCTTAAGTGTCATCACTCCCAGAACAACACAGAAATATATGTACAGTGGCACCCTAGGACATTCACCATGACAAAAGACAGAGACCTTAGTTAGCTAGGCTGTAGTGCTGTGAGAACACCAGGTGCTACACTCCATTTCTGGTTTATTACTATGAAAACTAAGGTGCAAGGAGGGGAAGGAATTTTTCCAGGAGCATCAGAATTAGAATTAATATTCTTCACACCTGATCCATGTGGAACTGTTTTTAATTTTCTCTACACAGCTCTGCTCTCAATATTTTTTTTTAGAATATGTGTATGTGGAGGGGCAAGTGTAGGTGAGGAATTGAAATGAGGTATATAATTTAAAGAACCACATTTGAAAAGATTAATAATATGAAAGTTGAACAAATTTTTCTGGAGTGGGACTATCTCTGATCTGCCAGCATTATAAAGACAAGGAGACTTATTAATATTTCTAATAGCTTAGGCCTAACTGGGCAGATTCTCATCTACTTTAAACTTATCCTGGCTATCTTGACAAGACCTACTACATAGCAGCTCTACCTATTTGTTAGTGTTCAGGTTTGTCCACCTACTGTTCCACTGATAAGAATCTTCCCATATCTGATTCTTTCTCCAAGAACAACACACTCCCTCAGCCTGGAAGTCTCACCTTCCCTTTTCTGCCTAGATTTTGGCTGTCAGAACTTTATTAAGCAAATCAACAGCTGAGGAAGGTAAATGTTAACAAAATATGATGTCAGTGATGATCTATACGAATTAAGTCTCGTCAGTAGTCAGCTCTCTGTCAGTATAATAACCAACATTTGAATATACAGAGAAAACCATCACATAGTGAAAAAAAAAAGGTTACCACAATAGAGGTGGAGATTGCAAAGAAATAAAAAATGAGTATACACAGAGTACATTTGTGAAAAGAATCTAACAAAACTTAATTCAAGTCTTCTTCATAATTAAAAAAAGACTATATCTAACAGAATAATTTTCATTTGTATAATGATGAGTTTTCAGTATTTTCCGTGATTATTTTTCTCATTGTTCATTAGATCATCATTGTATCCCTTGTCATTTAATGGCAATTATTCCAGTAAGGTCATTCTTTCAAAATAACTACCATACTTGGTAACTCAATTTTATTACAGCCAGTTTTTATTGTGTATCAGTGTCTAGAGATCTTTTAAAAATCTCTGACACATGAGAGATGATCAGTATATATTTCTTAAACTAAGAATTATTTCTTATCTCACAGAAGAAAAAACTTGTGATAAAAGTCAGGAGCTATACTTTCTTATAAATTAAGTACTTAAGGGGTTGAATTAGGAGTATTTCAAATTTGTGGCCAGCCCAAGTGCATAGTGAGATTAAAGTTGCCTGGTATACAGATAAGGTCCTTTCTTAAAGCTAGGTGTAATGGCACATAATTTAATCCCAGCAGTCAGAAGGCAAAGTCAGGAAGATCTCTGTGAGTCTGTGGCAAGCCTAATGTACATAGTGAGTTCCAGGAGAGGCAGAGTTATAAGCGAGTCCATGGTGGAAGTACCATTCAGGCCATAAAACTCATCATGTAGACAGCAGTGCTACGTGCCAAAAAAGAAAGCAAAGACCTATCAAACCCAAAAATAAAAACAAATGCCATCGAAGTCCATGGTTCTGGAGTCTCTAATAGTACTTACCTTGCTTTTTGGTTTTTGTAATTCTGCTTCTGGCTACTGTTGTTGTTAACTAAAATATGTCAACAAAGTGCATGGTTTCTGTGTTTAGAAGCTTACATGGAGAAATGCTTGGGGATACACTGGGATCACAAACACCTAGTGTAGTTGCTGGGGCTTAATAAAATGTTTCTACTGGATTACCCAAGTCCAAGCAGTCTTCTCTGGTGAATGTCCCACAACATAGATACCCACAAAACAGGTTTCCTTGGTCAAGAAATATACAAGGTGAATTTTTTGGTCAATATAATTTCCTCATTGAGACATTGTGATATGATGGAGAGTGTATTTATCTGTAAATAAATCTGAGTGAACTGAGTCATGTATTTTAATGTTTTTGAATACATGTTATTTCTTCATAAGTTACGTATATTTTGACCTTTGTATTCAGTAACTCTTGTAGGCATGTGTGTCTTGAAATTTAGGTGAAATAAAACAGATAAAATGCAATTACAGTGTCCTGCACAAAAAGATATCTGGAAAAATGAAAATGGGCTGCATAAAACTTTATTTTTATAGATTTAATACTTGATCATTGCATTTATTCCTTTCCCTGTCAATTGGTACAGAAAGTATTAAAGGGATTATTGCCAAGGTGTGTTTCAGACTAATCCTTTGGTTCTAATCTCAGTTCTGTGCTATGGGCTGTGGGACAAGGTTCAATGTCAGGACTGACGTAGGATTTTTGAAGTAGATCATCCTCTTGTCACTGTGTAGTATTGCCAGTTGGTGCTGGTTGATATATTACCCTCCCTCTTTTATGTCTCCTTGCTCTGTGACCTCGCTCTCCATTCTGCCTGAGAATGACACTTTTTTTAAATACAAGGGAGAAAGAGGGAGTTCTTTAAGGCATGGGAAACTGCTAAACGAGCAAGATGTGGACAACATTCTTTAGTGTGGTTGGTGTGTTAAGATTCTGATTAAACACAATTTGTAAAAGATAGGCAAGTTAGTGTTTCAAAGATTTCCAAAAGGTTTGCCTTTGTGGTTATGCTGAAAATTAACTTGTATGTAAACTTACAAACAGGAAGAAGGTCAGAATAGAGTCACTCGTTGTAAAGTTGCTTGATTTATTACAGCAAACAGGGAGTAGATTAGAAGGCAAGTACAGAACTGGTAGACCATAACTCTGTAGAGAAATATGTGTACAAATAGTTTCCATGAGTTTAAAAATGCTAAAATTTAAAAAGAACAGTTATCATCCCCGTGCCACCTACCTAGAAAGTATGGAATCACTACATATGTTCTAGTATACTAATAATAGTTCACCTTACATTATTACAGTGTTTATTCAAGCCCCAGATCATTCTAAATGTATATTTATATCTTAATCCTTTCGAGTTCATTACAATCCCTAAAGTAGGCCCTGAAATTATCACCCACATTTTCAAATGAACACATTGAAACATGCAGTGAGTAACATACAGTTTCACAAAGGGGAGTCTATTAGAATGTAAGATGTCTGACTCTATAACATTTCCAACTGCCTCTGTACAACAGCACTGTTCAGCCTTGGCTTATAAATATCTTAAATTACAGGGGGATGGAATATTTCTATTTTAGGTTAGTTTCAAAAATTTTGTTGTGGTCTAGGTCTTCCTTATCGTCTTTTGAGTGCAATTGCAAAACATGGAGTTCAAGTTCTCATTGACTAGCTTTCCCTGACTCCTCCTTCATAACTTGAGAAAAAACAGTAGACCTAAAGTCCATTTCAGCTTTTGCTAAATTGCTTTGACTTAGGCGTTCTAAAACCAACAATGAATACATCTAACAAATACTCAACACTTCCGTACCTGTTCCCTTTTATGTCCAGCAGGTATTTCATCAAGTAGGTTGGAAAGAGAATACTGTCATCCTTTTGCAGATAGCAAAATTAAGGATCAAATAATATAACAGACTTGCCATAATTCATTTAGATTAACACACACAATCTTGGTCAGTAGATTCATATATATAAATATATATATATATATATATATATTAACACTTTTTAAGTGTCTGCCAGATACTATTCTATAATTGTATAATTCCAACTCTGGTGTACTAGAAAAAGTTCCTCTCTGTGCTCGCCTGTAAGCAGTGCAGAATATTTACTTAACTTTAAGGATGAAGGAAGAAAATATTCAACCATTTAGGACCTATCATGTACCAGGCTGGGAAATTTGTTTATGGTTACTCTCTTACTGAATCACTCTGCCAATTTGGATTTGTGTCCACATTTTCAAATAAGAAATCTGGAGTGAGGCAGACTTCAGATCCACTTTGAGCTGGCTCCTTTGTGTTTTTTTTTTTTTTCTCTATGTAGGGCTTCTTGTCAGGCTCTGGCTGCAGCTGGAACATCCTTCTGGCAAACTCTACTGAAAGCATTCCTAGGAATGCCGAGCCCAACATGAACACATCTTTTCATTTATGTCTTATTGCTGCCCTGGGTCTCCCAACAGAACTGTAAATAAGCAAGCAGAAGCAGTCAAGCTAAGGAAGGGGAAAGGAAATAAGTCCATATTCTAGGTTTTCAGCCCTGTGAACACCCAATGTGCCCTTTCAGCCCAAGTCTCAGAGGAATGGAAAGGGTCTCCCACAGCACTCCCCTGAGGCCTGACCTAGTTCTGATACTCAAGGTTCTGTTGCTTGTTCCAGCTGGTGCTTCTCATTCCGCAGCCTCGCCAGCACTTCTCAGAGGAGGAGTTGAGAAAGACCAGAGGGTGTGTGAAGAGAAGTTTTCTCAGAATCAGATCATGCCTCTTAAGGGGAAGAAGTTCAATTCTGTTGAGTCCAGTTTTCTGGTTATGAGGACCAATCTCCTGGTAAGGGTTTCCCTGGTAGTGACCAAGCCTCAGAGGGTCATAGATCACAGAATTTAGGAAATGGTGTTTATCCATCAGGCCTGCTTCCTTGCCTCTACTTTCAGGCAAGCAGGCTTATTGTCATTTCTTGCCTCTCAGTTTGGAGGACATAGCTCAACTTTTGAGAAGAATTGTTGAATCGTGCAGTCCTTGGCCAGAAGGACTTGGTAGGCTCAGTTGTCTACCACATAGTTCTAAGCATCAACCCCCCCATGTATATCTTCATTATGTTCATGAAGTTCCTGTAGGAAGGTGATTCTACAACTCACATTGATTAATCCATTAACCACTAAATTTTGAATGCTTTCCTTGCATGTGTCTTGATTCCTTTTATCATCGCTTAGTGTTATAATGTTATGATCATAAAATGCTGGAACTAGAAAGAGGTATTATATGAGTCAGTTTGTAATCCATAAACTACTGCACTACTGCAACGGATTACTATAGGTTTCTTGTCCAACCTTTACATTTGACAAATGAAGTAATTATGGCTCTTTGGAATAAAATTGTTTGCCAAAGTCAGGTAATAATGATAGGTTTTCTGAAACAATTATCATATCCTTTCATTGCACTTACTGACTCTCTTCCTTTCTTAGGATTTAGTAACGAGTATGTCACTGCTGTTATGGTGTTATTGCTTGATCTTCTTTTCCATGAAGTAAATCAAAGTATCCAGTATTTTTCATCCCAGTGACTTACTTCTAAATATTCAATTCTTCTAGTTCTGTGATAAGGAGATGTTTTATTTAGTAGTAGAAAGATGTACACTGAGTTGGCTTATGGATGTTTGCTTTCTCCTATGCATAATACAGTGTTCATAAGAAAAGTGGGAATTAAGAGTAACTTCGGTTTAAACCAACCAAAGGGTTCACCAAACATCTCATATCTTAAAGGCTATCTGGCCAAATCTTCCATTGTTAAAGGTAATTTTTTAAAGTTAATCTGATATTTTATTGACATAACTTTGTGATCCTGCCTGGAAATGAAGGCTTTCTTATTTTTCATGTTGTAGCTTATTAAGATTATATTTAAACAATTTCTTGAGGTTGTAAAGTTCTGGGAGTGATTCAGAAGTTATCTCATTTTTAAATCAAACAGAAGTCTTTTAAATAGACATTTGTCATATAAATAACAGAGATGAAGCTTTGTCATTCTTCTAGGCTGGATATTCTGCTATCTTCTTTGTGGTCTGATGCCTACTTGACTACTTGGCACAAAGTAGGTATTCAATAAATATTTGTTCAATATAATTTAGATGGTATCTTATATCTTTGTATTTATGTTAAATATAAAATTAAGTATATATTTATTATTGCAATAAATAGTAATGCTTTTCAAATTGAACGAGTAGAAAAGAATAAATACTACCAACAAGTACACTACCATAATATTAACAATTGCTAGGATTGGCATGTATTTTAACTGAGAATTTTATTTATAGATTTTCAAAAATATAAATGAACTTTTAACATACTTTCTCTTTTTTCCCACTTAACATTGTAGTATTTTCACAATGAGCATTTTTCTATTATTATTTCCTCTTCACAATATTCTGATGGTTGCATCATACTGCTTATATTATTTACAGTACTGTAAGTTTCTCTTGTCCCATGGTCTAGTTTATCTTTACTCATTAACTTTACAATCATGCACCAGGCAACCAGACAACCATGACATTTTGACTGCTAAAAACTGTCCATTTCATTTTTGCCCTAGAGTTCCTAAGATACAGTATTAGTATAAATGACTCCCTTCCCATCTTTTTTGAAGTCTAATATGTAAAGATAGTAAGTTGCTACTGTTGGTCTACAAATATTATGGTATTAGATTTCTGTCCTTAAAATTAGGCATAACTCCCACATGAAACAGTTGATGAACAGGAAAGTATTTACATCACAAAGATTTGAAGTGGTGGGTACTGCATAATAAGTGCAATACTGAGAAGATATAACAGTTCAAGAGAAAGTGGTCAGCCCTTCTCAGTTCAAGAATGCTTCCTGGAAATGTTACCACTATCCACAATCATATATTATTTTTGGCCTCAGACATGTGAACATGTGGTTCTCCATTGGATTGGGTAACAGTGTGTGTGAGGATGAGCTTTTCTCATATTAGATATGGTTTTGCAATATGATAAGGTAACTGAAAGGGGCCAATGTTATTTCCAGGAGTGTTCTGAGAGACACTGTGTCAGGAATGACGTGACTTTGATGAGATGCCTCCTAGGATGTCTGAGTTAGTGCATGGCCACCAGAGGCTCCAAATGATGAATGCACAGTGAGGGAAGTCAGAGAGAAGCTGAAGACATGATTTATGAAGTGGAAAGGTCTGATTGGCATGGAAAGATTAAAGGAGCTATGCTTTTTGAGACACAGTTGGTAAGGAGGCACAGAGAATAGGCCACATGGTCCTCTATAAATATCTAAAAGGCATTAGCACTATTAGAAGGGAAACTATTTCCTGGAGTAGAGTAGGGTATAAGACCTAAGATACACAGATGGAGATAAATGAAGATATAAAAATGTTTTTCTCTGATAATTCTTAAAATACTGCTAACAAATATAGCAAGGATGCAGGTCAGAGGGAATAGTCATAGCCTGCCCATGGCCCTGAGTCAAGGTTTGATTATATGTAAGCCAATACTTGATGCTGAGGAGTGACATGAATCATATTGGAAGTAACAGTGCAGTGGGAGATGAACCTGGGACACATGAAGTAGCAATGTAGCAGGTAATTTTAATAATTGGTACCATCATACAACAGTGGCATGGGAGGAAATTTACTGTTAGTTTGGGGTTGTTTCCTCTTAGAAGATACTTGGGAATATCTGAAATTATTTTTGATTGCTATGACTGTGGAAGTGCTACTGAAATACAGTTGGTAGAGGAGATGCTTCTTAACATTATAGTGTACATGATCACCCCATGCCATGCACCCAACTCTCATATTGTGTAGGATTACCTGATCCAGAATATAAATTAATCTAAAATTGATAAACCATGGCCTTGAAAACATCATCCTCCTTTATGTTGAATCCAAGCATGTTGTTATGGAGGAGGTTAAAGGGGTATAAGAAATAGCTATTGTTTTTGTCTCCATTTCTGTCACTTTCTATTTCTTTCTCTCACTTCATGTTTTCTTCCCTCTCTCCTGTATTCTCTTGGCATGATTATCTATCCAGAAAGATCAAATGGAATGCATTTATCCTTCTCAACTCTCCAATTCTTGCTTCCTTGCAATCCATAGTTCATTAAATACTGTAATCAAAATTCAAATTATTATTATGCAGAAACTTTTCTCTATCCTCATCCCTATTTCTACTACCTTAAGTCATGCAATGATCATTATCATTTTCTCTGTTAATTATCACTTTTTAAAACTATTCCATTAATTTCTATATAGGGTCTTCTCATTCCATACTTACCCCTTCTAAACTACTCTTCTTACTGCCATAATGCTATAGCCCTGTGCCTAGTACACACAACAACATCCAAAATAAACTGATTATTTATTAAATTAAATAATAAACAAATCCAAAATTTCATAGGATTTATTGACTATCTGCAGTGTAAATAGAAAATTCCATGGTATGAAATATAAAACCATGCAAAATATTATATTAACTTTTATTTCTAGTTCAATTTTTCATACATTTTCACCTCAAATTCAATCCTACAAGTATGTACCTTATACTGCAACATAATGACTGATCCATTTTCCCCAAATGCATTCTTTGAAGTTTAGGTTTCTTAAATATGCTATTGCATATTGTTCTTGGCCTTTAGTCATATTTGTCATCTTTTCTCAATGGTTCTCAATGTAGAATGGGTGTAAAATCTATTAGGAGATGATTTAAAACAAAAATTCACAGAGCTCACTTTGTATCTACTGAATCTAATCTGTAGTCGGTCACAAAGATGATCCTATATTTTATCACAGTAAAAATAGTTAAAAATTAATGTGTTAAAATGTGTGTATCTATTTCTAGTCTATTCTATTTTATTCTGCATGGATACTTTTATCACCATTTTGTTAATTTAACATTTTCAAAAAATTATTTTGTTTACATTGGTTTGTTTTGTCTCATGCCTCTAGATTTCTCTTTTTTATTATTTGTCTCCTCCAATAATTAAAAAAACATTTACAGAATTTCTGTGGTCTTCTTTATACTTTGCATTTCTTTTCTAAGATGATAAAATTTCATCCTTATTTGGTGTGTTTACTTGTATTTCTTGGAGCTTTGTCATAGTCACCTCTTTAAAGTTTTGTCTAATAATTACAAGTTTGTGTCTTTTCAGAATGAGATTTTGTAATTTTAGGTATTCTGATGAATTTAAATTATCCTGCTTCTATTTTGTTTTATTAATGATAATATTTTGTTTTTTGAAATTACAATATAAATATATAATTTACGTCCTTCCATTTCCTTCTTCAAACTCTCCCTCCTTCTCTCTCTCTCTCTCTCTCTCTCTCTCTCTCTCTCTCTCTCAGATTCATTCCATGGCCACTTTTTCTTTAATTCCTAAACACACACACACTCTAAACATTTGTCCATGTACAAATAAATCTATCACTATTAGCCATGTTCTTTGCTACTCTATTCCCAATAATGAAGAAATGCAAACAAAATAAATGTTCTGACCAATAAATAATGAATAAAAGTCAGAACTCTAGTTCTCACCTCATATCAGAGAAACTTCTATTTTCAGTACATATACTTTTATAAAAAAAAAAAAAACTTAATAAAAATTCAGAGAATAGAATTGGTGCTCAGTCCCAACTGATACATTTACAACACAACTCCTGATAATGTTATCTGTAAATTTCAGACCTGACCAGTTGATACTCAATAACCAATCTGGGAGAGGGAGGTGACTTTTCTCCCACTCTCCGTATTCCTTAGTTGCCTATGGATTTAAGTCAAAGGTTAAGGATTTTTGAGCTTCCCATTATCCATATTATCATGTCTTTGTGTTGCCATTGTTCAAGTTCTTATGTAGGCAGCCATATCAATAAGACTTCATTGGTTCAGTTTCTTAGACATTTCTAGAAGAAAAAAATATCATACCAAACATCCTGTTACTCTGTATTTTATGCTCCTTTTCTCTTTTGCTAGGATCTCTAAGCCTTTGATTTTGGAGTATCAGTTAGGACTGAGCACTAATTCTTTTTTTTTTTTTTTTTTTCTTTTTTCTTTTTTTTTTTTTTTTTAATTAATTTGTTCTTGTTACATCTCAATGTTTATCCCATCCCTTGTATCCTCCCATTCCTCCCCCCCCCCCATTTTCCCATTATTCCCCTCCCCTATGACTGTTCCTGAGGGGGATTACGTCCCCCTATATATTCTCATAGGGTATCAAGTCTCTTCTTGGCTACTTGCTGTCCTTCCTCTGAGTGCCACCAGGTCTCCCCCTCCAGGGGACATGGTCAAATGTGAGGCACCAGAGTATGTGAGAAAGTTGTATCACACTCTCCACTCAACTGTGGAGAATATTCTGACCATTGGCTAGATCTGGGAAGGGGTTTAAAGGGTCCTAGAAATCTACAAGCTGAGCACTAATTCTATTCCCTGAATTTTTATAATTTAAGTTTTCTATAAAGATCTCTATTTGTTGCAGAGATGTTTCTTTGATGTGGGGTGAGAACTAGACTTATCTGTGGGATAAGGTACAATATTTAGAATGTAGTTAGGAATTTTGCTGGTTTGGTAAAGTTGTGGTTATATGCTCCCCCCACCAGGACACATAATTAGATTTCCCCTTTCTTAAATGGCCCCAAGTCTAATTAAAGAGCTGTTGGTTATCTCCAAGGAGTACATGCCACTATTTAACCCATGAAGTTGTCCTCCTACCTTGGTCATTATTGTGCTTCATAGTCATCATTTTGGGATGGGATTTATGGCTATTTTCTTCCATTGGAAGCTTTCATTATGCCTTCTGGTATTGTGAAATCTCATCCTCAGGAAGGAGGTTTTCGGGTCAGTTCCATCTTAAGTCCTCTAGGTCATTTGTCCAAAGTTCATGATGTTTTCAGGCAATAGGGAATTGTCTTGCACATCTGGAGACTAACCAAAGGCAACAGTTACAGGTTGTTTGTTTGGAAAGTCTCTTGGACAACCCTGACCTATTCAAAAGAGATCTTCTTATGCTTGGTGTTGGGAGTTCTGTTAAGTGGTCTATGGCTTTCTGAAGGAAGCATTGTCAGTCCCGATGAGAAAATTTCATTTAAACATTTTATGTTTTATTAATTTATTCATATTACATCTCAATGGTTGTCCCATCCCTTGTATCCTCCCATTCTTCCCTCCCTCCCATTTTCCCCCTACTCCCCTCCCCTATGACTGTGACTGAGGAGGACCTCCTCCCCCTATATATGCTCATAGGGTATCAAGTTTCTTCTTGGTAGTCTGCTATCCTTCCTTTTTATGTTTTTTTAAGCTTAAAGAAAACAATATTTTATTTTGAAACTTTCTATGACTGAAGTTTTGGAAAATTAAAATTTTTAGCACTCAGTCACTGTATATGGAAAGCATAAATTCTTGAAATTACTATGATGTATACCATGGTGGATCAAAGTCTATTATACAAATTTTACCTTAAAACACTTCTCAGAATCACCCATTTTATTTGTTTATTCATTTATATTAAACTATTTATCTGTGTGTATATGCACATATATGTATTACATATAATTTAGGTTGACATGGTAATATGATATATTATGATCTTCTCAGGTGTCTATACTCTTACTTTACCATTTACTCATTATTTTTTGATCAAGACATTTATTTTGTTTCCCTTTCCTAGGTACTGGGAATAGAGTGGCAAAACACATGGATGAGAAGTATATATGTAATATAATATCTAGTCTTTAGGGCATATGCCAAAGAATTATATAGCTGGATCATATGGTGGATTTCTTTTTAACTTTTTGAGAGTTCTCCACACTGAATACCAGAGCATCTGGACCAGTTTGCAGTCCCAGCAACAATGACTAATGTTAACTTTCCCCCAAATCCTTTCTAATAGGTGTTGTTGTTTGTTCTGTAGATCTTTTTCATTGTAACTGGGACAAGAAAAATAATTCAATGTTTTGAGTTGTGATTTCATAATTGTTAGGCATGATGAACATTTTTTTGAGATATTTCTTAGTCGTTTTTATTTCTTCTGAGAATTCTCTGTTCAGATCGCAAGCCTATTTTTTGAATGAATCATTTGTTTTTGACACTTTGTTTACTGAATTCCTTATGTATTCTGGATATTAATCCCTGTTCAGATAGATAGATTGCAAAAATTCCTCTCCCATTTTGTGGGCTTTCTTTTTACTCAACTGATAATTTCTTTAGCTGTGCAAAGACTTTTTGTTTTATGAAGTCTTACATGTCAATTTCGGCCTGAGTTCTTGGGTAAATGAGGTCCAATTAAAAAAGTCCTTTCCTAAACTTATATCTGTGGAGTTTTGCCAGTGTTTTATTTTAGAAGTTCCAGTGTTCCAGGTTTCATATTTAGATCTTGATCCATATGAAATTAGTTTTTGTGCAAGGTATAAGAGGTGGGTCTAATTTCATTCTTCTGCATTTGGGTATCCATTATTTCTAGCACCTCTTGTTGAAGATACTGCTTTTTCCTTTTCACTAGATGTTTTTGGCATCCTTTTCAATGGATGTATTTCTGTGTGCTTATGTTAGAGTCTTCAAATTTGTTTTATTTTTTATATGTCTTTTTGTGACAGCAATTACTGTTTCTATTACTATTATTGTTGTTGATCTGTAATATATCTTATGATCTGTATTAATCCTTCCATCATTATTCCTTTTCCTTGGGATTGTTTTGGTTATCTTGGACGTTCTGTGCTTCTCTGTCAATTTTTTGAGAGTTTTATTTTTTCCTTTTTTTCTTTTTTATTAATTTATTCTTGTTACATCTCAATGGTTATCCCATCCCTTGTATCCTCCCATTCTTCCCTCCCTCCCATTTTCCCCTTATTCCCCTCCCCTATGACTGTTGCTGAGGGGGATTACCTCCCCCTATATATGCTCATAGGGTATCAAGTATCTTCTTGGTAACCTGCTGTCCTTCCTCTGAGTGCCACCAGGTCTCCCCATCCAGGGGCCATGGTCAAATATGAGGCTCCAGAGTACGTGAGAGTTTTATTTTTAAATTTATGTGAAGAATAAGATATATTATTGGATTAGAATTGTATAGGATTTGTAAAAAGCTTTTGGTATGGTGGTCCTTTTCACAAATTAGTTCTACAAATGCAGAAACATGGAATGTCGTTCTAATTTTAGATGTCTTTTGCTAGTTATTTTTTCAGAAATTGAAAATTTTCACCATAAAATTCATTCTCCTCTCTGATTAGGTTCATTCTAAGACTTTTTCCCTTTGAGGCTATGTGTATGAGACTGTGCCCATAGTGACTTTCTATGTATGTTTGTTATTGATATGTAGAAAAGGTATTGATTTTTTTTGGTTTAAGATTTTTAAAAAATTTTTTAAATGTACTTTGGTGTTTTGTCTGCATGTTTGTCTCTGAGAGTACGTCAGATCCCAGATACAGACAGCTGTGAGCTACCATGTGGGTGCTGAGAACTGAACCCTGGTCCTTTGGAAGAACAACCAGTGCTTTTAACCACTAGACATTCTCCACAGTTGAGTGGAGAGTGGAGTCTGACCTTCACATGAACTCTCGTGCCCCATATTTGACCACGTCCCCTGGATGTGGAGACCTGGTGGCACTCAGAGTAAGGATAGCAGGCTACCAAGAAGAGACTTGATACCTTATGAGCATATATAGGGGTAGGAGGTCCCACTCAGTCACAGTCATAGGGCAGGGGAGTAAGGGGAAAATGGGATGAAGGGAGGAATGTGAGAATACAAGAACGGGATAACAATTGAGATGTAATATGAATAAATTAATAAAATATATTTTAAAAAAGAAGAAAAAATAAAAACATTAAGATATTGATTTTTGAATGTTAATTTTATATCTTGTCATGTTGCTAAAACTGTTTGTTAGTTCTAAAACTTTTCCCAAAAATTTTTTGTTATTTCTTATATCATGTCATCTGCAAATGCCATGATTCCTTTTACTTTATTTTCCTTTTCTTGTCTTATTGCTCCAGCTAATGTTTTGAACACAATGTTGAAGAGCAGTGGGGATTTCTGAATATCATTCCTGGTTTCAGAAGGATTACTTCAAATTTTACTCCATAGTGGATAATGGTAGTTTTGGGAACCACAATATATTTTTTGTTTTGTTTTTTGAGACAGGATTTCTCTGTGTAGCTCTGGCTGTCCTAGTACTTGCTCTGTAGATTAAGCTGGGATTAATCCCAAATCCTGGGATTATGTCATGCACTACTATGGGGTACAGAGTTAAATAGAGAATTCTCAACAGAGGAATATTGAATGTGTGAGAAACATTTAAAGAAATGCACAACATCCCTAGTCATCAGGGAAATGCAAATCAAAATAGCTCTGAGATTCCATTTTAGACCTATCTGAATGGCTAAGATAAAAAATTCAAGTGACCGCCCATGCCAGTGAGGATGTGGAGAAAGAGGAACACTTCTCCATTCCTGGTGAGAGTGCAAACATGTACAACCACTTTGGAAATCTATCTGGAGATATCTCAGGAAATTGGGAATAGGTCTACCTCAAGACCCAGCCATACCACTCCTGGGCATATATCCTAAAGTGGGCTCACTACAACAAGGACATTTGCTCAACTATGTTCATAGCAGCCTTGTTCATAATAGCTAGAATCTGGAAACAACCTAGTTGTACTTCATCTGAAGAACAGATAAAGAAATTATTCTTCATTTACACAATGGAATACCATTCAGCTATTTAAAACAATGAAATACATGGAACTAGAGACAGAAAGACACACATGACAAATTCTTACTCATAAGTGGATATTAGCCACTTAATTCAGGTTAACCACATTACAATACAGAAACTGATATGCCAACCAAGGTCCATGTAGGATGTGAACCTAGGCCTTCTGCTCAGATGTAGTAGATAGGCCGCACAGTCTTCTTGTGGGTTCCACAATATGGGGAGTAGGGATGACTTTTGACATGGACTCTATCCTCCTAATGTTGATCACTTTCCCCCTGCCAGGGTATCCTTGCCAGGCCACAGACGAAGAAGTTACAGGTAGTATAGAGGACACTGGATAAGCTGAGCTCAGATGTTAGGGGAAGAGGGCTCCCCTTTCTAAGGACTACGGTAGGGAGGGAAAAGGGTTGTGGGAGGCAATGGGATCAAGAGGTTATGAGCAAGGGGGATGCAATCAGGATAAAAAGAATTCAAACTTCAGGACATGGAAAACCACGTGAAGTATCTGGATAGAGAGTTTGGATGTGATGTGCCATGGGCCTGTAGGCAGGGACAGACCGGGAGAAAACCTAAAGATTGGGGGAAGTATAGTGAGGGGTGATAAGATTATTTCATGACACTAGATGTAGGATCAAAGCTATATATCTGAGTTTGGGAGGTGCTAGAGGCAAGAATCAGGGAGATTCACCCCGATAGACCTTTGCAAAGATACATCTTTTTAAGCCAAGTGATTTCAATCTCTATTGTTAACATTTACTCAGGTAATTGATTTTATACCTTCTCAAGTCTCTGATGAGGTTGAAAACCAGACAATTTAGTTTTACAATTAAGCTTAGTTGTTTAAGGGTAAGATGTTTTTATGTCTAAATAGATGTTTTAAGTTGATAATGAGGAAATATGATAGATATTGATTTGCACTCAGAATTTTAGACTCACCAAGATATGAAAGATATTTTCTTCAAGGCTGACAAATACGAATAGCCAAACACTAAGAGTGTAACATTTATACATTTCCTGTTGTTTCATGGTTCTTCTTGTTGTAGGTAGTTTATTGTATATATGTGTAATAATATAAATGTATATGTAAAAAATAAAAAATATTTAATAAAAAAAGAGGAAAAAAGAAAATAGTTTTTTAATAAAAGAAATTCTGACTATGCTATCTCCTTTCCCCCAACTCCTTCCACATCCTCCTGAATGCCCACCACCTAAATCCACTCCCTTTCTTTATCTCTCTTACTAAGAAAAAGTCATCTAAAAATTGATAATGAAACAAAATTATATAAAATAAATACAAACAAACTGGAAAAGTACAAAACAAGCAAATGGAATAATAAGAGCCAATGAAAAATTTAAAAAACTATGTAGTTACACACACATACACATTAATGAAGACAATGTGTTCACCAGTTAAAGACTTGGAAAAAATCAAGGTGATCCTAACATGGCTAATGTTCATATACTAGAAGGTATTATTTAGGGATTTTCTATTGTTTTGTGTACTGTCTATTCAGTTCATTGACAGTTTCCTTTGATTTATAGAGACTTTCAGTTTCAGAGGTTTCACGTGTAAACTGTTTGTCTTATTTACTGAACAACTAATGTTCAATTGTAAAAAGTCCTTGACTATACGTGTATCTTATAGAGCATTCCTTATATGTTCTTCCAGAAGTTTAGAGTTTCAGGTTTTATGTTGGTGTATTTGTTCCATTTGCAGTTGATTTTTGGTGGAGAGTGAGACATTCATGACTTTTGCCAGCACAACTTCACTGAAGAAGATGTGTTTTCTATGAGAAATCTTATTGAAAATTAAGTATCTTTGAGTAAATATAACCAAAGAAGTGGATGACTTGTACAGTGAGAATGGTAAAAAAAAAAAAAAAAAAAAAAAAAAAAAAAAAAAAAAAAATTAGGGAAGATATGTAGACAAAGAACTACAGGAAACCTATGAATGCCAAGAGCATAAGAAAAAGTTTTTCCCAGGAAAGAGAACACCAATTGGTTTTCCAAAACCAAATAGACTTCCCTGAAAAATGCGTACAACTAACATTATATAGACTGAATGTGTTGGATATATTCATTTAGAAATGTATAATCATAAATATGTATCAGAGCAATTGAATTTGAAAGATCTCAAATTGAGGTACATGGGAGGTTTTTGAGGCAGAAAAGGAAGATGAAAAAGATAAATTTACTATATCCTCAAAAGCTAAAAATAGTTACTTAATTAGGAGGATACTGGAAGATGGGAAGATTTGTTGCCATGGTCATAGTTTGGCAGGATTAATATTGTGAAAATGACAGCAAAGCACACAAATAGCAATCAGTACAATCTTCACCTGAATTACAGTGCAATCCTTCATGGAAATTGAAAAAAATTTTAAATTTCATATGGAAATAATCAAAGAAAGATACACAAATAATGCTAAATGATTAAAGAACTGCTGGAGCTATCATCATTCCAAATTTCAAGTTATACTACAGAACCATATTAATAAAACCTGGATAGTACTATCATAAACAGGCTTCTTTTTTCTTTTTTTCCATTTTATTATTTTATTCATATTACATCTCGATTGTTAGCCCTTCCCCTGTTTCCTCCCATTCTTCCCTCCCTCCCACTTCCCCCCTTCTCCCCTGCCCTGCGTCTGTGATTGAGGGAGACCTCCTCTCCCTATATATGCTCTTAGAATATCGAGTCTCTTCTTGGTAACTTGCTATCCTTCCTCTGAGTGCCGCCAAGCCTCCCCATCCAGGGGACATGGTCAGAAAAGGGGCACCAGAGTTCGTGTGAGAGTCAGATCTCACTCTCCACTCAATGGTGGAGAATATCCTGTTCGTCGGCTAGGTCTTGGTAGGGGTTTGAAGTTTAATGCCTATATTCTCCTTGGCTGGTGCCTTAGTTTGAGGAGGACCCCAGGACCCAGATCTGCCTGTCATAAAGTTCTTCTTGTAGGTTTCCAGGACCCTGTGGGTCCTACTATTTCCTTATTCTTCCATGTTACTCTTGCCTAAAGTCTCAATAGGATGTCCTCTCCTCTGCCCCACTTTCTTGGTAAGTAAAGTTTTTCATGGTACGTATCCATTGGACTAGTGTTTTGATATAAGTGAGTATATGCCATTTGTCTCTTTTTGCTTCTGGGTGAACTCACTCATTATAATAATTTCTAGATCAATCCATTTGTCCACAAATTTCGGGAATTCCTTGTTTTTAATAGCTGAGTAGTATTCCATCGTGTAAATGTACCACAGTTTCTTAGTCCATTCTTCTACTGAGGGACACTTAGGCTGTTTTCATGTTCTGGCTATTATGTATAAAGCAGCTACATAAACAGACTTATTGATCAAAGGAATAAAACAGAAAAATAAGCACATAAATCCACACTTCAATTGCTACTTGATTTTTAAGAAGCAAATACTACTGAAGAAAATAACATATCCATCAAATGTTGTTGACCAACCTGTATAGATGCATGTAGAAGAATGAAATTAGATTCATATCTGTCACACCTGTATATAACTCAATTACAAGTGGATAGAGTACCTCACTATATGACTTGATATACTAAATTTGATAGACAAGAAAATTTCCTTTTGACACAGAGATAGACTTTCTAAACAGGGCTATGATAGCACAGACAAGAAGAATATCAATTAATAAAGATAAAGACATGAAACTAAAAAACTTCTGTACAGCAAAGCTACAGAATGGACTACAAAATGGGAAAATATGTGTATAAGTTATACATTTGAAGAATCTTAATATGTATAATACACAAACAAATAATAAGAACAACATCAAGAAAACCAAACATCCAATTAATAAATAGGGCATGGGACTAAACAGTACATTCTCAAAAGATAAAATACAAACAATTGAGAAACATTTAATTTTTTTTCATCATCTATAGCCATCAGGTAAATGCAAGTTAAAACTACTTTGAGATTTCATCTTACCCCATTCAGAGTGGCTAAGATCAAAGAGCAACATGATGGCAAATTTATACTTGGATGTGAGTGACAGGGAATACTTATTCATTGATGGTGGAAGTGCAAATTGTTATAGACATTATGGTAATCAGTTTGGAGCTTGCTCAAAAAATAAACTAAAAATAGATTTACATATTATTCAGCTATACAAATTTTGGGCAAAGTTACAAATCAAATTGATACTGACTTGGAAGTGTCATTCTTGTCATTCTTAGTAGCTTTCATGGAGCTGGGAGGTGCTACATAGGCTTTGACAGGGTAACTCTTACACAGCTATGCATATGGTGAACTACAATAATGGCTAGCCTAGTAAGACACGCCCGCTGGAGCAATGTTGGCAAGAATGTCATGTGAATAACCAACCACTTTCTATTCAGCTTTAAGTCCCAAACCCAAGATGAAATCTAAATTTGGTCCTATTTGTGTAATAAGAATTTGTGGCTAGACAGATCATAGGCTCTAATGGAGAACCTACTAATATTTTTTCTGATAAGTGGACAAAATATTACATTGACTACTAATGACTCAGACACATAGGTTAATGGATCCATCAATTATCACTGAAAAATCTTCTATTTTTAGTAGATGGTGATTAACATAGGGAACTACAGTTGATCAAAATGTTGAGAATAAAAGCCTTCAGAAAGGTCAGCCTTAAATGATTACATTTATACTGTACCCCCTCCTCTCAAGGTGGAGTGATCATTGTGGAGGAGGATGTAGAAAAAAAGTAATAGCATGAAGAAGTGAAAGAATACAAGAGACAGTATTCTCCAGACACAACAGGGCAGCTGCACATATGAATTCATAGAGGTTGTGACAAGATGCACAAACCCCATGCAAGCTCAAGCCAGACCAGATCTCTGCATGGTGAGGAGAGGTGAACATGAAGTCTTACTCCCCTTTGAGGAGTTACTGGCAACTGATTGTTGCCAGAAGTAGACAGTTTTATTTAGGGGGACTGCCAATGGGAAGATAACTGCAATCAAATGGAATGTCACACATCGACAAATATAAGAGTAACACAAATTAGACTTGATAGGTGAGTAAAAAGAGAATACATAAAGTTGAGTGTATAGAAAATGATGGTGGATATGGAAAGACTCAAGGGAAGGGGTGATTATAGTAAAAATTCATTTAATGAAAAATTTAGAGAACCAATTTTAAAACTAAGTGGCTGGAATATTTTACTTAATCTACCTGCGTGTTTGTGTGCAACTATCAAGTCATTCAAGATTCAAGTCTTTGTGTGTGTGTGTGTGTGTGTGTGTGTGTGTGTGTGTGTGTGCGAGAGAGAGAGAGAAAGAGAGAGAGAGAGAGAGAGAGAGAGAGAGAGAGAGAGAGAGAGAGAGAGAGAGAGAGAGAGAGAGGTTTCTTTGTGAAGTACTGGCTGTTCTGGAAGTCTCTGTAAACCAGGCTAGCCTTTGAGTCCTTAGTGCTGAGATTAATGGCGTGTACTAGCAAACCTGGATCAAATCACCTTTATTACCATAGCTTTGTATTATTTTTTTAAACCAGGTATGGTTTCTCTCTCTCTCTCTCTCTCTCTCTCTCTCTCTCTCTCTCTCTCTCTCTCTCTCTCTCTCTCTCTCTCTCTCCTCTCTCTCTCTCTCTCTCTCTCTCTCTCCCCCCCCATAAAAGGTTTTTTCATCTTCTAGTGTCTTTATCACTTCTTTTTTTTTCTCAGTGTTTTAAAAATAATTTTGGAGCGTACATAGCACAGGATTTTTCTGTATAATTTCTTGGTCAGTAGTTACTTCATTAGTATATAAGAACATTATTGATATTTATGCTAACTTTTGGATCATGCCACTTTCCTAAGGGTTGCTCATGCATAGAGTGTGATCTGTGAATAGGAATTCTTTGGTTTCTTTTTTTCATATTCGTATCTCTCTCTTCTTTGTCCTTTTATTGTCTTCTTGAGTTGGCAAGCATATCAAGTACAATACTGAATATGAATCTGGATAGTGGACAGTCTTATCTTACTCCTGATTTTCATGAGAATGCTTAAAACTTTCTCTAATTATGATGATATTGGCTAAAGGTTGTCACATGGTGATTTTATTATGTTGATACAGGCTTATTCTATCCTTAGTATCTCAAGACTTTTTAGCACAAAGCACTCTTGGATTTTGGTCAAGGAGTCTGTCCATTTATTGAGTGATTTCTGTACTTGAGATCATTTATAGGGTGAATTACATTTACAGATTACATATGTTGAATGATCTCTGAATGTCTGGAATAAGACCAACTTGCTTAAGGGGGATAGTCTTTTTGATGTGTTCTTGTATTTGGTTTGCAAATATTATATTTAGAAGTTTTCTTTCTATATTTAAATTTTTTCTACCTATACTTATGAGAGTTTGGACTAATTTTATTTTTCTTATTCTACTTCCAAATGTTTTGCAATCAGTGTTGTGCTCAATTTATAAAAATGGCTTGGAAGTATTCTTTTTCTATATCACAGAATATTTGAAATGCATTTGTTTAAGTTTTTAAATTTCTGGTATAATTCTGCTTTGAATTAATTTGAACCACGACTTCTGTTATTTTGGGAGATGTTTTATTACTGTGTCAAACTCCTTATTTTTTATATGTCTGTTCAAATTATTTATCCACTATTAATTAGCATTGGTAGTTCAAATATGTCAAGTAATTCATCCATTTCTTGTAGGTTTTTCCAATTTGAAAGTTTTTAATGAATGCCCTTATGATTTTCTTTCTTTTTTTTTTTTTCTCTATTTACACACTTTATTCCCCATGTGGTCTACTTTTTTCTTTTTCTTTTTGATTCTTTTCTAAATTTAAATAATTTATTAAGATTATATCTCAATTGCTATCCCCTCACTTGGATCTTCCCATTCCTCCCTCCATTCCTCCCTCTTTCACCCTATACCCCTCCTAGGTCTGTGACAGAAGGGGACCTCCTCCCCCACCATATGATCACAGCCTATCAGGTCTCATGCTGATAGCCTCTTTACCCTTCCTCTGAGTGCCACCAGGAATCACCACCAAGGGACAATCCTGTTGGGCTAAATGAGTATATACCATGTGTATCTTTTTAGGTCTGGGTTATCTCACTCAGGATGATCATTCCTAATTCCATCCATTTGCCTGCAAACTTCCTTGTTTTTAATAGATGGGTATCATTCCATAGTGTAAATGTACCAGAGTTTCTTTATCCATTCTTTGACTGAGGAGCATCTAGGTTGTTCCCAGGTTCTGGCTATTACAAGTTAGGCTGCTATGAACATGGTTGAGCATATGTCCTCATTGTGTGGTGGAGCATCTTCTGGGTATATTCCAATGAGTGGAATAGCTGGGTCTTGAGGAAGGCCTATTCCCAGTATTCTGAGAAAGTACCAGATTGAGTTCGAAAGTGGTTATACAAGTTTGCACTCCCACCAGCAATGAAGGAGTGTTCCCCTTTCTCCACATCCTCACCAGCATGTGTTGTCATTTGAGTTTTTGATCTTGGCCGTTGTAATGGGTAAAAGATGGAATCAGCATTGTTTTAATTTGCATTTCTCTGATGACTAAGTACATTCATCATTTCTTTAAGAGTTTCCCAGCCATTCAGTATTTCTCTGTTGAGAATTCTTTGTTTAATTCTGAGCCCCATTTCTTAATTGGTTTATTTGGTTTGGTGGTGTTTAATTTATTGAGTCCTTTATATATTTTGGATATTATTCCTTTGTCAGATATAGGGTTGGTGAAAGTCTTTTACCAATTTGGAGGCTGTCCCTTTGTTGACAGTGTCTTCTGCCTTACAAAAGCTTCTCAGTCTCATGAGTTCCCATTTATTAATTGTTGACCTTAGAGCCTGGGCTTTTGGAGTTCTGTTCAGGAATTAACTCCTATGCCAATGTGTTCCAGGCCCTTCCCTATTTTTTCTTCTAACAGATTTAGTGGCTCTGATTTTATGTCAAGGTCTTTAGTCAACTTGGACTTGAGTTTTTTGCATGGTGATGAATATAGGTCTACTTGCATTTTCTACATGTAGACATTCAGTTAGACCAGTACCATTTGTTGAAGATGCTATCCTTTTTCCATTGAGTATATTTGGCTTCCTTTGTCAAAAATCAAGTGTCCATAGGAGTAAGGATTTACTTCTGGGTCTTCAATTCCATTGATCAATCAGCCTGTTTATATAGCAGTATTATGCTGTTTTAATTACTCTTACTCTATAGTACAGCTTGAGATCAGGGACAGAGATTCTTCTGGAGGATCTTTTATTATACAGGATTGTTTTTAGTTATTCTTGTTTTTTTTTCCTTATGAAGTTGACAATTGATCTTTCAATGTCTTTAAAATTTGTGTAGGTATTTTGATAGGGATTGCATTGAATCTATAAATTGCTTTTGGTACGAGACTATTTTTACTATGTTAATTTCTCTGATCCATGAACAAGGGAGATCCTTCCATCTTCTGATGCTATCTTCAGTACCCTTCTTCAGAGATTTGAAGATTTTTCAAACAAGTCTTTCACTTGCTTGGTTAGAGTTACTCCCTATTTTCTTTCTCAGCGTGATTGTTATTTGTATACAGGAAGGCTACTGACTTTTTTAAAGTTAAATTTGTATCCAGCCACTTTGCTGAAGATCTTTATCAGTTGTAGGAGCTCTCTAGTGGAATTCTGGGCATCAAGTATGTACCCTACAATATCATCTGCTAGTAGGGATAATTTTACTTCCTCCTTTCCCATTTGGACCCCCCTGATCTCCTTTTGTTGTCTTATTGCTCTAACTAGAACTTGATGAACTATATTGAAGAGATCTGGAGAAAGTGGGCAGCCTTGTATAGTCCATGAGTTTAATGGAATTTTCTTGAGTTTCTCTCCATTTAATTTGATGTTGGCTATTGGCTTGCTGCATATAGCCTTTTTTGTTTAGGTATGTGCCTTGTATCCCTGATCTCTCCAAAACATTAAACATGAATAAGTGTTGTACTTTGCCAAATGCTTTTTCAGCATCTAAGGAGATGATCATGTGATTATTTTTTTTTTCATTTTGTTTATATGGTGACTTGCACTGAGAGATTTTTGTATATTGAACCATCCCTACATGCCTGTAATGAAGCCTACTTGGTCATGGTTAATGATATCTTTGATGTGTTGTTGGATTTAGTTTGCAAGTATTTTATTATTTTTGCATAAAGGTTCATAAGAGAAATTGGTCTGAAATTTTCTTTCTCTGTCGGGCCTTTGTGAGGTTTATGTATCAAAGTGACTGTGGCCTCAATAGAATGAGTTTGGTAATGTTCCATTCATTTCTCTTTGTGGAGTGGCTTGAAGAGTATGGTTATTAGTTCTTTTTTGAATGTCTGGTAGAGTTCTGCACTGAAACCATTTGGCTCTGGCCTTTTTTTGCTGTTGTTGTTGTTGAGAGATTTTTAATGACTGCTTCTACTTCTGTAGGAGAAATAAGACTATTTAATTTGTTTACATGATCTTGATTCAACTTTGGCAAATAGAATCAATCAAAAAAATTGTCCATTTCCTGTAGATTTTCAAATTTTGTGTCTTATCAAAGCCTTTGAAGTAGTGTTTAATGACTTGGTGAAATTTCTTCAGTGTCTGTTGTTATGTCTCCCTTTTCATTTCTGATTATGTTGATTTTGATAGTGTCTCTCTGCCTTTTAGATAGTTTGGCTAATGGTTTGCCTATCTTATTGATTTTCTCAAAGAACCAGCTCTTGGTTTTGCTGATTCTTTGAATTGTTCTCTTTGTTTCTAATTTATTGATTTCAGCCCTGAGTTTGATTATTTCCTGCTGTATACTTCTCTTGGGTGTTTCTGCTTCTTTTCTCCTAGGGCATCCATATGTTTCCTTAAGTTGCCTATATGAGATGTTTCCAATTTCTTTATGAAGACACAGTGATATGATTTTTTCTCTTAACATTGCTTTCAATGTGTCCCATCAATTTGGGTACATTATACCTTCATTTTCATTGAATTTTAGGAAGTCCTTAATTTCTTTCTTTCTTTCTTCCCTGACCCAATTGTAATTAAGTAGAGAGTTGTTTAGTTTCCATGTGTGTGTAGGCTTTTCGTTGTTTCTGTTGTTATTGAAGTCAGCATTTGTCCATAGTGATCTGATAGGATACAAGGTATTATTTCAATCTTCTTGCATCTGTTGAGGTTTGCTTGTGACCTACTATATGATCAATTTTGAAGAAGGTTCTATGAGGTGATGAGAAGAAGGTATAATCTTTTGTGTTTGGGTGAACACTTCCATAGATATCTGTTAGATCCATTTGATTCATGGCATTGGTTAGTGTCATTATTTCTCAGTTTAATTTTTTTCATTGACATATCCTTTGGTGAGAGTGGAGTGTTGAAGTCTTCCACTATTAATGTATGGGGATCGATGTGTGAATTAAACTTTGTTAATAGTTCCTTTACAAATGTGGATACACTTGTATTGGGGCATAGATGTTCAGAATTGGGATGCCATCTTGGTTGAATTTACCTTTGGTGAGTATGAGTATTAAAATGGCCATACCAGCTTGCTTCTTGTGTTTGTTTGCTTAGAATATCTTTTTCCAGCCTTTTACCCTGAGATAATGTCTATAATTGTGGCTAGGATGTGTTCCTTGAAAGTAGAAGAATGTTGTGTCATGCTTATGCATCCATTTAGTTAGTCTGTGACTCTTTATTGGAAAATTGAGACCATGGATGTTGAGAGATATCAGTGACTGTTAAGTCTCTTGACTTTGATATTGGCTACAGTAGAGTGTGTGTGGTTATCTTTGCAATAGTGAAGTTGTCTATTTCCTGTGTTATTTTGGTTGTAGTTTGTTTCTTTGGTTTGGAGTTTTTCTTCTAGTAACTTCTGTATGGCTGGATTTGTGGATAGGTACTGTTTGAATTTGTTTTTGTCACAGAATATCTGGCTTTCTCCATCAATGAATATTGAAAATTTCACTGGGTATAGTAGTCTGGACTGGCATCTTTGGTCTCTTGGGGTTTGCAGGACCTCTGTCCAGGTCCTTCTGGCTTTTATGGTCTCTGTTGAGAGTCAGGTATAGTCTGATAGGTTTGACAACATATGCTACCTGTTTTTTTTCTTCATCACATTTAATATTTTTTCTTTGTTTTGTACATTTTGTGTTTTGATTATTATGTGATTGGAGGATTTTCTTTTCTGGTATATTCTATTTGGTGTTCTATAGGCCTCTTGTATGTTTATATGCATCTCCTTTAAATTGGGGAAATTTTCATCTACTATTTTGTTAAAAGTACTCTCTGGGCCTTGGAGCTGGGTATTCTCTCTTTCCTCAATTTCTATTATTCTTAGGTTTCTTCTTTTCATGGTGTCCTTGATTTCTTGGATATTTTGTGTCAGGAATTTTTCAGATTTAACATTGTCTTTGATGGTCGCATCAAGTTCTTCTATTTTATCTTCTACTCCCTGGGATCCTTTCCTCCATCTCTTGAAGTCTGTTAGAGAAGCTTACCTCTGCATTCCTTACATTCTTCTCTAAGTTCTCTTGTTCCTGGCTTTCTTCTGTCTGTGCTTTTATCATTGTTTCCATTTTCATCTTCAGATTTTGAGCTGTTTTATTGATTTCCATCATCAGATTGTTTGTATTTTCCTGCATTTCTTCCAATGATTTCTTCATTTCCTCTCTATAGGCCTCTCTACTGTCCTTAATCTGTTTGGCTGCATCTTCTTGGATTTGTTTATGGATTTTATTCATTTCCTCCATTAATATCTTCATTAGTAAAATTTTGGGGTCATTTTCTTGTGCTTCAGTTGCATTTGAGTTCCCAGGGGTTGAATTTTTTGAGATAGCTGAATTCTGCAGATGTTGTATTATTACGGTTTTTGTTGTTTGTATTTTTACTCTGTCCTTTAGTCATCTTACTGTCTCTGATGTTGGGAGGTAGGCTCTGGTGTCCACCACTAGTCATTGAGAGCAGTTCATTGGTGAATGTCTATAAGTCGATAACTCTCACCTGTGGGAATCAGGGAACCCTTCCCTACATCAGGCAGGTGACCTGCTTTCAGTTCCTATGGCTCGCCAGATATTGCAGTCTGTAGCTCCCAGATGGGAGCCTAGTTTCCATCCTGCAGATCAGGTACAGGGCCTGTTTGGCACCACCATCTTGGATCCCCCTACTGTCCTTATGATTTTCTGAATTTCACTACTATCTCCCCCCCTCCCATTTTTTAGAGCTTCACTTTTACTAAACCCAGCACCCCAGAATCTCAGCTAAGGGTTTGCAAGTTTGATTTATGTTTTCAAAGAATCAACTCATTTCACTAATACTTTATTTTTTTCCATTTAATTATATTTTACTTGTTAAATTTGGATTTCTACTTGTATGAATGTACATGTACCCAAGCCACAGTATGTGTGCAGAACCCAAAGGACATGTAGTGAGCATTGGTTCTTTCCTTCCATCAGATATGTCCTGCAGATAGGTCCTTTGGCTTGTGGTAGGTGCCTTTATTTACTGTGGTAGTTTGAATGTGATCCCAGCCCAAAGGAACATATATTTGAATAATAATTGGTCCTTAGCTGGTGGCACTAATAATGTAGATATAGGAGATATGACCTTTTTGAAGTAGGTCTGTCACTAGAAACTGGCTTTGAGAGTTAAAAGACTCATGCTTTTATGTATTAGCTTGCTGTGCTTCTGGTTTGTGATACACATGGTGCGGTTTCTGCTTACTACTCAAGTTGCCATGCTCTTCTGTTGCCATGATTCCTTGTTGTAATAAGGATGGACTTTAAGACTCTGGAACCATAGCCTAGAAAAAGATCTGCCTTCTATACGTAACCATAATCCTAGATAAAAACTTCCTTCTATAACTTGTCTTGGTAATGGTGTTTTATCATGGCAATAGAAAAGTAATAATAGATTTGCTGAGTTACCATATGGCTCTTTATATATGTATATAATATTTAATTTATGCATTTATTTATTGTCTACATGTGTTGCACACTCAAGCCTTGGCACAGTTGTATGTACATGTAAACACATATACACATAGTTTATGCTCAGAAACATCTTGTCTTGCACAGACAGTGGTATATTGTTATCCTCATTTTTGTTAATTCTAGAATTTTTTTTTCCACAAGAGTTGCTTGAATGTTCTGTCTATTACTCTATAATTTGTTGTTTAATCTTCTTAAGTTTGTATTTTTCTTTATATACACATTACTATTTATATTTATTTTTTAAATTTTTATTATTAATTTATTCTTGTTACAACTCAATGGTTATCCCCTCCCTTGTGTCCTCCCATTCTTCCTTCCCTCCCCTTTTCCCCTTATTCCCCTCCCCTATGACTGTTCCTGAGGGGGATTACCTCCCCCTGTATATGCTCATCGGGTATCAAGTCTCTTCTCAGTAACCTGCTGTCCTTCCTCTGAGTGCCACCAGATCTCCGCCTCCATGAGACATGGTCAAATGTGAGGCACCAGAGTACATGAGAAAGTCATATCCCACTCTCCACTCAAATGTGGAGACTGTTCTAACCATTGGCTAGATCTGGGTAGGGGTTTAAAGTTACTGCCTATACTGTCCTTGGCTGGTGCCTTAGTTTGAGCGGGACCCCTGGGCCCAAATCTGCCTATCATAATGTTCTACTTGTGGGTTTCTAGGACCCACTGGATCCTTCTACTTTGTTATTCTCCCATGCTTCTCTCATCTAGAGTCCAAATAGGATGTCCTCCCCTCTGTCCCAGTTTCCTGGTAAGAGAAGGCTTTTGTGGGACACGCCCCTTGAACTAGTATGCAGATATAAGTGAGTATATATCATTTAAGTCTTTCTGCTTCTGGGTTAACTTACTCATTATGATCATTTCTAGCTCAATTCATTTATCCACAAATTTTGGGAATTCCTTGTTTTTAATAGCTGAGTAGTATTCCATAGTGTATACGTACCACAGTTTCTTTACCCATTCCTCTACTGAGGGACACTTAGGCTGTTTCCATGATCTGGCTATTATGAATAAGGCTGCTATGAATATGGTTGAGCAAATTTTCTTGTTGTGTGCTGGAGCGTCTTCTGGGTATATTCCAAGGAGTGGAATAGCTGGGTCTTGAGGAAGCCCTATTCCCATTTTTCTGAGATAGCGCCAGATAGATTTCCAAAGTGGCTGTACTAGTTTGCATTCCCACCAGCAATGAAGGAGTGTTCCTCTCTCCCCACATCCTCGCCAGCATGTGGTGTTGCTTGAGTTTTTTATCTTAGCCATTCTGATGGGTGTAAGATGGAATCTCAGAGTTGTTTTGATTTGCATTTCCCTGATGACTAAGGAGGTTGAGCATTTCTTTAAGTGTTTCTCAGCCATTTGATATTCCTCTGTTGAGAATTTTCTGTTTAGTTACAAGCCCCATTTCTCAATTGGGTTATTTGGTTTGGTGGTGTTTAGTTACTTGAGTTTTTTATATATTTTGGATATTAGACCTTTGTCAGATGTAGGGTTGGTGAAGATCTTTTCCCAGTCTTTAGGCTGTCGCTTTGTTCTCTTGACAGTGTCTCCTGCCTTACAGAAGCTTCTCAGCCTCATGAGGTCCCATTTATTAATTGTTGAAATTAAGGCCTGGGCTGTTGGTGTTCTGTTCAGGTAGTTGTCTCCTGTGCCAATATGTTCCAGGTTCTTCCTTACTTTTTCTTCTAAGTGACTTAGTGTCTCTGGTTTTATGTTGAGGTCTTTAATCCACTTGGATTTGAGTTTTGTGCAAGGTGACAAATATGGGTCCAGTTGCATTTTTTTACACATAGACCTCCAGTTAGACCAGCACCATTTGTTGAAGATGCTATCCTTTTTCCATTGAATGGATTTGGCTTCTTTGTCGAAAATCAAGTGACCATATGTGTGTGGATTCATATCCGGGTCTTCGATTCGATTCCACTGATCAACCAGCCTATTGCTGTGCCAATACCAAGCTGTTTTAATTACTATTGCTTTATAGTACAGTTTGAGATCAGGTATGGAGATTCCTCTGGAGCACCTTTTATTGTACAAGATTGTTTTAGCTATTCTGGGTTTTTTGTTTTTCTATATGTAGTTCAGAATTGAACTTTCAATGTCTTTAAAAAATTGTGTAGGTATTTTGATAGGGATTGCATTGAATCTGTAGATTGCTTTTGGTAGGATGGCCATTTTTACTATGTTAGTTCTCCCAATCCATGATCAAGGAAGATCATTCCATCTTCTCAGGTCATCTTCAATCTCTTTTTCAGAGTTTTGAAATTTTTTTCAAACAAGTCCTTCACTTGCTTAGTTAGAGTGACTCTTAAATATTTTATATTGCTTGTGGCTAATGTGAAGGGTGTGGCTTTCCTAATTTCTTCCTCTGCAAGCTTGTCATTTGTGTATAGAAAGGCTACAGACTTTTTTGAGTTAATTTTGTATCAGGCTAATTTGCTGAAGGTGTTTATCAGCTTTAGGAGTTCTCTGGTGGAATTTTGAGGGTCACTTATGTACACTCATCTGCAAGTAATTTGACTTCCTCCTTCCCCATTTGGATACCCTTGATCTCCTTTTTTTTGTCTTATTGCTCTGGCTAGAACTTCAAGTACTATATTGAAGAGATATGGAGAAAGTGGGCAGCCTTGCCTTGTTCCCGATTTTAGAGGAATTTCCTTGAGTATCTCACCATTTACTTTGATTTTGGCTATTGGCTTGCTGTATATAACCTTTATTATGTTTAGGAAAGTGCCTTGTATCCCCGATCTCTCTAAAACTTTAAACATGAATGGGTGTTGAATTTTATCAAATGCTTTCTTTGCATGTAGAGAGATGATCATGTGGTTTATTATTTTCAGATTGTTTATATGGTGGATTACATTGATGGATTTCCATATATTAAACCATCTCTGCATGCCTGGAATGAAGCCTACTTGGTTATGATGAATGATATCTTTGATGTGTTCTTGTATTCGATTTGCAAGTATTTTATTTAGTATTTTTGCATCCATGTTCATAAGAGAAATTGGCCTGAAATTCTCTTTCTTTGTCCAGTCTGTGTGAGGTTTAGGTATCAATGTGACTATGGCCTCATAGAATGAATTTGGTAATTTTCCATCCAATTCTATCTTTTGGAGTAGCTTGAAGAGTATCGGTGTTAGCTCACCCTTGAAGGTCTGGTAGAATTCTGCACTGAAACTATCTGGCCCTGGGCTTTTTTTGGTTGGGAGACTATCAATGATTGCTTCTATTTCTGTAGGGGAAATGGGACTATTTAGCTTGTTTATCTGTTCTTCACTCAACTTTGGCAAATGAAATTGATCAAGAAAATTGTCCATTTCCCTTAGATTTTCAAATTTTGTGGCATATATGCCTTCAAAGTAGGATCTTATGATTCTTTGTATTTCTTCAGTGTCTGTTGTTATGTCTCTCTTTTCATTTCTGATTTTGTTGATTTCAATACTGTCTCTCTGCCTTTTAGTTAGTTTGGCTAATGGTCTGTCTATCTTGTTGATTTTCTTAAAGAACCAGCTCTTGGTTTTGTTGATTCTTTGGACTGTATTCTTAGTTTCTAATTTGTTAATTTCATCCCTGAGTTTGATTATTTCTAGACTTCTACTCCTTTTGGGTGTTTCTGCTTCTTTTTTTTTTTTTTTTTTTTTTTTTAGGGCTTCCAGTTATGTCATTAAAATGCTTATGTGCGATGTTTCCAATTTCTTTTTAAAGGCACTTAGCGCTATGAATTTTCCTCTTAGCACTGTTTTCAAAGTATCCCACAAATTTGGGTATGCTGTTCCTTCATTTTCATTGAATTTCAGAAACTCCTTGATTTTTTTCTTTATTTCTTCCCTGACCCTGGTGTCATTTAGCAGAGAGTTGTTTAGTTTCCACATACGTGTAGGCTTTTTATTATTTCTGTTGTTGTTGAATTACAGCCTAAGAGCATGGTGATCTGATAGGATACAGGGTATTATTTCAATCCTCTTGTATCTATTGAGGCTTGCTTTGTGACCTATAATGTGAACAATTTTGGAGAAGGTTCCATGGGGTACAGAGAAGAAGGTGTATTCTTTCTTGTTTGGGTGAAAGGTTCTATAGATATCTGTTAGATCCATTTGACCCATGGCATTGGTTAAATATGTTACCTTTTGGTTTAGTTTCTTTTTCAATGACTTATCCTTCAGTGAGAGTGGGGTGTTGAAGTCCCCCACTATTATTGTGTGGGGATCAATGTGTGGTTTAAGCTTTTTTTAGCAGATCTTTTACAAATGTGGGTGCCTTTGTATTGGGAGCAGAGATGTTCAGAATTGTGATGTCATCTTGGTTGACTTTACCTTTGATGAGTATGAAGTGTCCTTCCTCATCCCTTTTGATTAATTTTGGTTGAAAGTCTATTTTGTTCAATACTAAAGTGGCTATGCCTGCTTGCTTCTTGTGACCATTTGCTTGGAATATTTTTTCCCATTCTTTTACCCTGAGGTAATGCCTATCATTATGGGTGAGATGTGTTTCTTGAATGCAGAAGAATATTGGATCTTGTTTATGCACCCATTCAGTTAGTCTGTGTCTGTTTATTGGAGAATTGATTCCATTGATGTTGAGAGATATTAATGACCAATAACTGTTAAGAACTTAATTTTGATGTTGGTTCCAGTCGAGCGTTTGTGTAGTTGTGTTTTTGCCATGGGATAGTTATCTATTTTCTGAGTAGTTTTCATTGTAGCTTGACCCTTTGGGATGGAGTTTTCTTCTAGAACTTTCTCTAAAGCTGGATTTGTGGATAGGTACTGTTTGAATTTGTTTTTGTCATGGAATATTTTGTTTTCTCCATCAATGATTATTGATTGTTTTGCTGGGTAAAGTAGTCTGGCCTGGCATCTTTGGTCTCTTAGAGTTTGCAGGATCTCTGTCCAAGCCCTTCTGGCTTTAATGGTCTTTGCTGAGAAGTCGGGTGTAATTCTGATACGTTTGCCATTAAATGTTATTTGGCCCTTTTCCCTTGCAGCTTTTAATATTTTTTCTTTGTTCTGTATGTTTTGTGTTTTGATTATTATGTGACGGGCAGTTTTTCTTTTCTGGTCAATTCTATTTGGTGTTCTGTAGGCCTCTTGTGTGTTTATAGGCATCTCTTTCTTTAGATTGGGGAAATTTTCTTCTACGATTTTATTGAGAATATTTTCTTGGCCTTGGAGACTGATATCTTCTCTTTCTTCAATGCCTATTATCCTCAGATTTCTTCTTTTCATGGTGTCCTTAATTTCTTAGATGTTTTGTGTCAGGAGTTTTACAGATTTCGCATTTTCCTTAATGGTTGCTTCAAGGTCTGTGATTGTATCTTCTAGACCTGAGATTCATTCTTCCATCTCTTGGATTCTGTTAGAAAAGCTCACCTCTGTGTTGCTCGCCTTCTTCTCTGAGGTCTCACATTCTCGTTTTTCTTCTGTCTGTGTGTTTATCATTGAATCTATTTTCGTCTTCAGATTTTGAACTGATTTTTTGATTTCTTTCATCTGGTTGTTTGCATTTTCCTGAAAAATTTCCAGTTCCACTCTATGTGCTTCTTTTATGTCTCTCACCTGTCTGGCTGCGTCCTCCTGCATTTGATTGCGAATTTTATTTTTTTCCTTCATTAATATCCTCATTACTAAGGATTTGAGGTCATTTTCTTGTATTTCTGTTGTATTTGAGTTTTCTGGGTTGTTTTCTTTGGGATAGCTGGAAACTGGAGACGCCGTGTTGTTTTGGGGGTTTTTGAGTATGCTTTTATGCTGTCCTTTAGACATCTTGGTGCCTTTGATTTTGTTGCATTGCTTCCAGAGTTGGATGGAGGGAGTCTGATGTTCACTTGTTTTCTGATGATTTCCATAGGCTGGAAGCTCTGATACTTCATTGGTGTGGATGTTAGGAGGTTAGCCCTGTCGTTTTGATCTCTCACAGCCAGTGATCCTCAGCTCCCCTGTGCTGTCGGTCCTGTAATCGTTCTGTGTCTCTGAATGAGCGTTGGGTCAGGGCAAGGTATCCACAGCCTTCTGGGTTCCCTGCCAAGTCCAGCCAGGAACACTGGGCCTGAACCACACTCCGAGCTTAGCTAGATTCTCAGGGCCTGAACTGTCTGCCGAGCTCAGCTAGGGATTCTGGGCACAAAATGCACACAGGGTCCAGCCGAATTTTTGGGGGCTGGGGCTGTGCACCAAACTCAGCTATGGGCTTTTGGCCCAAAGTGTGTGCTGTGGTCAGTTATTGATTCAGGGCCTGAACTGTCCACCAAGCTCAGCCAGGAATTCTGGATTCAAACTGCACACTGTATCCAACCAGAGTCTTAGAGCCAGGACTGTGCCAAAAGCTCCATCCAGAGTCTCTGGGCCTAAACTGTCTGCCAAGCACAGTTAGGGTCTCAGGCCCCAAACTGCATGCGAAGCTCCACCTGAGTCTCCGGGGCTGAATTGTGCTCAGCTAGGAACTCTGGACTCACACTGCACGCTGAATTCAGCCCGGGACTCCGGGGCTATACTGCGTGGATAGTCCAGCCAGAGTCTTGGAGCCGCCAAGCCTGTGTGCACAGCTCAACTAGAGTCTCTGGGCCCAATCTGCCCGGCAAGTCCAGCTAGGGCCTCTGGGCTGAATCTGCGTGCTGACTTCAGCCTGTGTTAGCGCCCCAGAACTGCCCGCTGAGCTGTGCTAGTGTCTTGGGCAGAACTGCTCGTTGATGTGAGCTAGTGCCTCTGGTGGAGCTGAGTGCTCCACCCAGCCTGTGTCACAGCTGGAGAACTGCAGCTGCACTGAGCTGGTGCCTCTTGTGGAACTGAGAGCTCTGCCCAGCCTGCGTCACAGCAGGAGAACTGCGGCTGCACTGAGCTGGTGCCTAGGGTGGAATTGAGCGCTCCACCCAGCCTGTGTCACAGCAGGGGAGCTGTGGATGAGTTGAGCTAGTGCCTAGGGCAGAATTGCTTGCTGCGCTGAGACAGTGTCTCCACGGTACTACACACTGAGCTGAACCTGGGACTCTGGGGCTGAACTGTCTGCCGAGTCCAGTTTGGGTCACAAGGCACCATGTGACTGAAATCCCGTCCAGAGGTCCAGAATCCCCTCTCCCGCAGCAACTCCCACTGGCCACCACACTAATCCCCTCCACCGGAAGGCTCAGAGCTGCAAACCTCAGCCACTGCCACTGCTGACGCTGGTGCTGCCGCTGTTGTTGCTGCCTCTGCCACTGCTGCTACGATCCGAGAAAATCTGCGCTCCTCCCGTGTGCAGGGGCATGCAGGTCCTCCGCACCCTGGTCCCTCCGAACCGTGGAGTACTCCCGCTGCTGTGGTGTGGGGACCTTGGTGTTCCTGGCTCAGAAACTTGTGCAATTCCCTGAATTGTTCACTGGAACCTCCAAACATGGTTCACACTGCTCGCCGCCATCTTGGATCCACTATTTTTTTTTCTTTTTTTTTTTTTTAATTAATTTATTCTTGTTACATCTCAATGTTTATCCCATCCCTTGTATCCTCCCATTCCTCCCCCCCCATTTTCCCATTATTCCCCTCCCCTATGACTGTTCCTGGGGGGGATTACCTCCCCCTGTATATTCTCATAGGGTATCAAGTCTCTTCTTGGCTACCTGCTGTCCTTCCTCTGAGTGCCACCAGGTCTCAGATGCAGAGAAAGCATTTGATAAAATTCAACACCCATTCATATTTAAAGTTTTAGAGAGATCGGGGATACAAGGCACTTTCCTCAACATAATAAAGGCTATATACAGCAAGCCAATAGCCAAAATCAAAGTAAATGGTGAGATATTCAAGGAAATTCCTCTAAAATCGGGAACAAGGCAAGGCTGCCCACTCTCTCCATATCTCTTCAATATAGTACTCGAAGTTCTAGCCAAAGCAATAAGACATCAAAAGGAGATCAAGGGTATCCAAATGGGAAAGGAGGAAGTCAAGTTATCCCTATTTGCAGATGATTGGATCCACTATTTATATTTATATATGTGAGTGTTTTGGCTACGTTTATGTATGTACACCACATGCATGGTTGGAATATACAGAGAGTAGAAGAGGGCAGCAGATTCCCTGGAACTGTAGTTATGAATGGTTGTGAGCCAGAATGTCGGTTCTGGAAACAGAACCTGGGCCCTCCTCAAAAAGCAAACATTTTTCTTAATCACTGAGCCACCCCTCAAGCACACTAAGTGAATTTTAAGTAAAATCTCTTCATGTTCATTCATAGGTTTAATTCACTTGTTATGATATGATAGAATTCAGGATAGTAATTCAATTTGCCTACAATCATGTATAAAACTATTCTTAGTTTTAGTTTTCATGATGTTCTCACATGGAATAATTTTAGCTGTCAACCTGTCTTAACCTATAACCATATAGAAAGAGAGTCTTAAAGGAGGAATTATCTAGATTAGATGGACAGTAGGTATGACTGTGGAGATTTTTCTTTATTAATTGGGTCAATTGAGGTGGGATGAGACACACTATATATTATTATAATCTTGTGGCCCAGACCCTGAACTGTATTGATGAAAGGAATGATCTGCACACTTGCAAGCATGCAAGTATTTATTATTTCTCTGCAGTTGACTGTGGATATGATATTGTTTCGATGCCTTAGGGTCCTGCCTTGAGTTTTTCAAAATAATAAAATATAATATAGAAGTTTAAGCCCAAAACACCCCATTTCTCCCTTAAGTTTTTTTTGTCAGTGTATTTTATCACAGTAGCAGAAATAAAATTGGAACACAGTCTATGATCTATTTTAAAGTATGATCCATATACTGCTGAGAAAAATGTACATTCTTTAGTGCTCAGATGAATGTTTTGTAGATGTTGGTAAAATTATGCTGCTCTATGTTTTCATATAACTCCGTTGTTTCTCTGCTTAAGTTTTATCTGGTTGATCAATCCCTTGTTGTAAGTGGTATACTGAAATAACCTGCTGTTACTGTATTGTAGTAATCTGTGGCATATCATTCAGAAGTATTTGACTCATAAAATTATGTGTGCTCAAGATTGATGTACATATTTTAGAGCTGCAATGTCTTCTTCATAGATAGTTTTATTTAAAAGAATAAAGTGCATTCCCTAGTTACAGTTTCTATTGCTGTGAACACTATGACCTAATCAAATTTGGTAGAAATGGCTTATGTGGCTTGCACTTCCAAATCATTGTTAATTATTGCGTGTCTTTACCTCTTCTGATTAGTTTTGGATTAAAGTGTTTTTTTCTCATAGTAGAATACCAATGTCTGTTTATTTGCTGGTTCCATTTGATTTGAATTTTTTGGTCTTTTATTTCTTGGGGGATGAAGTTATTTTTGTTTTCTTTTTAAATTTTTATTTATTAATTTTTTTTTTTTTATTAATTTATTCTTGTTACATCTCAATGTTTATCCCATCCCTTGTATCCTCCCATTCCTCCCCCCCCCATTTTCCCATTATTCCCCTCCCCTATGACTGTTCCTGAGGGGGATTACGTCCCCCTATATATTCTCATAGGGTATCAAGTCTCTTCTTGGCTACTTGCTGTCCTTCCTCTGAGTGCCACCAGGTCTCCCCCTCCAGGGGACATGGTCAAATGTGAGGCACCAGAGTATGTGAGAAAGTCGTATCACACTCTCCACTCAACTGTGGAGAATATTCTGACCATTGGCTAGATCTGGGAAGGGGTTTAAAGTTTACCTCCTGTATTGTCCTTGGCTGGTGCCTTAGTTTGAGCGGGACCCCTGGGCCCAAATCTGCCTATCATATTGTTCTACTTGTAGATTTCTAGGACCCTCTGGATCCTTTTATTTTGCTGTTCTCCCATGCGTCTCTCATTTAGAGTCCCAATAGGATGCCTTCCCCTCTGTCCCAGTTTCCTGGTAAGTGAAGGCTTTCGTGGGACATGCCCCTTGGGCTAGTATGCAGATATAAGTGAGTATATACCATTTGATTCTTTCTGCTTCTGGGTTAACTCACTCATTATGATCATTTCTAGCTCAATCCATTTATCCACAAATTTCGGGAATTCCTTGTTTTTAATAGCTGAGTAGTATTCCATAGTGTATATGTACCACAGTTTCTTTATCCACTCTTCTACTGAGGGACACTTAGGCTGTTTCCATGTTCTGGCTATTATGAATAAGGCTGCTATGAACATGGTTGAGCAAATTTTCTTGTTGTGTGCTGGAGCATCTTCTGGGTATATTCCAAGGAGTGGAATAGCTGGGTCTTGAGGAAGCCCTATTCCCATTTTTCTGAGATAGCACCAGATAGATTTCCAAAGTGGCTGTACTAGTTTGCATTCCCACCAGCAATGAAGGAGTGTTCCTCTCTCCCCACATCCTCGCCAGCATGTGGTGTCGCTTGAATTTGTGATCTTAGCCATTCTGATGGGTGTAAGATGGAATCTCAGAGTTGTTTTGATTTGCATTTCCCTGATGACTAAGGAGGTTGAGCATTTCTTTAAGTGTTTCTCAGCCATTTGATACTCCTCTGTTGAGAATTCTCTGTTTAGTTCCAAGCCCCATTTCTCAATTGGGTTATTCGGTTTGGTGGTGTTTAATTTCTTGAGTTCTTTATATATTTTGGATATTAGACCTTTGTCAGATGTAGGGTTGGTGAAGATTTTTTTCCCAGTCTGTAGGCTGTCGCTTTGTTCTCTTGACAGTGTCTCCTGCCTTACAGAAGCTTCTCAGCCTCATGAGGTCCCATTTATTAATGGTTGACATTAAGGCCTGGGCCGTTGGTGTTCTGTTCAGGAAGTTGTCTCCTGTGCCAATATGTTCCAGGCTCTTTCCCACTTTTTCTTCTAAGTGAGTTAGTGTCTCTGGTTTTATGTTGAGGTCTTTAATCCACTTGGATTTGAGTTTTGTGCAAGGTGACAAATATGGGTCCAGTTTCATTTTTTTTACACATAGACCTCCAGTTAGACCAGCACCATTTGTTGAAGATGCTATCCTTTTTCCATTGAATGGATTTGGCTTCTTTGTCAAAAATCAAGTGACCATATGTGTGTGGATTCATATCTGGGTCTTCGATTCGATTCCACTGATCAACCAGCCTGTTGCTGTGCCAGTACCATGCTGTTTTAAGTACTATTGCTTTATAGTACAGTTTGAGATCAGGTATGGAGATTCCTCCGGAGCATCTTTTATTGTACAAGATTGTTTTAGCTATTCTGGGTTTTTTGTTTTTCCATATGAAGTTCAGAATTGAACTTTCAATGTCTTTAAAAAATTGTGTAGTTATTTTGATAGGGATTGCATTGAATCTATAGATTGCTTTTGGTAGGATGGCCATTTTTACTATGTTAATTCTCCCGATCCATGAGCAAGGAAGATCACGCCATCTTCTCAGGTCATCTTCAATCTCTTTCTTCAGAGTTTTGAAATTTTTTTCATACAAGTCCTTCACTTGCTTAGTTAGGGTAACTCCTAGATATTTTATATTGCTTGTGGCTAATGTGAAGGGTGTGGTTTTCCTAATTTCTTCCTCTGCAAGCTTGTCATTTGTGTATAGGAAGGCTACAGACTTTTTTGAGTTAATTTTGTATCCAGCCAATTTGCTGAAGGTGTTTATCAGCTTTAGGAGTTCTCTGGTGGAGTTTTGAGGGTCACTTATGTACACTATCATATCATCTGCAAAGAGGGATAATTTGACTTCCTCCTTTCCCATTTGGATACCCTTGATCTCCTTTTGTTGTCTTATTGCTCTGGCTAGAACTTCGAGTACTATATTGAAGAGATATGGAGAGAGTGGGCAGCCTTGCCTTGTTCCCGATTTGAGAGGAATTTCCTTGAGTATCTCACCATTTACTTTGATTTTGGCTATTGGCTTGCTGTATATAGCCTTTATTATGTTGAGGAAAGTGCCTTGTATCCCCGATCTCTCTAAAACTTTAATCATGAATGGGTGTTGAATTTTATCAAATGCTTTCTCTGCATCCAAGGAGATAATCATGTGGTTTTTTATTTTCAGTTTGTTTATATGATGGATTACATTGATGGATTTCCGTATATTAAACCATCCCTGCATGCCTGGAATGAAGCCTACTTGGTCATGATGAATGATATCTTTGATGTGCTCCTGTATTCGTTTTGCAAGTATTTTATTTAGTATTTTTGCATCTATGTTCATAAGAGAAATTGGTCTGAAATTCTCTTTCTTTGTTGAGTCTTTGTGAGGTTTAGGTATCAATGAGACTATGGCCTCATAGAATGAATTTGGTAATTTTCCATCCATTTCTATCTTTTGGAGTAGCTTGAAGAGTATCGGTATTAGCTCGCCCTTAAAGGTCTGGTAGAATTCTGCACTGAAACCATCTGGCCCTGGGCTTTTTTTGGTTGGGAGACCATCGATGATTGCTTCTATTTCTGTCGGGGAAATGGGACTATTTAACTTGTTTATCTGTTCTTCACTCAACTTTGGCAAGTGAACTTGATCAAGAAAATCGTCCATTTCCCTTAGATTTTCAAATTTTGTGGCGTATATGCCTTCAAAGTAGGATCTTATGATTCTTTGAATTTCTTCAGTGTCTGTTGTTATGTCTCCCTTTTCATTTCTGATTTTGTTGATTTCAATACTGTCTCTCTGCCTTTTAGTTAGTTTGGCTAATGGTCTGTCTATCTTGTTGATTTTCTCAAAGAACCAGCTTTTGGTTTTGTTGATTCTTTGGACTGTTTTCTTAGTTTCTAATTTGTTAATTTCAGCCCTGAGTTTGATAATTTCCAGGCGTCTACTCCTCTTGGGTGTTTCTGCTTCTTTTTTTTCTAGGGCTTCCAGTTGTGTTGTTAAGATGCTTATGTGCGATGTTTCCAATTTCTTTTTAAAGGCACTTAGTGCTATGAATTTTCCTCTTAGCACTGCTTTCAATGTATCCCACAAATTTGGGTATGTTGTTTCTTCATTTTCATTGAATTTCAGAAACTCCTTGATTTCTTTCTTTATTTCTTCCCTGACCCAGGTGTCATTTAGCAGAGAGTTGTTTAGTTTCCACAAACGTGTAGGCTTTTTGTTATTTCTGTTGTTGTTGAATTGCAGCCTAAGAGCATGGTGATCTGATAGGATACAAGGTATTATTTCAATCCTCTTGTATCTGTTGAGGCTTGCTTTGTGACCTACGATGTGATCAATTTTGGAGAAGGTTCCATGGGGTGCAGAGAAGAAGGTGTATTCTTTCTTGTTTGGGTGAAAGGTTCTATAGATATCTGTTAGATCCATTTGACCCATGGCATTGGTTAATGATGTTATTTCTCGGCTTAGTTTCTGTTTCAATGACTTATCCTTCAGTGAGAGTGGGGTGTTGAAGTCTCCCACTATTATTGTGTGGGGATCGATGTGTGGTTTAAGCTTTTTTAGGAGATCTTTTACATATGTGGGTGCCCTTGTATTGGGAGCATAGATGTTCAGAATTGTGATGTCATCTTGGTTGACTTTACCTTTGATAAGTATGAAGTGTCCTTCCTCATCCCTTTTGATTAATTTTGGTTGAAAGTCTATTTTGTTCGATACTAAAATGGCTACACCTGCTTGCTTCTTGTGACCATTTGCTTGGAATATTTTTTTCCAACCTTTTACCCTGAGGTAATGCCTTTCATTATGGGTGAGATGTGTTTCTTGGATGCAGAAGAATGTTGGGTCTTGTTTATGTACCCATTCGGTTAGTCTGTGTCTTTTTATTGGAGAATTGAGGCCATTGATGTTGAGAGATATTAATGACCAGTGACTGTTAAGAGTCTTAATTTTGATGTTGTTTCCAGTCGAGCGTTTGTGTAGTTGTGTTTTTGCCATGGGATAGTTATCTATTTCCTGGGTAGTTTTGGTTGTAGCTTGACCCTTTGGGATGGAGTTTTCCTTCTAGTACCTTCTGTAAAGCTGGGTTTGTGGATAGGTACTGTTTGAATTTGTTTTTGTCATGGAATATTTTGTTTTCTCCATCAATGGTTATTGATAATTTTGCTGGGTAAAGTAGTCTGGCCTGGCATCTGTGTTCTCTTAGGGTTTGCAGGATCTCTGTCCAGGACCTTCTGGCTTTTATGGTCTCTGCTGAGAAGTCAGGTGTAATTCTGATAGGTTTACCATTAAATGTTATTTGGCCCTTTTCCCTTGCAGCTTTTAATATTTTTTCTTTGTTCTGCATGTTTTGTGTTTTGATTATTATGTGGCGGGCAGTTTTTCTTTTCTGGTCAATTCTATTTGGTGTTCTGTAGGCCTCTTGTATGTTTATAGGCATCTCTTTCTTTAGATTGGGGAAATTTTCTTCTATGATTTTGTTGAGAATAGTTTCTGGGCCCTGGAGTCTGATGTCTTCTCTTTCTTCAATGCCTATTATCCGCAAATTTCTTCTTTTCATGGTGTCCTTAATTTCTTGGATGTTTTGTGTCAGGAGTTTTCCAGATTTGGCATTTTCTTTAATGGTTGATTCAATATCTGTGATTGTATCTTCTAGCCCTGAGATTCGTTCTTCCATCTCTTGGATTCTGTTAGAAAAGCTCACCTCTGTGTTGCTCGCCTTCTTCTCTGAGGTCTCACGTTCTCGTTTTTCTTCTGTCTGTGTGTTTATCATTGAATCCATTTTCATTTTCAGATCTTGAACTGATTTTTTGATTTCTTTCATCTGATTTTTTGTATATTCCTGAGTTTCTTCCATTGCCTCTTTATAGGTCTTCAGAGCTTGAACCGTTTTAGCTATTTCTTTCATCTGGTTGTTTGCATTTTCCTGCAATTTTTCCAGTTCCACTCTATGTGCTTCTTTTATGTCTCTCACCTGTTTGTCTGCGTCTTCCTGCATTTGATTACGAATTTTATTTGTTTCCTCCATTATCATCCTCATTACTAAGGATTTGAGGTCATTTTCTTGTATTTCCGTTGTATTTGAGTTCTCTGGGTGGTTTTCTTTGGGATAGCTGGAAACTGGAGACGCCATGTTGTTTTGGGGTTTTTTGCGTATGCTTTTTCGTTGTCCTTTAGACATCTTGCCGTCTTTGTTTTTGTTGGGTAGCTTCCAGAGTTGAATGGAGGGTGTCTGATGATAGATTCACTTGTTTTCTTACGATTTCCCTAGGCTGCGAGCTCAAAGCTTCACTGGTGTGGATGTTAGGAGGTTAGCCCTGTTGTTCTGGTCTCTCACAGCCAGTGATCCTCAGTCCCTCTCTGCTGTGGATCCTGCAATTGTTCTGGGTCTCTGAATGAGCGTTGGGTCAGGCCAAGGTATCCACAGCCTTCTGTGTTCCCTGCCAAGTCCAGCCAGGAGCACTGGGACCGAACTTATTTATTAATTTATTCACTTTTACATCCAAGTTGTAGCCCACTCTCTCCTCTCCTCCTGGTTGGTGCACATCCCTCCCTCTTTACCCCCCTCTACCCTATTCCTCAGAGAAAGGGAGACCCCTACTAACCTACCCCAGCACATGAAGTGCATCAAGACTGAGAACATCTTCTTCCCCTGTGGCCTGGCGAGGTAGCCCATCTAGGAGAAGTGATCAATAAGCAGGTAATAGAGTCCACATCAGAGACAGGCCCTGCTACTCTTACTAGAAAACCCACAAGCAGCCTGAGCTACCCATTGGTTACAATTGTGTAGGGGTCCTAGGTCCAGTCCATGCATAGACCTTGGCATGTTCTTCAGTCTCAGAACGCCCTTCTAGGCCTTGGTTAGTTGGCTCTGTTGGTCTTCTGGAGCTCCTATCACCTCCTGGTCCTTCTATCTTTCCCCTCATTTTTCTACAAGACTATACACTTCACCCATTGTTTGGCTGTGACTCTCAGTATCTGTTTCAATATGCTGCTGGGTAGAGCCTTTCAGAGGACAGATATACTAGGGCCCTCTCTACAAGCATAGGCAAGCAACATTAATAGTGTTGTGTCAGGAGTTGGCTCTTTCCCATTGGGTGGGTGTCAAGTTAAACCAGGCATTGGTTGGACAGTCTTTCCATCACTATTCTACCATTATACTTGCACATCTTGTAGGCAGTGTAAATTTAGGGTGAAAGTTTTTGTGGGTGATTTAGTGTTCCCCTCCTTCTATTAGGAGTCCTGTCCAGTTAGAGGGTGTCTACTTCAGTCTCCATGATTATGCTACTATGAGTCTCAGCTGGAGTCACTCCTATATCTTCCATGAAGCCTAACCTGTTCTAGGTTTTCAGCTTGTCACCAAGAAGCCTTCACTTACAGTTTCTCTTCTCTCTGAAGGCCCTCTGTCCTCCTATCCCTGCTCTCCCTAGCTCTGATTTCCATCCTCATTACTCTTTATGCTCTTTCTCTTACTTTTTCCCTCACTTCAACCACTTCTGCTGTTGATTCTATTTCCCGTTCAGTGTGAGATTTAAGCATCTCCCCTAGGTCCTCCTTGTTTTATTATTTATTCTCTTTAGATCTCTAAATTGTAGTATGTTTATTCTGTACCATATGAATGAGTACATACCACGTGTATCTTCTGGGTCTGGGTTACCTCACTCAGGATGATCTTTTCTGGTTTCATCCATTTGCCTGAAAATCTCATTGTTTCTTTTTTAATAGCTGAGTAGTATTCCATTTGTAAATGTACCACAGATTTTGTTTTTGTTTGTTTGTTTGACTTTTTAATCCATTCTTCAGTTGAGGGACATCTAGGATGTTTCCAGATTCTGGCTATTATGAATAAAGCTGCTATGAACAAAGCTGAACAAGTGTCTTTGTTGTATGGTAGGGCATCTTTAGAGTATATGCCCAGGAGTGGTATAGCTAATTCTTGAGGTAGAGCTATACTCAGTTTTTGTGAAAGTGTAAGATTGATTTCCAAGGTAGATGTACACATCTATGCTCCCACCAGCAATGGAGGAGTATTCCCCATTCTCCACATCTTCATCAGCATGTGCTGTCACTTGAGTTTTGATCTTAGCCATTCTGATGGGTATAAGATGGAATTTCAGAGTCCTTTTTATTTACATTTCCTTGATGACTAAGGACAGTGAGCATTTTTAAGTACTTCTCTGGCATTCTAGATTTCCTCTGTTGAGAATTCTGTTTAGTTCTGTACCCATTTTTTAAATGAGTTATTTGGTTTATTGGTGTTTAATGTTTTGAGTTATTTATATATTTTGAAGATGAGTCCTTTGTTGGATCTAGGATTGGTGAGGACATTTTTCCAATCTCTAGACTGCCATTTCATTCTATTGACAGTGTTCTTTGCTGTACAGAAGCTTTTCAGTTTCAAGAAGTCCTATTTATTGATAGTTGATCTTAGAGCCCGAGCTGTTGCTGTTTTGTTCAGGAAGTTGTCTATTGTGCCAGTGAGTTCAAGGATCTTTCTCACTTTCTCTTCTAATAGATTTAGTGTTTCAGGTTTTATGTTAGGTCCTTGATCCACTTGGAATTGAATTTTGTGCAGGGTGATAAATATGGATCTATTTGCATTTTCTACATTATACACAGTTAGACCAGCACCATTTGTTGAAGATGCTATCTTTTTTTTTTTCATTGTATGTTTTTGGTTCCTTTGTAAAAAATCAAGTATCCATAGGTGTGTGCATTTATTTCTGGATCTATGATTTGATTCCATTGGTCAACCAGTCTATTTCTATGTCAATACCATGCAGTTTTTATTACTAGTGATCTATAGAATAGCTTGAAGTCAGGGATGGAGATATCTCCAGAAGTTTTTTGTTGTTGCTGCTGAAAAATCAGTATTTATGTTTCCTGCAACCCCTGACCAACCCAAACAAAAACATATATAATGCTTAAGGAAATAAGAACATATATAATGCTAAAAGGAATAAGCATAAAAGAAATCTAATTGGTCAAAGTTAATGAACATAGTCCACATTTTAGTTCAGCCTAACTCAACTTTCAACCTAGAAACCCCATTTTACATATAAATGCAAATAAAATAAAAAATCAGATTAGAAAAATTGTTCTTATTTGATTCAAATTTAATTCTTTGTATCTAGCATCCAATAACATGAAGGGAAGATGAGTTAACCAAAAAGTCTCAGAAGTACTTTTATTGTGTAGGATTGTTTTAGCTATTCTGTTTTTTATATTATTTTAGAATTGTTCTTCCAAGGTCTTTAAAAATTGTGTTGGTATTTTGATGGGAATTGCATTGAGTCTGTAGCTTGCTTTTGGTAAGATGGCAATTTTTACTATGTTAATCCTACCATCCATGAGAATGGCATATCTTTCCATCTTCATTTTATTTCCTTAGATACTTGAAATTCATGTCATACAGGTCTTTGATTTGCTTGGTTAGACTTACACCAAGATACTTTATATTATTAGTGGTTATTGTGAAGGGTGTAGTTTCCCTCATTTCTTTCTCAGCCCATTTGTCATTTGTATATTGGAGGGCTACTGATTTTTTGAAGTAATTTTGTATTCAGCCACTTTGATGAAGGGAAGTGTATTTTCTTACTAGGGTGTTTGTTCTTGTAGGGTAGCTAGAGTGTCTCTTAAAAGTAAAGAATGTGATTCTTAATAGCCTCATATAAAGAGGGGGTGAGGACATGAAACATAAGATATATTACCAGTGTATCATATCTTTTTAATATGCATTTTATTATAATTTATTCACACTTTACATTCTAGTTGTTATCCTCTTGCTTTTGTCTTCCTATTCTAAACCACCCTCCCTCTTCTACCTTATTCCCCTCCCTAGACCTCAGACAGGGAGGGGCCCTCATTCCCCACTGTCTGGCCACAGCCTATCCAGTATTATCAGAATAGCCTGCATCTTCTTCCATTGTCTTTCCATAAGGCCATCCTGACAAGGACTAGTGATCAAATAGTGGGCTCCCGAGTGCATGTCAGAGATTCAGCGGCAGTACCCCTTCACCCTCCCACTTAGAGAATGAGCTGTCCATCAGCTACATCTGAGCAGGCAGTCTAGGTTCTTTGAATGTCCTTGATTGGTGCATCAGTTTGTGCAGACCCCTGAGTACATATCTGCAGGCCTTCATGATCTCCTGGAGCTGCTGACCCCTCCCTGTCCTTCCACCCCTGTATTCTTTCCTACAACTTTCAGTTCTCAGCCCAGAGTCCTGCTTAAAGTCCCAGTATCTGTCCCAATCCTTTGCTAGGTAGAGTCCCCCAGAAGACATCTATGTTGAGCTGATATCTACATATAAGAGAGTATATATACCATGCATGTCTTTCAGGGTCTGGGTTATCTCACTCAGGATGATCATTTCTGGTTCCATCCATTTGCCTGTAAATTTCAAGACTTCCTTGGTTTTAGTAGCTGAGTAGTGTTCCGTTGTGTAAATGTACCACAGCTTCTTTATCCATTCTTTTATTGAGGAACATCTAGGCTATTTCCAGACTCTAGATATTATGAATAAAGCTGCTATGAACGTAATTGAGCAAATTTCCTTGTTGTATGGTGGAGCATCCTTCAGGTACATGGCCCTAACTTTCCCTCTTGCATTATTTATCAACTTCATTCTGTTAATTTTCTTTCTCTGGAGAATCATATTACATGAATACATCAACAATTAACACCTATATCTGTAGTAGGATACATAAACTTTGGGTATAAAACTATGAGTGGTAGAGATGGATAACATAGAGAGTATATTTTTAGCTTTTTGAGAAACCTCTGTGCTGACATCCACAGTAGCTGTATGTTTATACTATTATCAACAATAAGTAATTGTTTTTTCCTTTAGCCTATGTTTACCAGCACCCCTTGATATTGTTTTCCTTGATAATGACTATTATGATTGAGGTCAGATGGAATATCCAAGTGGTTTTAATTTTTATTTTCTCAATGATTAAATATGTTGAACACATTAAAAAAATCTTTTGAGAACTCTGTTATATAGACTATTTTATTGGGTTGTTTGTTTTACTGATGTTTATTTTTTGAGTTATTTGTATATTTAACACACTGAGATTTTGTCAAATGCATAGTTAGTAAAAATTCTCTTTTATTGTGTTGGCCAGCTGCGCACTCAACAGAAGTCTGCTGTTCAGAGATTTTTAGTTACACAAGGTCCCATTTGTTCATTGTTGGCCTATTTCTTAAGTAACTCTGGTCCTATCCATAGCCATATCTTTTTAAAAATTATTTTATTTTTGTACATATACATTTTTATTATTACACACACATGCACACATATAATAGATTATCTATGCTAAGAAGAAACATGACACAACCAGGAATTATATAAATGTTACATTCTTAGTGTTTTGGCTATTTGTATTTGACAGCCTTGAAGGAGGCATCTTTCCTATCTTGGTTCATCAAAATTTCTGAATGTAAATCAATTTCTATTACATATTGTCATTATCAACTTAGAACACCTATCTAGATATAAAACCATCTTAACCCCTAAATAATTAAGCTTAATTGTAAAACTAAGCTACCTGGTCTTCAATTCCCTCAGAGACTTGCTGGGAGTGCAGGTTAGTTGCTTTCCAAATGAAAAGATGACAGAGACAATTTTCTACTGAAGAATCACCCATAACTCTCTATAACATTGGAGCATCTTCTTCAGCCTTCTGGCCCAATATATCAAACAAACATTTTTGCAAGACAGGAACTATTGAGGACTTGCTTCCCTGTCTTGGCAGAATTTGGCCATCGACTTTGCCTGCATCCAAGCTTGCCCCCCCCCCCTTTTTTAAAGGCAGAATTCTACCTGTGGCAGAAATGAGGACCTTTTGCCCAGTAGCTAGTTTGCCTCATTTGAAGCCATCTCCGTAAGGAGGTTCTTTGATGCTCACCATCTTCTTTGAGGTAGGCTGGGTGTTGCTAGGAGTTAACCAGTCTCATTGTCAATGAATCTTTAAAGTAATAAAATCAATGGCATAACCATATCTTAAAAGGTACTATCTACTTTTAATTCTATCAGTTTCACATATTCAAGTCTGATGTTCAGGTCTTTATTTTATCTGATGTGGAGTTTTGTGCAGGTCTATGTCATTCTCCATGTATATATCACATTTTCAAATTGACTGTCTTTTCTCCCATGCATATTTTTATCCCTTACTCAAAAGTAAAATATATATAGTTGTGGGGACTTATAACTGAACCCTCTAATTCATTTTATTTCATTTCCATTATCAGCATTTAAAAAGTCACTTAAAAAAACTAACATATGCTAATATCCAAAGGAATATTCTTTTGTTAGAGGGTTTATTTACGTATTCTGGGTATTTTATGCTTTCTTTTGAATTTGAATATTGTTTTCTCTATTTATGTGAATAATGGCACTGAAATGTTCTTTGGTATTACACTGAATCTGTAGATTGCTTTTGATTGGACTTTTGCATTTTCTAGTATTTTTCTCATTTTTCCAGCTTTATTACTATGCTTATATTTTGAAAGGTAGGGTATTGTGAATAGGATTGTTTTCCTAATGTATTTATCAGTATGCTCATTATCAGTATTAGAAGGATTTTTTGTGTATTTTACACTTAACTTTATTATTAATATCTAGCTTTATTCCACTGTAGTTAGATAAAATACAGGAAGTTATTTTAATTATCTTATCTTTGTTGAAATTTAAGCATTCCAATATGTGATCAATTTTAGAGAAATTCTGGGGGCTGTTAAGAATAATAGATACTCTATAGTATTTCAATTGCATGTTCTGTAAATATTTTTAGGTCAATTTGACCTATGATGTTTTTACTTCCAGTATTTCTTTGTTGACCCTTTTTTTCTGGATTATCTATACAATGTTGAGAATGGGAAATTGAAATCTCCTAATATTAACGTGCTGGAGTTAACCTACCATTTCAAATTTAGTAACATTTGTTTTTAAAACTTAGGTCTGCTTGTGTTTTTGCATTGCATAAAGGTTTAATATCCTTTGAGTGGATTTTTTTCTTTGTCAGTATTAAGTTACCATCTACATATCTTTGATTGGATTGAATTTGCAATCTATTTTGTAATAATGATCCTGATTCCTTACTCAAATTGTTGGTTTCTGTTTTTTATAGAAAAATTGAGCCCATTAATATTCAGTGTTATTATAGAAAATTTTATATTGATTCCAGTTATTTCATTAATTTGTTAATGCAGAGTATTTATTATTACTCTTTTTCTAAACAACTACGTAGCATTGTTTTTTCCTGCAGTCACTAGGATTTATTTCTTTCTCTTTATTCTGAACGTTTCCAAGGGCTAACTTAGTGATTATAAATTCCTTTAATCTGTTTTCATCACTGAGAATTATATTTTGTCCTTTATGAGAGACAGTTTTGTCAGGTATATTATCCTGGGTTGGCTAATGTGTTGTTTTTGTTTTTGTTTTAGAACTTGAAATATATCTTTCTAAGACTTTCTGTTGTTTAAGTTTTCCATTGAAAACTTAGCTGCTGTTCTGATGTGTCCAGATTTATATATGACTTGTTTCTTCTCACAGTTTCAGTGAAGTTTTTTTTAATTTTGTAGATTTACTGCAGTAAGTACAATATGACAGAAGGAGATTCTTTTCTGCTCATGTTTTTAGAATTCTGTGCTCTTCTAATGCCTAGATGGGTATTAGTTTCTCTATATTTGAGGATTTTCTACTAAGATTTTCTTGATACTATTTTCTGTGCTTTTGATATGAAGTTCTCCTTCTATTGTCATAATTTACTGATTCATGTCCCCAAAGTTATGCATGTTTAGTTCTTTGGAAATTTATCACTGATCTTGACTAAGTGACCCCAGTCCTCTATCTCGTCTTCAAGCACTGCTATCATGTCCTTCTTATGGCTTCTATTAGCAAAGTTTTCCATTGAATTTCTATTTGACTTATTGAATTTTTTATTTCCATCATTGTTTCAGTTTGGTTTTTTCTTCAGTATGTCTATGTACTTATTGAGTTCTATTTTCCTATGAGGAAATCACTTCCTTGCCTCATAATGCTGTTGGTATATGTCCTCTTAAAATTCATTTTGGAGTTTATTTACATGTTATTTGACTTCCATTAAGATATTTTTTGTCCTTCAGCAAACCAGAGAAACATCCTAAAATCCATAGACAGCACAGAAAAATATTAATTATCTAAAGAGAAGGAGTTATTCTTCATATATCATAATGCCTGGTCTTATACTTTAGAGATGTAGAATTTTCCCAAAAATATCCAGTGTGATATAGGAGCAAAGACTTATGAGTCAGTGGGATAAAACAGACTTAGATATAAGGCTACACAAGTAAAGTCACCAGATTTTTGACAAAGTTGTTTAAAAACATACACAGGGAAATGACAACCTCTTTAGCAAATGGTACTAGAAATATGGATATTATACATCTGGAAAAGTAAATGCAGATTCATTTCTTTCATTTCACGCAAAATAAATTCAAGCTGATCTAAGACCTGAAAACAGCCAAACAAGGCACAATACTTCAGTTATGCTGGTCATTTTTCTAAAATCAATTCAACATAACCTCAAATTATCTGGGGAAAGAAACCTCATTTGAAGACTTGCCTCCATCATATTGGCTTGTGACCATGTCTGTTGGGGGCATTTTATTGTTAGTTGATGTAGAAAGGCCAAGCCCTCTGTGGGAATCATGAATGATAGTATGCCTTAATAAATGCACCTGGACTATATAAGAAAGGCATATGGCCACAGAATAATATAAGTAATATACTATTCAGAATGAAGAGTACTGAAAGCCATAAGAGGATAAACATAAGTCACATCTAGAGGAAAACTAATCAGAATAACAACTGAATCCATAATATAAACTTTAATATCCAGATTATCCTGGAACAATATACTTCAAGTTATAAAAGACCACAGATGGTAGACTAGACGATTGTACCCAGCAAAACCATCTGCTACCACTGAAAAGAAAAGAAAAACTTTCCATGATACAGACTAAATGAATGTATGTTCACAAAACCAGGCCTATATGAATGAATAAACATAACCATATACAATAGAAAGAAAACAAATAAATCTATCATTACTTAAACACAAAGCACAACTAAGAACACAAACAGCAGAAAACAAAAGAAAAAATAAATAAAATTACTGAAATCATTATATATTTTTCAATAATAATTTTAAACATTAATGGTATCAACCTCCAATCAAAAGACAGAGAAGCCAGCTGAATGGATTTAGAAACAAATTTCATCTTTTGGTTGTCCAAAATAATGTTATCTTTAAAGATAGACAATGTCTTAAAGTGAAAGAATAGAAAAAATATTTTAGAAAATTAGATCTTGGAACAAGCAGGTTTGATATCCTAATATGTGAAGAAATATAGTTTAAACTAAAATTAGTCAGAAGAGATAAAGAAGGACTTTTCACTTTAACCAGGGGAATAGTGAACTAAAAGACATTGCAATCCTAAACATATATTCGCTGAACTCTGGAGAATGATAAAAAAAAAAAAAAAAGTAGTGGAGTTAAAGACACAGAATATCCAGCTCAATCAATCATAGCAGGTAATATTAATATCCCAATTTTTTTAATAGACAGGAAAAATTGGAATATGGAAAAATTATCAGAAACATCAACATTAGATAGCGTCAAACACCAAATTGGTGTAACATATCTACAGTAATTCTATCTAAACACCAAAGATACATATTCTACTCAGCAGCCATGGAAACTCGTCTGAAATAGACCACTTAGTAGAACACAAGACAAATCTTAATAAATTCAGACAAATAATAAATTCTATATTGTAACCTACCACAATACAATAAAATTTAAAATCACCAGTAAAGAAATCTCTAGTGATTGCAAAAGCTCATGGAGACCAAACAGTATATTATTAAATGGTGAATGGATCAAAAAGAAATCAAGAAAAAAAAACTTTCCTGGAATTAAACAAAAACTTAAATACAACACAACAAAATGTCTGTGTTACGTAAAAAGCAGTCCTCAGTGGGAAATTTACACTTAAAGGTGTCTACTTTAACATAACAGGAAGAACACAAGTAAATGACTTAATGTTGGAAACAAGAACAAATCAAATCTAAATCACTTAATAATAAAACCAGAAAAGACAATAATGAAATAGGAAAAAAGGAAAGAATACAAAGAACCAATGACTCTAAGCACTGGTACTTTGAGAATATAAAAAAGATTTACAGACCCTTTGCCCAATAAATCAAAAGGAAGAAATGACTTCAGATAACAATATAAGAAAAAGATAAAGAAGCATTCAGTCAACAAAGAAATCCAGAGTCTTATAAGGGGATACTTGAAAAACTATACCTCCCGAGGTTAGAATATATGAAAGAAATGGATGGATTTGTAGATTTATCAAGATCAACAAATTTAAACAAAGAAGTATATAATCTAAATAGAACCATAATAAAGAGGTTGAAAAGCAATAAAAAGGCTTCAAACAAAAATACAAAACAAAGCAAACAAAAACATGCAGGCAAATATGGATTTTTAGCAGAATTCTACCAAAACTTCAAAAAAGATATACAGTAAATACTTTCTATATTGTTTTAAAACATAAAATGAAGGAGTACTTCCAAACTCCTTCAAAGAGTCCAGTATTGCTCTAATACTAAAAATAAGTAATGACACAACAAAAAACACCTGCAGGGCAATATCCCTGATAAATATAGATATAAAAAGTCCTCAAAAAGGCTTACAAACCTAATACAGGATATATATAAAATCATCTGCCACAATCAAGTGGTATCCCAGAGAAACAAAGGCAGTTCAACATATGTAAGTCAATACATGTAATGAATCATACAAATGAATGTAAATAAAAAATCCACAATCTCCTCAATATATTTAACAAGCCCTCTTAACTGCTAGCCTCCTCTCTAGCACCCAAAAAGAAATTAGGATACATGGAGATATGCATGTAGGGAAAACTGTGAAATGACATATGAAGACAAACACATGAAATTGGAGGATTTGGAGAACAATTCTGCAAGCTATGGAACACCAAAGAGTGAAGAGAACTGCAGAACAGAATCTTACTCATTGCCTAACAACAAGAACCAGTCTCATTGAAACAATCGTAAGTATGTTTCAAATTTTGGAGGATAGTACATTTCCATTGTGTTAATCCATCTTTTCTAATAATTTGTGAAGTGATCCCTTTTTTTTAATTTTAAATTAAAAAAACTTGTTCTAGTCTGGGACTTTTGAGTGTCAAGTACAGGCTTTTTAATTGCTATATTTTTTAATTTCTTCTTTTTTAAAAAAAGATCTAAGAGTTTGTTAGCAATGTTTCTTCAAAATAGCAGATTACTTTGGATTAATCTGATAAAATGAAGACAAGATTGCAAAAGAGGCAACATGTCTTGGTTTCAAGATATATAGAAATTAAGCAGGATTAAACTGTAAGCTTCCTTACTTCTGATTGGTTATCTTTTTGAGCGCTGAAAGGTTCTATGCATCTCCTTGCCTTTTCTTACAGACAGATTCTGGGGAAGAGCTGCCATTGTCCTTAGCTGTGTTTTCAGTGATGAGATCACCAAGCTCCAAAGAATAGTTCCAAACCCATGGTCACACACATGGCACTGATTAAATTAGTGGGCTATAAAGCAAAGTGTACAGAAATTAATATGGGAAATGGACTTGTAGGGAGGTGGGACTGGGCTTGACAGGTGTATGAGGGTGTGAGTAATCATGGAATGCATTATGTAGATGAATAAAATTGCCAAAGAACAAATTTAACAATAAAATTTGATAATATTGAGCATGTTTTCTTTTCCTGAACAGAAGAAACTTACTGAGCTCCATTCATTGCAAGAGAGGAGAAACCTCTCTCTCCCAGCTCTAATAAAAGAGTCCTTCCTGTGGCTATGGGACTCAGCTGCTCAATGATGGTAACAATTAATATGACTATATGAAATAATTTACCTTCTCATATGGGGAAATATAAAGGATGCTCATTGAGTGAAGTGGCTGATTTTGTTATGCTTTTCAGTCCTCAACCCTTAATTAGTGAAATTGGGAAGCATGGAGCAGGAAGTTTGACATGTACTTTCTGGGACCTATCTATATGGATCACAAGGCCGTCATCCTTCATAACAGGGACAAATATGGCTGTTTGTTGATTATGTTTCTGTTTGAAGAAACTTATCAGGTGCATGGAATGAAGTCATCTTAATCTTCTGTTTCTGTTTGAAGCACCTTCTCCACACAGTAAATCCCACCTTCCCTTATCAGGTGTATGAAATGAAATCATTCTAATCCTCAGGCTGAGCCAAAGCATGGGTTGCCATGGAAATGAACTGTGTTGGCCAGAACACTCAGGACAAGAACAGCATTATTGAGGAAGGCATGGGCTTATTATCCTCACATAGATGCAGTATATGCACCACAGTCAATTTTAAGAATACTTAAGTGGTCCAAAGCAGAGGCAAAGCTACTAGAAAGTTCTGGAACATACAGTGGTTAGAGAGGTTACACGACCTAATGCAAATTTCTCAAAGTCTTAACTGGACCCTTAGAAATAATTTAATTTCAGTTTTGCCTCTGTCCTACAAGGTGATCTATGGCTAAGCTCTTTCCATTGAATAGATTTAAAAAAATGGCCCATGTTCTCCTTCTTCTGAGTAGCATTTACAAGTGGTGTTTTCGATAACATTGAAAAATGGAGGGGGAGACCTGGTGGCACTCAGAGGAAGGATAGCAGGTTACAAAGAAGAGACTTGATACCCTATGAGCATATACAGGGGGAGGAAATCCCCCTCAGGAACAGTCATATGGGAGGGGAATAAGGGGAAAATGGGAGGAAGGGAGGAATGGGAGGATACAAGGGATGGGATAACCATTGAGATGTAACAAGAATAAATTAGTAAAAAATTAAAAAAAAATGGAACACTCTTTTGGTAAAGGGCCATAGAGAATAAAAGTTCCTGATTTTTCTTATTTTTTTAACTCTGCATTTAAATACCAATGCTTAAGTCTTAGTTATCAACTAGAACTTTGATGACTAGTAAGATTCATTGTGTTGAATCATTATTGCTAGTCTCTTAGGAAGTTGAACATCGACATTTCTTCAACAGGCATCAGTTTCTTCCTGTTTGATTGTACCTAGTAGGTTAGCAAGCCTTATCATCAGGATGGTCCAAAACAACTGTATACGAACTTCCAGATCAATAATCTAGGCATATTAAATAAAAATCAAATAACTGATGTTGAAATACATCAAATTTAAAGTCTTTAGATGATTCCAGTTTACCACAAAATTTGAGAACTTTCAACTTAATTTTCATTTCATGGAAAGAAGAAATGAAATTAAGAAAATAATGTAAATCCTAAAAGTGTATAAATATAAGGTAATAATGTTAGAAATTGGGACAGCATTATAAATTAAATTCTAAAGGGTCTTTCTATTTAAAAATTATTCTGTACTATGCAAAATTTAGATTTAACTTTCACAAACCAAATGAACTAGACTTGCAGGGCTCTAAGCCTAAAATAAATCAGGACTTGTCACAATGAAATGACATTTTGTTAGTGCTTGCACTTTAAAAATTGAAATGAAGAGCCTGAAGTTTGAGTTCTACACTTGAAGCCCTAAACTACTTCAGCACGGAAGGAAGATAGGGAGTTTGGACTAATGATTTTTGATGGCCTTTGACCATTTACCATGTCCAGGTAGGCCCTAAAGCCACAGGACAGTTAATGGCTCTGGGGGCAATAATTGAGATAAAAAATAAACCATGAATTGTGCTTGAAGTGGTTTTCCCCCTTTCTATTTACACAGAATTTGATTACAAGTTACATTTCATAAGGGATGAGATTAGATCTGCGTGGGATTAAGTAAAAATAGACAAGAATTTTGTATTTCCCCTTTAGCTCTCTAGCTGCCCCTGCAAAATATATCTCCCAGTGCTTGGTCCTTAAGTTTATGTTCTTTTGAAATTTTGAGTGGGTTCAAATATTTTTGAGATGGGCCCTTTCATCCGTATCAGAAGAACAGCTTGATTCCTTGGTTCCTTTCCAATTTAAGGACAGGTTCTATGAGGCCATTTTAATTTTTTCATTCTGAAACTCCAGTGAGTGGATTAAGAGAGATATTTTTCAGTCAATGAATAGTCAGACACACAGAATCCACATGTGTCAGTCTGCCATAAGTACATCCTATATTTAAGATAAAAATTCAGATATGGTTATAGCCAAACTGTAGTAGTTTATCACTAATTGTAGTTTCTTAACAGTAGAGGCTCAGTGAACTAGCTTCTGGGAATAAAGACACTAGGAGAGGAAAAGACACAAGAAAAAAAGAGAGCAGACCCAGAAAGCTGAAACAGAAAGTGAGGCAGTGAGCAAGAATGATTACTGGAACTTTAGAAGTGATTCAGCCACAAAGAGGCTTCCTTCATTTTTCAAATTGACATTTATTTTAAAAGCCATCAAAGTAAAATGTGCTCTTATGAAAGGAGAAAATGTTCTAATTTGATGCCTTATTACAGTTGACACCATCTCTGTCCATTTCTTTAAGTCTGTGTCTCATTTTCTTAGGAATTTCCTTCTCTCCACTGAATATTTGAAGTGTTAATAATGGAATCAGAGAGCAAAACCCCTAATGTCTTTATTATATATTTCTCAGAGGATAATGTATGGAGGTAGTTCTAATACACTGCCTCCCAAAATTTACAGAGACAGACAGGTGATGATTACTAATATAATGTTTTAAAGAATCTTAGCAGTGAAAAGATGTCCCTAAACATCCGGATATTTATTATTAACTATCATTTGTTCATTTCTCTGAATTAAATTAGACTGTATGGACATGGACTTTTATTATAAAATGGCATTAAATGACAAAATTAGATGCTAACATCAAAATTAAGCTCTCTTGTTAACCACCTATACAGTATTGACCATTTCTAATTAATTGGCCTTTGGCAATTCACATACTCATTTCAAAAAGCAGTATTTAACACTGAACTTCACTTTTATCCTTTACATATTCATTCTGGGATTGCCATAGACTTTCCTACAGAGCAACTGAATATTGAATATCACAATCTCATTGGGGTTAAGCAACCTGTCATTCCACCTAGACCAGTGGTTCTCAGCCTTTCTAATGTTGTGAACTTTTAATACAGTTTCTCACTTTGTGTTAACCACCAACCATAAAATTATTTTTGTTACTATTTCATAACTGTAATTGTGCTACTATTATGAGCCATAATGTAAACACCTGTGTTTTCTGAAGGTCTTAAGCCACCCGCCCTTGTGAAAGGGTCAATTGGTTCCCAAAAGGGTAGTGACCTCCAGGTTGAGAACCACCTATTTAGCTATTAAATGATTATTTTCCCTTAAACCATCAGACCTCAACTAAACTTACTTATTGCTAAGCATTCCTTAGACCTCCTCTTATTCCCTAATTCTTCCTTTTTGGAAACAACTTCCTTCTTTAATCACATACATATCCATTTTAATAATGATTAAAGTCCTCCTTCTTAAGAACATTTCTTTTGGGTCCCTCCATGGATAGTTCCTTCTTAATGTTCTTATATCTCTTTAGTGTTTTATCAGCATATTTGCATCTTGCTTCCTCAATTCAGCAGTAAATTACTGGAGGGAGAGATGAATATATTAAAAGAATTTGGGCAGGGACAAAGACGGAACAAAGATCAAGGGAATGACCGAACAGTGAGTGGCCCAATCAGATCCACGGTATGGGAGAGAGCCACTACCTGACACTATTAATGTTACTCTAATATGCTTGTAGTCTAGGAAAACTACTCTTGGAGGCTTCACTCAGAAGCTGATGGAAACAGATGCAGAGACCCATGGCCAAACATTAGACAGAGCTCAGGGAGTCCTATGGTAGAGTTGGGGGAATGATTGAGGGAGCCGAGGGGTTCAAGGACTCCACAAAAAGACCTACAGAGGAAACTATCCTGGGCCCATGGGGGCTCACAAAGACTGAGCCACTAACCAAAGAGCATGCATGCATGGACTGGTCCTAGGCCACCTGCCCAGATGTAGCAGATGCACAGCTTGGTCATTATGTAGGTCTCCCAACAACTGGAGCAGGGCCCTCTGATGCTTACATTTAGATCCTGTTTCCTAACTGTGCTGCCTTGTCTGGCCTCAGTGGGGGAGGATGCAGCCTAGTTCTGCAGTAACTTTATGTGCCAGGGTAGCTTGGTACCCATGGGAGACCTCTTCCTTCTCTGAGGAGGAGAGGGGATGATGTGGGAGGGGTGTATGAGGGTGGGACTGACAGGAGAGGAAGGGAGCTGCTATCAAGATGTAAAGTGAATAAATAAATAAATAATATGTAAAAAAGTTATATTTTAGAAAAATTAATTTAATTAATGTAAAAGTCTTTTTATACATTGTCTAGTATGGGAATTATTTTATGTCAATTATAGATCTGAGTTATGGTATTGGTTATTTGAATTATGAAGTGACTAACATTGGGCATATTATATAACCAATTTAAGCTTAGTTTTCTCATTTCCAAAATTGAGTTAATAATAATTGCTATTGACAACAATTTTTTATGAATATGAAATGATATTAATTGCAGAGATAATTTGAAAATATTCATCTGCTATATAAATATAAATTGTAACTATGTTCTAAGTATATCAGGAAATGTTTCTAGAAGATGAAGATTCTAACAAAAATTAAAATTATTAATAACACTATTTACTACTTACAAGACCAAAGGACAATGTAGCCATGGTGCAATCCCAAAAGTCCACTTTGAGATTCTGCCTGATTTATGACACAAGTTTTTTTCTTTGTTTGTTTGTTTGTTTGTTTGTTTCATAGCTTATCAGAGTAGAAGGGCTCTTTGGAATCATACAATTGAATTTCTTCATATCACTAATAGGTACAATAATGCATAATAAAAAAAGGGGATTGTTCACAGCTTCACATTATATCAGACATGAGATCAATTAGTAAAAATAAGGATGTTGGCAAAGCCTCAAGGAATATTATTGTATATTTATTTAAAATTATATATGTTATATATAAGTGTATACACACACATATATATAGACATATACATATATATGTGTGTGTTTATGTATATATCTTCAATGAAGTTATACCATGTGGAATAACAATTCTCTCTACAAGAGCCACAGACTATTTAAAATCCCCAATTCTAAGGATGAGAAACCTTTTTTACAGTTGTTGTCATGATAGTTCAAGTGACTTCCAAGACAATACATTCTATTGTCCTTGGCTGCTTCTTAAGAGATTGGAGTTAAGTCCCTATTGCTAAAGAACCAGCACACTTATGCTACATGATTCAGAGGATCTGACCAAATAGCCTGAAGTTTAAGGACTACATTTCATATCACCAGAAGGTACTCACGCAAGCTGCAAAGTGAAGTAATCAATCAATATTCATACCCATCTGTGATACCAACCACAACAATGGCCAAAATGGTAATATATTTCTTATGGTGCAATGGTAACACTCACATCTTGGTCACAAGTAGCTATCTAATTAGATTTAAGGGTGCTCAAAAGGAAGAAAATCATGCTTTGTATTAGAAACATAGCCATCAGTCTTAGATTAGTGAAGTCATTGATTTTAAAAGAGAAGTTACTACTATCACTTTTTATACCACCATAATTGCTAACTTGATTCTAAAAGTCATCCTTATACCATAAGGAAAGTGTAGTTCTCACCTGGCATTAAAAACTTCCCTCTGTCACAAAGAAGGAACATTGAAAAAAACCAAGACTTGTCAAAAGTCAGAGAACATATGACTATGAGGTGTCTAGCCTTAATCGATACAAGTTCTATAACTGAGGCTCAGAGAATATCAAGTAAGATGGGTCAGAGAAATTGTCAGAGCCAGGGGACCTATGAAATTGTATCTCCTAAAAATGTTAGGGAAACTACACCAATTATACCTCAATAATATGGCTGCTTAAATAAGGCCTGAACAATGCCAACGTCAATAGGTATGGCATTTTGGAATGGAGAAATCTTACTGGAGTCCCAATATTACACAAAACACTACAGGCAAGTGAGGACTGCTGAAAAAGGGAAAATACATCTCCAGGACTGAGGTAAGATATTTGGTCATCCAATACAAAGTCATTGCCTTCAAATAATATATACACAAGCAACACTCATGGACCAAGTAGATTATATTTATATATGCAAGCTTATGTACACATGTGTGTGCATGTTCTGGTAGGCTTTGAACATTTTCAAACCTACTTTATTTGGGGTTCTTTAATACTTATAACTCCTTTCCAACCTACCTACTCTAGATAGGAGAGAAAAGATGTTAATGGGGACAGGAGAAGCAGACTTTTTTAGACTCAGTTCCTTGGAGCAATTCCACTGGCATAGTCGGCAGTATTCCAGCATATTCTGGCAGGATAAACAGCAAACCAGAAATTCAGCAAAGGTAACTGCAACTGCAGCCACTGGAACTCAAACAGCTGCCAGAACCTCGAAATCTGGAGTGGCTCTCTAGGAGTGTCTTGAAATGGAGCTACGAATAGCAAAACAACAGGAAATTATGCCAAGAACAAAAGCCCGGCCTTTTGTTTTGGAGCATGTGTGTCCTTTCAGAGTCTGCACTAGGATTCTTATCAGCTGGCAAAGAACATGTTCCCCCCATAAGAGGCAGTTCCTCTTCTAGTGGACCAATATCACCTGTTCTCTTACAAGTCTGTTTCCAGCGAAAAACACCTCACACCCTCATACAAGTCTGTTTCACATCCCACACTTGGGATCAAAACAAAAATGCATTTACATTCACTACATATTCCCATGTAACAATAATAAAGAAAAAGAGAAAGAGTTAATATAGTAGGAGATTGAGGCGGATAATGAAGGGGAGTCATTTAATTATATTTTAATTCAAATCAAAATACAAATATGTTAATATAAAATTTTAAATTGGCATGATTTTGGTACATACATAAATACACATGATAACTCTTATTGTCAAACTTTTTCATTTAAATATTTCTGTCTGATTTAGACTCAGAATTTGTTCCATGTCACAAAACCAGGAAACAGGGGATCCAGGACTTGATCTTGGTTCTGTTGCTTCTGAAGCTGCAGTACTTCTCCCTCCCCAAATTCTCTCCTTTTGTAGTATTTTCTCATGTTTCCTGTTCATCACACAAAAGTAGTAATATGCAAATATTTACCTATTTGTTTGGTCTTCTAGAAGAATGTGATGGTTCTAGAATTGTCAGAGTTTGGCACAAAGTACAGACTGATAATACATATGTTTTTGTCTTTCCTTCCCTCTCCCACATAACATTTATTCCAAAAAGTAACTATTCTACTTTAAATTGAGGAAATACATAGAAATTCCCATCCTTAAGTTCTTTATCTGTAGAACTAAGATACTAAATGTATATAGCTCAAGAAGCAGCTCTAAAGATATAAATAAAATAATGGATATAAAACATGTAGTAGCAAGCATATTATAAGTATTAAGAAGTTAGATATTTTCATCATTAACACACAGACTAATGGGTCATAGAAATCATTATACAGATACAAATAAATTACAATGACTAAACAGAGCTTGCCAGGGTTTACTTTACAACACATTTAAGTCAGGTGTAGTAGCTTACCCTTGTATTACTACAACTTCAGAGATAGATGCAGCAGGATCAGGAATTCACAGCCATCCTAACCTACATAGCAAGTTTTAGGCTAACATGCACTACATAAAACTTTGTTCCAAAAATTCAGTGTAACTGAATTAAATTTAAAAATCATACCCAAGTATATGCAGTCTATTAAGAAAAATTTTAAACATAGCCAAAAATTGTTAAAATAAAATTAAAAGTTGGAAAACATACACCTTGAAAACATAAATCAAAACAGTATTAGAGTTCAGAGGGGAAAGAACACATTAATAGAAAGTGATAGAAAGCAGGTGCAATATTATGGTCTTTATAGAGGATAATGAAGTTTCAAACATTCCTTAAAGGACAGATTTATTAAGCCATAAGAGTCACAGTAATGGTGAAAGGAAAACATAAAGATTGTTCTGGCAGCAGTAAGTAGTAGCTTTGGTATGAGTGATACTATCATGCAGAAGAGTAACTAGATAGTAACCAGGTTTGAAGAATATTATTTGATTTAATTCAGGTTTTGAATAGAGGATTGTCATGGTACTTTGAGATTTGAGAATTATTGAGATAACTGTGACTAAGAGTTTGGAGGATGGTACAATGATTCAGGCCTAAATGAATAAATAAATGCTCCGAGTTAGAACAACTACAGTGCCAATGAAATAAGAGGATGCAATAAAGCATAACAATGTGAAAATAGAATACATAAAACTTGATAACATTGAACTGGGCATAGGTGATGAAATAACATGTGATTTTGAGCCTGAGAATCTTGGAATATTAATACTGACATTAACAAATATGAACACAGCTAGAAAATGAAATGCTATAAGGAGAATATGACTCCATTCCATTCAATTTTTGTCGTTGTTGTTATTGTTTATTTTTAATTTGTTCACATTGTATCTTGATAGCAGTCTCATCACTCATCTCCTCCTGGTCTCACCCTCCCTCCCTTTTCCCCCTCCCCCTTCCTCTAGTCCTCAGGAAGTGGGAGCCATCCTCCCCCAAATGAATACATTTTGGGACATCTTAAAGTTTATACAGTCTAATGCAACTACGTCATAGCTTAAATCTTCTCTATCATATCATCATCAACCCAATAATGCTTTCAGACAGTGTGAGTGTACCTCCGGCATAGAGGTCTTGGGATAGTGAATACAGATCATTAGATATAGGGAAAATATTTTTCTCTTTGAGAAGTATTTAAACATTCAATAGAGCAAATACTTTTTGTTCATTGCCCTGGAACACAATAACGAATAATGTACTGCCTTTAAAAAATGCAATTCTAATCAGAAAGGCAAATGTTAATTTGTGGGAACCATGCTAAATTCTGCCATGTCAGAAATCCCATGCTTAGGATGCTCCCTGTGATCCTCCAGTTGCTGAGCTCTGCCAGAGGAGGTCTTTGTGTTCCAGGCCATCCTTGGACTATTTACCTTTGAAAGAAGTAGGGAAGTCCCTACTGAGAAAGACCTGGAGGGTTAAGGAAATCCTTTCAGAGAGCTACTCAGTAATAGGAAGTTCTTACAGGGAGCTAATTCAGGCTATTGTGTTCTTCCTGCCTTGGAGCTAGGGAGAAAGGGATCAGAATAGATCCTATTGACCTTACTATATAAACTCTTACTCTTCCGCATTAAAGAGAATATTGATCAGAAATTTCCTGACTTGATTCGTTATTTCTCGCATCTCTGTACCCTACTTTTAATTCCCACTCCCTCTTTCAGGTGAACCCTGATTCGATTTTTCCCCGTGGGCTGGGATAATCACAAAGTTAGGAACAAGGATAACATTCATAACCATTTGTATATTAATAATTAACTATACCCATATTAGGAAGAATGGACCTTAAGTCAGTAAAAGCTTTTCAGAATATGTGAAGAACTACTACTACTACATGGGGATTGAAAAAATATTTTAGAAATTTGTTCCTACAGGGGAGTAAGAATTACTTAATAAAAAGTGTGCAAAACCTCCAGGTTTGGTGGCACACATTCTTAATCTAATTGCTCAGGAAGCAGAGGTAGGTGGATTTCTGTGAGTTTGAGGACAGTCTGGTCTATATAGTGAGTTCTAGGATAAGCAGGGCTACATAGAGAGACTCTGTCTTTAAAAAAAAAAAACAGAAAATTAATAAAGCTTCAGGGGAAAATAATCAATAACTGGTTTAATTTTAGTTAAGGTATCCACATTTATGTTCATTATCTATCAAGATCTAGAATCCCAGGGGTGAGGAGCTTAAGTGGTTAAAGTGCTTAATACATGAGAGAGAAAATGATCAGATTTCCAGCACCCACATGTAGCTAGGTAAATCCTAAGACTGGAAGGAAGAGACAGGAGACTGCTTGGAGCTTGGCTCACTGTGAGGTCAAGGCCAATCTGGTCTACAAAGGTAGTCCAGGACAGCCAAGGATACACAGAAAAATCCCATTTTGAGAAACCAAAAATAACAAATAAATAAATAAATATTCTTAAACATCAAATTTCTGAATAGTATTGAGACTCTTTGCATTATGGTGTGGGGTTTATTATTGTCATTGGAAAAATGAAAAACGAATCATCATACTTAGAATATGTAATTTTTTGCAGCTTTTGCAAATGATTGCACAGTATTTACATTATTTCCACCTCTCTCTCTCTCTCCTCATTAAATCCTCTTCTCAGATTAATGACCACTTCTTGTAAAATTACTATTTTTACACACACACACACACACACACACACACACACACACACACACACACACACACTTTACTGAATTTATTTAATGTTCTTATGTACATGTGTTTAAGATTTCTAATTTTGCACTGGAAACACTATCATGGAGCTTTTATTTAGAGAAGACTGATTGTTCCTCAATTAGCAGCCATTTACTCTCTGTAATTACTTCTCCTAGTTCCAATTTCTATCTATATGTTTTAGTTCTCATAATCATTAGAAGTCAACTAGTAGTAAATGGCTCCTTGATTTGTTTTGCTGAGGTATTTTGGTAAAATCAGAATTTGCATTGTGGCTGTTCTGATAAACACTTATTGTTGTGCCTTTCTCTGTCACTTCTGTAACCAAATTTGTGCCCTCTACCATTATGGGTATGAGTTCAACTCTAATGTGGGATATTGTGTATTTGGTTAACAAAAATATTTAATATTACAAAGTTGATTTGGCCATCTTCAAATTATATACCAGCTATTTTTACAGATGCAAAAGAAGGTATGTGAAAAATTACAAACTCAGTCATTTTTATCTTTATTTTATTCTTACTTGGCCCAGCCATGTATTTTGGAATGTATCTTAAACTCTTTGGATAATTAGAAGTAGTTCTGTGAAATGTATGCATCTGTGTCTTTGCATTTGTATTGACAAAGAAAAATTAAAACATCAAACTAAGTTTTGTTAAAATTACTACTACACTACACTTGGCTCTATAGTCCAAACATAGTTTGATACAATCCCCCTCACATTCCACAGTTTCTTACTCTCTGCACCTTGACCAGTTCTTTATTTCTGTTAGTTACTATCAACTTCAGATGGATGCTTCTCTGATAAGGATTGAGAAAAGCATTAACCTCTGTTTATAATGTTAAGTCATTACCAGTCAGTTTCATGTTTATTAAGAGTTCAATAATGTTCTACTGTTTATGTAGAAAATACTTTTATTAGTCATAACTGATGGTCCACACACCATTGTAGAAAAGACATTTTCTGGTCTTGGCAAAATTGGACAGCTACATATAGAATAATGCAACTTAATTCTTATCTTTCAACATGCACAAAACCCAACTCAAAATAGATCAAGAACTTTAACATAATATCTGGTACTATGAATCAGAGAGTTAAGAAAGTAGGAAATGTGCTTGAATTCATTGGCACTGAGAAGGATTTTCTGAATAGGATCACGGTAATGCAGGCTTTAAGATCAGTAATTAAGAAATGCTACCTCATGAAACTAAAAGCTTTTAAACAGCAAAAGGCACCATTCTTGAAGTGAAAATGCAGCCTACAAAATGGAAAAAAGTATTATCAGCTATACATCAAAGAGAGACTAAGACTTAGAATATATAAGAACTCAAAGTCTCAAATGTCATGGAAACAAGCAATCCAACTTTAAAGTAAAGTATAGAAATAAACTGGGAGTTCTCAAAAACTAGCTGAGAAACATTTTAAAAATTCATCTTCATTAGCCATTAGGGAAAGACAAATTAAAACTACTTTTAGAGTTCTTCTAACAATAGACTCAATGGATAAGATAAAAAATACAAATGATAACAAATGCCAGAATAAATGTGGGGAAAGGAGAAAACTTACTGGAGATAAAAATTCAAAATGCTGCATCTAGTATGGAAATCAGTGTGGTTCATGAGAAAGAAAAAAAAATAGATCTACCAGCTATACATTTTTTGGGCATAGTTTTAAAGACATTATATTATATCCTACTATAGATATACTTGCTCAAGCATGTTCATTACTGCTTTGTTCACTCTATCCAGAGAATGAAAACAGCTTATATGTCTAACAGAATATCTTTTAAAATTTAAAGTATGAAGAAAAGTGGGAATATAGACAAAATTATTAGAATATACCTCATGCCAACAATATTTTCCCAGAAAAAAAGCAATATGGGGGTGTGTAGAACTCTACTTTCAATGGGCTATCAGATTATACTCAAGCCCACCATGTTAAAGAAACAGCAGAGAAGATGTGGTTGGGAACCAGGACTTTCAGCATCAATGGAAATCTTATCCATCCATGTTTAAAAGAATACTTTGCAGAGCACCAAACTTCTACTCTCATCCTATTTGTTCTTCTTTTATAGACTGTATCAAAGTAAGCTTACTGAAATGGCATCACATTCATTCATGTGTAGTATTAACAAGTTCAACTCTTCTATGGTTTTAGTGTAAGACACAAAAGGAACAGGAAAAAGGCACTCCTACCATTTCCAGAGACAGAGTCATCAATTGAGGACTCAATAAATGTTAGAACTCCTTTCTGCCAAGCAGTAATAAAATACTATCCAGCACTTGTTTGGTTTCTGTGAAGGCCTAGTGAGGGATCAAGATTTTGGTTCACACATGGCAGTAGTGAAATGAGATACCCCATTCCCATTTTTTATAGAGAGGAATGACAGTAAGTATGTTAAAATAGAAGGTTTAGATAATATTCATGATTTCATAATGTATCTTTGAAAATGTTCAGATTTCAGTAACAACTTACTCATAAAAAGGACAGTGAGTTCTCAAACTTAATGGAAAAATCAATTAATAGAGATTAACAGTGAGATAAGGGAGATGATATAAATATCTTTTTAAAAAAATTTTTTTATAAATTTATTCTTGTTACATCTCAATGGTTATCCCATCCCTTGTATCCTCCCATTCTTCCCTCCCTCCCATTTTCCCCTTATTCCCCTCCCCTATGACTGTTCCTGAGGGGAATTACCTCCCCCTGTATATGCTCATAGGGTATCAAGTCTCTTCTTGGTAACCTGCTGTCCTTCCTCTGAGTACCACCAGGTCTCCCCCTCCAAGGGACATGGTCAAATGTGAGGCACCAGAGTACATGACAAAGTCATATCCCACTCTCCACTCAACTGTGGAGAATATTGTAACCATTGGCTAGATCTGGGTAGGGGTTTAAAGTTTACTTCCTGTATTGTCCTTGGCTGGTGCCTTAGTTTGAGTGGGACCCCGGGGCCCAAATCTACCTATCATAATGGTCTACTTGTAGGTTTCTAAGACCCTCTGGATCCTTCTACTTTGCTATTCTCCCATACTTCTCTCATCTAGAGTCCCAATAGGATGTCCTCCACTCTGTCCCAGTTTCCTGGTAAGTGAAGGCTTTTGTGGGACATGCCCCTTGGGCTAGTATGCAGATATAAGTGAGTATATACCATTTAATTCTTTCTGCTTCTGGGTTAACTCACTCATTATGATCATTTCTAGCTCAATCCATTTATCCACAAATTTCGGGAATTCCTTGTTTTTAATAGCTGAGTAGTATTCCATAGTGTATATATACCACAGTTTCTTTATCCATTCTTCTACTGAGGGACACTTAGGCTGTTTCCATGTTTTGGCTATTATATATAAGGCTGCTATGAACATAGTTGAGCAAATTTTCTCGTTGTGTGCTGGAACGTCTTCTGGGTATATTCCAAAGAGTGGAATAGCTGGGTCTTGAGGAAGCCCTATTCCCATTTTTCTGAGATAGCACCAGATAGATTTCCAAAGTGGCTGTACTAGTTTGCATTCCCACCAGCAATGAAGGAGTGTTCCTCTCTCCCCACATCCTCGCCAGCATGTGGTGTCGCTTGATTTTTGATCTTAGTCATTCTGATGGGTGTAAGATGGAATCTCAGAGTTGTTTTGATTTGCATTTCCCTGATGACTAAGGAGGTTGGGTATTTCTTTAAGTGTTTCTCAGCCATTTGATACTCCTCTGTTGAGAATTCTCTGTTTAGTTCAAAGCCCCATTTCTCAATTGGGGTATTCGGTTTGGTGGTGTTTAATTTCTTGTGTTCTTCATATATTTTGGACATTAGAACTTGGTCAGATGTACGGTTGGTGAAGATCTTTTCCCAGTCTGTAGGCTGTTGCTTTGTTCTCTTGACAGTGTCTCCTGCCTTACAGAAGCTTCTCAGCCTCATGAGGTCCCATTTATTAATGGTTGACATTAAGGCCTGGGCCGTTGGTGTTCTGTTCAGGAAGTTGTCTCCTGTGCCAATATGTTCCAGGCTCTTCCCCAATTTTCTTCTAAGTGACTTCATGTGTCTGGTTTTATGTTGAGGTCTTTAATCCACTTGGATTTGAGTTTTGTGCAAGGTGACAAATATGGGTCCAGTTTCATTTTTTTACACATAGACCTCCAGTTAGACCAGCACCATTTGTTGAAGATGCTATCCTTTTTCCATTGAATAAATTTGGCTTCTTTGTCAAAAATCAAGTGACCATATGTGTGTGGATTCATATCTGGGTCTTCGATTCGATTCCACTGATCAACCAGCCTGTTGCTGTGCCAGTACCATGCTGTTTTAATTACTATTGCTTTATAGTACAGTTTGAGATCAGGTATGGAGATTCCTCTGGAGCACCCTTTATTTTACAAGTTTGTTTTAGCTATTCTGGGTTTTTTGTTTTTCCATATGAAGTTCAGAATTGAACTTTCAATGTCTTTAAAAAATTGTGTAGTTATTTTGATAGGGATTGCATTGAATCGGTAGATTGCTTTTGGTAGGATGGCCATTTTTACTATGTTAATTCTCCCGATCCATGAGCAGGGAAGATCATTCCATATTCTCATGTCATCTTCAGTCTCTTTCTTCAGAGTTTTGAAATTTTTTCAAACTTGCTTACTTAGAGTGACTCTTAGATATTTTATATTGCTTGTGGCTAATGTGAAGGGTGTGGCTTTCCTAATTTCTTCCTCTGCAAGCTTGTCATTTGTGTATAGGAAGGCTACAGACTTTTTTGAGTTAATTTTGTATCCAGCCAATTTGCTGAAGGTGTTTATCAGCTTTAGGAGTTCTCTGGTGGAATTTTGAGGGTCACTTATGTACACTATCATATCATCTGCAAATAGGGATAATTTGACTTCCTCCTTTCCCATTTGGATACGCTTGATCTCCTTTTGTTGTCTTATTGCTCTGGCTAGAACTTCGAGTACTATATTGAAGAGATATGGAGAGAGTGGGCAGCCTTGCCTTGTTCCCGATTTGAGAGGAATTTCCTTGAGTATCTCACCATTTACTTTGATTATGGCTATTGGTTTGTTGTATATAGCCTTTATTTTGTTGAGGAAAGTGCCTTGTATCCCTGATCTCTCTAAAACTTTAAATATGAATGGGTGTTGGATTTTATCAAAGCTTTCTCTGCATCTAAAGGGATGATCATGTGGTTTTTTATTTTCAGATTGTTTATATGGTGGATTACATTGATGGATATCCGTATATTAAACCATCCCTGTATGCCTGGAATGAAGCCTACTTGGTCATGATGAATGATATCTTTGATGTGTTCTTTTATTCATTTTACAAGTATTTTATTTAGTATTTTTGCATCGATGTTCTTAAGAGAAATTGGTCTGAAATTCTCTTTCTTTGTTAAGTCTTTGTGAGGTTTAGGTATCAATGAGACTATGGCCTCCTAGAATGAATTTGGTAATTTTCCATCCATTTCTATCTTTTGGAGTAGCTTGAAGAGTATCGGTATTAGCTTGCCCTTGAAGGTCTGCTAGAATTCTTCACTGAAACCATCTGGCCCTGGGCTGTTTTTGGTTGGGAGACTATCTATGATTGCTTCTATTTCTGTAGGGGAAATGGGACTATTTAGCTTGTTTATCTGTTCTTCACTCAACTTTGGCAAATCAAATTATCAAGAAAACCGTCCATTTCCCTTAGATTTTCAAATTTTGTGGCATATATGCCTTCAAATTAGGATCTTATGATTCTTTGTATTTCTTCAGTGTCTGTTGTTATGTCTCCCTTTTCATTTCTGATTTTGTTGATTTCAATACTGTCTCTCTGCCTTTTAGTTAGTTCGGCTAATGGTCTGTCTATCTTGTTGATTTTCTCAAAGAACCAGCTCTTGGTTTTGTTGATTCTTTGGACTGTTTTCTTAGTTTCTAATTTGTTATTTTCATCCCTGAGTTTGATTATTTCCAGACTTCTACTCCTTTTGGGTGTTTCTGCTTCTTTTTTTTCTAGGGTTTCCAGTTGTGCCCTTAAGATGCTTATGTGCGATGTTTCCAATTTTTGTTTGAAGGCACTTAGTGCTATGAATTTTCCTCTTAGCACTGCTTTCAATGTATCCCACAAATTTGGGTATGTTGTTCCTTCATTTTCATTGAATTTCAGAAAATCCTTGATTTCTTTCTTTGTTTCTTCCCTGACTCAGGTGTCATTTAGCAGAGAGTTGTTTAGTTTCCACATATGTGTAGGCTTTTTGTTATTTCTGTTGTTGTTGAATTACAGCTTAAGAGCATGGTGATCTGATAGGATACAAGGTATTATTTCAATCCTCTTGTATCTATTGAGGCTTGTGCTGTGACCTACGATGTGATCAATTTTGGAGGAGGTTCCATGGGGTGCAGAGAATAAGGTATATTCTTTCTTGTTTGGGTGAAAGGTTCTATAGATATCTGTTAGATCCATTTGACCCATGGCATTGGTTAATGATGTTATCTCTTGGCTTAGTTTCTGTTTCTGTGAGAAGGATTAAGCTTTGTCACAGGTGAGAGCAGTCTTGGCAGGCTTTACCCTTGGGGCACCCCATGAATACCTTGTGACAGACTGAGTGGAGCCATCCTGGGTCTGGAATTTAGGAAGCAGACCTGGGAACCCCACCTGGACTATTGTCTTTCTAATGGACCCTCACCGGGAGAAGGAGTCGGTCCTTCCCACGTGACTCAGGCAGTTGAGAAGAGAGAATAACAAAGTCGGTGACAAAAAAAAGTACAAGGGCAGCGGACCAGCTGGACCAGCACGCAGGCCAGAGAGACACCTAAAGAAAGACCCGTCCCATGGAACGGCTACTGGAAGGTTCACTCTTTTGTCCCTTTAACCTTTTTCCTTCTTGTATAAGCTAGTTGGGTTGTATAATAAAGTTTAATTGCTAAGAAACAGAGTCAACAGTTTCAATGACTTATCCTTCAGTGAGAGTGGGGTGTTGAAGTCCTCCACTATTATTGTGTGGGGATCGATGTGTGGTTTAAGCTTTTTAGCAGATCTTTTATAAATGTGGGTGCCCTTGTATTAGGAGCATAGATGTTCTGAATTGTGATGTCATCTTGATTGACTTTACCTTTGATGAGTATGAAGTGTCCTTCCTCATCTCTTTTGATTAATTTTTGTTGAAAATCCATTTTGTTCATACTAAATTGGCTATGCCTGCTTGCTTCTTGTGACCATTTGGTTGGAATATTTTTTTCCAACCTTTTACCCTGAGGTAATGCCTATCATTATGGGTGAGATGTGTTTCTTGGATGCAGAAGAATGTTGGATCTTGTTTATGCACCCATTCAGTTAGTCTGTGTCTTTTTATTGGAGAATTGAGACCATTGATGTTGAGAGATAGTAATGACCAGTGACTGTTAAGAGTCTTAATTTTGATGTTGTTTCCAGTCGAGCGTTTGTGTAGTTATGTTTTTGCCATGGGATAGTTATCTATTTTCTGAGTAGTTTTCATTGTAGCTTGACCCTTTGGGATGGAGTTTTCCTTCTAGTACCTTCTGTAAAGCTGGATTTGTGGATAGGTACTGTTTGAATTTGTTTTTGTCATGGACTATTTTGTTTTCTCCATCAATGGTTATTGATAATTTTGCTGGGTAAAGTAGTATGACCTGGCATCTGTAGTCTCTTAGGGTTTGCAGGATCTCTGTCCAGGCCTTTCTGGCTTTTGTGGTCTCTGCTGAGAAGTCGGGTGTAATTCTGATAGGTTTGCCATTAAATGTTATTTGGCTCTTTTCCCTTGAAGCTTTTAATATTTTTTTTCTGTATGTTTTGTGTTTTGATTATTATGTGATGGGCAGTTTTTCTTTTCTGGTCAATTCTATTTGGTGTTCTGTAGGCCTCTTGTATGTTTATAGGCATCTCTTTCTTTAGATTGGGGAACTTTTCTTCTATGATTTTGTTGAGAATAGTTTCTGGGCCTTGGGGTCTGATATCTTCTCTTTCTTCAATGCCTATTATCCTCATATTTCTTCTCTTCATGGTGTCCTTAATCACTTGGATGTTTTGTGTCAGGAGTTTTTCAGATTTGGCATTTTCTTTAATGGTTGCTTCAAGATCTGTGATTGTATCTTCTAGACCTGAGATTCATTCTTCCATCTCTTGGATTCTGTCAGAAAAGCTCACTTCTGTGTTGCTTGCCTTCTTCTCTGAGGTCTCACTTTCTTGTTTTTCTTCTGTCTGCGTGTTTATCATTGAATCCATTTTCATTTTCAGAACTTGAACTGACTTTTTGATTTCTTTCATCTGATTGTTTGTGTATTCCTGAGTTTCTTCCATTGACTCTTTATAGGTCTTCAGAGCTTGAACCGTTTTATTTATTTCTTTCATCTGGTTGTTTGCATTTTCCTGCAATTTTTCCAGTTCTACTCTATGTGCTTTTTTTATGTCTCTCACCTATTTGTCTGCGTCTTCCTGCATTTGATTATGAATTTTATTTGTTTCTTTCATTATCATCCTCATTCCTAAGGATTTGAGGCCATTTTCTTTTATTTCTGTTGTATTTGAGTTCTCTGGGTTGTTTTCTTTGGGTAAAGCTGGAAACTGGAGACACCATGCTGTTTTCGTTTTTTTTGCATATGCTTTTATGATGTCCTTTAGACATCTTGTCGTCTTTGTTTTTGTTGGATAGCTTCCAGAGTTGGATGGAGGAAGTCTGATGATAGATTCTCCTGTTTTCTTGTGATTTCCCTAGGCTGGGAGCTCTAATGCTCCACTGCTGTGGATGCTAGGAGGTTAGCCCTGTTGTTTTGGACTCTCACAGCCATTGATCTTCAGCTCCCCTGTGCCGTGGGTCCCGCAATCATTCTGGGTCTCTGAATGCATGTTGGGTCAGGCCAAGGTATCCACAGCCTTCTGTGTCCCCTGCCAAGTCAAGCCAGGAACTCTGGGCCTGAACCACGGGCTGAACTCAGCTAGATTCTCAGGGCCTGAACCGTCTGCCGAGCTCAGCTAGGGATTGTGGGCCCAAAATGCACACAGGGACCAGCCAGAATTTTTGGGCTGGGACTGCGCACCAAGCTCAGCTAGGGGCTTTTGGCCCAAAGTGCGTGCTGTGGTCAGTTATTGACTCAGGGCCCGAACTGTCTGCCAATCTCAGCCAGGAATTCTGGATTCATACTGCACACTGTGTCCAAACCAGTCTTAGAGCTGGTGGAACTGAGAGCTCTGCCCTGCCTGTGTCACAGCAGGGGAGCTCTGGCTGTGCTGAGTTATTGCCTCGGGCAGAATTGCTTGCTGAGCTGAGCCAGTGTCTCTATGGCACTGCGCACTGAGCTGTTCCCGGGACTCTGGGGCCGAACTGTCCGCTGAGTCCAGTCTGGGTCCCAAGGCACCACGCAACCCAAATCCTGCCCAGAGTCCCCTCTCCCACAGCAACTCCCACTGGCTACCACACCCATCGCCTCCACCGGAAGGCTCTGAGCTGCAAACCTCAGCCACGGCCGCTGGTGCCACTGGTGCTGTTGATGCTGCTGCTGCTGCTGCTGCTGCTGCTGCCTCTGCTGCTGCTGCTCCAATCCGAGAAAACCAGTGCTCCTCCCGTGTGCAGGGTCATGCAGGCCCTCCGCACCCTGGTCTCTCCAAACCGTGGAGCACTCCCGCTGTCGTGGTGTGGGGACCTCGGTGTTCCTGGCTCACAAATCTGTGCAATTCCCTGAATTGTTCACTGGAGCCTCCAATCACAGTCCACAGTGCTTGCCGCCATCTTGGATCCTCCAAATATCTTACAATGATATTAAAGCAGACATCATGAAAATTTTTCTGTGATTATAAAAAAATTGAAAATGAAATAACATGAAGCCCCAGGAATTAGAAATTTTAAATATTGGTTATAATTTCTAAAAAGGGCTGGGCCTGAATGTATGTCAGTGGTAGATTGCTTGTCTAGTTAGCACAAGACCACATACCCTATATCCAGTGCCATAAAAATAGTTTTTAAAGAAAGACGGAAAAAACCAAAAGTTTACAAAATATTAACAAAGGAAGAAACAAAATGAATACCCAAGATGGGGGAGATGAAATAATCAATTAAATGGAAGGCAGAACAATAGGAATTTTTAAAATCTTTTAATATTATTATAATTTATTCACATTACACCCCAATTTTAATCCCCTCACTCTCTTCATGTTCCTATGAAAAATTGTGCTGAATGAATACTGACTTTTAGTTACCTGTGGAGTAATGTAAAAGAGATAGCATTCACAATATGAATACCAAAGGATAGACAGAAAAAGAGTGAAAATGAAAAGAATTTGAAACATTTATGGCTACAAAATTTTCAATCTTAGCAAAAGGTATAAGTCTATAGATTTAACAATCATAAGCAAACATGCTATGTTATAGGAGTAATTCAAGTAAATCTGCATGAAAAGTCATTGATAAATATATATATATATCTGAGTTGCAAAATACAAATTCAATAGGCAGGTCTGAAGAACAGACAAATACAAGATCTAAATTTAATTAAATAGAAACCAGGTAAAGAATCAATGCCCCTTTGTTTTCCTTGTAAAGTTAAACAAAGTCAAAAGAAATTTGAATGGATTAACTCAAAGAAATAAAAAGGAGACATAAATTAACATAGTGAAAAATAAGAAAACATCATTATGGACACAAAAAAATTCAGAATATTATAAGAAAATGTTTAAAATGTAAATGTTATCAAATTAGAAGACCTAAAAGAAATGAATGTTTGAATTTATATGAATATCCAAAATTAAAACAAGAAGAGATAAAAAAATCTTAGACCCACAACAAATAAGGAAACTGAAATAAAACCACTGTATCTAGTGAAGCTGTAAATTTTCACTAAATTATTCCACAAAATTGTTGAAATACATACAAAAATTCCAGCAAAGATTTCTTAGATTGACACAAGATGGCTGGGCATGGTGGCTCATGTCTTTAATCCCAGCACTCGGGAGGCAGAGGCAGGCAGATCACTGTGAGTTCGAGGCCAGCCTGGTCTACAAAGCGAGTCCAAGACAGCCAAGGGTACACTGAGAAACCCTGTCTCAAAAAACACTAAAACAAACAAACAAACAGACAGACAGACAGACAGACACAAGATAATTGTGAAATTCATATGGACTACTAAAGAAATTTGAATAACTACAGCAATTTCAATAAATGAATCACTATTAGGTTGAAACAAATATTTATATTGTCACTTCAAATTCAATATGAAGATGCCTAAAAGAAGAAATATAGATGTCACAGAGATGACTGCATATCCATGCTTTTAGTACAACTACTTACAATAACCAAGTTAAGGAACTAGACTAGAGGTTCATGAACAGATAATTAGATAAAGGAACTGCAAGCTATACACAAAATTGAGATTGTTTGTTTTGGTGCAAGCGTTCTTCTAGCACAGGCTGTCTTTAAACTTCTCATTTAGCCAAGGATGAGTTGTAAATACTAGTCCTCTTACAAGTAAACACACCTGTCTCACAATGGAATTTTATTCAACAATACAGAATATTTTATGTGTTTGGTTTCAGGCATTTCTCAGTCCCTGCCTGCTTCAGGGCATGGCTGGCATACCCTGCCATCTACCTGAATTCCCAAGGCCAGAGTTGGGCCTTCCCCTCTCTCAGAGTCTCTTTACAGTATGTGGGAATTTTTCCAAACTGCATCTGTCCAGGTTTTTTTGGTGCATAGATTATGCCCCTCCACTTCCTCCACTTCCTGAGGCTTCTTTCTGCATATGAGGCTCTCATATTTCTGATTGATTTGAAGATCAATTTAACAGTAAAAGCCAAGGCTTCAGCTACCATGTTAAGTTATGAGGATCTAAGAAAGCTTAAATTAGGATGATATAAGGAAATGTTTGAAGGTCTGAGAAGTTGTTTTAAGGTTGGCAATAAGAAAATTATTTAAGCTATATAAAACACTTCTCCCCACTACGCTACTGTTGTATTAAAATTGTTCCGAGCATCAATATTAATAAGATTTTAAATTCTCTTCCAAGCCACTTGTCTCTTTTTGTAAAGTTAAAAAGATTCTTGTGAGCTTCAGGAGATCCACTGGCATCCACAGATCAAATAGACTCCAGATAAGTACTGCCAATCAATAGCCTGTCTATAAATTCCAGAGGTGTGATCCCTTCCCTGATTTTGGGCCTTTTCCCACCCCAAGATCAAATGAATGCACAAGGGAAAAATTCTTTCTCTAAATTTCTTACCTTTATCTTCTGCCTCTATATCCATTCCAACATACTGTCAGGTCCAGGTGCTTCCTCAAGAGTTGCATCCAGAACACAGGTGTCCAACCTAAAACTGACAAACTCAGCCTGCTTCAGCTGGGCCTGTAGTTTCCTAGCTACAGATGATCTCACAGATCCTGGACAGCAAATAGAACACACTGTTCTTCCCAGATTTGGCCAACGTCCAAGCCCCCACCCCAATAGCGACACCCTCAATGTCAGCTGGAAATAGCCGAAGATGATTATGACCACTCTTATCTACTAGCAACAAAAGGCTGTGATGTTTGGTTTCAGGATTTTCTTGGTCTCTACCTGCTACAGAGTGTGGCTGGTATACCCTGACCTCTACCTTGAGTTCCCTAGCCCAAGGGCAAGGCTTTCCCTCTCCCAGATGACCTTTCTTATATAATCCAGAGATTTTGGTTCCCCTCTCTCTTCTCTCTTCTCTCTTCTTTCTTCTCTCTCTCTCTCTCTCTCTCTCTCTCTCTCTCTCTCTCTCTCTCTCTCTCTCTCTCTCTCTCCTCCCTTCCACTGCATGACAGCCAAGAGCTGATCCAATAACCATGCATTTATATGTTATAACTTTGTCTTATAATTAGCTCATTCCATCATTTCATTCACTATGTCTTCTAACGGAACTTACATTAAAAAATATATAACATGTTTAGGTATGTGCCTTGTATTCCTGATCTCTCCAAAACTTTAAGCATGAATGGTTGTTGGATTTTGTCAAATGCTTTTTCTGCATCTAAGGAGATGATCATATGTTTTTTTTTCTTTCAGTTTGTTTATATGGTGGATTACATTGATGGATTTCCATATATTAAACCATCCCTGCATGCCTGGAATGAAGCCTACCTCATCATGGTGAATTTTAACTTTGATATGTTCTTTTATTTGTTTTGCGAGTATTTTATGGAGTATTTTTGTTGTAATCTTAATAAATAAATAAATAAAATACTGAGATGAAGAGGCAATTTAGTGATGTGCAATAAATAGAATATGGCTAGAAAATACATAACATGAAAGTAGAAGGACTATTTGTAGGGAAAAAGTGAACTAGATAGAGGAAACAAGAAAGAATATGTTAGGGATCATGTAAAAGACAAACTCTCTTGTATATATCTATCTCAATCTCTATCTCTCTAGAACCATTTGTATCTATATCTAATCTATATATAGATATATATATACATACACACATATATATATATATGAGAGAGAGAGAGAGAGAGAGAGAGAGAGAGAGAGAGAGAGAGAGAGAGAGAGAGAGAGAGAGCACCTCGTGATAGTAGACAGAGATGTCAAACATTTGCTGCATAAAATAGAGTCTATTCAACAAATGGTTCTGACAAAATGAGGTTTCCAGATGGGGAAGAATGAAATGATATCCATACTATTTACCTTCTACAAAAATAAATTAAAAATGATTCAAGGACCTAAATTTAAAGACTGAAATGCTGGAACTGCTAAATGAAAACATAGGAGTAATACTTATCATACAGGCATATACAAGGACTTTATGAACAAGACTCCAATAGCAGAAGAGTCTCATGAATTTAACAAATGGGGTTATATGAAACTAAAATGTTTATTCAAAGCAAATGAAACTGTCAGAAGATCAAACATACAGCCTACAGAATAGGAGAAAACTCTTTTCTATCTATTCTTTAGAAAGATGATTAATATCTAGAAGCTATAAACATCTGTAAAACTAAACACCAAAAGTCCTTGCCAAATAAGAAATGGGATAATGAAATGAAGAGACAATTATAAGACAAATAAACACAAATAGACCATAAATATTTGTAAAGTGTTCAACATGCTGCACTATTAGGAAGATGTAAATTAAAACTACTTTGAGATTGAGTCTCACTTCAGTAAAAATCATTACATATGTGCTCATGCCTATAATCCGGTGCATGGTCAGTAGAGTCAAGAGGACTAGGAGTTCAAGGCGAACTTTACCTGCACAGCAAACTAGAAGTCAGCTTGAGCTACAAAATACTCTGTCTCAAAAACAAACAACAACCAGTTAAAGACAACAACAACAACAACAACAACACACACACACACAGAAAAAAACACCAAATGACAAAAAAGTCTAATGAAGATGTAGGAAAAATGGAATTCATCCTTATTTGGTGCTTGTGAGAATCTAAACTCAGGCAGTCATTATGGAGATCAATATGTTTTATTCTCTACAAATTAAAATTTGAGCTACTGTATGATCCAGTTATATAACTTCAGGACATATACGTAAATTACTGTATCCTGACATAATGATACTCTCATATCCATGTTTATTGCTGCTCTATTCACAAAGGAAGTGAAAGCAGCCTAGATATCAACCAAAAGATGAATGTACAGTTGAGAGTAGATAATTAAACAGATGAAGGAATAATTAAAAGTATGGGAATAGGTGAGTACAGGTAATGAAAATAAAAGGGGGAACCATAATAAAGGGAAATGATGTGACAATAGAAAGGTGGCTACAGGGGTGGAAGAATATATAGAGTATGTGAATGGGAGGAAAGGAGAGATCAACACAAACAAATGAGGCTGGAAAATGTCAGTATGAAGCACAATACTTTGTATGCTAAGTAGAAAATTGAATAGATATTTTTCTATTTCCCTCTTTTATCTTATATTGAAGTATCTCTGTCTCTTCTCTTCTTCTTACCTATCAAATATCTAGAAGATCTGAAAATATATACCAAGTATACAGACATACATATATATTTTTTTCAAGTGTAGCTTTGGCTGTCCTGGACTAACTTTGTAGACCAGTCTGGCCTTGAATTCACAGAGATCTGCCTGCATCTGCCTCCCGAGTGCTGGGATTAAAGGCATGTGCCACCACTGGCCAGCTCCAAGTCTGATGTTTTTCAAGGTCCAATTTAGTGACTTTATGTAAATTTGGTTCAAGATCTATACATCTCAGGTAGTGTCAGCCACATGTTGAAGATCAAAGCCAAGTGAGCGACAAAAATATTTCTATCAGTACTTACTGATCCTCAGCTGTCCATGGCAATATCTTCTTAACTGATCTCTAAAGTCCTGCTTCTGCACTACCACTCTCAGTTGAGTTCTCTCCTTCCTTTTGATGATAATCACTATTACAGTTGTCTGGTTTTCTGACAGTCTTCCTTACTGAATTAGACCCTGGAAGCAGAATGGCAATATGTGTTTCATCAGAAATTCTGGGACTGAACAGGGCTTGACAGAGGGAAATCTCAGGGTGCATTTTTCAGACCTGAATCAAATTCACTGTAGCTTTCAACTACACCTTCCCCCTGCATCCAATTTCTCTTGGTACTCTGAATCTTGACCACTGAAAGGTCACTTTGGATCTTAGCGAGTGCAAAGAAAACTTTGTTCAAACCATCAAAGTGCTTAAACCCTTGTGCTATAGCCATCCTGACTATATCTTAAGGTGCCCTGGATTTAAGGTCTCAGTGTGACCAGCCCGGACTGCTGTTAAGGGCTTCTGGTGGAAAGCCCTTCCTCCTAGGTGTCAATAATGATGTACTGGCACATTTTCTGCATTTGGGTTTGCATTTCTATTCCTTCATCTGAGGGTCACTTTACCACTCAGCACTTTATTTATTATTTAGTTATTAGATTTTTTAGAAGTATGTCCTCTGCCTTAAAAGCTTGGGGGAACATGTCCAATAAAAATGTATCATTAATTAAAGACACTTAAAATGATGAGCAGAAATCACAATAAACAAGAAAAATGAAAATGGCAAAAATAGCTGCTTCATGTATTGTGCCTTTTTCTCCCAAGAAATTCAAAATTAGTCTCACAATTATTTGTCATGCAGCCTTTCAGTTCTTTTGTTTTGTTTCACTGTTATTGTTGGATTTTTGTTTTGTTTTTCAAGACAGCACTTCTCTGTATAACAGCCCTGGCTATCCTGGACTCACTTTGTAGACCAGCATGGCCTTGACCTCACAGATATTGACCTGCCTGTGCCTCCCAAGTGCTGGGATTACAGGCATGTACTACCCCCTACTGTTTTCATAGTTCTTTAAGGCACATATAAGTAATAATACAACAATCTATGGCAGCTATATAATGGCCCTTAATGGGTTGCATAGCAATGATACAGGGATAAAATGCAACAGTTTTCCATTTGCTTTGTGACTGAAATATGATACTAAGCCTCTCTCATAAGTTTTCACAGTTCATGGGAGCTACCTTGATTAAGATCTGATCTGTTCTCCAGGATGAGGACAAGAAGGAGGGATACATGAGAGGTTAAAAAACTTATCATCTTGGCAGAGGGCAGTTCTCTGAGAGATTCTGCTGCTGGTGTTTATTTCAGGAACGCTCTTTATGTACACTCTATATTACCCAAGTTTGTCTATCCAAAGACTTGAATTTAACCTCGGGACAGCTTTCTTTACAGTCCTCCATTTGTTTACATATTAGGTTCTTCAGTTAGAATGTACTTTTCTGAAAAGTGAAGAACCTTTAAGGTCCTAATCGTGGCTATCCCAATAACAGGGAGGCACATATTATGCATTCACAAATGTTGTTAAATTTTAATAGCTCTATTAAAGAAATAAATAACCGCAAAGGTAAGATAACAGAAGTGCTGTGATTCAGTCAAAAAGCCTTTTGCTTTTTGTCTTTTTGCATTGTTTCCCTCCCACATCTACCTCTGTTCTTCCTCTTCTCCTTCTGCCTCGCTCCTTTTTTTTGCCCTCACTCCTATAAGGTAGGTGTTATGAGCTACCTTCACAAGTTTATTACTTACTTTTCTCATTGCTCTGACAAAATACCTGACCAAACCAAACCAAACAAAACAAAAAACAAAAAACCCAAAACAAAAACAAACAAACAAACAAACTACCTCAAGGAAAAAGTAAATGGCTCAGTTTGAGGATAGATTCCATAATGATCGGAAGCCATTATGTCAAGAGCTTGAAGAAGTGGTTCTTATTGTATCAACAGTCAGGAAACATGTAGAGATAAAAATGTTAATACTTAGTTTACTTGTTCCCCTGTTTTTGGTTTAACACTCCAGCCTATGGAATGGTGCCACCCACATTTATAATGGCATCTTTAGCTCTCAGTTAAACAAATATTGACACTTACTCACAGGAATGCTCAAAAGGTTGTTTCCAAGTTGATTATCAGTCCTGTCCAATTGTCAATAAATATTAGCTGTGTTAATGTGACCAGGGTCAAAATAAAAAGATCTATGTCTGGCCTCAAACCTTTTCTTTCACAGATATGCAAAGAAATTCTTTGTGTATATCTCTTTTTCCAAATAAATTTTTAAATGTTAATCATCTTATGGGCCAAATAGAAAATGCACACAAAGTTATGAAGTTTTTAAAATGTAGCACAAAATAGTACCTAAAAATTATATTAATTTCTCTTTGTACTGTTAGGGTAAATTTTTTCTCTAGTCAATTCTTTATATATATTTTTCTTAATATATATTTCATTACAACATTCAGAAAAGGGAAATATTTATGCAAGCAATAAGAATGTATATTGAACAATCATGTAATAATTGCAGAAATCAAGAAACAATACTCACATTTACAGCACACATACTAAAATGGAATAGGTAAGAGTAGTGACTGATCCTCTCATTGGCAGCTTGCATAGCACTTTCCAATGCACAAAGGAAAGACTTCTAGGGCATTTCCAGCTGGATGCCTTCAAGTCCCAGTGTCGACTAATCCCAGAAAATGGGTCTTTTTTGAAATGTAAATATTTTATTTATTTATTTTTAATTTTTTCTTATATATTTTATTAATTTATTCATATTACATCTCAATTGTTATCCCATCCCTTGTATCCTCCCATTCCTCCCTCCCTCCCATTTTCCCCCTACTCCCCTCCCCTATGACTGTGACTGAGGGGGACCTTCTCCCCCTGCATATGCTCATAGGGCATCAAGTCTCTTCTTGGTAGCCTGCTATCCTTCCTCTGAGTGCCACCAGGCCTCACAATCCAGGGGATGTGATCAAATATGAGGCACCAGAGTTCATGTGAAAGTCAGTCCCCAGTCTCCACTCAACTGTGGAGAATGTCCTGTACAATGGCTAGATCTGGGTAAGGGTTTGAAGTTTACTGCACGTATTGTCCTTGGCTGGTACCATAGTTTGAGCCGGATCCCCGAAGATGCTCCAGCATACAACAAGAACATTTGCTCAACCATGTTCATAGCAGCCTTATTCTTAATAGTCAGAACATGGGAACAGCCTAAGTGTCACGCAGTAAAAGAATGAATAAATAAACTGTGGTACATTTACACCATGGAATACTACTCAGCTATTAAAAAGAAGGAATTCCCAAAATTTGTGGACAAATGGATTGGACTAGAAATGATCATACTGAGTAAGTTGGGTGACTATTCAGGCAGTAAACTGTCCCAGTCATTTTTTCATTTTGGAAGCTGCTAACATAAACTACCAGTTCAGTCAGGCATTTAAGTTTTATTCCTTCTCAAGTCTCTGAGGTGTTGAAGACCAGATAGATTAGTTTTACAATCAAGTTTAGTTGGTTAGTGGATAAGATCTTTTTAGATTAAGATAAGTGATTTAAGTCAATAGAGATGAGATATGATAGATACTGAATTTCATTCAAAAATTTAGGCCCAACAAGATAGGAAAGATGTTTACTTCAAGTTTGGCAAATACAAATAGCCAAATCACTATGAATATAACATTTATATAATACATGATTGTCTCATGGTTCTTCGTGATGTATGTAGTTTATTTTATTCATGTGTAACAAAATAAATGCATATGCTAAAAAATTGGGGGCACCAGAGTTTATGGCAGAGATAGTCCCTGCTCTCCCCACAACCATGGAGAATGAGTTGTCCATTGGCTAGATATGAACAAGGTGTCTAGGTTATCTGCATGTATTGACCTTGATTGGTTTATAAATGAATATATGCCATCATGTCTTTCTGGGTCTGGGTTAGTCACTCAGGATGATTATTTCTAATTCTACCCATTTACCTACAAATTTCAAGATTTCCTTGTTTTTAATAGTTGACTAGTATTCCATTGTGTAAATGTATCACAGTTACTTTATCCATTCTTTAGTTGAGAGACATCTAGGTTGTTTCCAGATTCTGCCTATTATGAATAAAGCTGCTATAAACATATTTGAGCAAATGTCCTTACTATATGGTGAAACATTTTTCAGGTACATGCCCAGGGATGGTGTGGCTGGGTCTTGCAGGGGCACTATTCCGAATTTTCTGAGAAAGCGCCAGATTGATTTCCAAAGTGGTTATATATATATTTTTAGGAAGAAATGTATGTCTGGTTTTTGTGAAAATGGCCAAATCACCCATGGCTGGAGAAGACACTGTCTTTCTGGAAGAGTCTATTACTATTATTTTGCAATATAGATATAATATTAATCTATATTATAAATATATATCCCCATAACCATAAATTAGTGCCACTCTCTGTTTATATCTGAGAATCTTTTTTCAGTAGCTAGCAATTGATACACACACAAGTGATCAAGTGGAAGAAAAATAAGCGTCTCCAATGCTTTATCATAGAAGGGGAATCTGGAAGATTTTCAGAGACATAGGTTGGAAATAACTTCTGGAAAGTGATATTGTTTGGATACAACAGAGCCATTGCCCATATGATCTAGAAGATTTGGTTGTGTGCACAAGACATGAAGACCAATCCAGTCAATATTTCAACATGGGTTGAGAAAGGGTGCAGGAGGACCCATATTTGCTAGAGTTATCATCCTACTGTACATTGATCATGCTGCAGTGGAGGGATCCATATCGATGAGTATAAGATCAGCACTAAATGGTTATTACAAAAAGAATGAAGAGAGAGCAGGAGAGAGAGCGCAGGGGGGGGGGAGTGTGGGAGAGAGAGAGAGAAAGAGAGAGAGAGAGAGAGAGAGAGAGAGAGAGAGAGAGAGAGAGAGAGAGAGAGAGAGAAGGAGAGAGACAGAGACAGAGAGGGGGGTGTGGTGAATGAGGTGGGGGAATTTGGAAATATGGCTCATTGATTAAAATCCCTTTTAGAAGATCTGGTTTTAGTTTCCAGCAGCCACATAGTGCTGCAGAACTACTTGATATTTGAGTTATAAAGAATCTGATGGTCTTCCCTAGCATCCATGAACAATGTATGCATGTGGTTCACTTACACAGAAGCAGGCAAAACACTCACACATAAAATAAAAATGAAGAAATGACAAAGAAAAAAGAACATGAATTTTTTGAAAGGATCATGGGTAGGGGGTTCTGGAAGAGTTGGAGGTAGTTTGTAGGGCAGACATGATGAAAATACAGACATTGTCTGCATGTATGAAATTTTAAAAGAAAAATCATAACATTTAACATAAATTAATAGCTTTTTAAATTAGGAAGTAAAAAATAGTTGTAAATACTTTCCAATTACCTAGGTGTAGCTGTGTGATCTTTTTATATTAATTTTTATTTAACTATATTTCTGATATTTTATTTACAAATTATAATTTGGGGAAATTATCTTTTGTTACTTCATCAATTTCTTTTTGTTGTTTCATTATCTCATTCTCTATGCTTACATTTAACTTCCTTCAATTGCTGTTAAGTCTTTAGAATCAACTTTTATTTCACTATTTTCAACTATTGCTTGCCTTTGTAATAAAATCATGATTTCAATCTCCAGCTATAATCACCTTATTTTATCTCATTTTTTGTTTAAATTTTTATATATTTTTTCTTTTTTATTTTATTTTCTTTTTTTCTTTTTTTCTTTTTTCTATAATAATTTTATTTAAATTTTTTCTTACAATATATTTTGATCATATTCTTTACCCTCACCAAATGTTTCTCAAGTCCTCTCCACCTCTCTCTCTCTCTCTCTCTCTCTCTCTCTCTCTCTCTCTCTCTCTCTCTTTCTCTCTCTCTCTCTTATTTCTTAGTCAAAACAAAGTAAATTACAGAAAATCAAGTAAACACACAAACAGAAACCCAACAAGACAAAAAATACCTAAATAAACTGTAATAAACATGAAGTTCATTTTGTGTTGGCTAACTACTCCTGGGTATCAGGCCTATGTGGATTGTGGTTGATAAACTAAGTGACATTGTACAGAAGAAGACTGCTTTTTCCTTTCCCAGTGGACATCAATGGTAAGGGGTAGGACTTGGTGTCTACTTTCTCTTATCTGTGTTAATACTTTGTCTGGTTTGAACTTGTACATGTCTTATGTCACAGTCTCTGAAAGTTCATATGTCTGGATGATGATGCATCCTTGGAGTTATCAACACCTCTGGCTCTTAAAATCTTTCTGCCTCTCCTCCTCCTCCTTCTCTTCTTCTTCTTCTTCTTCTTCTTCTTCTTCTTCTTCTTCTTCTTCTTCTTCTTCTTCTTCTTCTTCTTCTTCTTCTTCTTCTTCTTCTTCTTCTTCTTCTTCTTCTTCTTCTTCTTCTCCTCCTCCTCCTCCTCCTCCTCCTCCTCCTCCTCCTCCTCCTCCTCCTTCTTCTTCTTCTTTAGTTTTCTTGTGCCTTGAAAGGAGGGTTTTAAAAAGACATCCTATTTAAAGCTGAGTGCTCCAAAGTTTTTCATTCTTTGCAGATTGTCCAGTTGTCTTTTTGAATTATTTATAAATTTAGATGATCTTATATTCCATTGAAAAATACACTTTCTTTACTTTTTTCTTTAGTTTTCCCCTTATAAGTGGCCTAGTTTTGTTTTGTAAGAGTAGTAACTTCCTGACATCCTGGAAAATACTAGATATACTTTAAAATATAAGATGTTTCAGGTGTTAACTTTTAAAAATAACATTCATTTTACATACCAATAATAGCCTCTCTCTCCTCTCCTCCCAGTCCCATTCTTCCTCCCTCTTACCCCATCTCTCTTCCCCTATTCCTCAGAAAAGTGGAGCCCCTCCTACCCTCCCACCCTAGCTCATCAAGTTCTATCAGGACTGAGTGAATCTTCTTCCCCTGTGGCCTGGAGAGGCAGTCCCACAAGGGGGAAGCGACCAAAAAGCAAGCAACAAAGTCCATGTCAGAGACAGCTCTCATTCCCCTTACTAGGGGACCCACATAAAACCTGAGGTTCCCATAGGCTACATCAGTGTAGGGGGCGGTCTAAGTCCAGTCTATGGATGGTCCTTGGTTGGTGAATCAGTCTCCATAAGCCCCTCTGGGCCTTGGTTATTTGGCTCTGTTAGTCTTCTTATGAAGTTTGTGTGACCTCCAGGTCTTTCTATCCTTACCACCACTTTTTCACAAGACTGACTATGCTTTGCTCAATGTTTGGTTGTGAGTCTTAGCATTTCTTTTGATCTGCTGCAGGGTAGAGTCCTTCAGACAACAGCTATACTAGACTCCTGTCTATCAGCATAGCAGAATACCATTAATAATGTAAGGGGATGGCTCCCTCCCATGGGGTGGGCCTCAGGTTGGACAAGGAGTTAATTTTTTTTGTTGTTGTTTTAGAGACTATATAGCTATAGCTGTCCTGAAACACATTGTATAGACCAGGTGGCCTCAGACTCACAAAGAACCACCTGCTTCTGCCTTAAAAGTGCTAGGATTAAAGGTGTTGCCACTATGCCTGAATTTTATAATCTGTTATGCTATATGACCATCTTTGGCCTGCTTATAGTGAATGGATATGCAATTTGCACTGTTGTTGGAGTGTACGGTTTGCTTAACATTTTTTTCCAAATAGTAAAAGAGTTCACTTAAGACTTCATGTGCCCTAACTGACCTTGAATTTTTGATCCTTCTGCCTTCACCTCTTTCAGTAAGTCCTACACTCCTGTTTGTTTCCCTTTGTATCTCTTTCCCCTAGCTGGACTGCCTTGTTTGACCTAATTTGGAGAGGATGCACTTAGTCCTGCTGTGATTTGAGGTGCCAGGATGGGCTGGAAGAAGGAGAAGGGAGAAGGGGGATGGTACACAAGTGTGGGACTGGAAAGGAGAAGGGAGAGGGAGATGGTATCAGGGTGTAAAATGATTAAATAAAAATGAAAAATAAAAAGATTCAGTGTGATGGGATGGATGCATGTCCACTGGTCAACTTCATTTTAATGAGCTCAGGTAACAGTAAGAAGAGCAATTTAGATATCATCAATTCATACTTGTGTGTTTTATCCAGTAATGCCTAAGAAAGATTTAGTATACTGACAGCAAAATATAGTTTTTAATAATTACATTTCCTCATTTCCTCTTCCTCCTTCCAACTTTTTTTTTATGTTCTCTCCCTTCAACTATGCCTATGGTACCCTCATTCTCTATCAAATTTATGTCTTTTCTTTATTATTACATATAAAGAAGCACACCTAAAAATACAAATACAACTTAATGAGTCCATTTAGTGTTGCTTTGTTTGTATATGACTTTGGAGGTGATAAACAATTAGAGGCTTCATTCATGGAAAAGACTATTTGTTCTCCTTTTAGTCAACTACCAAGGGTCAGTAAGGTCGTGGATCTTAGAGAATCTGAAAGGAAACCTATTACAAACCTACTACTGCCAAATAATTCTAAAATATATATGTGTACACAAAGATAAAGGTAGCTCTCACCTCTCATCAAATAAACTTCTCTCTGCAGTAGGCAGAGATCATTACCGAAACCCACAGCTTGTCAAAATGCAGAGATCAATTGATAATGCAGTGTTCAACCTAAATGGATACATGTACAACACCGCTTATTTGCCTGAAGCTCAGAGAATATTACAGAAGAGGGATTAGAAAGATTCTAAAAGGCAGAGGACCAGGATGCCCCTGGGAGATAGTATCTTTTAGAAATAACAGGAAAGGTACATTTGTGATATCACAATAATATGGATACCTAAACAAAACTTGGATTATGGAAATTTGAGGCCTGTCCTTTTCTTAAGGGAAGCAGAAGGGGAGAGGTGGATCTGGGGGAGAGGGTAAGTGGCAGAGAACTGGGAAGAGTAGATGGAGGGGAAAGTGTGGTAGAGATCATTTTATGCAAGAATTTATTTCTATATAAAAATACCAATAGCTGTGCTAATATGGAATGTGGAAATCTTACTGGGCCCCTCCCCTAAATAGAATATCTTTTTCTAACAGTGTGCTGATTGGGTTTTGATCAACTTCACATGTTAGGGAAGAAAAGACATAAATTGAGAAAATGTCCTCATCAGATAGCCCTGTATGCAAGCCTGTAGGGGTAATTTCTTTCTTTCTTTCTTTCTTTCTTTCTTTCTTTCTTTCTTTCTTTCTTTCTTTCTTTCTCTCTTCTTTTAAATTTTTTTTAAATTTTATTTTATTAATTTATTCTTGTTACATCTCAATGGTTATCCAATCCCTTGTATCCTCCCATTCTTCCCTCCACCCCCATTTTCCCCTTATTCCCCTCCCCTATGACTGTTCCTGAGGGGGATTACCTCCCCCTGTATATGCTCATAGGGTATCAAGTCTCTTCTTGGTAGCCTGCTATCCTTCCTCTGAGTGCCACCAGGTCTCCCCATTCAGGGGATGTGGTCAAATATGAGGCACCAGAGTATGTGTGAAAGTCATACCCCACTCTCCACTCAACTGTGGAGAATGTCCCTCATCTCCTCCCTGTCCCACCTTCCTTCTCTCTTTCACATATTCTCCCTCCTCTCCTCAGAAAAGGGGAGCCCCAACTCCACCAACCCACATCAGCACATTAAGTTGCCTCAGGATTTTCTTGATTAGTGATTCATCTTGTAGTATCCAGCTCACTCTAGAGAGTACCACCCATGGGCAGGTAGTCTGAGTTTTATAAGAAAGTAGGTTGGGCAAGTGGTGGGGTGCAAGCTAGTAAGCAGCATTCTTCCATGCCCTTTGCTTCTATTATTCCCTCCAAGATCTTACCCTGTTTTAGTTCAAGCCCTGATGTCACTTCAAAATGGACTAGCACTGGGTTGTGTAAGCTAAGCCAATTCTCCTCCACACCAACACACACACTTTTTTTGGTCATGGTACTTATCATAGCAATTGAAAGAAAATTAGGACAAACAGTATAGATTTGTTCTTCCCTATAATGGATTATGAAACTTGCTTACCTAGAATGTTTAAGATACTATGTAATTTTAATTCTTATAAATGATCCATAAGTACTTTACAAGATATGTAATCTCTTTGTAGGGAAAGATATTATGTATTTAGATAGAAAAACTAGAAAATATAGAAATGTTTCCTTGCTCTATCTGTCTTTTTGCCCTTATGTATCCTGCTATTTCTTTCTGATCATTTTTCCATATATTTATTTAAAGATTGTCATTTACAAAGACTGCTTTGGTTATGCTCCTTCAGATTCAGTTGGCTGTAGATGGACTAGGCTTGCCTTAGATTTCCAATAATCTCCCTAATGCTATCTCATGAGTGCTGGAATTACAGGCACACATCACCATGCCTTGATCTCAGTGAATTCTTAAGTTGTTTAATTTTAATCTGAAAATCATTCTAGATTACATTAACTCTTATTTTGTTTAGTTTTGTACTTTTTATTTTCATTTTCTTTTCTTTATACTCACAGTAGACATGGTCACTTTTCAAACTGTTTCTTCTGGATTCTAAAATTGAATCTTTCTAGGGGTAAGCTATTTCTCAGTGAAGCATCTAAATAAAATTCTGTATTTTCTCTAGACCAAATTTCATTTTTATTTTATATTTAGTTACATACAATTATCTTAAAGAGTTGCTAATTGATAATTGTTTACATTACACTGATGTTCTTCTTATGCCCCTGTATAGAGTATTTCATCTATGGAAAACAAAATTCTCAGATTACAATGAACCAACCATCCTGGTCACCATCCCCCTCTTTTTTTTAAAACATTTGTCCTTTAGAAGACAACATGCTTGGATTTCGGGGATAAATTTAACAGACCCTTTTCTATTCTCTGAATTATCTTTATAGAGTCCTCAAGTTTGTATCATATCAAATCATTAAAATTGATTTTTAAAAAGATCAAAATTGTCTACATGGAGCATTTCACATGGCTTAACAGTTATCAAAACTATGAATCTAAATTACACAGTAAAAGGAGAGCAGGTACACATTGAGATTTATTCAGAGCATATATGTATGAAGCAACTTTTGTTATGAGGTAAGACCTAATCAGGATATTCTTAAATCATATTTGTGGCCAGAGGCCACCCACTGCCATGTGGCCCTCTTGCTGTGGGCACCACTATGATGTGCAAGTATGTGGTAGAGAGATGGGAGAGAAAGAGAAGCTGTTTCAGCACTATAAGGAGAGACAAAACTGTAGACTTGAGGATGGTGAGGAAAAGTCTGATGTGAATAGCCTAAACTACCACCTGAGACCATGGTGAACTTCCAGCCCATGCTGCCATTGAAGGCCATGTGTGGGTCTGTGGTCCTTCAGCATCTGTGTTGATGTCTCTATGTAGATATCCCTGGTTTGGGCTGCTACCTGAGACAGTGTTGGTGTCCCAGGGCTGCACAGAGCTGCCCCCACCTCTCCCTGGCTGTATCACTCCGGAATTAGGACCTATACCTCCCCTGTTAGCACAGTAGAGATGGGACTGGTGGTGAGGACCAGAGACAGCTGGCCCAGAGGGTGAGAATGGGAAAGCTGGTTCCTCCCCTTTGCTGTCTGAAGCACTTGGATGAGCTGGCCTGAACAGTGCTGGAGAGCTGGTGAGCTGACCAACTCAGGTACCACCGAAGTTTATATCCGTGCCTTTGAGTTGGCCCACCCCAACATCTACCCCATCTAATAAGTGCTGGAGAATGTGAAGGGGACAGTTTTGCAGATCCAAATCTACAAGATCTCCATGATACAATGCAACAAGAGGATATCAAAGAGTAGTCTTGATAAGGATCCAGTACTGGTGGTATAGTAGAAGCCAAAGGGCTCAAAGCAGACTCATTGCAATGAACATTTTGCAAGTAAAAGATATGTGGATAAAAGGGCATACGGTGGGACAAATTGTGACACACTATAGCCTACATGACCAGATATTTTTTATAGTTTGTTTTATTTTCCTATTTTGTTTATTATTTTATTTTTGGAGACAGGATGCAAGAACAGAGGGTCAATTTAAAGGAGCAGGGGTTGAGTGGTATTAGAGTGTATGATGTGAAAATCACAAAGAATCAATAAAAAAGTTTGTTAAATTATATTTTTGATAATTGTGGCTTGCTTCTAGATACTCAGGTTAGGTAGACACTTTTCTGTGATTGTGAAAGTTCATATAACGTCTACATATTTATGTATGAGTGGAATATTTGTAAGAGTGTAAGAAACATTCAATCCCTTGAAAAGAAATTTACAAATGAGTATCCTTTCTGATGTTATAAAAAAATTACCAAAAACAACTTAGGGAAGGAAAAGGTTTGTTTTAGTTTACACATTATATAATACAACTGAGGGAGTTCAGGGTAGGAACTCAAGTGAGAAATAGAAGTAGAAAGCAGCTCCAGGGATTTCTTGCTTAGTTAGATTTCTTATATGGCCCAGGGCCACCTGTTCAAGGAATGGAGGTGCTCATGGATGGCTGAGGCCTTTCCTAGCAAATAGCCATCAAGACCATATCCGAAATACATGCCCACGAACTAACTTGATCAAGGAAATTCCCAAATTTAATTTCACTATCACATGACTTTATACTGTGTCAAGTTGACAGTTAAAGATGACCAAAATGCACCCTTGACAATGTTACCCACATCAATGCAGAACCATTAATATCATATCTTCTAAGTTCTCTTGTCAAACATGGTCAAACATTTTCAATTCCCCCATTAATTAAAAATTATAACACTTAAAAGTCAAAATTTCTTTAAAATCCAAAGTAGAATTTTAATCTTAACTGTGGGATTCTGGGCAATTAAAAAAATAAATAAATATGCACTCAGAGGGAGGATAGCAGGCTACCAAGAAGAGATTTGATTCCCCTATGAGCATATACAGGGGGAGGAGGTCCCCCTCAGTCACAGTCATAGGGGAGGGGAGTAAGGGGAAAATGGGAGGGAGGGAAGAATGGGAGGATACAAGGGATGGGATAACAATTGAGATGTAATATGAATAAATTAATAAAATAATATATATATATATAATAAATAAAAACAAGCTACATGTTTATTTCAAATGGAAAGAATCAGGATAAAAAATTCAGATCAATGCAAAAAACAAAATACAATAGTGTGAATATAATTTCTAAAGCTCAATGTTCAATATCTTGGACGCAGTTGTTTTGTACTATAGCTTCAAGGGCTTGGTTAATCTGACTTCTCTTCCCTATGCAGCGCACACAGGTTTTGTCTCATAGGTTCAGGTGGTCTCCATTCCACGCCTGCTGATATGCTTGGCAGATGTCTCATATTGGCGACATCTCTGATAACATAATTTCTATTCTGAAACTGAAGCTAGAATTTTATCAATGACCACTCCTGTCTCTTCACAGGGACTCTAACTAGGAACACAATATAAGACCTTAGTTTCTTTTTATAACCCCTTCATTCCTTCAAAAACAATGGCATAAAGCTTTTCTGTATACCACTAACAAATATGCTAAGAGATTATTGACACATTCTTATTCACAATAGCCTCAAAGAAAATTAAATATCTAGAAACAATCCTAATGAAAGAGATGAAAGACTTTCCAAATGAAAACTTTAAACATTTAAGGTAAGAGATAAAGCCACTAGAAAATGGAGACAGCCTGGGTTCATGGATTAGTCGAATTAATATCGTGAAAATAAACATTTTACCTCAAATCCAATACCCAAAGCCATCCTAAGAAAAAATTACAATTCTGGACAGATTAACATTCTAGATCTCAAGATGTATTACAGGGCCAAAACAATGAAAATAATATGATAATCGTATAAAACCAGACATGTAGAGCAGTGGAACAAAACTGAAGACTTAAACATTAATACATATATCTTCAAACACATAGTATTCGTTAAAGGTGCCAAAAGCAAAAGTTGAAAAGAAAAGATCTTTAACAAATGGTGGTGGGGAAACTGGATGCCCATATGTAGAAGAATGAAATTAGAATTGAATATATCATATTACATAACGCTAACTCCAAATGGTTCAGAGACTGAAATATTATACACTAAAACTACTAGAAGAAAACATCATCATTACCCTACCTGATATAGATGTAGAAAAGGACTTTCTGGAAAGGGCTCCATTTGCTCAATATCAAAGCCAACAACTGTCAAGAGGGTCTTCATGAACCTAAAAAGCATTGCATGGCTAAAGAAACAGTAAGGTGAAGAAGGTCAAAAAATGGGAGAAAACTTTCTGACAGACACTGGAGGTGATTACTATTAAAAGTATGTAAAAATTTTTTTTTGAAAATGGTCTAAAAATCAAATATCCCACTTGAAAAACAGGCATGAGACTTGAAGAGATAGTTCTCAAAAGAATAAAAACATTATGGTCAAGAACTATCTTTTGTTATTCCTTTTATGAAAAATAGACTCTTATCTAGAATCACCTCCATATCCTCCCAGGAGGCAACCCTGTCATAGGTCTCTGGGTTGTCTCAGCAATGCCCTCACCCTAGATTTCTCTATAGCAAGAAGAACCATGAAACAGCCAGGAATTATATAACTGTTTCATTCATAGTGCTTTGGCTATTTGTATTTAGCAGCCTTAAAGAAAACACCTTTTCTATCTCAGAGCATCTAAAATTCTGAATGTAAATCAATATCTAATATATCTCATCATTATCAACTTAAAACATCTATCTAGAACTAGAAATCTCTTAAGCTCTAAATAACTAAGCTTAATTGTAAAACTAAACTATCTGGTCTTCAACCCCATCAGGGCCTTGAGATGGAATAAAATTGATTACCTGAGTATACAGAGAGTGCAGTTTAGCAGCTTCCCAAATGAGAAGATGAGAGAGATAGTTTTCTGCTTGAAAAGTCATCCAAAACTATAACATTGGGGCATCATTTTTAGCCTTCTGGACCAGATTCCTCTGTTGAGAATTCTGTTTAGCTCTGTACCCCCATTTTTAATTGGAATTTTGGGGTTGTTATTTAATTTCTTAAGCTCTTTATATATTTTGGGTATTAGTCCTTTGTCAGATGTAGTGTTGGTAAAGAATTTTTACCATTCTGTGGGCTGCTGTTATGTTCTATTGACAGTGTCCTTTGCCTTGCAGAAGGTCTTCAGTTTCATGAGGTCTCATTTATTGCTGATCTTAGAGCCTGGCTGTTGATGTTCTGCTCAGAAAGTTTTCTCCTGCACCAATGAGTTCAAGAATCTTCCTTGTTACTTCTTCTAATAAGTGTAGGGTTTCTGGTTTTATGTTGAGATCTTTTTTTTCAGGCTTAGACATGTGCTTTTATTTACTGAGCCATCTCACTGAATGCTTTATAGCTTTTGTGGTGAGGTGTTTGTCACATTTTTTATTTTTAATTAAACACTTTTTCTTATTTACATATACATTTATATTATTATACCTATATACAATAAACTACCTATAGCAAGAAAAAACATGAAACAATATGGAATTATATAAATGCTACTTTCTTAATGTTTTGGCTTTTTGTATTTGACAGCCTTGAGGAAAATATCTTTTCTATCTAAACAACTAAGCTTCTTTGTAAAAGTAAACTACCTTGTCTTCAACCTCATCAGAGACTTGAGAAGGAATAAACGTGATTACTTGAGTATGTCAGAAGTTCAGGTTAGTATCTTTCCAAATGAGAAGATGACAGAGACAGTTTTCTACCTGAATAGTCACCCAAAACCCTCTATAACTTTGGAGCATCATCTTCAGCCTTCTAGCCCAATATATCTGACAGGCATATTTGTGAGGCAGGAACTATTGAGGACTTGTTTACCCTGTTTTGGCAGAATTAGGCTGTTGACTCTGGCTGCATCCAAGCTTGCCCTTTATTAGGCAGAATTCTGTCTGTGGTGGAAATGATGACATTTTTCCAGTGGCAGATTGATTTCCAAAGTGGTTCTACAAGTTTGCACTCCCACCAGCAGTGGAATCACCTGATTTTTTTATCTTAGCCATTGGATATGTGTAAGATGGAATCTCAGAGTTGTTCTGAGTTGCATTTCCCTGATAACTAGGGATGTTGAGCATTTTTTAAGTGTTTCTCAGCCATTTGATATTCCTCTGTTGGGCATTCTCTGTTTAGCTCTGTACCCCATGTTTTAATTGGATTATTTCATTTGGTGGTGTTAAATTTCTTGAATTCTTAATATATTTTGGATTATAAGCCCTTTGTCAGATGTAGGGTTGGTGAAGATCTTTCTCCAGTCTGTATCTTGTCATTTTGTTCTGGTGACAGTGTCCCTTGCCTTACAGTATCTTTCCAGTTTCATAAGGTCCCATTTGTTAGTGGTTGATCTTAGGGCCTGAGCTGTTGGTGTTCTGTTCAGGAAATTGTCTCCTGTACTGATGAGCTCAAGGCTCTTCCCCACTTTTTCTTCTAACAGATTTACTGTTTCTAGTTTTTTGTTGAGGTCTTTAATCCATTTGGACTTCAGTTTTGTTCATGGTGACAGCTACATATCTATTTTCATTTTTTACCTGCAGTCATCCAGTTAGACCATTTGTTAAAGATGCAGTCCTTTTTTCCACTGTATGGATTTGGCTTCTTTGTCAAAATCAAGTGTCCATAGGTATGTGGGTTTAGTTCTGGGTCTTCAATTCTCTTCTATTGATCAACAAGCCTATTTCTATGCCAGTACCATGCTGTTTTTTGTTATTGTTGCTCTATATAGTATAGCTTGACATCCCAAATGGAGATTCCTCAGGAAGATCTTTTATTGTACAGGACTGTTTTACATATTCTGGTATTTTTTTTTTTGTTCTTCCATATGAAGTTGAGAACTGATCTTTCAAGGTTGGTAAAAAAATGTGTGGGTATTTTGATGGGAATTGCATTGAATTTGTAGATTGCTTTTGGTAAGATAACCATTTTTACTGTGTTGATTCTCCCAATCCACAAGCATGGGAGCTCTTCCCATCTTCTGAAATCATCTTCAAATTTTTTCTTCAGTGATTTGAAGGTTTTTTTTTTCATATAAATCTTTCACTTTCTTGGTTAGAGTTACCCCAACGTAACTCTATTATTATGAAGGATGTAGTTTCCAGCCTTCTTTCTCAGTCTGCTTATCTGTTGTATACAGGAGGGCTACTAATTTTTTGAGTTGATTTTGTATCCAGCCACTTTGCTGAAGTTGTTTATCAGCTGTAGGAGTTCTTTGGTGGAATTTTTGGGGTTACTTATGTATACTATCTTATTATCTGTGAATAGTAATAGTTTGACTTCTTACTTTCCTATTTATATCCCCTTGATCTCCTTTAGTTGTCTTATTGCTCTAGCTAGGACATTGAGTACTATATTGAAGAAATATAGAGAGAGTGGACAGCCTTGTCTTGTCCCTGATTTCTGTGTAATTGATTGAAATTTCTCTCCATTTAGTTTGACGTTGGCTGTATGCTTTCCATATATTTTCTATATTATGTTTAGGTTTGTGCCTTGTATCCCTGCCCTCTCATGAACTTTTGACATGAATGGGTGTTGGATTTTGTTGAATGCTTTTCAGCATCTAAGGAGATGATCATGTAGCTTTTTTCTTTCAGTTTGTTTATATGATTAATTACATTGATGGATTTCCATATATTGAACCGCCCATGCATGCCTGGGATGAAACCTACTTGGTCATCGTGAATCATAACTTTGATGTGTTCTCAAATTTGGTTTGTGAGTATTTTATTGAGTATTTTCGCATCAATGTTCACAATATAAATTGGTTTGAAATTCTCTTTCTTTGTTGAGTCTTTCTGTGGTTTAGGTATCAAGGTACCTTGGCCTCATAGAATGAATTTGGTAATGTTTCTTCTGTTTCTATTTTATGGAAGAGTTTGAAGAGAACTGGTATTAGCTCTTCTCTAAAGGTCTGGTTGAATTCTGTGCTGAATTCATCTGGTCCTGGGCTTCATTTGGGGGCAGGGTGGCAGAATTTTGAAGACTGCCCCTATTTCCTTTGGTGTGATAACACTACTTAATTTCTTTACCTGATCTTGATTCAATTTTTGTAGTTGGTAGCTATCAAGAAAATTGTCCATTTCATTTAGGTTTTGTGGTATATAGGCTTTTAAAGTAAGACCTGATGATTCTTTGGATTTCCTCAGTTTCTGTCATTATGTCTCCCTTTTAATTTCTGATTTTGTTTCTTTGATTACTTTCCCTGTCTTTTATTAAGTTTCATTAAAGGTTTGTCAATCTTGTTGATTTTTTCAAAGAACCAGCTCTTGGTTTCACTGATTCCTTGAATTGTTTCTTTTGTTTTAAATATATTGATTTCAGCCTTGAGTTTGATGATTTCTAGCCATCTACTCTTCTTGGGTGTGTCTGCTTCTTTTTGTTCTAGAACTTGCAGATGCACTAAGTTGCTAGTGTGGGATTTCTCCAATTTTTTTTATAAACACACTTAGTACTATGAACTTTCCTATTAGCACTGCTTTCATTGTGTACTATAAGTTTTGGTATGTTGTACCTTTAGTTTCATTGAATTCTAGGAAGTTTTTAGTTTTTCCTTTTATTTCATCCCTTACTCAGATGTCATTGAGTAGAGAGTTGTTCAGTTTCCATGAGTTTACAGGCTTTCAGTTGTTTCCAGCTTTAATCCATGGTGGTCTGATAAGATGCAAGGAATTCTTTCAGTTTTCTTGTATCTGTTGAGGTTTGTTTTATGATCAAGTATACGGTCAATTTTGGAGAAGGTTCCATGAGTTGCTGAAAAAAAGATATATTCTTTTGTGTTTGGGTGAAATGTTCTACAGATATCAGTTAGGTCCATTTGTTTCCTGATATCTATTAGTTTATTTGTTTTTCCATTTAGTTTCTGGCTTGATGATCTGTCTATTGAAGAAATGGGCATTGAAATCTCAGACTATTAATGTGTGGGGTTTGGTGTGTGGTTTAAGCTTTAGTAATATTTCTTTTATGAATGTGGGTGCTCCTCCATTTGGGGCATAAATGTTCAGATCTGAACATCATCTTGGCATGTTTTTACTTTGATGAGGATGAAGTGACCTTCCCTATATCTTTTCATTAGTTTTGGTTGAAAGTCTACCAGATAATAGAGTAGCTACTCCAGCTTGTTTCTTTGGTCTGTTTGCTTGAAATCAAGCAAACCTGATTACTCTGAGGTAATGCCTATATTTATTTATTGCTGAGCTATGTTTCTTATATGCAGCAGAATGATGGAGCCTGTCTTCATATCCATTCTGTCAGCCTGTGTCTATTTACTGGGGAGTTGAGGTCATTGATGTCAAGACATATTAATGGCCATTGGTGGTTAGTTCCTTTTATTTTGATGTTGTTGGTGGTAGAGTGTATGTGTTTGTTTCTGTGTTTTGGATTTGTGGTTGTGGAGTTATTTATTTCCTGGGTGTAGTTAGCCTTCTTGAGTTGGAGTTTTCCTTCTAGTACTGTCTGTAGGGCTGGATTTGTGGTCAGATACTTTGTTTTGTCATGGAATATCTTGTTTTCTTCATCTAGTGATTGAAAATTTTGCTGGGTATAGTAGTCTTGGCTGGTATCTGTGGTCTCTTAATGTTTGCATGACTTCTGTCCAGGCCCTCCTAGCTTTCATAGTCTCTGTTGTGAAGTCAAGTGTAAATTTTATGGGTCAAGGTGACTTGACCTTTTTCTCTTTCAGCTTTTAATATTATTTCTTTGTTCTGTACATTTAATGTTTTGATTATTTTGTGGCTGGCAGGAGGATTTCTTTTCTGGTCAAATCTATTTGGAGTTCTATAGGCTTCTTGTATGTTTATGGGCATTTCTTGCTTTATGTTGGGAAAGTTTTCTTCTATGATTTTGTTGAAAATGTTTTCTGGGCTGTGGAGCTTGGTGTCTTCTCATTCTTCTATTCCTATTATTTTTAGTTTTGGTCTTTTTATAGTGTCCCAGATTTCTTGGGTGTTTTGTGTCAGGAACTTTTTAGTTTTAATGTTTCCTTGATGAATCTATAACTTTGATCATATCTGTCTCACTTGATATTTTCTGTCTTCCACCTCTTGTATTCAGTTGCTGTGGCTTGTATCCATCATTCCTGTTCTCTTCCCTATGTTTTCCAACTCTAAGATTACCTCAGTTTATGTTTTCTTTGTTGCTTCTAGTTCCCTTTTTAGTTCTTGAATAATCCTATTCATTTCTTTCTCTTGTTTGATTGAATTTTTCTGTAATTCTTTATAGGATTTATTCAATTCTTTCATCTGTTTGAATGTACTTTCCTATCATTTTTATCACCTCAGATTTAAAGTCTTCTCCTTGTGCTTCATGGGTGCTCATATCTCCAGGGCTTGCTGTGTTAGGATCACTGGTTTCCAGTGTTGTAATATGGCACTGAGTTTTGTTGGTAGTCTTCTTTCACTGTCCTCTTGGCATCTGGTTGTATCTGGTATTAGCAAGTATAAAGATTCCTCCAATAAAGTCATAGTCTGTGTCCCACATTGGCCAGGCAGATTGGGAGCAAGTAAAGAGCTCAAAGCCAAAGGTTGTTTGCTATGACTCCCCAGAAGCCTTCTCTGGATTTTGGACAATGGGTGTTAAAGCCTGCATCCAGTTCAGCTCAGCTGGTTTCCCTGACTCTTATCTCAGTTATATCAGTCAGGAAAGGAGTGCACTGATAGATTTTGAAGTCCAATGTTGCTCAGGTGCACTGCAGTCTTTTTTGATATGGCAGGGCTCTGTCTATCTTCTCTGTGTTCCAGATGGGCTAGGCCAGTAAGCAGCTTGGGGGTTGTGAGTGATTCAAGCTTGGAGCTGTCCAAGTGCCCCATAGATCTTTTTGAAAAAGCAGCAAATGTGAGACTTGGTCTGCATCAGACTCAGCTCTGTCTATGTGCTCTGTATCCCAGATGAGTCATACTGGTAAGCAGTTGGGGAGCTGAGGGGGACCAGAGCCCAAAGCTTTTGGTGTGTTCTCCAGGTCTTCTTGATATGACAAGGCTCTGTTTGTCTGCTCTGTGCCCCAGTTGGGCTAGGCTGGTGAGCTGCTGGTTGGCAAAGAAAGATTAGAGCTCAAAGCGGTTCACAGAACAGCAGATAATGTGGTGTGTGACCCGCACAAGTCTATGCTCTATGTGTCTGCTCTATCACCTTGATGGATCAGGCCAATAGGCTGTAGTGGGCTGGGTGAGATCAGAGCCAGGAGGTACTAGCAGGATAGCAGCTAATGCAGATTGTGGCCCAAAGAGATCTCTGCCCAGCCTCTTGTTTGTGTCGTAGCTGTTTCAGAGAAGTATGCTTCAGGGGCATGGGAAGAGACAGACCAAGGTCTGAAGTTGTTTGTAGGATGGTGGCTAATGTGGATTATGGCCAGCATCTGGATTTGGCTCTGCCTATATGCTTTGTGTTACAGATGGGTCTGTCTGGTAAGGATCTGGAGGGTCTGTGAGAAATTGGAATTCCTAGCTTCTCAAAAGCTCCACAGGCCATCTTGAGATAGCAGGGCTCTGCTTATCTGCTCAGTACTCCAGCTGGGCTAGGCTGGCAATCGGCTGGGGGGATGGCGATTGATCAGAGCTCAAAGGGTTCTTGGGTGCCCCGCACTTTTTCTCTGGACCCAGAGAGGACTGCACAAAATATTGCACCAATCAAGGACAATCTATGCAGTAAACATAAATATAGACCCCTGTTCAGATCTAGCCAAGAAGAGCTCATTCTCCACATAGAGGAGAGTAGGGACTTCCTCTGATTCTTGTGGCTCAGATTTGATCACTTCCCCTTGGCAGGGAGGACAGGCTGCACACAGAGGAAAAGAAAGCAGCTTATTCAAATGAGACCTGTTAGGCTGTTGTCATATGGTAAGGGAGGAGGTCTCCTGTGGGAGGCCTTGGGGAGGGGAATAGGGTGGAAGAAGGAGAGAAGGTGGAAAAAGGAAGATAAAAGAGTGAATAACAATGAGGATGTAATCTGAATAAATTATAATAAATTAAAATTCAAAAAATTATTTATTCATTCACTTTAGACCCTGAATGCACCCCTCCCTCCTCTCCTCTCAGTCTCACCCTCCTACCCTTGTCCTTTTCCTCCTCCCCATCTCTTCAGAAAAGGGGATCCCATCCCTTACCAACCCACCCCAGGACATCCAGTTACATCAAGACTAGGCACATCTTCTTTCACAGAGGACAGACAAGACAGCAAAGCCCAGGGCAAGTGATTCAAAAGCAGACAATATAGCCCATGTTAGATAAAACCCCTACTTCAATAGCCAGAGGACCGTCATGAAGAACAAGCTGTCTATCAGTTACATATGCATAGGAGACCAAGTCCAATCCTTGCACACTTTTTTTGGTGGGTCAGTCTCTGTGAGCTTGCATACTCCTTAGTTAGTTGACTTTGTAGATCTTCTTGTAGAGTACTTGTCCACTCTGGTTCCTTGTATCCTTCCCCCTACTTTTCCATAAAACTCCCTAAGCTCCACCTAATGTTTGGCCATGGATCTCAGTATCTGTTTTTGATCCACTGCTGGGTGGAGCCTCTCAGAGGACAGTTATGCTAGACTTCTGTCTGCAAGCATTAGCAGAATATCATAAGTAGTGTCAATGTTTGGTTCTTTTTCATGAGATGGGTCAGTTACTGCTTGGCCATTCCTTCAATCTCTGCTCCATCTTTATCCCTAAACATCTCATAGATGTGGTAAATTTTGGGTTGAAGGTTTTTTAGGTGGATTGGTGTCCCCTCCCTCCACTGGATGTCATGCCTGGTCATAGGCAGTGGCCACTTCAGTCTTCATATGCCCTGTTGCTATGAGTCTCAGATAAAGTCACCTTTATATTCTCCTATGAGTCTATCCAGTGTAGGACTCCAGTTTGTCCCTGAGAAGCCTCCCTCCCCCTTTAGTTTCCCTTCTTTCTCACCATCTCTTCCATGCTTTCTCCCTACATCTGATCCCCATACTGGTTTCCCTTCCCATGCACTCTCCATTCCAGTTCCTGTACTTCATCCACTTCCAATGTCTATTCTATTTCCCCTTCTGAGTGGAATTGAACCATCATCCCTTGGACTCTCCTAGTTACTTAATTTATTTGGGTCTGTCACTTATAGTATGATTATTCTGTACTATACAGCTAATAACCACTTATAAATGAATATATATCAAGTGTGTCTTTCTGATCTGGATTGCCTCACTCAGGATGATATTTTCTAGTTCCACCCATTTGCCTGAAAAATTCAAGATTTCCTTGTTTTAACAGCTGAATAATACTTCATTGTGTATATATACCACATTTTTTTTTAAAAAATCCATTCTTTCATTGAGGTAAATCTGAGTTATTCCCAGTTTCTGGCTATTACAAATAAAGCTGCTAAGAACAGAGGGGAGCAAGTGTCCTTTTGGTAGGATGGAGCATCTTTTGGGTATATGTTCAGGAATGGTATATGTGGGTCTTGAGGTAGAGCTATTCCCATTTTTCTGAGCAAGTGCCGTGTTCTTTAAGTTCGTACTTCCTCCAGCAATGGAGAAGTGTTACCCCTGCTCCATATCCTCACCAGCAGGTGCTGTCAGTAAAGCTCGTTCTTTGAGAAAATTAACAAGGTAGACACACCCTTAGCCAAACTAACTAAAAAGCAGAGAGATAATATACAAACTAACAAAATCAGACAAGAAAAGAGGGACATAACAATAAGATACTAAGGAAATCCAAAGAATCATTAGGCTTATATTCCACAGAACTGGAAAATCTAAATGAAATGGATGATTATCTTGATAAATTCCATTTATCTAAGTTAAATCAAGATCAAGTTAACAATAATAATATTCCTATAAGCCCCAACAAAATAGAAGCAGTTATGAAAACCTCCCAACCTGCCCCCCACCCAAAAAGCATGGGTCAGATGGTTTCAGGACAGAATTCTATCAGACTTTAATTGAAGAGCTAATACATATACATCTCAAAATAGAAATTGATGGAACATTGCCAAACTCATTCTATGAAGCCACAGTCACCTTGATACTATGTCTTTATTTCCACTAATATCCTTTTAGTGAAATTGGGTGCCTTAGAATTTAGTACATACATAATTATGATTGTAGTCTCTCCTTTATTAATTATACTCTACATTAGAATGAAGCATCTTTTTTATTTCTTCTGATGTGTTTTAGTTGGAAGTCTGTCTTTTTGGCTACTAGGATAGCAACACTTGCTTAATTCCTGGTCCTATTTCATTACAATAAATTTCCTATCCTTCATCTTTAAGCCTGTGTCTATCTTTATAGCTATTTCATATAGAGTATTGAAAGATGGATTCAGTTTCTCTTTTTTACATTTTTGAGATTAAGGTATAATTTCATAAGTTTTCCAGTCCTCTTCCTCATTCTTAAATTCATGATCTCTATATTTTCATTGTTTACACACACACACACACACACACACACACACACACACATCCTAAAAAAACCTGTTTAGTCAAGTAAGCATCTTTCTAGTGCTCCCTGTAGCACTGGTTTGGTAGATAGGAATTCTTTTAGCCTGTTTATATAATGGAAAGTTTTATTTCTCTAACAATGGCAGATAGTTTACTAGATACTGTAGTATAAATTGACATTTATGGTCAATTAGAACTTGACATACATTGAGCTCCACGTTCTCCTTGCTTTTAAAGTTTCCATTGAGAAACCAGCTGGTATTCTAATAGTTTTTTTCTATATATATGACTTGTACTTTTAGTATTTCAGATTGTAATATTCTTTCCTTTATTGTATATGCTTATTTTAGTGGTTAAATATCAATAAATGTGCAGTATTGACACTTACATCTTTCCCATAATGAATAGATGTCTAGTTGGACATAGGAACAATTTAACACGTGAGAAATGATTCCAGTTACTAAAAATTTAGACAATTAAAAATGTGATATTGTGATTTTTTTACTTAAAATTAAATAATAAAAAGCTAGACTGTTTTATGTTGTGATTATTATAGTAACATGACATGTTTGGGGCAAATGTGGCAGAAGAAAGTTCATGGTTTAATAATGATGTATTTAAGTGTCAAGTAGACAAAGGGTCAGTGGTGTTCATTAGTATTTTGTCAAATTATATGAGCTGAATCACCTGAGAACAAAGAACATATTGTGCAAATGCCTCCATCAGATTGTCCTAAAGGCACATCTGTGTGCCATTTTCTTTATTAATGATTAATGTGTGAGTGCCCAAGATACTGTGAACAGTGCCACTACAGGGAAGGTTGTCCTGGGTTGTATAAAATGCAAAGTGAGAGAGCCATGAGGATCAAAGCAATAAGGAATGTTCATTAGTGGCCTCTGTTTCAGTTACTATTTCCAGGTTTCTACCCTAAAAATCCCTAAATATGGGATATAATCCATTATCAGAATAAACCCATTCTTCTTCATTTTGCTTTTGTTACTGATGTTTATCTCAGGCACAGAAAGCAAATTAGGACAGTTTCTGAGGTGCAAACATGTTTTAGTACTTGTCAGCCTATCTCTAAGAGATTATTAAATAAACCTTTCTTGGGTGAATTTCTACCATGGAAATGTGTTCTGTGCTGGGATATACTAGTGAGTACATAGACACTATTCCAACTGGCTGTAGTCCCAAAACTCTTTTTGGTCACTTAAGAAACAACATAATTGTTAAAAGGGCTGAGTTCATTTCTAGACAATCATGCTCTCTGTAAGGGAGACATATACCAATAAGACATGTAAAGTGATGCACAGGTAGAAAGTATTTACTCTTACTTGTCTGATCATCAGTCTCCATGTAGCTATAGACAATTATTTATGAATGCTTTATTTTTATTTATGTTTTATTTTCTATTCTACTCAAGATTAAGCAGTGTTTCTACCTTAGAGAAAATCTCAAAGAAGGAAACACAAAAGGTATGTGCCCTATATGGTGGTCTGACCAAAAGTGGACGTTGTAAAGAATAAGGTCTATAGGGGAGGAGAATAGGAGAGAGGGGGAAATGGAAAGATACAAGTGAGGGGATAACAATGGAGATGTAATCTGAATAAATTATTTAAATAAAAAATTAAAGTAAAAGAATAGGGCCTAAAGGCCCGATGTCTACACCTATAGCATCAGTAGAAAGAAATAATACAAATACAGTGGGTGCCACATATGGCATACCTGGAAGCATCAGAAGCACCTTCTTCTTGTGAAACCTACAAATAAACCCAAATACTCTTCTTATAGTCCATAAAGCAACTGAACAAACCCTACACTAATTGGCCTAACACAGGTTATAGAATAAGCATTATGTTGACAAAAATAATTTCTGTGCCTACTCTGGGGATGTGCCTTGCTTTCTCAATGTGAAAACAGAAACTACTTCTTTATAATAGCTATTATGCCTGAATTTATGCCATTCTACTTAAGCCAGTTTTCCCCACTTTCTCCCGACCATTCTTCATTTCTTATTACTGTAGGATACACTTTCTCAATCATATCTGCTAATGTACTAATGCCCTACTCATTACCTCCTCATGTGGAACTGATTGTAACTATATCTGCCATTTGAAGGCAATCTAAAATTACACGTTATTGCCAAGTTTTGTACTTCCAGAAAGTCTACCAAGAATATCTACTTAAGGTCTCTCCACACAATAGAATGACCTGATGCTCTGCTCCTGTCACTTGCCTTTCAATAGCCAAAGAACATTCTTTTAGTTGTATGCCAACTAACAACTTTGATGTTGGAAAATGCATGATTGATGTCATTATTCAGGATCTTTAACTTGAGTTTGGAGATGCTACAAAATGCTTTTGGCCCATTTTCATTTGATTTTGGGTGGAATAATTAAAGGAAGGTTTTATCTTAGCTGGGTCTGTTTTCACATGTAGCCCTAGAAGATGAAATATAGGATCAACTTAAACATATACTGGTAATGTTCACAGATTTGAGTTTCAGTAGAATAGCTATTAGGATCAATAACTGTTTATCTAAATCAGGAAAGTAATTAAATAATGATACCAGTTCATATGGTTTCTAAGCTAAATAAAAGTAGTAAATGATACAAACTTAAAATTTCTCTGAAGAGGAAATGGAAAACTTGGGATATATATGGCATAGGTGAATGGAGTAGAAATACCAGGATTTAAATTGGATATTTTAAAAATAATTTTGGATTGGAAATTGGAAGGCTTGTGTGTTAGTACCAGCTATGGAACTTAAGTGAATATATATTCCCATTCTTCACATCATCATTGTTTCCATATTTTAGTCCTCCATATTTATCATGAAGGTGTTGAAATAAATGGTCTATCAAGGCTATTTCTAGGTTTGATCTTTGAAAAGCAAGCTTTCCTTTGCCAATGGTCTTGGTATAGAACATTCTAGTTTTGCCAATGTAAATTTCTGAATTGAGGAGAATGAAATGAACACATCAAATAGTGAATAGATCCTCCTGCAGCTAAAAATACCTGGTAGAAAGTTAATGATATACACATACATATATACACATAATCACACACACACATACACACACACAGGAGAGAGACAGAAGGATAGATAGATAGATAGATAGATAGACAAGCAATGCTAAATTTATATCAGAGTTAGTCCTTGCTCTCCACATCACTGTGGAGGATATAGCAATGCTAAATTCATAAAGTGTAGCTACTGATCCATTGTTATGGGAAAGCATATCTTAATGTTTAGGATATACATAAAGAGATGAGTATAAAGCCATAATTATATAGCTGACCTTCAACAGTAAAACTACAATACACATAGAGACAAAGAGTAAGGAAAAGAATATAAGATAAATTAAAATGGTACCAAATATGTGAATATGAATAATGAACATTATTCATTGGGATGAAAAAAATTTTATTTTCAACGAATTTTCAAAGCCTACTTTATTTAGGGTCCTTTAAATTTTCAACCTCAATGGACAGGACATTCTCCACAGTTGAATGGAGAGTGGGGTATGACTTTCACACGTACTCTGCTGCCTCATATTTGACCATGTCCCCTGGAGGGGGAGACCTGGTGGCACTCAGAGGAAGGTCAGCAGGTTACCAAGAAGAGACTTGATACCCTATGAGCATATAAAGGGGGAGGTAATCCCCCTCAGGCACAGTCATGGGGAAGGGGAGTAAGGGGGAAATGGGAGGGAGGGAAGAATGGGAGGATACAAGGGATGGGATAATCATTGAGATGTAACAAGAATAAATTAATAAAAAAATAAAAAATAAAATAAAATACAAAAAAATTTCAATCCCTCTTCTAAGCTACTGACTAGAGGAAAGGGAGAAATAATGTTAATAGGAAATGAGGGTTGTGGACCTTTGGTCCAATTCCACTTTACATTGTCAGGATATCTGTAGTCTAGTCCAATAATAAACACCAAACAGCAACATGAATCCATAGTGGTGGCGTGATTGAGCTCCACCAAATTGCCATAAGTCCTTGGAAGTGGCCAAAATCAGCCAGAGTACCATGAGAAGTTCTCTGGAATTTTTCTCCTTGTGAAACGAAAAACAGCTAAGGACCAGCAAAGACCAAGGAAGCATTTTGAAAGGTATAGCAATATAAAATCATTGTCTAACTGTCTGTGGGGTTCTATTTATAGTCTTTCTAAATATCATATGCCCTCTCACATGCTTGTTTTCAGCAAAACATTACATGTCCTCTCAAAAGACGGTTTCCAGAAAAACATCACATGAAACAACTGAGTTTTTAAAGAAACCAGAAACTTCCACTGCACAAAAGTATTTTTAAAATACATAAGAAAAGCTAGAAGCAATAAAAAGAACTTAGTGAAAAAAAATAACTTAGTGATGTTTACTTAGCCTCATAAAAATAAGGACTATTTTAAGAGAGACAACACTGAACATCCTTAAGTAAAGCTACACCATGAGGACAAGGGGTGGCTGGTAAAATTACTGAGTTAAAGCATATGGGATAGATATTAAAGATTGGTTCCTAATCAAGAAGTGCAATTATAATGGGGCACCAAAACAAAAACAAAACAAAACAAAATAAAGAAAATATAGCTTCCAAACTGCCTACCTCAAAAACCAATCATGGACAAATATAAACAGTACCAAAAGGGGCCCAAGACCTTCTTAGCTCCTTAGCAGCTGAGACATAAGCAGAATATTCCATTAGCTGAGATCCAAAGAAGATGTTGGGCTCAAGCTTAAAGTGTTTATCTGAGATCCCCGATAATGTTTCTAAGGAGGTTTATAAGGGTAGCCACTGTATGGAAATAGACAAAATACATTTTGTATGAACTATGGTCAAACATGGTGCAAATGAGGATTAGATGCAAGGTTAGCTCATTGAACCCAAACATGCAGAGGACTTACAGACCTATGTGATAAAAACAGGAAATCTGTACCAGGCACCAAACTACCAGTGATAAGGGGGCTCCCTAAGAGGAATTAGGCATGTGAGAGATATGAGTTAAGGACTGAGTTCACTCAAGAGTACAGGAGTAAAAGAAAACCAAAAGTCTTCAGAAGATCATACTGCTGTTTTGGATGACATACTAACACCAAAACCAAAAGCCTAAGTTTAGACAAGAAGCATGCTGAACCACAGTTGGAGCATCCATCTTCCCAGAAGCAAAGGGAGAGTCTAGAAATGAAGCAGGGCTTGCTAGTGTGGGGAAAAGGCCACCTGTGCAGTGAGCACAAATTTATTTTGCCATTAGCAAGTGTATAATAGTTACTGTTCTCAGTTACAGGGCTTCTCAACCTTCCTAATGCTTTGATCCTTTAAAACAGTTGCACATGTTGTGGTAAGCCCCAACAATAAATTTATTTTCCTTTCTACTTCATAACTGTAATTTTCCTACTGTTATAAATTGTAATGTAAATAACTGATATGCAAGATATCTAATATGCGGTCCCTATGAGAGAGGGTCATTTGACCCCAAAGGCGTTGTGACACACACAGGTTAAGTATTGCTGCTCTAGAGAACTAGAATCAATGATTATATATATATATATATATATATATATATATATATATATATATATATATATATATATATATGCTAATATGGATATATTTAAACCGTGTTTTTTTTAAATTACACACCACATCATACTTTGATGATATTCTTTCCTTTCCTAACTTAACCTCCCCAAGATTCAACCTACCTGTTTCCATACCATCACTCTTCCTCCCTCTCTCTACAAACCCAAATCACAACAAAAACTTAAATAAAAAGAAAACAAGTAAGACAAAATGTACTAGATACAACAGGTGTGACACACACATGAACTCATTGAGACTATGACATCACACAGAAGACCTGCACAAGTTCAAACCTGACAAAATCTCAGCATGAAGAAGAGGAAATGAACATCCCCTAACAAAAAGCTATTTGCAATTTATACTTGTTTTTTTTTCATTTTTTTTCATTTTTCTTTTTTATTAATTTATTCTTGTTACATCTCAATGTTTATCCCATCCCTTGTATCCTCCCATTCCTCCCCGCCCCCATTTTCCCATTATTCCCCTCCCCTATGACTGTTCCTGAGGGGGATTACGTCCCCCTATATATTCTCATAGGGTATCAAGTCTCTTCTTGGCTACTTGCTGTCCTTCCTCTGAGTGCCACCAGGTCTCCCCCTCCAGGGGACATGGTCAAATGTGAGGCACCAGAGTACATGAGAAAGTCGTATCACACTCTCCACTCAACTGTGGAGAATATTCTGACCATTGGCTAGATCTGGGAAGGGGTTTAAAGTTTACCTCCTGTATTGTCCTTGGCTGGTGCCTTAGTTTGAGCGGGACCCCTGGGCCCAAATCTGCCTATCATATTGTTCTACTTGTAGATTTCTAGGACCCTCTGGACCATTTTATTTTGCTATTCTCCCATGCGTCTCTCATTTAGAGTCCCAATAGGATGCCTTCCCCTCTGTCCCAGTTTCCTGGTAAGTGAAGGCTTTCGTGGGACATGCCCCTTGGGCTAGTATGCAGATATAAGTGAGTATATACCATTCCATCTTACACCCATCAGAATGGCTAAGATCAAAAACTCAAGGGACACCACATGCTGGCAAGGATGTGGGGAGAGAGGAACACTCCTTCATTGCTGGTGGGAATGCAAACTAGTACAGCCACTTTGGAAATCTATCTGGTGCTATCTCAGAAAAATGGGAATAGGGCTTCCTCAAGACCCAGCTATTCCACTCCTTGGAATATACCCAGAAGATACTCCAGCACACAACAAGAAAATTTGCTCAACCATGTTCATAGCAGCCTTATTTTTTTTTTATTTTTATTTTTTTGAGACAGGGTCTCTCTGTGTAGCCTTGGCTGTCCTGGACTCGCTTTGTAGACCAGGCTGGCCTCGAACTCACAGCGATCCGCCTGCCTCTGCCTCCCGAGTGCTGGGATTAAAGGCGTGCGCCACCACGCCCGGCTCAGCAGCCTTATTCATAATAGCCAGAACACTTATTCATAATAGCCAGAACATGGAAACATCCTAAGTGTCCCTCAGTAGAAGAGTGGATAAAGAAACTGTGGTACATATACACTATGGAATACTACTCAGCTATTAAAAACAAGGAATTCCCGAAATTTGTGGATAAATGGATTGAGCTAGAAATGATCATAATGAGTGAGTTAACCCAGAAGCAGAAAGAATCAAATTTATACTTGTTAAGAAAGGGAATAACAGTTTTTCTCAATAGAGTGCCACTGAGAATATCTACTATACTCCAGGGCAGGCCCAAAGTCCAGGAGTAAGTGGTTAACGAAAAGAACATTCCACCTACTTATGTGTGCATATACTGTTGTTTTCTTTGGGTGTTCTTTTTTTTTTTAATGTATATATTATTATGTATACAGTGCTCTGCCTGCATATACACCTGCTGGCCAGAAGATGGCATCAGATTACATTATAGATGGTTGTAAGCCACCATGTGGTTGCAGGAAATTGAACTCAGGACCTCTGGAGGAGCAGTCAGTGCTCTTAACCACTGAGACATCTCTCCAGCCCCTTCTTTGGATATTGTTATACATGAATTTATCAATTTAGCTTATGTTGATATTGGACTCATGCACAAAAAGCTAAGAAACCATTAGTTTCTCAGTCCATAACACTGAGTACAGAAGCAATAAGATTAACCCCAGAGTAGCTTTCTGTCACTGGGAAGGCCAACAAGCTCGTAGACATCAGTCCACAGGATGAGTGTTTCAGCAATTCCAAGCCCATATTGTTTTGTGCACAGTGGCAGTCTGGTTCTGCTATATCAGAGAAATCAATAGCAGCAACAAGGCAAATCAACTTGGTGTCAAGAGGGAAGACCAGGAAAACAAAAAGCAAATGACCTTCCTCTGCCTTACATTATTTAAAAAATCTGGACTGTTAGAAGATGCTACCCACTATCAGGTATATGGTGGGGGGGGCAGGGGCATGGAGGTGTTCTTTCTGTATCCATTTGAGGCAATCAATGCAGTTTTTTTCCAATGATGATGCATATTAATGGATCTAATTTGTGGCAAGCTAACATGAAAATTGACCAGAATAGCAAGAAACCAGAGAAAGCACCCTTCCCATTTAGAGACTTTCACACATAATAAATTTATACTTGCTTGCTGTATGTAAATTTTACGTATCTTTAAAATCAATGCAGTAAAAAAAGTCTATATACCTCAAAGGTGTGTATGGAAAGCTAAAAAAATAAATGTGTATCTGCTACTTGTGTGAAGAATTAGTTTCTGTATTAAGAGGCCAGAAAGTTAGCCTTCCTGAAAAGAAGTGTGCGTACCACAGAAAAATTGTCTCAGCTATAACCTGTCCTGTGAGAAGTTCCAGGCCTTGTTCATAGATCCTAAAGGAATACTACCTGACTCCAGCTTTTTAAGCCTGTGCTATGAAGCAACCATGGAATAGGAAATTAAGTGTATTATTTGTGTCCACAAGTGCAAGAGTTAGATTTCCAACCAAACAAGGCATAGCCTTGTGACAGGTATCTAGACATAGCACGCACTAATCAGACAGCGAGACAGTTACAAAGAAGTAAGAAGAAAATACTGAGAACTACAGGGCAATTAGACTGGTATGTTCACCAAGAAACTGGCTTACAAAGACTGCTGAGAGGAAGTCTTAGTTTTCTTCTTTGACTGCATTAGTACATGGAACTGAAGAAAAGAAACTTAAAGTAAGCTGAGCCTGCCACAAAAGGCATGATTACATGATGATACATGTCCTTTATACTTTTATTTTTTTCTCCACAAAGAAGTGATTTGTTTCCCACCAATGTATTAATTTACAAGAAAAGGAAAACTACTTTTTGTTTTGTTTCTTCAGATAACCTGTAAAATTATCTACCAAAGCTTAAAGACCTACTTGAAGGAATCTTCCTACCTAAGGCGAAAATATCTCAGAGGAGGAGGAAGCAGGCTACCAAGAAGAGACCCGATAGGCTGTGATCTTATAGTGGGGTACACTGTTTCCTTCTATCACAGACCTAGGGGAGGGGAATAGGATGAAGGATGGAGGCAGGGGGAATGGGAAGATACAAGTGAGGGGCTAACAACTGAGATATAATCTGAATAAATTACAAGAAGAAGACAAAGAAGAAGAAGAAGAAGAAGATGAAGATGAAGAAGAAGAAGTAGAAGAAGAAGAAGAAGAAGAAGAAGAAGAAGAAGAAGAAGAAGAAGAAGAAGAAGAAGAAGAAGAAAACATTTGTACTCTACGGGAGAAAGGATGTGAGCTACTCTGAAGTTATGAACATAAGATGTGATTGTGCCAGTAGTACCTGATCTTTTAGGAATTATCATGAATAAAATGGCCTTCTAAATTTCTGTACAGCATACTATTGATTGCTCTGAAAAGGGTTTGGAAGTGGATATTAATTGTGGGTGGAAATTGCAATGCCAAATACTCCCCCAAAACCAAGACAGCTTCTCTTCCATTGTCTTCTCTCCTTCCAGTCCATGGTCCCTGGCCCTGGCTAAGCAGGCAACATGCAAGAGCCTTTTGTAAATATAATAAAGCTAATCTTAAGTGAAAATATCAAGAGGGTTTTGCCAACTTCCTCCCTCAAGGCAATGGGTGGTCACTGCAGAAAGTGGATAGTCACCATGACAACACTTTTAATGACTAAATACAGCAATGGAAGCACACATAAGGCCCCCACAATGGATCCTGGGAAGAAATAGAATGGAAAATTTGAAGGAGTTTATAAGGACAGTTTTCAAATGAAAAAAGAGGCTGCCCTGGGCAACGAGCTACAAGCAGAACTCAATGCCCACATCTTGAGTCCAGTTCCTGTATAGTATAAAAGCTTCAATACTAACTATTACATATAGAGAATAGACATTTCATTGTGTTGATTGGTATTTTTTCCAAGGAACACAGGGTACCCCTCCAATTATTTCTTTATCCCAATGGGGATCTCAACAAAAGATATGGCAACAATTAAAGATCTAAATCCTATTTCTTTGCTTTCAAGGGAAAAAGTAAGATTAAAGCAATGAAAATTTGACTACAATGGTAGCTTCTCCTCTGCAACAGAGACAGAAAATGTTATAAGTTACCTGAAGGAGGATCCTCTTATTACCAGTCTCTTTTAGAGGAACCAAAATTTTCAAGAATGTTTGCTAAGTCTTCAAAATCTGCATTTGGTACAATATTTTTTTCTGCAGCATAATTATTCCCTGCAGTGTTTATCACCAATCTCTGGCAATGACTTTAAAGAAATTATGGAAAAGTTTGAAGATCAATGCTATATTTGAAGAATATTTCTAAAATAGCTCTGTATAATCCTTCTCATCTAGATTGCCTCTGAAATTATTAATTATATTTTGGTTATAAGTAGAAACTTATAAGTACAAAAGCCTGCCTCTACCCACCTTTCTTGTTTTCTGTCATTTTTCCTATTTCCTTGAATAAAAGCCTGAAATCCTATTAACTTCTTATATATCTTGTGACTTGCTTTATTCTTTGACATTTTTTGATGAACTAATTTTTCATGATGAGTTTTCCATTTTCTTCCCAGTATGATGACTTCTTACTTTTGAGACCTGTTTCAGTTTATTTCTTCCCTAGAAATCCTGATTGAATCTCACCACAGCTTTATTTGTTCTTTTTTTCTATTCCTCTATACTAAATTGACCTGAAGTTGAATTTAAGAGTGTTACAGCAGCTATTTAAGAAAACTAAACTACCAAGTCAATGCAGGAATTGGCTTTTCCTGACTATTCTTAACTGAACCAAAATATTGCCATTGAATTAACACCAGTGAGCAAGCGATGTTTTCTAGTCGATGTTCCATGTTTGCATTACTTCTTGTTTATAGCAGTGATTCTTTGCCATTTGGAAAGTGTCGATGAAAACTATCCTTGACATCAATAGCAACTTACCTTAGTAGAAACTATATAACAAACAGCCAAGTAGATATGTAGCAAATATTTTGGCTTTTATAAGACTTGTTTCCTCCACCTTAGAAAGTAGCTAAATATCAAAATAATACAATATTTACCAGTAGCCTAACCAGGAAGAGACAATTTGTATGCTAAAGTATAGAAAACATTAATGAAAGAAAATTTAAAAACCACAGATAAATGAAAAAATACCTGTAAATTTGGACTAGAAAATGTAATATTATTAAGATGTCAACATCACTCAAAGTGAGGTTTTGTTTCAACATAATCTCTATCAAATTCTTAGTAAATTTGAAAAAAGAAAGCATTGAGTGGGGCATGATGGTACATGCTTTTAATCCCAACATTTGAGAGACAGAGGCAGGTGGATCTTAGAATTCAAGGCCGGTCTGGTCTACAGAGAGATTTCTAGGACAGCCAGGACTGCACAGAAAAACCCTATCTTTAAAAACCAAAACACATAGAAAGAAAGAAGGAATGAGAGAAAGCAAGCAAGCAAGAAAGTGACACTGCCTCAAGCCTTGTACCTTGTTTCTGACCCCTTGATATTTATCTAAGCACCTAGCCTATTCATTGAACTACTGAAATCTCATATCCTAAGAAAGCCAATATCATAAATTCAGATGCTCAAGTCATTACACCAAAACAGAAATAACACAACAAACTAAAGCAATATGACACAACCCAATTATCTATCATTTAGTAAAATAAGGGGAAGAATTAAAATTAAACCCAAGACACACAGTAATGACCATTGTGGCAATATTTCCTGAAAGGTTTTGTAGTGGCACTAATATCTTGGTAGTAACCCATAGCTATCTACTTGGATTTAAGGCTAGCTCAACAGGCAGGAAATTGGAAAGTAGTAAAATACATGTGGTCAGAGAGGTCATAAGTCTTAGAGAAGAGTCTATCACTTCCACTTTCCTAGAAGAGTATAATTCCTAACTACATAATAAAAACATATTTTATATGCATAGATAAATGTAGGTTTTACACTTCATCAAAGATGATTCTTTTTCTGCTATCATTGAAAGCTACAATTAGTTAAAATGAAGAGAACCACTGACTATGGCCCAGTGGATACATCTACGACACAACTTCTACACCTAAGGTTCAAGGAATATTATGAAAAAGGAAACATATAGGTTGTATTTCCAGGATGTCTGCTTTAAGATTGTACCCATGAAATCTTTTTTTAATTGAAAAATAAAATAATTCATATTACCTCTCATTTGCTATCCCATCCCATGCATCCTCCCATTCCTCCCTCCCTCCCACTTTTACCCCATTCCCCTTCCCTATGACTGTGACTAAGGGGGACCTCCTTCCCCTGAATATGATGCTAGGATATCAAGTATCTTCTTGGTAGTCTGTTATCCTTCCTCTGAGTGCCATCGGGCCTCCCCATCAAGGGGACATGGCCAAGTATGGGTCACCAGAGTTCATGTGAAAGTCAGACACCAGGTTCCACTTAACTGTGGAGAATGTTCTGTCCCTTGGCTAGATCTGGGTAGGGGTTTGATGAGGACTGCACATATTGTCCTTGGTTGGTGCCTTAGATCGAGCAGAACCCCTGGGCTCATATCTGCTAATCATAGTGTCCTTCTTGTAGGTTTCTAGGACCCTCTGGATCTATCTATTTCCCTCTCTCCTATATTTTTCTCACCTAGAGTCCCAATAGGATGTCCTCACCTCTATCCCACTTTTCATGTAAGTGAAGACTTTCATGAGACATGCCCCTTGGGCTAGTGTTCAGTTATAAGTGAGTATATACCATTTGAGTCTCTTTGCTTCTGGATTAGCTCACTCATTATGATCATTTGTAGTTCAATCCATTTGTCCACAAATTTTGGAAATTCCTTGTTTTTTATAGCTCAGTAGTATTCCATAGTGCAAATGTTCCACGGTTTCTTTATCCATTCTTCTACTGTGGGACTCTTGGGCTATTTCCATGTTCTGGCTATTATGAATAAGGCTGCTATGAACACAGTTGAGCATATGTCCCTGTTGTATGCTGGAGCATCTTCTGAGTATATTCCAAGGAGTGGAATAGTTTGCCCATGAAATCTTAATATCACTGTTGCCTAAAGAAGGCCTGAATAAGTCAAACAGTCAACATCTCAATGTAAATAAGAATGACAAGTGATTAACAACTGCTGAAAGGATAATTAGTGTTCCCCAATATTGAATGGTTATCCCTGAAATTATCTGCATATGAGGAACACTAAATACATGGAGACAGTTTTATTTCTATATGTAGTTGTGTGTGTGTGTGTGTGTGTGTGTGTGTGTGTGTGTTTCCATGTGTGCATAGAGAAAAATGTTGGTTAAAGGAAAGTAGGCCATGAATATTGGAGGGGGGCATAGAACAGACAGGTGGGAGAAATTAAGTAATTACATTTTAATTAAATTTAAAAACAGAGTTAGAGAATGCATGCTCAATGATTTCAAAGCATTAATAGTAGTACAAATAAAAATAAAAAGAACAGAAATGAATCTAAGAAAACAAAATCAAATGGCTGAGTGAAATAATAAATACAATGCAGGAAATAAAAACTGAATTCAAGAGCTATAAACACTAAAGTAAATCCAAAGAGGAATGAAGCAGGAAATTTTAAACATTAAGCCTAATTAAAAAACATATACAACTCTGTGGAAAGCTTCACTAATAGAACAGATGATATAGAATACACAATACTGGATCTTGAAGAAATTCTAAAAATACTATTCAAAAAGGAAAATTACAAATTAAAAAACATGAATATTGTATGCAGGAAGTTGGGAACACTATGAAATGTCCATTCCTATGAATTAAGGGCAAAAATAAAGGAGGAAAATACCTGGCAAAAGGCATGGCTAATACATCACCTTAAATCCTAGAATAATTTCTACATCTAGAGAAAAACATATAGACAGGACCAGAAGTCAGAAACAGATAAAGAAATGGTATTGAAAGGTTCAGTAAACTAATAGTTGATTATTTGATAAAAATTTTAAAGCAAGAAGGGATGGAAAGATGCATTACAAGTTATGAAAGATCATAACTGCAAATTTAGACTATTATACCTAGTAAAACTATATATGAAGCTGAAGAAAAAAGAGAAAACAAAATATTCCATGATAGAAATATATACTAAAGAAATACATGATTACTAAGCCAGCATTAAGGAAGGCATTGTAAAGAATATGTTAGACTGAACAGAGAAGTAAACACACCCACAAGGCCACAGGAGAAAAATAAGTAATTGTCAAAGAGGTATGGGGGGGGGAAAATCACAAAATCAACAAAATGACAAGAATTAATACAAATCTTATGATAATAACATAGAATATTAATATTCTCCATTCAACAATAAAAAGACTAGATAAAAATCACAAATTAATGGTCTAGATTAGAAAACAGGATCTATCTTTTTGTAGTCTCCAAGAAATGCAACTCAACACCAAAGATAGGTACAATATCAAAGTAAAATTATATAAAAAGATACACTAAACAAATAGAGTTTGAAACAGGTTTAGCTTTCTAATATTATATAAAATGGACACATGTGATATGATTAAAAAGAGGGTGACCTCTGGATATAGGAAAGTCTAATCAGATATAAGTGTGGGTAAATTAGGGACAGGATGAAGAAGGGAGAAAAATTAACCAAAACTAAGGCTATATTTAAAAAAAAATGGAATCTTACTATTTTGTGAACCCATTAAAATATGTTATCCCTAAAGTTTGATGTCATCCTAGTATGTTTACCCTAGTCCTAATTTTCCTCCTTTCATTAAGAAGTTCTAAAGTATATGGGCACAGTATAAAATTATGTGAAAACTTCTGGAGAAAACTTGTACTTAATGAATGAACTACATCATGGCAACAAAGTGTGTAACCAGTGTTCATTTTATTTTAGAGTATTTCCCAGAGACTTGAGGTTTATTTAATAAATACAAATATTGCGTGTATGTGTGTGTGTAAATGATATTTGAAAAGCAGCTATCCTACTATTTTGTTAATGCTGGCTCAGCAAGCTGGAGGTCACTAAACAAAACTCCAGAGACAGGTGTAAGTTATATCTGTTATGAAGTATTCTTCACAGAAGCCATCAAAACATGATATTGCCACTTTCCTATGCTCCATACTAAATGATAAATCTCTACTTATCAGATTATAAGGTATAAAGAAATAAAGATGGAACTGAACTGTTAATTTCTTTCCCGCTGGGTAGCTTTCAAGGTCCAGAAGACACTATTTATGATGGTGGGAAGCATCAACATTTCTGCCAAGCTATGAATCCTTTTATCTACAATACCAAACTATTAGGCACTGCAGCAGTGGCATGGCTGTTGGGGGAATAAACAACCATTCTCTTATTGTACTTGAGGCTTGTTCAATAAGAAGAAATTCATACACATCGTAGTGAACCTCTGAAATCACACATGTATGAAGTTTTCTTGTGCTTTAGGGCCAAGCTTAATTCTGTTATTTAAGTTATTATGCTACCAAACTGTCTTCTAAATATATCTGTATATACATATAGACAAATGTTTTTCTATACTTTACTCAGAGAAACCTTTCTTTATAATGACAGCAATGACCACAGAGACTGAGAATACAAGTGCCGAGAAAAAATAATATTGCATATTTACCTCCTAAAAGGACTCATAACATTTCTATAATGCTGTTATATTATCAATAAGGGCCTAATAATGTTTATTATCAGGCCTATAATTATTACTTTAGTAAAACCTGATAGCAATCAATCAAGACACAGAGACTTGTTATATTTTAAATAGCCTTGGTTGACCTGGGGCAGGGCAGACATTAATGCTCTAAAGTATTTCTCATAATGGGGTAGGTATGGGATACCTTCCCCAATCCCATGCAATCTGCTCCTGATAAAGTCTATCAAGCTACCTCCCATCCATAATCCCAAATACTTGCTAATGTTCTTCATCTGGGCTGAATCTTCTATCCATGCCATGCGCTTTTCTTCCACCTAACCCATGATGGCCTTCTTCTCTCTCTCCTCTGGTCTTTCTCCTTCCTCCTCATGGTGGTCTTCTTCCCAGGATCCAGCTCTCTCTAAGCCTGGGAACGTTAGCCACACCTATCTCCTTTGCCCTGCCCAGGTGAGATGACTTTTTACTAATAGCATAAAAATACATCAAACCATTCCTCAACACTATAAAGATTATGGAACACTCTGAAGAGGGAATAGAATGAATGTAAAGTGGGAAGACAGATGGGCTGTAGAATGTTGCATTTTGACCATTGTATAGCCAATGCAATCAGGAGTTCACAGTAGCTTTGGTTGTTTGAAATGGGCCTAATATGACACTGATATTGTTAACAGTCAATTATGGATTGGGGGGTGAGATTATAGGACTTAACAGATCCTGACAACCACTGATTACTGATGGATTCTTGGGGAAGGGCAGTCATTGTATTTAGTTGTTTACCCACTGAAGAGTTCACTAATTACAAGTTACTAGATACAAAAAAGAAGACCCAATAGTTACACATTCATAGTCACACAGATGATCTTGGTAAAGCACACTGGGTCTGATAAAAAAATGCAAACAGAAAATAATGGCAAAACACCTCATAAAAGTAGGAAAGAACTTGTAGGGAAAGGAGAATGTAATACATGTGAGAAGAGCTTAGAGATATGGGGGTTATAATAAGCAGAATACATATATTACATACTTATGACATTTTAAAGAGGAAAAAAGAAACATACTGATAAGTGCATTATCCTTCATGTAAAAAAAAAGCCTGATATAAAAACACTTTGAGAATAAGTAACTGTTGGAGATTCACAGTCTATGATGCTGATCATGCCAACAAGTCAGTCTGAGACTAGAAAAATAAAACAAAATTGTAACTAGTCATTTTGATGTGAAATGCATAAAGTCATCCTGTATAGACTAAGACTGATTTGGAAAAGTCAATCTTCCCACCCCCTGCTGCTATTTCAAGGGACTTCAGTGGATGAAGAGGAATAAAAACACAGTCATAAATCCTACTATTGAGAAAACCCTGAGCTATGTTTTACCAGATCTCATTTATATAAATTGGACTTACAGAGACATCCCAAGGGTATGGCAAATCAGAGCAATTCATTCTTATGGACTCAGATCTTTATAGCTCTAAAGGACCTTGGAGACTATGTAATTCAGCTTCTTTGTTTTACAGATATGTAATCTGAGGCCCAAGGGGATCCCATAAGATGACTTATTAGCAATAGTTAGTATAAAATCTAAAACGCAAAAAAAAAAAAAAAAAAAAAACCTCTTCCAATGTGTTATTATATGTATCTGAGTCTCTAGATTTTTAGGGAAATGTCTCTGCCACTATCCTTCTTCAAATAACCTTGGGGTATATATGAACTTTATTTCTGCTCCTCCTCCAAAATTCATATCTAACAAGGTAAGCACAATTTCATATACACTGTCAATGTCTCAGAGACCTCAGCTTCCTTCATTCTTGCGTACAGTTTCAGATTCCACACCCTGCGTCTTACCCACACTTTCCAGTGTAAAATGTAAAGTCAACCACTGTATCTCTTTGCAGTTATACTTATTCCACTCTTGCTGTCCATGGCATCCTGAGAGTATAAAGTAACTGAGAAAATGGAAAGGGAAAAATCAGACCTAACAATGATGGAGTTTTCTGCTGTATATATTTCTGATGTCTAATATATAAATATACATGAATTTCTTGTAAAGGAGATATTAGTTTCACTAGATTATAGTCTCTTTCACTTATGTGAAATCCCAAACCTATAAAAATTTCCACCATCTAATTTGCATAACACATCTGAATAGATTCTCTATTCTTGCCTAGTCCAGTGCTGCACTTTTTGAATATCACATTGTAGGTGGGATACAAGAGTAATCCTGTCCCTTCATATCTAGAGCGAACATGAAGTTTTGCAAGACGTCTCAAAACCAAAGAATATCATTACTGCCAATGTCTCCTGAAACATAAATTCTGAAAGAAGTGGGTTTTTCAAGTTATAATTCACATCTTTCCAAATTTGTATCCCTTTGGCCTCTTTTCCCGTGCCATGCTTAATAATAAAACCTGCAGATGCCAGGTGAGTAGCATCAGCCTCTAGTTTTCTTGAGAAGATGAGTTCATATCCAAATGCCATGAAATCATATTCAGGTGAGTTCTCCCTGCTCTTGTCTCCATTGTCCAGTATGCATTATAAGAACAAATAAGATTGGCACATGTAACATCCAACATGGATCTGATTTCCCTCAGTCTTTCTCCTTTATCCACTTAGTAAGTATCTTGCTTTTTCTCTCAGATAGTAATCCTTTTCTTGTTACAAACTACTCTAAGTCTAATCTCAGATTTCCATAATTCTTTAACTGCATATATACAATTCTATTATTAGTTTCTAGAGAATTTCTATGAGCTACAATACTCATTGAATCTAGATTATGCTAGAATGTATTGACCCGATATACCATATATCTCTTCAGCCATATGTCATTGGGTAGTGAAAAATCTGCATACTTGTATGCAGCAGCTTTGTAGATACAAATTAACATACATAATATGTGGATGTCCGTTTGTAGGATTATATGGACTACAACAATATGTTTTTAGTAACATGCAAAGTTTTGGAGCACTCTGTGGAAGTCTTTGACATTCTCTATAATGAGTATACCTATTAGAAAATAGAGAAAGGGAAGGGAAGAGAAACAAGGTAGAACACATAAGGTAGTAAGAACTAACTTGTGTTATTTTATATACTGTGAATGTCTCTATTAACATTTTATTATTCTTATTTTACTCTCTTGGGTTACAAAAGAATTACTGCTTAAACCAAATAAGCGTACTGTTTTATTATACTGTTTATGCTTTATTATTTCTTTTATTCAAGGCATCCACCCTAGTACCCCCTTCCAGTTTTCTAAATTCCATAAGATTACAAAACTAAACACACAAAACTAAGTATTTAAGGTTAGTGTGACATTTCCCCATCATCATCCACCATTATCATTTACTAGAACAAAAGGACCAGAGGCAATGGATGGGCGTGGGTTTCAGATGGCCAGTGAGGAAAAAGGAATAGTTGACTCCTGGGATCAGCTTCAGAGAGACTACTCAACTTTATTAGGAAGAAACAGGGGATATATATATAGTTCTTGGGGGTGGATGGGTGAGGGTTCCAAGGTTAGGTGTATACCACTGGCTAGGATGAGAGGTGCTATGAATGGGTTACATTCCAGGAATTCCAGATACTTGTAGGGTGGGTTCTTATCAGGAGAAAGGAAGTTGAACCTGCATTTTGACCATGAGCTACTTGACCTCCCTCAGTGTAGGGGTCATGCTTAGAAACACATTCCAGATGGATTCAGACAGACAGAAAGATGCCCCTTGCTGGAGAAAGGGAGTCCTCTATTCTGTTCTGAGCTCTCTAGACATGGTAGACAGGGACCTCAAAAAATGGGGTCGTCCAACAGGTTAACATCCATATATGAAAGAGAACATGTGGTGTTTTTCTTGCGCGACCAATGTTATCTTATGCAGTGTATTTTTTCAAGTTTCATTCATTAATTTGAAATTTTTAAAAATTTATTTTTTAATTTATTCTTGTTATATCTCAATGGTTATCCCATCCCTTGTATCCTCCCATTCTTCCCTCCCTCCCATTTTCCCATTATTCCCCTCCCCTATGACTGTTCCTGAGGGGGACTACTTCCCCCTGTATATGCTCATAAGGTATCAAGTCTCTTCTTGGTAACCTGCTGTCCTTCCTCTGAGTGCCACCAGGTCTCCCCCTCCAGGGGACATGGTTAAATGTGAGGCACCAGAGTACGTGAGAAAGTCATATCCCACTCTCCACTCAAGTGTGGAGAATATTCTGACCGTTGGCTACATCTGGGTAGGGGTTTAAAGTTTACTGCCTGTATTGTCCTTGGCTGGTGCCTTAGTTTGAGCGGGACCCCTGAGCCCAAATCTGCCTATCATAATGTTCTACTTGTAGGTTTCTAGGACCCTCTGGATCATTCTACTTTGCTATTCTCCCATGTTTCTTTCATCTAGAGTCCCAATAGGATGTCCTCCCCTCTGTCCCAGTTTCCTGGTAAGTGAAGGCTTTCGTGGGACATGCCCCTTGGGCTAGTATGCAGATATAAGTGAGTTTAAACCATTTGAGTCTTTCGGCTTCTGGGTTAACTCACTCATTATGATCATTTCTAGCTCAATCCATTTATCCACAAATTTTGGGAATTCCTTGTTTTTAATAGCTGAGTAGTATTCCATAGTGTATATGTACCACAGTTTCTTTATCCATTCTTCTACTGAGGGACACTTAGGCTGTTTCCGTGTTCTGGCTATTATGAATAAGGCTGCTATGAACATGGTTGAGCAAATTTTCTTGTTGTGTGCTGGAGCACCTTCTGGGTATATTCCAAGGAGTGGAATAGCTGGGTCTTGAGGAAGCCCTATTCCCATTTTTCTGAGATAGCACCAGATAGATTTCCAAAGTGGCTGTACTAGTTTGCATTCCCACCAGCAATGAAGGAGTGTTCCTCTCTCTCCACATCCTCGCCAGCATGTGGTATCCCTTGAGTTTTTGATCTTAGCCATTCTGATGGGTGTAAGATGGAATCTCAGAGTTGTTTTGATTTGCATTTCCCTGATGACTAAGGAGGTTGAGCATTTCTTTAAGTATTTCTCAGCCATTTGATATTCCTCTGTTGAGAATTCTCTGTTTAGCTCCAAGCCCCATTTCTCAATTGGGTTATTTGGTTTGGTGGTGTTTAATTTCTTGAGTTTTTTATATATTTTGGATATTAGACGTTTGTCAGATGTAGGGTTGGTGAAGATCTTTTCCCAGTCTGTAGGCTGTCGCTTTGTTCTCTTGACAGTGTCTCCTGCCTTACAGAAGCTTCTCAGCTTCATGAGGTCCCATTTATTAATGGTTGACATTAAGGCCTGGGACGTTGGTGTTCTGTTCAGGAAGTTGTCTCCTATGCCAATATGTTCCAGGCTTTTCCCCACTTTTTCTTCTAAGTGACTTAGTGTCTCTGGTTTTATGTTGAGGTCTTTAATCCACTTGGATTTGAGTTTTGTGCAAAGTGAAAAATATGGGTCCAGTTGCATTCTTTTACACATAGACCTCCAGTTAGACCAGCACCATTTGTTGAAGATGCTATCCTTTTTCCATTGAATGGATTAGGCTTCTTGTCAAAAATCAAGTGACCATATATGTGGATTCATATCTGGGTCTTCGATTCGATTCCACTGATCAACCAGCCTGTTGCTGTGCCAGTACCATGCTGTTTTAATTACTATTGCTTTATAGTACAGTTTGAGATCAGGTATGGAGATTCCTCCGGAGCACCTTTTATTGTACAAGATTGTTTTAGCTATTCTGGGTTTTTTGTTTTTCCATATGAAGTTCAGAATTGAACTTTCAATGTCTTTAAAAAATTGTGTAGGTATTTTGATAGGGATTGCATTGAATCTGTAGATTGCTTTTGGTAGGATGGCCATTTTTACTATGTTAATTCTCCCAGTCCATGAGCAGGGAAGATCATTCCATATTCTCATGTCATCTTCAATCTCTTTCTTCAGAGTTTTGAATTTTTTCAAACAAGTCCTTCACTTGCTTAGTTAGAGTAACTCCGAAATTTTTATATTGCTTGGGGCTAATGTCAAGGGTGTGGCTTTCCTAATTTCTTCCTCTGCAAGCTTGTCATTTGTGTATAGGAAAGCTACAGACTTTTTAAAGTTAATTTTGTATCCAGCCAACTTGCTGAAGGTGTTTATCAGCTTTAGGAGTTCTCTGGTGGAATTTTGAGGGTCACTTATGTACACTATCATATCATCTGCAAATAGGGATAATTTGACTTCCTCCTTTCCCATTTGGATACCCTTGATCTCCTTTTGTTGTCTTATTGCTCTGGCTAGAACTTCGAGTACTATATTGAATAGATATGGAGAGAGTGGGCAGCATCGCCTTGTTCCCGATTTTAGAGGAATTTCCTTGAATATCTCACCATTTACTTTGATTCTGGCTATTGGCTTGCTGTATATAGCCTTTATTATGTTGAGGAAAGTGCCTTGTATCCCCGATCTCTCTAAAACTTTAAACATGAATGGGTGTTGGATTTTATCAAATGCTTTCTCTGCATCTAAAGGGATGATCATGTGGTTTTGTATTTTCAGATTTTTTATATGGTGGATTACATTGATGGATTTCCGTATATTAAACCATCCCTGCATGCCTGGAATGAAGCCTACTAGGTCATGATGAATGATATCTTTGATGTGTTCTTGTATTCGTTTTGCAAGTATTTTATTTAGTATTTTTGCATCTATGTTCATAAGAGAATTTGGTCTGAAATTCTCTTTCTTTGTTGAGTCTTTGTGAGGTTTAGGTATCAATGAGACTATGGCCTCATAGAATGAATTTGGTAATGTTCCGTCCATTTCTATCTTTTGGAATAGCTTGAAGAGTATCGGTATTAGCTCGCCCTTGAAGGCCTGGTAGAATTCTTCACTGAAACCATCTGGCCCTGGGCTGTTTTTGGTTGGAAGACTATCTATGATTGCTTCAATTACTGTATGGGAAATTCGACTATTTAGCTAGTTTATCTGTTCTTCACTCAACTTTGGCAAGTGAAATTGATCAAGAAAATTGTCCATTTCCCTTAGATTTTCAAATTTTTTGGCATATATGCCTTCAAAGGAGGATCTTATGATTCTTTGTATTACTTCAGTGTCTGTAGTTATGTCTCCCTTTTCATTTCTGATTTTGTTGATTTCAATACTGTCTTTTTGCCTTTTAGTTAATTTGGCTAACAGTCTGTCTCTCGTTGATTTTCTCAAAGAACCAGCTCTTGGTTTTGTTGATTCTTTGGACTGTTTTCCTAGTTTCATCCCTGAGTTTGATTATTTCCAGACATCTACTCCTCTTGGGTGTTTCTGCTTCTTTTTTTTCTAGGGCTTCCAATTGTGTCATTAAGATGCTTATGTGCAATGTTTCCAACTTCTTTTTAAAGGCACTTAGTGCTATGAATTTTCCTCCTAGCACTGCTTTCAAAGTATCCCTCAAATTTGGGTATGTTGTTCCTTCATTTTCATTGAATTTCAGAAACTCCTTGATTTCTTTCTTTATTTCTTCCCTGACCCAGGTGTCATTTAGCAGAGTTGTTTAGTTTCCACGTACGTGTAGGCTTTTTGTTATTTCTGTTGTTGTTGAATTGCAGCCTAAGAGCATGGTGATCTGATAGGATACAAGGTATTATTTCAATCCTCTTGTATCTATTGAGGCTTGCCTTGTGACCTACGATGTGATCAATTTTGGAGAAGGTTCCATTGTGTGCAGAGAAGAATGTATATTCTTTCTTGTTTGGGTAAAAGGTTCTATAGACATCTGTTAGATCCATTTGACCCATGACGTTGGTTAATGATGTTATTTCTCGGCTTAGTTTCTGTTTCAATGACTTATCCTTCAGTGAGAGTGGGGTGTTGAAGTCTCCCACTATTATTGTGTGGGGATCTATGTGTGGTTTAAGGTTTTTTAGCAGCTCTATACAAATGTGGGTGCCCTAGTATTGGGAGCATAGATGTTCAGAATTGTGATGTCATCTTGGTTGACTTTACCTTTGATGAGTATGAAGTGTCCTTCCTCATCCCATTTGATTAATTTTGGTTGAAATTCTATTTTGTTCGATACTAAAATGGCTACGCCTGCTTGCTTCTTGTGACCATTTGCTTGGAATATTTTTTTCCATTCTTTTACCCTGAGGTAATGCCTATCATTATGGGTAAAATGTGTTTCTTGAATGCAGAAGAATGTTGGATCTTGTTTATGCACCCATTCAGTTAGTCTGTGTCTTTTTATTGGAGAATTGAGGCCATTGATGTTGAGAGATAGTAATGACCAGTGACTGTTAAGAGTCTTAATTTTGATGTTGTTTCCAGTCGAGCGTTTGTGTAGTTGTGTTTCTGCCATGGGATAGTTATCTGTTTCCTGAGTAGTTTTGGTTGTAGCTTGACCCTTGGAATGGAGTTTTCCTTCTAGTACTTTCTGTAAAGCTGGATTTAAGAATAGGTTCTGTTTGAATTTGTTTTTGTCATGGAATATTTTGTTTTCTCCATCAATTGTTATTGATAATTTTGCTGGGTAAAGTAGTCTGGCCTGGCATCTGTGGTCTCTTAGGGTTTGCAGGATCTCTGTCCAGGCCCTTCTGGCTTTTGTGGTCTCTGCTGAGAAGTCGGGTGTAATTCTGATAGGTTTACCATTAAATGTTATTTGGCCCTTTTCCCTTGCAGCTTTTAATATTTTTCTTAGTTCTTTATGTTTTGTGTTTTGATTATTATGTGGCGGGCAGTTTTTCTTTTTTGGTCAATTCTATTTGGTGTTCTGTAGGCCTCTTGTGTGTTTATAGGCATCTCTTTCTTTAGATTGGGGAAATTTTCTTCTATGATTTTTTTGAGAATAGTTTCTGGGCCTTGGAGTCTGATATCTTCTCTTTCTTCAATGCCTATTATCCTCATATTTCTTCTCTTCATGGTGTCCTTAATCACTTGGATGTTTTGTGTCAGGAGTTTTCCAGATTTGGCATTTTCTTTAATGGTTGCTTCAATATCTGTGATTGTATCTTCTAGACCTGAGATTCATTCTTCCATCTCTTGGATTCTGTTAGAAAAGCTCACCTCTGTGTTGCTCGCCTTCTTCTCTGAGGTCTCACGTTCTCGTTTTTCTTCTGTCTGTGTGTTTTTCATTGAATCCATTTTCATTTTCACATCTTGAACTGATTTTTTGATTTCTTTCCTCTGATTGTTTTTATAGTCCTGAGTTTCTTCCATTGCCTCTTTATAGGTCTTCAGAGCTTGACCCGTTTTATTTATTTCTTTCATCTGGTTGTTTGCATTTTCCTGCAATTTTTCCAGTTCCACTGTATGTGCTTCTTTTATGTCTCTCACCTGTTTGGCTGCATCTTCCTGCATTTGATTACGAATTTTATTTGTTTCCTCCGTTATCATCCTCATTACTAAGGATTTGAGGTCATTTTCTTGTGTTTTCGTTGTATTTGAGTTCTCTGGGTTGTTTTCTTTGGGATACCTGGAAACTGGAGGCGCCATGTTGTTTTGAGGTTTTTGGCATGTGCTTTTACGCTGTCCTTTAGACATCTTGCCATCTCTGTTTTTGTTTGGTATCTTCCAGAATTGGATGGAGGGAGTCTGATGATAGGTTCACTAGGTTTCTCACGATTTCCATAGGTTGGAAGCTCTGATGCTTCACTGGTGTGGATGGCACGAGGGTACCCTGTTGTTTTGGACTCTCACAGGCAGTGATCTTCAGTTTCCCTGTGCTGTGGGTCCTGGAATCGTTCTGGGTCCCTGAATGAGTGTTGTGTCAGGCCAAGGTATCCACAGCCTCTGGGTCCCCTACAAAGTCCAGCCATGGATTCTGGGACTGAATCATGTGTTGAGCTCAGCTAGATTCTGAGGGCCTGAAGTGTCTGCCGAGCTCAGCTAGGGATTCTGGGCCCAAAATGCACACAGCGTCCAACCAGAATTTTTGGGCTGGGACTGTGCACCAAGCTCAGCTAGGGGCTTTTGGCCCAAAGTGCGTGCTGTGGTCAGTTATTGACTCAGGGCCTGAACCATCCGCCAAACTCAGCCAGGAATTCTGGATTCAAACTGCACACTGTATCCAACCAGAGTCTTAGATTCAGGACTGTACCACAAGCTTAGCTAGAGTCTCTGGGTTCAATCTGTCTGCCAAACACAGTTAGGGACTCTGGCCCCAAACTGCACACCGAGCTCCACCCGAGTCTCCGGGGCAGAATTTTGCACTGAGCTCAGCCAGGGACTCTGGACTGACACTGTGCGCTGAATTCAGCCCAGGATTCCCAGCCTAAACTGTGTGGATAGTCCAGCCAGAGTCTTAGGGTCGCAGAGCCTGTGCACACAGCTCAGCAAGAGTCTCTGGGACCAATCTGCCCAGCAAGTCCAGCTATGGCCTCTGGGCTGAATCTTCGTGCTGACCTCAGCCTGCCTCAGTGTCCCAGAACTGCCCGCTGATCTGAGCTAGTGTCTTGGGCAGAACCGCTCGCTGAGCTGAGCTAGTGCCTCCGGTGGACCTGAGCACTTTGCCCAGCCTGCGTCACAGCAGGAGAAATGTGGCTGGGCTGAGCTAGGACCTCGGGTGGAACTAAGCGCTCCGCCCAGCCTGTGTCACAGCAGGGAAGCTGTAGCTGAACCGAGTTGGTGCCTAGGGTGGAACTGAGTGCTCTGCCCAGCCTGCGTCACAGCTGGGGGGCTGTGGCTGAGCTGAGCTAGTGCCTCTGACAGAATTGCTTGCTGAGCTGAGCCAGCATCTCCACGGCATTGCACACTGAGCTGAACCCGGGACTCTGGGGCTGAACTGTCCTCCGAGTCCAGTTTGGGTCCCAAGGCACCACACGACCCAAATCCTGTCCATAGTCCCCTCTTCCACAGGAACTCCCACCGGCCATCACACCAATCGCCTCCACCGGAAGGCTCTGAGCTTCAAATCTCAGCCACGGCCACTCTGCTGCTCCTGCCTCTGCCACTTCTGCTCTGATCTGAGAAAATCTGCGCTCCTCCCATGTGCACGGGCACGCAGGTCCTCCGCACCCTGGTCCCTCTGAACCGTGGAGCACTCCTGCTGCCGTGGTGTGGGGACCTTGGTGTTCCTGGCTCAGAAATCTGTGCAATTTCCTGAATTGTTCACTGTAGCTTCCAAACACGGTCCACACTGCTCGCTGCCATCTTGGATCCCCAATTTGAAATTTTCATAATTTTATTTTCTTTACAGTTGAATAAAACTTCATAGTTTATATGAGCTATTTTCATTGTCCATTCATCAGTTGATAGATATCTAGGCTGTTTCAATTTCCTGTCTATTTTGTGTAGAAAATTAGTGAATATATATGCACAGATATTACTATAGTATCATATAGTGTATACATTATTTTCATATATGTCCAAGAGTGGCATAACTGAGAAGAACTATATTGTAGTTTTATTTCTAGTGTTTTGAGAACACCCCAAGTATGATTTTCCATGTAATTGTGTACGTTTACCCTTCCATCACAGTACATAATGGTTCAGCTTTTTTCACATATATGCTAACATTTTTATTATTTATATTCCTGATGATAGTCAATATCACTAGGATAAACTGGAATTTTAAAATAGCTTCAATCTGCATTTTCCTGCCAAGGGATATTTAACAATTTAAACAGCATTTCTAAACACTTTCAATTCCTTTGTTGTTAACTCTAGTTCTGAAGTATATTTTATGTGGCTTGTTTGTTTTCTTGGTGTACAGTATTTTGAAAATTTTTTGTTTATTCTGGCCTTCATATGTTAATTTTTACCATTTACTATACTTAATACAAGATCAAACACTAATTCTAAAATAATAAAGCTATAACCAGACATGGTGGTGTACAACTGTAATTTAAGTACTTGGGGAGGCAGAGGCAGATAGATCTCCTTGAGTTCAAGGCCAGCCTGGTCTACAAAGGTAGTCCAGGACAGCCAAGGCTACACAAAGAAACCCTGTCTCAAGCCCCACACCCCAAAAGCTATGAATTTTGTAGAAAAAAAGCAATGAAAAAACATCTTGAAGTTTTGTCCTGGGTAAAGATTTTTTAGACTGCACCTAATGCCATAAGTCATAAAAATGAAAAATTTTTAAATGGTATTATTATGATTCAAATAATGCTTTTCAACAGACACTATAAGAACATATAAGAGTAAATTATATGGGGCACCAGAGTTCGTGTGAATGTCAGACCACATTCTACACTCAACTGTGAAGAATGTCCTGTCCATTGGTTAGATCTGTGTAGGGGCTCTGGTGTCCCATATTTGACCATGTTCCCTGGATAGGGAGGCCTGGTGGCACTCAGAGGAAGGATAGCAGGCTACCAAGAAGAGACTTGATACCCTATGAGCATATACAGGGGGAGGAGGTCCCCCTCATACACAGTCATAGGGGAGGAAGGCAAGGGGAAAATGGGATGGAGGGAGGAATGGGAGGATACAAGGGATGGGATAATCATTGAGATGTAATATGAATAAATTAATAAAATATATTTAAAAAGAGTAAATTATAGAATGGGAGAAAAATATAAAAACCTTTGTCACAAAATACTTGTATAAAAACACAAAAAGAACGTAAACACTTCTTGTAGAAGAAAATTGGTCCCCCTAGCTCCTTCCCATTTTCCCTCATAGGCCTTCCTTCTAGGGTATTAACATTCTTATGAACAGTCTGTGAACCTAGAGAAGCACTTTCTACCAAAAACCCCACAGCCACCACATTTGCCTATGATACCAAGAGGGTAACAGCAACCAAAAAACAAAACATCACCCAGTAAATACAAGATGAGCTATTAACACCAAGAAACAACAAAACCATAACTCCAGATGCCAGAACACAACACAAAGCAAACTTTAAGAGTGAAGACAATATGCCTCTTCTATAACTGCATAAAAACAATGTGTTTGACATTGAAAAATGAAATATAGTTGAAGAAAAATACTTCAGAGTAGCAATTATGAATATGCTCAATGACCACGAATGTGATATGTATAAACCCGATCTGCAAGCATAGCAAAGAGTCCTTAATATAGTCATGGAACGGCTCTTTTCCATGTAGTGGATCTCAGATTGGGCCAGGCTTGGTTGGACATTCCCTCTATCTCTGGTCTATATTTATCCCTATACATCTTGCAGGTATGGTAAATTTTGTGTCCAAGGTTTTATGGATGGGTTGATATTTCCCACCCCTGGGAGTCCTTCCTAGTTAGAGGGTGTCTTCTTCTGTCTCCATAATCCTACCTGAATTCTACCCTGCCTTAGGTCTCTAGCTTGTCAGAGAGATGCCCTTACCCATGGTTTCTCTTCTCTCTGTAGGTTCTCTCTTTTCTTCACCCCCATCCCTGTTCTCTCCAGGTAGGGTGTCCTCCATCATTTTGCTTTATGATCCCTCTCTTACCTTGTTCCCTCTCTTCAACCACAACCTCTGTCTATTCTATTTCCCCTTCTCAGTAAGATTTAAGCATCCTCCTTTGGGTCTGCCTTGTTACTTATCTTCTTTGGGTCTATGAGTTGTAGTATATTTATTCTGTATTAAGTGGCTAAAATCCACTCATAAATGAGTACATACCATGTGTATCTTTCTGGGTCTGGGCTACCACTCTCAGGGTGATCTTTTCTTGTTCTATCCATTTGCCTGCAATTTTCTTGTTTCCTTGTTTTTAATAACTGAGTAGTATTACATTGTATAAATATGCCACAGTTATTTTATCCATTCTTAGATTGAGGGACAGCTAGATTATTTCCAGTTTGGGGATTATGAATAAAGCTGCTATGAATATAGTTGAACAGGTAGCCACGTGGTATGACAGGTCATTTTTGGGGTATATGCCCGGCAATGATATACCTGGTTCTTGAGCTTAAATTAGATCAATTACCAACTTCCAAATTAATTTCCAAAGTGATTGTGCAAGTTTGCACTCCTACCAGCAGTGGAAGAGTGTAACCTCTGCTGCACATGCTTGTCAGCAACTGCTGCCATTTGAGTTTTTATTTTAGTCATTTTGACAGGGATAAGATAGAATTATAGAGTCCTTTTGATTTACATTTCTCTGATGGTTAATAATGTTGCATATTTCTTTAAGTGCTTCTCGACCATTCAAGATTCCTCTGTTGAGAATTCTGTTTAGCTCTGTACTTCATTTTTTAGATGAAGTTATATGGTTTGGTTATATGGTTTGTTGGCATTTAAATTCTTGAGTTCTTTATATATTTTGGATATTATCCCTTTGTTGGGGAAGATTTTTTTCCCAGACTGTGGGCTGAAGTTTTGTCCTACTGATAGTATCCTTTGCCTTACAGAAGCTTTTCAGTTTTATTCATTCCCATTTATTAATTGCTGGTCTTATGGACTGACCTTAGGTATTGGTGTTTTATTCAGGAAGTTATCTCCTGTTTTCCTGTGCCATTGAGTTCAAGGTTATTCCCCACTTTCTCTTCTAATAGATGTAGTGTATCTTTGATACACTTGGACTTGAGTTCTGTGAGGAGTGATAAGTATGGACATATTTTCATTTTTCTACATGTAGACATCCAGTAGTGCCAGCACCACTTGTTAAAGATGGTTTATTTTATTAGTTCTCTGTCACTTCATTAAAATGCAATAGGTTATATTTTAGCTTGGGACTGGCTTTTCACATATTCAATTCTAATGACATGTTAATTTAGGTGAAGATACTATTGGGTTTCCCCTTGTCCACAGTTATTTCGAATCTTTCTTCACATTTTGGGTGAATTTAACTTCATACGTTCCATTTTCAAACTCTGAATGATCATTTTGTTTCTTCAAAGAATTTATCAAGGTACTTTGCAGGAAATTGTAACAATTGGGATATCTTCTCATAATAACTTTTACATTTCAAGCTATCCATAGTTTCAGGTTTGGGTAGTACCCGAGAAAGTATCCTTGTAATCTAGATAATCATGTTTTGTGCCTTGGATAATTTTTTACTATTTTTATAATAATATTTATAAATATATATAGTAAAGTATAGTATTACAAAGCACCAATGATACTTTTATAAATAGTGTCTTATGTAGCTCAGACTTACCTCAAACTGACCATTTACACAAAGTTTACCTTAAATTTATTCTGATCTTTTTGTCTTTGCATCCCAAAAGCTAAGATTAAGATGTGTGCCACCATGGCTGGATTATGATGTTCATTGTATAAAGCCCAGGATTTTGTGCACAGAACATAAACAAATTATCAATGGAGCTGCATTTTCATTCCTAGAAACAAATATATAAAAATAAAAAAGATTATATACTAAGATATATTTCCATATAGTAAAATTAAAATTTGGACCTTGTGGTAGATAAAATAACTATCACAAATTTAAAGTTTTGTTGAATCTATACATTATATATATAATGTAAAATTAGTGTACTATATTATGAGGTCATCTCTTATATGTATGACAATGATATAAGTATTATTATTACTATACTAATTTGTTTTTGGTATCATAACTGAAGGAAATTAGGTAGGTAAAACTATGATATTTTTAAACAAAAATTCATTGATTTCTTAAAATCATTCTATGATATTTAAGAACTTTGATACCTGGTACATGAATGATCTTAATATTCTTCTTGATATATAGGGATAAATAGTTTTGCTTAAACTTTAGCAGTGATAAGGAAATAAGAATATAACTATTAGTGAGTCTATCATCTTTCTATTGTCATCTAATTTAGGCTGCACTGGTAGGGGTCTGTAAACTATTCCCCACAAATTCCTACCATAAGCTCTTGTTCTCTCCACATCTTTATCATAATATCAGCTTTACCTTCAATAGGACAAATATTCAGATGCTGAAAAACAAGATTTCTACTCCTTTCTTTGGCTATCTGTATTATAGTTAGCAGTGGTTCTTTTATCTCTGACTTTAGATTGTAGATTTGAGACCCTTACTGTTTTTAGCAGATATCTGAATGTTTCTCTAAGTGATATCTACTATCATATTAGGCCATATACTACAAGGCACAAATCTAATATAGAGTTGAGAAACTACATACTAATGCAAGCCAAAATGCTATTTAGAAAAAGGATGGTATGCTAGGCATTGGTGGTGCATGCCTGTGATCCCTGTACTCAGGGAGGCAGAGGCAGGCCAATCTTTGTCATTTCAAAGCTAGCCGGGTCTACAAAGTGAGTCAAGCACAGCCAAGGCTACACAGAGAAACACTGTCCCAAAAAAGAAAGAAAGAAAGAAATGAAGGAAGGAAGAGAAAAGAAAAGGGATGGTCACATTTTACCATCATCTGCAAACAATGTCATAGGCCATTATCATCAAGCCTTTAAGTTCAAGTTCTTTTTTTTTAAACCTAGATCTGAATAAAATAATTACTCTGAGTCACAATTGCCTACTATAATAAAAGGAAATATAAATTTTAATTTCTTTATAAGTATATTTTATAACAAAATATGCTGGGTAAGTTCTGAATAGGTTACATTCATGATAACTCAATTATTTGGTTTTCTCCTTTTTCCTCTTCCTATGATAATCCTCATTTTCTTCATCTTTTTTATTTCTAGTCTTTTATTTTTGTCATGTAACATGCTGGTCTAGAATTTACTATAATTAGTCTGGATTGAAACAAATAATCTATTTCAGCAGCTCATGTCTTTGGGATCGATAATGGAATTTCTGGCTTTTTTCACAAAGTATTGGATTAAGAATCCCATTACATAGTAGATCTACCTTTATACTTTTCTCCCACTTCCATGTCAAGCATGGCTTCAGTAACTGACCTGATATGTTGTTGGCACAGAATTAGGGAAAAGACAGACACACAAACACATGGAAAATCTATCACGTAATCTGATAGATAAGTGACATCTGTAGCATCCTGGAATCTAAGCACCTTTATTACACTGTGAAACATAGAGACCAAGTTATTGCATACAGGTGAACAGGTAGGGAGGGATATTGAATGCTGAGAAGCAAGAAGATCCTTAGCAAATTTGAGCAGGAGCAACCTCTGTAGGGGAACTGTCTTTAGGACATAAAAATCTGTGAAAAGAAATCTATTGTGAATATTTTCTGTTCACATTGTGAACATTTGCACTTGGACCAGAAGAAGGCTTTGCCATCCCTCCAAATCTCATCTGGAGAATGCTTTGCCACCTACGCCTTACTTATCTGAATGACAGATAGTCAATCAGGTCTTTACTAGCTCCCTATATCTGACATTGTTTCTTTTCTTTTCTTTTTAAAATTTTCTGATTTTAATGCAATTTTTCTTTATTATGCTTAATTAATTAATTATGTTTCAAAACATTTTCTTTATTTAATATTATTCTTTTACTATACCAGTGATATGTACATATACATATGTATTATAATTAAGTTGATTTGACTTGCTGAATAATCTTTTGATATGTTCTTGAACTAAATTTTCAATTATTTGAATTCTTTGTCTGTTTTTAGTACATACACATTATACATATAATGGTGTTCTATAGAATCATAGGTCTTGGAAATTATAATCATAATGATCTCTTACTATTGTCTTGGTGTGGTTATTCGTGAACCTTGCCTTCAAGCCCCCCATAGTCATTGTAATGATGAATCTTGTGTTTTAATGGCTTGGGCTATAATAAGTTTCTTTTGTGTCAGAAATACAGGTAAGAGAGACCCACCTGCACTGGGAACATGCCCATGCCCTCAGATCCCATCCCAAAGACACAACGCACTGCCACCCCTTCCTTCCTTACCACTGCCACTCACTGCTCACGTGCAGGCCAAACCAATCAGAAGAACATGTACAGGCCACACCAGCCAGAGTAACAAACAGACTGCATCAGCCAGAAAAACAGACAGGCACACTCAGAAAGAGACTCCCTGCTGAAGCAGGGACCACGCTGGCCACAAGAACTCCAGATAAGCAGCCTACTTGCTCACAATTTTCATTATATCAGTTCCCACTCCCCTATATGATCCATAATTCCTATTCTCCTCCTCTTCCACAGGTTCTACTTCCCCATCTCAAGAAGAGACCCATGCTGAAACAAAGGTCATGCTAGTCTCCAGAAGCCAAGCCCCAACTTGGATGGAGATTCTATGCTGGACTAGAGGTCACCCCAGCCGCCAGAAATCCAGGCCACAAAACCAAGAAGGCCAAAGAGAAAAAAGAAAGCAGAAAACAAAGTATCCACTCAACAAAAGCAAACTTAGAAGTCGGCATCAAGACCTATAATCATTTTAAACCCAGACGCCTGGACACTAGTATATGGATAAAATCAACAACAGACAAGGAAACATGTCACCACCAGAGTACAACTATCCTAATACAGCATGGCCTTGAAAATTCCAACACAGCTGAAGCACAAGAAAAAGACCTTAATACCAATGTTATAAAGATGATAGACATCCTTAAAAAGAAAATGTATAAATCCTTAAAGAAAACACAAACAACTAGAGGAAATGAATAATTCCCTTGAAGTCTAAGAAAAAACAAACAGATGAAGGTAACAAATAAAACTGCTTATGTCCTGAAAACGGAAATATAGGCAAAAGAGAAAACTGAGGGAATTCTGGAAATCTAAAATTTAGATAAATAAAAAGGAAATATAGATGCATTACCAATAGCATACAAAAGATGGCAAAGAGAATCTCAGGCATTTAAGATGCCATACAAGAAATAGCTATACTAAGTCACAAATCAACTCTATAAACAGTTACAAGAAAATTGAAATAACCTCTGTATCTTATCTGTCTAATACTGATTAAAGCTGCATTTTGTCAACAACAGAAACAACAGAAAACCTACAAACTCATGGAAACTGAACAATTCTGTACTGAATGACCTTGGGTCAAGGCAGAGATAAAAAAAATTAAAGAATTCCTAGAATTCAATAAAAATGAATGTACAACATACCCAAACTTATGGGACACAATGGAAGTGATACTAATAAGAAAGTTCATAGTACTAAGTGTCTTCATAGAGAAATTGGAGAGATCTCATACTAGCAACTTAACAGCAAATAAGGAAGCTCTGGAGCAAAAACAAGCCAGCACACTCAAAAGAAGTGCATGCCAGGAAATAATTAAACTGAGAGCTGAAATCAACAAGATAGAAACAAAGACAATAATACAAAGCATCAATGAAACAAAGAGCTGATTCTTTTGAGCACAATCAACAAGATAGAAAGATTCTTATCCAAACTAACAAAATAACACAGAAGTAATATGGAAATTAACAAAATCAGAAAAGAAAAGAAAAGAAAAAGAAAGGAAAAGAAAAGGGGGCACATGATAACAGACACCTAGGAAATGCAAATAATCATTAGGTCATACTATAAAAACCTATACTCCACAAAATTGGAAAATCTAAAAGAAATGTATGATTTTCTTGATAGATAACACTTTCCAGTGTTACATCAAGTTAAGATAAACAATTTAAGTAGACCTATAACCCCTAAGGAAATAAAAATAGCCATTAAAAGTCTACCAACCCCCACTCCAAAAAAGCCCACAGCCAGATTTAGTTGTGACTTCTAACAGTCTTTTAAAGAAGAGTTAATGCCAATTTACTTAATCAAATTATTTCACAAAATAAAAACAGAAGGAGCATGGCCAAATTCATGAGGCCACAGTCACCCTGATTCCCAAACCCCAAAAATACTCAACAAAGAAAGAGAATTAGAGAAAAAGTTCCTTCATGAACACTCATGCAAAAATACTCAGTAAAATATTTGAAATCCCAATCCAAGAACCATCAAAAAGACTATTCACCATGATCAAGTACGCTCATACCAAGGAAGCAGGGATAGTTTAACATATAAAAATCTGTCAATGATATAAGTAAAGTATAAGTAAGTAAACCATATAAGTACTGAAAGAGAAAAGTCATGTGATTACCTCATTAGATGCTGGAAAATCTTTCACAAATTCCAACACCCCTCCCTGATAAAAGTCTTGGAAATCATAAACAAAGGCATCATTCCTAAAAATAATAAAGGGAATTTACAGTAAGACTATTGCCAAAATCAAATTAAATGGACAGAAACTCAAGGCAATTGTAGTAATATTAGGAACAAGACAAAGCTGCTCATTCTTTCCATATCTATTTAATATAGTAATTGAAGTTCTAGCTGGAGCAACAAGATAACTGATGGAGATCAAAGAGATATAAATCGAAAAGGAAGAATTCAGAGTATCTCTATTTGCAGATGATATGATAATATAGATAAACAACCCCTAAATTCTACCAGGGAACTCTGACAACTGATAAACACCTTTAGTGAAGTGGCTGAATACAGGATTAACTAAAAACAAAAATCAGAAACCTTCCTATACACAAATGACAAATAGGGAATAGCCTTAAGGCATTAGGACAGTAGTTACTGAATGGAACACCAATAGCACAGGCATTAAGAACAAATGATATAATAATATAGATAAATAACTCCTAAATTCTATCAGGGAACTCCTACAGCTGATAAACACTTTTAATGAAGTGGCTGAATATAGGATTAACTTGTGAAACTGAAAATCTTCTGTAAGGCAAAGGAAATTGTCAATAGAACAAAACAGCAGCTTACAGAATGTGTAAAGATTTTCACTGACTCCACATTTGAAATAGGGCTAATATCCAAACTATATAAAGAACTAAAAACCTAGACATCAGTAAACAAAATTAAAAATGGGATACAAATAAGAAAGAAAGAAGTCAAATGATCCTTATGTGCAGATAAAATAAGATGGTATCATACATAACAGAGTGTAGAGGAATTTTAATTCATAACATGGCTTCTCTGGCAAGAGATCACATCTAAAGATCTTCTAGGTCTGTGGGCTCGAGTTGGCATATAGACACACCTTTAACCCAGGAGACAGAGGCAAGTAAATGATAATCTGGCATAGTGTAAGTTTCAGATAAGGAAAAGCTTAGGTCCATGAGTGATGGTACAAGCTTTTAATCCCAGCACTCTGGAGACAAAGGCATGCAGATATCTGAGTTCTAGGCAGTTCTGTTTAGGCAGTTCAGTTGAGTCAGTGAGTTGAGAGGCAATACAGTGGAGTTGAGTTTGTGGCAATTCAGTTTGTGGAATTCAGGGGCAGTTTTACCTGGAGAGTTTTACCAAGATAGGTTGAAGAGAGAACAAGCTAAGGTAAAGAGAGAAATAACCAGAAAATGAGGAGTCAGAAGATTAGAACAGATTGCTAGAGTTAATCTGAGGGCAAGCAGAGCAATTCAGTCATGGCCAAGAGAGAGACAGATTGAATCAGTCAGCTTGGAGAGGAATTTGAGCCAGAACAACTAAGTTGAACCAGTGAACAAGGATTCAGAGAGAACAAGAAAATGTAGGCTTATTCAGCAGTAAGTCTCAGAGTCTGAAAACATCCTACGTCTAAATTAGATTGTATGGAGGCTAGAAGCTTCTAGAACTAGGCCTAGGTTAGCAGAAGAGAGAGTAGGCCTCAGAGATGACAATTACATCTGGCAATATGAAAGTTACTTTTAAAACAGAGCCCAAGAATTCTACAATCAAACTTCAATATATAATCAATAATTTAAGCAAAGTGGGAGGATATAAAATTTACTTAACAGAAATTAGTAGCCAACAACAAACATACTAAGAAAACAGAGCACTGGACTGGAGAGGTTGCTAGGCTGTTAAAGACTATGCTCACAACCAAAATATAAGAAAACAGAGCATAGACATATTTGCATTTACACTAGCCTCAAAATAGTAAAGTATCTGGGAATAACCTTAAGCAAGAAGATGAAAGGCATATACAATGAAGACTCTGAAACTCTGAAATAAGAGATTGAGAGAGATATAATAAAATGATGTTGATATTGTGCAAACAAATATTCTACCAAAAGCAATTTGATTAAGTGCAACCCAATCAAGTTTATGCACAACGTTTTTCATGGAAATAGAAAAAAATCCTAAAATTCACATAGGACTGGGAAATATTCTGAATAGCCAAAGTAATCTTGAGCCAAACAAATATACTGGAGAGATTATAATTTTTAGTTCAAGATATATTATAGTTGTATAGTAATGTGCATGTGTGTGTGTGTGTGTGTGTGTGTGTGTGTATGTGTGTGTGTGTGTGTGTGGTGTAAAATGATTAAAGTAAAAAAATTTACATGATGACAGGGTGACCATGCCTCTACTATACTTTATAGGCTAATAAAATTCCCAGGGTGAAGTATGGGTCTCTCCTTTTTTGTGTTGTTGGCCAGAGAATTTCTATAGTTATTTTGCCGTCACAATCCTTCCTGTTAATGAGATATAAACACTATCTACCCCTTCTTATACTGTCTCAGTGACAAACCGAGATATGATTCCAAAAAAGTTTACTCTGTGGGACCAATGAGTTTATTAAATTCATTTATAGAGCAGTACGTGAGGGTTTTGTTTTGTTTTGTTTTGGCAGGGGCATAGGTGACCTTAAAGTCACCACTCTGCAACATCTGCAACCAGCATAGATAATAACTTCTTCATGGTTGTGTAGGTGTATCTCCCTCCTTTAATTTTTTCACCTTTATCCTTTAATCATTCTCAGTTACCTCCAGGCCAAGTACAATTAGTGCAGAATTGTAAAAACCTGTTTGAGAGAGGGGTAGCTAGATACTTTGGTGAGAGTCACAGAATCTTCCCTGAACCTTCCTTTGAAGATTGATAATGAACAGGCAACAAGTTGAGCTTTGAGGCCGAGCTGATCTCCGGAGGGTAGCAGCAGATTGGCTCCAAGGACATTCTTGTATAAGACCCCAAGTATTATAGGCTACTTACAATGTTATTGGTTACCCTTCTGAATAGGATAGTAAGACCACATTGGTGAAGACACCCATACTTGAGCCATATAACATGGGAAGTCAACCTGGTAATGAGCTGGAAGTTTCATTCCTTCTGGCTGCTTTTATAGATAGCATCATGCACACCATAAAAAGATAAAAGTAAACATCAGTCTTATTCAGCTGTGATCCCTGTAAGCTACAATAATGACTGGCCTGTTAAAACATGTCCACGGTGAAATAGTGGCAAGGATATCATGGCAGTATCTTGTCACTTTATGATTGGTTATAAATCCCACTCCAGAAAATGAAACATATACCTGGAACCATTATTGGACCAGGAACCTAGGACTAAACAGGTCATGGTCCCTAGGAGAAAATCTACTATATAGTACTGTGCTAAATGAATAGAGTGTTAAACTGATTCAAAATGATTTATCTCTATACCCATAGATCAATACATCTTTCAAACCTCATCAGAGTGCTTCTATTTAGAATAGTGATGAACACAGAAATCTAAAACTAGCTAAGATGCAGAGAATAAGAGATATATTATATGAGAAAAAATCTAATTTTTAATGAAAGAGAATAAATGTTAAATGAAACTAGGTTAAAAATGTGCCAGATCAAACTTTGTAACTTACATGGAACAATATTATGTTTATATATCTACTTTGATGAAAAGACATTTCTTTTCAGATGAGGTCATATAATTTTTATAGATTATCATTGGCATCTTCATTTTAGATATGTGCTAGTTAATACAGTACATACTAGCCATATATGTCAATTGAGTTTTTGAAGATTACTGTACTTAATTCAAATATGCTGCAGTTATAACCTGTATTCTAAGTTCAAGGCCATAATATGATAAAAATGTATAAAACATGTTACATTTTAAATTTTTCAAATATTACATTTTTCTCATATTCTTTCCCTGACATTAATGCTTCTCTGGTCCTTCCTATCATCCTACATCTCTAACAATATACTTCATAGTCTCTCTCTAAAATAATAATAGTAATAGTATTGCTGCTCCCGCAACCACTGCTGATACAAAAATGAAACCAAAACAAAACAAAAATGTAAAAATAACGTTTATTCTCCTAGCTCAATTGTTGTCTAGGAGGCTTACTGCCTCTTTCTGCTAAGTCTAAAATGTTTTCAGCCTCTGAGACATACTGCTTAATAAGATCACGGTTACTTGTTCTTTCTGAGCTCTGGGGCTGGTTGATTCAAATCACTTGTTTCATCACAAATTCTTCTCCCAGCTGACTTATTTAATCTAGATTCTCTCTCAGCCTGGAATTGCTCTGCCTGGCCTCAAACTAACTCAGAAATCTGCTGTAATCTTCTGGTTTCTTCTCATTTTCTGGCTCATTCCATCTTCACCTGAGTTCTCCTTCTGTAACCCATCTCTCTATTACTGTCCTGGTGAAACTGCCTCCCTCCCTGTAAAACTGCCTCTTTTTTTTTTTTTTAATTTTTAACAACTTCTCTTTTTTTTATTAATTTATTCTTGTTACATCTCAATGTTTATCCCATCCCTTGTGTCCTCCCATTCTTCCCTCCCTCCCATTTTCCCCTTATTCCCCTCCCCTATGACTGTTCCTGAGGGGGATTACCTCCCCCTGTATATGCTCATAGGGTATCAAGTCTCTTCTTGGCAACCTGCTATCCTTCCTCTGAGTGCCACCAACTGCCTCTTAAACAGCTTGCATTTCCTCTCTCTTCTCATGAGAGTTGCACATATCCTATTCTGTCAAATCTTCTCTGATTCATCACCTTTTCTGCCACTCAATTAGACATCACTTTCAAACATGGGTGCTTCGTTCTACAAACTAACTTTACCTTCATTGTTTGGGATTAAAGGCATGCGTGCACACACACACACATACATGCACACCCATATCTTCACCCACACACATACTCCACAAGCATAGAGTCCAGTTTTTGTCATTGTGCTAACTACTTCCGACTACAAGGCCTATCGTAGAGTATGGTTGATATAACCAGTGACACTACAAAGAAAACTGATATTCTCTTTCCCAGTAGGCAACAATTACAAATAACATCTTCATAAGGCATGAGATTTATCTACTTCTCTTTCTTAGTGCTGAAGTTTTGACTGGTTTGAAGCTGTGAAGATCTATTCTATACTGTTATAGTCTCTGCAAGTTCATATGTGTACCAGCCCTGCTATATTTAGAAGACACTTTTCTTTTAGTTATCCACAACCTCTGGCTCTTATAGCCTTTCCACATACTATTAATAATAGATCACTGAGCCTTTCTGGAAGGGGTTGGATGAAGACATCCCCTTCAGGACTGAGGGCTTCAAAGTCTCTCACTCTCTGCATACATTGTTTCATTGTGGTTCTCTGTGTGCATTACTATCTACTGTAAGAAGAATCTTGTCTAATAAGGGCTGAGTGATGTAGTGATCTATGGGTATAGCAATTTGTCATTAGGGACCATTTCATTTCTATGTTCCTTTAGTAAAGATAATAGGAGTACAGTTTCCCCTAAGTTCCACAACCTATAAGGACTCATGTTCCCAGCCACTTTAGCAGTGCCAGATGTGGGTTATATCTCATGGTGTGGGTCTTAAATTAAATACAAAACTGATTGGTCACTTCCATAGAATTTGTGCCACTATTATACTGGTATATATTGCACATGGGTCACAATGGACAGTTTCAGGGATTGTAGCTAGCTGGGTGATACTGATGATTACTCTTGTCTTTCCATATCATACAAAGTACCCTTAAGCACCATGACTAACAGTCAATAGAAGTGAAGCTATTAATTGGACAACAGCTCAACTTCTCCATATTCAATGACATAAATAAAAGGAGTTTTCAGCAACAGCACCTTAATTCAAGTTGTTGAGGATAATCAAGAGCCTTGGCAATAGCCTGTGCTGTTTGTGTGGATGAGTTCACTGGACCCCTCTAGTCAATGACACAACAAAATGCAACCCATTTTGGCCACTGAAGGCTTTACTTTACAACATAAGATGTCTTGGTTAGACATTTTCTCTCCCCTTAATAATCTAGTAACACCATTTAAATTCTTTAGATATCTGTATATTTTTTGAAATATCTCAAGCAGTCCATTTTCAAAAATTTTCCAAATGGTCTTTAATGTTAGATTCCCCATCCTTCATTATTTTCTTTGCCTTGCCCTCCAATCCCACTCCTCATTAAAGTATTGTTATTCTAGTTTCCTCTTTTTCTCATTGTAACACTATGTTCTATTTCCTCTTCCTTGGAAGATCCTCTCCCTGTCCTGTTGCTTTGTTAGATATTAAAACACTATGGTTAGTCTGATCAAAACATACATATCTAAAGTTTAAAAGTGAACATCTACATATAAGAGAAAACACAATATTTTATTTTCTGTATGAGCTCCTTCATTCAGGATGACTGTTTTTAGCTTGATCCATTTGCCTAGAATTTCAGTTTCAATTTTCTTAACATCTGAATAACAGTGTATAAGTATACCAAACTTTCATTATTTATTCATCAGGTGATGGATATCCAAGCTGTTTCTAATTTCTGGCTATTATGAATAGATCATCAATTAACATGGTTGATCAAGTGACTCTGTAGTGGGATAAGAAACCTTTGGGTAGAGTCTCAATAGTGGAATAACTGGATGTTGTAGCAGACAGATTTTTAAGATTTTTGAGGATCATCCACACTTATTTCCATAGTGGCTGTACCAGTTTGCACCCCAACATATAAAGAATAAGTATTCCCCTTCCCCTGTATCCTCACCATCACGAGCTGTATTATATTAATCTTGGCCATTCTGACTGGGGTAATAAGAAGTTACAAAGTAGTTTTAATTTTGCTTTTCCCTGATAGCTAAGGATATTGAACATCACTTTAACTGTTTCTCAGCCATTTATGTTTCATCTTTTGAGAACTTTTTATTAGTATCAGACTCAATTTTAATTGGACTATTTATCTTATTGAAGTTTAGAATTTTAGGTCTTTGTATACTCTAGAGATATCAATCCTTTGTTAGATGTATAATAGACATAAAATCTTTTCACTCTTTAGTCTGATGCTTTGCTTGAATAATGGTATACAGAAGCTTTTTAGGTTCATGAAATGACATTTAAAGGGTAACTATTGGTCTTTACACCTGTGTTATCAGTAAACTGTTCACAAAGTTCTTTCCTGTAACAATGAGTTCATTCTTGTTCCATATTTTCTCTTCTATTAGTCAACATATCGTGTATTATGTACTTGAATGATGTGGAGTTTAAATGTTTACAGAGAGATAGACAAAGCCTAACTTTCCTACTTCTAGATAAAGCTATCCAGGTTGACCAGCACCACTTTTTGAAGGCACTGTCTTTTCTTCTGTGAGTATTTTAGGCTTCTTTAAAAAAATCTGTCCATACTAGAAATGATCATAATGAATGAGCTAACCCAGAAGCAGAGAGACTCAAATAGTATATACTCACTTATAACTGGACACTAGCCCAAGGGGCATGTCCCATGAAAGTCTTCACTTACCAGGAAAGTGGGATAGAGATGAGGACATCCTAACATGAGAGAAATATAGGAGATAGGGAAATAGATGGATCCAAAGGGTCCTAAATACCTACAAGAAGAACACTATGATGGGCAGATCTTAGCCCAGGGGTTCTGCTCAATCTATGGCCCCAACCAAGGATAATATGTGCAGTCATCATCAAACCCCTACCCAGACCTAGCCAAGGGACAGGACATTTCTCCACAGTTAAGTGGAGACTGAGGACTGACTTTCACATGAACTCTGGTGCCCCACATTTGGCCATGTCCCCTTGATGGGGAGGCCCGATGACACTCAGAGGAAGGATAGCAGACTACCAAGAAGAAACTTGATACCCTAGCATCATATTCAAGGGGAAGAGGTCCCTTTCAGTCACAGTCACAGGGAAGGGGAATGGGGTGAAAGCGAGAGGGAGGGATGAATGGGAGGATGCATGGGATAGCAATTGAGATGTAATATGAATGATTTTATTTTTCAATAAAAAAGATTATTGAAAACAAAACAAAACTAAACTAAAACAAACAAAAATGAAAAAAAAATCTGTCCATAGTTTGTTTGGTCTTATTTATGGCTCTTCAATTCTTCTTCAACAATCAATGTCTCTATTTATATAACAATACCATGATGCTTTTATTACTATAGAACTATAAGGTACATATAAAAGATTTTGTTTTAGAATGAAAGAAATTACAGTGTTAGTAAATTGCCATTCTCTTATTTCTTTTCATTTTTGAATGTTGTATCTATAATATTTAAATTTTAATATGTGATTTAAATTTTTAATGTTATTAGTCTAAATAAGTATATATTATGTAAAGAAAACTTTCTACAATAGGTACAATATCATAACTAGCTGAGTTTATTATGTCTGTAAAATGTTTCTCTATCTGCTGTGACAGATTTGTTTAAAGAGACTGGCTTAAATGTTTCACATTCTGTTTTCTTGAAGAAACTGTACTAGTTTGGGAGGGATACAAACCTCACTTAATAGTTGTTGAATTTTGTCCAGTCATAGAAGGAAGGTGGCACCAAACAATACAACCTGTCAATCAAGAAGCATCCTTGCTTGATATCTATAACTGCTACTTCAACAACTTTTTGAGTGGTGACTTATTATGTCTTCAGATAATTTGCTATTTAGATTGATCATAAATCCACATCTTGACCATTAAATGCAGTAGAAACCTCTTTTTCATAGAGTTATCCTGAAGGTATTCAAAGCAATCTTTTAATCATCTCTTCCTACTCTCATTATTCTATTCCTTCAAGTTGATTTTCTTGTACCTAATGTGGGAGTGATTTCACTTTTTCTCCAAAAAAATGTATTAAATGAGTTTGAACATACCATTAAAGTCTGTTGAAATCCTATCATCTGATTAATCTTATATCTTTCTTGCCATAACTCCATTTACTGCTCAGACTATATTCTGGTGCTACTTATTTCTTTTGTCTGTAGTATTTCTCAAAGACAATTTTACTTTTTTCTGTTGTTTTATTGTCTTTGAATGATTCTAAACACCAGTAAATATCATGTATGTGCTACTGTTTGTTGAATCATACAGTAATATCTTATTTGTTGAATAATGAACATCAGAAAAATATTTAAATTTATCTAGCCCTATTTGTCTAATCTCACTCACATTTCTTATCCTGCAGATAATTTTCTTTACAAGTACATTTTTAAAAAATCTCAAAATTTCATAGTCATAATCTTAGAGATCAACTAGAACTAATTCAATCACTAATGTAGTCTTTGTATAACCTAGTGCCAAGATTAAGTTTTATAAAAATACAGAATGTTGGACTGAATTGCAGTTCTTTCACTTTTTTCTTTAGTACCCATTCCCCAACTTACTGATTTTCTTGATTATGGAAATACATCTATCTTAGTTGGAGTTTCTATTGCTATGATGAAATACCATGAGCAACACAACCTAGGTGTGGAAGGAGTTTATTTGGCTTACTCTTTCACACTACTGCTCATTTTTGGATGAAGTCAGGACAGGAACTAAAATATGGGAGGAACTCAAAGGCAGGAGCTGATACAGAGACCATGAAGAGGTGCTGCTTACTATGGCTTGCTCAGCCATTTTTATTGAAATCAGTATTACCAGGCAAGGGATGTCCCCACCCACAATGGGCTGAGCTCTTCTAAATCGGTGGATAATATAGAAAATGGTCTATAGGTTTGCCTTCAGCCCAATCTTAGGGAGGCATTATTTCAATTGTGATTCCATCCTCTCAGATGACTCTAGCTTGTGCCAAGTTGACAAAAATTAGGTAGCACAATATCAAAAGAACACAATATATGATCAGTTTCTTGTTCCATTTCTTTATTAAACAGTTCTGGCTTTGGTGGAGACACTCCTGAAAATCTGCATGAGTTGAGTTTCATGGCAAGCAGATTCAGGATCCTTTATTTCTGTGTTTTGAAGTATAGTTCTTGATAATAAGTTCACCCAACCATTGTAGCTGTTGCTTTACTTATCCATGGAGTTAAAAAAAAACTTAGAATACTAGTTCCCATAGGAGATTTTCTTCATCTATTGCTTTGCAATAAATTCTTGACAATAGGCTTCATTTAACAATACACGATTTATTAGTTAACCAAACTTCACACTGATCCACAGTAGCTCAAAGAGAACATAATCCTCCTCAACACGTTTAGTTGTGACACAGTGGTTTACGCTTTAAAAGCTATTGAGCTACTCTAACATAGACAATCATAAAAATCATAAGAAACCCCAGGTGGTTATGGTATGTTTATCACAAAATATTCCAGGGGAATTTCCAGTTATTAAGGGGGATAGAGTAATAATTCTAAAGTAAGAGATGGAGGAAACTATATACATAAAATCTTTTTTATTAGGGCAAGTATAGAGTTATACAGCTTTAATAATAGAATTAGAGAAGCAGAGGCAGGTTGATTTTTATGAGTTTGAAGCTATTCTCATCTACATAGGTGTTCCAGAGCATCCAGGGATAAAGAGTGAGTTTCTGTGTCAAAATCATCATTAGGTGCTATCAGTTCCTTAAACTTTGTGTTAAGCACATTATATATATTATCTCACTTAGCTCTCATAGAAGTTCCATCATGAGTGACGTAATCACCATACTACAAATGTGTATCTAATGCTCCTAAAAAGGAGACAATTGACCTTGAGTTGCATGAGTTGTTGAATTGGAATTTGCATCAACTTATAGGTACAACCCAAAGCTATGACTTGGCTGGAGACGAAAAATATAGATTCTGAGGATTGAGGAAGCATAATCCAGTAGCTCTGATTTCCAAATCTATTTTTGTGTGTGTGTGTTTTTGATTTTTTTTTTGTTCTGTTTTTTTGAGACAGGGTTTCTCTGTGTAGCCTTGGCTATCCTTGACTCACTTTGTAGACCAGGCTGGCCTCCAACTCACAGAGATCCACCTGCCTCTGCCTCCCAAGTGCGGGGGTTAAGCTCCAAATCCATTTTAATGAAGTCAGACACATAAACTTTCTAATTCTCTCTCTCTCTCTCTCTCTCTCTCTCTCTCTCTCTCTCTCTCTCTCTCTCTGTCTCTAATTCAATATTTCTTTTCCTTTTTTAACTTATATATTCAATTTACATCCTTATCACAGCTTCCCTCTCCTCTTGGTATCTCCCTCCCACTGTCTTCCCCCAAGCCTCAAAAAAAGAAGAGACCCTCCCCCACCAACCCACCTCAGTACATTAAGATGCTTCAGGAAAGAGCTCATCCTCATCAACTGAAGTCACAGAAGGCATCCCAGTTAGGACAAAGTGAGTGAAACAGGCAAAAAAGTTCACTTATAAACAGTACCTGCTCAACCTACTAATGGATCCACATGAAAATCAAAATGCCTATAAGTTGCATATGTGTATGGGTTTTCTGTCCAGTCCATGCATGCTCTTTAGTTGGTGCTTCTGTCTCTTTATGCCCCCATGGGTCTAAGTTAGTTGAATCTGTTGGTCTTCTTGTGGCATTCTTGTCTATGGCTATACCACCTTGAATGTGTCTGATCTCATCTAATTCTATATGATTTCTGCCATTTTCACATTTCATTTTTAAAAATTTTGGCTTCCTCTATTCTATGCCAGAGCTTAAATTGTGTTCCAAATTCCTTTAGAGAATTTTTGATATGACTTCGATATTGCTCCTAAGTAGAGCCAAAAATTAATTACGGAACTCTGAGAATATAGCACTGACCTGCCTATAGCAAACAAGTGCCCCATCATGAGAATCTTGGTGCAAGAGTGCAACAGCTTTTCAGATAACTGTGCTACTAGTTGAAAGATCAAATTATTAGAATGCTTTTTTCCATTTGGCACATTTCCACCCTCTTAGTTCTTTGATTTTTTTTTAATCGTTAAGATGTATAGGAACTCTTTACCTCCTGCTTTCCAAGGTCTTTCTTCTCTCACCCACTGCAGAATTTTATCCACAAACAGTCCTAATAACCTGCAATTTCTGTTCTCTTTCCTACCCGCTTTATGCCCTGACCGTCAGACCATGAGTTTTTTCCACTGGTCATTGTGAGTTGCTTCTGTTCTCCTTCAACAAATTGGCCAAAGCTATGTAAAAGCAGCATGACAAAAAAGCAGAGGCAATAAAGACTGTAAGAAAGAAAAATTTAAGACAGATTACAATTAAAGTAGTGGAGCAAAAAGAGTGCTAATCAGAAAAAAACTATGTTAGGGCAAAATGAGGAAGGAAAGAATGTAAAACAGGCTTTATTGGATGTTTTTGACAGTGGTAAGGTACAGTAGAACAGCGTGTCCCTGACAAAGCTGAAACATTGGTCTCTGGCCAAATAGTTCCATCCTAGTGACCTTTAGATAGCTAATTGTGTCTGTTCAGCACAGACACATGGGTAAATAAATAAATAAAGTTTAAACACACACACACACACACACACACACACACACACACAGAGAGAGAGAGAGAGAGAGAGAGAGAGAGAGAGAGAGAGAGAGAGAGAGAGAGAGAGAGAGAGAGAGAGAGAGAGAGAGAGAGAGAGAGATCACACTAGCAAAAACAATCCAGTAACAGGGAGCTGATCAAAGGCCTCTTACTCCTCACTATATTCAGTGATTAGCTTGTTGTTCCAACCTGCAGCTCCCTACTTCCTTGAGCTTATTTCCTAGGAGGAGAGAGGAAGGCCAAAATTGTAATGCAGGCTGATAACTTCTGAAATGTCCCTTCTTTTGGCACCAACAAGGCTTGATGAAACAGAAGCAAAGTAGCAAGCCTGGTGAGGATGTAGCCTTAGGAAATGGAAGAGTACTCTAGAGAGCCAAGAAGTATTTGGCTACAGAAAGTCTCAGCTTACCCAAATAATAGTAGGGCACTTGAAAATGAGAGAAGCAACCTCACGGTCATACAGTTTTCTCTACATCTTTTTAGGAATACATACATTTGGGACAAGTTTTTTAAAATTTTTTTCCTGGCAGTACTTTGTCAGCCTAACCTGATATTTTTTATTTTACTTGTTTTTTGTTAATTTGTTTGTTTCAAGCTCTCTCTGAATGCACATTACCCAGTGGTGATTCTTCTCTTCTATCTTTCTGAGAAAAAGTTGTCATTTTGTCCAGAGTAAATGCAGGTGCCTTTCTGATTTCACAAGGCATAAGGACCACTGTACTATGGTGACACAAACTTCTTTGAAAGGAATTAGAGCACAGAAATAGAATGTGTTTGAACTAGATATTAAAGGGACTGATCTTGGAAACCTTGAATTTTATGCCAGTTTATCAGGTCATTTTAAGGTTGTCAGTGGTCCAATCTGACCAGTACCTCAAATCCATCCTGTCAGATATAAGAACAAAGACCACAATGCTTTCAAGACAGAGAAAAAAATCAGCATTATTTATTCCCTTGTCCATTCCAGGTTAAAAGTATTCCTTTAAAAGGTTATAACTGTGGATTATATTTTATATTTTTACCTAAAAGAAGACACCATCACTCATATAAGATATATGTTTTTCCTTTGTAGCACTACAAACAATCAAGAATGTTTCTATAGGGCATTGTTCTATAGTGTCCTCTCACACCTTATACTAACTATAACACATTATGAACTATGGAGAGGTTTGAAGACATAGGCAGATCTCTAACAGTACTTCATATCAAATCCCAGTGACTTTTTACTTTTTCATATCACCACAAGCCAATATTATTTCCCTTCAATTGTATCATCCAAAACCTCTTAAATAGGAATAGATAATATTTTTGTGCTTTCATAATAGGAATATACTTATAGTTGTTCTGTGGGAAACAATTCATTTGAAAAATACTTTAGAAAATATATCGGAGCTTCAGTATGGGATGTATCATTTGTTTGCAGACTACTACTTGAGCCTTTATTTATTTTTTAAATAGAAACAACAAAATATAAGTAACCTGCACAAAGGAAGAAGAAGAGGATCAGGAAAGAGAGAAGGAGCATGGAGTGAGGGACGGAGGAAGATAACATGGTTATGGTCAAAATAAAACATCAATCATAACATAGACACAGCATAACCACTGTTCATCATCTTTTCTAGTAAAGTCTTTTTTCTAAACTTAGAAAGGGTAAAAATTAAAATTCTGATCCCCCACAAATTGTTCTCTTGACTTTCCATTGTCCTCCTTATGAAAATCGCCCATCCTTTAATGCATGTCTCCACTGAAGCTATTAGAAAATTCTTAGATGTGTGGTGACCAGATTTTTTATAGCTTGATGACAATTTTCAATTAGCTTTCCATTGAACAACTCCAGATGAACTGTACCTTTATGGGAATTACTACCTTAGGGTTGTTATTGGCATAGATTCACTTTACATTATGCCCTGTTCAGTCCTCCCCCATGACATTTATAGAGCCATTCTCAATCCTGCATATGTCATATTTCTTCGTTTTTTCTTTACATAAATTTTAAGGTCTTATTTTCCTTTTTGTAAACATTAAATTCAATTTATTCTAATTTTATTAACTGCAATTTGTACTATGTACCAAGAAATACCTTTTGGTAATATTTTCTTAAGAGATTTTTAAAATGACTTTAAAACTGTCTGAATGAATATAAAACAGTAGCATTTATTGACTATTATGATATAGCCCAAGTCATATTCACAGACAAAAAACAAAACCATTTTCATTAGAAAAAGTATAGGTTACCAGAGAAGTCTAGAATAAAGCTGCCTAAACCAACTGCTTGATGAAAAACAAGCATCTGAAAAATGACAAAACTTGGCCGGGCATGGTGGCGCATGCCTTTAATCCCAGCACTCAGGAGGCAGAGGCAGGCGGATCGCTGTGAGCTTGAGGCCAGCTTGGTCTACAAAGTGAGTCCAGGTTGGCCAAGGCTACACAGAGAAACCCTGTCTCGAAAAACAAAAAAAACAAAACAAAACAAAAACAAACAAACAAACAAAAAAACCGAAAATGACAAAACTTAACTTAGATACATGTGGGATATAGATAATATAGATATATTTCAATTGAAATAGAACTATACAATTTTCCCTCCACCTTTCCTCTCTCTAGTCCCTGTCCCCCATTCAACTCCTCCCATGTTCTTGCCATTCTCAAATTGAGTATCATTTTATTTTTCTATTATTGTTACATATATGAGTATATGTATGTATGCATGATTTAATAACTACAACTTGATGAGTAATTTTTGTTGATGTTGACTATATAGTTTCAAGACTTACCACTTTGCAATGGAAAACTAATAAGGAGGAACGCCTCTGGGGATGCTAGATTTCCATCTCCCAGAGTCATTAGTTGCCTATAGTTGAATGTGTAGGGACAAGGAACCCCCAAAATGTTTTATAAAACAGAATACTATTGATTTATGTATTCAATTCCTATTGATCAAGTATTTGCATTTATGTTAGTGCAGTACTGGTACTAATTATGCCTCAGTAAGCAAAGCATTGGATTCAGAAATAAATATTCCAAGGCACATATATTTCAGGTGAAAATAACCACGGGAACAAAATAAAGAGAGAAGATAAGGGGTTAAAGATAATTGAACAAAACATGTTATAAGGAAAAATGTGAGGATATTTGGGCAGAATTGTGGGGACAAAAAGCAATTCAATCAATGGTAGTATCAGGGTCAAAGATCCTGAGTTGAGAATGCTTCTCACATGATCATTTAACAGGAAGAAATAGAAGCTAATGGCTGATGTAAAGAGATGTAGGCCTTCAAAAACTGGACATTAAGGCTTTGAAACAATGAAAAGTGATCAAAGGATGGGGAGGATAATCAAAAGGATTGATAGAGTGGGAGGGGAGGAGAGGAGAGGAGAGGGGTGAGAGAGAGAGACAGAGAGAGAGAGAGAGAGAGAGAGAGAGAGAGAGAGAGAGAGAGAGAGAGAGAGAGAGAGAGAGAGAGATTGTGGTCAGAATTTCAAGAACATCAGTTTCACTGAATAATAGTTTGTGTGTAAGATGCAGCCAGAGATAAGACTGAAGCAGAATGGAGGGATCAGCTATAAATGACCCACAAGCCACGTTAAAAAAATTCTCTTTCATTGTACCATAATCATGATAAGGGATCACTGAAGAATTTAAGATGGAAAGGGACATGATTCAATTTAAGTTTCAAAAAATCAACTACTATTAACAGTGAAAATAGTGGAACAAAAGGTAAAGATATCAATTTGGATGCTGTTGTATAAATTTGGTGAAAGAAAGACAGCTAAGTTTCCAAGTGAAGAAATGTATGTGAGACATTTAGCAGGGATCAGTCTCAATTAATTCAGTCTTCTATTGGTGTAAGGAATTAATGACAGGGAATGAGCAAGGATGACTTGCAGATTACAAGAGAGAAATCACACAATATATTGCAGCTTAATATCCTATAGGTGTTAATTTTATCTTCTGAGAGATATTGACAATAATCTATTCATTTCAGTAGGGATTATAATCCTTTATTATATTTAATCCATTCTATGAATTCATTGTGTAAGTGAAAGGAAGCAATGGATTGAATGTTCATTCGCCTGGGATCAGCAATCAATGGTAAACATTATGATAGAAATTTTATATACATTATGATATTTTAGTACATTATTATCCTATTTTACCAGGTATATTACCATATGAAAGAGAGAGAGACAGAGAGACAGAAAGACAGAGAGAGACAGAGAATTTCATGCATTCATTTAAATGTTACATGTGTAGAAATGTAAAGAGAAAACATTTCTTATCCAAAATAGCTTTAACATATTGCTTCATCTTTGCATAGAGCTTTTAACTTCCGGACTTGCAGAAGTGGCTACTTTGGAACTCGTGTATAATCATTTGTGAAGCAAAAAATAGTGAATTATATTCTCACAGCTGATAGGTGCTTAGGTCATGTAAACCATAGGAGATAGTTTGCTTTCTTATCTACAGTAGTCTTTTGTTTGCTTTGCCATGGGGTCAAATATAAAAATATATTGTCTATAATGCTTAATGTAGCATCTTTAAAGTGTAGTATGTTTATTTTTAATTGAAAACACTTTTACTGTTCCACAAGTTAACTAAGCTACTGGTTCAACATATACCTGGTATACTCACTACAAAGAATTTTTCATTTAGAACAACTACACAAAGAAGAGAGCTGTCTTTCTCTTGCTATCTGAGTAGCAGTGGAAAGAAAAAAATATATGCACTATGAAATCTGATTGCCTGCCTGAGACTGAATTCTGGCTTCAATACCTTGTTTTATGGTTAAAAAAAAACCAATGAAAATTGGTGTAACTAGGGAACAGCGAAGAGATTCTTTTGGTTATAGCATTGCAAATATGCTTACAAGAGAGAAATACTAGAATCTAGCTTCTGCTGAAGGCCAGCCAAAAGGCCTTGGACTTTATTCAGAATATCAAACCCTGTGTTGCAACCCAGTGATGTGTCAAAAGTAATCTGTTACCCATAAGAGTTAAAGTACCAATGTTTGCAAATGATTTACCTGGAAAGAAAATTGAATAAATTAGTGTCAAGGTTATTGTATAATAAAATCCTCTTTACTACCTTGTTTTTCAATGTGCTTTTTGAATAAGAGACAATGTTCAATATAGTTGTAAGCTACTTACTGAGATTTATATAAAACCTTCACACTTATACTAATTAATTCTATAATGGATGACCACAATTTTAAGTACTTGGATGCTGCAAGAATTGGTAGGTGTAACTTTGTAGTCACTTATATAAGTTTTATCTTTTTAAACCCTATACTTGGGTGTCTTCCTTATTAGAATGAAGACAAGGATAGGTAAAAGCATGTCTAGTGCCTTACTACATTTTCACTGATACTTTGGTAAGAAGCACAATTATTTCTGTTGATAATGTCACATGATTATTCATATGTGTTACAAAATAAGTGCTCAATAAAAATATGGAATACTCATGAGTACAAAAGTGATCTTTTAAACATCAGGGTCAATTTAACTTGTATAAAACAACTACAAAATTATTGTTTGTTGTAGGTGTTATGCTCAAATTTTTAGAGAGTCCCCAAACAGACTACCTAAGAGCTGAGTCCAAATGCAGTGGCAAGGAAGTCTTTATTGAAGGTTTGAATAAGGGAAATACCTTCTATGCACTGATACAGCATATGCAGGGAAGTGGCCTCAAGTCTCAATTGAGAGGAGTTTTTATAGGTTTTAGACAAAGAAATAGGTTTTACACTACATTATTGGATGATATTTGGGCAGAAGAGCTGCGAGCAGGGAGTTACAAGCCTTGGTGTTTCATTGTTGGGTAATAGTTGTAGGGGCAAGTTGGTCTATAGAAAAGATTGGTTGAAGCAGTCATGGGGGCATTAGGAACTTTGGGCTGGCTTCTCCTAATTGGTTGTTGCTATGTGCCAGAGCACCTGCTGGTCAGCTTGACAAGCAGAGAGTATATTTGGACTTTCCCAAGGTGAGCTGATTGTGTTGCTAGGGAGTATTGTTCTGTTTAGACTAGTTTGTGGTTTTCCTGGAATCTGGTTTGAACTCTTGGCTAGATTTAACACAAAATGGAGTTTGTCTGGTCCTTAAAGTAGGTAGTGCAGTAATGGTTGATTTTATCAATGATTTGGGAAGTTACAGAGACATTTCTTTTCAAAACCCGAGAAAATAACCCAGAAACTAGCAAGTTACTTTCACCAAATTAGAGACCTGATACATTCTGGTCATATGGTGGAGGAGGAGGTCCACTTCTGTCAGAGCTTAGGGGAAGGGAATAGGGTGGAAGAGAGAGGGAGGGTAAGAATGGGAAGATACAAATGAGAGGATAACAACTGAAATGTAATCTGAATAAATTATAATACATTTTTAAATGGGAGAAAATCTATAGTAAATGTATTTATTGTCAACATGGAATAGAGTTAGAGAAATTGTCTCCACTGTGTATAAACTCAAGCCCTGACTTGTCATAATTTGTTTCTTGTTAAAACTATTAAACGATATTTCATTCTTTTAAGAAAAGAAAATAGGAGAGCTCAATCCGAGATGGCGACACCTAACACACACCTTGTTTGATCATCAGGACAGCAGTGATTGTTCAGCAACATAAGGACCAATCTAAGAACTAGAAAACACCAACACTGGTAACACACATGTGAGAGGGACTCAAATTGTGTGGAGCATGGTTGGGTCCAGCATCTGGACACCGGGCAAAACCATAAAATTCCCGGTCCCCACAGAAATTGGTGAGCAGCCTCTGAAGGCTAGTGCCACACACTTGGGTGGCAGGCAACTCTTGAACTCCCTGGGACACAGAACTAGCTGGGGCCTGCAAAATCGTCAGGGTTTGTGGGTTTAGCACTGTACAGATGTCACAGTCAGGATCACAAGTGGATCTGACCTCAGATCACCCAGAAAAGCCACAGAGAGCTCCTAGGTTTCTAAGTAGCTACTGTGCAACTCTACAACCACCACATACCTGGCTGGTGGGCAGCTCTTGAATTCTCAGGGCACAGAGCTAGCTGGGGACTGCAAAATCACTAGGGTCTGTGAGTTCTAGCACTGTGTAGATACCACAGTCAGGATCAAAGAGGATCTGACCTCAGGTCACTCAGAAAAGCCATAGAGAGCTCCTGGGTTTCTAAGTAGCCAATGTGCAACTGTGCAACCACCACACTCCTGGCTGGTGGGCAGCTATTGAACTCCCTGGGCACAGAGGTAGCTGGGGAATGCAAAGTCACCAGGGTTTGTGGGTTCTAGCACCAAAAAGACACCATAGTTAGAAACACTAGTCAATCTGACCCCTGGTCACTCAGCAAATCCACAGAAAGTTCCAAGGTCCAAGCAGGAACTGGGCATATAGCCCAACCAGAGACATCACAATGGGAAGAGGTCAGCATAAGAAGACAAGCAACAAGTCCCTGAACCATTTGATACCACAAAAAACCCAAAAAACAAAAAACACAAAACACAAAACAAACAAACAAAAAACCAGGAGTCCTACCACCACAACAAGCCTTGGAGATACTATCACAGCTGATGCACAAGAGAAGGATTGCAAATCTGAGGTTATGAAAAGGATAGAGGCCTTAAAGGCAGAAAATAAATCCTTCAAATTAGAACTGGAATACACAAAGTGAGAGATGAAAGAACTGAGCAAATCATTTGAAGAAACTATAAGAAAACAAGAGAATTCCTTGTTTTTAATAGCTGAGTAGTATTCCATAGTGTAAATGCACCACAGTTTCTTTATCCATTCTTCTACTAGGGACACTTAGGCTGTTTCCATGTTCTGGTTATTATGAAGAAGGCTGCTATGAACATGGTTGAGCAAATTTTCTTGTTGTGTGCTGGAGCATCTTCCAGGTATATTCCAAGAAGTGGAATAGCTGGGTCTTGAGGAAGCCCTATTCCCATTTTTCTGAGATAGCACCAGATAGATTTCCAAAGTGGCTGTACTAGTTTGCATTCCCACCAGCAATGAAGGAGTGTTCCTCTCTCCCCACATCCTTGCCAGCATGTGGTGTCACTTGAATTTTTGATCTTAGCCATTCTGATGGGTATAAGATGGAATCTCAGAGCTGTTTTGCTTTTCATTTCCCTGATGACTAAGGAGGTTGAGCATTTCTTTAAGCATTTCTCAGCTATTTGATATTCCTCTGTTGAGAATTCTCTGAGCTAGAAATGATCATAATGAGTGAGTTAACCCAGAAGCAGAAAGACTCAAATGGTATATGCTCACTTATATCTGCATACTAGCCCAAGGGGCATGTCCCACGAAAGCCTTCACTTACCAGGAAACTGGGACAGAGGGGAGGACATCCTATTGGGACTCTAAATGAGAGAAGCATGGGAGAATAGCAAAGTAGAAGGATCCAGAGGGTCCTACAAACCTACAAATAGAACATTATGATAGGCATATTTAGGCCCAGGGGTCCTGCTCAAACTAAGGCACCAGCCAAGGACAATACAGGCGGTAAACTTTAAGCCCCTACCCAGATCTAGCCAATGGTCAGAACATTCTCCACAATTGAGTGGAGAGTGGGATATGACTTTCTCACATACTCTGGTGCCTCACATTTGACCATGTCCCCTGGAGGGGGAGACCTGGTGGCACTCAGAGGAAGGACAGCAGGTTGCCAAGAAGAGACTTGATACCCTATGAGCATATACAGGGGGAGGTAATCACCCTCAGGAACAGTCATAGCGGAGGGGAATAATGGGAAAACGGGGGAGAGGGAAGAATGGGAGGATACAAGGGATGGGATAAACATTGAGATGTAACAAGAATAAATTAATAAAAAAAAGAAAACAAGAGAAGGAAATGAATAAAAGCTTTCAAGATCTAAAAGGAGATAGAAGCTACACAGAAACCACAGTCTGAGATAATCTTGGAAATGGAAACCTGAGAGAAGAGGACAAGATCTACAAATACAGCATTACCAATTGAATTCAAGAGATGTAAAGAATAATATCAGAGATAGAAAATATGACTGAAGAAATGGATACAACAGTCAAAGAAAATATTAAATTTAAAAAGCTTCTGATACAGAATATCCAAGAAGTCTGGGACACTATGAAAACACCAAGCCTAAGAATCATACGGATAAAAGAAAAAGAAGACTCTCAACTGCAAAGCCTAAAAAAATGTTTCCAACAAAATCATGGAAGAAAACTTCCCTAAAGAAAGAAATGCCCATAAATATACAAGAAGCCTACAGAACTCCAAATAGATTGGAACAGAAAATAAAATCCTTCTAGCACATAATAATCACAACACTAACTGTACAGAACAAAGAAAGAATATTAAAAACTGCAAGAGAAAAAGGCAAGTCACATACAAATGCGAACCTATCAGAATCATACCTGACTTCTCAATGGAAACTATAAAAGCCAGAAGGGTGTGGATGGTAGTCATGTAGACACTAACCACAGATGCCAAACCACATTACTATACCAAGCAAAGCTTTCAATAACCATAAAGATATTCCATGAAAAATCATGTTCAAACAGTATCTAACTATAAATACAGTTCTACAGAATATTCTAGAAGGAAAACTCCAACCTAAGGAGGATAATTTTACACAGGAAAACAAAGGAAATTAATAACCCCACATTTACAAAAACAAAAGAAAGGAAGATCTCTCTCTCCCTCTCTCTCTCTCTCTCTCTCTCTCTCTCTCTCTCTCTCTCTCACACACACACACACACACACACACACACATACACTACTACTACCAACATCAAAATAATAGGAACCATTAATATCACTCAACATCAATGGCCTCAACTTCCTAATGAAGAGACACAGGGCTACAGAGTGGATGTGAAAACAGGACCCATCAACCTGCTCAACCTGCTGTATACAAGAAACACACCTCAGCAATAAAGATAAACAATACCTTAGAATAAAGGGCGAGAGAAAGGTATTCCAAGCAAACGGATTGATGAAAAAAGCTGGAGTAGCCATTCTAGTATGTTAATAAAACAGACTTTCAACCAAAACTAATTAAAAGTGATGTGAAAGAACACTTCATACTCATCAAAAGAAAAATTCACCAAGATGATGTCTCACTTCTGAACATATATGTCCCAAATACAGGAGCACCCACATTCAAGAAAGAAACGTTACTATAAATCACACATTGAACCCCACACTTCAATAGTGGGAGACTTCAATACCCTACTCTCACTAATAGATAGATCATTGCAGCAGAATCTAAATGGAGAAACAATGAAACTAATAAACGTTATGAATCAAATGGACCTAACATATCTACAAAGCTTTTCACCCAAATAGGAAAGAATTCACCTTCAAATCAGCATCTCACAGACTTTCTCCAAAATCAACCATAATCTTGGTCACAAAGCAAACCTCAATAAATACAAAAAGACTGAAATAATTCCTTACATCTTATCAGACCACCATGGATTAAAGATAGAATTCAATAACTACAGAAACAACAGAAAGCCTACAAACTCATGGAACCTGAACAACTCCCTACTCAATGATATCTGGGTAAGAAATGAAATAAAAAAATAATTCAATGAATCCGAAGGCATGACATACCCAAACTTATGGGACATAAAGAAAGCAGTGCTACAAGGAGAGTTCATAGCACTAATTGCCTTTATAAAGAAATTGGAGAACAAAAAGAAACAGACTCACCAAAGTGAGTAGATGGCTAGAAGTCACCAAAGAGAACAATTCAAAGAATCAGCAAATCCAAGAGCTGTTTTTTTTTTTTTTAAAGAAAATCAACAAAATTTTCCTTTAGCCAAACTAACTATAAGGAAAAAGGAGGGTAATCAAATTAGTGAAATTATAAATGAAAAGGGAGATATACAACAGACAATAAGAATCATTAGGTTGTATTTCAAAAGCCTATATGCCACAAAATTTGAAAACCTAAAGGAAATGGACAATTTTCTTGATAGATACTAACTACCAAAATTGAGTCAAGATCAGGTAAACAAATTAAATAGTCCTATATCTCCTAAAGAAACTGAGGCAGTCATTAAAAGTCTCCAAATCAAAATAAGCCCAATGCCTGATGGATTCAGCACAGAATTCTATCAGACCTTCAAACTACCAATTCTCTTTAAACTATTCTACAAAATAGAAACAGAAGAAACATTAGCAAACTTATTCTATGAAGCCTTAGTCACCTTGATACCTAAACAACACAAAGACTCCACAAAGAACAAGAATTTCAGCCCAATTTCTCTTATGAACATTGATACAAAAATACTCAATGAAATACTTGCAAACTAATCCAAGAACACATAAAAAATATCATTCACTATGATCAAATAGGCTTCATCCCAGGCATGAAAGGGTGGTTCAATATATGGAAATCCATCAATGTGATCCATCATATAAGTAAACTGAAAGAAAAAAAACCCACATGATCATCTCCTTAGATGCTAAAAAAAAAAAAAAAAAAAAAAAAAAAAAAAAAAAAGCATTTGACAAACCCCAACATCTATTCATGTTTAAAGTATTGGAGAGAGCAGGGATAAAAGCTACATACCTTTACATAATAAAGGCAATATACAGCAAGCACATAGCCAACATCAAACTAAATGGAGAAAAAATTAAATCAATACTACTGAAATCATGGACAAGACAAGGTTGTACACTTTCTCCATAGCTTTTCAATATAGAATTGGAAGTCCTAGCTAGAGCAATAAAACAACTAAAAGAGATCAAGGGGATACAAATAGGAAAGGAAGAAATCAAAATATCATTATTTGTGGATGACATGATAGTATACATAAATGACCCTAAAAATTCTACCAAAGAACTTCTGCAGCTGATAAACACATTCAGCAAAGTAGCTGGATACAAAATCAACTAAAAAATATCAATAGTCCTCTTGTATACAAATGACATATGGGCCGAGAAATTAGTTAAACTACACCCTTCACAATAGCTACAAATAATATAAAGTGTATTGGTGTAACTTTACCAAGCAAGTGAAAGACTTATAAGAAAAAACTTCAAGTTTCTAAAGAAATAAATACAGGAAGATACCAGAAAATTAAAAGATCAACCATGTCCATGGATCGAGAGAATCAACTTGTAAAAATGTCCATCTTACCAAAGACAATTTATAGATCTAATGCAATTTCCATCAAAATTCCAAGACCTTGAAAGATTAATTTTCAACTTCATATGGAAAAACACAAAACTAACAATAGCTAATACAATCCTGTATAATAAAATATCTTCTGGAGGAATCTCAATCCCAGATCTCTAGCTATACTATAGAACAACAGTAATAAAAACAGTATGGTACTGTCAGGGACATAGGCTGGTTGATCAGTGGAATCAAATAGAAGACCCAGAAATAAACCCACACATCTATGGCATTTGATTTCTGACAGAGAAGCCAAATCCTTACAATGGAAAAAGATAACATCTTCAACAAATGGTGCTGGTCTAACTGGATGGCTACATATAGAAAAATGCAAATAGACCCATATTTATGATTGTGCACAAAATTAAAGTCCAAATGGATTAAAGAGCTCAACTTAAAACCGGACACACTAAATCTGTTAGTAGAAAAAGTGGGAAAGAGCCTTGAACTCATTGGCACATGAGACAATTTCCTGAACAGAACACCAACAGCTCAGGCTTTATAAGATCAACAGTTAATAAATGGGACCTCATGAAACTGAAAAGCTTCTATAAGGCAAAGGAAATAGTCAATAGAACAAAACGACAGCCTACAGATTGGGAGAAGATCTTCACCAACCCTATATCGGACAAAGGCCTAATATCCAAAATATATAAAGAACCCCAGAAATTAAATACAACCAAGCCAAACATCCTAATTAAATAATGGGGTATAGAGCTAAACAGAGAATTCTCATGAGAGGAATACCAAATGGCTGAGAAATACTTAAATGCTCAACATCTCTAGTCATCAGGGAAATGCAAATCAAAACAGCTCTAAGAGTCCATCTTACACCCATCTGAATGGCTGACATCAAATATTCAAGTGACAGCACATGCTGGTGAAGATGTAAAGAAAGGGGAACACTCTTGCATCACTGGTGAGAATGTTACCTTGTACAACCACTTTGGAAATCTATCTGGTGCTGTTTCAGGAAAGTGGGAATAAATCTACCTTAAGACCCAGCCATACCACTCCTGGGCATATACCCTAAGGATGCTCTACAGTACCACACAGACATTTGCTCAACTATGTTCATAGCAGCCTTGTTCATAATACCTAGAATCTGGAAACAACCTAGATGTCCCTCATCTGAAGATTGGATAAAGAAATTATCATTCATTTATACAATGGAATATTATTCAGCTAGCAAAAGCAAGGAAATCTTGAAATTTGCAGGCAAATGGATGGAACTAGAGACAATCATCCTGAGTCAGGTAACCCAGACCCAGAAAGACATGCATGGCATATATTCACTCATAAGCAGATATTAGACACTTAATTCAGGATAACTATATTATAATGCATAAACTGATGCACCAACCTAGGTCCATGTATGATATGGACCTAGACCCTCTGCTCAGATGTAGTAGGTAGACCGCACAGTCTCCTTCTGGGTCCCAAAATATGAGGAGTAGGGATGACTTCTGACATGGACTTGGGCCTCCTAATGTTGATCGTTCCCCCCCCCACACACACACACATGGCATGGCAGCGTTGCCAGGCCACAGAAGAAAAGGACATAGGTAGTACAGATGACACTGGATAGGCTGAGGTCTGTGGACTAAGGAAGGAAGGGAGGGAGGGAGGACGGGGAAATGAGGGAAGGGATGGGGTCTGGAGTGATGAGGGAGTAGGCTTCAATTGGGATATAAACAGCAGAACAAGCAGGTAACTTATATTGCTAATCCCACAACATGGGAATGGCTTTGAGACTGGCTGAGACATGAATATCTATGCATAGACGAGGCTTCTTGTTGGTCGCAGAATCCCTGTGACTTAGTATTAGATGCCATTCTTCATTCGGCATGAATGAAGACTTAGAGATGCCTTACTTCTACTCATACAAACAGAGAACCAGCCTTAACTTTTTTTGTGCATCCTGCATACCTCATAAAATTATAATTTTAGAACTGTATAATACTTGTGAGGAATTATGTGTTCAGAACAAAAGAACCAGACACTGATGCTGGATCAGACCTGACAGTATTCAATCTTCTCGGCATTTGGACATGGTTCATGTTCAAGCCCCAGGTGCTTCAGTTGCTTTTACTCCTCAGAAAAGGATGGCTTCCATAACAGCTTCAAAGAAAGCTTCAGTCCTGCATTTCAGGCTGTCCCACACAGGACTCTTATTAATCCTGGAATTTCCCAACGTTTAGAAACTGGACCCCAAATGCTATCCTTGGCTTGTTTAACCATTTCCTCCAATTTTATTTAGGCCCCTACAAAGATATTATTTGCCTCAAATCAGCCTGAAGAAACTTTAATACAACAACACCTCATTTCCCCTAAGGGGGTTGGGTAGGCTTCTGTTTGCTCTCTTGGGCTACAGATGCATATTTTCATCAGGAGTTGGTTATAAGTTACTATTGGTCTTATACAGAGAGAAAATGAGATTGGACTGAGGGATGTCACTCTTTTCCTTTATCTTTCTTTTGTACATGGATATAGGAGTTGAGAAGAAACAAAGGGGGATATAGAAATATATAGAGATGATAGAACAAAAAGTAAATTTATTGAATCTACTCCTCAACATAAGGCCTTAATTGTTTCTCACAAATAGGTTGTTTTTAATTCATTAGCATAGATTTTGTATAGTGATGCAAAATAGTATAATTTAGCTACATTGGTATAGAATTTAAATTTAAGATTATTCTTCACATACATTATATATTACTACTCTAATATGAGGTATTATACTCATACAACTCAATTATAATACAAAGTTAACTTCCAATACCTTGAGAGTGCTATTGTAGGCTGTTTATGATAATTAAGTACTATAAGCTAATTGTCAGTTGATAAAATCATGGTCATGTCAATTACTAGTCTATTTTTTATCACAAGAATATATATCCTAGGTCTGTCAGATAGCTATGATTCTACAGGTATATAAGGTAAAATAGTTACATAAGGTCTTCAAAAGCCTCAGAGACCTACAGAAAAATGACATTTAAAGAAGTTTTTATTATTCTAAAGATTCTTTGACAAGAAGACAGGTTAACTCATGGCAACACTCAGCCTACCTCAAAGAAAATGATAAGCATCAAAGATCCTCCTTATGGAGATGGCTTCAAATATGGCAAACTAACCACTGGTAAAATGTCCTCATTTCTGCCACAGACAGAATTCTGCCACAAAATGGGCAAGCTTAGATGCAGGCAGAGTTGATGGCCAAACTCTGCCAAGATAGGGTAAGCAAGTCCTCAATAGTTCCTTCCTCATAAATATGCCTGTCAGATATATTGGGCCAGAAGGCTAAAGATAATGCTCCAATGTTGTAGAGAGTTTTGGGTGACTGTTCAGACAGTAAACAATTTCTGTCGTTTTTTTTTTTTTTTTGTTTTGTTTTTTGTTTTTTTTTTTTTTTTTTTTTTTTTTTTTCGTTTTAGAAGCTGCTAGCCTGCACCTCCAATTCACTGAGGAAAGCAAGCTTTATTCCTTCTCAAGTCTCTGATGGGGTTCAAGACCAGATAGTTTAGTCTTAGAATTTAGCTTAGTTCATTAGGTATTAAGGTGTTTTTAGATCTGGACAGATGTTTTAAGCTAATAGAGATGAGATATGATAAACATTGATTTTCATTCAGAATTTTAGACTCACTAATATAGGAAAGATGTTTACTTCAAGTTTTCCAAATACAAATAGCCAAATCACTATGATTTTATATAATACCTGATTGCTTCGTGGTTCTTCCTGCTGTATGCAATTTATTTTATTAATGAGTAATAATATAAATGTATATGTAAAAAAGAAATATAATAAAAAAGAAATGAAAAAAGAAAATAAATCATCACTGAAATTATATTTTCATTTATTAATTTATTTATTTACCTTTATATCCAGATTGCAGCTTCCCCTTCCTCCTCTCCTCACAGGCCCTCCCTCTCACCTTTGCTTCCGTCATCTTCTCTGCTTTTCTTCTCAGAGACATGGAGGACTCTCAAGTATATCAACTCACTTTGGCATATCAAGATGCAGTAGGACTAGGTGCATCTTCTCTATAAGGCCCAGGGAAGTTGATTCTGTAGGTTTTTTGTAGTGTCCTTAACCCCCTGGCTCATTTAATCCTTCACTCCCCTCTTCTCCAATGTTCCTGGTCCTCCACCTATGGGTCTCTGCATCTGTTTCCATTAGTTGCCAGGCATAGCCTCTCAGAGAACAGTTTTGCTAGGTTCCTGTTTGCAAGTATAGCAGAGTATCTCTAATAGTGTCAGGGCTCAGCTCTCTAATAGAATGGGTTGGGCCAGTCATTAGTTGGCCTCTCCTTTAATTTCTCCATCTTTATCCCTGCACATCTTGTAGGTAGGACAAATTTTGGGTTGAAGGGTTGTGGATTGATTGGTGTCCACATCTCTATGTTGAAAGTCTTTCCTGGTTAGGTTCTATATCATCTTTTTCTAAGCATAGTAGCTAGGGTCATCCTCATAGATTATTGGGAGTTTCCCTTATCCTAGGTTTCTGGCTCATCAAGAGATACTCTCCCCCACCAATTTCAGTTTTTTGCAGTTCTCTCCCACAGTCCTTTCCACATTTGATCCCTCCTATTCCCCTAACTACTCCCTCTTCCACCAAGTTCCTTCCCTCTATCTACTGCTGATGTCAATTTTATTTCCACTTCTGAGTGAAATTCAAGTATTCTCTCTTGGGCCTTTTTTGTTACTTCGCTTCTTTGGGTCTGTGGACGGTAGGTTGGTTATTCTGTACTTTATGGTTAATATTCACTTATAGGTATCTTTCTAAGTCAGGATTACATTACTCAGGATGTTATTTTCTAGTTCTATCTATTAGCCTGCAAATTTCATGACCTTGTTTTTAATAGCTGAGTGGTATTCCATTGTGTAAATATACCACCTCACTACTTAAACAACTTTATATTCTTTTTCTTTCTCTCTATTTTTAAAACAAGCAAAGAAATGTTCATATCAGCTTATTCATAATAGCCAGAAACTGCAAACAAGCTAAATATTCCTCAACCAAAGAATGGATAAAGTTGTTGTACATTTATGCAATGGAATACTACTCAGTTATTAAAAACAAATAAATCTTGAAATTTGCATGCAAACACATTAAACTAGAAAAGATCATCCTGAGTCAGGTAATCCAGACCCAGAAAGACTCACACGGTATATACTCACTTGGATATTAACCAAATAATACAAGATAACCACACTATAATACACAGAACCAAAGAAGCTAAATAACAAGGAGTACCTCAAGAAAGATGCTTAATTCTCATTCAGAAGGGCAAAGAGAGTAACACCATTAGTGGCTCAAGAGAAGGAATAGGATGGGAGCCTACCATAGAGGTCCTGTGAAAGATTCTACCCAATGTAGGATCAAATCAGATGCTGAGAATCACAGCCAAACTTTGGGGTGGAGGGCAGGAAGTCTTATGGAAGAGTTAGAGAATAAAGGGACATGGAGGGGATAGGAGACGAACAAGGAGACTTATGGAGCCACCAAATCTGTGTTCTGGGGGAGAGGGCTGCAGAGACTGTTGCACCAACCAAAGACCGTGCATATTGAGGACCTAGACACCTTTCTAAGATGTAGTTGATAGGTAGAACAGTCTCTTTGGGGTCTCATAATATGCAGAGAAGGGGCTACTTCTGACATGGACTCTGGTTGCAATTTATTGATCACTTCCCTCTGGTGAGGGAAGCAGCGTTGATATGCCACAGAGTAAGAGGGTGCAGACAGTCCAGATGAGACCTGATAGACTGGGATCAGATGATAAAGTAGGATGGCTCCCCCTTTCTGAGGACTAGGAGAGAGGGGGGATGAAGTAAGGAGGGTGAGACTGGAAGACAACAAGGGAGGGGGCTACAATTGGGATGTAAATTGAATACATTAAAAATAAAAAATAATATTAAAATAAATAAACACACACATAAACAAAATAGAAATAAAAATAAAGGAGCAAAAGACCAGTAAGACAGGTGCAGTACACTTCGAACCGCTACTCAGATCTAGCCAATGGACAGAACATTCTCCACAGTTGAGTGGAGAGTGGGGACTGACTTTCACACGAACTCTGGTGCCCCATATTTGACCATGTCCCCTGGATAGGGAGGCCTGGTGGCACAAGGAAGGATAGCAGGCTACCAAGAAGAGACTTGATACCCTATGAGCATATAAAGGGTCCGGAGGAAGTCCTCCTCAGGCACAGTCATACGGGAGGGGAATAAGGGGAAAATGAGAGGAAGGGAAGAATGGGAAGTTACAAGGGATGGGATAACCATTGAGATGTAACAAGAATAAATTAATTAAAAAATTATTTTGAAAAAAAAAGATTGCAAAAAAAATAAATAAACATACTGTTGGATTTTGCAGTGAACTCATTTTGGGCCTAGGATTTTTTAAAGCAGAACTTCATGCTTTATTACTGTTTCAACCTGTCTCTTGTGGAACTGTATAAATTTTTATCTACTTAACTTTATTTCACCAAGCGTAATTTTTTCAATTTCCAATTTGGTAGGATATAAGTTTTTAAGTTATGTCTCTGTAATTTTCTGAATTTAATTGTATCTGATTTAATTTCTCTCCTTGTAACTCTAATTTTGTTCATCTTTTCATTTCTCTCTTTAATTTAGCTACAGGTTTGTAAATCTTATTTATTCTGTTAAACACCAAACTCTTCATTTCAATTGTATATTTTCTATCTCATTGATTAAGTCATGCCTTCTCTTTCTGTTGGTTAGTTTGTAATTTTCCTCCAAAGCCATGAAATGTATCATTAAATTATTTATTTAAAATATTTTATTTTTTACATCTATTATGATTGGAAGTTTTGCTATGTATAGTAGTCTGTGCTGGCATCTGTAGTCTCTTAGATTATGCAGCACATCAGTCCAGGTCTTTCTGGCTTTTGGAGTCTCCATTGAGAAATCAGGCGTATACTAATAGGTTTGCCTTTATATGCTACTTGGTCTTTATCTTTTGTAGATTTTCATATTATTTCTTTGTTCTTTATGTTTGTTTCATATTTTGATTGGCATGCACATAGGGGTTTTCCCTCTGGTGCAATCTATTTGGTATTCTGCATGCTTCTTGTATTTTTATAGGCACCTCTTTCTTTAGGTTAGGAATTTTTTTCTATGATTTTAATGCAAATATCTTGTGGGTCCTTGGACTGTTCTTCTTCTTTCTTCTTCTTCTTCTTCTTCTTCTTCTTCTTCTTCTTCTTCTTCTTCTTCTTCTTCTTCTTCTACTACTACTACTACTACTCCTACTCCTACTACTACTACTACTGTTATTCTTAGATTTTTGTCTTATCATTGTGTCTGAGATTTCCTGGATGTTTTGGGTCAGGAGTTCTTTAGAATTATCATTTTCTTTGACTGATGTGTCTGTTTCTTCTTTGTATCTCCAGTGCCTAAGATTCTCTCTTCCATGTCTTCTATTCTGTTTGTGAAGCTTAACTTTGTAGTTCAGGTTCTAATTTCTTAATTTTTCACTTTCAGAATCCCTTCAGTTTGTGTTTTCTTTATTTATTATATTTCAATTATAGATAATATATATATATATATTGATTATATTGACCCATTTCCTGTGTTGAACAGTTTATACATTTCTTCAAACTGTTTGTTTGTGTTTTTCTGCCTTTCTTTAGGAATTTGTTTATTTTGTCTTTAAAGACTTCTGTCATACAGGTAGTTTTAAGGTCTTTTTCTTGTGCTTCAGATATGTCAGGCCTGTTATGGTGAGGTAGATGTGCTTTAGTAGAGATATATCTCTCTGGCTGTTAGTGTGTGTGTGTGTTTGTGTGTGTGTGTGTGTGTGTGTGTTTATGCTAGCCTCTAGGAATCTTGGATTGGAATGACTGTAGGTGTACTTGCTGATTTCTAGATTTATCGTTGAGTGCATGCAAGCTTTGTCCCTTAGTTTCTGTTTCATCTCTGGGTTTTTGGAGAATGTGATTGAAGTATGTTGTCTGATAGGGAATTTTCTTTAGATGTAAGGGTTGTGGCCACTGGGGGTTCCAGAAAAAATGTGTCTCTAGGTATTAGGAACTATCACTTAGGAATGGGAATAGGTTAGGGGTCGAAAGGGGCTCACAGAAAGGTGGAGAACACAGTGTTCCATAAAGATCTTCCAATTTCTTCTACTTAGAATGGGGGAAGAGAGTGAACAGAGGGCACTCTTGAGAGTCTCTTGTAACACTGGTAATGAGACTAGAGGGTTGGATACAGATAAACAGAAAGAAAAAGAAAGATATTTTACCTGCGTCCTTCCTAGTAATAGTCTGTGGATTAGCAAACAGAGTATGATGTAGTTGGGGTTGCAACAAAGCAACAAATGGGGAGAGAAGATGTGGGCAGAGCAGGAAGGAAAGCTGTGGATGCAGTAGATCTTTTGTTTATACATAGGCATGAAACTGGGGGATTGAATTTGTTGAAGAAGAGAAAGTGGTGAAGGTCTTCAGTTAGCTAACTTGTTTCCCTGGTCAGCTCAGCAGATGTGTTCATAGCAAATGTCTACAGGTGATGAAGTTTGAGAACTAGAATAAATTGGGGGGAAAGATTGGAGAATAATTCTTTGTGATCTCTTGGGTATAGGATCTGAGAGGAAAAGGAGACTAAAATGGGTTTTCTGCTATAGAGCTGGGGAATGAGATTGGAAAATTGGATCTGAGGAACAGAAGGAGAGCCATAATAAAAGCAAGTTTAAACAATATTTATCTACAAATACAGAACTATAGAAAGTGCTAGAAGGAAAACTCTAAGCTAAGGAGGTTAGCTATACCCATTAAATTACAGGAAATAAATAATCTCTCTGTTTCTGTCTTTCCTTCACGCACACACACACACGCACACACACACACACGTGCATGTGCATACACACACACCACCACCACCACCACCACCACCACTAAAATAACAGCAATTGACAATTATTGGATATTAATATTTCTCACTATCAATGGTCTCAGTTCCTCAAGAAAAAGACACAGAATATTAGAATGGTCGCAAAATCAGGTTCCATCCCTCTGCTGCATCCAAGAAACACACCTCAACATTAAGAATGGCCATTACCTCAAGGTAAAGGGTTTGAAAAATAAATTCCATGAAAATGAACCTAAGACAGAAGCTGGTGTAGCCATTTAATTTCTAACAAAATAGACTTCAAAATAAAACTAATAAAAAGATATGGGAAAGACTCTAAATACTCATCAAAGAAAAAATTACCACGGTGATATTTCCACTCTTATCATCTATGCCTCAAATGCAAGGGCACACAGATTTATAAATGAAACATTGCTAAAGCTTAAATCACACATAACCTTCATACTTTGATTGTGGGAGGCTTCAGTATCCCATTTTCACCAATGGAAAGATGATTTAGACACAACCTGCAGGGAGATGTTGTAAATTGAATTGACCCAACATATCTACAAAATATTTCAATCAGACACAAAGGAATATACAATCTTTACAGAACCTCATGGAATGCTTTATAAAATTCCTCACATACTTATTTACAACCCCAGTCTCAAGAAATACAAGAAAATTGAAATAACCACCTGTATTCTGTCAGAGCCCATGGTCTAAAGCTGGATTTCAACAACAGAAACAAAAGAAAGCCTGCAAACTCATGGAAACTAGAATGAATACTGGGTCAAGGCAGAGAAAAAAGTGGACTTTGCAGAATTCAATGAAAATGAATACAGAGGTTATACAAACATATGGTACACAATGAAAGAAGTTCTAAAAGGCAAGATCATAGCAGTAAGTGCCTACACCTAAAAAAAATGGAGTGACCTAATACTATAAACCTAATAGTGCTCCTGAAAGGTCTAGAACAAAAAGAACTAATCAAACCTAAAAGAAGTAGATGGCAGAAAATAATCAAACACAGGGCTGAAGTAATGAAATAGAAACAAAGATAACAATACAAAAAAAATCAATGAAACAAAAAATTTAACAAGATAGACACCCCTTATCCAAACTTACTAAAATTCAGTGAAAGAATATCCAAGCCAGAAAGGAAAAATAATCAGAAGGGAAAAGTGGAACATAACCACAGACACCTAGGAAATCCAGAGACTCAAAAGGGCATGCATTTAAAGCCCTTACTCAAAGAATAAAATCTAAAAGAAATGGATAATTTTCTCCATAGGTGTCACTTACCAAAGTTAAGGCAAGATCAAATGAGCAATTTAAAGACACCTGTATCCCCCAAGAGAAATAGAAGCAGTTATTAACCTGTTTCCCAAAGAAAAACAAAAAACAAAAATGAAAAGAAAAACAGCGTCAGATATTATTATCATGGAATTCTACTAAACATTCAAAGAATTAACACCAATACTTTTCAAATTATTTCACAAAATAGAAATGAAGAAACATTACCAAATTCCTTTTTATGAGGTTATAGTTACTCTGTTACCCAAAGCACATTAAAAACCCAATAATGAAAAAGAATTAAAACTTCCCATATGAACATCAATGCAAACATACTCAATAAAATGTTTGCAGGCCATGAACACATCAAAAAGATCATTCACTATGATTAAACAGGCTTCATTCTAGGGATGCAGGGTGTTTCAATGTATGAAAATCCATCAGTGTAATCCACCATATGAACAAACTGAAAGAAAAATCTACATGATTATCTCATTAGATGCAAATAAGGCCTTTGGCAACCTCCTATGACAAAAGTCCTGAAGACATTAAGGAAATAAAAGACATACATAAATATAATAAATTGAGTTTACAATAAGTTCACAGCCAGCAGCAACTTAAATGGAGAGAAATTCAAAGCAATTTCACTAAAATCTGGAGGAAGAAAAGGTTCTGTACTCTTATCATATCTATCCAACATAGTACTTGAATTTTGAGCTAAGGCAATAATGCAGCTAAACAAAGAGGTACATATTGGAAAGAAATAATTCAAAAAATAATTATTTGCAGATGATATTATAGTATACATAAGTGTCCATAAAATTCTACTAGGGAAGTCTTATAGCTGATTAACATTTTTAGCAAAGTAGCTTGATACTGAATTAACTCCCCAAATCAGTAACCTTTCTATATACAAAGGGTAAACCGACTAAAAAAGAAATCAGTGAAATAACAACTTTCACATTATCCTCAAATAACATAAAATATCTTGAGGTAACTCTAACAAAGCAAGTGAGAGACTTGTATGATGAAACTTCATGTCTTTGAAGAATTGGAAATATATATCAGAAGGTGGAATGATCTCACATGCTCATCGATTGGTGGCATTTTCCAATGCAAATCTTTGCAGAGATTTAAAGGACAATTCTCACTTTCATATGAAAAAAAAAACACACCCAGAATAGCTAAACAAATCCTGAACAACAACAACAACCACAAACACAACCACCACCACCACCACCACCACCACCACAGCAACAAAAAGAGCTGCTAGAGTTCTCACCATTCCAGATTTCAAGTTTTAATACAGAGATATAGTAATAAATCCTACATGGTGTTGGCAAAAATACAGACAAGCAGATCAATGGAATCTAATTAAAGACACCAATATAAGTCTATACAAGTATGGACACCTGATTTTTTAATAACAAAGCAAGAAATACATACTGGAAAAAAGCACAGCATCTTCAACAAATGTTGTTCGTTAAACCTAATGTCTGCATGTAGAATAATAATTTAGACTTATTATTGTGGACAAAACTCAACTCCAGAGGAATCAAAGCCCTCAACATAAAACCAGATGCACTGTACCTAAATGAAGAGAAAGTGGGGAACAGTCTTGAATGCATAGACACAAGAGAAGACTTCCTGAACAAAGCAACAATAGTGTAGGCACTAAGATCAACACTTTAATAAATGGGACCTCATGAAACTGAGAAGCTTCTGTGAGGCAAAAGACACTGGCAATAAGAAAACTGTAGCCTACAGAATGGAAAAAGTTCTTCACTAACCCTATGTCTGATGGAGGGTAATATCCAAAGTATATAAAGATCTTGAGAAATTAAACACCAACAAAACAAATAATCCAATTAAAAATTGGGGAACAGAGCTAAACAGAATTCTCAACAGGGGAGTCTCATATGGCCAGAAGCACTTGAAGAAATGCTCTACATCCTTATTCATCAGGGAAATGTAAATAAAAAATGACTCTGAGATTCCATCTTACATCTCTCAGAATGAGTAAGGTAAAAAACGGAAGTGAGAGCACATGCTGGGGAGGATGTGGAGAAAGTGAAACACTTCTCCATTGCTTGTGGGAGTGCAAACTTGTACAGTCACTATGGAAATCAATATGACAGTTCATCAGAAGGTTGGGGATTGATCTACCTCAAGATCTAGCTATAACACTCTTGGATCTATAACCAAAGGACATTTCACCCTACCACAAGAACAGATGCTCGAAGATGTTCATTGTTGTTCCATTCATAATAGCCCAAAACTGGAAACAACCTAGATATTCCTCAACACAAGAATGTATAAAGAAAATGTGATACATTTACACAATGGAGTATTAATCAACAGTTTTAAAATGATGTCATGAAATTTGCATGCATATGGATGAACTGAAAAGAAATTATCCTGAGTGAGGTAACCCAGACCTCAAAATGCAAATATGGTATGTATTCACTTACATATAAATATTAGCCTTTAAATAAGTGATAACTAACCTATAATTCATAGACTGAGATAGGTTATATAAAAGGAAGGTGTAGGGAGGACACAGACCTCTCTGGGAGGGAGAAATAAAATTGGTAATACAGGTGCACTGGGGGTGGGTGAGGATGGGAAGTGTAGGGTCGAATGAGGAGTGGGAAGGTAGATAGGGTAGATGGAGGGAATGGGGGAAAGACAGCCAGAATTGAGGGACATTTGATCAATGGTATGGAAACGTCCTCAAATATGTGAAATTGATCCTAATGAGGTCTCTTAATAATGGGGCATATGGAGTCCCAATTGACCATCTCTTGTCACCAGGGGAAGGACTGGTTTGAATTCAATTAGGTTGTTGGCGAAGGGGTTCTTATGGAAATACCCAAACAACCCAGGTTGTTGCTAAGACAGTGGATTGCTCTCTGCAAATTCAGAGCAGTGCTCCAATACCTACAATAATACCCACACAACTCACTGAACATGGAAAAAATGAGCTTTTACCTATTTGGAGCTTTCACCCTTACATTATAGTGTCTTTGGTGTGGGAAGGTGCTCTGTTACCAAATGATAAAGGTAAACACCAACTCAGACACAAAACATTTGACCTACAATCTCTCCATCTGGAAGATACGCTAGATCAATAGTGGTACAGAACTTGTAGGAGTAACCAACAAATGTCTGTTTTCACTTAAGAACCACTCCACAAGATGGAACTCATATCTGACACTGCCTGGGTAACTAAGAACCAGAGACTAGATAGCCCAGAAATCTAGGGAAAAACCAAGCATTTCTGGCAATATATATTCCTCATGATATTCTGCTATAGACATAGATCCATGTCTTATTCAGTAATCATCAGAATGCTTTTTCCTACAACAGGCAGGAATAGATGCAGATGGACCCACAGCCAAACATTAAACAAAGAGTCCTTGGGACATACAGCCATAATAGGATCCCATTAAATCCCTCCCCTTAGAGCTGAATGAATCCTGCAGAAGAGGAAGCAGAAAGAATGTAAGAGCCAGAGGAGATGGGAGATGAAAGACACTGGAAGAACACGATTATGAATCAATTAAGAAAGGCTCATATTAAATCTCAGCCTGAAACAGCAAGCACAGGATTATACAGGTCCACACCAAGTCCTCTGCATATATGTTATAGTTTTCAGCTTAATATTTTAAGGGGCTCCTGTGTGTGTGAATAAGTGGGTTTCTGATTCTTTTACTTGCTCTTTGGGCACATTTCCTACTGTTGTGTTGCTTTGTCCAGCCTCAATGTGATGATGTTTTGTTTGCTTTATCTTATTATAATTTATTTTCTCATGTTTTGTTGCCATCTCTTAGAAGCTTGTTCTTTTATAATGAGAGACAGGAAAAACAGTGGATCCAGTAGGGACAGGAGGTGAGGAGGAACTGGGAAGAACAGCAGGAGGAGAAACTATAATCAGGATATATTGTATGAAAAAATAATCTACTTTCAATAAAATAAAAAGAAATTTTAAAAGGTTATGTATTTGAGAATTCATTGGTGTAATATAGACAAACAGAGCTACAATATTCTCTCTTAGGACTGCACTCATTGTTTCCTTTTGGTTTTGTTATTTTGAATTTTCCTTTGTTTCTAGTAATTTTCTAAGTTTTTCCTTGGTTAACTCAATAGACCAATAATTATTCAATAGTATGCAGTTTAGTATTCATGATTTCATTTGCTTCCTGTGTCTTCTCATGTTGATTTCTATCTTATTCATTTGTGGTCAGATATAATACATGAAGTTATTTCAGTTTTACCATATTTTCTATATCATATCTTTGTATATGATCAATTATAGTGTAAGTTTTATGGACTACAGATAAGGATGTATGTTCTATAATATTTAGGTAGTATATTTTATAAATATTAAGTTCATCTGATTTATAGTATTATGTAAATCCAGTGTTTTCTTTTTTGCAATAACTCATTGGCTCCTGATTCAATCACCTTTTAAAAATTATATTTGAGTTAATCTAAAACTTTAAATCTATTAGTGTTTGTTTTATGAATTTGTGTTTAGCAGTACTCAGTGTGAATATGTTTAGAATTTTAATGTCATCTTAATAAATTTCTCTTTTAATCAGTATGAAATTACTTTGTCTATCCTGACTAATGTTGGTTTGAAGTCTGTTTGGTCAGATGTCACCATAGTGACATGTGTTTCTAGGTGAGATGGCAGACTAGAAATCAGATAAGAACAAGTGGTTGATTTCAGATTGATTATTAAAAAGAACACAAATATTTAATCTCTCCATATGATACTTTTGCAGTCCCAGAATTGATCTGGGGCCAGATTAGCCCAATAAAATCTGTTCTACCATTAACCCAACAACATTTTTTGCCATATGATTGGACTTACAGCTGGAACAACAATGAAAGCAACAACCACTGCTACAGTGGCATTTTACCCCAGACAAACTTGGCTAAGACACTCTACTAGAAAATCTACAAAAGAATTGTTGGAAGGTGTTTCACAGGATGTACTCCATCAACTACTGACATGGTCACCATCAGTGCCCAAACAGGGAAAGGTAAGATTTAGGGAACTAAGTCCAAATTTAAAAATTGTTTTTTCATCACACAACCACGAGCTGACACAGACTCCATGTGAATATAGCAGTTATGGATGAGCAGAGTTTGATTCAGCTTTCTACAGCCCAGAGAACAGAGTCAAGAAATTTCATACACAACATAAGTTGTTATACCACAAGAGAAGGTTACATTTTATTATCTCAGGGAGTGCACTCCAAAACAATACCAATGAAGCGAAGCAATAGCTTACTAAAAGAGAGAATGGACTTTTTGGCCAGTGATCTCACTTCCTTATATGTCTATCCAGATCTCAATACTCTCAGTATCTATTTTTTTTAAACTGCCATTGAATCCATTATCTCTTATCTCCTCTCATCACTCCTTTACAGCTATTTCTTTTCCATATAGAAGAGGAAGGTATTGTAGCAGGACAACACTGTCCCCTACTGTTTGTACCTTTTGTTGTTTTATTCTGACTCTTTCTCTTTCTTTTTGTTTTTCAACTTTCTCCTTCCTTTCTCTTTCCAATAGTCATTTCTCTTACTGTTACATATTCCAAAGCCTAGTGGATGACCTGGTTTATGATAACAACATACATATCTTTCCATCCTCCTTTAGTTTATTGCTAACCCACCTTCTCACTGATATACTCCATTTGTTTCTTAGCCTTAATTATTCTCAGTCATTTAAAACCCAGTGTTTATCACTATCATTGCTTGTCTCTTCTTTTTTACCTTTACACTCATACTAACATATCCATATCACCTTTGCTTGGTAAACCAATTTTTATATTTAATTTTTGTTGTTGGTTTTGGTTTTGTTGTTGGATTTGGAGACAGGGTTCCTCTGTGTAGCCTTAGCTTTCCTGGAGTCATTTTGTAAACCAGGCTTGCCTTGAACTCACAAAGATCTCCCTGTCTCTGCCTCCCAAGTGCTGACATTAAATGTGTGCACCACCATGCCCAGCTTCAATTTTTACATTTTAAGCATCTGTTTTGTGATGACTTGCTACTCTACTGTGAATGTGGGTTATATACTAGATAGTGACCATTGCTGCAGCCCACAGAAACAAACAAGAGGCAAGGATTAGTACTAGGACTATCAGTCTAACATACAAAAATATCAACACAACAGTATGACAACCTTGTCTAACCTGAACACTGCATACACACCAATTGAAATAATAGAAACAACCAGAATTAAAAGAAAAAAATAACAAATCATAACTATTGCTCTAACTCCACATAGGCAGAAACAAATAAATAAAAATTGAAACAGCATTCTGTATTCCACATGGAAAAAATTCAATAAAACAAGAATTAATCAAAAAGAGGAACTACTGAAAAATATATAAACACATTAATCAACAAACTATGAAATGATGAATGAGCCATTGCAGAAATCAAGAAAGAAATGTAATCATTCTAAAACAAAATGAAAATAAAATCACAATACATTTTCTTCAATGGGAATCAATGAAGAAGGAAGATCATAGCTTGAAGTGCTAAATTATAAAATTAGAGAGATCTCAAACAACCTGATGATTAGTGTTAGGGTGTTGAAAAATATAAGAACAAATAAACTCCAAGGCAATAGGAGGACTTAAATGATGACAATCAAAGAAATTAATGCTAGAGCAATGAAAAATAAATTGGTTCTGTAAATTAAAAAAAAACTCTTGAACCTCTAGTCAATCTAACGAAAAGTAAAGAAAAGACCAAAAATAATAATATTAGATAGAAAATTTACACAATACAACAGACACTGCGGAAACATAGAGGATCATGTGGATATACATGAAAAGATATATGAGGTAAAATAGTTTAATAAAGACTTAAAAAAACCTCAGAGACCTACAGAATATGGCATTTAAAGAAGTTTTTATTATCTAAAGATTCTTTGACAACAAGACAGATTCACTTACGGCAACACTCAGCCTACCTCAAGAAAGATCATGAGCATTAAAGAACCTCTTTAGGGAGATGGCTTTAAATATGACAAACCAGCCACTGGGCAAAATGTCCTTGTTTCTGCCGCAGACAGAATTCTGCCCCAAAATGGGCAAGCTTGGATGCAGGCAGAGTTGAAAACCAAACTCTGCCAAGACAGGGCAGGCAAGTGCTCAATACTTCCTGCCTCACAAATATGTCTGTCAGATATATTGCTCCAATATTACAGAGAGTGTTGGGTGCCTGTTCAGGCATTAAACTTTCTCAGTCATTTTTTTTTTCATTTTGGAAGCTGCTAACCTACACTTCCTGTTCACTCAAGCAATGAAGTTTTATTCTTTCTCAAGTCTCTGATGGAGTTGAAGACCACTGGACAGTTTAGTCTTACAACTAAGCTTATTTGGTAGGGGTTAAGATGTTTTAAAATGTAGATAGATGTTTTAATTTAATAGAGATGAGATACAATAGATATTGATTTTTCTTCAGAATTTTAGACTCACCAATATAGGAAAGATGTTTACTTCAAGTTTTCCAAACAAAAATAACCAAATCACTATGAATGTAACATTTATATAATTCCTGATTGCTTCGTGATTCTTCTTGCTGTATGTAGTTTGTTTTATTTATGTGAAATAATATAAATGTATATGTAAAAAAGAAATATAATTTAAAAATTAAAAAAAAAATAATGTGAAAACCAAAAAGTTTATATTTGAGTGGTAAGTCCCCTGAGCCCCAGTTTATGGCTCACAGCTCTGCCTGCATTCCAGCATGCCTGCTGGCACCAGGGACAACCAGGTAAGACCACTTGCCCCCAATTATCTGCCTGCCAGTTCCACCTAAAGCATACCCAAGAGTAATACACCACATCTACTTCCCTGTGTTCCATTTTCCAGCACACAACTCTGCGTACATTCCTGGAAGCCTGCCTGCATCAATGATAGCCAGTGGTCTAACTGTAAGCATAAAAACCCAATCAACAAGAGTCAAAGCAAGGAGTTATCCTCCTAATTAATCCCTGGATATCTTAACATAGCTGTGCCACAAGAATATAATCTTAAATCCAATCTTATTATGATGATAGAGGCCTTTAAAGAGGAAATGTATAATTTTAAAAAAGTACAGGAAAGTGCAATCAAACAGGTGAAGAAAATGAATAAAATTCTGTAAGACATAAAAATGAAAATAGAAGTAATAAAGAAAACTCAAACTGAGGGAGTCCTGGAGATGGAATACCTAGGGAAGAGAACAGAAACTACAGATACATGCACCACCAACATAATACAAGAAATACAAGAATGAATCTCAGACAGAGAAGATAAGATTGAAGAAGGAAATATATCGTCAAAGAAAATGTTCAATCTAAAATTGTCCTGACACAAAACATCCAAAAAATTTTGAACATTATGAAAAGTTGAAACCTAGGTATAATAGGAATAGAAGAAGAATAAAACTCCCAGTCTGAAGGCCCAGAAAATATTTTCAACAAAATCATAGAAGAAAATTTTCCCACTCTAAAGAGATGCCTATAAGTATACAAGAAGCTTACAGAACATCAAATAGTTTGGACCAGAAAAGAAAATCCTCTCACCACATAATAATCAAAATACTAAATGTAGAAAACAACAGCAACAACAAAAGAATATTAAAAGCTGCAAGGGAAAAGAGCCAACTAACATAGAAAGGCAGACCTATCAGAATTATGTCCAACTTCACAACAGAGGTTCTAACAGCCAGAAGGGCTTAAGAAGACATCTTGTAGACTCTAAGAGACCACAGATATCATTCCAGCCTTCTACATCCAGCAAATATTTTAATCACCATAGATGTGGAAAACAAGATACTCCACAACAAAATTTAATATCTATGCAAAAATTTAACCCTATAGAAGATACTAGAAGGAAAATCCAACTCAAGGAAGTTAACTACACCCAAGAAAACACAAGAAATAAATAACTCCATAGGAGCCAAAACAAAAAAAAAGGAAATACACACACAAACACACACACACCACCACCACCACCACATACTGCTACTACTACTACTGTTACTACAACTACCAACATTAAAATATCAGAAATTAATAATCATTCATCAATAATGTCTCAACATCAATGGACTCAATTTCCCAATAAAAAGACACAAGCTAACAGAATGGATGTGAAAACATGATCCACCATTCGGCTGCATATAAGAAATACACCTCATCAACAAAGATAGGTAATACCTCAAATTACAGGTCTGCAAATAAGTTCTTTCAAGCAAAGGGACACAAGAAGCAAGGTTGAGTAGCCATTTTAAAATCCAATAAGATCAACTTTCAGCTAATATTAATCAAAAGATTGGGAAGAAAAATTCACACTCATCAAATAAAAAAATCCACTAAGATGACATCTCAATTCTGAACTTCTATGTTCCAAATGCAAGGGAACACACATTCATATTTTAAAATTGATAAAGATTAAATCACACATATAACTTCACATATTAATACCCTGAAACTTCAATACCCTACTCTAATCAATTGACAGGTCCTCAAGACAGAAACTAAACAGGGAAATAATGAAACTGACAGATATTATGAATAAAATGGACCTAAGAGATACCTTTGGACATTTCACCTAAACATAAAATAATATACTATCTTCTTAGCATGTCTTGTAACCTTCTCCAAAATTGACTATACAGTCAATAACAAAGCAATCTTCAAGCAAAGTTGAAAGAACCCATACTCAGAAAATTCACTTATAAGCAGATTTTAGCCATATAATACACTATAACTACATTACAATCCACAGACCTAAAGAAACTAAATAACAAGGATGACCTAGGGGGGATGCTTAATGTTCATTTATAAGGGCATCTAGAATAGATACCAGAAATGCTTGAAGAGAGGGTACAGGATGGAACCCTACCATAGAGGTCCTCTGCAGGACTCCAACCAGCAGGGGATCAAAGCAGATACTGAGACTCACAGCCAGACCTTGGGCTAGAACTCAGGGAGACTTAAGGAAGAGATCGGGGCTAGAAGGACCGGAAGGGGACAGGAGACCCAAAATGAGAATAACAGAGCCAACAAATCTGGGTCCAGAGGGACCTACAGAGACTGATGTACCAACCAAAGACCACTCATGGAGAGAACCCCCTGCACAGATGTAGTTGATTAGCAGCAGTCTCCATGTGAACCTTATAAATTTTAGAGTAGAGCCTGCCTCTGATATGGACCCTGTTGCCCACTCATTGATCAATTACCCCTTGTGGGATAGCCATGACAGCCCACAGAGGAGGAGAATGATGCAAGCAGGCCTAATGAGATTTGATATGTTTCGGTAAGATGGTAGGGGTGCAGAGATGCCCCTTTCTGAGGACTAGAGGACATGGGGAGGGGTGAAGAGGGAGGGTGGGACTAAGAGGAGAAGAGGGAGCTACTATTGAGATGAAAAGTGAATGGATTAAAAATTACAACAAAGAACACAATCATTTGAATTACGAGGCAGCCTACACAATGGGAAAATATATTTGCCAGTTATACAACTGACAGAGGACTAGTGTCTTAAATATACAAGGAACCTTAAAAACTAAACACAAAACAACCAACCAAATTATAAAGTGTACAAAGAAACTAAATAGTGGGTTCTCAGAAGAAGATATACAAATGGCTAAGAAATAATTAAAAAAAAAATTTTTTTACCATCTTTAGCCATAGGAAATTGGAAATTAAAACTACTTGAAATTTTATCTTACCATAGCTGGAATAATGACAATTAAAAAAACAAAAGACAACAAATGCTGTCTTTTGTAGTAAAGTAAAGTAAAACCCTTATACACTATTAGTGAGAATGCAAATTGGTGTAGCCAATATGAAAACTGGTTATGGCAGTTCCTCAGAAAACTAAAAATATATATACTATATGAACCAACTATTCCATTCTGGGGCACATATCCAAAGGCCCCTATGCCGTAATACATAGATGCATTTACATCAATGTTCATAGCTTCTCTATTCAAAAGAGCTTGGACATGGAAATAGATAAGATATTCATCAACTGATTAATGAATAATTTTAAAAGTGTGTTATCTATGTATAATGAATTTTGTACTGTTGTAAAGAAAAAAAGATATGAAAATTTTAAGTTAATGGATGAAGCTTGGAAATATTATACTGACTCAGACTCTGAAAGATACTTAATAAAGTGTTGTCACATATGTGTATCATAGCTCCAATCCTGAGACTTTATGTTCTATTTGGAGTACCTATAAAATTCAGACAAGTACTGTTTGTGAGGAGGGGAGGGAAGATATTAAGGAAGGAGAAGACAGAAGAATGCAGGTGATGCAGATATATCAATAGATGCAATGATGACACACGTGTTATGATATTATTCAGCTGCTTTTTTACTGGACTTAAGGCTGGTTTCACAGGAGGAAACAAATATCAGCACCTGGTATGAGAAGCTTTCCTTTGAGAGATGTTCATCAGGAGATTTCAGGGGACTCCCAAACAACATAACCTTTGTTGTTTTCCTTGATTACATCCCAGAGATTGAAAGATAAGCCTTTATTGTTAAAAACATTATGTAGTTTGGACAAAGGACTTGGAAGATTCAGGCTGGAGCTAAGCTGAATGCTTGCTCCATAAGGACTATTTTTCTTTTTTTTTTTTTTTTATTAATTTTTTCTTGTTACATCTCAATGTTTATCCCATCCCTTGTATCCTCCCATTCCCCCCCCCCATTTTCCCATTATTCCCCTCCCCTATGACTGTTCCTGAGGGGGATTATGTCCCCTTATAAGTTCTCATAGGGTATCAAGTCTCTTCTTGGCTACCTGCTGTCCTTCCTCTGAGTGCCACCAGGTCTCCCCCTAAAGGGGACATGGTCAAATGTGAGGCACCATAGTACGTGAGAAAGTCATATCACACTCTCCACTCAACTGTGGAGAATATTCTGACCATTGGCTAGATCTGGGAAGGGGTTTAAAGTTTACCTCCTGTATTGTCCTTGGCTGGTGCCTTAGTTTGAGCGGGACCCCTGGGCCCAAATCTGCCTATCATATTGTTCTACTTGTAGATTTCTAGGACCCTCTGGACCATTTTATTTTGCTATTCTCCCATGCGTCTCTCATTTAGAGTCCCAATAGGATGCCTTCCCCTCTGTCCCAGTTTCCTGGTAAGTGAAGGCTTTCCTGGGACATGCCCCTTGGGCTAGTATGCAGATATAAGTGAGTATATACCATTTGAGTGTTTCTGCTTCTGGGTTAACTCACTCATTATGATCATTTCTAGCTCAATCCATTTATCCACAAATTTCTGGAATTCCTCGTTTTTAGTAGTTGAGTAGTATTCCATAGTGTATATGTACCACAGTTTCTTTATCCACTCTTCTACTGAGGGACACTTAGGCTGTTTCCATCTTCTGGCTATTATGAATAAGGCTGCTATGGACATGGTTGAGCAAATTTTCTTGTTGTGTGCTGGAGCATCTTCTGGGTATATTCCAAGGAGTGGAATAGCTGGGTCTTGAGGAAGCCCTATTCCCATTTTTCTGAGATAGCACCAGATAGATTTCCAAAGTGGCTGTACTAGTTTGCATTCTCACCAGCAATGAAGGAGTGTTCCTCTCTCCCCACATCCTCGCCAGCATGTGGTGTCGCTTGAGTTTTTGATCTTAGCCATTCTGATGGGTGTAAGATGGAATCTCAGAGTTGTTTTGATTTGCATTTCCCTGATGACTAAGGAGGTTGAGCATTTCTTTAAGTGTTTCTCAGCCATTTGATACTCCTCTGTTGAGAATTCTCTGTTTAGTTCCAAGCCCCATTTCTCAATTGGGTTATTCAGTTTGGTGGTGTTTAATTTCTTGAGTTCTTTATATATTTTGGATATTAAACTTTTGTCAGATGTAGGATTGGTGAAGATTTTTTCCGAGTCTGTAGGCTGTCGCTTTGTTCTCTTGACAGTGCCTCCTGCCTTACAGAAGCTTCTCAGCCTCATGAGGTCCCATTTATTAATGGTTGACATTAAGGCCTGGGCCGTTGGTGTTCTGTTCAGGAAGTTGTCTCCTGTGCCAATATGTTCCAGGCTCTTTCCCACTTTTTCCTCTAAGAGGCTTAGTGTCTCTGGTTTTATGTTGAGGTCTTTAATCCACTTGGATTTGAGTTTTGTGCAAAGTGAAAAATATGGGTCCAGTTGCATTCTTTTACACATAGACCTCCAGTTAGACCAGCACCATTTGTTGAAGATGCTATCCTTTTTCCATTGAATGGATTAGGCTTCTTGTCAAAAATCAAGTGACCATATATGTGGATTCATATCTGGGTCTTCGATTCGATTCCACTGATCAACCAGCCTGTTGCTGTGCCAGTACCATGCTGTTTTAATTACTATTGCTTTATAGTACAGTTTGAGATCAGGTATGGAGATTCCTCCGGAGCACCTTTTATTGTACAAGATTGTTTTAGCTATTCTGGGTTTTTTGTTTTTCCATATGAAGTTCAGAATTGAACTTTCAATGTCTTTAAAAAATTGTGTAGGTATTTTGATAGGGATTGCATTGAATCTGTAGATTGCTTTTGGTATGATGGCCATTTTTACTATGTTAATTCTCCCAATCCATGAGCAAGGAAGATCATGCCATCTTCTCAGGTCATCTTCAATCTCTTTCTTCAGAGTTTTGAAATTTTTTTCATACAAGTCCTTCACTTGCTTAGTTAGGGTAACTCCTAGATATTTTATATTGCTTGTGGCTAATGTGAAGGGTGTGGTTTTCCTAATTTCTTCCTCTGAAAGCTTGTCATTTGTGTATAGGAAGGCTACAGACTTTTTTTGAGTTAATTTTGTATCCAGCCAATTTGCTGAAGGTGTTTATCAGCTGTAGGAGTTCTCTGGTGGAATTTTGAGGGTCACTTATGTACACTATCATATCTTCTGTAAATTGGGATAATTTGACTTCCTCCTTTCCCATTTGGATACCCTTGATCTCCTTTTGTTGTCTTATTGCTCTGGCTAGAACGTTGAATACTATATTGAAGAGATATGGAGAGAGTGGGCAGCCTTGCCTTGTTCCCGATTTGAGAGGAATTTCCTTGAGTATCTCACCATTTACTTTGATTTTGGCTATTGGCTTGCTGTATATAGCCTTATTATGTTGAGGAAAGTGCCTTGTATCCCCGATCTCTCTAAACTTTAAACATGAATGGGTGTTGAATTTTATCAAATGCTTTCTCTGCATTCAGGAGATGATCATGTAGTTTTCTATTTTCAGAGTGTTTATATGGTGGATTACATTGATGGATTTCCATATATTAAACCATCCCTCCATGCCTGGAATGAAGCCTACTTGGTCATGATGAATGATATCTTTGATGTGTTCCTGTATTCGTTTTGCAAGTATTTTATTTAGTATTTTTGCATCTATGTTCATAAGAAAATTTGGTCTGAAATTCTCTTTCTTAGTTGAGTCTTTGTGAGGTTTAGGTGTCAATGAGACTATGGCCTCATAGAATGAATTTGGTAATTTTCCATCCATTTCTATCTTTTGGAGTAGCTTGAAGAGTATCGGTATTAGCTCGCCCTTGAAGGTCTGGTAGAATTCTGCACTGAAACCATCTGGCCCTGGGCTTTTTTTGGTTGGGAGACCATCGATGATTGCTTCTATTTCTGTAGGGGAAATGGGACTATTTAGCTTGTTTATCTGTTCTTCATTCAACTTTGGCAAGTGAAATTGATCAAGAAAATTGTCCATTTTCCTTAGATTTTAAAATTTTGTGGCGTATGTGCCTTCAAAGTAGGATCTTATGATTCTTTGAATTTCTTCAGTGTCTGTAGTTATGTCTCCCTTTTCATTTCTGATTTTGTTGATTTCAATACTGTCTCTCTGCCTTTTAGTTAGTTTGGCTAATGGTCTGTCTATCTTGTTGATTTTCTCAAAGAACCAGCTTTTGGTTTTGTTGATTCTTTGGACTGTTTTCTTAGTTTCTAATTTGTTAATTTCAGCCTGAGTTTGATTATTTCCAGGCGTCTAATCCTCTTGGTGTTTCTGCTTTTTTTTTTCTAGGGCTTCCAGTTGTGTTGTTAAGATGCTTATGTGCGATGTTTCCAATTTCTTTTTAAAGGCACTTAGTGCTATGAATTTTTCCTCTTAGCACTGCTTTCAATGTATCCCACAAATTTGGGTATGTTGTTTCTTTATTTTCATTGAATTTCAGAAACTCCTTGATTTCTTTCTTTATTTCTTCCCTGACCCAGGTGTCATTTAGCAGAGAGTTGTTTAGTTCCACATACGTGTAGGCTTTTTGTTATTTCTCTTGTTGTTGAATTGCAGCCTAAGAGCATGGTGATCTGATAGGATACAAGGTATTATTTCAATCCTCTTGTATCTATTGAGGCTTGCTTTGTGACCTACGATGTGATCAATTTTGGAGAAGGTTCCATGGGGTGCAGAGAAGAAGGTGTATTCTTTCTTGTTTGGGGTGAAAGGTTCTATAGATATCTGTTAGATCCATTTGACCCATGGCATTGGTTAATGATTTTATTTCTCAGCTTAGTTTCTGTTTCAATGACTTATCCTTCAGTGAGAGTGGGGTGTTGAAGTCTCCCACTATTATTGTGTGGGGATCGATGTGTGGTTTACGCTTTTTTAGGAGATCTTTTACAATGTGGGTGCCCTTGTATTGGGAGCATAGATGTTCAGAATTGTGATGTCATCTTGGTTGACTTTATCTTTGATGAGTATGAAGTGTTCTTCCTCATCCCTTTTGATTAATTTTGGTTGAAAGTCTATTTTGTTCGATACTAAAATGGCTACGCCTGCTTGCTTCTTGTGACCATTTGCTTGGAATATTTTTTTCCAACCTTTTACCCTGAGGTAATGCCTTTCATTATGGGTGAGGTCTGTTTCTTGAATGCAGAAGAATGTTGGATCTTGTTTATGTACCCATTCAGTTATTCTGTGTCTTTTTATTGGAGAATTGAGGCATTGATGTTGAGAGATATTAATGACCAGTGACTGTTAAGAGTCTTAATTTTGATGTTGTTTCCAGTCGAGCGTTGTGTAGTTGTGTTTTTGCCATGGGATAGTTATCTATTTCCTGGGTAGTTTTGGTTGTAGCTTGACCCTTTGGGATGGAGTTTTCCTTCTAGTACCTTCTGTAAAGTTGGATTTGTGGATAGGTACTGTTTGAATTTGTTTTTGTCCTGGAATATTTTGTTTTCTCCATCAATGGTTATTGATAGTTTTGCTGGGTAAAGTAGTCTGGCCTGGCATCTGTGGTCTCTTAAGGTTTGCAGGATCTCTGTCCAGGCCCTTCTGGCTTTTATGGTCTCTGCTGAGAAGTCGGGTGTAATTCTGATAGGTTTACCATTAAATGTTATTGGCCCTTTTCCTTGCAGCTTTTAATATTTTTTCTTGTTCTGCATGTTTTGTGTTTTGATTATTATGTGGCGGGCAGTTTTTCTTTTCTGGTCAATTCTATTTGGTGTTCTGTAGGCCTCTTGTATGTTTATAGGCATCTCTTTCTTTAGATTGGGGAAATTTTCTTCTATGATTTTGTTGAGAATAGTTTCTGGGCCCTGGAGTCTGATGTCTTCTCTTTCTTCAATGCCTATTATCCGCAGATTTCTTCTTTTCATGGTGTCCTTAATTTCTTGGATGTTTTGTGTCAGGAGTTTTCCAGATTTGGCATTTTCTTTAATGGTTGATTCAATGTCTGTGATTGTGTCTTCTAGCCCTGAGATTCGTTCTTCCATCTCTTGGATTCTGTTAGAAAAGCTCACCTCTGTGTTGCTCACCTTCTTCTCTGAGGTCTCACGTTCTCATTTTTCTTCTGTCTGTGTATTTATCATTGAATCTATTTTTATTTTCAGATCTTGAACTGATTTTTTGATTTCTTTCATCTGACTTTTTGTATATTCCTGAGTTTCTTCCATTGCCTCTTTATAGGTCTTCAGAGCTTGAACCGTTTTATTTATTTCTTTCATCTGGTTGTTTGCATTTTCCTGCAATTTTTCCAGTTCCACTGTATGTGCTTCTTTTATGTCTCTCACCTGTTTGTCAGCGTCTTCCTGCATTTGATTACAAATTTTATTTGTTTCTTCCATTATCATCCTCATTACTAAGGATTTGAGGTCATTTTCTTGTATTTCCGTTGTATTTGAGTTCTCTGGGTTGTTTTCTTTGGGATAGCTGGAAACTGGAGACATCATGTTGTTTTGGGTTTTTTTGCGTATGCTTTTTCTTTGTCCTTTAGACATCTCGCCGTCTTTGTTTTTGTTGGGTAGCTTGCAGAGTTTGATGGAGGGTGTCTGACGATAGATTCACTTGTTTTCTCATGATTTCCCTAAGCTGCGAGCTCAAAGCTTCACTGGTGTGGATGTTAGGAGGTTAGCCCTGTTGTTCTGGTCTCTCACAGGCAGTGATCTTCAGCCCCCCTGTGCCGTGGATCCTGTAATTGTTCTGGGTCTCTGAATGAGCATTGGGTCAGGACAAGGTATCCACAGCCTTCTGTGTTCCCTGCCGGGTCCAGTCAGGAGCACTGGGCCCGAACCACGGGCTGAACTCAGCTAGATTCACAGGGCCTGAACCGTCTGCCAAGCTCAGCTAGGGATTCTGGGCCCAAAATGTGCACAGGGTCCAGCCCGAATTTTTGGCTGGGACTGTGCACCAAGCTCTGCTAGGGCCTTTTGGCCCAAAGTGCGTGCTGTGGTCAGTTATTGACTGAGGGCCCGAACTGACCACCAATCTCAGCCAGGAATTCTGGATTCAAACTGTACACTGTGTCCAACCAGAGTCTTAGAGCTGGTGGAACCGAGCGCTCTGTTCAGCCTGCACCACAGCAGGAGAACTGCGGGTGCTCTGAGTTAGCACCAGTGGTGGAACCAAGTGCTCCGCCCAGACTATGTCACCACAGGGGAGCTGCCGCTGAGCTGAGGTGGTGCCTAGGATGGAACTGAGCACGCCACCAAGCCTGCGCCACAGGAGGAGAACTGCAGCTGCTCTGAGTTAGTGCCTGTGGTGGAGCCAAGTGCTCCGCCCAGACTGTGTCACCGCAGGGGAGTTGCCGCTGAGCTGAGGTGCTGCCTAGTGTGGAGCTGCGCGCTCAACTAAGCCTGCGCCACAGCAGGGGAGCTGTGGCCACGCTGAGTTAGTGCCTCGGACAGAATTGCTTGCTGGGCCGGGCCAGTACCCGGGACTCTGGGGCCGAACTGTCCGCCGCGTCCAGTCTGGGTCCGAAGGCTCCACACGACCCAAATCCTGCCCGTAGTCCCCTCTGCCGCAGCAACTCCCACCAGCCACCACACCAATCACCTCCACCGGAAGGCTATGAGCTGCAAACTTCAGCCACCGCTGCTGGTGCCGCTGGTGCTGCTGCCTTTGCCGCTGCCGCTCCCGCTCCGATCAGAGAAAATCCACACTCCTCCCGTGTGCAGGGGCACGCAGGTCCTCCGCAACCTGGTCCCTCCGAACCGTGGAGCACTCCTGCTGCCATGATGTTTGGACCTCGGTGTTCCTGGCTCAGAAATCTGTGCAATTCCCTGAATTGTTCATTGGAGCCTCCAAACACGGTCCACACTGCTTGCCGCCATCTTGGATCGGCCTGCTCGCCACCATTTTGGATCGGCAGGACTATTTTTCATAGAACTCATTAAAGGAAAAAACATTGGGATATTACAATCTTAAACATATACACCAAACACAGAAACACCCAGTTTCAAACAGAAACACTTGATTTAAAGACACAAGTTCATCCAAACACAGTGATAGTGTGTTATTTCTGCGCAGCACTGTGAACAAGAGCAGATCATGTGGGGGAAAAAAACAATACACAAAAACAAAACAAAAGCAAACTAAAAAACTAAGTACAGAAATTCTGGGGTTAAATGACATAATAAACTAAGTGAACCAATGTTTGACTGTGAGTCTTTTCATCTGATTGGATCAGCTGCTGGGTATAGCCTTTCAGAGGACAACTATACTAGCCTGAAGCATAGGGAGTCTTGTGGGAAAGTGCGGGGATGTATACAGGGACTGAAAGAGACAGGAACTCCACAAGAAAACAGAGCTAACTAACCAGGGCCCAGGGGTACTTGTGGAGACTGAAGCACCAACCAAGGACCATGCATTTACTGGACCTATGCCAACTATATATATGTACCTGGTGAATAGCTCAGGCATCATGTGGCTCCATAATAAGCGGAATAGGGCCTGTCTCTGATATGGAATCTGCTGCCTGCTGTTTAATCAGTACCCTCTGGTGGGGCTACCTTGCCAGGCCACCCTGCCTTGATTTGACATAACGAGATGTGGTGGGTGAGTAGGAGGGCCTTCCCTTTCTGAGGAATAGAGGGTGGAGGGTGGAGGAAGAGGGAGGGAGAATGGGACTAGGAGGGGAGGAGAGGAGGGACTATGACTGGGATGTAAAGTGAATAAATTAATTAATTAAAAGAATTTTAAAGGCCCAGTGAACAAATAGGTTTTGAATCTAAGCCATGACTAAAAAAAAAGCAAAAAACAAAAAACCCAAAACCAACCAATCAAACAAAAAACCATGAAAAAAAACCACACACACAAAATCCCAAAATTAAATATATTTCCAAATTACTCAACCAAAGCACTGAAGAATATCCGCTCATTGCAACATCTTACAGACTTTTTTCAAAATTGATATCACATCTGTGTTCTATGTGACCATTGTATATTAAAGCTAAATACCAGCAACAAATGTACACAGAAGGTACACAAATTTGTGGGACATTAATAACACGCTACTGAAGAAAAGGTGTGTGTAAGAAAAATCAGAAATAAGTTTAAAATTTTCTATTACTGAATAAACATGAAAATATTATGCTCCAAAATCTATGAGACCATGATAGCAGTCATACTGAAAAATTTATAGCATAATGTGGTGCATAGAATCCTGGAGTAATCTCAATTTAGTAACATAATTATTTACCTGAAAGATTTTAAAAAAGAAAAAAACCCAACACTACCCAAAGGATACAGATTGGAAGAGATAACCAAAATCAAGGGTAAAATCAATAAAAATGAAATGGGAAAATACCATAAATCAATGGAACAAAGACTTGATTCTTTTATAAAGGTTAACAAGATTGGCAAACCATTAGCCAAATTAACAAAGAGAAACACAGAGAATCCAAATTAATACACTTAGAGATGACAAGGAGACATTACAACAGATAATTTTGAAAGTCAGAGCATCATAAAGACATACTTTAAAAAATGTCTTTGTTGAATATATTTGGCTTCTTTCTCAAAAATCAAGTGACCAAATGTGTGTGGTTCATCTCTGGGTCTTCAGTTTGGTTCCATTGACCGACCAGCCTATTGTTGTGCCAGTACCATGTTGTTTTAATTACTGTTGCTCTATAGTACAGCGTGAGATTGTGTATGGAGATTTCGCCAGATGATCTTTTATTATATAGGATTGTTTTTGCTATTCTGAGCTTTTTGTTTCTCCATATGAAGTTGAGAATTGATCGTTCAATGTCTTCAAAATATTTTGTAGATAATTTGATAGGGATTGCATTGAATCTGTAAATTGCTTTTGGTAAGATGGCCATCTTTAATGTGTTAATTCTCCCAATTCATGAACAAGGGAGATCCTTCCATCTTCTGATGTCATCTTCAATCTCTTTCTTCAGAGATTTAAAGCTTTTTTCAAGCAGGTCTTTCACTTGCTTGGTTAGAGTTACTCCTAGATATGTTATATTGCTTGTGGCTATCATGAAAGGTGAAACTTTCCTAATTTCTTCCTCTGCATGTTTGTCATTTTTATATAGGAAAGCTGCTGGTCTAACTGGATGTCTACATGTAGAAAAATGCAATTAGACCCATATTTGTCACCATGTACAAAACTCAGGTCCAAGTGGATTAAAGACCTCAACATAAAACCAGAGACATTAAATCAGTTGTAGGAAAAAGTGGGGAAGAGCCTGAAACATATTGGCACAGGAGATAACTTCCTGAACAGAACACCAACAGCCCAGGCCCTAAGGTCAACAATTAATAAATGGGACCTCATGAGGCTCAGAACCTTCTGTAAGGCAGGAGACACTGTCAACAGAACAAAGTGACAACCTACAGATTGGGAAAAGATCTTCACCAACCCTACATCTGACAAAGGTCTAATATCCAAAATATATAAGGAAATCAAGAAATTAAACACCACCAAACCAAATAACCCAGCTGAGAAATGGGGCTCAGAACTAAACAGAGAATTCTCAACAGAGGAATAGCAAATGACTGAGAAACACTTAGAGAAATGTTCAGTGTCGTTAGTCATCAGAGAAATTCAAATCAAAACAACACTGATATTTCATCTTACACCCATCAGAATGGCTAAGATCAAAAATTCAAGTGACACCACATGCTGGCGAGGATGTGGAGAAAGAGGAACACTCTTTCATTGCTGGTGGGAATGCAAACTGGTATAATTACTTTGGAAATCTAGCTGACACTTTCTCAGAAAATGGGAATAGGGCTTTCTCAAGACCCAGCTATTGCACTTCTTGGAATATATCCAGTAAATGCTCCACCACACAACAGGGACATATGCTCACCCATGTTCATAGCAGCCTTATTCATAATAGCCAGAGCATGGAAACAGCCTAAGTGTCCCTCAGTAGAAGAGTAGATAAAGAAATAGTGGTACATTTATACTATGGAATACTACTCAGCTATTAAAAACAAGGAACTCCTGAAATTTGTGGACAAATGGATGGAACTAGAAATGATCATACTGAGTGAGTTAACCCAGAAGCAGAAAGAGTCAAATGATATATACTCACTTATATGTGGACACTAGCCCACAGGGCATGTCTCATGAAAGTCTTCACTTACCAGGAAAGTGGGTCAGAGGGGAGAACAGCCTATTGGAACTTTAGGTGAGAGAAGCCTGGGAGAATGGGGAAATAGAAGGATCCAGAGGGTCCTAGAAACCTACAAGAAGAACATTATGATGGGTGGATCTGGGCCCATGGGTCCTGCTCAAACTATGGCATCAGCCAAGGTCAATACGTGCAGTAAACTTCAAACCCATACCCAGATCTAGCCAGTGGACAGGACATTCTCCACATTTGAGTGGACAGTTGGGACTGACTTTCACATGAACTCTGGTGCCCCATATTTGACCATGTCCTCTTGATGGGGAGGCCTGGTGGCACTCAGAGGAAGGCTAGCAGGTTACTGTGAAGAGATTTCATACCCTATGAGCATATACAGGGGTAGGAGGTTCCCCTCAGTCACAGACATAGGAGAGGGGAGTAGCAGGAAAGTGGGAGGGAGGGAGGAATGGGAGGATACAAGGGATGTGCTAACAATTGAGATGTAATATGAATAAATTAATAAAATATTTTTAAAAATATGTCTTTAAACTGGGAAATCCTAAAGAAATGATTGTATTTCTAGACAAATACCAATACCTCTTATCAAACTAAATCAAGATGAAGATAATTAAGTATTCTTTCCTTTTCTTTACACATGTCCATTAATATTGACATTGTTCCATTCTTGATTATACAACCATTCCTAGGAGACACTGTTTCCCAGTAGATATTATGATATTTTAGCTCTTATAATCTCTACATTCCCTCTTCCATAATGTTTAGTTGGGCATGGTGGTACACTCCTTTAATCCCAGCGCTCTGGAAGAAGAAGGAACATCTCTGAAATTGAGGCCATCCTGGTCTACAAATAAAGTTCTAGAACATCCAGGGATGCATATAGAAACCTTGGAGAGAGAGAGAGAGAGAGAGAGAGAGAGAGAGAGAGAGAGAGAGAGAGAGAGAGAGAGAGAGAGAGAGAGAGAGAGAGAGAGAGAGAGAGAGAGAGAGAGACAGAGAGAGAGAGAGAGAGAGAGAGAGAGAGAGAGAGACAGAGAGAGAGAGAATGAGTAGTGAGTCAGTGAGGGCGAGAGAGTGCTCTGATTACAGGTGGTTTCAAATATCCAGCCATGACAGCTTTTGGTTGCCAATGATGTGATTGCCATTTCTTGTACCTTTATGCATATTTTTACCATGTTGGTAATTGCTGTGAATCATAGGTATCACAGCTAGGTAGGACCCTTTAATTGGTTCCCTTCCTTGGCAGTTTATGTAGTATTTTATGGAACCATGAAAGCTAGGCCACAGGAAAGGACTTTAAGATCATATCCATCTCAAATCATCTGAGTCCTGTGTCCTAACCTCTGAGAGGCAAGAAAGGGTGCATTAATATTCTATATTATTTGGGTATTAACAGACTACTCTTAAAAACCATTTGAAAGGAGGTTTCTTTTGCCTGATATTGAGTTTCTGATAGTCTTTGATTCTTGTCAGGAACACAATCAGAGAATACCTTAGCAGCCTTAAGATATATACTATAATTCAGATAAATAGAAAATAATATGGTTACTTAAGGGTTTACCAAACAATCTTGGTGTTATTAGTCCTTCTCCTTCTGTATTGACCTCTTTCCATCTTCCACAATTGGAACACCCTCATTATTTCATTTTCCACTTCATATTACCTGTATCCTGCAATTCCACTGCCAAATACCCCTCTCCAAATCTGGTCTCTTTATTTTCCATTTTTCTTGTTTTTCTATGTGGTATACTCACATGTGAGGATTTAAAGCTAGGAATCACAGATGGGAGAGAAGTTATGATGTTTGTTTTCCTGAATTGAAATTACCTCACTGAATTCAGATGTCTGCCCATTTACTTGAAAATTTCATAGTTTCATTTTTATTTATAGCTGAATAGTATTCCATTGTGCATAAAGATAGAATAGAATTTGAGGGAGGGTTTCAGCCCTAGACAAAGAACTACAGGTAACTAATTAGTTCCATAATAAGAATACACTTCTTTCAGGGGTGATCATCTTATTGTTTGCCCAATGCAGAATGATCATCTCAGAAACCATACACACACACAAACAACAACAACAAACCATACACACAAACAAACAACAACAACAACAAGTATTTTTGTTTTAACACCAATAAAGGAAAATGGACTTTCAAATTTGGAGATAGAAGGGATATTTAAAAACAAATAAATAAATACTAAGATATCTATAACATCCAGTGAGATAGACACAGTAACCAAAAATTCTCTCAGTAAAACAAACACAACCCTGGGGCAAGAAGGATTTAGTGTACAATTCTACCATATCTTCAAAGAAGTATCCCCACCAATGTTTCTCGAAATATAACCAGAAATAATATTTTCAAATTCCTTTTATGAAAGCAGTACTATTGCCTTAATACCAAAACCAATTCATCAGTTGCCTTATTGCTCTAGATAAGACCACAAGGAAAATAATAAAAAGTTATGGTGAATGGGGAATCTTGGTCTGTTTCTGATTTAAGTGAAATTGTTTTGAGTTTCTATCCATGTAATACAATGTTTGCTATAACCTGTCACTAAACTGCCTGTATTATGTTTAGTTATATCTGTTGTATGCATAATCTCTCCAGGATTTTTATAATGAAAGGGAATCTGACTTGATCATTGTACCTTTTTTGATGTGTTCATAATCTTGATTTGCAACTATTTTATTGAGAATTTTCACATTCATTTTCATAGTGGAAATTGGTCTATAATTATCTTTATTTGTTTGGTCTTTATGTGCTTTGTGCATCAGGGAAATTGGCCCTCATAAAATGATTTGGGAAATGCTCTCACCATTTAAACCAGCAACATGACTTCTCTGATCACATCTAAAGACCTTCTAGGTCTATGTGATCTGCTGGAATACAGACACACCCTTCATACATACCTTTAATCTCTAACAATGAAGGTAACATTAGTTGGTAGAAGGAAGCACCCATGTTTGAAAGTGATGTCTAATTGAGGGGCATAAGTGACAAATCAGAGAAAGATTTTACAGAATGAGTCAGAGATTAGATATTTCCTACTCTCACGAGGACAGAAAAAAGAAGCTACTTAAGAGCAGAGCAGTAGGCCAAGCATGGTGACACCCGCCTTTAATCCCAGCACTTGGGAGGCAGAGGCAGGTGGATTGCTGTGAGTTCAATGCTAGTCCGGTCTACAAAGCAAGTCCAGAGCAGCCAAGGTTAACACAGAGTGATCCTGTCTTGAAAAACCAAAAAGAAAAGTAATAATAATAATAAAATAAAACAGTGAAATAGACCTGCAATAGTAGAGTATGGTACAGGAGAGAGAGAGAGAGAGAGAGAGAGAGAGAGAGAGAGAGAGAGAGAGAGAGAGAGAGAGAGAGAGAGAGAGAGAGACAGACAGACAGACAGAGACAGAGACAGAGATAGAGAGACAGAGACAGAGAGAGAGAGACAGAGAGAGAGACAGACAGAGACAGACAGAGAGACAGACAGAGACAGAAAGAGAGACAGAGAGAAGAGGAGCCAGTACAGTAGTGTGGCTTAATACAGCTTAATACAGTAAAGAAGACAGTAGAATATACTTGAATTCAGTACAATACTGTACAGGCAGTTTTGTGAAGTACAGTTGAGTTGATGTAATTCCGTGCAGTTCAGTTCCTTAAGTTCAGAAGCAAAGCAATTCAGGAGAACCCAAGAGAACCCAGTTTGAATCCATCAGCTTGGAGAGGAGATATGAGCCAGAACAGCAGAACAGCTAGCAAGAGTTCTGAAGTACTAAAAAGGGCAAGGTGATTTAGCAGTAAGCCTCCAAGATGAGAATTATTCAGGAAAATAAAAGTTACATTTGCACTTTTGTTTTTATTTTGTGGAGTCATTTGAAGAGTATTGGCATTAGATCTTTGAAAGTGTGATAGAATTCTATAGTAAAACCATCTGCCCTTATTCTTTTCTTTGGTTGGGAGACTTTTCATACCAGTTTCTATTTAACTAGGAGTTACCGATCTGTTTAAATTGCTTATATGATTGTGATTTAAGTTTATTAAGTGGTATATATTGAAAAATATATATATATTTTTAGATTTTCCAATTTGCTGAAGTGCAGGTTTCGAAAATTCTTCGAATTCCCTCCATGTCTATTTCTATGCCCTCTTTCATTTCTAATTTTGATAGTCTTTACCTGACGTTTAGTTAATTTTGTTAAAGATTTGTTAATCTTCCTGATTCTCAAAGAACCAACTCTCTATTTCATTTGTTTCATGTATTTTTTCTATTTTATATATTCCAGCCCTGATTTTGACTGTTTTGTTACTGATATTGTCTTACTTTGCTATGCTATCTACTTCTTTGGGTATTAGTTCCTCTTTTTGTTCTAGGGTATTCAGGTTTCCTATTAAGTTACTAGTGTAAAAAGGAGTCTCTCTTTTAATCAGGCTCTTAGTGCTTCTTAACACATTATTCATTGTGTTCCACAAACTTGAGTATGTTTTATATTCATTTCCATTAATTCTAGAAAATATTTCATTTCTTCCTTATGTTCTATGAATACATCTTTTAAAATCAGTAGTGATGTTCTCAGTTTGTAAGCTTCTGTTGTTTATATTGTTGATGCTATCAAGCTTTAATACCATTGGTGGTGATGTGATAGAATGCAAGGAATTATATCAATTTTCTTGTATCTCTTGAGACATGCTCTGTGTCCAGTTTTGGAGAAAGTTTCATGAGATACTGAGAAAAAGGTATATTCTTTTATTATTGAGTGAAATATTCTGTCAATATCTGTATGTCAACTTGGTTTATAATTTTAGTTAGCACCAAGATTTCCCTTGTTAATTTTTGACTATGTAACTTGTCTATAAGGAAGAGAAGGGTATTGAAGTATCTTACACACAGTGTTTGAGGATACATATGTGATTTAAGCTGTAGTAGTGAGTTTTTTAAAAATGAATTTGGATGCCCCTGTATTTTGTGCATATATATATATAAGCAATTGCATTGTCCTTTGTTGAATTTTTGTTTTTGATGAATATATGGAATTCTTCCCTATCTTTTCTGACTATTGATGGTTTGAAACTTATATTTTTCAGATATTCTAATGGCCACAGAAGCTTGCTTCTTGGGTAAAAATCCCTTGGAATATATATTTTTCCATCCTTTCACCTTAAGTTGATGTCTATTTTGATGTTAAAGTGTGTTTCTTGGGTGCAAAAGAAGGAGGTTTCCTGTTGTTGGATCTTTGCTCATATGAGACTTTTTATTAGGTAATTGAGACAAATGATGTTGAGAGATGTTAATGATCAGTGCTTGTTGTTTTCTTTTATTTTGCTGTTGTGGTATTTCTGTGTATGGATGGCAATATGTGTGTTTCAATGTGTTTCTATACTTTTGACTGGATGCTCTGTAATTATGTATTCTTTATTTTCCTGGGTGTGGTTAACTTCTTTACATTAGAAATTTCATTTGAGTGCCTTCTGTAGGGCTCAGTTTGTAGATAGATATTGATTACATTTAGTTGTATCATAGAATGTCTTATTTTCTCCATCTATTGTTTTAAAAGCTTTGGTTGTTACTGTAGTCTGGTCTGGAATTTGTAGTATCTTACAGTCTGTTCAGGCCCTTTTCACTTTGATTATTATATGCTGAGGAAACTTTCTATTTTGGTCCAGTCTATTTTGGTGTTCTATGTGGTTTTTGTACCTTTGTAGGCACATATTTCTTTAAATTAGAAAAAAATTCTTTTGTGATTTGTTGAAAATATTTTCTGCACCTTTGACCTGGATTTCTTCTACTTTCTCTATTCCTGTGATTCTTTGATATTGGTTTTTCATAATGTCACATATTTTCTGAATATTTTGTGTCAGGATTTTCCTTCTTTCTTTCTCTCTCTTTCTTTCTTAGATTTAACATTTTCTGTAACAAACATATCTCTTTCTGCTATCCTGCTGTAAGTACCTGAGATTCTCACTTCAATGTCTTTCATTCTGTGAGTGAGGTTTGCCTCTGAAATTCCTGTTCAAATTTTTAAATTATTCATTTCTAGATTTCCTTCAGTTTGGGTTTCTCTACAGGTTCTGTTTAAGCTTTCAAGTCATGAACTGTTTTATCCATTTTCTTCCATTGTTGGTTTGTGTTTTTGTATATTTCTTTAAGAGATCCATTCATTTAATCTTTAAAGACCTTTATCACATTCACAAAGTTTCTTCTAAGGTCTTTTTCTAATGCTTTAGCTATGTTGCAATACTCTGGGTCTTACTGTGGTAGTGTTGCTGGGCTATAGTGAGATATTGTTGTGGCTATTGTTTATTGTCTTTTTACAATGGCATATAGGCATCTGCAGTTAAGAACATTATAGTCTATGTGCTGATATATTGTAGAGACTTTGGTGAGTGGGTTTTGTTCCTTGGTTTCTGTGCCTTCTCTCTTTCTTAGCAGAGTGTGTTGGCTGTGTGTTGATTGGTAGAACATTCTTTTGGGATTTTGATATGTGGGGCTACTGATGGTTCCAGGTAAAATGTGTTTCTAGGTATTAGGAGCTGACAGCTGGTAATGGGGATGGAGCAAAAGGTGGGATGTAAAAGGTCCCAAAGTAATGAGGAAAGTGGTGTGTTCTACCAGGCTTTGCTTAGTCCTGTAGGCATGGGGTCTGAGAATGAAGAAGAGCTGCATCCAGGGATCTGCTACAGACCTGGGGATGAACCTGGGTGATTAGACTTGGAAGAATAGAGAAAGAGGGGAAGATCCACAGCTAATCTACCTGCTTCTCTGGCTGGAATGACCTTCAGGGGGAGGTTGCCCCAGGGAATGTCTGTTGGGGTTAGGGGCTTGGAATGAAACCATGAGTAGGGGAAGAAAAGTTAGAAGGGAAGTTCTGTGTGATCCACTGGTTATAGTCATGGGGGAAAGAAGGCCATTGCAGGCTATCTTCTGTAGATATGGGACTGAAAGATTGGATTTAGAGAAATGGAGGGAGGAGTGAAGATCTACAGTTAGCCTACCTGTATCACTGGCCAAATTGTGTATTTTCAAAATGTTCAATGTCTTTAGCTATTATTGGAAATGAAAATTAAAACTACTATGAGATTTAATATTATATCAGTCAGAATAGCTAATGTTCAATGGACTACTGACAACAAATTCTTGTGTGGATTTGGGAAAAGCAGAAAACTTACTGAGTGCTAGTGAGTATGTAAACTGGTATAACAACTGTGTACATTACTTCACATGTTTCAGAAAAGGTTGAAAATAATTTATCACATTATTCCACAATTCTATTCTTAGACAAACACCCCAAAGACTCTGTATCTGATTACAGGCATACTAGCTCATGCCTGTTCATTGCAACAGTATTCAGAGTAGAAAGCACCTAAATTCTTATCAACTAATGAATGGATAATGAAACTATGGTATCTTTACTCAACGGAAAATTACCCAGATGCTAAGAAAAATAAAACTAGAAATTGCTGTGTGGGAGATTCCAAGATTGCGCCGACCAATAAGCCACGTATCTGATCTACTCCGTGGAGACCAGAGACATAAGTGGAGCAACAGATTGCTGGACTTTGAGAACTGTCAGTTACTGGGGCCCCAATGGCCGCAGACCAAACAGGGGGCCTACCCCCCTGGGACAAGCAACATCCCAGAGGTACTAAATGCATTCCCCAAACTCTGGAATGGAATCCACATGCAAAATGCGGCCTGTATATAAAGCACAGACTCGCTGTTTGGAGAGGGGACTTTCTGGAGTCCCCAGCCAGAGGAGTCTCAGTGAAGAGGGTGAATCTGCCCTAGGTCCTCCTTCCACACCACCCCAAACTGCGGAGGTCACCTGCCTTGGCGGAGTGGAAACACAGGTGGTGGGACCCAACAGAGACAGCTAAAGTGGGACTGCAGCTTGCTGGCCATCCAGGGCCCAACCTAACACCGATCACAGCGGACTGAGCCTGCAAACAGAGGCAATGAGAAATCAGCTTGGACTGCTTCCACAGACCTATCGGGAGACGTGGGTCTTGCCTAGAGCGATAGCTGAACATCATAGCACTGCGGGAAGACCTGGTTCCACGGGCTTCTGCCAGAGCTCCGCAACCCTATTGTTCCTACCCAGCCGCAAGGCACTGGCCCTGCACTCCCCGAACAAGAAAGCCTACCTAGGGCTCCTGACCTGAGCAAGGCAGGCACTCCCACATCATCGGGAGATGAGATGTGGATGGGTCGTGTTTGCAGTGTCTAGTTGCTGACCTAGAGCGTTAGTGGAGCGACATAGCTCGACGGGAAGATCTGGTTCTGCGGGCGACCGCCAGAGCTCTGCAACCCTAGTCTCACTAACCTCCCAGCTGCAAGGCTCTGGCCCTGCACTCCCGGAACGAGAGAGCCTAACTCGGGCGCCTGGCCTTGAGCAAGGCAGGCACTCTCACATTATTGGGAGATGAGACATGGGAGACATGGGTGGGTCGTGTTTGCAGTGTCTAATTGCTGACCTAAAGCGTTAGTGGAGCGACATAGCACAGCAAGAAGATCTGGTTCCGCAGGCGACCACCAGAGCTCTGCAACCCTAGTCTCACTAACCTCCCAACTGCAAGGCTCTGGCCCTGCACTCCCCGAACGAGAGAGCCTAGCTGGGCTCCTGGCCCCAACAAGGTAGGTACTCTCACATTATAGGGAGACAAAACATGGGTTTTGCTTGCAGTGTCTAATTGCTGACCAAGAGCAACCTTGATCCCTCCAGGAATATCGTTCTGGGAGAGGTTGGACACCGCTACAGGGTATAGAGACAGAACTAAAAGACAGCTGCACCCCCAGATGATCTGAACTACCTGGGGTGTTGACTACAAAGCCACAGGAAGGACAGGCAGCTGGGATCAACTTACACAAGCAGAACGTTTGTGTGCGGACCTTATTCTAGGTCCAAAAACTGATGATCTGAATTACAGCAGTAAAGTCCAAACAGATATCTACTCTGGCTGTCTAAGGCTGGAGCCAACGGTGCAGAGGAAAATCACCAGGAGTGAAACCGGATCACCTACCTGTTCCACGAAAATACTCCCTGATCCCCACAGGCAAGAGCACATGACCTATAATCAGTCATCAATTAACCACTCTCAACCAGCGAAGGTCACTACAAAATACCTTCCAGCATCAGAGCCATCAAAATGACAAGAGGACAGCGAAAGAACACTAACAAAAACCAAAACAGTTTGGCATCTCCTGATCCCAACATTCCCAATGAAAACAACCTAGAGAATCTAACAGCAATGGATAGGCAAGAAAATGACCTCAAGTCCTTAGTAAAGAAGATGATAATGTAAGAAACAAATAAAATCTGTAAACAAATGCAGGAGGAGGCAAACAAGAGGGCTGAAGAGTTAAAAGAGCCGTATAAAGAGGCACTTGAAGAATTTCAGAAAAATATAAATAACCAGATGATGGAAATCATTAAAACAGTCCAAGACATGAAGATAAAAATGGAAGCTATGATGCAGGAGCACACAGAAGAAAAACGTGATCAAGAGGCATCAAAGAAGAAAGCAAGCATCTCAGAGGTGGCCTTACCTAACAGATTGCAAGAAATGGAAGAACAAATATCGGGACTTAAAGACACAATCGCAGAACTGGAAACAACCATTCAGGGAAATGCTAAATCTGAAAAGTTCCTGATACAGAGCATTCAACAATTAAAAGACAACATGAAAAGATGAAACATGAGTATAATAGGGAGATGCATACGAGCATACAAGAGGCCTACAGAACACCAAATAGAATAGACCTGAAGAGAAAATCCTCCCTCTACATAATAATAACAACACAAAATATACAGAACAAGGAAAAAATATTGAAAGCGGCAAGAGAAAAAGGCCGAGTAACATATGAAGGCAAACCAGTCAGAATAACAACTGACTTCTCAGCAGAGACCATGAAAGTCAGAAGGGCCTGGACAGAGGTGCTGCAAACCCTAGGAGAACACAGATACCAGGCAAGACTACTATATCCAGCAAAATTATCAATAACCATTGATGGAGAAGACAAGATAGTCCATGAAAAAACCAAATTCAAACAGTACCTAGCCACAAATCCGGCTTTACAGAAGTTACTAGAAGGAAAACTCCACGCCAACTGGTCAAACTACAACCATAACTACATAGGAAATAGGTAACTATACCATTGCAAAAATCACAACCTCACAAAATCTCGACTGTTACAAATACCAAAAATGAAGGGACTTACCAATCACTGGTCATTAATATCTCTCAACGTCAATGGTCCCAATTCTCCAATAAAAAGACACAGACTAACGGAGTGGATGCATAAACATGACCCAACATTCTTCTGCATTCAAGAAACACACCTCAACCACAAGGACAGACATTGCTTCAGAGTAAAAGGCTGGGGAAAAATATTCCAAGCAAATGGTCACAAGAAACAAGCTGGGGTAGCCATTCTAACATTTAATAAAATGGACTTTTAACCAAACTTAATCAAAAGAGATGAGGATGGACACTTCGTACTCGTCAAAGGTAAGGTCAACCAAGAAGACATCACAATTTTGAACATCTATGCTCCGAATACAAGGGCTCCCACATTTGTTAAAGAGTTATTAACAAAGCTTGCCCCACTCATCGATACCCACACATTAATAATGGGAGATTTCAACACTCCTCTTTGACTCAAGGATAGGTCTTTGATTCAAAAACTAAGCCGGGAAATAACCTCATTAACCAATGTCATGAACCAAACACACAGAGAACAACTGACTAAAGTGTGCCCAGCCTCAACTGATACATATACAGTGCAACCCCTGCACCTGTGGCTCAACAGTCATTGCAGAAGAGAGGGTGGACAGTTAGAGCCAGATGACCAGGAAGTGTGACAAGAGTTTGTGTGCTCTAGATATCACTGTAAAATCTCAACAGTATGGTTGCCTAGACAAGAAATGAATAGGGGATTCCAAGATGGCATCGACCAGTATACACCATAGCTGATCTACTCCGAGGAGACCAGGGAAGTGAAGGGAGCCACAGAATGCTGGATTTGAGAACTGTAGGTGAGTGGGGCCCCAAACTCCGCAGACCACCAGTGGATCTAACCCCAGGACAAGCAACAGTCCGGAGGTGCTAAACGCACTCCCCAATACCTTTTTCTCAGCTTCCCATGGAACCTTCTGTAAAATTAATCACATAGTTGGTCACGAAGCAAACCTTAACAGATAAAAGAAGATTGAAATAATACCTTGTATCTTATCAGATCACCATGGTCTAATGCTGGACTTCAGCAACAACAGAAATAACATAAAGCATATTAACATGTGGAAACTAAACAACTTTCTACTTAATGACACATGGGTCACGGAAGAAATAAGGGAAGAAATAAAAGACTTCCTGAAATTCAATGAAAATGATGGAACAACATACCCAAATTTGTGGGACACATTGAAAGCTGTGCTAAGAGGAAAATTCATAGCACTAAGTGCCTTTAAAAAGAAAAAGGAATCATCCCACATAAACAACCTAACAACACATCTGGAAGCTCTAGAAAAAAAAGAAGCAGAAACACCCAAGAGGAGTAGACGCCTAGAAATAAACTCAGGGCTGAAATCAATAAATTAGAAACAAAGAGAACAATCCAAAGAATCAACAAAACCAAGAGCTGGTTCTTTGAGAAAATTAACAAGATAGACAAACCGTTAGCCAATCTAACTAAAAGACAGAGAAACACTATCCAAATTAACAAAATCAGAAATGAAAATAACAACAGACACCGAAGAAATACAAAGAATCGTAAGAACCTACTTTAAAAGCATTTATGCCACAAAATTCGAAAATTTAACGGAAATGGACAAATTTCTCGACCGATTCCATTTGCCAAAACTGAACCAAGACCAGATAAACAAATTAAATAGCCCTATTTTGCCTATAGAAATAGAAGCAACCATTGCTAGTCTCCCAACCAAAAAAGCCCAGGGCCAGATGGTTTCAATTCAGAATTCTACCAGTCCTTCAAAGAGGAGCTAATACCGATACTTTTCAAGCTATTCCGAAAGATAGAAATGGACAGAATATTACCAAATTCCTTCTATGAGGCCACAGTCACATTGATACCTAAACCTCACAAAGATCCAATATAAAAAGAGAATTTCAGACCAATTTCTCTTATGAACATTGATGCAAAAATACTCAACAAAATACTCGCAAAGCGAATACAACAGCATATCAAAGACATCATTCACCATGACCAGGTAGGATTCATTCCAGGCATGCAGGGATGGTTTAACATATGGAAATCCATCAATGTAATCTATCATATAAACAAACTGAAAGAGAAAAACCACATAATCATCTCTTTAGATGCAGAAAAAGCATTTGACAAAATCCAACACCCATTTATGTTCAAAGTTCTGGAGAGATCAGGAATACAAGACACTTATCTAAACATAATAAAGGCTATATACAGCAAACCAACAGCCAACATTAAATTAAATGGAGAGATACTCAAGGAAATCCCTTTAAAATCGGGAAGCAGACAAGGCTGCCCTCTGTCCCTATATCTCTTCAATATAGTTCTTGAAGTTCTAGCCAGAGCATTAAGGCATCAAAAGGAGATCAAGGGGATCCAAATGGGAAAGGAAGAAGTTAAATTATCCCTATTTGCAGATGATATGATAGTGTATATAAGTGACCCACAAAATTCCACCAGAGAACTCTTACAGCTGATAAACACTTCAGCAAGTTGGCAGGATAAAAAATAAACTCAAAAAAGTCAGTAGCTTTCCTGTATACAAATGACAAACAGGCAGAGGAAGAAATTAGAAAAACTACTCCCTTCACAATAGCCACAAACAATATAAAATATCTAGGAGTAACTCTAACCAAGGAAGTGAAGGACTTATTTGAAAAAACCTTCAAACCTCTGAAGAAAGATATTGAAGATGACATGAGAAGATGGATGGATTTACCTTGTTCGTGGATTGGGAGAATCAACATAGTAAAATTGGCCATCTTACCAAAAGCAATTTACAGATTCAATGCAATCCCTATCAAAATACCCACAAAATATTTTGAAGATATTGAGAGATCAATTCTCAAATTCATATGGAGAAATAAAAAAACCGGAATAGCAAAAACAATCCTATACAATAAAAGATCCTCTGGAGGAATACCTGATCTCAAGCTGTACTACAGAGCAACAGTAATTAAAACAGCATGATACTGGCAAAAGAAATAGGCCGGTGGATCAATGGAATCGAATTGAAGATCCAGAGATGAATCCACACACATTTGCTCACTTGATTTTTGACAAAGAAGCCAAAGTTATTCAATGGAAAACTGATAGCATCTTCAACAAATGGTGCTGGTCTAACTGGATGTCTACATGTAGAAAAATGCAATTAGAACCTTATTTGTCACCATGCACAAAACTCAAGTCCAAGTGGATTAAATACCTCAACTTAAAACCAGAGACATTAATTCAGTTAGAGGAAAAAGTGGGGAAGAGCCTGGGACACATAGGCACAGGAAACAATTTCCTGAACAGTACACCAACAGCCCAGGCCTTAATGTCAACAATTAATAAATGGGACCTCATGAGGCTGAGAAGCTTCTGTAAAGCAGGAGACACTGTCAGTAGAACTAAGCGACAGCCTACAGACTGGAAAAAGGTCTTCACCAACCCTTCATCTGACAAAGGTTTAATATTCAAAATATATAAAGAACTCAAGAAATTAGACACCACAAAACCAAACAACCCAATTGAGAAATGGGGCTTGGAACTTAACAGAGAATTCTCAACAGAGGAATATCAAATGGCTGAGAAACACTTAAAGAAATGCTCATCCTCGTTAGTCATCAGAGAAATGCAAATCAAAATGACACTGAGATTCCATCTTACACCCATCAGAATGGCTAAGATCAAAAACTTAAATGACACCACATGTTGGCGAGGATGTGGAGAGAGAGGAACACTCCTTCATTGCTGGTGGGAACGCAAACTAGTACAACCACTTTGGAAAGTTATCTGGCACTTTCTCAAAAAAAAAATGGGAATAGGGCTTCCTCAAGACCCAGCTATCCCACTCCTTGGAATAGACCCAGAAAATGCCCTACCATACAACAGGGACATATGCTCAACCATGTTCATAGCTGCTTTATACATAATAGCCAAAACATGGTAACAGCCTAAGTGTCCCTCAGTAGAAGAATGGACTAAGAAACTGTGGTACATTTACACTATGGAATACTACTCAGCTATTAAAAACAAGGAATTCCCGAAATTTGTGGACAAATGGATTGATCTAGAAATTATCATAATGAGTGAGTTCAACCAGAAGCAAAAAGAGACAAATGGTATATACTCACTTATATCAAAACACTAGTCCAACGGATACGTACCATGAAAAACTTTACTTACCAAGAAAGTGGGTCAGAGGAGAGGACATCCTATTGAGACTTTAGGCGAGAGTAGCATGGAAGAATAGGGAAATAATAGGACCCACAGGATCCTGGAAACCTACAAGAAGAACTTTAAGACAGGCAGATCTGGGTCCTGGGGTCCTCCTCAAACTAAGGCACCAACCAAGGAGAATATAGGCATTAAGCTTTGAACCCCTACCAAGACCTAGCTGATGAACATGATATTTTCCACTGTTGAGTGGAAAGTGAGATCTGACTCGCACACGAACTCTGGTGCCCCTTTTCTGACCATGTCCCCTGGATGGGGAGGCCTGGCGGCACTCGGCGGAAGGATAGCAAGTTACCATGAAGACTCGATATTCTAAGAGCATATATAGGGGGAGGAGGTCTCCCTCAATCACAGACATAGGGGAGGGGAGAAGGGGGGAAGTGGGAGGGAGGGAAGAATGGGAGGAAACAGGGGAAGGGCTAACAATCGAGATGTAATATGAATAAAATAATAAAATGAAAAAAAAAAAGAAATTGCTGTGTAAATCAAATGAGCAGCAAATAATCATTCTCAGTTAAGTAACCCAGGCCCTACAATTTGTGAATATTTTCTCTCATTTGTGCATATTAGCTTTAGTTCTCTATGTATATTTGTTTCCTTTGAAATTTTCACAAAAGTAAGAACATTCTTAAAGTTTACTGGGAAGTATTTTACATGGAGGGGGGAATATAAAGTCCTTGAATAAGATTTTGAAGTCAAAGACATTGAAAGAACAATTTTCAACTTCATATGGAAAAACAAAAAACCCAGAATAGCTAAAATAATCCAATAAAATAAAAGACCCTCAGGAGGAATCTCGATACCCTATCTCAAGCTGTACTATAGAGCAATAGTAATTAAAACATCATGGTACCGGCACAGCAATAGGCTGGTTGATCAATGGAATCGAATCAAACACACAAGAATGAATCCACACATATATAGTTACTTGATTTTTGACAAAGAAGCCAAATCCATTCAATGGAAAAATGATAGCATCTTCAACAAATGGTGCTGGTCTAACTGGATGTCTACATGTAGAAAAATGCAATTAGACCCATATTTGCCACCATGCACAAAACTCAGGTCCAAGTGTATTAAAGACCTCAACATAAAACCAGAGACACAAAATCAGTTAGAAGAAAAAGTGGGGAAGAGCCTGGAACACATTGGCACAAGAGACAACTTCCTGAACAGAACACCAACAACCCAGGCCTTAAGGTCAACAACTAACAAATGGGACCTCATGAGGCTCAGAAGCTTCTGTAATGCAGGAGACTCTGTCAACAGAACAAGGCAACAGCCTACAGACATGGAAAAGATCTTCACCGACCCTACATCTGACAAAGGTCTAATATCCAAAATACATAAAGAACTCAAGAAATTAAACACCACCAAACCAAATAACCCAGTTGAGAAATGGGGCTCAGAACTAAACAGAGAATTCTCAACAGAGGAATATCAAATGGCTGAGAAACACTTAAAGAAATGCTCAACATCTTTAATCATCAGAGAAATACAAATCAAAATGACTTTGAGATTCCATTTTACACCCATCAGAATGGCTAAGATGAAAAATTCAAGTGACACCACATACTAGTGAGGATGTGGAGAAAGAGGAACATTCCTTTATTGTTAATGGGAATGCAAACTTGTACAACCGCTTTGGAAATCTATCTTGCACTTGCTCAGAAAACTGGGAATATGGCTTCCTCAAGACCCAGCTATTCCACTTCTTGGAATACACCCAGAAAATGCTCCAGCACACAACAAGGACATATGCTCAATCATGTTCATAGCAGCCTTATTCATAATAGCCAGAACCTGGAAATAGCTGAAATGTCCCTCAGTTGAAGAATGGATAAAGGAACAGTGGTACATTTACACTATGGATTACTACTCAGCTTGTAGAAACAAGAAAATCCCAAAATTTGTGGACAAATGGATAGAACTAGAAATTATCATAATGAGTGAGTTAACCCAGAATCAGAAAGAATCACATGGTATATACTCACATATAATTGGGCACTAGCCCAAAAGGTATGTCCCAGAAATGTCTTCACTTACCAAGAGATTGGGATAGATTGAGGACATCCTACTGAGACCCTAGGTGAGAGAAAAATAGGAGATGGGGAAATAAAAGGACCCAGAGGGTCCTAGAAACCTACAAGAAAAACATCTTGACAGGTGGATCGGGGCCCAGGTGCATCTGCTCAAACTATTGCACTAACCAAGGACAATACAACCCCTACTCTGATCTACCCAATGGACAAGACATGCTCCATATTTGTGTGGAGAGCAGAGACTGGCTCTGACATGAACTCTGGTGTCCCATATTTGACCACTTCCCCTTGGTGGGGAGGCATGATAGCACTCAAAGAAAGAATAAACAGGCTACCAAGATGAGACTTGATAGCCTATGACCATATAATGGATGAAGAGGTCCCCCTCGGTAATAGACCTAGGGGAGGGGAATAGGGTGAAAGTGGGAAGGAAGGAGGAATAGGAGGATACAAGGGATGGGATAACAATTGAGTTGTAATCTGAATAAGTTAATAAAATTAAAATAAAAAATCTTTGAAGTCAAATTATAGAACATAAAGGGTTAAATTGGGATGGAAGAGTAGAAAAGTCAGACTAGGGGGTGGGTAAATAACATTGATGACTTTGAAAAGTCATGTGGGTGTATGGAATCCTACTAGTGTAGAAACTTCCTAAAATAAATATATTAAAAATTATATATATAAAAATTTAAAATAGAGTTATTTTTAGTGCCTCTTCTAGACACCAGATGTTTAACAAATAAAAGACTCAGTCTCAGTCATGGGTTGTACATTTTGGACTTATTATCCAGTGAGTTTGGGAAGACCCCTTAACATTACATGGTAATGACAATGCTCCTGGTTCTCCTCCAGAGCATGATGTTAAGACTCTGCTGCTGAAGAGATCAAATACTTGAGTAATAGAACATGAAGAAACCAAGATCATACTGGCTTAGACACATCATCACTACAGGCTACCTTTCATAAATCTTGAAGGTGATATGCACATTCCTGTAGAAGAGAAGTGACCATGAGCCATACTCAATTGTGAGCCCTGTGACCTACAATTTTACCAGACCTCACTAGATGTGTCACCTGGTATCAAAGTGGCATGAATGTGATGGAAGTAACTAACCACTTTCTTATTATGCTTAAGTGTCATTCTATGAGATAAAACCAACATTAGCATTGTTATTGGGCTATGAACCTGTGGCTAGACATATCATAGTTCCTAGTGGAGACACTAATTTTATTAGTAGTGGATAAAATAGTAAACTAAGTCTGCATCACTTATCATTATACCCATAAATTAAGACACCTCTCAACTCCCACCAGAAAAAAATTCTATTTGTAGGAAATGGTGATTAACACAGAGACTCACTGATGCCCAAGGTGCAGAGGATAAAAGGAAGCAGAATGTTCATCACTAATGGGAATATTTATACTTCAGCCCCTCCTCTAAATATTCAGCAATTATTGTGGAAAATAGCAGGAATTGTATAAGAGCCAGAAATGCTGGAAAGAATGTCTTCTGGACACAGCAGGGAAATGGAACATATAAACATAAAGCAGCTCATGAGAAAGTGCAAAGACCTCTCCAGCCCAATCCCAACCAAATTTAAGTATGGTACATGGATTGGGACATAAAGTTCTATTTGTATCCATCGAGCTATTATTGTTAGCTTCTGGGAAGGGGAGTTTCAGTATTCTCCCAGAGTGTAGACCCTGGCATTTCAACCACATTCAACCCAAAAGCCACATGTGCACCATACAGTGGTGGCACATGCCTTTAATCCAAGCACTTGGGAGAAAGAGTCAGGTGAATTTCTGTGATTTTGAGGCCAGCTTAGGCTGTCCAGGGCTACCCAGAGAGACCCTTGTCTTGAAGTTGCCCCCCCCCCAAACAACATGGATAATGATGTTTGGATAACACAAATTGTCCTGGATGAAAGAAAAAAAGACAGAAAGTTGGGAGGAAGTGTGGCTGGATCTGGGAAGAGGTGGAAGAAAGAGATGGTTGAAAGAAGGTGAATATGATCAACATCAACTGTAAAAAATTTTGAATGCAGGAATAAAAATTATTAAATGGAAATGAAAAAGAGAAAATGGGTACTGAAAGGAGAGTTAGCAAGCCTTCTCAAAGTACAAATATCTGTTTTCTTTGAACTTCTCTTCATCATTAAAGTATAACCGTTATTGAAGATGTGATAACACTAGATGAGACATTTATTTTGCATGTAAAATACAAAGGAGTCTTTTAAGAGAAAATTATGTCACTCTAAGAGAAGAGAGGGTCAGCCATACAAAATTAGCTTAACAAGAATGTATCAAGTGGAGAGAAAGAATGATAATGAATTCAGCACAGAGGATGTCAGTTGTATTTTTACATCCTCCAGATTTCATACACTAATTTCTAAGCTCTTGTGGGAGGAAATTGTGAGGAAAAATGAACTAGATATTTCCATGGAAACCTCTAAAGAAACAAGAATACGAGGTATGACAATATGTATCAAAACAGGGTATATATTGTCGGCTTACTTACATCTTGACTTGTGTATGTCTAGTGTATCTTACCAGAAGAAGTAGAAATAGAAACTCCATTTTCTATTAAAGACTCAATGACATATATATTTGTAAAATCAAAGCTTCTTCTGTGACAGATACTATATGCAAAGCATTTTGTGGCTCTTCTCATTGACTCAACAGAATAATTACATAAGTTAGTTGCTTTGTTAGCAATTATTAAACCGAGGCCCATAGAAATACAAAGATATATAACCAAGGTCAAAAAGTAACATGTTTAAATCAATATATTTATTTCTTTTATATTATTGGCATATTTAAATAGCACAAATTATTGAGCATCATCATGATATTTTATATATGCATAAAATATGCTTTGATTTATGGCTCATTTTCTTCCACTGCCAATTCCTCCCTATTTAGTCTCATTCATTTTGCTACATGAATCCTTACTCCATTCTTATTTATTTATCTACTTTAATTAGCATAAAATTATTGGGTTTTCTTATGACATTTTCAAACAAAATTTCTTGATTATTCTCTACTCATTACCTCTATACCCCTATACAACCTGGTAAGAACTCCTCTTCAATGAATCACGAATATTTGTATACAAGTATAATACTAAAATGTGGATAAGTGTTTCAGGGAAACATCTGATATTTCCCTGACATTTACCAGTGTAATATCCTGGTAATGTTGCAGACTAAATGAATTTTATAGGCTTACATCATGCCTCTCATTTTTCTGATTCCTGTATTGCAGAACTTTTCACAGAGTTCTAAAAGTTGATCAAGGAAACTCATGAAGCGTGTTCAAGATATCCAAAAGGCACACATGTCAATCTAGTCACAGAGTAAGGTTTCTCCTTGTTATTAAACAAAATTATATGGCCTCTAAACAGCTTCCAAGGCAATGCTGATGTCTGGTTCAAAATCTTCTGCAAAGCCATTTTTAAGATTTTTAAAAATATAGTAACTATTGGAAGAGAGAAAATGACAACCGTCTTCCATGAAACACAGCTCCCACATAGACATATGCATAGAAGGATTCTGATGACCTTGCTGCAGCAGTCAGCCATGATCTTGCCCTTCTGGACTGGGAAGCCTGGTAACAAGCCCCTACCTTTTTGCAAAATGTAGTTGTAGGAGACTATACGGAAAAACTTGAAGGTAAAGTAATGCTCAGGTGAAGGCCTTGAATGGGCACAAAAAGTAGACGCTGGATGAAGTAGTCAGTTACAACCAACAAGTATGAGGTAGATGGCATTGATGATGAGAGAAAAGAGAAACACAACCTGAGCCACTAGCATATTATTCTATTGACCAGTAAGAACCAATACTGAGGAAGACACTGAAGCCTTGTTCCAGAAAGAATGTTGGTTCTGCATCCTCAGATGATATGCCTATACAATGTTATGCTTCACCCCCTACAGTGGCTCCAGTATAATTACACTGTCCTCATTGAAGGCTATACCCTTCAATGTAGCTCAGAAATATATGGTGGCTCTTAAGGAAACTGATATAATGTGAAGCTGTCTGTCACTGCCATCCACATGAGAAAACACAACAAAAATTACTATGATTAAATAGATGCACTTCTCTCTATTTTTTTCTTTTCTCCTGATAGTTTCCCTTCTGTTTTCATGACTGATATGATCGATTGTGTAATGTGTAAACATATCACATACACAAAAATATCACATAGTCACACATGTATTCAAAATAATGAACTAACAAAAGTTGTTATTATGGGAGCAAAATGTGGATGTGCACCAGATAAACTACATTAGTATTCCAGCACAGATGGTGAAGAAATCATGGGATCTGACTTCTCAGCAGAGAGATATTGCCATATAATAGCTACTGGACAAGGGCTTGTCATTGTCTTAAGTGAGGTGCCCGAGTTTCAGTGGTTATTTTCACACCCATGCCCTAGTAAACAGATATGATTAAACTTACTGGAAGACAAGGCAAAAACATAAGCAAAATGACATAATAGGAGAGAAACGTGTTGAGGGGGGATGGCATCTGTAAGGTAATTACAGCAGGTAGTGTTGTGAGTGTGACTAGAATGTATTATATGCATGTATTCAACTATCAATGAATAATTGGCTTTTTAAAAGAAATAAAAGTTAGGAGAAATTTTCTGGCTATTCTGTAGAAGATAAATTGGCTCCTAGGTTGTATAATCTAATAAGTTCATATATAGAAAGGGTGATTTAACTGTTGAAGGTGCAAAGAATAGATGATGGTTGAATTTTTTCCCCAAGTGGGGCATTTATACCAGTCCTGTATGGCTCGGGGAATATCTTAGACTAGTGAGATGAATGAATATAAGAGCTGGAAGATAGGGAGAAGAGCTGAAAAAGGTTATCTCCTTGGTAAGCTACTGCCATTGCAATTGTGATCTCATAGCTAGCAACAGCTATAATTTCATGTATAAGATTGAGCCTGCCATGAATGAGGGGGGACTATAAAGATTATGTAACATCTCCTGACCTTTGGGATGAGAATAGTTATTGTCTTAAATTGTATATTCACAGGTAAGTCCACTAACTACAATGCTGCCATGATTACGATTAATCAGTCAAGAGAAAAACAACAACAACAAAGCATCTACATGAGAAAGGGTGGAGGAGGAATGTTAACAGATGTGAGAGTGAGATATAAGAATACTGTATATATAAGAGAGTAACAAAATACATACTATGTTTGCACAATATTGCGAAAAATAAATTTAACAAAAGATTTAAAAGGAAGAATGGGAAAGGAATAGGTGACACAGAAGGATTTGGGAGAGGTGAATGTAGGGTGGAAATTATGTAAATACACTGTTTATGGATGAAATTCTAATAAAATAGATGTTGGAAATAACTTAAAAATTTAAAAATATTAAAAAAATGTACCTCATGTAAAATAGCACTTATTTAGCTGTCCTCATTTATAGTTTATATTTTAATAATATTCAATTTTTAAAATTTTGATTATACAAAATTGTATTAAAATATGGCATTAAAATCAATAAAAATGATTTTGCCTTCAACCAAAAAAGTGTTACATAAAAAAGGAAGAAAAGTGATGGCATTTGACCAGGGCTGGGAAAGAATTAAGTGGATTCCCACACATTCAGATATACATATATAATAAAATATAAATATATTTATATAAAATATAAAGATATATTCCTATAAGATATATGAATATAAAATACACATTATAAAATATCGTTTAATATGTAATATGCATATGTAATATACATATATATATATATGGAATCAGGATGATGAATAAGACAAGAAATATAGTAATGGTAAAATAGGAGGATAACAAATAATATTTGTAAATTATTTCCAATTCATATTACATTTCAGAAATAATATTCAGTTTAGTGTGTATTACCTCATTTAATTTTCAAAATAACCTTTGGAGACAGCTTAATATTATTATTACCTCACAACTGGGGAGAGAATGGAGTGTATGTTAATGAGGCCTCATTCATGTTAAATCCTGGTTTAGAATCCCAGCCATTTCAAGATCCAGACCCAGACCATTTGCATCTAGACATAACCTATGCTCTAAATCTCTGCAGTATAATTTTTACAATAAATATTGAAAGATCATGCCAGATATTGAAATGCAGGAGAAAAGATTTTGTGCTCAATTGTGTTGTCTTTTGTTAAATTTCTGTCTCTAAAATTCACTAGCCTTATATGGCTTAGGTAAATTAATTGATTTATCTGATTTTTTTGTTTCTATTTTGTAAAGTAGAGATAATAAAATAAACTCCTATAATACACAGGACCTATTAGAGATATTAGCTTGAAATATTCATTGAAGGTAGTTGTTAAAACTCACCATATAATTCACATGAGATGATGGGATAATTCAGGGAAAAGGAATTAATTTCCTTCAATTGCTGCTGTATGGGCTATAAGGTCATGTGGTAAGGAGGCTGAGAAAGAACTGTGGAGAATATGCTAAGAATGACTTGGATCGAACTTGAAATATATAACTTTTAGTCTACTTGTTACAAAGGACTCTCTAGGGAAAACATAGTTTCAAAGGGAAATTGTAAGAAGTGTGTTTGGGGTTGGTCGGATGATATGTGCTCTGATGTTAATTACTGGCTCCTAAGGTCTAGTTGCTGCCCAGATGAGCACATTCTCACACTTGCCATTGTTGTGTAAACCTTGCCTAAGAAATTATTCCTGTTTGACCAATAAAAAGCTGATACCTGGGCAGGGCCAAAGGAAGGTTGTTGCAGTTAATTCACCAGTATGGCCTAATAATGCTTATTATTAGGCGTATAATTATTATTACAGCAGTATTTTTAACCCATTAGCAATCAATCAAGACACAGACCCCTGTTATATTTTTAAATAGCCTGAGTTAACCTATGCAGGGGCAATATTGATCTCATAAACTACTTCCCGTAGTGGGACAGGTATGGGATACCTGCCCCAATCCCATGACATCTGCTTCTGATAATTTCTATCAAGATATCTCTCATCCATAATCCCAAATATGTGCAAATTATCATCATCTGGGCCAAGTCTCCACCCATGCCTCCATGCCAGCCATGTGTTTCTCTTCCACCTAAGCCATCATGGTGCAGCCTCCTTCTTCTCTCCTCTACTCCAGTCTCCTTTCCTCCCAAAGTTCTCTCTGTCTCTCCAAGTCCTGGAACCTTAGTCACACCTATCCCATTTGCCATGCACAGGTGTGATGACCTTTTATTGGCCAAATAGGTTAGGCTCTTAAACAAAGAGAGCCAAGAAAGCAAGCAATAATTAGCATCAAAATGTATCAGACCAACCTCCAACAATTCCCCTTTTCTGTCTAAATAAAAAGGCCCTTCTTTTTATATTCAGTAGGAACAATTATGAAAAATTATAAAAAACAATAGATAAGACTTATATACATAATGTCTAATCAAAAGATATTTGTCAACCTCGAAGAAAGATTATCTATTCTACCTTGGTGAGTCTAAAGTTTTGAACCTAAATCCATATCTATTAAGCTCATATCTATCAGTCTTAAATATTTATCTAGAACTAAAAGGATCTTCTTAACTCCTAAACAACTAAGTTTAATTTTTAAAACTATCTGATATTCAACCCTATCAGAGACTTGAGAAGGAATAAACTTAATTATCTGAGTAAACAGGAAGTACAGGTTAGCAGCTTACAAAATGAGAAAAAATGACAGACAGTTTGCTGTCTGAACAGCCACCCAAAACTCTCTCTAACTTTGCAGCATCATCTTCAACCTTCTGGCCCTGTATATTTGACAGACATATTTGTGAGGCAGGAACTATTGAGGACTTGCTTACCCTGTCTTGTCTTGGCAGAGTTTAACCATCGACTCTACCTGCATCCAAGCCACCCATTTTTAGGCAGCATTCTGTCTGTGGGAAATATGACATTTTTGTCCAGTTGCTGATTTGCCATTCCTACAAGGAGTTTCTTCAATGCTCATCGTCTTTGAGGTAGGCTGGGTGTTGCCAGGAGTTAATCTGTCTTGTTGTCAAAGAATCCTTAAAATAATAAAAAAAAATCTTTAAATGCCATATTCTGTAGGTCTTTGAGGTCTATCTATAGAATTATATCTGTTAGACCTAGAATGTATATTCCTGTACTTGACATGACCATGAGTTGATCAACTAACAATTGACTTGTATTACTTAATTATTCTAAACAGCTTTCAATAGCATTACCAGAGTATTGGAAGTAAACCATGTATTAATTGAGTTGTATATGTACAATACCTCATATTAGAGTAGAATGTAATGTGTGAAGAATAATATTAAATTTAAATTATACTTCAATGTATCAAAAGTAAACCTAATTTGTATTAATATATAAAATTCTATATCAATGAATTAAAATTAACCTTATTCATGAGTAACAATTAAGGCCTTAAGTTGAGGAATAGATTCAATAATCTACTGTTTGTCCTATTATCCCTACATATTTCAATATTCCCTTCTTTCTTTTCAACCCCTTTCTCCATACCTAAGAAAGAAAGATAAAGGAAAAGAGAGAAATCCCTGAGTCTAACCTCATTTTCTCTCTGAATAAGACCAACAACAACTTATAACCAATTCCCAATGACAATAAACATCCGTAGCCCAAGAAAGCAAACAAAAACCTACCCAACCCCCTTAATGGAAATGGGGTGTCTTTCTCCTAAAGTTTCTTCCGGCTGATTTGGGACAAATAATACCTATGTCTGGGCACAAATAAAATTGGCAAAAATGGTTGAACAAGCTAGGAATAGTATTTGTGGTCTATTCTCTAAAGTTTGAGAAATTCCAGGCTTAATATAAGTCCTGTGTGGGACAGTCTGAAATGCTGGACCAATTGGAATCAGGAGCCTTCTTTGATGCTTTCCTCTTCTCATGAGGAACAGTAACCAAAGCACTTGGAGCTAGAACATGAATGATGCAGTATGTCAGCATCTCAGCATGCTGGAGGAATGAGTCTTGTCAGGTCTGATCCAGCATTGGTGTCTGGTTCTTTTGTTCTGAAAACATAATTTCTCATAAGCATTATACAGTCCTAAAACTATGAATGTATTAGGTGTGCAAGATGCACAAAACAATTAAGGCTGGTTCTCTGTTCTTTGTATGAGCATAAGAAAGACATCTATAAATTTTCATGTAATACAAAAAATGGCATCTAAAAATAATGATCATAATGAGTGAGTTAACTCAGAAGCAGAATGATTCACATGGTATATACTCACTTATAATTGGATACTAGCCCAAGAGGCATGTCCCATGATAGTCTTCACTTACCAGGAGATTGAGGTAGATGTGAGGACATCCTATTGGGACTCTAGGTGAGAGACGTATGGGAGAATGGGGAAATAGAAGGATCCAGAAGGTCCTAGAAACTTACAAGAAGAACATCATGATGAGCGGATCTGGGCCCAGGGGTTCTGCTTGAACTACTGCACCAACCAAGGACAATGCATGCAGTAAACATCGAACCCCTACTCAGATCTAGCCAATGAACAGGCCATTATCCACAGTTGTGTGGAGAGAGGAGACCAACCCTAACATGAACTCTGGTGCCCCATATTTGACCACTTTCCCTTGGTGAGGGGGCCTGGTGGCACTCAGAGAAAGGATGAGCAGGCTACCAAGATGAGACTTGAGAGGCTGTGACTATATAATGGAGGAGGAGGGCCCACTCAGTCACAGACACAGGGGAGGGGAATAGTGTGAAAGCAGGAAGGAGGGAGGAACAGGGGGATACAAGGGATGGGATAACAATTCAGATGCAATCTGAATAAATTAATAAAAAATAAATAAATCATGGGGATTCTGTAACCAACAAGAAGCCTTTCTATGCACAGACATTCATGTCTCAGCCTGTCTTAGAGCTATTCCCATGTAGTCGAAATAGCAATATAAGTTACCTGCTTGTTCTGCAGTTTGAATTCATGTAAGTATAAACTGACTTAAGTTAGGAGTCTATCTTTCATCTAGGTCTGTTTCATTTTGACCACTTTCAAAGAGGAAGTATAACATCACCATTACCAACAAGCAAACAATCATTATAATATTGAAATGAAAACAAGATTGTAGAGTTCTAAACGTCTGTCTCTAGGTTCTATGGCATCTGATATATATAGGTGATGCTGCTACCTGTTTCCTGAGAAAATGTATTTCATTTTAGAGCCAAGCCTGTTGCCCTCAGCAAAAGAAAAGGCATTAAGCTTTAAATAAACCTTATATAAACTCCTATTTTATTTTAGAGCTTATGCATATCCTAGCCATCTTGTTACTGTGTTTTACATTTGTTGTGGGTGTTTTGCCTCACCCCTTCTCTACATAGGGGATAGAGGCTTTCACCTTTTAGTTCTAAATGTCCTTTTCTATGCTCTATGGCCCTTTGATATAAAGGCTAGGCCACTACCTCTTTCTCAAGAAAATGCACTCTGTTTTAGAGACAGGCCAGTTTCCTTGAGCAAAAGAAATAGCATTAATTAAGTTTAAATTAAACTTTATATAAACTCCCATTTTATTTTAGAGTTTATGGCTACCCTAGGCATCTTATACCTGGGTTTTTACTTTTGTTGTGGGTATTTTTGCCTCATCCCTTCTCTCCACCACTTAAACATATGAATTGTAGCCTTTGAGTTTTTGAGACCTAACTAGGCTGATGTGTGTTTTGTCACCTTTAAGTCTTGTGTCTCTTTGTATCCTGTGTGACCACCACCTGTCTCCTGTGAAAGTTGTTCATATTTAGAGGGATAAGCCTGCTGCCAGAGCAGGGACACCTCAACTCAGCCTGCATACAAAAGCTTTTTGACGTGAGAGGCATGCAGCTTGCATGTTTGTCTGCCCACCCAACCTTGGCCCTTACATTAACCAACAGAACATATCTCTTAGGCCAATTACCCTTTGGCATCAGTTCTCCTGTGGAAACTCCACTTTTAAGGGGATTGACTGGCCTTCTTAGAACAGTGACATCATTTTTCCTTACATAAACCTAAGACTGATGTGTATCCATCTTTTAGATCAGAAAGGACATAAAATCCATTATTAAGAAAAGGGGAGGAGGTCCCCCTCAGGCACAGTCATAGGGGAGGAGAGTAGGGGGAAAACCAGAGGGAGGAAGGAATGGGAGGATACAAGGGATGGGATAACAATTTAGATGTAATATGAATAAATCAAAGAAAAAATATATAAAGGGAACTTACTAAATTTAAGGAAAAATTGTCAGTTTAAATCCTAGGCAATCTCTACAAGTAACTTATCTTATCAGCAGGGGTCACACCTTGTGAAGACCAGATTGGTCTGCAACTCAAGAGCTTTGCCTGTCTTTGTCTCCATTGTGTTGGGATTAAGGATATGTGCCACCACCACCCTGCTCAAATATTTCATCTCAATTCCAGTCAAAATCTTTAGAAATCTCAAACCAAAATCATGCAAGGCAATAAGAAAAGTCTAAGTCTTGGTTCAATTGTGCCGGTTTAAGCTTCAGTTAGTGAAGCCCTGTTCATAGTTTCTCGGAATTTAGTTATTCCTAGCTATAGATGGACCTTTTCTAGAAAGATCTGACAAATACCTTGCAGCTAGAAGGCCTTGAGTTCCGGCTTCTATCAATTTAGCATTCTGTTAATCCCCTAAAATACTTCCCATAGTGGAGCAGGTATGGGATACCAGCTGCAATCCCATGCCAACTGCTTCTAATAATTTCTGTCAAGATACCTCCCATCCATAATCCCAAATACTTGCTAATTATCATCATCTGGACCAAGTCTCCATCCACACCATCCATGTGCTTCTCCTCCACCTAACCCATGATGGTGCAGCCTTCTTCTCTCCTCTCCTCTTATTTCTCCTCCTCCCAAGATTCTCTATGTCTTCCCTAGCCCTGGAACCTTAGCCATGCCTATCCCTTTTGCCCTGCCCAGGTTGATGGCCTTTTATTGGTCAAACAAGTTAGGCTCTTAGGCAAAGTACAGGAGATGGAAAGCAGTAATTAGCATCACAACACATCAGAACAACCTCCAACAGAAGGTAGGTGTGGTGAAGGTTTGTAGGCTTTGGGAACAGAAGGATCAAGGGAAGGGAAGCATACAGGTATTGGTGGAAGAAGGTAGCAGAGCCACAGCAATGGGTTAGCTTAGAGAGGAGAGAGGCAGGATCAGTGTAGATGGAGTAAAGTGGGCAAGATGAAGAACATTAGGAAGTATTTTGCAATTATGGATGGGAAGTAGCCTAGATAGAAATTATTAAAGCATATGACATTGGATAGAGGCTGGGAGATAATGGAAGGTAGCTTGGGAGGTACTACCTGCCATTCCCCAGATGAAATAAGGCCATTCTAAGAATCTATTAGGTGTCTGTGTCTTTCTTATTGTGATAGCACGTTATATAATACAGCCATAAGAATTATAAAGCTAATCATAATCATCATTAGGCCATACTTTTAAATTAACAGCAACAGAAGTGAAAAGGAGAGATAAATGCATAATTTATGCCCCAAGCTCCTTTGCATTGGCTCTGTGACCAGTAGCAATACAGCATCTAACATGTGGCTGTGCAAATATAGAAAGCCAGTTTTTGTTTACAACAAATGCCACTGAAATAGTGGAAGAAAACAATGGCACACCTGGTTTCAAAGAAAAGTTAGCAGTTTTCTTAAATAGTTAAAAATTCAAACTTATATTTATATATAAAACTTTGTAGAAATGTTAATAACAACCCTATTCTAAATCATTAATATGTGGAAAATGTCTATCTACAGGTAAGTGTGACAGATCAATGCCATTTGATGCTACTTAGGAATAGAAACATAATTACTACTCATGTTAAAAATAACATAGATAAATGTGTAAAATAAAGCTAAATGGAAAGATAAAATTTATAAAGGACAGAGATTCTAATTCACATAGTGTATTATTGTATTTCTATGGATTTCCACTCTCACTTCTTTTACCTTGCCTGTTGTATTAGTTGGGGTTCTCTAGAGAAACAGAACTGATAGAATGAATATATGTATTAGCTAGTCCAAAAATGACTGCCTAGCAATGGAAGGTCCAACAATCTAGTAGTTGTTTAGTCCAGAAAGCTGAATTTCTCAGGTGGTATTTGGCAGATGCTAGAATCCTATAGAACTCACTCTAATGCCAATGAAAGTAATGGGCTTGCTAGGAAGAGTCAGGGTAAACTTTCAAAAAGAAAGAGCAAGCTTCCTATTTCTATGTCATTTTTATAGGCTTCCAGTAGAAGGTGTGGCACAAATTAAAGGCATATCTTTCCACCTTTGAAGACCCGGATTAAAAGGGGATCTTCCAACTTCAAATTACTTAATTAAGAGAAAAAAATCCCTGACAGTTGTACTTATCCAATTGGGTTTTAGTTATTACAGATATACTTGAGTTGACAGCCAAGAATAGCCATCACATTGCTCTATCTTCCCCTTGCTCCTTGGAAATTCTCATAGTCCTTGCCTGTTTTCTTTATCAACATACATTCTCTTGCATGCCCAATATTCCAGCTGGCCTACCTGGGGATAAGGCAGGATAGGGACAGGAAACATATTCATCCAAGACTTTGAGAAAAGTGTTTATCAGGTTTTCTAATCTTTGCTTCCATGACTGTCTTTTAACATTTGTGATATCATTGTATTGATTCAGGTGACAGATTCAAGTGAAACAGATTAAGAACCCTTGGGCATCATTTTCTGTTAGTTCTTCTGGCTTTATCTTCATTGTTTTTGAATGTATCAGATTTTGTCTTTCACTGAGGGCTTCCCATAAAGGGGTTAAAGCCATTCAATATGCTTTGAATATAGTACAGTGTACTTGTATATTCAAATTACCTTCTAAGCATAGTGATAAAAAATGTTGAAGACCATTTGGAATCAGATTTGATTCTGAGTACTAATAATAATTTACTTAACCTCTTCTTCATGTCCAGAAATTTACTCTTCATTACTGTATTTACTTCACATAATATCTTGTAAAGTATGTACTATTACTACTTTCATTTTTCTATATGAAGAAACTGACACTTAAAATTAATGGGCAGAACTATCGTGGGATTATGGGTGTCCCTGATAATGAATATAGAAGCAGTATCTAAGAACTTCATGGTATTTAGTAATAGATGGAAGTTACTCTGCCATTTTAAAGGGCAGAGACAAGTTGTAGAGGATCTAGACGTTATCCCTCTGTGTTCCTGTGACTATGTCATCACTTAGTTCTACCCTTCCTGTTGGCAATGTGTGGTGCTCCATGTCTCTACAAATCTGAAAACTGGATCCCAAATGCTCAGCTGGGCCATGTCATAAAAGAAAAAGAAATGGATGTCAGAGGAATCAATGACTGATATTATCCCATAAAGACAGAGAACCCAACAGTCTCTGGGTTCAGCAGTGGGTAATATTAGATGAATCCTAAGTGCTCAAACATGGTAACACCTCATTGTAACACCTAGGATACCAGCCCTGAAATTCTTGTCCAGGTTAACTTATCACAAATCTCAGAAATCTGAGCGTATATTGTGGTGGTTTGAATAGGAATGGCACCCATAGACTCATATGTTTGAATGCTTTGCCATGCAGAGCTAGGGAATGGCATAATTAGAAGTTGTGGCTTTGTCAGAGTAGGTAAGGCCTTGTTGGAGTAAGTGCATCAGTCTGAAGGGTGGTTTTGAGGGTATATACGCTCAACCCACACCCAATGTTGCACAGTCTCCTTCTACTAGTTGTAGATAAAGATATAGAACTCTCATCCCCTTCTCTAGCACCATGTCTGCCAACAAACCACCATGCTTCTCATCATGATGATTATGGACTAAATCTCTGAAACTTTAAGCCAGCTCCAGTTAAATATTTTCCTCTATAAGAATTGTCATGGTTATGGTGTCCTTCACAGCAATAGAAACCCTAAGACATATATTAAATTCCTACAATGATTTGGATACAGATTATTCTGGACTGCTTTGTCCTAAGTGAAGAGTTAAACCAAATAGCCTTGCAAATCAATGCTTTCCAGCTTTATAATATATTTCACAGAATAAGTTATCATGTTCAAGACAGAAAAAGAGTAGAAGCATATCAGTGCTATAGAAATAAATGGTAGCAATAGCTTCATGGAACATTCACACTCGGGGTCTTGAGGTAAAAATCAAATTTCAGTGCATAAAGACAGCTTGGAGGAACAAAACCTCAAACAAAGAAATTAGTGTAGTTTGTATGTAAGATTGGGTGATTTCAGAAGTCTGAGATTAGGAAATATTCAGTCAATTTCCTTAAAGCAAAATAAATGAACAGTTGGTACAATAGGAAAAGCTTTGATATTGAGAAACAAATATAGAGCATCTTTTAGAAAATATACCTATAAGTTATGGTACCTAGAGGAAAAATTGACTGGGAACAAAGTTTTCAATTATTTTTGGTACACTTTTATGTACAAGTGTTTTGGTGACATGGGTGCATTTGTACATTGCAAAATCCGAACTTCAAAACATTACTTTTGCTAAGGAGAAATTCTCTAGAATTTCTGGTATGTGAAAGGCAAGATCTCAATTATTTGCATCTCAAAAATAATTTTATATTATTTATTTATATTTATTCTATGTGTATGAGTGCTTCCCTGTAATGTAGGCATGTGTATCACATATATACCTGGTGCAAGCAAAGGCCAGAAAAGGACATTGTATCACCTGGAATTGAAACTACAGACAACTGTGTGCTAACATATAGTCATTGAGAACCAAATCCAGGTCCTCTGAAAAGGCAGTGGGTACTCTTAACTACTGAGCCATCTCTTCAATCCTGAAAACAATTTTGATTAAAAACATACTGATGCAATCTGACATATATTACATAAATAAAATATGTACATACATATGAAATATTATGTATTACATCTGTACCTATATACTATTAATATAATTGTGTATATTTACATAATATATATACTATCAGTACCAAATGTATATTTATATATTTGTATACATGTATGCTATGTATACTCTATACACGTACAAATATATAAATATGTGTGCATACATACTAGTGATTTGAATTAACATACTCAATTTTAATTTCACACCTTCTTTTTCTTTAATTTTAATTTTATTTATTGTGTATATGTGTGCAGACTATACACATATATGTGCCTCAATGTTCTTGCAGAAGGAGTCAGTTCTGTCTTTTTAACATGTGTTCCAGGGACTGAACACAACTCAATTGTTTTTATCCACTGAGACATCTCACCATCCCTCATGCATTTAAAAATAAATACATATATTTATTTCCCTATTTCTATTCTATTTCTTTTTTTCTGTTTTGGAAACTTTATATATGAGTATGAAATTTACATCATTTCCACCTCTTCCTCTTCACTCTTCAACTCCTTCTGTGTCCTTCTTGACTCCCGAGTAACATGTTAGAATTGACAGCTGGAGAAACAGGAGTTTAAGGTAAATAAGATAATTTGTTTCTTGGATGTTCAATTTTGAGTTGATGAACAACAGCTTCAAAACACCTATAGATATTTGACATTATTTTCATTAGAAAATATATCTTAGGGATATTTTGAGCAATTTTAATAAATGTCCATGTGGTCTCAACCCTACACAAAGAACTACAGGTGACTACAGAATGCTGATATTTGGGGGGGAAAAGTTTTTCAAAGAAAAAGCACACCAATTGGCTATCCAGTACTAAATTACCAGCCCTAAAAACATACACACAAGAAAGACGCTATACAAAGAGTATAAGAGCCAGCAGTTATGCATTGTTATTCTGTGTCCGGCTAGTAGGTGTCCTGGTCCCCATGTCCTTCAGACATGAATTTTCCACAGGGTGTCATGAAACTGCCTGTCTCCAATGGCAGTGGAAACTCAGGAGCTCCACAACCCCGTGATGATAACATATGCTACAGCTCCTTATTTGAGCTGTCGTGCCAAGCATAGCAGAAGCAGGCAGATGTCCGACACACACTGGCAAGCAGGTCCAGTGAGATAGTCCATCAGTGCTTCACCAGTGGTCAGCTTGGAGCTATAGGTAGTGGTTGATCAGGCCCAAGTGGGTGCAAATGCAGGTTCTGTCATTGCTGCCTGACCACTGGGCATTCAGAGTTGGTTTCCCACTGAATAAATGGAGTCTCAGACAGTCGTAGTGAGGGAATGGTGAGCAAGAGAACATGAACAAAAGCACAAGCTCTCCTGAAAGCCAGCCAGCCTTTATTTATAAACCTTGGGCAGTAGAGGGGTTATGAGGATGAATGAGTCTGATTCACTAGGGCTAAGCATACCATGATACTTACTCTACATACATTGGCACAATAGCTCAGTTGCATGCAGCAACATTGGAGGTTCTCATCAAAAGAAGGCTAAAACAATACTTAGTAATCCTATGTGAGGGGAGATGACTTCTGGGTTCAATTAAAGGTCATTTGCTGGAGGCTAGGATCTCAGCGTAGGGTGAAGTACTTCCAGAAATTCCCTGTGCTTGCTGGTCAAGTTCCTTATCAGAAAAGAGTAGGGCTTGTAAAGAAAGATTATAAGCCCTACTCTTTCCTGAGGGATATGTGACATTCATTATGAAATCTGGGGTTACCAGATCAGGTGGAGTTAGTACCCAGCGAAGAAAAGGGAATCGGCCTTCATAGACTGAGCATGAAATAGCTTCCCTGAGAAGTCAGACTTTGACCTCATCCAATGTAGTCCCATAGTGTATGAATACAAGGAAATCATGTCTTCTGGATACAGTAAAACAGATGTACATTTGAATTTATAGCAATTTGACAACATGCAGCAAGATCAAATCAGACAAAATAAAATCTTAGAGAAGGGATATGGACACAAAGTCAGAAACCCTAACTAAGGAGCTACTGATAGCTGCTGTGAGAATAATAGTTTATTTTCTCTTAGAGTACAGTGATTGACAAGTCACCCATGATATACAGACAGGAAAAATTGGATTTGATGGGTTTAAAACTAAATGACAATACAACTTTGGGTAGAGGAAAAGGCTGAGTCTGGCAGTAGTTGGGTAGGTGAATATGACCAAAATACATGGTACAAAGATCTCATAATTCAAAATTACTTGAGGTAATAAGAGTTCTTGTATTGAAAGTCTAAGGTAAGATATAAGGTCATATCCTGTGGCTTTTTTTAACCTGGACATTTAAATTTTCCATTACACAGTTATTATATAACAAGGATAGATTTTTATCATACTTCTAACATTATGGCATTTGTTTTTGGTGGCCTATGCTAAGGCACTCAGTTTGTTTTGCATTTTTACAGTTTACAGTTTGCAGTTTGTCATGCATTTTTACTTTTCATGCACATTTCTTTCTGTTTTATTTCTAATCACTCCATCTCACTTGCAAGCATCTGTTTCATGAACTGTTTTATGATTCTCTTTTCAAATACACCTACAAATAATCTTTCTCCAAAACCTCTGTCTAAAATCTTTACCTACTCGACAATTTTAAAATCTTATCCTGCTTTATGTTTCTCTAACATTATACATACAGAGCAAGATATGTTGGGGATATAACTTTATATGAGACCAAACAAAATAGAACAAAGTTGTTTGTCCTGCAATGACATTATAGTTCAGTAAACAAAATAAACATATAAATGAATACTGTAACACTGGGTGACAAAAATTTTAACAGACATTTTTGAGGTATTTTGGAATCTTAGGATAACAAGGAATTAGTTTCCAAAAGGCAAGAAAAGACAATATTCATCCTTTCAATGAGGAGTATAGAGTAACTGCCAATTGAATACCTTGCAGTATGTATAAGTGACACCATAGCAGGTGTGATTGAAGTGCTATTTGACTATGTACTGAATAACTTAGCATGACATAAGAGTTCATACTCGAAAACATCTGAAAATGAGTTTTAACCAATTGTATGACTTCCAGCATGAGAGACTTTCCCAAGCAACTGAAAAATAAAGCAAAAAGGGTTTTTCCACAACCAGTAGGAAGATGGATTCTGGAGAGAGAAATCATACAAGTTTCAAATAATCTCAAAGTGACTCTGCTATGTAATCTAACATTAGTTCATCTTCATGAAATGGAAGGCGAGCCTAAAAGTACACTCTGCTCCAATGGATAGGTCATATGGGGGTCAGTTTCTGAAATCCCAATGCATGGAAAACTGGATTCATAAAATAAACTTGGAATATAGGCAGCCAGAAATATAACAATAATTATTACAGGAAAAAATTTAAAATGATGTGGTAAAAGTTACTAAGTGTACGTCTTTCAGCTACCTTTGAGAAACTTCATTTACTCTCAATCCACTTACCAGAAGCATTTTCTTTGTAGTTAATCACTGTTATAGACAGCTATACCAAAGACTTCAAATGGCAGACATTTCTTGATGGGATGCTGCTTCTGGAATAAATAAAATTTTAGAGATTTATAGTGCAATGATAAAGTGATCTATGAAGAACTTTATTTTGAAGATAAATAATAAAATAATTTGTTATTGAGCTGGATAAAATCAATAATGCAAATAGAAAAATTACAGAAAGATTGAGACCAAATTAGCACCTACTCAAAAAGAAATATATTTAGAAGGTTAAATAAAGTGTTCAGACCTTTAGGATGTTTATTTCAATATCTGTCTTGAAACATTATATAAAAAACATTAATATTTAACTGATTCTTTAATGAGTACTAATGGAGTATATTACATATGTAGTTTTCAATTGCGTATAGATATAATTATTTTTCTTTTATCTGAGGTTATAATTACATCATGGCTTCTTTTCTCATTAATTTGCTGTTACATGCATACACATATATATTCCTGAATACAATCTGATCAGTCTGTAATACACATATGCCATTGAGGACTGAGCATTACACAATATCCAAGTCTCAGTACCTTGGCCAACTGTCTCTGGGTTACTTATCATGTAGAACCTTCTCTAATGAGGGTGGAGAGATGCATTTATCTATGGCTATAATGATAAGCCATTAGGAGTAAATTTAACATTACAATTGGTTACTTTGTGAAGTTTGTGTCACTATTTTACCATTAGGTGTGTCTTTCCAGGATTCACTGCTGGGCAAGAGAGATGATTGTATTTTTTCCTCCAGTAGCATGCATAGCATCTTCTAGTACTATGGAAGCTCTTTTGGAGTTGTTGTCCCGTGAGGTTTTATAAATCCTCAACCACAAACATTAAAAATGTTCATAATTCTACAAGTTACCTTCCAGAATTTGATGGTAACTTCCTATTCCTGAAGAGACCACAAATTTGAGACATAGTACAAGGAGAAATCAGGATAGTAATCACTTGGAAGCTTCATCTCCAAATACTTGTTAAGAAGTTTCAGGGGATACCCAAGCAGCTTTGGGCTTGGATATCTCTCTCTCTCTCTCTCTCTCTCTCTCTCTCTCTCTCTCTCTCTCTCTCTCTCTCTCTCTCTCTCTCTGCATACTCCTCACCAGCCTGGCCCATCTGAGACACAGAGAACGAACCAGCAGAGATGAGTTGGGCACATGCCACAACCCATATCAGCTGCTATCCCAAGGAAGCCTATGGGGCACCTGAGAAGCTTTGGGATCTCTTTTCACCTGCACCTGACTGGCCTGGCCCATCTGGAAAACAGACATTGGACCAGAAGTGTTGAGTCAGGCACTAGCCACAAGCCACATTGTCCACCATACCAAGGAGGCCTGTTGTGCAAACGGCAGCTTTCATCTTTGAGCTCTCTCAGCCTGCTCGGCACCTGCCTGGACCAACTGGAACATAGACAGTGAACACAGAAGAGCTGAGCTTGGCAAGAACTCCAACACTCATTGACCACCATTGTGAGGAGGCTGCTGGGGAGCCCTAGCGATAAGCCCTTATCTTCGAGCTCTTTTTGCCTGATCCTGACCTTCCTTGCCCACCTGGGAAACAGGTAGTGACCTCCATTAGAGGAACTTCCAGGCCTGCCAACACAAACAAAAAAGCCCTGAAGATCCATATGATGCCACTGGAAACCAGCATTCCTACTACAGCAAGTTCTGGAAATCTTAATACCCCTTAAACATAAGAATAAGATTTTAAACCTGAGGTGATAAAAATGATAGAAGCATTACAGGAGGTAAACAAATTTCTCAAAGAAATACAGGAAGATGAAGGGATATAACAAATCATTTAAGGAATTAAGGATAATACTACCAAATGGGAGAGAAAAATGAATAAACTTACTCAAATCCTAAAGATGGAATTAGAAGCAACAAAGAAAACACAATCTGAGGCAATTCTGGAGTTGAAAATAACAGAAACTGCAGACTCAAGTATACCAACAGAGTACAGGAAATGAAAGAGAATCTCAAGTGTAGAAGATAGGGTTCAAGTAAAAAATACATCAGTCAAAAAAAATCTTAAAACTAAAAAGTTTGTGACATGAAACATCCAATAAATCCGTGACACGATAAAAAGACTAAACCTAGGAATAATAGGAATACAAGAAGGAGAAGATTGCAATCTGTTGGGTCCCAGCCCACTGGAAAAATTGAGTCAGGGTTCACCTGAGAGAGGGAGTGGGGATTGAAAGTAGGATACAGAGACACAAGAAATAACGAATGAAGTCAGGAAATTTCTGATCAAGATTCCCTTTAATGCAGATGAGTAAGACTTTATATAGTAAGGTCAATAGGATCTATTCTGATCCCTCTCTCCCTAGCTCCCAAGGCAAGAAGAACACAATAGCCTGAATAGCTCTCTGTAAGAACTTTCTTAACCCTCCAGGTGTTTCTCAGTGGGGACTTCCCTACTTCATTCAAAGGAAAATAGTCCAAGGATGGCCTGGAACACAAAAACCTCCTTCAGCAGAGATTAGCAGCTGGAAGGTCACAGCATGTAGCCTAAGCATGGGATTTCTGACTTGGCAGAATTTGGCATGGTTTCCCAAAGCAATCTCCATGGCCCAGAAAATATTTTCAACAAAATCATTGAAGAAAACTTCCCCAATCTAAATAAAAAAGAAGCCTATGAATATACAAAAGGCCCACAGAACTACAAATAGATTGGACCAGAAAAGAAAATTGTCTCACCACATAATAATCAAAATACTAAATGCACAGAAGAAAAAAGAATATTAAATGCTGGAAGAAAAAATGCCAAGTCACCTATGAGAACTACCCTTGACTTCTCAGCAGAGACTGTGAAAGCCAGAGGGCCCAAATAGATGTCATGCTGACACTAATTGACCTCAGATACCAACCCAGACTACTATAGCCAACAAAACTTTGAATTACCATAGATGGAGAAAATAAAATATTCCACAACAAAATCAAGTTTCAACAGTACCTAGCCACAAATTCAGCCCCATAGAAGATACTAGAAGGAACTGCAACCCAAGGAGGCTAACTACCTGCAGGAAAACACAGGATCAAAATAACCTCACAAATGTTAAAACAAGAGGAAGAAAACACAGATAAACACAATCTATCAACACCAACATAAAAAAAAAAAAAAAAAAAACAGGAACTAACAACCATTGGTCATTAATATCTCGCAACATCAATGGCCTCAATTCCTCAACAAAGCATAAAAAGACACAGCATAACAGAATGGATAGGAAACCAGGACCCATCATGCTATTGCATACAAGAAACACACCTCAGCAATAAAGATAAACTACCTGAGAGTAAAGGACTGAAAAAAGGCATTCTAAGCAAACATACTAAGAAGCAAGCTGGAGTAGCCATTCTAGAATCTGATAAAATAGACTTTCAACCAAAACTAATCAAAAGAGATGGGGAAGGACTCTTCATACTCATCAAAGGAAAAATACTCCCAGAAGGATGTCTTGATCCTGAACATCTATGCCCTAAAAGCAGGAGCACACACATCTGTAAAAGAAACATTACTAAACTTAAATCACACATTGAAGAATGGGGGACTTTAACACCCCACTCACACCAATGGACAGATCATTGAGACAGAAACTAAATGAGAAATAATATGAAAGTAATAGATGTTATGAATCAAATGGACCTAACTGATATCTACATATCATTTTACTCAAGCATCTCATGGAACCTTCTCTAAAATTGACCATATACTTGGCCACAAAGTAAGCCAAACAGATTAAAAAGACTGAAATAACCCCTTGCATCTTGTCAGACCAACAGAAATCAACAACAACAGAAAAAACGGAAGCCTACAAACTCATAAAAACTGAACAACTCCCTACTCAATGACCTCTGAGTTAGGGATGAAATAAAAAATGAAATTAAAAACTTCCTAGAATTTAATGAAAATGAAGGCAAAATATACCCAAACGTATGGGACACAATGAAAGAAGTGCTATGAGGAAAGTTCATAGCACTAAGTCCCTCCATAAAGAAATTGGAGAGATCTCATACTATCAACTTAACAGTACACCTAAAAGCTCTAGAACAAAAAGAAACAAACACACCAATGAGGAGTAAATGGCAGGAAATCAACAATGTCAAGGCTGAAATCAATATATTAGAACCAGAAAAAAAAATTGAAGCAATCAATGAAACCAATATCTGGTTCTTTGAGTAAATAAAAAAGATAGACAAATTATTATGCTATCTCAAAGGCAAAGGGAGAATATTGAAATAAACAAAATCAAAAATGTAAAGGGAGCTATAACAACAGACACTGAGGAAATCCAAAGAATCATTAGGTCTCCTTCAAAAGCCTATATGCCACAAAGTTAAAATATTTGACAAAATAAACAATTTTCTTGATAGACACCACTTACAAAATTGAATCAAGATCAGGTAAACAAAATAAATAATCCTATATCTCCTAAGGAAATAGAAGCTGTCATCAAAAGTCTCTTAACAACAACAACAACAAAAAAGCCCAGGGCCAGATGGTTTCAGGGCAGAATTCAACCAGACCTTCAAAGAAGAGATAATATGAATACTCTTCAAACTTCAAAATCATTCTATGAGGCCAAAGTCACCTTGATACCTAAAACACACAAACATCCAACAAATAATGAGAATTGCAGACCAATTTCTCTTATGAACATTTATTCAATAATAGCCAAAAACAGAATTCAAGAACATATCAGAGCTGGGAAGTGGTGGTACACGCCTTTAACCCCAGCACTCAAGAGGCAGAGGCAGGCAGATCGCTGTGAGTTCGAGACCAGCTTGGTCTACAAAGTTAGTCCAGGACAGCCAAGGCTACACAGGGAAACCTTGTCTCAAAAAAAAAGAATGTATCAGAATATTCATCCACATAGAGCAAGTAGGATTCATCCCAGGCATGCAGAAATCCATTAATGTATGCCACTACATAAAGAAACTGAAAGAAGAAAAAAAGATGATAATTTCCTTAGATGCTGAAAAAGCTTTTGACAAAATCCAATATCTATTCGTGTAAAAGGTGTTGGAGAGATCAGTGATATAAAGCAGATACCTAAGCATAGTAAAGGCAATATATAACAAATTAGTAGCCAACATTAAACTTAATGGATAATGACATAAATTAATTTCACTGAAATCAGGCACAGGAAAAAGCTGTCCACTGTGTCTGTATCTCTGCAATGTAGTACTTGAAGTCCTAGCTGGGGCAATAAGACAACTAAAGAAGATCAAAGGGATACAAATTGGAAAGGAAGAAGTCAAAGTATAACTATTCATGGAAGATATGATAGTATACATAAGTGACCCTCAAAAATCTACCAAGGAACTCCTTCAGCTGATAAACACCTTCACCAAAGTGGCTGGATACAAAATCAAGTAAAAAAATATGAGTAGACCTCTTGTATAAAAATGATATATAGCAGATCTGGGCCCAGGGGTCCTGCTCAAACTACTGTACCAGCCAAGGACAATATGTGCAGTAAACACTGAACCCCTACTTAGATCTAGCCAATGGACAAGACACTCTCCACAGTTGAGTGGAGAGTGAGGAATGACTCTCACACAAACTCTGGTGCCCCATATTTGACCACATCCTCTTGATGGGGAGGCCCAGTGGTACTCAGAGGAAGGATAGCAGGCTATCAAGATGAGACTTGATACCCTATCATATAGAAGTGGAGGAGGTCCCCCTTAGTCACAAACATAGGGGAAAGGAATAGGGTGAAAGCAGGAGGGAGGGAGGAACAGGAGGATATGAGGAATGGGATAACAATTGAGATGTAATCTGAATAAATTAATTAAATAAAAGAATTAAAATTTAAAAAATGACATATAGGCTAAGAAAGAAATTAGTGAGTCACTTGATTTTTGACAAAGAAGCCAAATCCATTCAATGGAAAAATGACAGCATCTTCAACAATTGGTGCTGGTCTAACTGGATGTCTACATGTAGAAAAATGCAATTAGACTCCTATTTGTCACCATGCACAAAACTCAAGTCCAAGTGGATTAAAGACCTCAACTTAAAACCAGAGACATTAATCCAGTTAGAGAAAAAAGTGGGGAAGAGTCTGGAACACATAGGCACAGGAGACAACTTCCTGAACAGAACACCAACAGCCCATGCCTTAACGTCAACAATTAATAAATGGGACCCCATGAGGCTCAGAAGCTTCTGTAAGGCAGGTGACACTATCAAGAGAACAAAGTGACAGACTGGGAAAAGATCTTCACCAACCCTTCATCTGACAAAGGTCTAATATCCAAAATATATAAAGAACTCAAGAAATTAAACACCACCAAACCAAATAACCCAATTGAAAAATGAGGCTCAGAACTAAACAGAGAATTCTCAACAGAGGAATATCAAATGGCTGAGAAACACTTAAAGAAATGCTCAACCTCCTTAGTCATCAGAGAAATGCAAATCAAAACGACACTGAGATTCCATCTTACACTCATCAGAATGGCTAAGATCAATAACTCAACTGACAAGACACCACATGCTGGCGAGGATGTGGAGAAAGAGGAACACTCCTTCATTGCAGGTGGGAATGTAAACTAGTACAACCACTTTGGAAAGCTATCTGACGCTTTCTCAGAAAAATGGGAATAGGGCTTCCTCAAGACCCAGCTATTCCACTCCTTGGAACATACCCAGAAGATGCACTACCACACAACAGGGACATATGCTCAACCATGTTCATAGCTGCCTTATTCATAATAGCCAGAACATGGAAACAGCCTAAGTGTCCCTCAGTAGAAGAATGGATAAAGAAACTGTGGTACATTTATACTATGGAATACTACTCAGCTATTAAAAACAAGGAATTCCTGAAATTTGTGGACAAATGGATTGAACTAGAAATTATCATAATGAGTGAGTTCACCCAGAAGCAAAAAAAGTTAAATGGTATATACTCACTTATATCGAGACACTAGTCTAAGGGATACGTCCCCATGAAAAACTTTACCTACCGAGAAAGTGGGTCAGAGGGGAGGACATCCTATTGAGACTTTAGATGTGAGAAGCCTGGGAGAATGAGAAAATATAAGGATTCAGAGGGTCCTGGAAAACTACAGGCGGGTCTGGGCTCTGGGGTCCTCCTCAAACTATGGCACCAGCCAAGGAAAATATAGGCAGTAAACTTCGAACCCCTACCCAGACTAGCCGATGGACAGGACATTCTCCACCGTTAAGTGGAGAAGGAGATCTGACTTTCACACAAACTCTGGTGCCCCATATTTGACCATGTCCCTTGGATGGGGATGCCTGGCGGCACTCAGAGGAAGGATATACAGGGGGAGGAGGTCCCTCTCAGTCACAGACATAGGGGAGTAGAATATGGGGGAAAATGGGAGGGAGGGAGGAATAGGAGGATACAAGGGATGGGCTAAAAACGGAGATGAAATATGAATAAATTAATAATAAAAAAGGAAAAAAAGAAATTAGTGAAAGTACACCCTTCATAATAGCTACAAATAATATAAAGTATCTTGGTGTAACTCTAACCAAGCATGAAAGGCTTGTAAGAAAAAAAAGTTCAAGCCTCTGAAGAAAGAAATTGAGGAAGATATCAGAAGATAGAAGATTTCCCATACTCATGGATTAATGAGATTACCATAGTAAAAATGACTATCTTAACAAAAGCAATCTACAGATTCAATGCAATTCCCATCAAAATGCCAACACAGTTCTCAAATTCATATGGAAAAACAAAACAAAAACCTGAAATGCTAAAATAATCCTGAGCAATGAAAGATCTTCTGGAGGTATCTCTAGCCCTGATCTTAAGCAACACCATATATAAAGTAACAGCAATCAAAACTGCTTCATACTAACAGCTTTATCTGACATGAACTCTGGCATCCACCCATGGATCACTTCCTCCTGGAAAAGCAGCCTTGCCAGGCCACAGAGAAAGAGGGTACAGGCAGTACACATGAGACTTGATAGTCTGGGGTCAGATGATAGGGGAGGAGCACTCACTATTTCTGCAGTAAGGATGTGTGAGAGAGGGAAGGTGGGATCAGGAAGAGAAGAGAGAGGCAGCCTACTATTGGTCTGTAAAGTGATTAAGTTCAATATTAAACTTTTTTACAAAGGACTTCAAGGGGAATGTGATTTGTAATTCATTTCTTGGTATTCATACTACTAAGGATTTTATATTTTTCAGCATATTTAATACGTATTTCAAGGCACAGATGATTTATATTTCGGTCCATAGGTTTATTCATAGGCACATCCAACAATGTCTGATGCACAATGAGTTTAAAATAACTCCAAGCTAAGAAGTTAGCTTAGCTCTTGAAGTCATGATTAGCCTCAAGTTCTTTCCCTTTATAAAGTGTTTCGCAGAACATTGATAACAGTTGTTTAGTTTCTCTGCATTTTCTCTTTGTTCTAACAGTTTTAAAAGTTGGTGATTTCATGTCTTTCAACTGTTGAAATACGGGGTTCTGCCACTTGGAAAAAGTCCAGTGTACACAGCTATTTTCTTTTGTCTTACATCTAGGAATTTAACCTTTGCAAAGAGCTATATGCATCTTTAGCTTAGGACTACGTTTTCTTGAGTGGTCCTCAACTTGGGACTATCTTTTCTGACATGCTCTTAATTTTTAAAGTTGTCTCACTGTAGCTAATGGGTAATAGAAGTTGTGGCATTCAAGTAAGGAGAGTAAAACTTTTAAACTATGGATGGGATTGTGATAGTCAATCTTGACTGTTGACATAATGGGATTTAGAATCACCTACCAGAGAACTGTTTATGTGCTATTGGGGGAATCATTTTCAGGAGGCTTAAGTATAGTACAAAAACCTATCTTGAATATGGGTGACATCATTCAATAGTCTGAAGTTCAAGACATTAAATGGAGAGTCAGCATTCCTTGCTCTCTGCTTTAGGATTGTGGATGGAATCTGATTAGCTTTCACATGTAATTGATATCACTGTGCTTTCCAGGCATTATGAATTATATCCTCAAATAATAAAGCCAAGAAATTGTTCTTTTCTTAAGTTTCTCTTGTCATATCAATTAAAGGCTAACTAATGAAATGTCACATACAGTTCATACAGAAATAAGGAGCAAAAACTCTTCATGTTTGACTAAATTATAATAGCTGTTTATTTAATTCCTCTTGAAAAATTATTTTTGGTTCTGTTTAAAACATATTCTTGCTATGCAGTTATGATTGTCCTGGCACTAATTTTATAGCACAGAATAATCTAAAATCACAGTAGTCTCCCAATCACCCTAAATTCCACTTATGGAGGAGAATAAACTTTTTTTTTTATTTCTGACAAAACTAATAACCTGGTTTACTGATATACATTCTCCATCCATTCATTTTCCTGAAATATTTGTAATTTCATTTTTCTTCAGAGATTAATAGTATTCTTACAACTTTAAATATTTACAGGCATATGTATCTATAGTGAAAAAGGGTTCCTTTCTCTACATACTCTTTCTAATATGTCATCAAATTTGTTGATGTCATTAATGCATGTTTTAATTTTAGTTTCCCTGATGCCTAGGAATACTGAACACTTTTTACAACAGTTACTTGCCATTTGTGTATAATTTTTTGAAAATGTCCCATTCCGTTCTTTTGCCCATTTTTTTAAACTGGCAAATTTGTTTTCTTTCTTTATAATTTATGCACTTTTTTTGTAAATTCTGCATTTTATCCCCCTGTTGGAAGTCTAGAAGGTATGACTGCTCTCTCATTCCATGACTTGTCTGTTTTCTCTTATGGTTATTTGTTGTACAGAGATTTTTTTCATGTAGTCCCACCCTCTAATACTTTGTATTAGTTCCTATGCTATTGGGATTTTATTAAAAATATTCCTTTCTACCTTAATATCTAAAGGGTATTTTCTATGTTTTCATCTAGAATTTTTAGTATGTCAGGTTTTAAATTAAGGACTTTGATTCATTTTGAATTGAATTGTGTACAAATGAAAAGTTATAAATCTATTTTCATTCTTGTGCAGTAGAAATCCAGTTTTCCTGCACCATTTGTTCAACAGAATATCTTTTCCCAAAGTAATTTTCACCAACTACATCAAATATTAAGTGGGTATAGAATTGGCATTTTATCCCTTGCTTCTTTATTCTATTACATTGGCCTACCTATCTAGTTTTTAAATTTTATTTTATTAATTTATTCTTATTACATCTCAGTGGTTATCCCATCCCTTGTATCTTCCCATTCCTCCCTCCATCCCATTTTCTCCTTACTCCCCTCCCCTATGACTGTTCCTGAGGGGGATTTCCTCCCCCTTTATATGCTCATAGGGTATCAAGTCTCTTCTTGGTATCCTGCTATCCTTCCTGTGAGTGCCACCAGGCCTCCCCATGCAGGGGACGTGGTCAAATATGGGGCACCAGAGTACATGTGAAAGTCATACCCCACTCTCTACTTAACTGTGGAGACTGTCCTGTCCATTGGCTAGATCTGGGTAGGGGTTTGAAGTTTACAGCCTGTATTGTCCTTGGCTGGTGTCATAGTTTGAGCGGGACCGCTGGGCCAAAATCTGCCTATCATAATGTTCTTCTTATAGGTTTCTAGATCATGGAAACAGCCTAAGTCTACCTATCTATTTTTATGGGAGCAACATTATGTCTTTTTCACTATGGTTTTGTAATATAATTTGAGAATGGGTATTTTAATACCTCCAGCATTGAACTTATGATTACTTTGATATTCATGGTCTTTAGGTTATGTAGTAAGATCCTTCTATAATAGTGCCTCTTTTGACGCTATATATTTTAAGGTCTCAAATTTTAGTTGAATAACTGATGTGTTAAAAGTTAGTTTTTGCTTATGGACTCTTTCAACTTAGTTTCTGGATCCTTAAAAGAAAAGACACAGAACTGGATATTATCTATATTATCAGTAGGTTTTAATATTTTGTTAAATGTATTAAGGCACAAATAACAAAGTATAATAACTTATTTTTTCAAGAATCTAAGATACTTCTTGCAACTCATTTGAAAATCCTTTATATGTAATACCAAAACCATAGTCTCTCGAAACTGATTGTTCCTTAAAAGTATTTGTATTCAGTTATTTTTTAGTCTTAAAAAGAGATTACAAGGAAACTGCATGCCTATGGAGCATTCTGTCTCAGGCCAGATGTTTCATGGTATCAAAGTTCTGAGAACTAGAATCTGGCCACTGTCCTTTGGTACAGCCTAGTCCAAGAACATTCCTATTAGTTTTCAAAAGCTAATGATTGGCAAGTGAACTGATATTTTCAAAAAGACATAATTGGATAAAGATCAGAGAGTATGAAAACATAAAACAATGAATTTAATACAAATAAAAATTCTAGAAAAGAAAAAGAATCAGTTTGTAGCAACCAAGGAAAGAAAGACAAGGTAGGCTCAAGAAGTTTAATTTTAACAAGTTTCAGTTATATTATATGGTAGAATGTTTAGGCTAGTACATCAGATAAGTACCATCCTTATTTTAACTGAACAGATAAAGGATAGTCTAGAAGATTTTCAGTGGGTAATATGTTAAAATATAAACCAAATTAATGTATTTTTGGTGAAATTTCAGAGTATTCTTTGGCTACCCAAACATGAACTCAGAGCTAGTTTTTCAATTTGAAAGGTTTGCTAAGTTGCTTTCTGTTTGATATTTTATCATAAAAATATATGAAGTTGTATAACATTTGTTAAATTTATAAATGATATGAGAACAATGCCGTAAAATGCTAGTAACTTTAAAATTATCTTATGAATTTCTGTTGAGTGTGCCTTAAGTCCATTTAGAGGGTGTTGATTATCTCAAAATATAAGTATCACTATTGTACACTTAGTGAGAACTTCCAATGATGGTTGTTGTGGTGCATAGCATTTACAACTCGGTAGAGCTGTTAATTATTTTCCTCCTTAAAGCCTGCATAGCTAGATCTTAGGGAGAAGGCTTCTAGGTTAGTTTTGGTACACTTCCTACATTTTCGCGTCATAAATATGACGTGTTTTCAGTAAATACTGTCTTACTTTCAAGTTATGGGTGGCAACCAAGGACAAAGACAATAGCTTTTATTACTTTATGACATTTTTGAACTTTCCTGAAAAACAACTCAAGGGAAGGTTTCACATGTCTGGTACTGGGGCTTTTATGAGATAGTTTATGAGTCTTGGGTAAACATTACCCCAAGTGGTTTAACTTCAAACACACACACACACACACACACACACACACACACACACACTGGAGAAATCTGTGTATCTATATATGGAAACTTACATATATTATATATGCATTTTAAGTAAACATAAAATAATGTTTTCCTATTGCTTTTCCAAACATTATTTGATTCATTTATCCCTTTCTCCAACTTACCTGTATGTACTACCATCTGCCTTCCACTGGATTAGTGACCCTTGCAGAATCGGGAATGGTTGAACTATTAGAGGAAAGCTTATGCAATATCCGAGAATATAGTAGTGTAGTGTAGGACCTACTCCTTCATTCTTTTCAAAATTTCATAGTAATTTCTTTTTCTTTTCTTGTACTCAGAAAAATATATTTCCTTTTTATATCTTCTTCTATCATATATTACATCCCAACTGCAGTTTCTCCTCCCCCCCACCTCACCCTAGTTTATCCCCTCTCTCCTTATCTTCAGATCCACTCCCCTTCACCTCCTCTCAGAGAAGAACAGGCCTTCTAGGGACTTCAACTAAATACAACACTACAAGTTATAATAAGGCTAATCACATATTCTCGCATCAAGGCTGGATGAGGCAGCCTAGTAGATGAAAAAAGAACCTAATGGCAGGCAAAAGAATCAGATATATCGCTCCCACTCCTGCTTTTAGGAATGCAACAAGAACACCAAGCTACACAATCATAACATACGTGCAGAGGACTTAGGTCAGACTCATCCAGGCTCCCTGATCTTTGTGAGCTCACTTGAGTCCTAGTCAGTTGATTCAGTGTGCAATATTCTTGAATCTTTGTTTCCTGATTTATTTAACTCTTGTTATTGAACTCCCTGAGATTTTTCTGTTTCTTTGTTTCTTTCTTTCTTTTTTAAACTAAGCTGCTCCTCTTTCTTTCTTCTTTTGAACCTTGAACTGTGTCAAGACCTGGCATGATTTTCTGATTTCAGGTTTTAGATACTATAAAATGTTATATAGTGTTGATTGTCAACTTGAAAGGGTCTTGAGTCACATCAGAAACAATATTTTAGGCATGTCTATAATTCTGATTATGTTCTGACTATACCTGTGAAAACACTGTTTTTTTTAAGTCAATAGGACTGGAAGATTAACCCTAAAATTCATCATTATTCCACAGAACATATGAATAAAAAACTGTTGAACACAAGAATTCCTCACTCTGCTTTCCTGATGGTAAATGCAATGGCACCAGCTCCTTAAATCCTTGCCTCCATGATTTCTTTGCCTGAATAAACTGGTTTTTTTTTTTCAGTATAATACAAAGAAGCCTGCATCCCTTAACTTTGCTTCTTGCTAGGTGTTTTGTCACAAACATGAGACAACTAACTAACACAGATGGTCTTGTTTAGAAAGGCATTAACTTTCTCAATTTCTGGAAATATTCAAGACTCAGGGTAATAACTGAGCAATGACACTGCAAGAGTGAAAAGGAAAGTTTTCCATTCTTATCTGTAAAAGAAGTCTTTCATAAAAGGTGTAAGTTTCTGTTTATTTATTAATGTTACCTACTAGTTTAGAACTTCTTTGGGTATGACCATGTCTTGTCCATTCTTCTTGTCCATGGCACACAATATAGTGCCTGGAATGTGTGTACATATATGTGTGTGTGTGTGTGTGTGTGTGTGTGTGTGTGTGTGTGAATTAATGTATCATGTAGTATTTCCTTTGATAAAATACTTATATATACCAGAAACAATCAAGTTACATAGCTACATTAGAATTATCTCCTTTAAATTCTGTGAATATATAATCAAGTCACTAGAGAATTTTACCTATATACACTTTGGGAAGGGTAAATGTAAGAAAATACACATATTGCATTTTAGGTGTCATGAGTCAGATCATAAATTGATTTTCCAAGTCTCTAAGCATTTTATTTTGGAGTACCATAGTAAACTCTGTATTTTCCACAATATCTTCTTATCATATTTTCCTCTCAGCCTTTAGAGTAGCTCGGCTTCCACTTGCTATAAGATTTTTGATATTCTACCACATTTTATTTGATAAACAAAAAGACAGAAAAATTATACTACTAGACAAGCAGTTAGAAAATCAGTTTAAGGTTGTTAGTTCTGCCACAGAATAATCATATCATTATACAAGTTTCTCCTTTCACTTCTCTGAGCATGATTCTCCCTTTTACCTTTACTTGAGATTATTTTAAAAATATGACAAGATTGAAACCATAGAATTTATTTAAAAAATAGACCTAGTGAAAAAAAGAAAATTCAATTTTGTTTTTGTTTTTTTAAACATTTTTCATTTTTACATATACATTTATATTATTACACATATATACAATAAACTACCTATAGCAAGAGGAACCATGACACAATCAGGAATTATATAAATGTTACATTCTTAGTGTTTTTTTTTAATTTGTATTTGACAGCTTTGAAGAAGACATCTTTCCTATCTTGGTGCATCTAAATTTCTGAATGTAGATCATTCTCCATCATATCTTGTCATTATCAACTTAAAACATCTATCTAGACCTAAAAGCATCTTAATCCCTAAACAACTAAGCTTCATTGTAAAACTAAACTACGTTGTCTTCAACTCCATCATAGATTTGAGAAGGAATAAACTTCATTACTTGAGTATGCTGGAAGTGCAGGTTAGTAGATTTCTAAATGAGAAGATGACAGAGACAGTTTTCTACCTTGATAGTCACCCAAAACTCTCTATTATGTTGTAGCATCTTCTTAAGCCTTCTGGCCCAATATATCTGACAGACATATTTGTGAGGCAGGAACTTTTGATGACTTGCTTACCCTTTCTTGGCAGAGTTTGGCCGTCGACTCTGCCTGCATCCAAGCTTGCCCTTTTTAAGGCAGAAACGAATTCTGTCTGTGATAGAAATGAGGACATTTTCCCAGTGGCTTGTTTGCCACATTTGGAGCCAACTACATAAGGAGGTTCTTTGATGCTCATTATCCTCTTTGAGGTAGGCTGGGTGTTGCCAGGAATTAACCTGTCTCATTGTCAGGAAATCTTTAAAATAATAAAAAAACATTTATAAATGCCATATTCTGCATGTCTCTGAGGTATTTAAAGACATTATCTAACTATTATACCTTATCTTTCTATAGAGTCATATCTATCTGTCACACTTAAGATGTATATTCTTGTAATAAAAATAGACCAGCAATTGATATGACCATGGTCTGATCAGCTAATAATCAACTTGTATAACTTATTTATCCTAAACTGCCTGCAATAGCACTTTCAAAGTATTGGAAGTAAACCTTGTATTAACATTGAGTTATGTGGGTAAGCAGGGTTGGGCTGGATTAGTACTTGAATGGGAGAATTCACTTTTGTAACTTCTAATGATTATGATACCATCAACACAATTGTTTCTTAGGGCCTAGAATAATGGTTTTCTTGTGAAGAGTACTTGCTGCTTTTCCAATGGAATTGAGTTCAGTTCCTAGCATCCATGTCATGGAGATAGCAAATGACCTTACTGTAAGCCCACCTCTACAAATATTGGACACTTCTAGCTTTCTTATGCAATTGCATTCACATGCATTTTCCTATATAAAGACTCTCACATGTGCATAATTAAAATAATAAAAACACAGTTTAAAAAGCATCATTCAGAAATATAACACTTGTTTTGGGTATGATCATCAAGTAAAATGCGCACTTTGTAAATGAGAGATGCATTCTTAGGAATCACAAAGCAGCAGTGGAGGTAGATCTGGAGGTGGAACTTTGTGGATCATGGAGAAAACTTTACATGTAGCAGAATAATTTTGGCCATGGCATAAAATTTGGCAAAGAAAAACTATAGTGGTAAAGACAATGGTAGAAGAGATAGTTATGGAGGCTGTGATGGTGGCTATAATAGATTCAAAGGTGGTGATGTCAACAATGATGGTAGGCCTTAATATAATACTAAAGCAGGATATAATCTTGGTGAACCAAGACACAGAAATTAAAGTGGTGATTATGGTAATATTGGAGGAAGAGATAATGGTTATAATAAAGGAGGAAAATTTCTCGGCAGATAAATATGGTGACAATGGGAACTAATTATACTGGTTTCGTAAATTTAAGTAGAGAACAGAAATAATATAATAATATAATAGAAGAAGTTCAGGCAGCCATTTTGGTAGTTGCTATGGTTTCTGGTGGTTCAAATAGTTAATATGGTAATAGTCAAATTTTTAAATCAGTAAAAGAAAAAGGGCTACAAATGATCACATATATATTAAAAGAACTGAAAAAAAGTGTCCACAGAGGGAATGATGGTCCTCAATGAGAAAAATTACTGTCAGTTAATCAGGAAAGGCTTCGTTTTCAGGACTATGATAGTCATAGCTTAGTAAAAATTCTGGTATTGATTAATGCAATGTAGTGTATATAAGCTGTACATTCGCAGAATCTTTTATCTTTTTAAATTTTTTCCTTCTCTCTCTTTTTTCCCATTATAATAGTTATATATTGCTCAGTGATTTGTTGCAGTAGTAACAGGAATAAAAATTATTATTTCTTTTCTTTTCAAAAAGAAGATGGAAGAGGAGGACAAGAAGAAGGCAAAAGAGGAAGGGGGAGCAGGAGGAGGAGTACAAGAGTATAAGAAGGGAAAGAATGAAGGTAAGAAAGAAAGAAGGTAAGGAAGGAAAGAAGGAAGAAAGAAAAACAAACAAAGAAGCATAACATCAGACATTTGAAGGCTGAGGATTTCATTGTTTCAGAGCATAAAGATGATGTAGAATGAGCATTTTTCCCTGAAAGTTAAAGCACCAACTAGTTGCTTACTGTTCAGTTTCATTGTGTAGAGAAGGTTGGATTGTTTTCTATATGATATCATTAGCATCATCTGCTAGTTTTGTATTAGCATATTGTTGCCTTGGAGGGATTAATACAGAGATTACTCCACAGTCAGCCATATGGGAAAATATATAATATGGTCACAATAAAATATCAAATAGACTCACTGAAGATTAATTTAAAAGATTGTTTTGTTTTAGAATGAAAGCTGAACACATAGTAGCTTTTTAATAACATTTTACAGATGCAATAACAGCAGTTAATTCTACATGAAGATAATTTCAGATTTAAAACAGAAAATGATGATATTCCATACACTTTTTTAAGTTCAGAGGCTGGAAAACATTAAAGGAATTGTATAAAACTCAATTACTTCAATGCAGATGAACTCATAAAAGAAAAGATGTTTCTTTCATAAATATACATTCTTATTTTCTCCTCAAAATCAGAAAAAATATTTGAGTAGAAAGAATTTAGCTTACATTGAGCCCTCAGTGTTTGATAATAATGTTATATAGACAAAACTGGCTCAATGTGTGCATCCTTAATTAATTTATTACCAAATAAATTACTGATAACTACAACAAAATTTTGCTTTGAGCCTTTCATCCCCCAAAACATGCAGACTTTTGTAATAAGACTCTACTAAAATTCCTGTTCCTTTTTGGCTTCAACAAACCCTTTGATTTCAGGGAAATTTCTGACTGTTGCTGAGTTCTAGCTGGTAGCCTTCAATTTAAAACCAAAGCTAAAAATTGAGACTCCTTCAGGGTTATTTAAAAAACTTTGACTTTCTCAAGTACACAAAGAAATCTGTTAAAATGTGTTCATAGAAGTAGCACAATTGCTTGGGAGACAATGCCTAGTCAAAATTTGCATTCTTTTTTTCCTTATAAGTAAAAAAAAAAAAGTTTTTATCATCTATTTCTCTGGAATATAATCAAAGCAGATAATTGTCTGCCTTACTTGTGGCTGTATCTTCAGTGCTCAGGGCTCTCCTCAGCATTTATTAAATACTTACTGAAAAATAGTGTAGTGTTTCATAAATAAATTGAAAAAGTAAAGGAACAGTGTGAGTGGAGATCTAGGTGCCCCAGGATTCAGTGCTCAGGGAAGTAAAGTGTATATATGCTTGTGATGTGTGACAGACTTGCTGAGTTGGGTCAGGAGAACCATAAGTACCACAAAACTTTCAAAAAGAGTTACTTGATGGAATTGTTACATTGGTTCTTATTTTGTTCATTCTGATCAACATCGTGACACTAGCTTTAGATTCCCAACACGAAGAAAATATAAACTTAGCCTTGTTCAAAGGAAGGTTCTTGGTCCTGTATATTAACCTCCTTGGACTGGCATTAACAGAATTTCACAAAATAAATGCAATGGAAATTAATTTTTCATAGTACTGGATACTACAAATAATGGTGGCAAGGTCTTTGGGATTTGAAAATATACTTCTATATTGTAGTGTTCTCGTAATATCATCTTATTGCCAACCTTTAATGTATGTAGTCATGGTAATATGGGGTGGGTGCTATAGGGTGTGTATTTCCTGCAAAATTTATATTAAAACTTCATTGCATTTCATAGATTACTAGATCAGGAGAATACTGTTAAAAATGTGTTAGTTACCATGGGAAGTCTTTAATAAAGGATATGGTCTGCATGTCTATATGCTCATTGCTTAATAATATATGCTCTTAATTATTGCACCTTTTGCTAAAGGATGATACAGTGAAAAGGCTCTCATCCAATGCCAGCACCATCTTTTTGGATTTTTAGCTTCTAGGATTTGAAGAAATATTTTAAAATTTAAATTTATTTATTTATTTATTTATTTATTTAAACTTAAAAATAATTTATTCAGATTGCATCCCAATTATTATTCCCTCACTTGTATCTGCTAGTTTCCCCCCTCCTTTTCTCTTTCACTGTATTCCTCTCCCCTAGGCCTGTAACAGAAGGGGACCTCCTCCCCCATCATATGATAACAGCCTATCAGGACTCATTTAGGTAGCCTGCTTACCTTTCCTCTGAGTGCCACCAGTCCTCCCCACCAAGAGGAAGTAATCAAATAGGGGGCACCAGAGTTCATATCAGAGTCAGTTCCCACTCTCCACACAACTGTGGAAAATATACTGTTCATTGGTTAGATCTGAATAGGGAGTCTAGGTTTCCTGCATTCATTGCCTTTGGTTGGTACAGTAGTTTGTGCAGGACCCCCTGGGTCCAGATCAGCCAGCCTTGATGGTCTTCTTGTAGGTTTCCAGGACCCATTGGGTCATTCTTTTTACCCATTTCCCCATACTTCTCTCACCTAGAAACCAAATAGCAAATCCCAGCATCTGTCCCAATTCCCACTGAGTGAACACTCTCAGAGGACATCCATCTTGAGCTAATATCCAATTATATGTGACTATATACCATATGTCTCTTTCTGGGTTTGGGTTAACTCAGTCAGTATGATCATTTCTAGTTCTATCCATTTGCCTGCATATTTCAAGATTTCCTTGTTTTTAATAGCTGAGTAGTATTCCACAGTGTAAATGTACCAAAGTTTCTTTACCCATTCTTCGACTGAGGGACATCTATGTTGTTTCCAGATTCTGGCTATTATGAATAAGGCTGCTATGAACATAGGTGAGCAAATGTCCATGTTGTGTGGTGGAACATACTTTGGGTATATTTCAAGAAATGGAATAGCTAGGTCTTGAGGTAGCCATATTCCCAATTTTCTGAGAAAGTGCCAGATTGGTTTCCAAAGTGGTTGTACAAGTTTGTACTTCCACCAGCAATGAAAGAGTGTTCCTCTTTTTCCATATCCTTGCCAGCATGTACTGTCACTTGAGTTTTTGATCTTAGCCATTCTGATGGGTGTAGATGGAATCTCAGAGTCATTTTGCTTTGCGTTTCTCTCATGACTAAGGTAGTGGATCATTTCTTTAAGTGTTTCTCAACCATTCTATACTTCTCTGTTGAGAATTCTCTGTTTAGCTCTGAACCCCATTTAATTGGGTTATTTGGTTTGGTGATGCTTAATTTCTTGAGTTCTTTATATATTTTGGATATTATCCCTTTGTCAGATGTAGAGTTTGTGAAGATCTTTTCCCAGTCTGTAGGCTGTCACTTTGTTCTGTTGACAGTGTCTTCTGCCTTACAGAAGCTTCTTAACCTCATGAAGTTCCTTTTATTAATTGTTGACCTTAGAGTCTGGGCTGTTGGTGTTCTGTTCAGGACGTTGTCTCCTGTGACAGTGAATTCAAGGCTTTGCCCTACTTTTCTTCTAACAGATTTAGTGTCTCTGGTTATATGTTGAGGTGTTTAATCCACGTGGACTTGAGTTTTGTGCATGGTGATAAATATATATCTATTTGCATTTTTCTACATGTAGATTTTGCTGATTTGGATAGTGTCTCCCTGCCTTTTAGTTAGTTAGGCTAACAGTTTGTCTATCTTGTTGATTTTCTCAAATAACCATCTCTTAGTTTTGTCAATTCTTTGAATTGTTCTCTTTGTTTCTAATTTATTCATTTCAGCTCTAAGTTTGATGATTTCTAGCCATCTACTTCTCTTGGGTGTTTCTGCTTCTTTTTTATTTCTAGGGCTTCCAGGTTTGTTGTTAATTTGACTATATGTGATATTTCCAATCCCTTTATGAAGACACTTAGTGCTATGAACTTTCCTTTTATCACTGTTTTCAATGTGTCCCATAAATTTGGGTATGTTGTACTTCTATTTTCATTGAATTTTAGGAAGCCCCCAATTTCTGTCTTTATTTCTTTCCTGACCCAGTTGTCATTGAGTAGAGTTGTTCAGTTTCCATATGTGTAGGATTTTTGTCATTTCTGTTGTTGTTGAAGTCCAGTTTTAGTCCCTGGTGATCTGACAAGATACAAGGTATTATTTCAATCTTCTTGTATCTGTTGAGGCTTGCTTTGTGACCTACTATATGGTCAATTTTGGAGAAGGTTCCATGAGGTGCTTAAAAGAAGGTCTAATCTTTTTTGTTTCAGTGGAAAGTTCTGTAGGTATCTGTTAGATCCATTTGATTCATGACATCATTTACGGTCATTATTTCTCAGTTTAGTTTCTGTTTCATTGGCCTATTCTTTGGTGAAACAGGGGTGTTGAAATCTCCTACTATTAATGTGTTGGGGTTGATGTGTGGTTTAAGCTTTTTTTAATGTTTCTTTCACAAATGTGGGTGCCCTTGAATTGGGGGCATAGTTGTTCAGAATTGTGTTGTTGTCTTGCTTGAACTTTCCTTTGATGAGTATGAAGTGTCCTTCCTCTTCTCTTTTGAATAACTTTGGTTGAAAGTCTATTTTATTATCAGATATCAGAATGGCTACCCCAGCTTGATTCTTGTGTCTATTTGCCTGCTAGACCTTTTTCTAGCATTTTACCCTGAAGTAATGTCTGTCATTGTGGCTGAGATGTGTTTCTTGAATGCAGAAGAATGTATTCTACATCCCAATTGTAGCTCAGTTCCTCATATCTTTCCAGCCCTACTCTTTCTCCCTTCCCCCCCATGCCCCTCCCCTAGTCCTCAGGGAGAAGGAGCCCTTCATCCCTATGAGCTGAATCCAGCCTACTAAGTCTCCTCAGGACTTTATGAGTTATACAATTGTTATATTATTTAATAGTACTAGAAGTCATTCTTTATATGATAACAAATTCTAGCAGTTTTACAGGATCATATTTAACTTTATTCATCTCCCTATTTCAAATATAGACACAAAAGAAGTTGGGAATTTGACATATGAATTTTGAAATATATAACACTCAGTTCATAACAAGAAAGCCATGGAAAACACATTCAGTAAGAAATAGTTAAACTTGATGGAGGTGTTTCCTCTGGAAAGGAAAAAAAATCAAGAAGACTTATCCTTAACTTTGATTGCTTAACTGATGACATGACATATGGACAAATGGTTTAACATGCCTTTTGGGGAAGACTTTACTAAGGCAGGGGGAGAGTACATTTTATCAGTTCAATAAAAAATGACCTTCTATGAAGCAGAGTTCTCACTGAAGAGAATAGGCTATCATAGAGGGGCATGAGCGCATAATCACTAAAGCTAAGAAAGCTGGTTGAACTGTTAACATGGGAGGGATATAGTATATCTTAGGCTTGAAGAAGTGTTCTAAATCATGATTTTGAGTCCTATCTCCATAGCAAGTTGCTTGTGTGATTCCTTAAGTTTTTATCCCAAACATAAAAAACAATTTACATCCCTTTTTATCAGCCTCCAAATTTCATAGGCTATCCCTGGAAACCTGCCAGCCATGGCAGCCCAGAAAGCAGTTGAGCAGCTGTTACTGTATCTCCTGTCCCCCAATTCCAATCCTAGTCTTATTCATAGCTTTGTAGCAGACCATCTCCACTAACTTATTTCTATCTCCCCATCCATTTGTCTAAATCACTAGCACCAGAAGATAATCCCTGGAAGCCCACCTACAAATTTGCCAAGGATCCATGTAGCAGACCACATCCTGTGTCTCTCCATCCCCTCTACTCCTACTTGCAGAGTTTACTCAGATACCAGTGGCACACCCAGTTGTCTAATTTTCTGTGGTTCCTCCCACCTCGCTTTTATCTTATTTCCATTTCATAGTGTTAGCTTCCAGTATTTGAAGCATATTCTATCTAGCACCCCAGTGGTCCCAGCTGGCAAGATCTCTGAAGAGTTCTTTGTTAGGCAACACACAGCTACCACACTCTCCTAAGAATTAGAGAGGGCAACAGAAATCAAGGAATAGAACACAACAAAACAAGACTAGATTTTCAATCATCCCCAAAGCAGTTGCCTAGACAGCAACACAAAAACACAATCTTTAGGAAAATATATCTCCACTAGAGCTCAGCAATCCTACTGTAGTAGGACCTGAGAAATTCAATGTAGTTGAAGGATAAGACCAGGGCTTCACAATATGTGTATGTTCAAGGTCCTTATAGAGGATGTGAATGAATTCATTAGTGAAATCAACAAAAACACATAGAAATTAAATGACAAAAAGAGTAAAAGACATTAGAGTAGAAATAAAATCACTAAAGAAACCACAAAGTGAGGGAAAATTGGGAAAGAAAAAATAGGAACTTGAACAGGAACCTCAGACCACAAGCCTTATCAAGAGAATACAAGAAGTGGAAGAAATCTTGGCTATTGAGCATAAGATAGAAGAAATAAATACCCTAGTCAAGGAAATCTGAGATATTATGAAATGGCCAATCTATGAATAATAATAAGAAACCCAGGTCAAAGGCACGGAAAATAGTTCTTTTTTTAATATTTATTTTATTTTGGAGATTGTAATATAATTACACCATTTCTTCCCTTGCTTTCCTCCTTGACAACTCTTCCAAGAAAACAATTTACAACATAAATTATTATTTATTATGTTGTTTGGGGGTACGGACATAGAAGCTACATAAAATCAAGAAGCAAGTACTGAAAAATAAAAAGAAACTTTCTAAGAAAATCAGAAGATAGTCTATTCTCCAAATGTGATACTAGATAAGTAAGAATATAAAAGTAATTTTCCAAGCAATGACTGGCCCAACCTGAGACCCACCCCATGGAAGACAAGCAACTCCTGCTTCTGATTCTATTAACAATACTCTTCTATGGTTGCAGACAGGAGAAGCTCCAGCCAGCAGCTGATGGAAACAGATGCAGAGACTCACAGCCAAACACCAGGGGAAATTTGGGGAATCCTGTGGGAGAGGGAATAACATTCCCCTAAGAAATATGTAGATATCCTAAGATCTCAATTTTATTGGAAAAAAAAGTAGTTCAACATTACAAAGCTCTTAGAATGAAATAGCTAGTTTTTAATCACATTTATTTATTTACTTTAAGTGTGTGTGTGTGTGTGTGTGTGTGTGTGTGTGTGTTTGTGTATCACAGTGTATATGTTTTAAGGTCAGAGGAGAACTTATGAGAGTCACATCAGGCTCAAAGGATTAGGTGTTGACTTTGGTGGCATGGGTTTTTACCCAGGAATCATCTTGCTGGCCCAGAAGTACCATATTTTTAAAGACTGTTTTAGAAAATCAAACTAAACTTCACACTAAAAAACTACTGCTTTTATCCTGTGTGTTCATCTGTGTTTTATAAGCTTTATTTTTGTTTTCTTTTGTGCTTTTTTTTTTTTTTTTTTTTTTTTTTTTTTTTTTTTTTTTGAGACAGTTTTTCTCTGTGTAGCCCTGGCTGCCCTGGACTTGCTTTGTAGACCAGACTGGCCTCAAACTCACAGAGATCTGCTTGCTTCTGCCTCCGTGAGTGCTGGGATTAAAGGTGTGTGCCACCATACCCAGCTATTTTTGTCCTTTATTATAACCTTTTTGCTGTTTTTTTTGTTTGTTTCGTCCTTTACTTATTTATTTATTTATTTTCTTTACATCTTGATTGCAGCCCCAGTCCTCTCCTCCCAGTCCCCACATTGCACATACCTTCCCCTCCCCCCTTTCCCTTCTCATCAGAGAAGTCCCCCCATGGATACCAACATTCCCAGGCATGCACATTAATTCACTGCAGGACTAGGCTCATCCTCTCCCACTGAGGCCAGACAAGGAAGCTCAGCTAAGGGAATGGGATCCATAAGGAGACTTCAGAGTCACAGAGAGCCTAGTTTCTGTTGGGAAATCCATATGAAGACCAAGTTGCACATCTGCTACTTATGTGTTGGGGACTAAGCCACTTTTTAGTTGGTGTTTCAGGCTCTGTGAGCCCCCATGGACCTGAAGAATCTTTGAACTGGGGAGAGCAGTATCAGATCATTGTTTGTGGCAGGATGGCCAGTTTGTGTTTAAAATTTTCCATTACCTCAGGAATGTATTTTCCCCTCCCAATTGGGATAATCCCCGGCTACTAGGATACTAGCTTCCTTCTTTTCTCCTGCCCACACTTTTTCTCCTGCCTGCGCCATCACATATCCAATCATTTTAAAGGTCAACAAACCAATCATATTTGTACTTTGTAAAGGTATTTAAACCCTCTGACATTACAGAACGGAGTCTTTCCATCTCCCTGGAGGATGATGGACCCTGATGCATCATCTTAATAAATTTCTTTTCGTTTGTATCAACTCTGGATTCTGGCTCTCAATCAGGCTTCCAGGAATAGACTCTGATGATCAGGACTCAAGTTAATTAACTCTATAGGTCTTCTTGTGCAGTTCTTGACCCCCCTGGCTCCCTCAGTCATTCCCCCAACTCTTCCATGTGTCTCCCTGTGTTTTGTTTAATGATTGCCTCTAGGTCTCTGCATCTGTTTTCATCATCCGCTGAGTGAAGCCTCTCAGAGGAGTATGCTAGGTTCCTATCTACAAACCTTGCAGAATAACATCAATGCTGTCAAAGATTAATTCTCTCACATGGGATGGGTCTCAAGTAGGGCCTGTCTTTGATTGGCCATTTCCTTTATCTTTGCTCCATCTTTGACACAGCACATCTTGTAAGCAGGACAAATTTTGGTTTGAAGATTTTATGGGTGGCTTGATGTCTTTATCCCTACAATGGAAGTCCTGCCTCATTACCGGAGGTAGCCATTTCAGGCTCCATATCATCTGATGATAGGAGTCTCAGCTAGGGTGACCTCCATAGGCTTCCTGGGACCTCTCCTATCCCAGGTCTCTAGCAAATTGAAAAGATGCCCCCCTCATTTTCATACTCTCACTGAGCCCTCTCCCCACCTCTCTCTACTTCTAATCCCCATCCCTGTTCCCCTCTCCATCTGCCTCCAAAGCCATTTTATTTTCCCTTCTGAATGAGATTCAAACATCCTCACTTGGTTCTTATTTGTAAGTTAGCTTCTTTAGGTTTGTGGATTTTAGCATGAAGAATCCTAGGTTTCTATGCTAATTAACAGAAAGTAAATATGCCATTTGAAAAAAATAAAACTAAAAGGATTATGGATGAAAATTTAAAAATTGGTTTTACCTTTATACTTTTTATTATTTATTTATTTTAAATTTATTGTATTTACTTTGTATCCAGATTACAGTGTCCCCTGCATTCTCTCCTGCCAATCTCTCCCCCTCCATTACCCTTCTCTGCATCCTCCTGTTCTGACTTCCTCACATCAGGTTGCAATAGGACTGGGTGCATCTTCTCCTATTGTGGCTAGACAAGACAGGCCAATTAAGGGAGGGGAATCCAAGAGCAGCCAACAGAGTTAGAGACAACCTCTGCTACTACTGTTGGGAGGCCCACATGAGGACCAAGCTGCACAACTCTGTCCTACATGTGGAGGGCATAGTTGTGTCACATACATGTTCTCTGTTTGGCAGTTAGTTCTCTGAGGGTCACAATAGGCCCAGATCAGTTGAATCTGTAAGTTTTCTTGTGGTATACTTGACGTCTTTGGATCCTTTGCTCATTCTTCCCTCTGTTGCAGAGACAATATTTTCAATAAAATTCTACAAGAGAAGTTCTCTAAACTAAAGAACAGGGTGTCTATCAAGGTATAAGAAACACACAGAACACCAGATAGAGTGTGCCAGAAAAGAACTGCCCCATGGCACATAATAAGAATCATTACATAGTTACAATAATAAAAACAGCATGGTAGTGGCAAGAAATAGAAACACACTGATCAATAGAATTCAATTGATGATTCAGACATAAGTCCATACACTTGGTTTAGAAGAAGAAGAGGAAGAAGAAGAAGAAGAAGAAGAAGAAGAAGAAGAAGAAGAAGAAGAAGAAGAAGAAGAAGAACAACAACAACAACAACAACAACAACAACAACAACAAGAACAAGAACAAGAACAAGAACAAGAATAAGAAGAACAAGAACAAGAAAAACAAGAAGAAGAGAAGGAGAGGAGAGGAAGAGGAGGAGGAGGAGGAGGAGGAGAAGTAGCCTAAAATATACACTGGGATAAAAGAAAGCATCTTCAAAAAAATGGTGCTCATCAAAGAAGATGCTTGCATGCAGAAGAAGTATATATATATATATATATCTCAACCTGAATAAAACTCAACTCCAAATAGATCAAAGATATACTGAACATGATAGAAGAGAAAGTGAGGAAAAGTCTGGAACTCACTGGTAGAGAAAAAAAAAGACTTTCTGAACAGAACACCCATAGCATGAGCACTAAAAACAAAGGGTAAAAATGAGACCTCACGAAAATGGAAACTTCTGCTTAGAAAAGTACATCATCATTTAGACAATGTGGCATGCTACAAAATTAGAAAAGATTTTTATCACCTACACTCTGATAAATGGTTCTTATCTAAAATGTATAAAAAACTTAAAAATCTGGACATCAAGAATACTGACCAAAGAACATGAATGAGCAGACATAGACCCCGTACACATACATAGCAGATGTGCAGCATGTCATTATTGGGCTGTCTGTGACTCTGCTGCCTGCCTTTGGATCCCTTTCCCCTAGCTGAGCTGCCTTATCTGGCCTTGGTGGGAGAAGCTGTGCTTAGTGCAGGTATGACCTGAGAAAACAGGGTGGGTTGGTATCCTTTAGGGACCTCCCCTTCTCTGAGAAGGAAAAGGGAATGAGGAAATTCTGGGGAAAATAGAAGCCATTCTAAATGCTAATTCTTATGCTCAGAAATAAGTGTTACTTCCACCCATCATAAAAGTAGCTTCTTTTGAAGCATATGGCGACCATCACAAAAAAAAAAAAAAAAAAAAAAAACCTGGCCAAAATGCAGAGAACTACTGCATATGGGGTACTCAACACTAATTGTTACATCTACAACAAAAGTTCTATAAGTAAGGCTCACCAAACTTAAATGAAGTGAGATAGTGTGAAAAGAATGCAAGATCTAGAGGAGTAGGAAGTCTGCTATGAGGATATGTCTTTTACATATTACAGCAAAATTACACCCATGAAATCTGAGCAATACCTTTGCTTAAATAAAAGACAAAACCAGTTAACACACCAACAATGCTGTAACAAATATCACATGGAACCAAGATGAAAAGCTCCAGAAAACTATTGGGTGCTGAGAAAGTATTAGTCTTCTCTGCAGATGAGTGCCTTAAACAGTTATTCAATACTAAGTATCCAGCCCTAAAATCATAAATATATGATCAGTAAATAGACTCATCAGGTTGCATTTAAGTGTTTACACATATGCATACAAGTAATAATAGTAATTAAGGAATAGATAAAATAAAAAATAATGTATGAAAGTATATATAGGGTTTAGAGGTTATAAAAGAGAAACAGTGGTGTGAGGAGAGCATTATATAGTAATAAGGGATTGAAGATGATCAAATTATATTGCATACATTCATGAAATGTAAGAATGAAACACATTAGTTTATATAATTGATAAATATAAATGAAATGGGCAAAGAAGAAAATCATAAACTATGACCAAGTTGGATTCAATCCAGGGATTCCAGAGAAGTTTAGTATAAAGTGTTCAATAGTTATGATTCAGCATACAAATACATTTAATGTCAGAAACAACATGACCATCTCAATCAATGTAGAAAAGACCTGTAAGAAAACTTAACACACTCTGTAACAGAGACCTTAAAAATTAGGAAAACAGGACAACATAATAAAAGCCATAGACAAAAATATATTAAATGGGCAAACCAAATATTTCCTTTAACTCTGCATGGAGATTAGAAGGCCAACTCTCTCAACTCTTGTATAACACAGTGCTCAAAGAATTATCTGAGAAAAGAAATAACAGGGTAAAAGATAGAAAGAAGTACTCCCTGTATACTCAGGTATTTAATTATATTCCCATTCAAGTCTCTGATGGAATTGAAGAACAGATAGTTTAGTTTTACAATTAAGCTTATTTCTTTAGGGGTTGAGATGTTTTTACATCTAGATAGATGTTTTAATTTGATAATGATGAGATATGATAGATATTGATTTACACTCAGAATTTTAGATGCTCCAAGATAAGAAAGGTGTTTTCTTTAAGGCTGCCAAATACAAATAGCCAAAACACTAAGAAGATAACATTAATAGAATTCCTGATTGTTTCATGGTTCTTCTTGCTGTAGGTAGTTTATTGTATGCATGTGTAATAATATAAATATTTATGTAAAAATGTATACTAAAACTAAGTAATTAAAAAGAGAAAAAAGATAGAAAGAAATTCAATTATTGTTATTTAAAGATGGCATGATATCCTACAGACTCCACCAAAATGTCACATCGACGTAGAAAGATACTCATTCACCATGACCAGGTAGGCTTCATTCCAGGCATGCAGGGATGGTTTAATATACGGAAATCCATCAATGTAATCCACCATATAAACAAACTGAAAATAAAAAAATACCACATGATCATCTCCTTAGATACAGAGAAAACATTTGATAAAATCCAACACCCATTCATGTTTAAAGTTTTGGAGAGATCGGGGATACAAGGCACTTTCCTCAACAAAATAAAGGCTATATACAGCAAGCCAATAGCTAAAATCAAAGTAAATGGTGAGATACTCAAGGAAATTTCTCTAAAATCAGGAAAAAGGCAAGGCTGCCCACTCTCTCCATATCTCTTCAATATTGTACTCGAAGTTCTAGCCAGAGCAATAAGACAATAAAAAGGAGATCAAAGGTATCCAAATGGGAAAGGAGGAAGTCAAACTATCCCTATTTGCAGATGATATGACAGTCTACATAAGTGATCCTCAAAATTCCACCAGAGAACTCCTACAGCTGATAAACACCTTCAGCAAATTGGCTGTTGGATACAAAATTAACTCAAAAAAGTCTGTAGCCTTCCTATACACAAATGACAAGCTTGCAGGGAAAGAAATTAGGAAAACCATACCCTTCACATTAGCTACAAGTGATATAAAATATTTAGGAGTTATTCTAACCAAGCAAGTGAAGGACTTGTTTGAAAAAACTTTCAAAACTCTGAAGAAAGAGATTGAAGATGACATGAGAAGATGGAATGATCTTCCTTGCTCATGGATCGGGAGAATTAACATAGAAAAATGGCCATCCTACCAAAAGCAATCTACAGATTCAATGCAATCCCTATCAAAATACCTACATAATTTTTTAAAGACATTGAAAATTCAATTCTGAACTTCATATGGAAAAACAAAAAAACCCAGAGGGCTAAAATAATCTTTAGATCTCTAGATATATTTGTTTCCTTCGAAATTTTCACAAAAGTAAGGACATCCTTAAAGTTTACTGGGAAGTATTTTACATGGAGGGGGGAATATAAAGTCCTTGAATAAAACTTTGAAGTCAAAGACAATGAAAGAACAATTTTCAACTTCATATGGAAAAAACAAAAAACCCAGAATAGCTAAAACAATCCAATAAAATAAAAGACCCTCAGGAGGAATATTGATACCTTATCTCAAGCTGTACTATAGAGCAATAGTAATTAAAACAGCATGGTACTGGCACAGCAATAGGCTGGTTGATCAATGGAATCGAATCAAAGACCCAAGAATGAATCCACACACATATAGTTCCTTGATTTTTGACAGGAAGCCAAATCTATTCAATGGAAAAAGAATAGCATCTTCAACAAATGGTGCTGGTGTAACTGGATGTCTACATGTAGAAAAATGCAATTAGACCCATATTTGCCACCATGCACAAAACTCAGGTCCAAGTGGATTAAAGACCTCAACATAAAACCAGAGACACTAAATCAGTTAGAAGAAAAAGTGGGGAAGAGCCTGGAACACATTGGCACAAGAGACAACTTCCTGAACAGAACACCAACAGCCCAGGCCTTAAGGTCAAAAACTAACAAATGGGACCTCATGAGGCTCAGAAGCTTCTGTAAGGCAGGAGACACTGTCAACAGAACAAAGTGACAGCCTACAGACGGAAAAGATCTTCACCGACCCTACATCTGACAAAGGTGTAATATCAAAAATATATAAAGAACTAAAGAAATTAAACACCACCAAACCAAATAACCCAATTGAGAAATGGGGTTCAGAACTAAACAAAGAGTTCTCAACAGAGGAATATCAAATGGCTGAGAAACACTTAAAGAAATGCTCGACCTCCTTAGTCATCAGAGAAATGCAAGTCAAAATGACTCTGAGATACCATCTTACACCCATCAGAATGGTTAAAATAAAAAATTCAAGTGACAGCACATGCTGGCAAGGGTGTGGAGAAAGAGGAACACTCCTTCATTACTGGTGGGAATATAAACTTCTACAACCACTTTGGAAATCTATCTGGCACTTTCTCAGAAAACTGGGAATATGGCTTCCTCAAGACCCAGCTATTCCACTCCTTGGAATATACTCAGAAAATGCTCCACCACACAACAAGGAAATATGCTCAACCATGCTCACAGTAGCCTTATTCATAATAGCCAGAACCTGGAAACAGCCTAAATGTCCCTCAGTTGAAGAATGGATAAATAAAAAAAACCTGTGGTACATTTACACTATGGAATACTACTCAGCTATTAAAAACAAGGAAATCCCAAAATTTGTGGGCAAATGGATGACTAGAAATGATCATAATGAGTGAGCAAACCCAGAAGCAGAGAAAACCACACACGGTATATATTCACTTATAATTGGGCGCTAGCCCAAAAAGCACATCCCATGAAAGTCTCCATTTACCATGAGATTGGGACTGATGTGAGAACATCTTACTGAGACTCTAGGTAAGAGAAATATAGGAGATGGGGAAATAGAAGGATCCAGAGTATCCTAGAAACCTACAAGAAGAACATCTTGACAGGTGGATCAGGGCCCAGGGGGGTCTGCTCAAACTATTGCACTAACCAAGGACAATACAAGTAGTAAACATTGAACCCCTACTCTGATCTACCCAATAGACAGGACATTCTCCATAGTTATGTAGATATTGGGAGGACTGACTCTGACATAAACTCTGGTGTTCCATATTTGATAATCTCCCCCTGGTGGGGAGGCCTCGTGGCACTTAAAGAAAGAATAAGCAGGATACCAAGATGAGACTTGATAGCCTATGACCATATAGTGGGGGAGGAGGTCCCCCTTGGTTTTAGACCTATGGGAGCGGAATAGGGTAGAAGCAGGAGGGAGGGAGGAATGGGAGGATACAAGTTGAGTTGTCATATGAATAAATTAATAAAATTAAAATTAAATAAATAAAACTAATCATTTTATACATAATAGCAAACTAATAGAGAAAGAAATGAAGAAAAATCTACTCATAATAGGTTTAAAAAGAATAAAATATTTAGAACTACCTAACCTAAGAAGCAACCATCATAACCATGAAAAATGTTACCTCCTTACCCAAGAACCATTAACTATCAAGGAAATCTCATAACTATGTACCAGTGTACAACTTAAAAGGACGTTATGCTAATAGTATTCTTTGCCACATAGTAGACATTTCCATTCAAAAAAAGAGAAAGAATTGGGATTTCATAGGAAAGAAAGATGGAAATAAAGCAAGACCAAAACTCAGAAGGAAAAATAAATCCAGAAGTTCTAAGTATGACATCTGGGGTTCATGATTGAATTATCTGGACTCCAAAAGGGTTGAACAACCTACTCCTCAGCTATGTTTCTTGCCACATATATGACCTCTCTATTGGGCCAGCTCTACTTCATTCCTGTAGATTTTCTTGGCAAACATCTAATGGTCCTCTTATCACCAAAATCTTATTGCCTTTATAACAACCATGACTTTACCTTCGGAAATGACACAATATAGATTCAGGGCCTCCATTCAGGGAGTCCAACCTTGTTATGAACTGACTGGCCCTACTGACCTTCAAGACTATTGGCACATGTCTTAGTTATCTTCTTCATCTTTCATGTCTGTAAAATGCATGTTGATGATGCTTCCAATGTCTCTGGCTTAGTCCGTCTGGATCACAGTTACATTCCCATTTGTACACTTACTTTAGGAAATCTAGGTATTTGTTTTGTAATAAGAATTCCCTTCAGAGACATTCTTATTCTGTGCTCCATTCTTTTAAGCAAACTCCCATTTTTACAAAATGGCAACTTTGATGGGTGAGGTCTTGACATAAGGACATCTTTCCTATTGACCTAGTGATGAGCAAGAGTTTTATGGTTAGTGATGCTAGTCTCTTTAATGAATAGAGTTGCTTTCTTTTTAAATTTTAACTAATTTATTTAATTTATATATAAACAGAAGTTTCTCCTCTTTTCTCTCCTAAAAATCCTTCAACCCTCCTTACATTCCCCATGCATTCCTCCTTCCATGGATATTAGCCAGCTTTGGTATATGAAATTGCACTAAGACTAGACTCCCCATTTCCTATTGAGACTAGATGAGGCAGCCCAGTAGGAGGAAAGGATTCTAAAGGCAGGCAACAAAGTCAGAGAGCCCCTGCTCCTGCTCTTAGGAGTACCACATAAAGACCAAGCTACATGGCTGTTACATATGAGAAGAGAGCCTAAGTCAGTCTTTTGCATGCTCCTTGGTTGGCAGTTCAGTCTCTGTGGCTCTCTGTGGGCCCCAAGAGGCCCAGGTTGGTTGATGCTGAGGTTTTCTGTGGTATCCTCAACCTCTCTGGCTCCTATAATCCTTCTTCTCCTCTTCCACAGGATTTCCAAAGTTCTTCCTAGTGTTTGGTTGTGGGTCGCTGCATCTGTTACCATCAGTTACTGAGTGAAGTCTCTTTGATGATGGTTATGCTAGGCTCCTGTCTGCAAGTATAGCAGACTATCATTAACAGTGTCAGGAGTGAGCTCACTGTCATGACATGAGTCTCATGCTGGTCCAGTCATTGGCTGGCCATTCCCTCAATTTCTGCTCTACCTTTACCCCCAAATATATTGTAAGAAGGACAAATTCTAGGTAGAAGGTTTTGTTGCTGGGTTGATGTCCTAATCCCTCCATTGGTGGTCTTGCCTGGTTAAAGGAAAGAGCTGGTTCAGGCTCAATATGCCTCACTGATGGGAGTCTTAGCTAGGGTCATCCTGTAGATTCCTGGGATTTCTACTGCAGTAGGTTTATAGCTTGTCCCAGAGATGCCCTCCATTCCAGTTGTCTCTCTCAGTAGTCTCTTCTTCTGACCTCTCTCAACCTAAGCCCTCCTGTTGCCATCCTCACCCCTGTCCAGTCCCCTTCTCCCAGCCATGCATGATGTCTATTCTATTTCCATTTCTCAGTGAGATTCATGTTTCCTCCCTTGAGACCTCCTTGTTACCCTGCTTATTTGAATCTGTGGATTGTAGAATGGTTATCCTTGACACTATGGCTATTAACCACATGTAAACGAGTACATACCGTGTGTCTCATTCTGGGTCTGTATTTCCTCACACAGGATGATCTTTTCTAGTTCCATCCATTTGCTTCTGCATCCCATGTCCTGGGGTTAAAGGTGTGCACCATTACTGCCTGGAAAACCTTAATGTATTTATTTGCTTGTATTTCATTGGGTTGTAAGAAAGAATGTGATTTGGTTAAATGGTAAGTTGGAGGGATTCTGGGAAGAATTGGAGAGGGAAATATAATCAAAATATATAGGATGGAAACACTATATTCAATAAATTTCAAAACAAGAGAATTTTGCAACACAAACACACATTCACACACAAAAAACATGGTTATTTTTAAATCACTGGTATAGAATTTTGTATATATATGCAAAATAAGTTTAATTCTGGATACAGTGGTATAGAATTCAAAAGTAAGTTTATTGTTCTATCTATCTATCTATATATACACATATATATTCTAATATGAGGTATTATACACATATAACTCAATTATAATACAAGGTTTACTTTCAGTACTTTGAAAGTGCTATTGCAGGCTGTTTAGGATAAATAAGTTATACAAGTTAATTGTTAGTTGATCAAATCATGGTCATGTCAATCACTAGTCTACTTTTATCACAAGAATATACATTTTAGGTGAGGCAGATAGATATGATTCTATGGAAAGAAAAAGTAGGTTAGATAAGGTCTTCAAAAACTCAGAGACATGCAAAATATGGCATTTAAAATGTTTTTATTATTTTAAAGATTCACTGACAATGATAGAGATTAACTCCTAGCAATACCCAGCCTACCTCAAAGAGGATGATAACCACCAAAGAACCACCTTATGAGATGGCTTCAAGTGGCAAACAAGCCACTGGGAAAATGTCCTCGTTTTCACCACAGACAGAATTCAGGCTAAAAGAGGGCAAGTTTGGATGCAGGCAGAGTTGATGGTGAAACTCTGCCAAGACAGGGTAAGCATGTCCTCAATAGTTCCTGCCTCACAAATGTGTCTGTCAGATATATTGGGCCAGAAGGCTTAAGAAGATGCCACAACATAATAGAGAGTTTTGGGTGACTATTAAAGTAGAAAACTGTCTTTGTCATCTTCTCATTTGGAAAGCTACTAACTTGCGCTTCCGGCATACTCAAGTAATGAAGTTTATTCCTTCTCAAGTCTCTGATGGAGTTGAAGACCAGGCAGCTTAGTTTTACAATGAAGCTTAGTTGTTTAGAGGTTAAGATGTTCTTTGGTCTAGATAGATATTTTAAGTTGATAATGACAAGATGTGATGGAGATTGATCTACATTCAGAATTTTAGACGCACCAGGATAGGAAAGATGTCTTCTTCAAGACTGTCAAATACAAATAGCCAAAACACTAAGAATGTAACATTTATATAATTCCTGATTGTTTTGTGGTTCTTCTTGCTATAGGTGGTTTATTGTATATACATGTAATAATATAAATGTATATATCCATACCATCACCTTCCAAACTTTTATTTTATTTTGTGTGTGCCTCTGTCTCTTTCTGTCTCCCTGTGTCTGACTGTGTCTTTGTCTATGCTTGTGTCTGTCTCTCTGTCTCTGTGTCTGTCTCTGTCTGTCTGTCTGTCTGTCTGTCTGTCTGTCTGTCTGTCTCTCTCTCTCTCTCTCTCTCTCTCTCTCTCTCACACACACACACACACACACACACACACACACACACACACACACACACAAAATACAAGTAGTGTTACCCATAAGTGCATGAGTGTAGAAACAAACTGGAGCATAAAAAGTCTACCAGTGTCCATACCATCAATGAAGAATAATTTCCCTTTACATGTAGCTCTCCAATGCCAACATTTCATCAGTAATGGATGGGGCTTGGAAAGTATCTCCCTCATTTGTGCTGAAATTTTGACTGTCTTGATCTTTCTAATGAGTGACATAGTCATGTCATCTCATAAAGACAATATTTCACACTCATACACATCCTCTGGCTCTTAAATTCTACAACATTCTCTAAGCCTTGGAGGAACTGGGATGTTGATAAAAATATCACATTTAAGGCTGAGCACTTAATATCTTATTCTCAGTATACTGATTGGTCATGCATCTCTCCATTGTTTGCTGCCAAATGTGAAAAGAAATTTCTCTAACCAAGGGTGGGAGCAACCAACTATTTGGAAATAAATACAAACATTTAGAAGGCAATTTGACTACATTACCAGTTATTAAAGCAGCAAAAGATTCTAGTTTAGGCCCTATGATCACCTAAAACAGTTGTTCTCAACCTGTGAGTTGAAACCTCTTTGGTAACCCTCTATCTCCCAACATATCTACATTACAATTCATCACAGTAACAAAATTACAGTTATGAAGCAGCAATGAAATAATTGATTATCTGGGCACTCTTGGCAAAGGGCCAGAGGTGTCTTCCATGGACATGGCTATTTGAGGGGAAGGTACACGACCTTACATTGGAGAGTTTGCCCAGAGATGAACATCCATTTGCCAGCTCTGAGATGGTGTGGAGGAACCTGATTGGTCACTCAAAACCATAAAGCCAGCTGTCTTCCTGATTAAAGGAGTCTGCAACTGCTTGCCCTTGGTTTGCTTTTCCAGCTCCCAGTGTTCTTCTGTGTGACACAACCCCATGGTCTGAACCCCCTGCCTTCACCCATAGGCTGAACACTTGGGAAGAAGAGGAACAATCAGGGATCACAACAACATTGAGGAACTGCATTAAAGAATTAGACCATTAGTAAAGTTGAGCACCACTGCCCTTTGCCATGGATTTTTGACCAGGATTACATACTAAGCATGAAATTCCATTTGATGAAACAAGTCTCAAGTTCTATTAGTACATAGTTACCACATGTAACAGTCACACTGCCATTGTACCAGACAGAATATATTTCATGGTTGGTCACTATTGTAGTACATATGGTACAGTGTTGAATAAGACCACTGGCATCTTTTTCTCTGAATCTTATATAGCATTTTCCAGAAATGGGGACATTAATCAACAGGGAGATTTTCCTGGTAATTTCAAGACTGAGTTCTTTATATGATGTAATCAAGGAATGTGATGTCTTCAGCAATAATATTTTTCCATCTAGTTATCTTATGAAAACATGAGAAATGCCAACAGTGTGTCTTATTTTGGTTGCCTTTTGGGGATACTTTGATTAGTAACTCATAGAGAGATACCCTGTGCCTTGACTTGAGACTTTCTATTGATAGTCAGCCCTTTTGCCTGAACCTCTCCCCTCTCACTCATGCTTTACTTCAGCACCATTTGAACTAGGTTTGCTTGAAGGTCTAAATCCTTTAAATGGGCCAAAACCTTCCCCCACTTCATGCAGATAACACACAGCCATGAGGCTCAGCACTGGCACTAGTGATCCATTACTAGCCTTCGAGCCCTCCTTGAGTCAGGCTTTTTCCCTTTTCTGTAAATAGAGTCCAGTCTGATCCTATAAACCAGACAGCAGACACTACTTTCTGAATTTTCAGTTTTCTTTTCTTTCTTTCTTATTTATTTATCATAATTTATTTACTTTACATCATGATAGTTATTCCCTAGTTCTTATCTTCCAGTTCCCTCCCTTCCTCCCTCTTCTGTTCTATTCCTCTCCCCTAGACCTCTGGAACTAGAAAAGATCATCAAGTTTTCTTTATCATGAGTGTATTTTGCTGTTTTCCATGACCTAAAATGAATAGGGAAATGGCTAGAGATAGATAAACAGGTATCCGTAATGGCTCTAGGATTTGACGCATCAGAAACTAATTACCCTTGCAGTGCCTTAGATAGTTAAGCATTCATTTAAAGGAGAGATGAGTGGTTATATTGTCCAACCTTTCCTTTTTTTAGCACTCAAGAATGATGCCATATACTCCCATGCTACACAGTCTCAAAAGCCAGGTAGTGGGGAGTTACTGCATTGCTTGTTTGAAAGCCTTCTCTAGATCTAACAGCTCTGAATGTGAACATTCTCTGATTACCACAGTTTTTTTTTTTTTTGCACTTGTCCATTGTTAATGCTTCCATACATATACTGTATCAGATTTTTCCCTTTCTCTGTGTTAAAGATAGGACCTGAAGGTATCTGTGATCATTTCAGTGTCACTTCTTTGTTGTTGCTGAATAATTTTCCCCAGGATTTACAGGTTTTTGGGTACCAGGAAGGGTCCTGTATTACTGGTATAATCTGAGCTCTCTTCCTGTTTTGTTCTCCTAGCTGTAAAATATCAGCTAGAGTATGGTATTCTATATCAAGCTTTGGGGTTCCTGGAGGGGTTGTGTATTACTGTTCTACTCTGGGCCAACACTTCCATTTCTCTATACCTTTCATTTACTTTACATACTAAATCAGAGGTAAATGTTAAAGCCACCAGCCTCATATACTCTTCACTTTAATTTCCCCTTTATACCTCCAATATTTCTTTAGGATGCCACCAAAACCTCAGAGACTTATTAGCCTTAGCAGCAGGCAGGCTGCATCTGTAGCTGCTCATTGACACCTTCATCCATGATATACTATCCCCAGGACTTTAAATGTCCATGCTAGGTCTTTTGCAATTCCTAAAGGATCTTTATAATCTCAGAGTGTACCATACCCATCAGACAACCATATCATTTCATATCTTATGGAATAAAAGTGCCAATTGGGAATTTCTCCCATCTATAGCACTGACTCTGATAGCTAAACCTTAGTTATACCTCAGCATTCTGCACTCATGCCTCACCCACTGCCTTCAACAAGTCCTATGGGGAAGAAACCACCAGGGCAACATTTTTTTCTGCAACAATCCCCTAGGAAACTTTGTTTCATTTGCTTGATTCATATGCCATATAGCAGTACCATGCACTGTTCTGCCTCAGTTCATCATTTTTATCATATCCTGCCAACTGTTGCTAAATTTCCTTCACAAATGGAGACATAAGCAATACTTAGCCTTTCTCCTGAGGTTCCAATGACAAATCAAGGCATGGTTTCTACCAAAATTTACTCTGAGGAACCAATGAGTTTATTGGGCTTCCTAATAGAACATAGGCGAAGAGTTTCTTACTCAGATATGAATGCTCTTCCCACAACAAACCACCACATCTGAAAATCCTTGCCCAGCAAGGAGGAGGACTTCCATATAGCAGCAGAGATGTAGTGCTTTTGCCCTACTCCTTCCTGGCCTATGTGCTCTAGCTTTTGCCCTACTCCTTCCCAAACCCACATAGAATTAAGAAAGAGTTGCTTACAGTAGATCCTAGGGAGTGGCTGGACAATCAGGAGAAGGCTTCTTGACCAACACTATCCCTCTGTAACTGGGTGTAAATAGTCAACAAACCCAACTAGATTGAACTTTAGTCAGGTAGCACAACTAAATACCCAAAAGAAGCAGGTCCTTTGCTCAAAAAAGTTCCTCATAACATTTGTTTTTGTTTTGTTTTGGTTTTGAGGTTTCGGTTTCAGTCTTTTGGTTATTGAGGCCAAGAGCTTGTGAATGTTTGAATGTTGTTTACGTCCTCCAAGAAATAGTCCTTAGATTTGTTGATTCATGTATTGGTTTATTCTCTCTACTTCATTAATTTCTAGTACAATTTTTTATTATTTCTTGCTGTCTACTGTATGTGGATTTAGGTTGCTCTTGTTTTTCCAAATTTTTGAATTACATCATTAAATCATTTATTTATGTTATTTCTGATTTTTATTGTAGGTACTTAAAGCTATAAATTTTGCTCATACAACTGCTTTTAATGTTTTCCAGATGCTTGGTTCTGTTGTGTTTTAATTTCCATTTAGTTCCAGAAATATTTTTATGTTTTTATTTCTTTTGTGATTTCTTTGACCCATTCATTATTCAGCAAGAATTGTTTAATCTTCATGAGTTTTGTGTATTTACTAGAGATTTGTTCCTGTTCTATTTTTAGGTTTATTGCATTATGTGTAGGTAGGGCACAGTGAGTGGTTTCAATTATTATGATTTTGTTAAGATTTGTGCTTCAGGATGTGATATATTTCATAGGAGAATCTATGAGCTGCTAAGTAGACCATGTAGATATTTGTTAGGTATATTTGATGTGTGGTGTCCTTAGTTCTGATGTTTCTCTGTTTATATTTCTCCATTTCTTTATTTACTTAATCCCAATCTAGTCCCCTCTCTCCTTTCCTCCCAGTCCCATTCTCCTAAATTCTCTTCCTATTTCCCCCTCTCTTTCCTCCTAGAGAAGGGGAGGCCTCCAGCTGGTATCAATTCACCCAGGTATCTCAAGTCACTGCAGGACCAAGCACATCCTTTCCAGCCTAAGAGTTAAGAGGCAACCCAGCTAGGGGAATCTTACTCAGTAATAGGTAGCAGATTCACAGACATCCCCTACTCCTATTGTTATGGGACTTACATGATGACCAAGATGCACATTTGCTACATATGTTTATGGGCTTTAGGTTCTGTCCATGCAAGGTCTTTGGTTGCTGTTCACTGTGGGCCTTTGTCTGTAGTTGAAGGAGATGCCTCCTCCATGTAAGCTTCATGCTCAGAAATAGGCAGGTGTTTCCCTTGCTGGCAACAGTCCACAAGACCAATATGTGTTAACAGGCTAGTTCCTTGCAGGGACAATTCCAAAGCAAACCACATAGGGTTTAGGCCAAACAATGTCAAAAGCTGGCTCTTTGAAGAAACATATATCAAAGTTGCCCTGGAGACAAGCCCTGGGATCCTGGATGTGGCTCCTGCAATTCAGACACTCTTAGTTAAAAAACCCAGAGGTCTGAGGTGGGGGCCCTCACTCCCCTTTCTCCCTCTGTAACTCCTTGTCTTTGTCTTTCTTTTATCACTAAGCTTAGTAAATTAAAATCTAGCTCTTTAAATCTTGACTGTCTTTATTTTAATCAAATTATCTGTCCTTTTACAAGTCCAAGGCCCCCTTCCCCTACTGGAAGGGACATAGACTCCCATTGTCATTGTCTTGATCCCTGCTAAGCACAAGGCTACCCTGCACTTCCTCAAGGTAGTGGATCTAACTAAAAAGCTCCCTCACTGCCAAGGAAATCATCTTCCTTGTGACCATTTCTCTAGACAGAGGCTTCCTCAGCTAGCCTCCAGAACGCTGAAGAAAATGCTGTGACCAGATTCTCAGCCCAGCCTCCCAGAGAAAGGAACCCATAGTTCACTATCTGTGAGACCCAATGGGCCCAGGTAAGATTACTCTTTAGGTCTTCTTGTGGTGTCCTTGACCCCTCCAGCTCCCTCAATCTTTCCTCCCACACTTTCACAATACTCCCTGAGCATAGCCCATTGCTTGGTCTTGAGTCTCTGCATCTGTCTCCATCAACTGTCTGACAAAGCCTCTCAGAAGACAGTTATGTTAGACTCCTGTCTGCAAACATTGCAGAGTATCATTAATAGGGACAGTAGTCAGTCCTCCCCCCACGGAGTGGATCTCAAGCTGAGGCAGTCACTGGTTTAGCATTTTCTCAAGCTCTGTTCCATTCGTGCCCTTACATTTGTTGCAAACAAGCCACATTTTGGGTTGTAGGTTTTACGTGTGTGTTGGTATCATGCTCCCTCCATAGGAGTCCCAACTGGCTACAGAAGATGCCTATTTTAGTCTCCTTAACAGCTATTGTTTGGAGTTTCAGCTAGTGTCAACCCAATATACTCCTAGGAGCCTTCCCTATCCCAGAGATGCCCCCTTCTTATCTCTTCTCTCTCCCAGTTGTTTTCACCCACCCTCCTCTGCCCACCTAATCCACACTCCCATTATCCTCCCCAGCCCATCTCCCACAGTTCCCTGCCTCCATCTACTTAGTATGTCTATTGTATTTCCTGTTCTAAGTGAGATTCAAGCATCTTCTCTTGGGCTTTCTGTGTCTTTTTTGTATCTGTTGATTATAGTATGGCTATCCTGTACTGTATGGTGAGTACAGTACTTACAAGTGAGTACATACCAAGTGTGTCTTTCTGAGTCTGGATTACCTCACTCAGGATTTTCTTTTAATTTATTATAATTTATTCAGATTATTTCCTGATTGTTATACCCTTGCTTGCATCTTCCTGTTCCCACCCTCCCTCCCTCTTCTGCCTTATTCCCCTCTCGTATACCTCTGACAGAAAGGAACCTCCTCTCCCAACATATTACTTTGTTTTTAATAGCTGAGAAATATTCCATTGTGTACATGTACGACATTTTCTTTATTCATGCTTCAGTTGAGGGACATCCTGGTAGTTTCCAGTTTCTGGCTATTACAAATAAGGCTGCAATGAACACAATTGAGCAAGTGTCCTTGTTGTAAGGTGGGCCATCTTTTGAGTATATGCCCAGGAGTGGTATAGCTGGGTCTTAATGTAGATCTTTCTCCAATTTTTTAAAAGAAATCTCCACACTCATTTCCTAAGTGGTTAAATAAGTTTGCACTCCTACCAGCAATGGATGAATGTTTCTCTTTCTCCACATCCTTGCCATCATTTGCTGTCACTTGAGTTTCTTATCTGAGCCTTTCTAATAGGTGTAAAATGGAATGTTAGGGTCATTTTGATTTGCATTTCCCTGGTGACTAAGAACACTGAGCATTTCTTTAAGTGCTTCTTGGCCATTCGATATTCTGTTGACCTGTTGAGAATTCTCCATTTGGCTCTGCACATTTTCTAATTGAGTTATTTGCATTGTTGATGTTTAATGAGTGTGTGTTTATGTGTGTGTATGTATGTATATATATGTATGTATGTATATATGTGTGTATGTATATATGTGTGTATGTATTATGTATGTATTATGTATGTATACATATATGTATGTATGTATGTGTATATATGTATGTATATATATATTGGATATTAGCCCTCTGTCAGATGTGGGGTTGGTGAAGATCTTTTCCAAATCTGTAGACTGCCGTTTTGTTCTATTGACAGTGTCCTTTGCCTTATAGAAGCTTTTCAGTTTCATGAGGTTCCATTACAAATTGCTGATCTTAGCCCTTTGGTGTTCTGTCTAGGAAGTTGTCTCCTGTGCCGATGATTTCAAGGTGTTTCCCCACTTTCTCTTTTATTAGTTTTAGATTGATCCACTTGAATTTGAGTTTTTGTGCAGAGTGACAGAGAAGGATCTATTTGTATTTTTCTGCACTTCAACATCCAGTTAAGACCAGCACTATGTGTTGCAGATGTATTTTTTCCATAGTATGGTTTTAGCTCCTTTGTAAAATGTCGATAGGTGTGTGAGTTTATTTCTGGGTCATCAATTAGATTCTATTGATAACAGCCAATATCATGCAGTTTTTATTACTGTTACTCTGTAGTAAAGCTTGAAATGAGAGACAGAAATACCTCTAGAACATCATTTGCTCTATAAGGTTGTTTTACCTATTCTGGGTTTTTTACTTGTTTTGTTTTCTCATATGATGTTGAGAATTGTTCTTTTAGTATCTGTAAAGCTTTGCATAGTTCTAAAACAAAGAGAAGCAACCACACCCAAGAGGAGTACAGGACAGGACATAATCACACTCAGGGCTGAAAACAATAAAATAAAAACAAAGGGAACAATACAAAGAATCAATGAAACCAAGAGCTGGTTCTTCGAGAAAATCAACAAGAAAGACAAACCATTAGCCAAACTAATTAAAAGGCAGAGAGATAGTATCCAAATTAACAAAATCAGAAATGAAAAGAGGGATATAATAAGAGACACTGAAGAAATCCAAAGAATCATTAGGTCTTATTACAAAAACCTGTATTCCACAAGATTGGAAAATCTAAATGAAATGGAAAAACTCCTAAATACATACCACTTACCAAAGCTAGATCAAAATTAGGTAAACTTTTTAAACAGTCCTATAAACCGTAAGGAAATAAAAGCAGTCATTAAAAGTCTCCCACCAACAACAAATGTCAAGGGCCAGACAGCTTTAGTGTAGAATTCTACCCGACTTTCAAAGAAGAGCTAACACTAGTACTCCTCAAACTATTCCACACAATAGAAACAGAAGGATTACTGCCAAACTCATTTTATGAGGACAGTCACCCTGATACCTAAACCTCACAAAGACCCAACAAAGAGAGTGAATTTCAGACCAATCTTCCTTATGAACATTGATGCAAAAATACTCAGTAAAATACATGCAAATCAAACACATTAAAGATATTATCCACCATGATCAAGTAGGCTTCATCCCAGGAATGCAAGGATGGTTCAATATACAAAAATCCAGCTATGTAATCCTCCATATAAACAAACTGAAAGAAAAAAACACCTGATCATCTCAATAGATGCTGAAAACGCCTTCACCAAGTCCAACACCCCTTTATGTTTGAAGTCTTGGAGAGATCAGGGACACAAGGCACATACCTAAACACAATAAAAGCAATAAACAACAAGCCAATAGCCAACATCAAATTAAGAGAAACTTCAAGCATTTCCACTAAAATTAAGGTCAAGACTGTTCATTCTTTGTGTATCCATTCAACATAGCACTTGAAGTTCTAGCTCGAGCAATAAGACTACTAAAGGAGATCAAGAGGATACAAATTAGAAAGGAAGAAGTCAAAGCACCACTAATCGCAGATGATATGATAGTGTACATAAGTGACCTTACAAATTCTACCCAGGAATTCATACAGCTGATAAACACCTTCAGCACAGTGGCTGGATACAAGATTAATTTTAAAAAATCATTAGCCTTCCTGTATAAAAATGACAAATGGGTTGATAAAGAAAGTAAGAAAGTAGTGAAACTACACTCTTCAAAATAGCCAGAAGTGATATAAAGTATCTTGGCATAACTCTCACCAAACAAGTCAAAGACCTCTATGACAAGAACTTCAAGTCTCTAAAGAAATAAATTGAAGAAGATAATAGAAGATGGAAACATGTCCTATGCTCATTCATGGATCAGTAGGATTAACATAGTAAAAATGGCCATCTTACCAAAAGCAATCTACAGATGTGATGCAACTTGAATAAAAATATTTCTGTTTATATTTTAATAGGATAACCAACCTATTGGAGAATGTGAGGTATGGAAACCAATTATTTTAAAGGATTAATGTTAATCTGTATCTTTAATTCAGTAGCAAGTATTTTTTATTATTAAATTAGATGTAACAGATTTTGGTACACATATGTTTAGTTTATAATGTCTTCCTGGTTAATTGTTCCCTTAATTAGAATGAAGAGTCTTTTATTATCACTTATAATTAGTTTTAAATTGATGTCTGTTTTTCAGATATCAGGGCAACAACCGAATGTTTCCTGATCTCATTTAGTTGGAATACTTTTTTCACCATTTCACATTAATATCATTTCTATTTTTAATGCTAAAATGAGTTTCTCATATACAACAGAAGGCTGAATTTGTATCTTAGTCCATTCAGTCAGCTTGTATAATTTGGTTGGATAAATCAAGTCATTAATATTTTAAAATATTATTGGAATAGGTGTGTTGACTGTTGTGATGTTGTTTGTATTTTCAGTCATAATTTGTCATTCAGTAATAATAAATTTATTTTTTCTTTCAACAGGCTCTTGATTATGCCTATTCCCCCTTTTAATTCAAAGAATGTCTTCCCATATTTTATGATTTATCTAAATACGAAAATGATTTAGCTGGTTTTTGTCATCATGGAATTTCTTTTTCCTTCAAATCTGGCTGGTATTTTTGTTGGATATATTAGCTTAGGTTTGTATGTGTCTCATTAAATTTAGTGTGCATTGCTCAGGATTGCCTCTCTTTCAAAGTTTATATTGAGAAATCAGTCTTTTCTTTAATGACAGAGGTTACTTAAGCTTTTTATATGACCTCCTTGAAACCTTTCTTAGTATACTAGAAGTGAAGAACACATTGCTTGATAATTAAAGAGAGAAAAGCATAGAAGAAGCATCATAGGAAACATTGCATATTTTTCTTTTAAAAAATTCCAGATTTCTTTTGTATCAGTGAAGTTGAGATTTTTCTGTTCCATACTAGAGTTATCATGAAGAGCAGAGTAATTGGTAAATATACAACTTGTATAACTACACACAATGATATCCTTTTATTTCTCTTTCATATTCATATAATTTCTCAACCCTGAAAAGACTGGAAGTATCATAGTGAAGAGTGAGAATGCTTATAAGGACACATGAAATACTATTATGTTTCCCACTACTGTAAGCAGATAACTTTGTAAAAGGTGATTGTTAATTTTGAATGACATGAGAACACATTTTATTATTATACTGGAAGGGTATATTAATTATTAAATAAAACTTTTCTTGTGTCTGAAATGAACAAAGGTTTTTATTGTCTAAATATGAACAGATTAGTATGTACATTACTCAATATTGTCTTCTAATATCAGAGAAACAACTACCTTGACACAATAGCTTCAAATGGGTGAAATATAAAAATTAACTATTTTCTCTTATGAGTTTCACATGTCTGGTATGAAATTGATGAATTACAGATACAGTGAAATACAAATAGAATAACAAAAATGAAAAGTCATCATGCATTATCAATATGATAGGGTATATATATATATTAAATATATATTAAAATTATTCCCCATAGAAATGGGACTATGTCCTCTTTCATCTAAGAAGGAGATCTGACATCATTGTGTGTGGTTTTACTGAGTAAAAAGAGTAAGTGTACATGCCTCTGTGCCTCTGTGTGTGTATGTATGTGTGTGTGTGTGTGTGTGTGTGTGTGTGTGTGTGTGTGTGTGTGTGTGCATGCATGTGGGCATATTTGCGAAGGGATGTTTTTGTTTCCAGGTGCTTGTCTATATATGTATACATGCATTATGAAAGGCAGTATTACAATGATATTATAGCCAGATTAAGATAAATAATAACAACAAAACAAAATTGCTGTCCACCTTCCCTGATAAACAGAGGCAAAAATGAAAATAAAAACTGCCAAATTAAATTCAAGACCACATCAAATCAAAAGTCATTGTGATCACCTTGGCCTTGGTAAGAATCAATAAAATTTCTACAGCATATAGACGAAAAGAAATCATGATCGTATCAAGTGATGCAGAAAATGTATTCAGCGAAATGCAATATCCCTTCATGATCAATGTCATGGGGAGACTAGGCATGGACAAGGCATAACTTGACATAGTAAAACTAGGTATGCTAATATGAAAGCCAACATGAATCTAAAGGAAGAATAATTTAAAAGACCAGGTATCAAGGAAATCTACTTTCTTTACTGCTACTTAATATAGAACTTTAAGTCTCAGCAAGAGAAGGAAATAGAAGGACTACAAATAAGAAAATAAGTAAGCTTCCCTACTTGCTGAAGACATGATTCTCTATATAAGGGGTTATAAAGAGCACACTAAAACCTTGTAGACTTGACACAAACTTTCATCAAAGTAGCAGGATAAAAAAAATTAACACAAAAGTTAGTAACCTTCCTATATATTGCCACAATCATTCTTAAAAAAAAGGGGGGGGATCAATTCCAGTCACAGTCACCGCAGGAAATAAATAAACAAACAAATAAATAAATAAATTTAGGTATAAGCCTAATCAGGGGAATGAAAGACCTCTGTAATACTTTTTAAAACTAAACAAAGAAATTGAGGCAGATACTAGAAGATAGGACGACTTTCTCTGTTCTTTATATTTTCATATAGACAGAAACAAATCAACACACAACAACATATAAGAATTCTGGTTATTCCTTTAGAGTAGTTATCAGAATTTAGAGCAAAAGTATAGGCTCTGGTAGTCCCTATAAGCTAAGCTTGGCCATCCACCCTGAATATGCAATTTAAGAATATAATAGTGGAAAACAAAGTAAGATCACCCAATGCAGCTTGCATTGGCCAGAGGAAAAGTTAAATGGGTCTAATGACCTTCAAGTCCATCTTTAGGCTCCTGACATAGAACTTAAATTTAAACAGAGACTAAGAGGTAATTGAGTATGAAATGAACTGTGGCCAAATCCTCTAAATGCAGGTCCAGTTTTTTTACATAATAAGAGACTATTGGAACAAGCAATAACACTCAGATGATACAAAATTAATTCAATTTATCCACATAATACTTGCATCACTTTTCAAACATTACACTTTTAAAGATGTAATCTATATTAACAGATCAATGAAATTCCATCAAATACTACAATGTTAAATGTGTGAGATGATTGTGAAAAATTATAACATTTCTTTTCTAAAATAACATATGCTACGAATTATGCAAAAAAGGTATTTGTAATCAATTCACGTTAGATAAACTGGTATAGTGATAAAGCCATAGATGTCTTATGAAAGAGGGGTTGCTAAGTGTTTTATATGTCATAATATAGTAGCCACTTTTCCTAGTGCCATCTAGTGCTAAACAACTCTTTTATGTTCTTGCTGCAAACTTAAGGGCTGCCCATACATGAACGACTATTAAAAACTAAATTTATGGTATCATTCTTCAAACTTGATCTTACGAAATAATATTATCTCTCTGGATGATCAAATTAAATTTGGGATCATTTTTGCATTTCTTCATATAATGGAGTAATCTTCTCCTGTACCAGCTGTGTATCCAAGTAGTCTTTTTATGTTTTATAGCATTTCACCAAGCTATTGTCATTATATGCGATCTCTGTACTTGTGATATAATAAGAATTATATTTGACATTTGTCTCTGGTACAAAATACATGTAAAATTCCTGCAGTCTCCTAAGCGATAGATGTGTATTGATCTATTAATAAAAATACTTATGGATCACAACTGAGTTTGTACTAATGAGATTATTCCATGTTTTCAGAAAGATCAAGTGATTAGAAGATTGAGGCTTTCCTCTAAACTGAGTTCTTGGAAGTGGGATAGGTACAGATTACTCTCTATAAAAACTCTTGAGGGATCCAAGATGGTGGCGAGCAGTGTGGACCGCATTTGGAGGCTCCAGTGAACAATTCAGGGAATTGCACAGATTTCTGAGCCAGGAACACCGAGGTCCGAACATCACGGCAGCGGGAGTGCTCCACGGTTTGGAGGGACCAGGGTGCGGAGGACCTGCATGCCCCTGCACACGGGAGGAGCGTGGATTTTCTCTGATCGGAGCGGCAGCAGCAGAGGCAGCAGCACCAGCGGCACCAGCAGCGGTGGCTGAGGTTTGCAGCTCATAGCCTTCCGGTGGAGGCTTTGGTGTGGTGGCTGGTGGGAGTTGCTGTGGGAGAGGGGACTCGGGCAGGATTTGGGTTGCATGGAGCCTTCGGTCCCAGACTGGACTCGGCAGACAGTTCGGCCCCAGAGTCCCGGGTACTGGCCCGGCCCAGCAAGCAATTCTGCCCGAGGCACTAACTCAGCTTCGGCCACAGCTCCCCTGCTGTGGCACAGGCTTAGTTGAGCCCGCAACTCCATGCTAGGCAGCACCTCAGCTCAGCAGCAGCTCCCCTGCAGTGACACAGTCTGGGCGGAGCCCTTGGTTGAACCACAGGCACTAACTCAGAGCAGCCGCAGTTCTCCTGCTGTGGCGCAGGCCCGGCCAAGCACTCAGTTCCACCCTAGGCACCACCTCAGCTCAGCGGCAGCTCCCCTGCAGTGACACAGTCTGGGCAGAGCACTTGGTTCCACCATTGGCGCTAACTCAGAGCAGCCACAGGTCTCCTGCTGTGGCGCAGGCTTGGTGGAGTGCGCAGTTCCATCCTAGGCACCACCTCAGCTCAGCGGCAGCTCCCCGGCGGTGACAGAGTCTGGGCGGAGCACTTGGTTGAACCACAGGCCCTAACTCAGAGCAGCCGCAGTTCTCCTGCTGTGGCGCGGGCTGGACAGAGCTCTCGGTTCCACCAGTTCTAAGACTCTGGTTGGACACAGTGTGCAGTTTGAATCCAGAGTTCCTGGCTGAGATTGGTGGTCAGTTCGGGCCCTGAGTCAATAACTGACCACAGCATGCACTTTGGGCCAAAAGGCCCTAGCGCAGCTTGGTGCATAGTCCCAGCCCAAAAATTCTGGCTGGACCCTGTGTGCATTTTGGGCCCAGAATCCCTAGCTGAGCTCGGCAGACGGTTCTGGCCCTGAGAATCTAGCTGAGTTCAGCCCGTGGTTCAGGCCCAGTGTTCCTGTCTGGACTTGGCAGGGAACACAGAAGGCTGTGGATACCTTGGCCTGACCCAACGCTCATTCAGAGACCCAGAACAATTGCAGGTTCCACAGCACAGGGGGGCTGAAGATCACTGGCTGTGAGAGACCAGAACAACAGGGCTAACCTCCTAACATCCACACCAGTGAAGCTTTGAGCTCCCAGCCTAGGGAAATCGTGAGAAAATAAGTGAATCTATCGTCAGACACCCTCCATCCAACTCTGGAAGCTACCCAACAAAAACAAAGATGGCAAGATGTCTAAAGGACAACGAAAAAGCATACGCAAAAAACCCCAAAACAACATGGCATCTCCAGTTTCCAGATAGCCCAAAGAAAACGACCCAGAGAACTCAAATACAACGGAAATACAAGAAAATGACCTCAAATCCTTAGTAATGAGGATGATAATGGAAGAAACAAATAAAATTTGTAATCAAATACAGGAAGACGCAGACAAACAGGTGAGAGACATAAAAGAAGCACATAGAGTGGAACTGGAAAAATTGCAGGAAAATGCAAACAACCAGATGAAAGAAATAAATAAAACGGTTCAAGATCTGAAGACCTATAAAGAGGCAATGGAAGAAACTCAGGAATATACAAAAAATCAGATGAAAGAAATCAAAAAATCAGTTCAAGATCTGAAAATGAAAATGGATTCAATGATAAACACACAGACAGAAGAAAAACGAGAATGTGAGACCTCAGAGAAGAAGGTGAGCAACACAGAGGTGAGCTTTTCTAACAGAATCCAAGAGATGGAAGAACGAATCTCAGGGCTAGAAGATACAATCACAGATATTGAATCAACCATTAAAGAAAATGCCAAATCTGAAAAACTCCTGACACAAAACATCCAAGAATTTAAGGACACCATGAAAAGAAGAAATTTGAGGATAATAGGCATTGAAGAAAGAGAAGACATCAGACTCCAGGGCCCAGAAACTATACTCAACAAAATCATAGCAGAAAATTTCCCCAATCTAAAGAAAGAAATGCCTATAAACATACAAGAGGCCTACAGAACACCAAATAGAATTGACCAGAAAAGAAAAACTGCCCGTCACATAATAATCAAAACACAAAACATGCAGAACAAAGAAAAAATATTAAAAGCTGCAAGGGAAAAGGGCCAAATAACATTTAATGGTAAACCTATCAGAATTACACCCGACTTCTCAGCAGAGACCATAAAAGCCAGAAGGGCCTGGACAGAGATCCTGCAAACCTTAAGAGACCACAGATGCCAGGCCAGACTACTTTACCCAGCAAAACTATCAATAACCATTGATGGAGAAAACAAAATATTCCAGGACAAAAACAAATTCAAACAGTACCTATCCACAAATCCAACTTTACAGAAGGTACTAGAAGGAAAACTCCATCCCAAAGGGTCAAGCTACAACCAAAACTACCCAGGAAATAGATAACTATCCCATGGCAAAAACACAACTACACAAACGCTCGACTGGAAACAACATCAAAATTAAGACTCTTAACAGTCACTGGTCATTAATATCTCTCAACATCAATGGCCTCAATTCTCCAATAAAAAGACACAGAATAACTGAATGGGTACATAAACAAGATCCAACATTCTTCTGCATTCAAGAAACAGACCTCACCCATAATGAAAGGCATTACCTCAGGGTAAAAGGTTGGAAAAAAATATTCCAAGCAAATGGTCACAAGAAGCAAGCAGGCGTAGCCATTTTAGTATCGAACAAAATAGACTTTCAACCAAAATTAATCAAAAGGGATGAGGAAGAACACTTCATACTCATCAAAGATAAAGTCAACCAAGATGACATCACAATTCTGAACATCTATGCTCCCAATACAAGGGCACCCACATTTGTAAAAGATCTCCTAAAAAAGCGTAAACCACACATCGATCCCCACACAATAATAGTGGGAGACTTCAACACCCCACTCTCACTGAAGGATAAGTCATTGAAACAGAAACTAAGCTGAGAAATAAAATCATTAACCAATGCCATGGGTCAAATGGATCTAACAGATATCTATAGAACCTTTCACCCAAACAAGAAAGAATACACCTTCTTCTCTGCACCCCATGGAACCTTCTCCAAAATTGATCACATCGTAGGTCACAAAGCAAGCCTCAATAGATACAAGAGGATTGAAATAATACCTTGTATCCTATCAGATCACCATGCTCTTAGGCTGCAATTCAACAACAAGAGAAATAACAAAAAGCCTACACGTATGTGGAAACTAAACAACTCTCTGCTAAATGACACCTGGGTCAGGGAAGAAATAAAGAAAGAAATCAAGGAGTTTCTGAAATTCAATGAAAATAAAGAAACAACATACCCAAATTTGTGGGATACATTGAAAGCAGTGCTAAGAGGAAAATTCATAGCACTAAGTGCCTTTAAAAAGAAATTGGAAACATCGCACATAAGCATCTTAACAACACAACTGGAAGCCCTAGAAAAAAAAAAGCAGAAACACCCAAGAGGAGTAGACGCCTGGAAATAATCAAACTCAGGGCTGAAATTAACAAATTAGAAACTAAGAAAACAGTCCAAAGAATCAACAAAACCAAAAGCTGGTTCTTTGAGAAAATCAACAAGATAGACAGACCATTAGCCAAACTAACTAAAAGGCAGAGAGACAGTATTGAAATCAACAAAATCAGAAATGAAAAGGGAGACATAACTACAGACACTGAAGAAATTCAAAGAATCATAAGATCCTACTTTGAAGGCACATACGCCACAAAATTTTAAAATCTAAGGAAAATGGACAATTTTCTTGATCAATTTCACTTGCCAAAGTTGAATGAAGAACAGATAAACAAGCTAAATAGTCCCATTTCCCCTACAGAAATAGAAGCAATCATCGATGGTCTCCCAACCAAAAAAAGCCCAGGGCCAGATGGTTTCAGTGCAGAATTCTACCAGACCTTCAAGGGCGAGCTAATACCGATACTCTTCAAGCTACTCCAAAAGATAGAAATGGATGGAAAATTACCAAATTCATTCTATGAGGCCATAGTCTCATTGACACCTAAACCTCACAAAGACTCAACTAAGAAAGAGAATTTCAGACCAAATTTTCTTATGAACATAGATGCAAAAATACTAAATAAAATACTTGCAAAATGAATACAGGAACACATCAAAGATATCATTCATCATGACCAAGTAGGCTTCATTCCAGGCATGCAGGGATGGTTTAATATATGGAAATCCATCAATGTAATCCACCATATAAACAAACTGAAAATAGAAAACTACATGATCATCTCCTGAATGCAGAGAAAGCATTTGATAAAATTCAACACCCATTCATGTTTAAAGTTTTAGAGAGATCGGGGATACAAGGCACTTTCCTCAACATAATAAAGGCTATATACAGCAAGCCAATAGCCAAAATCAAAGTAAATGGTGAGATACTCAAGGAAATTCCTCTCAAATCGGGAACAAGGCAAGGCTGCCCACTCTCTCCATATCTCTTCAATATAGTATTCAACGTTCTAGCCAGAGCAATAAGACAACAAAAGGAGATCAAGGGTATCCAAATGGGAAAGGAGGAAGTCAAATTATCCCAATTTACAGAAGATATGATAGTGTACGTAAGTGACCCTCAAAATTCCACCAGAGAACTCCTACAGCTGATAAACACCTTCAGCAAATTGGCTGGATACAAAATTAACTCAAAAAAGTCTGTAGCCTTCCTATACACAAATGACAAGCTTTCAGAGGAAGAAATTAGGAAAACCACACCCTTCACATTAGCCACAAGCAATATAAAATATCTAGGAGTTACCCTAACTAAGCAAGTGAAGGACTTGTATGAAAAAAATTTCAAAACTCTGAAGAAAGAGATTGAAGATGACCTGAGAAGATGGCATGATCTTCCTTGCTCATGGATTGGGAGAATTAACATAGTAAAAATGGCCATCATACCAAAAGCAATCTACAGATTCAATGCAATCCCTATCAAAATACCTACACAATTTTTTAAAGACATTGAAAGTTCAATTCTGAACTTCATATGGAAAAACAAAAAACCCAGAATAGCTAAAACAATCTTGTACAATAAAAGGTGCTCCGGAGGAATCTCCATACCTGATCTCAAACTGTACTATAAAGCAATAGTAATTAAAACAGCATGGTACTGGCACAGCAACAGGCTGGTTGATCAGTGGAATCGAATCGAAGACCCAGATATGAATCCACATATATGGTCACTTGATTTTTGACAAGAAGCCTAATCCATTCAATGGAAAAAGGATAGCATCTTCAACAAATGGTGCTGGTCTAACTGGAGGTCTATGTGTAAAAGAATGCAACTGGACCCATATTTTTCATTTTGCACAAAACTCAAATCCAAGTGGATTAAAGACCTCAACATAAAACCAGAGACACTAAGCCTCTTAGAGGAAAAAGTGGGAAAGAGCCTGGAACATATTGGCACAGGAGACAACTTCCTGAACAGAACACCAACGGCCCAGGCCTTAATGTCAACCATTAATAAATGGGACCTCATGAGGCTGAGAAGCTTCTGTAAGGCAGGAGGCACTGTCAAGAGAACAAAGCGACAGCCTACAGACTCGGAAAAAATCTTCACCAATCCTACATCTGACAAAAGTTTAATATCCAAAATATATAAAGAACTCAAGAAATTAAACACCACCAAACTGAATAACCCAATTGAGAAATGGGGCTTGGAACTAAACAGAGAATTCTCAACAGAGGAGTATCAAATGGCTGAGAAACACTTAAAGAAATGCTCAACCTCCTTAGTCATCAGGGAAATGCAAATCAAAACAACTCTGAGATTCCATCTTACACCCATCAGAATGGCTAAGATCAAAAACTCAAGCGACACCACATGCTGGCGAGGATGTGGGGAGAGAGGAACACTCCTTCATTGCTGGTGGGAATGCAAACTAGTACAGCCACTTTGGAAATCTATCTGGTGCTATCTCAGAAAAATGGGAATAGGGCTTCCTCAAGACCCAGCTATTCCACTCCTTGGAATATACCCAGAAGATGCTCCAGCACACAACAAGAAAATTTGCTCAACCATGTTCATAGCAGCCTTATTCATAATAGCCAGAACATGGAAACAGCCTACGTGTCCCTCAATAGAAGAGTGGATAAAGAAACTGTGGTACATATACACTATGGAATACTACTCAGCTATTAAAAACAAGGAATTCCCGAAATTTGTGGATAAATGGATTGAGCTGGAAATGATGATAATGAGTGAGTTAACCCAGAAGCAGAAAGATTCAAATGGTATATACTCACTTATATCTGCATACTAGCCCAAGGGACATGTCCCACGAAAGCCTTCACTTACCAGGAAACTGGGACAGAAGGGAGCATCCTATTGGGACTCTAAATGAGAGACGCATGGGAGAATAGCAAAATAAAAGGATCCAGAGGGTCCTAGAAATCTACAAGTAGAACAATATGATAGGTAGATTTGGGCCTAGGGGTCCCGCTCAAACTAAGGCATCAGCCAAGGACAATACAGGAGGTAAACTTTAAACCCCTTCCCAGATCTAGCCAATGGTCAGAATATTCTCCACAGTTGAGTGGAGAGTGTGATATGACTTTCTCACATAGTCTGGTGCCTCACATTTGACCATGTCCCCTGGAGGGGGAGACCTGGTGGCACTCAGAGGAAGGACAGCAGGTAGCCAAGAAGAGACTTGATACCCTATGAGAATATACAGGGAGAGGTAATCCCCCTCCGGAACAGTCATAGGGGAGGGGAATAATGGGAAAATGGGGGGGGAGGAGGAATGGGAGGATACAAGGGATGGGATAAACATTGAGATGTAACACGAATAAATTAATAAAAAAATACTTCAAAAAAAAAAGAAAATCAAAAAAAAAAGAAAATGATATACATGTATCACATTGTCATAATGAAACCCATTATCATGTACACTAACTAAAAATGTAGTTCTGAAAATAAACAACAAATGGAAGAAAACTGAGAATCTATCAATATATAGACTTAAGTTCACTAACTTTCCATAGAAGACTCAAACAGTACTAAAATTAAACACAAAACAGGTATTTCTGGAACACGCACACCAATAACAATGAAATACAAATTCTTGTAATTTCAAAGAAAATATTTTCCAAAAATGTGGTAGACTATATTACAAGCCTCAATAAAATTATTAGTGCAAATAATATAATTGTGTTTTTAGATGAAAGTAGAAAAAGATCATTTTGGGAAAATTAGAGAAATGTACATATACATGGAGAATAAAGAAGCTCAAACATCCAATGAGTTAAGCATAAATTAAAGGGAAATTAATAAAAGTGTTGAAATTATTGAAAATATAGTACAGCATACCAAAACATATGCGGTGCAGTGAAAACAGTGCTTAAAGGATTTTTGCATACATCAGTGGAATAGAATTGAGGATCTCTAAATAAATATTGATGTTGAGAAGGGCATCAAGAATGTTATTGAAGAAAGAATATTTACAACAAATAATTCTAGGACAAATGGACAATCACATGCAAATGAATGAAGATTGAACTCAAAGTAAATTTGAGCTCAGAATGTTGGAACAATGCTTTTATTTATATAAATCTTTGTGACATCGGAATTGCCTAAAAATCTCCAGATTTAATATAAAAACTATGAGCGACAAATAAAAAAATGCTTAAATTGGGATTTATCAAGTTTTAAATGTTTGTATTTCAAAATGCTAATCAGAAAGTAGAGATAAATTAGATACAGTGGTGCATATTAATGAAAGAGGCAGGAAGGGCCATTGCTTCTAAGCCAGTATGGCCTACATAGTAAGATGCTATTTCCAAAGCAAAAACAAAAAAATAGGAAATGGAAAGGAATGTAGAAAGACAACAAATGAGAATATTTTAAAGCAAATATCCAATAAGAGATTATATCAAGAATATATACCTCAACAATAAAAATTTTATTATCCAAATAGAATTACACAAAGGCTTTAAGGGTAGATATGTAAATTTTTAAAACAGCATTGTTTGACAGCTTGAACTATGTACAATTTCATGAGCAAATAAAGAAAATGAAATATGTAATGGAATATCATTCAACCATAAAAGGAATATCATAGATTCCACAATATGAGTAAATCATGCAAACAGGCTGAAAGAGTTACTTTTCAAATATATTATATGATCCAGTCATATACAATTAAAAAATGGTGAAATCTCTATATAGATAAAATGGATTACTTAGAGACATATGAATGGATTAAATGATGCTTGCTAAAGTTTCTTTTTTATTTTTTCATCTATGTTTCTTCTTTATATTAATTTATTATAATGTATTCAGAATATATCCTGATTGTTATCCCTTCACTTGTATCTTCCCATTCCCACTCTCCCTCGCTCTTCCACCCTATTGGCCCTAGACCTCTGACAGAAGGGGACCTCCTCCCCCACCATATGACCACAGCCTCTCAGGTCTTATCCAGGTAGCCTACTTCCCCTTCCTCTGTGTCCCTTCCAGGTCTCCCCATGAAGGAGAAGCGATCAAATGGTCAGAGGTAGTCCATGTTTCCCCTACAACCATGGAAAATGAGCTGTCCATTGCCTATATCTGAACAGAGTGTCTAGTTTCACTGCATGCATTGTCCTTGGCTGGTGCAAAAGTTTGTGCAGGCCCACCTGGGTCCAGATCTGTTGGGTTTGATGATCTCTTTGTGGGGGTCCTGATCCATCTGAGTTCTTCCTTTCTCGCAGTCTTCTATACCACTCTCAGCGCTACAACCAGAGTCCAACAGGTAGTCCCAGCATCTGTCCCCATCCCCTGCTGGGTGGAGTCTCTCAGAGAACATCTATGTTGGGCAAATATCTACTTATAAATGAGTATATACCATGCGTGTCTTTCTGGGTCTGTGTAACTTCGCTCAGGATGATCTTTTCTAGTTCCATCCATTTGCCTATAAATTTCAAGATTCCCTTGTTTTTAATAGCTGAGTAGTATTTATTACATTGGGTAAATGTACCACAGTTTCCTTATCTACTTTTTGGTTGAGGGACATCTAGGTTGTTTCCAGATTCAGACTATTATGAATAAATCTGTTTGAACATGGTTGGGCAAATATCCTTGTTGTATGGTGGAGCATTTTTTATGTAATGCCTATGTCTTGAGGTAGCACTATTCCCAATTTTCTGAGAAACTGACAGATTGATTCCCAAAGTTATTATTGAGTAGAAAGTTGTTCTGTTTCCATGTGTGTGTAGGCTTTTATTATTTCTGTTGTTTTTGAGGTCCAACTTCAGGCCATGATATTATTTCAATCTTCTTGTATCTGTTGAGGCATGATTTATGACCTACATCATGGTCAATTTTGGATAAGGTTCTGTGAGATGCTGAGAATAAGGTGTACTCTTTTGGTTTGGGTGAAAAGTTTGGTAGATGTCTGTTGGGTCCATTTGATTCATAACATCTGTTAGTGTCATTATTTCTCAGTTTAGCTTCTGTTTCTTTGACCTATCCTTTGGTGAAAGTGGGGTGTTGAAGTCTTTCAGTATTAGTGTGTTGGGATCAATGTGTGGTTTATGCTTTATTAATGTTTCTTTTACAAATGTGGTTTCCCTTGTATTTGGGGAATAGATATTCAGATTTACAATGTCATCTTGGTTCAGTTTTCCTTTGATGGGGATAAAATGTCTTATATCAACTCTTTTGATTAATTTTGCTTGAAAGTCTATTTACTAGAGTGGCTACTCGAGCTTGCTTCTTGTGTCTGTTTACTTGGAAATCCTTTTTCAATCCCTTTATTCTCAGGTACTGTCTATCTTTTAGGCTAAGGTATATTTCTTGTTTGCAGCAGAATGTTGGGTCCTATTTATACATCCAATATGTTAGTCTGTGTCTCTTTATTGAAGAGCTGAGACCACTGATGTTGAGAGAGATTAATGACCAGTAACTGTTAGGTCCTTTAATTTTCTGTGGTATTGTATGTGAATGCCTGTCTAATTTTTGTTTTGCTAAAGTGAATTTATCACTTTTCTGTGTTTTTGGTAGTGTTGTTAGTCTCCTTGGGTTGGAGTTTTCCTTCTAGTATCTTCGCTAGGGCTGGATTTGTAGATAGGTACTGTTAATTTTTTTGGTAGAATATCTTGTTTTCTCTGTCTTTGGTTATTTAATATTTTCCTGGGTATAATAATCTGGACTGGCATCTCCTAGGCCCCTCTGGCTTTTATGTGTGATTCTGGTAGGTTTGCCATTGTATGTTACTTTACCTTTTTCCCTTGTTACTTTTAATATTTTCTCTTTGTTCTGTACATTTAATGTTTTGATTATTATGCAGTGAGAGAATTTTCTTTTCTGGTATACTCTATTTGGTGTTCTGTGGGACTATTGCATGTTTATAGGCATCTCTTTATTTAAATTGGAGACATGTTCTCCTACGATTTTGTTGAAAGTATTTTCTGGTCCTTGAAGCAGGCATCTTCTCTTTTCTCAATTCCTATTATCCTTAGGTTTTGTCTTCTCATGTGTCCTTTATTTCTTGGATGATTTGTGCCAGGAATTTTTTAGATTTAACATTTTCTTTGATTGTTCCATTATATCTTCTACACCTGAGAGTATTTCCTCCATCTTTTGTACTCTGTTGGAGATGCTTACCTCTGCAGTTCCTGTTTTCTTCTCTAAGTTCTCTCTTTCCAAGCTTTCCTCAATTTGTACTTTTATTGTTTCCATTTTAATCTTCAGATATTGAACCATTTTATTGATTTCCTTGACCTGATTGTTTTTCTATTCCTGATTTTCTTTCAGTGATTTCTTCATTTCATCTCTATAGGCCTCTCTCATGGGCTCTGTAAGGGCTTCACTCTGTTTGGTTGTATCTTCCTGTATTTGTTTATGGATTTTATTCGTTTTCTTAGTTACCATCTTCATTAGGAAAGATTTGACATCACTTTCTTGTTTCAGTTGTGTTAGAGTTTACAGGGTTGATGGCTATGGGGTAACTGGGTTCTGGAGATGCCATGTTACTTTTGCTTTTGTTGTTTGTGTTTTTAAGCTGGCCTTTAGCCATCTGTTTTTCTCTGGCATTGCATGGGGGTTTTTGGTGTCCCTCACTGGCCATTGAGACCAGCTCATAGATGAGTAGCTTTAGGTTGAGACCTCTCACCTGTGGGGATTAGGAAACTTTTTATGTGGATCAGGTAGGTGACCTAAGATCAGAACTGGAAACTTTCCATGGACCAGCCATTTGACCTGAGGTCAAATATACCAGTGTTACACACCATGGTATCTCCTCTTGGCAGACAGATTCAGACACTGGTGTTTTGTAGCCCACAGTTCCTTCTGAGACACATAATGTAGGTGCTGCCTGTCTTACCAGGTATGCAGCTAGACCTTGAAGCCCAAGCCCTTGTCTGCAGGGGCCCAGGAACTTTCCATGGCTTGTCCAGATGATTTGAGGTTGGATCCCCTTGTATTCCAGACTATGGGGTGTTCTCTGGGCTAGAAAATCCAGATACTGGTGTCTTATAGTCTCTAGTTCCATTTGATACCCAGAATATAGTTGCCACATGCATGCATATGAGTGACTAGGCTTTGGAGAGTGCGCACAATCCTGTAAGGACCAAGGGATTTTTCTATGGTTTATCTGGGTAGCCTGAGACCAGACCCACCTCTGTTCTACACAGTGAAGTTTCTTTTTTTATATGATAAATACTTCCTGAAATTTTTATGTAGATAGTGGTACATATGTATTTGTATTAAAATCATTCAAATGTATGTTTTAAGCTGATTAATTCTATCATTTATAGGCAATATTTTTAAATGCTGTTTTCAAAGATAGGATTAATTACAACAATAAAATTAGGTGAATATGGTATGTACAAATGAGATATTTTATTATCATCAGAAAACTATGAATCTATAAGCATTGGCCAATTAAATAACAGTACATAAAATTCCTAGATATAAGAGTTCTAATCATGAGTCAAAGCCTGATTTCAGTGATGAAAAATCTTAGTTTCAATTGTTAGCTAGTGTTAGTATCTAAACCAAAAGTGTAAAATGCATTAGAAGTATATTGTTTGTGAATACTCAAAGGACCAGTGTAAATGTAGACAAATGAGAGAAGAAATGAAAATTGAGGAGATTATAGAAGTTTATATAGAGTCTACCTGAGAGTTTCCTTAAACTAGTAATTCACTACCCTGACTGCATATTGAGATTAGCAGGAAACCTTTCAAGTTAGTAAATCTGGGAGGTGAGGCCTGAATCTTGGCATTTTTAATGTTTCCTGTAGGAGTGGAAGAGATTGCCAGAATGGAAAACTACTAGTCCAGGCCAATTGAAACTGGATATGGCCAAAACAGAAAGAACCTTGGGAAATTTTCCACCTGGAGAATTGGTCCAATTAGGACTTTTGGTAAACTTTGGGAGTTGTATGGAGCCAAACACCTGGGTATAGCAGGTAGAGTTGTATAGTAGGTCTTAGTGATTCTCAAGTTTAACTCCTGCACCTTAACCCCACCTTTCTAGATTTGAATTGGTGTGCTAATGTTTGCAAAGTGAAAGGTTTCGCTTCATATCACAATGAGACATTAACAGAGCCCAGGTCAGAGTCCAAATCAGTACCCTTTACTGTACCCCACTGCCTTCCTGCTTCACAGTCTGAAATTAGGTTTAAGAGGCAGGCAATTCTTAAATGGGCTATTAATGCATTCAGTTCTAGTCCCCAATTCTTTTTCCAAACCTGCCTGAGGGCTTCAAATCTTTATCTTAAATACTGCTCTTTCAAAGCTACATTACATAATCAGTTCAGCAATAAACCTTTCAAGTTATATGGCTTTTAGTCAAAGCAAATCTTTTGGCCTGGTTTTCTTGCCAAGACTCATGACTCCTGCCTGTCTCATCCAATGAGCACAGTAATAAATCTCCTTTGCTGAATGCCAACAGCATGCTAGGCACTGTAAGGCACTTGGGACTTGGAAGCTGGTGAAAAAGTTGTAGCTTGAGTCTACAGGCTTGTTTTCTTTATTCTGCCCTTTCACCCTTTTGAAGACATTAAGCACTCTTTACTCATACCTAACTATCCCAAAGTTTATGCTTTTTTTCATGCAAATTTCTTCCACATTATTTATCATCAAGCAGAAATTCTTTCTTTTATTGTTCCATCTCCTTGTTTCCTACTTTCCCTGCATCTAGAGATACGCCTGGTGTTGTATGCATATGTTGGTACCTATCTAAAATTATTTAATTCCTTTGTTAGCTTTTTTCAAAGTCTGTTGGTTTGTACGACAGCTTTGCTACTCTGCTTGCTTTTTCCCAGGGTAGATAATGCTTTCCCAGTTACGATTACTTCTACCAGCTCAATTAATACTTTGTTTTTTTATTTATATAACAAACCCTGACGAGTAGGGGTATGGTTTTTTTTTTTTGTTTGTTTTTTGTTTTTTGTTTTTTGTTTTTTTTTTGTGTGTGTGTGATGGCCAAATTTTGTGTCCGTAAAGCAGGCAAAGGTTTATAAAATTACTTAAGTTCTACTATAGCCAACAGTGGTGCTCCACTACAGGGGAGACAAGAAGTGGATCAAACTTTGAAGCTTCTACTTCCTAGGCTCAGGTGTTTTATTTCATTTTTCCTGTAAGTACCCTTTTTGCTTTTGTTGGGATGTGTTGTTAGACATTGGCCCATTGAAGATTCAGTGGAATTAGCTCTGAGATTTGCGAATGTCCTGAGCCTCTTGCACAGAGTCACACTTCAAAGATGAGTCATAAATGATTGTTCCAGTGTCTTTTAGTACTCAGAAAGCAGAGAATGAAGAACTAGGCATGACCATATGATTCTACTGAAAAAGGGTCAGAACAGAGGCTGAAAAAAGATGCAAATATTTCATCATTATCTTTTAATTTGATAATTTCCTACATGTTAATTTTTTCTAATTATCATCTTCACTTTATCACTATCTCATTTCTAATATTAATTCTTATTATGTCTATTTGGCCATAAGTACAGATTATATTTAGAGGACTTGGTACATAGGAATGTGTGTTTAACAACTAATACTAGGCACACTTTTACAAGTAATTTACTTTCCTCAGCCACCTTTTCTTTGTATTAACATAAGAATATATATGAAAATATTGCCCATTTGATCTGATAATTTAGCCATGTCATTTTGATTTATGAATAAAATATCTTCAGCTTAGCTGCAACAAAATAAATTGTAAGTTCTTTGTTTTTAATCCCAAGGAACTATTATCTGGCATCTGCTTCATGAATAGGCCCTAACTTAGCTGAGTTAATAGTCACAACTTTTTTTTTTTTTTGGTTCAAGGGTCTAGAAAATATTAATAACAGCTAATACTTATCTAGAACTTTCTATGTTCCTGGACACTGAAACATGAGTCATTACACTTAATGTTCACAACATCCCGGTAATTTAGGTAATTATTGCTCTTCAACAAATACTGCAATTGAGGTAAAGCATGACTCAAAAACTTGTACAAGATGTGTAGCTAGTAAGCAATAGTGCTAAGATTAGGACCAAAGCAGACTAACTGCCGGAGTATAAGCTCTTACTTACCTCTATGCCTAGAAACATTAGACTTAGCTTAAGTGGATCAAATTCTAACTTAAAACTCCTATATACTGTGCTTCTGGGCCTACACAAAGATGTAGAGGCTAGAGCAACACAGTTCAGAGGTTCCTAGCTAACTACTGAAACACTTCTTCTTCACCTTTGTGTGCAATAACTTAAGCTTGAGAAGGCAGCAGCATTTTGCAATTCTCTGGCAGTGGAGTATGATCTGTAAGAATTTCCAAACTGTACTTTGCCCTCAACACAGCTACTGCACCAATTTGGTACTGTATGAGCCAAAATCCTTCTCTGGCCTGGAAACATATCTCCTCTAGGTGTCATTCTGTAGTAGTTAGGATAACTGATAGTTGTTTAAAGTTGAAAATATATTTAGTTAGATGGAAACCTCTATGGGAGATGAAGACCTTGGGCACAAGGGGAATTATGCCAGGCTAGAGGTTGTGGCTTTGCATAATACAGTTCCAGGTATGCCAAACAGCTGCCCTGCAAGGCACACCTCTGCAGGTACCGTGTGCATCCAGGTATTAGCTATGCTTTCAAAATTATATCCCCTAGGACTCTAGGGCATGATGTGTTTGTTTTTATGCCTATCAACGGATAGACTTCTGTCAGGGAATGCAGAGATGTTGATGGCAAATACTAGTTAGTTTAAGGTAACAAAGAATCTTCACTAGGTTTGGCCTGACTGGACCTGCTACTGGAGGATTTACTGTGTGATCTTGAGCAAAGTCCTTTTCTTCTCTGAGCTTCAATTTCCTTATATGTACAGCAAATGTACTGGAGAAGTTCCCTCATTCTCTCATTATGACAGACAATAATTAACAATTAAACTTAATTATAAGGTAATCAAAGTCCAACATACACAACAAAACAAAGCAAAGTTGTTTATATACACTAAGGATAGGAGACACAGCAAAGGTGATAGTACTTAAGGGAAAATAATTCTGTGCTAGAGTATGGTCTATTTAAACTCTCATTAATATAATTATGGTAGTCCTAAAGCAATTTAAAGGCACACAGTTTGAAACTGACTCCTCTATATAATCTTGAAGTATCTGTCTAGATAAGATCTTTTAAATCACCTAAGTTAGGGGAAATAGCATGCTTGAGACTAAAGGAGAAGTAAACAAGCCATGCAAAGAGTGGCTAATCAGCCACTTCTCAATCTTCCATGGAGTGCGATAGTGAAGTGCTAACTGACTACTAAGTTGTGAGAAGGGTCCGAAAAGGATTCCCTTTCCTCCAGCCCCTAACTCTAAGGACAGAAGTTCAAGAGGGAGGCCAGAAAGGCAGTAGATGAATTCAGTTGACAGCAACCACAATGGGCCCATAACTGCTTATAATTGCAGATCCAGAAAACTCAACAGTCTTTTGGCCTCTCTGAACATATACATTTCACACACACACACACACACACACACACACACACACACACACACACACACACAGGGGCAGGGGAGAAAGAGAGACAGAGACAGAGACAGAGACAGAGACAGAGACAGAGACCGTGACAGAGACAGAGACAGAGACAGAGAAACAATCTTGTGAGGTGTGATAACTGCCATTTATTCTGGGCCTTAATGAAGCTGAAATATATTTCTCCTTGCAATTTAGTGGCCAATCCTTAGGCACTGTTCATGAGAGAAATTGAATAAAAAGCAAATTAAAATGATAGGAAATACCTTCTCAATGAGTGAGTTCCTGCCTCCTTTAAAATGGCTTGTGGCTTCTGAAGTGTCAAAGTGTCTTTAGTACTCACTATATTAGCATGCCCAAGGTAATTAGGACAGGTAATAATAGGGCAACACAGAAGTATAGCTTAAACTTCTCTCTAACATGTCTCCAGAGTTTAGGATAACAATAATAGACATAACAATAATAGATCTTCCAACAAATTGCCCTTGCATGAAAAATAGACAATGCATGCAAATTATGTGAAATCAGGAAGTTCTTAATAGAAAGAGAGAGAAAGAGTGTGTGTGTGTGTGTGTGTGTGTGTGTGTGTGTGTGTGTGTGTGTGTGTGTGTGTGTATCTTCAATCCATGGAGTCTAGAAACAAAGAAGAAAAAAGTTAGTGAAATTTACAAAGCAGACAGCCAGCTTTGACAGAAAAACAATTTTTTGAATTGAGGAGTACAACAAATTATAGCTGACACTGTAGGAAGGAGAGCATCAAGACCCCTACTTCATTCTCCATACCTTTTCTTTTTAATTTTTAAAAGTTTATTCTCTCATATAATACATCCTGAACACAGTCTTCCCTCTCTTCTCTCCTCCCAACCTCTCCACCCCATCTCTCCTCTTTCACCAATCTACTCCTCTTTTTTCTCTTCAGAAAAGGGCAGGCCTCCCAGAGATATCAACCAAACATGTTATATCAGATTGCAGTAAAACTAGGTAGGCACCTTCCCTCATATTAGGGCTGGATAAGGCTACCCAGTAGGAAGTAAAGGGTCTGCAAAGCAGGCAAATGAGTCAGAAATGCTCCCACCCACTCCTACTCTTAGGAGTGCCACAGAAGACAAAGACACAACATAACATATATGCAGAAGGCCTAGGTCCATCCCATGTTTGTTGGTTCAGTGTCTGTAAGCCCCTGTGAGTCCAGGTTAGTTGATTCTATGAGTTTACTTGTGGTGTCCTTTAACCCCTTTTGCTCCCACAATTCTTCTTTCCTGTCTTCATCAGAATTCCCCCAGCTCTGGTTAATGTTTGGCTGCCTCTACACCATTTAATTTTGCCAGAGCTTAGTATAAGCAAATAGAACTGGAAGTTAGTGGGTGCTGAATCCTCTTAAGATACAAGAAGTTTCCTAAGCCAGAAGGGTAGGAGAGTGAATAGTAGATTCAAGGAAGAAAAAACAAAGCTAACTATCTTTCCTGGGGAATGCAACTCCCGGTGCCACCTTACCCCTACAACAGAATATGTCTGCTTCGTTGTCTTTATTTTAACATCCTTTCAGATCCAAATGCTGTGACTCCAACTTGAAGTCTCCGAAGTAAAACTTCATGGTTTCCAAAGCTTCTCCTATAGGGCATTCCCAGGCATTTTTGTCTTCAGAGATCCAACATTCCACAATCCCTTTAGGAATACTCTTCTTACTGGTCCATGATTCTGAAACATTCATTCTCTATTTATATTGTTGTCAACATAGATGAATTGCTTCTGATTCAGGGTAAATTTTGGATCTCATGCTTTTCTGTACACCAGACAAGCAACATGTTGTTGTACTATAAATAATCCTAAATGATGGGTCCCATAAATCCAAAGTTTCTATTAATCACCCACCAAGACAAGCAGCTAGAGCTAGAGACATTTGAAGGACCAGGACAATTGGAGGATTCTAAGTTGGAGTAAAATAGCGTTCTTGTTCTCCTTTACTAATATTTTCATTTAACTGCCAACTTTGACCTCCTCCATGGTTCAGCATAAGCAGAGATATCCAGCATCTGTTTTGTGGAAAATATTTTCACTGGAATGTCTTCCTATAATGAACAGGTGGTACAGTGAATGAACATGGCATCAAAATGCCAATATCTATTTAGTACTTCTTGTGTGAACATAGGCCAGTCTTTGCTCTTTGTCTTTTAATTTATTAACCAAATAGGAATAATTGTACAAATCCTTGTAATTCTTCCAAAGGTATCTCTTGAGGTTTCTTTGAGACTCCCAATGAAACACTAGTAACTAGTTCTCACTCTAAAATTCTGGTAAGATATGGTGGTACAAACATTTAATCCTCACTCTCAGGAGGCAAAGGCAGGCATATATATATATATATATATATATATATATATATATATATATATATATATATATATATATATATATATATATATATATATATATATATACCTGAGTTCAAGGTCAGCCTGGTCTACACAGCATGTTACAGGTTAGGGAGAGCTTTATAGTGACACTCTGTCTCTAAAGCAACAAACAAGCAAACAAAACAATAACAACCGTTGAGAAGTTCTAATTCCATGGCGTATACACAAGTAACAGAGTAGCTCACATGTGCATTAGTATTGGGTATTAAGCAGGACACTATAAATAAACATAAATGAATGCATGTGCAAAAGTGGGAAAAGGATGAATGAAAGTAAATAGGGAATATATAAAAGTGTGTGGCTATTTGTGAAGAGTTAACAAAACAATTTGGAAATTGCATGATAGAGAATCTCGAAGAGGAAACATAAATATCGGTAAGTTTGTGAGATTCCAATTCTGTGAGAGAATGAATATACTGACAGTATGTTATATAAAATAATGTAAATATGTAGGAGACATATAGGTTGGCTCTCATGAAATCATCATTTTTATAAGCTCATGACACTTTAAAATTGGGAATTTCTTATATTTCATCCTACTATATGAGGGCATATATAAATAAAGAAATGTGTATGTTCAAACAGATGTTTCATGTAAATGAATTGTGTGCAATCAAGTGTATATATGCTAGTAGAATTTGTGTAAATATGACTCTATATTAGTCTACATGTGAGTTCAAATGTATGTATATGTATCTAACCAAGAGAGAGGTGGGGAGGAAGAGGGGGAGAGAGAGATATTGAATAAAGAGGATCTAGCCTCTGGTCTCTGTGCTAGTGAACACATGCACTCTTTTCAACTCATAACTTTCCCAGAAAACAAGCTTTCCAAGCTGAAATTTTCCACACAGGCTTTCCACCCCAAAGGAGGCTTTATTTATTTTTTCTTTTTGCTCTGAGCCTTATGCCTAGCCATTCTGGACTGAGGAGAGGAGTAAGTGCCCAGCTCTACTCAGAGAATAATTGGGAACATTTTGCTACACACAGAAAACTGGAAAATGACTGGTGTGTGGGGCTGAAACAGTGCAGGTTGTAGCCGGCAAGACAAAGGGCCCCTCAGCTACTTTATTTGTTCTCTTTAAAAGTAGCCCCTAAGTGACTGAAATATCGCTCGCCACCACAAGCAGTATGAAATTTCACCACCAGTTGGAGTTACGTAACTGTCTCTATAGCAACCAAAGCCCATAAACATGCAGTATCATTGTTGGCTGGTTACATAGCAGTGGTTTTAATGCCCCCACCATCCTTCCCCATCAGCCCTTTCTAGGTTGTTTTCTTCTTTTATCCCCCTTCCTCCTAATTTCCTTTCCTGTCAAAGGTAAGAAAATTAAATGTAGAACAAAATGAGTGAAAAGTAAAGCTTTTTAAGCAATGGGTGCACATGAGGTGAGTTCTCTGAAGTGCAGTGTAGGTGCTCAGCTTGCCTGCAGGCCAACTAACACCAGGGAAATTATTGCCTCCCACCACTATAACACAAGCCACAGACACACATATTCTGTAGTAGCTACTGTAGAGAGAAAACCAGACATGCTGAAAGAAGGCAGGCAGAAGGTCCAAGAGAAACGCAGCAATTTTGGCCTTCCCTTACTTCTTCCTTTGCATATTTCTAGGATTTTTGGAGTAGCAACAAGATGGTGGACACATTTGTAACAGATGTTCCAGATGTTGACAGAATGGAGTTTAGGTAAATGGGTATGAAACCTTCCTTAGCAATATCTCTGCTTTCTCCATATCTTGGGAGTGAATTGTATCCCTCACCCAGGTCAAAAGTAAGGATTAATCAAATAGAACACCATGAGTATTGAGATTTGTAGAATTTGATTCCTGGATCCATGTCTTAGTAGCTGTATAATTTTTGACACAGAAAAATATCTTATGATTTCTAAATAGCTGTAAAAGTATTCTCCAATCCCCTGCTCTGAGACTTATATTAGACACAGTCCATTTTAACTGTAAATTGCTTAGAAAGAAAATGATTTGACTCATTGTGGAACTTATCTACAGACCTTTACTCTGCCCTTTGGATTCATTAAATGCTCAGTATTTCTTTTGCTCCATGTGAAGCCCTCCATATCCCCTTTGAGTCTTCATAACTTCCAGTCAAATAGCATCGTGTATTTCAGCCAATCCTTGTGAGTCTTGGAATCTGATTTTTCACTCTGATCACTTTCTTGTGTTCAAGTTCATGGTTTATTATTATCCCCATTAAATATTGAGGCTTAGATCTTGACACAGTCTTCCAAGCTAGGGTCTGGCCAATTAGCAATGTTTTAAATTCCAGGAACTGGACTGTAGTTCAGGATTGGAGGAGGCATAAAACATAGGAAATTGAGAGGGAACCCAAGAACATTTATTTTCTAGGTTCAGTCTCTGTAACTGGAAAAATTAGGTATTGCATACCTTTGTTACAAATACAGAGCTTATCTGCTTATTCACATTTCCACACCCGTCATTACTTGAACTCTGCCATGTCATCTGCTTGTGTGATAAGCATAGACAGGCTGCACAGTGGTCCCATTTGTTTTCTGCCTTGATACCCAGAAATGTTGGTCTTGGTAAGAGTAGAATCTTATCCATCTTGATGTCCACCCACACGCTAATCCCAACCATAGACATCACCTCCTTCAGAAAAACAGAGTAGATTCACAGCCTCTTGTATGGGGTCTTTTGGAGATTCAATTCTGAGATTACTTTGAAATTGCCTTTCTAACTGAGACAGTGTCAGAGGCAGTAGATAGTGTCAGACACCATGTGTTATAAAAGAGGAAAGGATTTATTAGGTAAGCTTTCAGTCTTGCCCGTTGTTTTTGACAGTGGTGTTTCCAGGTTCCTCATGGAAAGAAGGGTAGGAGTGGATGTAAGAATTTAACTTCAACCTCTACTTAAATAGGTAAGTGGATTGACTTTATATTCAGCCTATGAACATTTAGAGAGGCTTTGAAGGGTTAGCAAATATAGAGAATTTAAAATCCTCTCCAAACCTACTTTATATTAAATCACTGTTTTGGTTCAGAGTCATTTCCCTTCAGAGTTCTGTATATATGTGTGCACATGTATGTTCTCATAAAGAAGAGCAAATATAGGCTTCATCTAAATCTTAATTACTATATTTGCAAAATATTTGCAAAATGTTCTTTTCCTATTCCAGACCTATCAAGATGATGAGAAGAGATTTCAAAGTGAAAAGGTGTGTGTGTGTGTGTGTTCCAATACACATCTATTACACTGGTTCTAAAGAGCCAGTGGCCGAAAGACTACTTTGTCTTTCAGGGCAGATTGGACTATAGATACATTGTTTCAAAAGTAGAAGAGTTCAATTAAGTATAAAGTTTTCCATAAATACAAATAATTATACACAGTCATCTACAATCCAAAGTTAACCCTGACAATGAGAAATAGTAAAATAGAGTCTAAGAATGCTGCCAGAAATTTTGCAAGGCCTTACCTTCAGGGACATAGACTAAAGAGTTGAGAAATGAAAAGTCTATGTGTAGATGTAAAATGTTCACATGGCAGAGATGTGGTACTACAAGGAAGGCTCATACTAAGTTGGTATCTCCAAAATAGACTCAATGGAAAAACAGAAATTTTGAGAATATCCCTAAGATTATTCAGGGTCATCAGTCTCTACAAGAAAAAAAGTGAGCCAATCAAGATTTGATTGATACAGAAATTATTGTTTTTTGAATATTTAAACTGTATGCCAATTATGATGTTTCATAATTTCATACACATTGATTTAATTTAATTTTGATAATATATACACTACTCTTTCCATGCCCCCATCAAGGTAGGTATTTCCATCATAGTTTATGGAGAAGACAATCTTGAAATCAGACTGATGTACTCTCATAGCTATAAATGAAAACACTTAAGATTTGGTTTCAATAATGTCTCTTAAAGTGACTGCCTTCTGACCAAGGTTCACAGATTCTATTCTTCATAATTAAGAGAATTTACATGCCTTGGCCCTTTCTCTTAGCTACCATTTGGGTATAATGATTCTTGTGGAACCATAAGGAATCCCAGGATAAAAAAAATAGAAGTGGAGTTGAGAGGATTATGAAACAGAGAATTTTTCCTATCATTAGCTCAAAGCCAATTTGTGTTCTTTAAAGCCTGGGTTTTTTTCCAGGAAAGAGATTTCCATTACCAAGCTAATTTGCAAAGTTTATTATAGTCATTGTTAAAAATTCTCTTACTTAGAAGTCAGGAGACCTGAACTATTCCTGTGACTCAGTTCTCAGTAGTTTTTAATTGCTATCATTGGGCCTTGCATTATACCCAATTATTGAGGAAACTGTGTGGCAAATAAACTAGATCTAATGCTTGTACTCCTAAGGCTTTCACTGTAATAGTTATGTTCCACAATTAGCCACTCAAAGTGACTCATGGGCAATTCCCTTCTCTATGTGTTGAGTTTCCTTATCAGTTAAAATGTAGCCATCACTATACATAATAGTTCCACTTTGGACCTACAGCACTATACTTTTCCTTTAAGGCAAGATATATGTTCAAGGAGTTGGGGAAACTAGCTCCTTGGATACTCCGTTTCACCAAAGTTAAACAATGTGCCCTAGGTTGTATGTTTAGACCATGTCTTGAGCTTCCTCTGAAAATTAAATTTACATTTGTAGCACAAAGAAAATACATCTGCTAGATAATGGTTCTTTAATCACATTCTTTTCCCAAATAGATATTAAACAAACAAGATGAAAAGAAAGACATTGTTAATGCTTTTAATAACCCAATAATATTTAAATCAGTCAACAATTGTCTTATTAAATCTAAATGAACAACAGAAAAATAAACTTTCCTGGAGCTCTCTCTCCTTTTGAAGTAGAATCTTCATTGGGAAGAAAATTGTGCCCTGGAGTAGATAAGTCAGGTCAAGCTGAAAGAAGTGATGAGAAAAGAACACGATGGCTGGTGATTGATAAAATGTCTTTGTAATACACAACGAATTCAGAGGATCAAGAATGGCAGTGGAAAATGGAAACCTCTTGTACACATAGGAAGATGCATGAAGAACGATTAACCAATTATAAAAATAATTTTAATCATAAAATTTAGACTAGAATCTAGACGTTTTCATGATGCCAATTTGCACACAACCTATTTCATCTGATTAAGTAATTTCTGACAGGTAACACCATGGGCTATCAAGGCATATGATTGGCATTTAAAGTCATTCACTGCCTTTCATCAAATATGTGGACATATGTAAGTTATATTGTTTGTTTGGACTCCCCTTCCTTCATCTGTAAAATGAGCCAAAGTACCATACTCAAATTAATAAGCTTGTCAGGAGGATTAGCCTGGTTATTACTTATAAAATGCTTAGAGAAATGCTTGTCACAAAGTAAACACCGCAAATATTTGTTAAATAAGATAACCATATTTTATTTAATTTTGAGCTAGCCAAATAGTTCTAAACAGATAGCAGCAAGAGTAAGTCTTATATATTCCTACCTCTCTTCTCTGAAGTGTCCACCTGGTCTGCCTCTACTTTTGGTCAAAAACACTTTTTATTTCCAATCATGTGTCACATTTCTAGTACTCTTTTACTAATTCTTCAATTTCTCCAGTCACAAGACATAAACACCCAAAGGACACCTCACATGCATTCCCTCAGGAGATCAGCATATTAATTTCTACATAAATGTGTGATTCCTTCTCACTTCAGAAATGAGAAAATCGATGTCTTGCTTGTTAATCTTACTAGTGTTAACTGTTGAGGCTTAACCTTGTGCTGTGTTATAGTAGCATTAAGTTACTGAAACTTTCGACCACCACCTCCTGTGTTCCTTGGTAACACAAAAAGTGTTGGCATCTGATTGGCTCTTTCTAAGAATCTCAATTATCATATGAAAAATTTAAGGTATAAATTTAACCTTTTCTTCTGAATTTCACCTCTTGCCCTAAGTGGGAACCTGTTATTATAAGATACCCAAAAGGAAATGGGAGGGATTATCTCTTAATAAAATGATATATTTTTCCTTCCCAGAAGTCCCTTGTCAGTACAAATGCCTGTATCCCCTTCTGTCAGAGTACACTGAGGTGTGTCTACCATGCAACTTGTCTCAGAAAAGCTTAATTTTTCCTTTTTTAAATCCCTTTTGGATTACTGAACAAAGACTAAGTATGTTTTCCTGCAATTGGCTTTTTACCTGTTTTCCTGAAGCTTCCCCCTGCCTTTTTGATATAGTTGATCTCCACAACAAATGGTCCAACTGTTGTGTTTTATTTTTACCATTTTCTTTTTCATCAGAGCTGTTTGTATGCCCTATTGTTTCTTTCTTTAAAGCTAATAAGTCTGTCTGCAGTTTTCCTTTAGAGTCAGTTTCTAAATTCTCGTTAGGAAGACTAAAAACTCTAAAAAAGAACCTCAATTTCCCCAGGACCAACATCACTACACTGTAGCCCAGACTATACTACCAATGTGATATGATTTCAGGCAAAGGCTTCTATATGCTAGGATCTCAAATCTCTCACCTATATGGTGAGGGGTCTGTGAAAAGATGATTTTTGAAACAGATATATGATTCTAAGACACAATACTTGTTTATACCCTTCTATTTCACTCCTTATATTTTCTTTGGTTTCCCTTTATCACAAATAAATGAAGACTTCTAAAGAGTTCATAGAACATGCTCAGCCTGTTTGCCTTTCTGCCTTCTTTCTATTTTCCTTCATTTAGCATCATGAGGTTCAGAGGAAAGGATACTTGTGTTGCTGAATGGAATTGACTGAGTACATTAAAATCATCAGAGCATAGAAGAACTGCTTTTAGGTCAATGGCTTTGGACGGGAATGTCTTCTTCCTCAGTTTTCTAGAAATTACAAGAGCAATCTTTGCTGGGTATTTTTCTTTACTGGATTATTTGGAGGCAGTAAAAATTATTTTTGATGGTCATTCTATGTGTCACAGGCTGGCCTTAGTTTCTCTTAGTGCTGGGATTACAGATATGTACGACACATGTCATGTTTTAATTTTTCTCTGTGATGAGCTGAACTTTCAATACTACCTAATAAACTCCAGATCTCATTGATTTATGGCAAGGACTTAAATCTGTTACTATGTATAATGGAATCTACCTCTGAGTGGACGTACGATGACATCTTCTTTTTCTAAGGGTTAATCCAATAAAACTGGTAAATTTCGTGGCCAGGGGACTACCTTTAAGAAATGGGGATTTATATTAAACCATACTAGATCTAGGAAGAATAATTTTCCCCTAATGAGATACTGCATAATTTCTTCCCAGAAATTATGCATCCTTAGTAGTCACAGTAGAGTCTCTATGGGATTATCTCTGGTCTTCTTCACACTTTCTCAGAAAAACCAAACTTTTCCTTTAGTTCACTCTTTTTTCTTACCTCAGTATTCTTTGCCTAATACTTTGGACTTCATTATTTCTCCATAGTTCCCCTCTCCATCATGCTACTGTTTCTCTGCCACATGGCTTATCTCTGTGATCACTTATCTCAAACAGCATGGCTTCTTTTCTTTTCTTCTCTTCTCTATTCTTCTTCTCTGGACATTGGCCAAGGTTTTTAGCTAGCTGCTCTTGGTTTGCTCTTTTCAACTCTCATAAGATTTTCCTTGAGTTTCCTTTTGAGTATACTCATATTATTTTTATGAATAAGACTAAGAACTGCAAGGGAAATCTGATTTCCCTATTAATGTGCTAGATTCCTCAAATTTTTTAATACAATTTCATTTAACAAACTTGATTGAAGAGAGCCTTGGACCAGTCACATTCTGGGGCTCTTTAAGGACTTGAAGTTATATGGTCCCTGATCTGAGGGGTGACGCTGTAGGATGATGCAGTCATATATCCCAGATATGCATATACAAAGGGTGCTCTGTAACTCTTACTCAACTTGGATTTAAGAAAAGTTTTACAAAAATAATCTCACTGACATTTCAAAGATGTGACAGAAGTTAGGTCTTAAATAAATAGAACAAGAAAATGAAAGGGGAAAGATATAGATAGGACTTGTTTGAGGTACAGAGGGATCTGGTATCTACAGTGAAAGGTTTGAAGCACTCCACAAGTATAGCTCCCAATCAAACCTGTAGTGTAAAGGGAAGAAGGGCAAGAAGAAATTATTTTCAGACATCATGTGATGAAAGTGAAGGAAGATGTTTCTAGTCCTGATCAGGTAAACACATTTTTATATTACTAGTTATGGTTTTGAAGGGACGTATCACTCCTCATTGAAATCAGAAGAGCCTTGAGCTGCTTTCCAAAGAAACCCTTACCTGCCTCCCTCCCAGAAGAAGAAATTCTCCCCTATAGAGCCAGATACAGGTTCCATAAAAAAAGTGATGGTTGATACTTCTGATTGCTTTGATCTTTGTCTGACTCCTACTCTGACTTGTCACACAAAATGACCTTCTTAGAGAACACGTTGCTAGAGATGACTTCAGGACTTGTACGCCTGTAAAGTTGCTGATAACAGTTAACAAGCTCACTCCATGTGGGAAATCCTCAGTCAGACAGATATATGACCCCCATGACCATTTTCTCACACCTTACCTGTTACTATCTTCAAGGTAGACAAAATATTCATCTCCCACCCTTATCTCATTCATTGAGTGATTTGTTTTGCCACTGAAACTGGGGAGCTTGCAGGTTTAATCTAAGACATGGAATAGAGATTTCATCTTAAGGATAAGTTATATGGTTATACAACTACACAGATTTCCTTTACTGCTACCTGGATCCCTTATCAAAATCACTGATAATTTTTCTTCTCCAGCCATAAGCAGCAAGGTGGTCCCCATTTTTACTAGAGTATTTGAAAGAATTATACTATATTAAGACATAATGGTTATGGAGTAGAATATAAAACATACAAGTAAGCTGTTCAAATTAACATAAGTCTATAAAATTAATATTCTGACTTAGGATGAAAAAGGTATCAATGTACATTATAGTTAGAAAAAATGAAGATGCAGAGAAAGGGTATACTTTCCTACCTTGGCTTTAAGAGGTACCTAATAACAAAGAAAGACATTCTAAACCACTGGCCTTCAAGATATTTGTAGTGCCCACTATGTGCAATCCCCTGATGGTTTAAGCGCTGTAAAACAATAGCTGTAAATCCCAAGAGGAATCTAGTACTGTTCGTAGTAAGTAGAGAAGTACCTTACTAATATTGAGAAATTTATTTATTGTTAAGGCCTTTGTGTCTTCATTTTCAAGAAGCTCGCTTTAATATATAATTAATAGGTCATTACTCCAGCTCTCAAGCTTGGGGGAGTTCTTTAAACTCTCTTTGGAATAAACATAGCACCTCACTGCAAAGGCTAGACTGAAACATCTCAGACATTGGACTCATCTAGGCTACATAATGTGACTCTTCAGAAGTAAGCTAATCAATCAATCAGCCAGTAGAACTCATAGCATATAATTACTGCATGAAGTAACAAGTTAAACCAAGCAAACCAAATGAAAAAGGCATCACCAGATAATTATTATTGGTATTACTGTAGCTTGTTATGCTGTCTTTAGTTGATGTTCCTGGGAGGCCCAATTTCTCCTGCGAGAAGGAGCAGATGGGGTTGATCTGGGGGAGAAAAGGGATAGGGATAGAAAACTGTAGTCACAATGTAATATATGAGAGGAGAATAATAATAACAATAACAATAACTATAATAACTCAGAGCTTGTGGGGCTGAAAAAAACCACACCAGAAGTTCATGTTGAAATACCTTTGATAAATATAGAGGGCAGAGTTTACAAACCACAGGTCACCATAATTGTATTTCATAGATGGTTATCCAAATAAATATAGGTCTGAAATATATACTCATATACTCATGCTTTTTATTAAAAAGACTATACTTCATGAGAGGAAGTGTCTCTTTGGATACTTGAGATAGGAAACCAGTCAGCTGCTTATTGGAAATTGTTTCAAGCAAGGGGAAATTGAACTAAGAAAAATTATTTTCAGACAGGGAGACTTTACTTTTGGCAGTGGAGTATATTAAACAGAGCCAACAGAACTTGCTGAAAACTTGTCCTAGAATCTTGAGTTTTCCTCAGCAGCAGAGGTCCATTACTGGACAGATATAGTCTTGGAAGATTTTCCCTTTCTTTTTCTGTGAGTGACTATTATAAACCTTATTTCCTTATATGTGCTTAACCATAGCTCCACAGTGTACCTCAAGTCCACTGGATTGCTTAATTTTGATATTTGTCAGTCAATTTCACCAAATACATGTTTTAATTTTAATAAAGTCTAGCCTATTATGATTTTGTGGCAATTACTATAAAACTATGTCATGTGGAATCCTAAATATTCTATAAAGACATCTTGGGAATTATCTAGAAGGTATAGTCCTCTCACTTCACCAGAGGAGCTCACTTTGACCTTTCTTTTTTAACAGTGTGAATGGTTGTTGAATTTACTTAAGGTAAAAGATTCTATTAGTATAATAAAGTTGTAAAACTCCTGTCAGAAATGACAACATGTTAGAAACCAAAATATAATACACTGAGCTTCACTAACCTAAAATTTTGAGGCAACAGGAAAAACAAACAAACAAACATGAAAATCATCCAAAGAGAAAGGGAAGAAGAATTTATTCTGCCTCCAATGTTCAAGTTGAGACAGAAGAACAGACAGAATCACCTTAAGCCTCAATGGTTTTGCTGAGTAATAATTGTATGTAGAACCTGATAGATGGGAAAGTTTGCTACAATAGACGAGAATTGAAATATATAGGCAGAGATAGAAAAGAGGATTGTTTGAGGAATAGGAAAGATTATGTGGGGCAGTGGCTTATATAAGGATTCAAAGCCAAAGGATCATGAGGGGTTGGCAGTGAATACTAGGAAGACAAAAACCACCAGCAACAGAAAGTGGAGATCTTGGAATTCCAAACAGAATTATTTGAAGAGAAAGACAAGGAGTTAGGAGTTCTGTGTTTGGAAATCACTTTCTAAGTAGATAAAGGGATCATTCCAAAGAAAATGTATGGTGTAATATATACAACAGACCCACAGATAAATGGTTAAAGGGCTATCTCCTCAAATTTAAAAATTTTGTAATAGTCTTAGAGCTGTAGGTAACAAACTGGCAGGTTGATCTACATTATTGATAGATGGGGCAATGATTTGAAACATGTGAGGCATTGGATATGACAACCTTGACTTTCTTAGCAAGGTAAGTAAAAGTTTTGGATTTTCCTACTGATATATATGCAACAGATATCTTGCATTTAAGGCTCAGGTATTATTGGGGAAGGGACTATGGAAATATTGTAAAATCCAGAGAAACAAAAAGTTTGCTGTGAGAGTGTGTCTTCTATAAATGACACAGAAGCTATACCCTTGGAGTATCAACAACATGGCTGCCTAAACATGACCTGTATAAGGATAACACCACACAAGGCTAATGTGAAAGGGAGGAAGGGAGGAAAGCCTTAACTGTAGAAAAAGAACTTTAGGTAACTAAGAATATTGAAAGTGGAAGAAATAGTCTTCCCCAAGGAAAAGTATACCAATTGTTATCAAATACCAAATGCTCAATCTTGAAAACATATACATAGAAGTAACATTATATAAACTAGTAGGTTCTATTTATGCATTTAGGAATATAAACAACAACAACAGGGAAAATAACAATTAAAGAAAAGGAAGTCCTGAGTTTTAAGAAAGCAAGTGGGGTACACAAAAGAGATTAGTGGGTGGAAAGCAGGTAGTAATATACTTGTATCATAATCTCAAAAAAACCCAAAACATCGTGGGACTCAAGACATTCCAAGTTGCTTGTGTTCTTGGTTGTATTATACAAACTAATGCAAACAAAACAGAACACTTATGCTTGGTCTAAAGGTACTTCTTTTGTCTTTCTATAACAAATTTTTATAGAATTTTCTGATCTCTATAGAAATCAATTTATTCAAAGAACTGGTTTTTCAAGAAATGTCAGTGGTTTAAAAGGTTCTTGATATAACTCAATATTCTGGGTTCTTGGTATTCTCAAAAATGTATCATTGTACAGTAGCTTGATTGGTATCTTGAAGAATGCTTCAAGTGGAGATTCTCTGTTACAATCTTTGCTTCACCAACAATTAGCTGTCTAACTTTGAATAAATGGCATATTTCCTCCAGCCCCCACTTTGACAAAATTGTTCTGAGAATGAAATGATGTAACTATGATTCTTGGTTCAATTATAATAGTGTAGTTTTATGTATTATGAACAACAGTATACATGCACAATAATATATGCACACAATATAAGCATACATATTGGAACACATTTTTGCTAAGAGAATATTTCATCCAAAAAAAAAGCCTTACAAATTTTGTCCTGAATGTAAAAATTCTTATTGCTGTGCCAAGCAGATAGGCTCTCAGACACTGCTTATGCCCTTGTAATAAATATGAACATAATGAAAGGATAGAAAGTGCTGCAGACAAAACTTCCGGGCAAGAGCTGTCTGAAGGAACTCCCCATGGAGAAAATGAGACCGGCACTGCAGTGTGATCCCAGGTCTTTCTTTCTTATTTAGACAGTTTGCAAAATGTTTTTTTAGGCAAACTAGATATGCAGCTTGTACTTATTGCCTGAAAAAGAGAATTTAGAGGCAGGCTTTGGGAGATGAATTATAGATCTGTGTATCAGCAGGAAGCACTCCAACTTTGACCTAAGCTTAAGAAAAAAGTCTACCGCTGTGATTTGTCTCATTGCTTTCCTTTCTCTCTACTTTTCTTAAGGTAGGGAACCCAGATATATATATATATATGTATATTGCTGCTTACTTCAACTAACTTCACCAAAATGCCTTCTTTCTTGTGTCTGTACAAGTTCTTAGACTCCCACCACCAAAATCATTGTTCCCTGAGACCCAAGAACCACTTCTTTCTACATAGGGAGCCCTAAACACACTATTCTAGAAATCTACACATCTCTGCTACCTTTCTGAGAATACCCTTTTCTATGCCTGGCTTCCTATAGCCCTTCTGGACCCTTACTTCTCCAGCTAAAGATTCCAGACTCATGTCACCAACTCCACTAATTTTCAGCACATCCAACTATCCCTTTCATTTGTCCTTGCTCTGATTTCTAGGCAGTAACTCTAGACTGGTACCTCCAATCTCACTATACTCCTGAACTGAGGACTGTCTCCAACCAACTAGTAGTTCTAGACTCTTTAGCCTTATGGCTCCTCTCCAGATTTATCTCTTCATATTCACAGCCCTAATTTTATCCATCCCAGCTACATACCATTGGCCACATATCTTGTCAGTGACTCTGGCAACATGCTGTCAGATATACTCATCTCTGAGATACAAGGCTGTGTCTCTCAGATTATGATCCCAGGCTTATGCCACAAGTCTCACCCATTTTTATATCCATTAGTTTATTATTCTATCTTTTCTTCAGGTAGAGATCCTAGACTTGCACCAAAACCTCCATCAGCTACCACTATAAAGAAATCTTGAGCACCCCCCCCCAGATTCCTAAAGATTGACTATGAGAAATTTCAAATTAATTCTACTTCTACTGATGGTCTGCTATTGGACTTAGACACTTAACTATGCTGGAACTGAGCTAGAACTACTGATTCCAATATCGACACTAAATTTTCCCAAGAGTGAACCCTACAGCTGAAAAGTTAGGGCAACAGAAGAATAAAATGGAATCATCCATATTCAACAATGAGGAGACAAGTTATTCATACCAAGAAACATTACCAACAATATAACTCCAGATGCCTCAGTCTCATGGTAAAAACCCAAATTTGAATAACCAAAACAGTAAATCTCTGCCAGAAATTAGTACTTACTTGTAATGTTCCTTGAAAAAAAAGTTACTTTGGTTATGTACAAAACAATTACTTCAAAATAACAATAAATATAATCAAGACATGTAAGGAGGATATGAATAAATGTCAGAATGAAGGTAGCAGAAACACAAAGAATCAGATGAATGAAATAATGAAAACTATTCAAGACATGAAAATAGAATGTAATAAAGAGAATATCTGAAGACAACCTAAAATGAAATGGAACTCAAAACGAAAAGTTCAGTAATTCAAACAAAAAATTAAGAGGAGAGCCTCACCAATAGAATAGATGAAGTGGAAAAGAGAATATTAGGTCTTGGAGACAAGGTAGAGGAATCAGATCATTCAGTTAAGAAAAATGACAAAAAAAACTGAAAGAAAGAAAATTAACAAGAACAGAACAGAGCTATGGAATGTTATTTAAAAACCTCAAACCTGCAAATAGTAAGTGTAGAAGAAGAAGAAAAGTTCCAGGTCAAAAGTTTTCCTCATATGCTTTTTATTATTCTGACAAAACACTGACTAAATAGACATTTGGGGTGGACGGATGGAGGGAACTGTGTGGGAGAGGAGGTGGCAAGAGGAACAGGTGGGATCAAGTGTCAGGAGGATGACAGGAGAGAGATCTGGGAGAGAGAAAGGTAATTAGTGGGGAGATATCTCTGGGACAAGCTAGAAATCTAGGACAATGGAAACTCCCATGAGTCAATGAGGGTGACCTTAGTTAAGACTCCTAGCAATAGGGGATATGTAACATGAAAACCTCCTGTAACCAGACAAGACTTCTAACTGAGGGATAGGGATATCAACCCACCTACAGAACCTTAGACCCTCAATTTTTCCTGCCTATAAGAGGTGCAGGGATAAAGAGGGAGCAAAACATAAGGGAGTTGCCAACCAGTGATTGCCCTAACTTGAGTCTCATGCCATAGAGAGAGCCCACTCCTGACACTATTAATGATATTCTGCTATACTTGCAGAAAGGTCAGCATAACTGTTATCTGAGTGGCTTTATCTAGGAACTCATGGAAACTGATGCAGAGAAATACATTTGGTGGAGCTTGGGGAACCTTGTGATATGCCAAAGGTGAGTTGATATCCATGGGAGGTCTCTCCTTCTCTGAGAGAAAGGGAGGGAGCATAGGAGGAGGGAAGGTGAGAAGGAAGGCCTGAGAGAAGAGGAAAGGAAGGAGGGGAAGCTCTGATTGGGGTATAAAATAAATAAACACACTGGCTAAAGAACTTGGAAAGGAAAGATTTATTTGGTTAATTGGTTACAGTACACCATCTGAGAAAGCCAAAGCTGGTTTTCAAAGCAGAAGCCTGGATGTACAAACTCAAGGAAAGAATGTAGAGCAATGCTATTTATTCATTTTGTCTCCCATAACTCTCTCAGTCTTATTTCATATATAACCCAAGACCACCTTTCCAGGGATAGAGAGGTCCAATGATAGCTTGGACCCTTCTGCATCAATCATTAATCAGCTTCCCAGGCTTACTTGCAGGCTAATAAATGGGATTTTGTCAACTGAAGTTTCCTATTCCCAGAGACTCCAGGTTGTGTGAAGCTGAAAAAAATCTACCAGCACCACTGACCCCTTATCAACTTGACATACAAATATGTCTCTTTTAAATCATAATTTTTCCTTTTTATACCAAAGATTGCATGTTAATATGACAATATAATATAGATTTCAGTTTGTAAAACTCCCATAGACAGAAATGTTCAGTCTTTTAAAAATGTGCAATGTTTCTATAAAAAGCCACAGTCTCTTACCTGTGAACTCTTATTTTCTAAAAAGTCACAAATAAGATACATACTTAAGGAATGAATCAGGGCGTTGTTAAAACTGTAACAAGATAAATCAAATATCAACAGTGCAAAAAGCTTGGTGGTAGATATCCGGTATACAATCAGAGTCATCTGGGTTCCAAAGAGCCTAGGCAGCACTTCATCTCCAGTTCTACCATCCTCAGAACATGCAGATGTTTCTGCCCTTGCTGGTTGTTTTAGTCCTGGTATATTTAATATTCTGAGGTTTCCAAAGGCTGAATTTTCATCAATGGTCTCCTGGTCTCTTCAGGGCCTCTAACCCTGACTCATGGTGACAAGCCTTACCCCATGACACTGTCAATCCTAAGGTTTCCAGTGCAAGTGAGGCTAGACCTTCATCATTGGCCTGTCATGACTACATATAGCTCCAAGCCACAGCTTCTCTGCATGACCCCATCAGTCCTTCAAAACCAGTGTCACCTGGAAGACTCTTACACATTATTGAGACTCGAAGCCAGGATCTGAGGCAGCCATAGCCTCTTCTAGGTCAGTATTTCTGCATGCTGACCCTGAGGAAATCCTCCTAGAAAATTTCATTTCATTGATGTCCCTCTTAATCTGTTAATTTCTTGGTTCTAGTTGACCCGAATTGACTGTTCTACTAAAGCAGAGGTTTCATACTCATGGTACTGGTCTCTTGCTGATCATTTCTTGTTATTCCTATTTAGCTCCAGGTAACCAGAGAATTCATAATTGAAAAATATCATATGAATCTTCCTAATAGAGTTTTAATGGCACGCTCAAATTTCCCCCCTGCATTGCTATACCTTTCTCAGTACTATCTTCCAAGCTCTTACAACTGCTCAATGAGCTTTGAGTACTTAATGCTATTTCCAGACCAAAGTTCAAAACTCCTTTACAATTGTTCACAAAACAATATGGTCATATATGTTTCACCAATACTTTATGATCCTGGTACCAATTTCTGTCTTAGTTTTGCTTTCTAATATTGTGACAAAATATTGAACAAAAATAAATTGGGGAGAAAAGGTTTATTTGGCTTACCGTTTATACTCCATAATCAGTAGAAGCCAAGGCAAAATCTCAAGGCATGAAACTGGATTGCTCAGAGATGACTCACTCAGAATGCTCCCTTACACATTCCTAGGGATAACACTGCCCACTGTGAGCTGGCCCTCCTGCATACACCATTGACCAGGAAAATGTCTCACAGACATGCCTATAGATCAATCTGACTGGAATTTTTTCTTAGTTGAGGTTCACCCTTCTCAAACAATTCTAGTGTGGTAATTTGAATTAGAATGCCCACCTACCCCATAGGCTTTTATATTCTCCAGTTGATAAACTGTTTGGAAGGAATCAGAGGTGTGACCTTGTTGGAGTAGGTGTGCCCGTGGTAGATGAAGTTATGTCTGTCTGTCTGTCCTCTGTCTGTCTGCCTCTCTCTCTCTCTCTCCCTCCTTCCTTCCCTCCCTCTCTCCCTCTCCTTTTCCCTCTCCCTGCAGATCAGGATGTAACAATTTCAACTTCTATTCTAGCACCATGGCTGTATTCCTGTCACTATGATCATTGCCATGGCAATAATAAACTAACCCTCTGAAACTGCAAGAAGGCCATCAATTAAATGTTTTATACTATAAGAGTGACCTTGGTCATAATGTCTACTCAAAGCAATAGAAAAGCCACTAAGACATCTATATTGAGTCAATTTGACAAAAAACTAACCAAGACAAAGGGAGAGAAAATATTTTTAATAGCATTTCCCAAGAGGCATATGAAACACCAAATAGACAGGAAAAGGTAATAAATGCCTCACATTATATAATATTCAAAACACTACACATACAAAATAGAGAAGAATGTTTAAAGCTACAAAAAGGTAAAAATGATGCTAAAGATAAAGGCAGGAGAATGACAAAAATTTCATAATCTAGTGCAATATGAGGAGACACACACCCTGAGGCATTAGATCACTAACAACTATTAAGAGCATCTGATTATCTCCAGTCATGGCCTTTATTAATACTAAAACTTGAAGAATAGTAGAAAAAGGACAGGCCCTATTAAGTTATCTGGAGATTAGAAAATGTGTTTGATGCTCAGTTCCTAGACCTAGATTGGACTCTGTTTGGGAGAGAAATAAAAAATGAAACTGACTCAGGAGGGACCACAGGTCTAGCTGGTATGTAACACTATTGGCAGTGGTAAGCATTATGGTAGGGTGTTACCTGTATGAAGTGGGAGGGGTGTTGGGCAATCTAAAGGATTTATGTCTGCATGTCAGCCAGATCTGCAAAGTGCTGAAGCAAGTGGGATAAAGTGAGAGGTGAGGTGGTCAGGGAAAAGGGTTGTTCCATATGTCTCCACAGCACAGGTGTGGCTGAACACCTAGGGATAAAATTGATAGGATACCCAAAATTATGTCTGTGAGCCTGCTTAGGTCCTTCAAGCGAGATCAGTGATTCAGAAGCAGAGTAAGTGGTAGTGGTAAGCAGGAGCTACAGGTCGTCCCTACTGCTCCATCTGCTGCCGAGAAAGGCCTCTTGGTGTGGAAATCTACCCAGCCTCTCACTTGAGGATATGGTCAAGATTGCCTATATATAAGAGCCATACAGAGTAACCAGAGACTTCATGTCAAACTAGAGAATTATTAGTGCCTCACTAATATAAAGAACACTTAAACCCTAGTGTGTACTGAAGCAAAATTTACATTAATTGATGGTAATACCCAAAAACATCAGGGCCAATAAGTGGAGGAGGACAAATATGAGAAGAAAACCATACAGGTGAAGCGAACTGAACTTATTTTTATGGTGTGAGTAATTACCTCTGCCAAGAATAAAGTGTGTACATATTTTCCCTACCCTCCTAGAACACATGCTGCAGAATCACACTGGAAAATTTCAGTGGAGGATATGAATGGTAAAAGCAATCATGAAGGGGAAGGCAATGTGGGAGTCTGTAAGTTTATCTATCACCAATTACAAATAGGAGCAATTACAGAGGCAATTTAGAAGCTTAAAAATGGTAGAGATCAGCAGCTTTGGACTTGGATCGCTCCCCTCCCACAGCCTGGCCATATCTGGGACACAGTGAGCTAACAAGCAAAGGTGAATGTGATACAGACCACAGCCCACATTAGCTGCTATGCCAAAGAGGCCTGAGGGTCATCTGAGCAGCTTTGGGCTTGGCTCTGTCTCTGCCTGCTGCTTACCTGACTGGCACATCTGAGTCACAGAAAGTGAACCAGCAAAGGTGAGATAGGTACTGGCCATAACCCACATTACCCACCATACCAAGGAAGCTTGCAGGACACCAGAGCAACTTTTGGCTTGGAGCTCTTTTAGCCTGTTCCTCTCCTGCTGGAGCCAACTGGGACACAGACATGGAAGCCAGCAGAGCTGAGCTGGGGGTAGGCTCCAATACCCATTGTCCATCATCATGAGGAGGCCTCTGGAGATCTCTAGCAAACAGCTTTCATCTTGGAGCTCTCTTTGCTTGCTCCCAACCTGACGGACCCATGTGGGACATACACAGACATTGACACCACTGGAGGAAACTCTACGCCCGCTAACACTAGAGAAAATCAAATGGCTATAGGCCAGAGCAAGAAAACAAGCAACAAAATTCAGAGGCACATGACACCACTGGAAACCAGTGGGCCAACCACAGCAAGCTCTGGAGATAATAACACTCACGAAGCACAAGAAGAAAATTTTAAATCTGAGGTGATGAAAATGGTAGAAGCCTTGAAGGAGATAAATCTCTCAAAGACATATAGGAAAATATATTCAAGCAAATGAAGGAAATGAATAAATTCTATAAAAAATTACAGGAAGATTCAATCTAACGGGAGAAAGAATTGAACAAAACTATTCAAGTCCTAAAAAGGAAATTAGAAGAAAAAAAAAAAAAAAACCCCACACACACAATCTGAGACTCATGCCAGGAAAAAAATCCCAGCATGGACACAAGAAGTTATTATCATTTGATAGCTACTGGGGGTCAATATTCTTTAAGAGTGTAGTCCCCTTTATGGGACGCTGCTGGGTAAGTTTGAAGTCTGACTTCTCTGGATAGCTGTTTTGCAATTGGTCTATGAAGGTGCACTGCCTTTCTTTTAACTTTTAGGCTGGTAGCCTGGCCATTTGGGGCTGTAGGTCATGATATGGCGAGAAACTCTATCATGCTGCTAGCCAGCCTGGCTACTTATAGGCAATTTGTGATGTCGAGAAACTAAAGGAAGAGTTAACAGAGAATTGAACCCTGCACCTTCAGATTCAAGGCCTGCAGCCTTATAAATTAAGCTATACAGTCCTTCTGAGAGAAGAAAAGTATAGGATTAAGAAGGCATACTGAGGTGAGGGAGATTTTTTTTCTAAAGAATCTGATGTGAAGAATAAGCTGTATTTTGTGAGGGGCTATTTGAAATCCTACAGAAGATAGTGAAGGTGGTGTTTAAGTTGGGAGGGGGAGATGGAAGAACTTCCCCATACCAGGATGTATATTGGGTCCTTTCTCTAAATGATTAATTAATGCAGTGGCCACAGCCTCCTGGCAAAGGGTTGGGCGGTTAACTATAGCCTGAGTCTGGCCCTGCCCTGTTAATGGCTGTACTGAAAAAGTACAGTATCCAAAGCCTTTAGGCTGGGGAGGGATTTTTAAAAAGTAATTTTTAATATCTATCACTAACAAAAAGACATTGCGTGGGATGGTTTAGCTATTGCTACCAAAGGGACATTGGCAAGGATGGCCAAGATATGGGGTAAACTCCTCTGGGTGGAACTCAAAAGATGCATAGTTTTATTAGCTGCTTTCAAGACTTGTGACCAATTTTGGATTAAAGGCATAAACTATTAGAGAAAACAAATATTTAAGTAAGTATTTGGGAAACCTGCAGCTTGGTAGCTTCACCCCCAGCCACCCTCAGTATGGCAGAGGAGGAAGGAGACTGCAGAAGAGGTCTGGATTTCCATGGGAGTCTGACATCTTCCCACCTCCGGAACCCCACCAATGCTGTGTTGCAGGTGAGGTGGGAAGTCTACGTGCTGGGTCTGGTTTGGGTGGATGCTCTTGCCACCACCACAGGCACCATGACCCAGGGAAGGCCTGGCAGTGTTACGTGGCACCCACTTTGCCCGTGGCCCATAGCAGGCCTGTCACTCATGCTCTTAGCAGCCAGGGCCCAGAGCAAGGCCAAGGATAGAGCAGGCAACGTTGGTTCTCTGTTCCGTCTCCCCTCCTCTGCTGCCAGGCAGAAAAGGGCAGAAAAGAGTGAAGGCATGTGTAGAGCCCAAGCCAGACACCAACAAGGACCTGGCTTGACTCAGGCAGATCAGTGGCTGCTTCCAGAGCAGTGGGTAACAGAGGCTTGCTCGGAACTCTGAAACCAAGAAGGACAGAGACAGAGGCCAGGTTCTGCCCAAGCAGACGAATCAGCGGTTGCTTCATGAGCAGCCGGTGACTGGGGCTGGCTGGGAGCCTTGAAACCAAGAGAAGCAGAGGCAGTTGCCTGTTTTTGTTCACATGGACAAAAATGGCTGCTTCAGGAGTAGCTGGATCTCCTGCTCCTGCAGATTGGCACTGCAGTGGGCTGAGCAGAATTACTACAGATGGACACTGCAGAAAGCAAGAGGTGGGTGTTAGAGGAACCTCAATCCTGGTTTGCCATCCTTTAAGTAGGCAATCACCTGCGTTGATGTTAGGAAAGCAATGAGAAGGGCTGGGAATCATAGCTGCTTAAAATACCTAAGAAATGAAATATGTTGATGATGTGTCTGAAAGACAGTAACAGGTTGTCTATGAAAAGTAAACTGTTTTTATAGTTCTTCACATAGTTCATTTGACCTGTAAGGTGCATCCAAGATATGTTAGTATCACCATTGGCTGTAATCTGTAAACAATTTTGTCTTAGAAGCATTGTTCTGTTGAGGGTAGCATCTGTATCTTTTCTTCTACCAGCATCTGCATCTGGTGCACCGGTGGCCTGGGTCACATGTCCCATGGGCGGGTAGGGAGCTTTAGGGTGAGGCCCAAGGCCTAGGGCACTAAGCCAGGTTCCCAGACTCATAGGGGGTCAGCACCTAGCTAGCAGTGGTGGAGTGGCTGCCAAGGCAGCTCTGCCATAGCTGCCTTGTCTGCATTAATTGACAGTCAAGCCCCCCGCCTTCAGTGGTGGTTCCCCCAGAATAAATGGAGTCTCAGACAGTCATGATAAAGGAATGGCAAGCAAGAAAGCATGAGCCCCCCTCCACCTAAGCAAGCCAGCCAGCCTTTATTTATAAACCTTGGGAAGTGGGGAGGGGTTCTGAGAGTAAATGTGTCTGATTGCCTAGAGCTAGGCATTCCAGGATACTTAATCTACATACAGTGGTACAGTAGTTCATTTACATGCAGTAACATGGGGGCTGAGGGTGGGACTCATTTCAAGAAGGAGAAATCAGTACTTAATTATCCTATGTGTGAAGGGATGACTTCTAGGTAGGATTAAAGGTCTTTTGCAGGAGGCTAGGATCTGTTCAGCATAAGGCTGGGTACTTTGAGGAATTCCCTGAGCTTGCTGCTCAGGTTCCTTATCAGGAAAAGGCAGGGCTTGTAATCTTCCCTGAGGGCTATGTGACACTCCTTACAAAATCTGGGGTTACCAGATCACATGGAGTGAGAACCCCACTAAGGAAAGGAAGACCACCTTTACAGACCAAGCACAAAATGGCTCTCTGGAGAAGTCTTATCCAGCAGAGTCCCATACACTATACATCCACCATGGTCTAGTTGAAGTTTATACACCCAAAAAAGATATGGGCAATACAAATTGAAGTTTACAGTTTTTTTTAAAGGACACAAAGTTGGTGGGTAAGGAAGGGAAGATATATATGGGAGAAGTTTGGGTGAGTATGATCAAAATGCATTGTAGAAAATTCTCAAAAAACCAATAAAATATAGAAAAGAATAAACTTTGAAATTCCTGGTATAAGTGGGGATAGATAAAGGATTTGGCGGTTCAGTTAGTAAATGGAAACCCAGGTGGATGAGTTTCTTATAAATATGCATCACATCTCCGAATCTTTAGATTTGAGTATATATCTAGAATTAAATACAGAAGCCAGAATCGTATAATGAGACTGTGGGGGAAATGTTCTCAAGGGGGAATAGTAGGATACAGGTGGGAAGAAGGGAAGGAAGGAGTCAATCCAAGATGCCTCTAACTGTGGAGAAGAGAGGGAGTAATACAAAGGAATAGGGAGATATAGAAAATGTTTGAAAAAGTAATGATCAGACATTACTTTATAAACATAATTGATGTATTTTGATGTTGCTTTAGTGAGGACAATCTTAACAGCATTAGAAGTTTCTAGGCAAAAATGACGGTTTCCTCTATGACTATGAAAATGATGCTGTTGTTCCTGAGGTTTAGCTCTGTGTGAGTTAAATGGGTTGTTACTTAGCTATTTTTGTGTGTGCTCTGTGCTTAGCACTGCTCTTGAGACTAAATATTCTGAAACATCTCAGATACAGTCTGGATCTTCCAGGGGGTCACAATCTGGGAAAAGAGACAGACAGGTCAATATCCAACTTTAAAACATTGCAGACAAAGTAATTGATCCCTAGAGTTATAAGCAAAGTGAAATAAAAGTTCACTTGCTAATTTCTTCCATGTGTACTGCCCTTCATAGATTATAAATGCTCATGCATTTATTACAGTTTTAAAATCTTTACTACAGTCCTAAAAATTAGGTGAGATCATCATTGTATTACCATTGAGACAATGGAGGTTTTGTGTACCTGCCATGCTTCATTGTCTTCCTTAAAGAGAGAGAGAGGGAAAGAGGGGGGAGGCTGTCTTTGAACTTAAGCAAGACTTTTAAAAACAGGTGACTAGAATGGATTAGGAAACTCAGATCCAGAAAGACAAACATCTTATAATCTTTTTTCATCTGTGGTTCCTAGTTCGGAATCTTCGCATGTGAGTATATACTCTGAAGTAACTACAGAAAACAGGAAAGCAAAGAGACTGTATCTGGAATGGGGTGGAAGGAGCACTAGAGAGGGGAATCCAGGACAAAAGTCATAGGTAGGGTAAAATAGGAGAAACGGGTGTGACTTTACCTGGAGAGGAAGAAAGGAAGTCAATAAGACAGGAGAGGAATGGAGGAGGAAAATAATACCAAGGATAGTTGAAAATTATGAAATTATGCTACTTGGGCTAACAATATTTCCTGAAGCCATTGATAGTCTAAGAAAAAATGTAAAAGGTACTAGTCATGAAAAATCCTCTTTTTAATTATTGGGCAGGGCTGTCCAAGTGACTCCCAAATTGATATAGGCCACTGTTGCTGACTGACTGCTTCACAAAGCCTGAAAGTAATTCTCTATTGCTGAAGCCAGCACACTCAGAGAAATAGAACTTGAACTATTTGAGAGCTGGATCTGATCTGAATTCCCCTTCTCAGAGGACTATCTTTTGTAGCAGAAAGCACTAAATATACTGATAAGAGAGGGACAAACCCAATAGTCCTACTCAGCTGTGATGCTTATGAACCTCAATGATCAGCATGGCAAGACATTCCTAAAAATGTTATATTGACACGTAGGCTGGTAGTAATCAGCAGCTGTCTAACAGGACTTAAAACCTCTTCAACAGAAGGGAACTTTGTCCTCTATTAGAAACCTACCTAGCTCCCAGTAGTGACTGAGACCAGAGCCTTCTAGCACTGGTTTACTAAACATATACAATTCGGAATTTAATTCTAAGTATTTATTCACAGAAATAAGTGTATTTCTCATCCTTATCCAGTTCTCTTTCCAGCATATATAAAGTAGTGCCAAAAGCTATAACTGGTCAAAAATGCAGAGAACAATGGATTTGAGGGTATTCATCCACAGTGGATACATCTACAGTAGAAGTCCTGCACCTGAAGCTCGGGGAACATTGTGGACATAGCAGAAGGGATTGTAATAGCTAGGAAACCAGAAATTCTACTGTGACATGGTCTCGTAGATATGGCAGAGAAACTTCACACAGCTTTACTTTACAATATAGTTGCCTAAGCAAGATCTGAACTACTGAACTATCAGTAGACATGCTGTTATGGAAGGGAGAAATTTCACAGGGCCTCATCTCTAGACTAAAAAAAACTTTACTGTTGAGAGAGATAGAAATTTACCCATCCCCAGAGATGATCCCCTTAATGGATTATCCAATTGCAAGTGGTCATCCGTGAAGTAATATAAGCAACTCTGAAGGTTACATGCATTTATTTCTGGAAGTATATGTATATATGATGTAATAACAGTAATGAAAAAGAAGCTGTATGTTTAGGAGACAGCAAGGGAACAAATGCATGGAAATGGATGGAGGCAGAAAAGGAAAGGGGTCAAATATGTAATTGTTTTCATTAAAAGTAAATTAATTTATAATGTCGGAATATATGTGAATAAAGAAACCATAATGTTTGGAGGTAAATGGATGAAACTAGAAATTAAAATGAGTGAAGTAACCTAGTACCAAAGAGTCAAACGTTCAGTGTTCTGTCTTATTTGTGCACCTAGCTCTGAACCTTTAGGTTTGAGAATATATCTGGAATTAAATACAGAAACAAAAATAGCACAAGGAGACTATGGGGAATGTGTTCTCAAAGGTGAATAGTAGGACACCGTTGATATGAAGAATGGAGGAAAGACTCCATTGGTCCAAGGTGCCTATAGCTGGGAGAAGAGAGGGCGTAATAGAAAGTAAGAGAGAGGCATGGAGATATAAGTTACACTAGGTTTGAAAAAACAATGATAAAAGGTTACTTTATAAGCATAATTAAAAAATACTATTTATATTTCTTTTATCTTTATTTTTAGTTACTTTTTTATGTTCTTTTTTTTTATTAATTTATTCTTGTTACATCTCAATGTTTATCCCATCCCTTGTATCCTCCCATTCCCCCCCCCCATTTTCCCATTATTCCCCTCCCCTATGACTGTTGCTGAGGGGGATTACCTCCCCCTGTATATTCTCATAGGGTATCAAGTCTCTTCTTGGCTACCAGCTGTCCTTCCTCTGAGTGCCACCAGGTCTCCCCCTCCAGGGGACATGGTCAAATGTGAGGCACCAGAGTACGTGAGAAAGTCATATCACACTCTCCACTCAACTGTGGAGAATATTCTGACCATTGGCTAGATCTGGGTAGGGGTTTAAAGTTTACCGCCTGTATTGTCCTTGGCTGGTGCCTTAGTTTGAGCGGGACCCCTGGGCCCAAATCTGCCTATCATATTGTTCAACTTGTAGATTTCTAGGACCCTCTGTATCCTTTTATTTTGCTATTCTCCCATGCGTCTCTCATTTAGAGTCCCAATAGGATGCCCTCCCCTCTGTCCCAGTTTCCTGGTAAGTGAAGGCTTTCGTGGGACATGTCCCTTGGGCTAGTATGCAGATATAAGTGAGTATATACCATTTGATTCTTTCTGCTTCTGGGTTAACTCACTCATTATGATCATTTCTAGCTCAATCCATTTATCCACAAATTTCGGGAATTCCTTGTTTTTAATAGCTGAGTAGTATTCCATAGTGTATATGTACCACAGTTTCTTTATCCACTCTTCTACTGAGGGACACTTAGGCTGTTTCTATGTTCTGGCTATTATGAATAAGGCTGCTATGGACATGGTTGAGCAAATTTTCTTGTTGTGTGCTGGAGCATCTTCTGGGTATATTCCAAGGAGTGGAATAGCTGGGTCTTGAGGAAGCCCTATTCCCATTATTCTGAGATAGCACCAGATAGATTTCCAAAGTAGCTGTACTAGTTTGCATTCCCACCAGCAATGAAGCAGTGTTCCTCTCTCCCCACATCCTCGCCAGCATGTGGTGTGGCTTGAGTTTTTGATCTTAGCCATTCTGATGGGTGTAAGATGGAATCTCAGAGTTGTTTTGATTTGCGTTTCCCTGATGACTAAGGAGGTTGAGCATTTCTTTAAGTGTTTCTCAGCCATTTGATACTCCTCTGTTGAGAATTCTCTGTTTAGTTCCAAGCCCCATTTCTCAATTGGGTTATTCGGTTTGGTGGTGTTTAATTTCTTGAGTTCTTTATATATTTTGGATATTAGACCTTTGTCAGATGTAGGGTTGGTCTAGAAGATACAATCACTATTTATATTTTTGATGAAGTGGTAATTCTGCCTGCAGTTCTCTGGGGCTGTGTAACAAAAACTTTATCAGAAACCTCCATTCAAGTTGTTGGTTACTGGGCTCCAAGGACCTCTCCAAACAGTGTAGGAATTTGCTATTGTCCTCCCAGAAAAACACTACTTTTTGTTCTCATTTAATATAGCTATGCAGCCCAATATGATAGGTATTAATCCCATATGGTTATTTGATTTTACATAAAATTAAGCACACTTGAAAATGAAGTTTTCTTCATTGCACCAACCATAGTTCAGAAGCCATATGAGACTAATGTCTATTTGATTGAATAATGTAGTTATAGAATTCCCAGAAACATATGGTAAATGTTTCTATTTTACAGAAATGAAGGAAAATGCATTTGTTGTTTTTTAAGTGTGTTGCTGAGCTAGTGGTTGAACATTTCAAATATAACAAACCTGGTTATTAAGGTTGTACAAAACAAAAATATTGGATTCAGCACTGACACATGGGTCACATACTCTACACATTGGAGATCTACAAATCAAAGGCACCTGTATAAAAGAGAATGTGTACTGATGGTAAATCCCTGAGTCAAGTCCCACCTTAGACCCATACTCTGTGACATATAGCAATCATCTACTTCTCTTTTGCTTTGTGAAATACAGGGGTAGGGTTCACATCAAAAGACCTTATATTCTGTGGGTCTGTAAAACACTGGCTGAATTTTCACTAAATAAATTGGGGCATCTCTGTTAAAGGAGACTTAAAAAATTCTGACAGAAATTTGGATTATTAAATAGTAATGATTCTGTACTAAATGTGCAAAGAGAAAAAGTTAATGCCAAGAAATATGCATGTATTCCTTGGTTTGTAGAAAATGTTTAATGGGTACTTGCTCAATACTTATTCCTGCTGTTTGTTTGTTTTGTCCTTTGAATATGTGTGGGTGTTCTCTTACTGGATTTTAAAGTTTTGGTCTGTTACTATGCAATAGTGGCCAAACTATTTTAATAACAGACATATTTTGCTTTGGAAAATTGCTTTTCTAAAAAAAAGTAATAAACAACAATTACTAGGCATTTGTGTGTCAGAAAAAAAATCAAAAATTTTGAGAAGATTTGATATATGAGCCTTTTTACATACTTAACACCAGCTTTAGCAGTAGAGAAACTTGGTGTCATATTTGAAAGCAGCACTTCCCTTTCCTTTTTGATTTTCCAGGACCCACGTTTCCTTAACTGCCTCACTTCAACCTACATACTTGTCTCTTCTATATTTATACAGGATAATTTTTGAATTTTCCAGGGCCCTCTCCCTTTTTCAGTATTTATTGGTCATGTGTCTATCTATGTGTGTACACCACATGTGAGTGAGTAGCTGTGGAGGACAGAAGATGGTGTTGGATCTCTTGGAGCTGTAGTAATGGTGGTTGTGTCCTATCTGTTTATGAATCAAACTTGGATCCATATTTATAGCCACTAGGCCTTCTCTTTTTAATTATCAGGGAAGGAAACAAAGACTTAGGATACTGGATTAGTTTGCTTATCTGTAAACATTGTATTAAGGCCTTAGCTTTTCTCATTCCCATATACAGTATAGCTGTGTAAGGTTGCAGTTACTTTCCAAACTTATTATATTAAGGATGTACATAGCTATTCCTTTCCAGAACTGAAAATTGAATTAATCTTTCTATAACTGTAGATTACTTTTTTGTTTTGTTTTTGTTGTTGGTGCTGCTTTTGTTGAGCCTGCTAGGCATGTAGAACATTATTCATAGGCTGTCACTGAGGATCTCAGGTCCTGTTTCTTCATTTTGCGTTGTCCAGGCACAGGTGTGTATAGATGCTGAACTTGAAGGATACAGCTTTCAGTGTTACAGCTCTTCCAGTGATACAATGCTCTTTATTGGATGAGGAGGGAGGCAGGTATAAAGGCTATATAAACCTTGGGGAAGTGGGAAGAGATTTTCCAGGTGAGTGTACATCATTGTCTGAGGCTAAGGTGCTGGGAATGTTTCATTTTCATGGAGAGGAATTCCAGGTGCTTGCTGCACATGTCCTCATGAAGAAACTTGAAACCTGGTCCCCAGGCTATGTGACTACATCGAGGAGGATGGAGGTGGGGTTTGCAGGGCTACGTACATCAGGACATACAGGCCCAGAATAGGGAGGGAGTGATCCTTAATCCTGTCAGTCTTAAGATGATATTTCCAAGGTTTAGACATGTATAGACCTTAGTCTTAGTCCAGACTGGTTTCACCAGTCACCATTCACATGCCTCACAATAGGCTATCATTTACTTGGCCAAAACAGTGAGGAACAAACTTTGTTAGTAGTGGAAGAAGCCTTGAGTGAATGTGTAAGAGTGGATGAAATCCTGAGTGAGTGTGTACAAATATATGCACAGCCGTGTCAGAGACCAATGACCTAGACACATAAGAACATGGCAAATTATTTCATTATTCCAAGGAAGAGTATTGATGAATTGACTGGTCAGTGTGTGCAAAAGTTAGCAAGTACAGCTTACTCCTCCCACGTGTTTACAGCCTAAGACTGTTCACTTTGAGACCTCCTACCAATGCTATCTAACTCCTCTACACAGTGTTGTACATAATAAAAGCACTGAGGTTTCAGGTTATTCAATAGTTGGCTCAACAAGTTCAGAGTATGCGGAGCCCATCTGATCAAAGCTTTTCTGTGTGCATGTGTCTGTGTTTCATTTTTTCTTCATTCCTCATTGTCAATAGTAAGGATAGGTTCGCCAAACTACCCATCATACAGCAAAACTTAGGGCTATTTATAAATTATTTTTAAAAAGGGACAGGTGAAGTAAAATAAATATATAGATAGGAGCATGTGTGCAAGTTAAATTCCATTTTTCAAATGAACAAAAATATAAGTATCCTGATTCTCAGAGTGGTTTACTCCAAGGCAGAGAATCCCTAATTTCTCAGAGACAACATATTTCACTTGCACATCTTATCTCTAGCTAGAGAAGTAGGGTATTGAGCCACCAGTAGATGTCCAGGAAATATCAAAAAAGAGGAGCTGGAGCAAGAAAACATCAACGTGCAAATGTCTCTGGGATGTACACTGGGAGGAAGCCACATTAGCTTAGAAGGTTAAAATAGTTAAAGTAATTAAAATAACTGCTCAGGTACTGAGTTGTGATGCTTGTTATAATAATATAATAGAGTCTCAAGTATTTGTGTGACAGCTGGGCTGAGAGAAACTGAGAAGAAACCCCACAATTTTATAAGAATAAGTTTAAAAGAGAATGGCATCTCCCTAGTCCATTAGTATCCAATAGTTCATAAAGAAGGAGTATGGCTTCATAAGCCCTTCCTATTTTCATGGCTGACCCTTGCTAAGTCAGACTTGTTCAAGCCCACTGCAAACAACTATATCTGCTCTGTCCATGATTGTGGCATACCAAGAGTATGGTATATGGCAGCCCTTCTTCATTTTTACTAGATCCTCTGTTCTTTCTACCACCTCTCCCAATATATTCCCTGAGTTTTAAAAGTGGAGTTATACATGAACTAGTTAAAGATGAGAATTTATACTTTTAAAAATATGTTTTATTAATTTATTCATATTACATCTCAATTGTTATCCTATCCCTTGTATCCTCCCATTCCTCCCTCCCTCCCGTTTCCCCCCTATTCCCCTCCCCTACCTCCCAATTTCCCCTTACTCCCCTCCCCTATGACTGTGACTGAGGGGGACCTCTTCCTGCTGTATATGCTCATAGGGTATCAAGTCTCTTCTTGGTAGTCTGCTACCAAGAATTTATAATTGCTTGCTCTCATCTTGAGCATCCAGGAATCTCTGAATTTATGATTATTGATTGGAAAAAAGGTTCTCTCATTAAGGCTGAAAATAATATTTATGTATAGACATAAACACATGTTTAGATGGCAGTGTGATGTGTGTCAATTTAGATAAGCAATAGCAGTAATTTTCGGCACTCAGTCCAAGACTTTCCAAGCCCGGGCTTTTGGAAGAGGTTTATACTAACAAACATGAATTTCATTTTGTGAAGTATGCAGAAAAGCCACATTTTAAAATCCTTTTTTAAATTATAAAGTCTGTAACTTAATTCCAATATTTTTCCCTTCCTTTTCCACCCTCCAAACCCTCCTCCCACTTATCCCTCCCTGATCTGCTTCAAACTCATGATCTCTTTTTTCATTAATTTGTATTGCATGTATATATGTGTTTGTACATACATACATATCCCTAAACATCATTGGGTCCCTACAACATTGATTGTATGCATATTTTCATGGCTGAATGTTTGGCACTGGACATTCCCTTCCCTAAGAGGACACCTCTCCGACTCCTGGATTTACTTACTTGCCTACAGTTCTTTGAGGCCTTATGGGATTTTCCCCATCCAGATTGCTGTATTTGTTGGTATCATCCTTGTTCAGATCATGTTTAGCTGATCATGTTGGTGAGACTTCACAGATGTCGTTTCTGATGTTAATACCATAAGTAATCTTGTAGAAAACTATCTGATTCTCTAACTGTTATAATATTTTCACCTTTCCTTCTGCAATGCTCCTTGACCTTTAGGTGTGGGAGTTGCTTTTTATATGTATCCATTGGACTTGGCTCCACAACTCTGCATTTTGATTGGTTGTGGTTTTCTGTAGTGGCCTCCATCTATTGCAAAAACAAGTTTTCTTGAGACAGAAAGTTAAACCTACATTATCTGTGGGTACAAGGACAAATACTTGTAGATTGCTGTTAGAGATTAGGCTGGCTTAATAAATTAGTGGTTGTAGATTCTCTTCCAATAACCATGACTTCACTAGCACTGACTAGATATCTAGGTTTCCAGTACCAGGCATGGTATCATTCTTGTTGAGTCGGTCTTAAGTCCAATTAGAAAGTGCTTGGCAGGAGACATCTTCCTAAACAGAACACCAACAGCCCAGGCCTTAAGGTCAACAATTAATAAATGGTATCTCATGAGGCTGAGAAGCTTCTGGAAGGCAGGAGACACTGTGATAGCCTACAGACTGGGAAAAGATCTTCACCAACCCTACATCTGACAAAGGTCTAACATCCAAAATATATATTTAAAAAACTCAAGAAATTAAACACCTTTCGATGTCTTTTAAAAATTGTCTAGGTATGTTGATAGGGATTGCATTGAATCTGTAGATTGCTTTTGGTAGGATGGCCATTTTTACTATGTTAATTCTCCCGATTCATGAGCAAGGAAGATCATTCCATCTTCTCAGGTCATCTTCAATCTCTTTCTTCAGAATTTTGAAGTTTTTTTCAAACAAGTTCTTCACTTGATTAGTTAGAGTAACTCCTAAATATTTTATATTGCTTGTGGCTAATGTGAAGGGTGTGGTTTTCCTAATTTCTTCCTCTGCAAGCTTGTCATTTGTGTATAGGAAGGCTACAGACATTTTTTAATTAAGTTTCTATCCATCCAATTTGCTGAAGGTATTTATCAGCTGTAGTAGTTCATAGCAGCCTTATTCATAATAGCCAGAACATGGAAACAGCCTAAATGTCCCTCAGTAGAAGAAAGGATAAAGAAACTGTGGTACATTTACACTATGGAATACTACTCAGCTATTAAAAACAAGGTATTCTCAAAATCTGTGGACAAATGGATTGAACTAGAAATGATCATAATGAGTGAGTTCACCCAGAAGCAGAAAGAGTCAAATGGTATATACTCACTTATATCTGGACACTAGCCCAAGGGGCATGTCACATGAAAGTCTTAACTTATCAGTAAACTGGGACGGAGGGGAGAACAACCTGTTGGAACTTTAGGCCAGAGAAGTATGGGAGAATGGGGAAATAGAAGGATCCAGAGGGTCCTAGAAACCTACAAGAAGAACATTATGATGGGCAGATCTGGGCCCAGGGGTCCTGCTCAAACTATGACACCAGCCAAAAAATATACATGCATAAACATCGAACCTCTACCCAAATCTAGCCAATGGACAGGACATTCTTCACAGTTTAGTGGAGAGTGGAGGATGACTTTCACACGAACTCTGGTGCCCCATATTTGACCATGTCCCCTGGATGGGGAGGCCTGGTGGCACTCAGAGGAAGGATAGCAGGTTACGAAGAAGAGACTTGATACCCTATGAGCATATAAAGGGGGAGGAAGTCCCCCTCAGCCACAGTCATAGGAGAGGGGAGTAGGAGGAAATAGGATGGAGGGAGGAATGGGAAGATACAAGGGAAGGGCTAACTATTGAGATGTAAAATGAATGAATTAATAAAAAAATTTTTAAAAAGAAAATGCTTGGATACCACAAAGGTATGTCGGCTACTAATGTACCCATAGGGTTATAAATGTCTCTGATCATTTCACTTGTACTCTGCCATTCTCCTCTCTAGTGCTCTATGACCCCTACCATCTTGGCAATAGTTCCATTTTACTTTTTGGTTTCTGTAGTTACAACAGTCTAAATACAAGCATATAAATATTTTTACTCAGGATCCTTAGATAAGTGAGAATATGTGACATTTGTTACTTCACTCAATATAATCTTTTGTCATTCCGTTCATTTACCTGTAAAGTTTATGATTTTACTATTCTTTCCCATTAATAGTATTTATTCTACAATATACAATAATATATAATAGTCTTTACAATGGTTACTGGTTTTGGTTGTTAAATTTTATGTTGATTTTCTGAAAGTACTTATCAGTTCTAAGACTTTAGTGTTTTATGTATACAATTGTATAATATGCAATAAAAATACTTTTGTGAAGGTCAAAATAGGGAGTTAGATCCCCTAAAGCTGGTGTTACAGATGGTTGAGATCTACACAATGTGGTGCTGGGAACTGTCCTCTGGAACAGCAGTAAACATTATGAATAGTTGAGCCCTCTTCCCAGACTCTTGTTCTTGCTTTTCATAGAATTGTCTTGTTGTTCTCATTTATAATATTGTTAGCTATGAGTTTATCATTTAGAGATTTTATTGGGTTGAGGTATGTTTCCTCCATTCCTATTCTTTCCAGGAATTTTATTATTAAAGGATTTCACTGTCTATTTATATGACCATGTGATTTCTGACTCTGATATTATTTATATTATTAATTTCATTCATCAACTTGTATATTTTGAACCATCCTCACATCTCTGGAATATAATCAACTTGGATATGGTAAATGATTTTTAAATTTTCTTTTATTTTTAATTAAAATCATATTTTTTCTTTCTTCTCTTCCAACCTTTTCCATTATTTCTTGACTTTTAAATTCAAATGTATATCCTTTGCCATATATGCATGCAATACTAAACAGACATGGCAGATGTCATCAATTGCCTATAGTCCCATGAGATTTCTGCTATCCATTATACAAGTCAACTGATATTATCATTGCTCAGATCCTTTTTTCAGCAGCCATATTGTTGAGAGTTCATGAGTGGGAGCTGGTGAATAATTTTTAAATGTGTTTCTTCCTCCAGTTTGGAAGTATTTTGTTGATGATCTTTGTAATTACGTTCATACAGGAACAATGGTGTTTAGTTTTCTTTTTTTCTGTGTATTTATGTGGTTTGGGTATTAGAATACTGTTGAGTGTGTATGAAATATTTCAAAGTATTTCTTTTATTCTAATTTTATGGAATAATTTAAGAGTAATTTGTCATAGTTCTTCAAATGATAGAATTCTGCTGAGTATATCTGGAACTAAATATTTGTTGCTATTGTTAGTTTAATTTGTTATATTTTTATTATTGTTACAGTTTTTTAATTTTTCTTCTTCCAACTTCCTATACTATAGGTATGCTATCATGGTCTTGTGACTTTCTGAATTTCTTTACCATTTTAATGTCTCCCTTTTAACCTCAAAATTTGTTAATGTGAGACCTCACTCTTTTATTTATTAATATTGCAAAAGGTTTGTCAATCTTGATTATCTTTTCAAAAACTAACTCTGTGTTCATTAATTCTTTTATTGTTTTTCCCCTCGTTTCATTAAAGTCTGCCTTGGTTTTGGTTATTTTTGCCACCTATTGCTTTTCTGTTTGGTTTGCTCTTGTTTTTCCAAATTTTTTTCCATTTTCCCATCAATTTTTTTGAGAATTTCATACAGCCCCTTCATGACCTCTTTCCAGATATATTCCTTTTCCCTAACCACCTGAATTTGTATTCTCATATTCTTTATTTTTAAAAACATATCAAATCCAACTTGTGCTACCTATATATTCCTGAATGTGTGCCATTCCTCTGGACCATGACTAACCTACTAAGAACCAGACCCTTAAAAGAAAATTGACTCTACCTTTGCCAGTAGCTATCAATCAGCAATACATACTCAGTTATGGGTACGACTTAATGCTCACTTCATTTCTTTATGCTGGAATTTTATTTATCATAAGATTTCATAGGATCTGTGCATCTGTTGTAAGTTCACATGTACAACTCTCCTACTGTGTGAAGAAGAAAATGTGATCATACATAACCTCTGACTGTAACAATTATTTTGTCCCCCTTTTCACAATAAACTCTGAATCTTGGGAAGAAGATATGGTATATATGCTCCATTCACCACTAAGCATTTTGCAGTTTTTATCTTCTGAACATTGACCAGTAGGGGGTCTTTGTGTTAATCTCCACCTACAGTACAAGTAAACTTCTTTGGTGAGAATTTAGACAGGCACTTATTTACGTGTTAATAAGTCAATAGAAGTCAATTTAATGCTGTTTTCATTTAGCAAAATGTAAGTAGTAGATTCTTCCCTAGGGCTTATGATCTGTCTGCCCACAGGATCTTAATACCAACAGTACAAAGGTATGGGATTCATCTTGTGGAACAGTGTTTAAATTCTCTCCAATGACATTAGTGCCACTGTTGTCATACTGTTTATTACTATATTCAAATGGATTACAGATCAGGAAAATCAAGCTTGACTTTTCTTTTCTGGTAGTGTGTATAGCACCTTCCAGCATTAAGAAAGCTAACCAATAGGTATGAAATCTCCATATTTTATTTTTTCAGAAGCTTTTCTTTGTTTTATTTTTATTTAATTTTTTATGTTTTACATATACATTTGTATTATTACACACATATACAATAAACCATCTACAGCAAGAAGAACCATGAAACAATGTTATTTTCCTAGTGTTTTTGCTATTTGTATTTGACAGTGTTGAAGAAAACATCTTTCCTGTCTTGGTGTGTCTAAAATTCTTATCTCTTTATTATTAATCAAAACATCTATCTAGACCTAAAAACATTTTAATCCCTAAACAACTAAGCTTAATTGTAAAACTAAACTGGTCTTCAACACCATCAGGACTTGAGAAGGAATAAAATTGATTACCTGAGTATACAAGGAGTACAGGTTAGTAGCCTCAAAATGAGAAGATGACAGAGGCAGTTCGCTGCCTGAATAGTCACCCAAAACTTTCTGTAACATTGGAGCATCATCTTTAGCCTTCTGGCCCAATATATCTGACAGGCATATCTGTGAGGCAGGAACTACTGAGGACTTGGCAGAGTTTGGCTGTCAACCCTGTCTGCATCCAAGCTTGACCTTTTTTAGGCAGAATTCTGTCTGTGGTAGAAATGAGGACATTTTGACCAGTGGCTTGTTTGCCACATTTGAAGGTATCTCCATAATGAGGTCCTTTGATGCTCATCATCCTCTTTGAGGTAGGCTCGGTGTTGCCAGGAGTTAACCTGTCTCATTGTCAGTGAATCTTTAAAATAATAAAAACATTGTAAATGCCATATTCTGCATGTCTTTGAGGTTTTTGAAGACCTTATCTAACTATTTTACCTTAACTTTCTATAAAATCATATCTATATGTTGCACCTGAGATGTATATTCTTGTGATAAATATAGACAAGTAATTGACATGACCATGATTTGATCAACTAACAATTAACTTGTGTAACTTACTTATCTTAAACAGTCTGCAATAGCACTTTCAAAGTATTGGAAGTAAATCTTGAATTATAATTGAATTATATGAGTACAATACCATATTAGAGTATATATAGTATGTGAAGAATAATCTTAAATTTGAGTTCTATACCACTGTATCTAAAATTAAGCTTATTTGGCATCTATATACAAAATTATATACCAGTGAATTAAAAATATCCTTGTGAGTGAGTTAAGGCCTTGAGTTGAGGAGTAGATTCACTAATCTACTTTTTATTTATTCATTTTACATCCCAATCACAGGCCCTTCCTTCTCTTCTCTCTCTTCCATCTTCCATCCGTCTTCTCAGTAGCCCTCCTCCTCTACTCCTCAGAAAATAGGAGCCTCCCCCAAACAACTCACCACAGCACATCAGATCATATCAGGACTTAGAGCATCCTCTTCACCTGTGGCCTGGTGAGGTAGCCCCAACAGGGAAAGGGTGATCAAAAAGCAGGCAACAGAGTCCATGTCACAGATAGCCATTGCTCCCCTTACTAGGGGACATACATGTTGGCCAAAATACCCATCAGTTATATATGTGCAAAGGACGTAGGACAAGTCCACACATGGTCCTTGGTTGGTGCTCTATAAGGTACCCTTGACCCAGGTTTATAACTCAAGAATGTGTAGTTTTCAGTAAAAGAATATTAATATCAAGTTGTGAAAGATAACCAAGGAACTTACTGACCAACAGTTAAAAAAGAAATAATTTATTACTGTCATTGGGAATTTTATTTCGTAGCTCTGTTATGATGTAACTATTTAAACCATACATAGATACATACAAACATACATTTTCAGAAGTTTTTATGATTATAATTTCCATGTGACTTTTTTGAAAAAGTATTTCTTTTCATATTCCCTCCTATACTCTGCCCTCACATCTCTTATCTCAATTTACAAATTTTAACTTATTTTTCCATTATTATGCTTTATTCTTTATACCGCTGTGTTTTATCTTCCATTACATGAACTCCTCCCCTACCCATAGTTTCTTACTAATTAATAGACCTCTATGGGTACTCCAAAGGAAATTCACAGTCTAAAAATTCAGTTATTTCAATTTTTCTATATTTGTTGATATAGTTTAATGTTTTAACTGAGACAGAATTGCATTGCCCCACCCTTTCCTCACTTCAATTACTCTACTTTACTCTCCCTCATACTCATCCCATGTCCCTACACTCTCAACTAGATACTCTTGTTTTTTTCTGTCTGCATTTCTGATTTCATACACATATACAACTCTCCCAAACCTACCTACCCCCCTCACAAATATATACAAATAAACTTGCTTAGTCTGTTTCTATTTATATGACTTCAAGGCTAACCACTCTGCATTTGTTGGTGGGGTTTTATTTTTAATCTGTATATTTCCCAAAAAAAAATGTTCGATTGGGCCTCTGAGAAGTTTGTATATTCTGTAATGTTTGTGTCAAATGCCCTGTAGCTATCTATTGGGTCCATTTGCTCTGTGGTGCCATTTAACTCTAGTGTTTATGTATTTGTTATTATTTTTTGTCTGAATAATCTGTCCATTAGTGAAAGTGGAACACAGAAGTTGCCCACAATTACTATGTGTGCTTTTTAGTTTTATGTCAACTTGACACCAGCTAGAGTCATTTGAGATGAGGGAACCTCAGTTGAGAAATTTTCTCTATAAGACTGGGGTGTAGGCAACACTGTAGGGCATTTTCTTAATTAGCAATTGATGTGGGTGGTCTCAGCATATTGTGAGTAAGGCTATCCTGGTCTGCTTGGGTGGTCTTGGGTTCTATAAGAAAACAGACAGCAGAGCAAACCATGAGAAGCAAGCCAATAAGCAATATTTTTCCATGGCCTCTGTATCTGCTCCTGCCTCCAGGTTGCTGACCTGCTTGAATCCCCTCTCTTACTACCTTTATCGAAGAACTGTAATATGAAAGAGTAAATGGAGCAATCTCTTTCTTCCCCACATTGCATTTAGATGTAATGTTCCATTACAGCAATAATAACCCTATCAGAGACATTGTGTTTGGTAAATCAGTGGACTTACTCATACTAATATTTATGAAAGTAGGCATTCCTGAGATTGGTACATATAATGTTAGATTCTCTTGGTGGCTTGTTCACTAATAAGAATGAAGTAACTATCTTCTGGTTAGTTTTGGCTTCTTATATATTTTCTTTAGACACTATACAGATGTGTGCTTCTCTCCTTGTCTCATTTGCTTATCAGATTGTTGGTTTATCCTTTTACTCTAACATAGAATCTATGCTTGAAGATGTGATATGATTCTTGTAGATAAGTTTGGATCTTGTTTTCTAATTCAGTCACCTATCCTGTGTCTTTTGCCTAGGAGAACATGTGTTTTAATTTTTTTCATTTTGTTTATTTTGTGGTGTTTAATTTATTCGTTCTAATTTGCCTAAGAAGGGTGCAATACATCCCTGTGAACTTCAGGGGATCCTGGCATGGTAGCTAAATTTTGGACTCCTCATGGTGATCCCTTTTTATTGGTATATTTGGTATAGGATCCTGGCTTAGACAGGTGAGGTTTTAGATGCCCAAGGTAGGAAATATGAGGAGAGACCTCCCTAAAAGTGTGGTCAGCCACCTCAGCAACTTTTTTTGCTAAATATATTAATAGACCTGAGTCACTCTTAGCAAATATAGTTCTTATCCTATAATAAACCATTCAGTGCCTTACCTAGGGACTAGGGACTAGGGAGAGAAGTCAGTCAGTAAAGTGCTTGCCAAATAATCATAAAGACCAGAGTTCGATCCTAAGAAACCACACTAAAAAAAATTGAGCATGTGCTGCACACTTATAATCCCAGTACTGAGGAGGTAGAGATTGGAGGATCCCTGGGATTCACTGGCCACCTAACACAGTAAAATCAGGAACCTTTTTGTCCTCATAGGAGAATTGTTTTAGAAAAAATAAGGCATATAACACCAGTGAAACAACATAAAAGGTTTTTTTTTTACCTCTCCAAACACACACATGTGTACACACATACAAATGCATGCATAACCACACATGTACACACATACATATAAGAAAGTCCTAGGTACCACAGTAGAAAATTGTAAACCATAGCTTAAATTTTGGCCTATCACTTGCTGCTTTCTCATCTAAACTTCACTTAATATTTCCAACATATACCATGATAAGATTGAGTGAGCTCATCAGTAACATTTCTTATATGCCAGGCCTTTTTTGTAATATATTGGAAAGATGATATATTCCAGAATCAGAAAGATATGGCTTTAAGTCCCAGCGTTACCACTTACTTAATTTTATTATCTTGAACACTATATGTGTAAACATACTTAGACATTTAATCCAACATTAATAAATGTATTGTGAATAAAGATATTTTATTGATGTATATTGTCATTTGATAGTCAGAAGGCTTCCTTTTGGGGCTGTAGAGATTAATATGTGGTTAAATGTACCTATTCCTCAGAAAGACCTAGGTTTTGGTTCACAGTACCTAGAGACTTGCTCACAACCATCTATAACTCCACTGACAGGGGATGTGACTCTTCTGTCTTTTGTGAGTAGCATCCATATATGTCACGTCTCTATACATGCACAAAAAGCACTCACATGCATGAATGAATTAAAAAAAGGATAGATAGATGATAGACAGACAGATAGATAGATAGATAGATAGATAGATAGATAGATACATAGATCTGTGACTCGCGTTACCGTCTCGCCAGCAAGAACGACACTGCACACACAGGATCCTTCTGCAGTAAAGCTTTAATGAGTCTTAAGAGGGAGAGCATGAGCTTACGACAAGTAAAATGGAGACCCCAAACAGCAGAAACCCATCCCTTATATAGGAAACTGTTCTCCGCTTAGGATGTGTCAGTCCCTGATTGGCTGTTACTCATCAGGCGATATGACGCCACGGGAGAGGCAGAGCACAACAAGTGGAAAGTTCCTTCGCACATGCGCAGATTACTTGTTTACCAGTTTGGGACACAGGATGTCAGCGCCATCTTGTAATGGCGAATGTGAGTGCTGCCTCTCACATAGATCCTTCTTTTATTCTTCTCTGATACAGTACCCCCAGACCCCAGTTTTACCTCCATTCTCTTTTCCCAACATCTTTCCCTCCTCCCTTCTCCTAGAGATCCACTTCTACTGCATTTCCCTTCAGAGAAGAACAGACCTTCCTGGGATATCAACCAAACACAGCATAACAAGTTACAGTAAGACTAGGCACAAACTCTCAAATCAGGGCTGGGTGAGGCAACCCAGTAGGAGGAAACAGATCCCAAGATCAAGCAACAGAGTCAGAGACACCACCACTAGCACTGTGAGGAGTCCCACAAAACATCAAACTAACAACCATAACATATGTTCAGAGAACCCAGTGCAGACCCATGCAGGTTCCATGATTGCCACATCAGATTCTATGAGCCATGAACCCTGCTTAGTTGATTCTGTGATGTTCTCCTCATATCCTACACACCTCTGGATTATACAATTCTCCCTTCCCCTCTTCTGTGGGGTCCCAAGTTCTGAAGGGAAGGACCCAATAGAGACCTCCAATTTGGATTTTCTCTGCCTAGTTTTTAACTGTAGTTCTCTGTATCTGCCCCATCAGCTGTTGGAAGAAGCCTGTATAATGATGATTGAGCTAGGCACCGATCTGTGAATAAAGCATAATATCATTAGAAATCATTTATTGATTTTTTTCTTTTCCTAGGTTCCTGGGCTATTTAGCCTTCAGTTTCTGGCCATCCAGGCAGTGTTAGGACATGGGACCCCTCTCCCAGCATTGATCTTAAGTCATTGGTTGGCCATTCCCACAATTTCTGCATCTCTATTGTCCCTGCACATCTTGCAGGCAAGATCTATTGTAGCTCTAAAGTTTTGTGGGTAGATTGGCATCCCAGTTCCACCACTGGAAGTTGTCTGGCTGCAGTATCTTGGTTGCAGGATCCATATCCTTTTTTAATTGGAGTCCTTGCTAGGAAGAAGGAGAGGGAGCATGGGGAGAAGGGACATGAGGGTGGGACTTGGAGGAGAGGAGGCAGGGGAGCTGGGATCACAATGTAAAGAGATTAAATAAATAAATAGATAGATAAATAAATAAATAAATAAATAAATTGCCCTTAATAATGTATATGGGCCTTATCCATAAGATGTCTTAAGAACAGAATTTGAAATTTTTTAAACAATAATTTCTTTCTAATCCCAAATTGCAATTTTAGATTCTGTCTGAATTTTCCATTCTGTGAATCTATATTACAAACTAGGGCTTACTTGCTACTTTTAATAATAATATTGTGATCTTTCTCCTTAAAATAAATTATATGTGTGTGCATGCCTGCATTCATACCTGTGAGTGTGTGTGTGTGTGTGTGTGTGTGTGTGTGTGTGTGTGTGTGCCCTGTTTTTTCTTTTTCTTTGGAGAATACTGACAAAAATACACCCACACAAAAAATGTGTGATTTGGAGCTGGATCCATGGCCTCATGTGTGCTAGTAAAGTGCTTTACCCCTGAGCTGCAGCTATAGCATCAGAAACATTTTAAATGGAGCATTCCAGGAACTAGATTTATTTTTCTGCAAAGAGTTCACTATCTCTTAATTTATCATGTGGAAACTGTCAGTAAACATAAGTAAAATGGGTTTTGGTGAGATGGCAAAGTGTTATAGAGTAATAGCTGCTATTCCAGAGGTCCCACATTTGATTCTCAGCCCTCATACAGTAGATCACAATCATCTTTTATTCCAGTTACAGGAGATTCCATGCTATATTTCTGGCCTCTGTGGGCACAGTCATGCAAATGGTATACAGACATAGATGTAGGAAAAGCACTTATGCACAATTAAAATTTTATAAAAGCTTTAAGTATGTATAACTTCTAATGTAATGTACTAAACTTTTGGAACTATAAATCCTGTCTCTGAAAAAATAGAAGTACTAAAATGTATGAACATAATGGAACCAGAGTATAAGAAATGAATGAATAATATTCATTTTTGAATACCATTATTACACTATTGGCATTAACTTTCTTTACTTTCTGCATGTGGTTAAGATGTGATCCCACAGTTCCATGCTTCTGTTTTCATGCCTTCCCAACCTTCATGGACTCTTCTTCTGGAACTACAAGCCAGACACATGCGCACACGAGCGCACACACAGTTTTTTTGGTTTGTTATTGCTCTTGTTGTTGTTGTTGTTGTTGTTGTTGTTGCAAATAGCATTTGCCATAACAAAAAGTAACTTAAATAGGAGTTGGTAACAAGGAATGTGCAATTGATGCTGTGAAGAACCAGAACATGTGGAGGGTTTTTTGGAGAAATATGGAAGGCTTTGGACTAAAAATAAGGTTGAATGTTGTAATCAGGAATGTGAGAAGCAGATGTGGTCCTGAGTTAATATGCATGCTTGGTATGATCATAACCATGTCAAGGAATCAAATGCCTCTAATCCATGGAAATGGTAAAGCTTTCCCATGATCAAGTATGAATGTGTTGCAGGTTAAAGGATGACCCTTATGTAAAACTAGTGTATGTTGAAACTCTGCATTAAAAATTCCTTTTCCCCATGACTGCAACCTGAAACTGATCTCCTATTGAGATTAGCTAATCTGCTTCCTCCTAACTCGAACTTCATATAATTAATGATCTCAGTATCTAGGTTGGTTTTGGTGCATCTCCATCACAGTGTATGGGTCACCCACCCGAGCCCAGATTTTCTGTAGTGTTTTCATCATTTTGCCATTCCCCTGATGCTCCATTTTGGCCAGTCCCATAGGTGTTTAGGTTGTGGCACTGAGCTTAACAAGTATTTCTAGAACAAGATTGGAAGATATTAGTTTTGCAAGTAAATATGGACAGTGGAAACTTAGCTCACGAGGTATTACAGGAAAGCAAGTACTTTTCATTATGGACTCTTCCTCTCAAACCATATGCCAAAATAAAATTTCTACCTTAGGTTGCTTCTGTTCATAGTGTTTTATCACAGAAACATAAAAGTAGCTAACACACCAGTAAAAGGCAGCCATGATAGATAACTAATTCTAAATTGTGTTTAATAATTAGCCTCAAAATCAAATAAAACCTTATTTTAATATATATATATGGACATGGCCTCCATAGGTTTGGAGATGGCAGAATTGCTAGATTTTTAATTTTGCTGTGGTTCACTCAATATCTAATCTTCAATGTGGATTCTGGCCTTGATAGGGGCAACTCCCCAGTCAGAGCAATATCTCCATGTACAGTCACTGAACATCAGCTATGATGGAGATTAACACCTTTTCTCTTATAAACTCCCTATTTTACTGAAGTAACAGCCATCATCTCCTTTCACTAACTTGGAATCCTTTGCCTGCTATCAAATTGCTGCCATTTTCTTCGCCTATTCTGCCTGACTGAAGAACTATTTCCAATAGACTCAGTGGGTAACTCTGTTTCATGGGAACAAAGGGGACAAAAAGGCTACTAGTGGAGAGATGGGACTAATTAGCACTAGATGAGAGGCAGTGAAATGTCCTGGAAGGAGTTTTTGGAATATCTTTGTTCTTGCTACTTTAAGATGTATCACACATTATTGTAGACTGGCCTTAACCTATTATGCCATGGAATGACAAATTTCATTTCTCCTATGCAACTATATTTTAGTACTATTATACATTTTTGTTTTATCCCCACACACTCACTCTTTTTCCTCAGTGCTAATGACTGAATAATATACTCTTTTCTATGACATCAATGATTTTAAGCTTAATAAAATAAGTAACATCATCTGATTCTGTCATTTTTGTGCATGAGTCATATCACTTAATATCTTTCATATCTACACATGTTGCAAATAAGAGAATTTAACTTCTTTTTCTGGCTGAATAGCAGTATTCCCTTCAATGTTATGTACAATATTTTCTGTATCTATCTGATGATTGACACCTTGGTTGATTCTACATGTTAGATACTGAGAATGATTTTCAACAAATATTTGAGTGGTGGTACCTCATTGATATGATTATTTTCATTCCTTTCCATAAATACACAGAAGTGGGATTTCTGTGTCATATGTGGATTATAACTTTAGGGTTTTTTTTTAAAAACTGCTTTGATTCTGGTTTACATAATTCCTATAGTAATTTACATCCATGTTCAAAATATCCTTTTCTCTACACCTTTGCCAGATTATTTTTGTCATTTTGCAAATGAAAAAATATTATATATTTTAAAAATTTGTACATGTATTTTGATCCTACTCAACTTCCCTCAACGAAATTTTTCTTGATCCACCCTATCTGTCATATTCATTCAATTTTGTGTCCTTAAGAAATCACTCTTTGCTGCAAAAATTTATGACTTTCTCCAGAGCATGGCCAACTTATGAGAGAATATACTTAGATAAAAATGATACCCTCTAGACAGTGGGTCACTTGTGTTGGCTAGTTATGTCAACTTGACACAAGCTAGAGTCATCAGAGACGAGGGAGCCTCAGTTGTGAAAATGATCCCATAAGATCAGACTGTAGGCAAGACTATAGGCCATTTTTTCAATTAGTGGTTGATGAGGGTGGGCCGAGCACATTATGTGTGATGCTACCCCAATGCTGGTAGGCCTAACTTCTATAAGAAAGCAGGCTGAACAGACTATGGAGAGGAATCCAGTAAGCAGTGTCCTTCTGTATCTGCTCCTGCTTCCAGGTTTTTGGCCTGCTTGAGTTCCTGTCCCAACTTCCTTCAATAATAAACTATGCTTTGGAAGTGTAAACCAAATAAACCCTTTCTTCCCCAAGATACTTTAGTCATCGTGTTTCATTATAGCAATAACAACCCTAACTAAGACAGACAGACAGACAAACAGACAGACTGACTGACATGCACGCACTCATGCACGCACACACACATACACACAAACACACACACACTCACATACACAACACTTCTACAGTAGTAGCTTTCTATGTGGCTTTTCACAATGCCTTTACTGTTAGTTATCCCTCTGTATTTCTCTTTTACCTCACCTTCCCATTAACTTCACCATTTAGTCCTTCTATTCTATTTTCTCTTTATCTCTTTATAACATTCTACTCTATTTCCCCCACCTTGGAAGATTGTCTCCTCCCCTTTGGTCCCTTGCTAGCTACCAAACATCTGTGGTTCTTTCATCAAAAGACACATATCTACAGCAGATTTATGTTAAATATGCTGTGGTCAGGCCAAGGCTCTGGATAGTGATTCACTAAAAAATTAGAGGTACATTGCCTTCTTAATTCTCAGGTGTTCAAGATGGCATTTTACGGGTAGGCTATGCTACCTGTGCTTGGTTCTGCACTATTCTTTGATGGTATAATTTGGGTTTGATGGGTGGATGTTGCTACATGCATGATATATGTGGCTCCACATGGTTATTAGTTGGTAGGAGCAGTGTCTGGCCAAATTCTGAGTATGTAATCTGTTATGAAAGGTCAATAATAATTTAGTTTTCATTTTCGTATCTTTTAAAGTTTTCCTCCACCATTGTCCATGGTATCCTATGTATCAACTATGCTTTAAAATTTACATATCTAAGCATGGCCATGGTTTTTTACACACTGTTCATCCTATGTAGAATGCAGTTTCCACCACACATTTTTGGCAAGTTCCTGCTGTCTCGCTAAGAAATGATTCAAATCCGTCTGAAAAAACTTTCACCATTCCTTCATTCTGAATTAGTCACTCACCTTGTTATCTTCTGTAAATGTTTGTATGCATGTCCACCTCTTTCAGAGAATATGAACCCCTTATTTACATAAACTGCAGCCTATGTATTACTATAAACATCCCATGCACTAAAGGTGCTGAGAACACGCTAGAGGAAGTAAGACAGAAAGGCATAAAGAAAAAAGGAAGGAAGGAAAGAAGAAGAACAAGTCAAGAAACAGAAGAGGGGGGAAAGAAGTAATTAGAGAATGAGGAAGTAAAGGAAAGAGGAAGACATGGAGGCATGGACGTGGATCTTCTTTAAAGAAAAGAAATAGGACTCATTTTGTAGCACCATGTAATAACTATGGGATCTTAGCTTATTGCTTAGCTAGAGGATGGCTGGGTTACAGTTTTTAACTAGAATTCTTACTATGGTACATTGTTTTCTCCATGTACCTTGATTTACATAGTTATGAAATGGAAGATATGTAGACAATGTATAAAAACATGGACATGAGCAACCATGATTAGGCCTTGAAGTGGGAGTTCCTTAAGAGGAGAACACAGTGATGGCCATAGGCAGCTTTTGGGTACCATGAAGAAAAGGCACTTCTATTATTCACAGGTGTTCAAGGGGATGGAGGTTTAAGTTCCAAACCCTGTAAATTAGCCTTTCTTTTGCTAACCAAGAGTCAAGAAAGAAGTCACTAGATAAGACCATAAGTTTATTCTGCAAGTGCATGTGTGAGGGAGGACTCTTCAGCTCTATATCTGTAAAAGGAGAGATTGCAGAGGGGTGTGGCCTGATTTCAAATGGAGAGAAAGCAGAGGAGTGAACAGATCTGTAAGCTAATATGGAGGGCTGGAGAGAGGTAACAAGGAAGTAGGGAAATTTCCTTTCAAGGTATATCAACAGAGGTATTTATTTTCAAAACATAAAATATAACATTGTTCTCTTTTCTGGGATGTCCAAAAGATGTTTTGTTTGAAGGTCTACTGTGACTCTTTTAAATGGCATGGAAAACCTAGAGCAGGTACAAAAGAAAGTCAGCAGAGTGAAGTATGTTTTATGTGGAATCAGTGAATGAACTGGAGCTACAAAAATAATGGAAGCTGCAGAGAACTCTAATTTGGCCAACACAAGGAAGATCTTTTAAAGTAACTTTCTAGAACCACAAGTATAAAAGCAAGACTTGCAAGATGGGTTGGGTGGAGATGTTTGAAATGAATCATGTTAAGTATTAGATGATCTGACTGAAGAGGTACTGTCTAAACCAAAGCTTTTTAAAAATCATTCTTCCCTTTTCTGTGTGATTTGGGAACTGGAAACTGTGCCATGCCAGCACATTTTTGGAAATCCTAATTATGAAGCACCAAGCTAAAATGAAACCACACAACCAAAACCTATAATTTTAAGAATATACCTCAATCCACAGGTTATCACACAATTTGGGAAGTACCAATTTAGCAGAAATAGGGTTCTATGGGCCAAAGAGTAGACTCAACCTTCTCTTTTTCAGGTTAAGTATGAAAACATTAAAGCACTGTTGGCATATGTTTGATTTGGACTTATATTTTGTAAATTGGATCAATAGACAGTGCTTTAGAAACTGAATAGAGGTCGTGAATAGTGGTAGTAAAACACAAACAAGTTTAATTGTTTATAACAAGCCACTCTAGGTCTCCTGGAAGTACAGTTAAGCTTGTCATTCTAAGAAAATAGTTAATATTGCTCCCCAAAAATACTGAGCTTACTTTTACTCCAGTAGAGTTCCTTTAATTTTCTAAACTAGTATCTTCACTGAGTCAGATATTTTTACAATGCAGGATGGATACAGGAATGATCAGTAGTCTGAGAGTGAGATGACACAGCATGTCACTTTATTCCTTTATTTTCATTTTAGAATTATATGAAACCTGGAACATGTAAAATCTAAAAAGTATTTTTAGAGCCATTAAGTCATGCTTTCTCTATTGAAGCTTCGTTCATATTTTCTGTATCACACCTTCAAATCTCTGGGAGAAGCAATGGTAGAAGATTGTACACTATGTAATTAAACAGAATGATAAAACAGATACACAACTCTCACGATTTTCTACCCTGTAACATAATAAGAACTAAGCCTTAGCTTTGTTGTCTTGATTTTAAAACAACATCCAAAAGCCAAGCAGAGTGATTAGAAGATAGTATAAAATTTTATCAGTTGTTCTCTTATTAAGTAAAAAAGTAAAAAAAAAAAAATCTGGTACATCTCAGGTACACTAAAAAGCTATAAAGTATTGTTAAGTCTGTTTTTCTCTATATTGTCCAGCAGAGGTATTCAAAGGCAGCTGAATTCAAAGACTGTGTTCACTTGACACCACAGATAAATTAAGGTGCCTTACTGAGCCAAGACTGGTTATAATGAGATCAGATAGTCTCAGGAATTCTAAAGAAATAAAATGTTCTGATAGACTGGAAATTTTCAACTTTCAAGTCTGCAGCTTCTTAACTGATCCATATTTTTCATATTTGTCCACAGAGTTTTGTAAAAAGCACAAAACGTCATATGATTCAAGGAGGTTAGAAAGGTACAGAGAAGAAAAGGAAAAGTTTGTTAGGATCTATTTCACTAGTCTGTTTATGAACAATGAACATTTGAATTGAGCATGAGCATTTGAGTTAAGAATCTTTTTTTCCCACCTCTCTCATTAAAATGACTCAGGGCTCATTTGTTTCTGACATTTTTAGAATATAAAGATGAGCTTGCCTCAAATGAAAACACCTTAAATTAAGAACATATTCAGCTGTTGGTTTCATATGCAGAAAAATTTGGAAGACATCTGATATTCTAGTAAGTATGTGAATATGTTATATGACCATAAGGGTGGTATAATAAGTAAATTTGACCATATTTTTAAAGGGCTCTAATTTCTTGATAGACTCCATGTGGTAAAAACATTCTATTTTAAGGCAGATAAAAGTCTAATAAGAACCTTAGGGAAACTGAAGATCCTTGAGTCTGGCCTGATATTAGGAGAAGCAAGAATGAGCTAGCAATATGTAACATGTCCTTTTATCATTCTGGAGCAGTGCTTTCTGAAAGATACCTGAACTTCATTTATTTCCTCTGGGTTTTTATTGAAATTTTCACTCCTTTTCTCAGCTATTTGAAATTGTCCACTATTTAAGAGCTTTCTGAAATATCAAATAAATAAAAAGGACACTTTAAAACATCAAGCCATCTTAAAACTGGTGGTTATTCAGTAAAGTAACAAAGACATAAAGACAACATTTAACTATTGAGCCTTAGGGTATTTTACCACTTAGAACTTGGAGTAATTATAAGGAACAAAAAACAAAAAAAGAAAACAACAACAACAACAAAAAAAAACCCAAAAAAACAAAACCAACAACCAGCCAACCAACCAAACAAACAAGCAAAACCCAGAAACTGAGCATGTTCAAGAATGGAAGAGATCAAATGTGGGTCATAAATCAGGTGGCAACAGTAGTAGTAAATAAAGGAAATATGAGAAAAGAATGTTCACAAACCTACATTACACCTAATCAAGTGCTTAATGGATATTGAAGATGTGGTATATTTAATAATCCAATATTACTTGGCTATTAAGGAAAATAAATGATGAAATTAGTAGACAAAAGAATACTTGGATCTGGAAACAGTCATTCTGAGTGAGGGATCCCAGACCAAAAAAGACAAATGTCACATGTGTTGATGGTAGTTCTTGGGTGTTAGCATCTATGGATGTTGTTTCTGAGCCTTCAGATGTTTGTTTTTCATTTGGTATGACCAGGAAATCAGGCAATTAGTAAGTCAGCAAAGGGGGATATTTTCAATGAGCTAGAATATGCTGGTATAAAGGGTTAAAAAGTGAGTAGTGAAAGAGAAAAGGTTAAACTATGGTCAAAGAGCAGAGAGTGGGGTAGAGAAGGGAGTATGAAAAGAATAGGTATCATTAAAGAACGATTACAAAAGATATATGAAAATCAAGTCCTGTAGAAACTTCATGTGTATGTGTGTATGCATATAAAGAATTAAAATACAGTTACCGTACAACAGAGCAATGAAATAACGATACTAAACACCAGAGGGTAACTAATAAAAGGCTCAGTGCCAAGAAAGGGTTACATTGGCCAGTGAAATTCATTAGATGTCAAAACATTATGGGCTATTGATATCACTCTTGGATATCCTCCAGAACTTGGATATCTACCAGAACAATGGTAAGACTCTATTGTTGAAGATGCCATATACTTGGGTCATAAAACATAGAGACATTAAGCTGGTACCGGCCTGAAAGTTTCATCACTGCAGGCTAGTTTTCATTGCACTGAATGATGCTATGGAAGCTACAAGAAGAGAAAAGTAACCACAGATCATACCCATTTATAACCATGCAAACTCCAATAATGACCTTCTTAGAAATATATTTCCATTGTTACTACAGTGACATAAGCAACCATTCTCTGGTTGAATTTACGTAGTCCCTCAGAAGATGAAATCCATGCTTGGCACCATTAGTGTTCTAACAACTTATGGCTAGTCAGTAGTTAGGCTTTAGGGTGGACATGCTACTAAATTGACAGTATCAAACTGATTAAACTGATTACTAATGACTTATTGCTATGCTGATCTGAAAACCTTCTATTTGCAGCAGATGGTGATTAACACAGTGATACCGAACTGGTTAAGGTGCAGAGAATAAGAGGTGGCAGACTGTAAACTGCAGATAGCAGACTGATCAACCTTAATTTTGTGTTTTTATGGAATTCCTGAGTAGGCAAGACAGTGAATGTCTGTAGCTATATCCATTTTTTGTGCATTTTCTTGGGCTTTTTACCTTATGGGTTTGCTTTGCCTTATTCAAATGCATTATTATATTTATTTTATCATCACAAAAATAGTTGGATTCAGATTGGATGGGATGTAAAGAGAAATTGGAAGTATTAGATGGAGGATAAACTGTAATCAGTGTATAGTGTATGAAAATTACCTATTTTCAATTTTTTAAAGCAGCCCATAAACCTTTTAACTTAAAATTAAACAAAGAACAAAAAGAAAACAGAACAAAAGTTAAATAAAATATTTTTATTAATTATTTTTAGTTATGTTACATCCTGACTTCAGTTTCCCTTTCCTTCTCTCCTGCCACCCCCTTCCTCTCACCTCCCCTCCTTTCTAACTCCCCTCTCCATTTCTCCTCAGAAAAAAGAAAGCCTCCCATGAATATCAATCAGCCTTAGCATACCAAGTTGCAGTGGGACCACTTGCATCTTCTCTTATAGGTGTTAGACAAGGCAGCCCAGTTAGGACAAAGGGAATCTAAAGACAGGCAACAGTGTCAGAGACAGATCTTGCTCCTGCTGTTAAGTAGGAGTCCCACATGAAAAGCAATCTGCACAACTGTAACATATGTGCAAAGGGCATAGGTTTGTAACATGCATGCTCTGTGGTTGGAAGTTCAGCCTCCATGGGCTCCAGTGGGCCCAAGTTAGTTGATTCTGTGGGGGGTTGTGGTATTGTTGACCTCTGTGGCTACTCCCAATCCCTACTCCGCCTCTTCCACATGATTCCTCAAGCTCCACATAATGGTTTTGCTGTGGGTCTCTGCTTCTGCTTCCATCAGCTGCTGTGAAGTCTCTCAGATGACAATTATTCTAGGCTTGTGTCTGCATGTATAACAGAATACCATTAATAGTGTCAGTGGTGGGCTCTGTCTCATGGCATGGGTCTAAAGCTGGGCCAGTCACTGGTGAATCTTTCCCTCAATTTCTGCTTCATATTTGCCTCTGTACATCTTGAAGACAGAGACAGAATAATATTATTTTACAAAAATATTGAACATCCAGAATCACTATGTATTTCAAGTTATAGTTCCTTTGCTAATGTACAGGAATAGTAAAACTTAATCTATGAATGAGTGCATCTGAAAGAATGAGACATGGCATAGTGGATGGCCTGTGGAATATTTATATAACACAGTAATAGAAGGAGAGACACAAAAACACCATGCGTATTTAATGGGGGAAGGGTGTGCAGATATTTTGTGTGTTTTATATGTATTTTACCTGCTTTAACTTCATTTTGAAACTACTCAAATTAGTTCATACAGCTTCAGAAACAGTTCATGAATTGAACAAAATGTCCTGGCTGAATCTATACTCTATGGACAAACTTATTGTTACAAATGTCTCCATTTGATGGTTCCTGAAAATATGTCCAGTATATCTGAGAAATAAAGAATCATATATAAAGACATCTCATAAGCCCCTAGAGCCACTGTTTTGTACTACAACTCTCCTTATACAATTTTAAAACTTTACAAATGGAAAATGTTCACTAACTATAACCTAGGAATCATTAACCAAGATAGCATACTAAACCTCTTTAAAGATATGGTAAGGAGTAGGATTTACCAAACACCCCATATCAACCCTGGTATAAACAAAACCTATAGCCAATTAATTTGTCTTTGGTCTTCATGTTTTATCAAGAAGGCTAAGCAAAGATAAGATCCCTGACACAGTGTACGAAATATGATTTGAGACTTGCTGAAAGCATTTTCCTATGAAACAAGGGTTTGTCAGCTAGGAAAACCCCTTAGGCTACATCAGTAGGATCAAACAGAGTCCATCATCACAATTCTCTGCAAAGGATTTGAGGGCTAATCTGGCACTAAAACCATTGACAAACATATAGTCTAGTACTTATGTGATGCACCTAAGCAGCAACTGACAGATCAAATTAAACAATTAAAAAAGACCAATAATCTACTAAAACAGTAGGTAAAAGTTTCATCACTCAATGGGAGCATGTTTGTCTCACATACATGAGATGTAGATCTAGGACCACTGTTCAACACACACACACACACACACACACACATACACACACACACAGAAAGAGAGAGAGAGAGAGAGAGAGAGAGAGAGAGAGAGAATCCCCTCCCTACCATCCACAAACACAATTCCAAAGTTGACTAAAACTTTATGATTTCAGAAAAAAATTATGACAGATTTCAAATATAAGAAATCTAATTAAATCTATGACAAAAACAGTAAATTTCTGAAAATTAAAAGAAAGGCAAATTAACTTGAATGCTACTAGAGAAAAATAAGCTATGAAGGAAATATAAATTATAAAACAGCATTTCAAAATAATGAGAGGCCCAGAAAAGTAGGATAACTGTCAACCATGAATTCTGCCTTTGTTAAAATTATCCTTCAGGATAATGTGTAGAGTCTACAGGAGACCTAAGGAAAGCAAACAAAAACCCAAGTATCCAGAATGGGACACCAATTTGGGGATTCTTAGCCAGTGGTGTCCCATAGACACTCTTGATTACTCTCCAGAACTTGCTCGTTTCTAAAGACACCACATACTTGAGTCATAGAACACAGAGAAAAGCTGCGGGTACTGAACTGAAAGTTGCACCCTGACTGGCTCGCTGTCATGGTGCTGGAGGGTTCTATGCAATATACTCACGGATTAAAGTAATCAACAATCATATCTACCTATAAACACCATGAGATATAATAAGGACTAGTCTGACAAGACATGGCAATGAGCACAATAGTGGGATGAACGTTATGGGGTAACCAATAACTTTCTGATCTGATTTGAAGTCCATACATGTCAGCAGCATCATAGCCAAGTACCTGTGGTTAATAAGGTCATGAGCCTCTGGGAAGAACCCACTACTACTAGTCTGCAAAATGATTTACCATTATACATATGGACTAATACATATAGGAAGCTTCAATTTGCAATAGATAATAAATAATACAGACCCACACTGACCAAGGTATAGAAAATAACAATTGTCATCTCTGCAGAATTATTATCTCTGAAGAGAGCATATATATTCACTTACTCCTCTCTAGTTTCAGATATTATTGTGGAGAAGAGCATGGAAATCATGTGAGTCCCAGAGAAGTTGGGTAACTACAAGAAAACAATCATCTTCTGGACACAGCAGGGCAGTTGTGCATATAAATTCACAGTGATTGTGACAGCACAAACAAGAACTTTGCACACTCAAACTAGAACAAAGTTAAGCATCAAGAGTTGTCAGAAATGAAGCCCCACCCCTAGCTAAACAAAAGAGGCACAGTCAGTTTTCTTCTAGAATGTGTTCCCTTTTTGTGTTGAGCAACTACTACTCAGTATATGGCCTGCATTGGAGTGTAGTTAATAAACCCAGTAGCACTTCATTGGAGAATACTGATTTTCTCTTTTTCAGCAGAGGCCAATTGCAAATATCTTCTTGGTTAAGCTGGGATTGATATATTATGAAAAGAATTAAATGAAAATAAGGAAAACATCACCAACAATATGAATGTGTCCCTTAGTAAGTAGACCTTACTTCTGAGTTAGCTTTACACAAAAGAATTTGGGCACACAATTTGGATACAATGGATTTCTTGAATAAGAGGATATGAAGCTGGGTGGTTAGAGAGGTGGTGGTGAATCTGGGAAAAGACAAGAAAGGTAGTGAATATGATAATAGCACACTTTATGAAATTCTTAAAGAATTAATACCAATAATATTCTTAAAAGAAAATGTAAAATGCCCTCTGCTAATAAAATAAAATTTAAGGTATAATAAGATAAAAACAAACAAACCATAACACAGAAAAATTGGCTAAAGGAAAATTTTCAATCATAATGAAAATGCTTTTTAAAAGTATGTAGGATATCAGTAAATAATTAACACTAGAGCAGCAGAAATTGAGTCCAGACAGTAGATTATCTTCACCACATGAATTAATAAACAATGATACAATAATGTTTTCAACAAAAGTGATATTGTCTGGTACTCTACACATGGCAATTGATAGTTGATAATGTAATTAAACCAAACTGAAAGAGTTATATATTTGGTTTAAAAGATTAAAATATTGATCTTAGCTATATAAGCACACTTATAGTAAATTGCTGAAGGATTGAGGATAACCACTACAAATTTTATAGAAATTAACCCACTGAGACAAAAAAGAGTACTAGCAATGTGTAATTTTAAAAGTGTTCAAATAACAGAAATAAAGAAAAGAAGAAGCAATAAAAAACACAGACAAATATTTCTGGTCTAACTCAGGGATAGAGTATTTGCTTACTATGTAAAATGCCTTAAATTTAATCCCTAGCACCACAAAAAGACAGATTAATTCTGTCATGCACAAATAATTATCTCAAATGAAAATGGCCTGCATGTCCTAATCAGAAGGACCAAGAGTGATGGAGTTGTTTTAAAAACATGGCCCATTTGACTTTTTTGTTGTTGTTGTTGTTGTTGTTTACGCAAAATACTATTTAAAAACAGACACAAGTAGAATGAATTAATAGAATGTGTTTAGGTATATTTAGTGTACATTATTCATAGCAATTCAGGAGTGGTTTAGTGTCTGATGATATCCGCTACTATCTTGCACCATTTTTCCTGGGAAAAAAGTAGTAAAAATCAGTTCACCTCAGTGCATTTGACAACAGAACAAAGTAATGATTCCATACAAGCCCAGCCACTGAATTTATTTGCCTTAGTTTAGTACTGCACCCCAGTTTAGGAGTTTCACTCCAGTATGAGAAGCTGCCTCTCATTAAAGTTGCATCACTGAAGTTCTGTCTTTGGTTAACATTACCCTTCCTATTCCAACATCTCTAAATCCCCATACACCTGAGAGACAAAGAGGCTTTGTAAGAATCCCACAGTGCTCTGGACTCTTCTGAATTTTCTTCTACTACAAAATGTTAAAAGCTACATTACCATTGCCATAGAATTAGTTCTCACTCTGTTAATCCTCTGATTTTACTGCTATGATTATAGAGCCGGTGTTCTGTAGCTGAGCACAGTTTTCTGTGTCACATTATCATAGGTGTCATATCCTGTCACTCCCTAGTGAATAGCTACACTAAAACAATATCTTTCATTCAGAGGGAAAAAACCTACTACGAGCAAAGGAAAGCATTGCATAATGATAAAAAGGGTAAGACCGTTGGTCATCATAAACATACTCACAATACAACAGAGTTTCAAGATAGATGAAGTAACACCTGATAGACCTGAGAAATGAAATAGACAAACTCTTATATTTTGGTTGTGAGCTTAGCCTTTAATGGCTGAGCCATCTCTCCCTATGACTATATGGTAGGGGAGGAGGTCCTCCTCAGTCTTAGACCTAGGGGAGGGGAATAGGGTGAAAGTGGGAGGGAGGGAGGAATGGGAGGATACAAGTGATGGGATAACAACTGAGTTGTAATCTGATAAATTAATTAAATAATAAAAATTATAATAAAAAGAAATAGACAAACTCACAAATAGAATTAAGAACTTCTGAGCTCCCTCTCAGACACTAAAGGAAAAGCTCAATAAAAAATGGGACAGGAATTACTGACATATTGAGATATTTCTGTCTGACAATGACAAAATGTGATTTCTAAGGTATAATGAAACACTCCCTAATACATAGAACATATTATTGTGCCATAAAAACTCAGAGACAAGAATATATAAAATATATTTTCTTAAGTATCAAGTCAAAGTAGAGGTAAATAACAGAAAGAAACGCCTAAATAATAAAGATTTCAAGTTTCTGAATTTATCTTTAGGTTTCGTGGAATTTCTGTTAGATCCTAAAAAATATTTTTCATAGAAACAATCAAACTCATTTTAAAATTTTTAGAAGAGATCTTAGCTTTGTTCCTGGTTCTTTGGTTTGAACCTTAAGTTGGTGGAGTATTAGCTGAATAATCTTGGTTAAACACTTCTGAATCTGCTCAGTTTCACCATATAAAATATAGGGATAGTAGTACCATTTTCTGTATAAAGGTTATTAAATGATTGACCTAAATGGTACTTGCAAAGTGTTAAGGATAATATCACAATGGGTATTTGATCACTTTCTACAAATGTAACTGTTTACCCACACGATCACACAAGTATTCTGTATTCTGTACCTTCTCTCATTGTTAGGTACAGTTACATGTCCAATATGTGGTCTAAAATATGTGGAAGTTATGTTCCTCTTCAAGGTTTGCTTCTTAAATATCTATTTATCTTTTATCTGTTTTCCTCCACTTTAAATAAAACAAATCAGAAGTCCCAGAAAGATAAGATCTGGTACTGCAATTGTGCTACCTATTCTATTTTGTTCTACTAGATTCATTTTCTTAGTGATATATGGATTATATCATCTTGATTCCTAAGCTCATATCCATTTAATGTACTGTCTCTCCCTACTCAAATGCACATACAATGTTGAAATATTCAAATTTCAAAACTAGTTCATAAATAGTTGCTCCCATATTCCTCAGCCTTATGAGGTTCATCAATTTTCTTCTCTGATACTCCGACACCCTTCTCTGTGCCTTCTGAGAGGATATCACCAAATACTGCTAATCATAACACTCTGGGAAGTGTTTACAGTCTATAATTAGGAATTCTTTAAGTTTTTAAATGTGGTGCCTTTGTCTTAATCTTACTGAAAATCTTCTTTTGAAGCAGATTCAAGTACAAATTATTACACTGTATTTAGAAACATTACTTTCTTCAGCACCTGAACTTTTATGAATAAGCCAAAATTGTTTACTTGGTGATTTTCCCCACATACTGAATCCCTTTTTAGCATGTTCCTCCTAGTAATTCATACAAATGTTATTAGCACGATAACCTCGCAGACTGGCCAATATATCTGAATATCTGAAAAGTATGTAGCTAGGGTAAAGTGGGCTCTAAAATAATTGTTAAACAACAACTGCTTTGTGGTTAAATGTTTCTTTTGGGCATGATTTAACTATTGTCACCTTAAAATCAAAGCAGCAGTGATCATCTGAGTGAAATCATTCCAGGAGCAGTTACTAATGATCCCTCATAAAAAGAGATGGAGCACAATCAGAATCACGATTGTTATTCCATCAACATATTCTGTCTTGTCTTTTCAGCTTTTGGTAATCCTGTCATATCTACAGAGTCATTGACAGAGACAGAGTAGGAGGTAGAGGAATGACAACAGTCAAAGTTCTGATAATGTACCTTTCCTTAGCCATCCTATGTTGTGGCATTTTGTTGGTATAGTTGCCTTTGAGTTGTAAACACCTGTACCACTTACTTATTGGTTCACTACTCTAGGCCTTATAGGAATTTTTGCATAGGTCTGTCATCAGTGCCCTATACGACATGAATAGACATTTTTTCATATAGCTCCCCCAAAAGTTATACAATAGATTGGTTATCACTGTGAGATATGACAGAATTAAAGAGTTTGGAAATTTTAGTTGTATGGCATTTGATGTGTGTAGTCAGACTTGCAACTGAGACTGAGTATTCTGGCATTGAATATCTGTAGGTACAACAGGCATAGGTTCCTCATAAGCAATGTCTAATGAAATGATATGTCTTGTCAGTAGGATGGCAGTTATATCACTTTTCCTGTAATTGAAAAGACATAAAATTAAGACAGAGCTGTCTGATATGGTGAAAAGACATGATGGAATTTTTACAGGGGAAGTGTAGCAAGGCTGTCTTCCTTTCTGTGTTTTAGAGTAACAAAAAATTAATTTTTAATTTTTAAATTTTTAGAATGTATTCACAACACATCCTGATTGTTATCCCTTTGCTACAATCCTCCCTTTTCCATCCTCTTGTTGTTCTCTTCTGCCCTATTCCCCTCCTCTAGTTCTCTCACGGGGCCAGGAACACAGGGGGTACTTCTCCCTCACAATCTGACCACAGCCTATCAGGTTTCATCAGGACAGCCTGTATCCCCTTCCTCTATGTGCACACAAGGTGGCCGACTGAGGGGAAGGGATCAAAAAATCATCAGCACCAGAGTTCATATGAGAGGTAGTCCCAGCTCTGTGCTCCCCACCCCTGATTAGGAGAAGGAGCTGTGTATTGGCTACATCTGAACAGAAGGATTGAGTCCTCTGCATGCATTATCCTTGATAGGTGCATCAGTTTACGCAGGCCCCGCCTGGGTCCAGATCCGCAGGCCTTAATGGTACCCTTGTGGAGCTCCTGAAACCTCCATACCTTCCATCCCCCCGACTCTTACATATGGCTCTCAGCACCTTGCCAAGAATTAGGGTGTGAGTCCCATCATTTGTCCCAATCTTCTGCTAGGTGGAGTCTCTCAAAAGACATATATGTTGGGCTAATAACCACTTATAAATGAGTATATGCCATGTGTGTCTTTCTGGATCTGGGTTACCTCACTTGGGATGATCTTCTCAAGTTCCATCCATTTGCCTTCAAATTGCATGATTCCCTTGTTTTTGACAGCTGAGTAGTATTTAATTGTATAAATATACCACAGTTTCTTTATCCATTCTTCAGTTGAGGGACATCTGGGTTGTTTCCACATTCTGGATAATGTGAATAAAACTGCTATGAACATAGATGACCAAATGTCCTTGTATAATGGAACATCTTTCAGGTATATGCCAGGAGTGGTTCTTGCAGTAGCACTATTCCCAGTTTTCTGAGAAAGTACCAGATTGAGCTCCAAAGTCATTGTACAAGTTTGTACTTCCACCAGCAATGCTCCCCTTTCTCCACATTCTCACAAGCATATTTTTTATCTTAGCCATTTGCATAGGTGTAAGATGGAATCTCAGAATAGTTTTGAGTTGCATTTCCCTGATAACTAGGAATGTTGAGCATTTCCTTAAGCGTTTCTTGGATATTCGATATTCCTCTGGTGAGAATTCTCTGTTTAGTTCTGTACCCCATTTTTAATTGGGTTATTTGGTTTGGTGGAGTTTAATTTCTTGAGTTTTTATATATTTTTAATATTATCTCTTTGTCAAATGAAGGTTTGGTGATCTTTTCCCAGTATGTAGGCTGTGGCTTTGTGCTATTGACAGTGTCCTTTGACTCACAGAAACTTTTCAGTTTAATAAGGTCCTATTTATTAATTGTTGATCTTAGAGCCTTAGCTGTGCTGTTCTGTTCAGGAAGCTGTCTCTTATGCCAATGAGCTCAAGGCTCTTCTTCAGTTTTTCTTCTAACAGATTTAGTGTATCTGATTTTATGTTGAGGTCTTTAATCCATTTGGACTTCGATTTTGTACAGGTGATAGAGATGGAGCTATTTGAATTTTTCTGTGGGTAGCCATCCAGTTAAACCAGCACTATTTGTTGAAGATGCTATCTTTTTTCCATTGTATGGATTTGTCTTCTTTATAAAAAATCAAGTTCATGGGTGTGTGGGTTTATTTCTGTGTCTTTGATTTGATTTCATTGCACAACCAGCCTATTTTTATGCCAGTACCATGTGGGTTTTATTCCTTTTCCTCAATAGTACAGCTTGAGATCTGGGATCGAGATTCCTCCAGAAGATCTTTTATTGTAAACAATTGTTTTAGCTATTCTGGGTTTTTTCCATGTGAAGTTAAGAATCAATCTTTCAAGGTTGGTAAAGAAATGTGTAATTATTTTGATGGGAATTGGATTGAATATGTAGATCTTTTCCCAGTCTGTGGGCTGCCATTTTGTTCTGTTGACAGTATACTTTGCTTTACAGAAGATTTTCAGTTTCATGAGGTGCCATGTATTAGTTGATCTTAGAATCTGAGCTGTTGGTGTTCAGTTCAGGAAGTTGTCTCCTGTGCCAATGAGTTCAAAGCTTTTCCGCACTTTTTCTTCTAACAGATTTGTTGTGTCTGATTTTATGTTGAGGACTTTTATCCATTTGGACTTAAGTTTTGTTCATGGTGATGAATATGGATGTATTTGCATTTTCCACATGTAGACATCCAGTTAGACTAGTACCGTTTGTTGAAGTTGCTATCTTTTTTCTATTGTATGGTTTTAGATCCCTTGTCAAAATTCCTGTGTCACTGGTGTGTGGGTTTATTTCTGAATCTCTAATTCAATGCCTTTGATCAGCCATCTTATTTCACTGCCACTACCATGCCAGTTTTAGTAATATTACTCTATAGTACTGCTTGAGTTTGAGGATGGAAATTCCTCTAGAAGATCTTTTATTGTATTCTGGGTTTTTTTGTTATTCCATATGAGGTTAAGAATGGATCTTTCAAGGCCTATAGAGAATTCTTTAGGAATTTAATGATGATTGCATGAATCTGCAGATTGTTTTTACTAAGATGGCTATTTTCACTATGTTGATCCTCCAGATGCGTGAGCATGGGAAATATTTCAATCTTCTTATATATTCTTCAATTCCTTTCTTTAGAGACTTAAGTTTTTTCATATAAATCTTTCACTTCCTTGGTTAGAGTTACGCCAAGATACTGTATATAACTTGTGTCTATTGTGATGGGTGTGGTTTCCCTAATTTCTTTCTCAGCCCCTTTGTTATTTGTATGAAGGAGGGCTACTTTTTTTTAGTTGATTTTGTAGCCTCCTACTTTGCTGAAGGTGTTTATGAGCTGTAGGAGTCCCTTGGTAGAATTTCATCTGTGAATAGTGATACTTTGGCTTCTTCCTTTTCAATATGTATCCCCTTGATGCCCTTTAGTTGTCTTATTGCTCTAGCTAGGACTTCAAGTACTATACTGAAGAGACATGGAGAGAATGGACATCATTATCTTGTCCATGATTTCAATGGAACTGATTTAAGTTTCTCTGTTCTGTACATTTAATGTTTTGTTTCTTATGTGTTGTAAGAATTTTCTTTTCTGATCTATTCTATTTTGTGTTCTGTAGGCCTCTTTAAATTGGGGGAATCTTCTTCTATGATTTTGTTGAAAATATATCCTGGTCTTTTGAGCTGGTCATATTCCTTTCCTCAATTTCTATTATCCTTACCGTGCATGTTTTTCTGGTGTCCTTGATTTCTTGGATGTTTTGTCAGAAAATTTTCAAATTTAACTTTTTTTTATGCTTACATCAACTACTTCCATTGTATCTTCTATTCCTGGGATTCTTTCCTCTATCTCTTATATTCTATTGGTGATGCTTACCTCTGCAGTCCCTGTTTTCTTCTCTAAGTTATCTCATTCCAGGGGTTCCACAATTTCTGCTTTTTTTGTTGTTGTTGCTTCCTTTTTCATTTTCAGATCTTGAATTATCTTATTGATTTTCTTCAATTGATTGTTTGCATTTTCCTGAATTATTTATTCATTCCTTTCCACGGGCCTCTTTCATGGCCCCTCTAAAGTCCTCACTCTGTTTGAGTGTATCTCCTTGTATTACATTTTGCGTTTTATTCATTTCTTCCATTGTCATCTTCATAAGGATAGATTTGAGGTCATTCTATTGAGTTTCAGTTGTGTTAGGGATCCATGGCTGCTTTCCATAGGATAACTGGGTTCTGAAGCAAAATTACATATTGCTCTGGTTTTTGTAAATTGTGTTTTTACACTGCCCTTTAGTCATTTGTCTGTCTCTACCCTTGTATGGTAGTTTCTGATGGTCTTCACTGGCTATAAACTGAGACATGGTACCTGTGGGGACCAGGGGAACTTTTCCATGGATCAGCAAGGTGACCTGAAATCAGACCTAGGAATATTTTGTGGACCAGTAGGTCCTGAGGTAATATCCAACTGTGTTCTACACTGTAATGTGTCCTCTCTGCAGGGACACTCAGTCACTGGTGTTTTATGGCCTGCAGTTCAGTCTAAGCCACTCCTGTGTCCTGGCATCTGGCAAGACACTGGAGTCTACACCCATGCCTGTGTGGACCCTAGAACTTTCTGTGGATTAGAAGGGTGACCCAGTGTTAAAGACAGCTGTATTCTATGCTGAAGAGTCTCCTCTGGGCTAGGAGACCCAGATTTGTCACCCACAGCTTAGTCTGAGACACAGAGTGCAGTGTGTTGCACACCAACACATATCACTAAATGATGGAGACAGTGTGCATACCTGCAAGTTCCCAGGGACATTTCTGTGGATTAACCAGATGACTTGAACCCCAAACCACCTGTGTTCCACATCATGTCATCCCTTCTTATCTGAGAAATACCAGCACTGGTGTTTTGGAACCCACAGTTTGGTCCTTTGATTGCTGTTTAATCACTGCTGTCCTGTTGATCAGAAATAGTTTGTGATCAGCATTGCCATCTTGGATCCAAGCCTAACAAGACTTTTGATGAGTGTTCCCCCACATGAGTAGGAGAATGCCTCAAAAATATTTGTTAGACCTGACTAGATTATATTGCAGTCTCTGAAAGTAATACAGGATGGCATGGTAAGAAAGCTGCAGCTGCAGTTTTATATAATATGCTACACACTCAATTGATGTTGAGCTATAGTACTAAATGGAACGACTTTGCATATGGGCAAAATTTCAACAGGAAATAGAGACATGGGAAATATCCTCCATATTTATCTTTGATTTGTCAGGAAAATTGAATATGAAGTTATGAGATTTCTGATTCTTAGGTCAAGGAAAACATAAGAAAAGTAGACAAAGAAACCTATTGGAGCTAATCAAATATCAAATGTGGCAAGGTTTCTGATGAGCCAGAGATCCTAGGGAAAAGTATACAGAAATCCAAATGCTATTTTTTTGTGAATTTTTAGCAAGCTTTAATACCTGAACAGCACTTCACACAGGAAAACATGGATTACAAAAATATACAGACATTGCCCACTGTACTTCTATGGGTTCTAATCCATAAGTCATTATTTCTTAGGATCTGCTGTTAGCTGCTCCATAGACTCTCAACTCCCATTTGGTTTTAAGCAACGCTGCCTTTATTTTACATATCTAAATTTATATAACAATACTTTCAGGTAAAGTATTGTTCCAAGAAAAATGTTCAAAGAGAGAAAATAAAGAATTAAAAATTTACTTTAACTTTAGTGTAACATTTTGTCTCTTTTGCTTTGTGTAATGCATGTATGTGTTTTTTATTTCTTTATACTTAGCTTAAAACAACCAGTTTAAATATACACTAAAAGCTTCACTGTTTAGATGTAAAGGAATTATAGTGTTTAATTATCTTCTTAAAGTCACCCAGAAAAATTCCACCTGGAGAATAGAATTGTTGAGTCATATTTGTGTTTCATTCCAGACATATATACCTGGACTTTTCTATATAAAAGAATAGAAGTAGTGAGAGTTTCAAAATGAATGTAAGCTAGGATTAAATTATATTAGATTACAATGAAAGAATATCTTAAAGCAGGTGATTTATAAAAAAAATAAAATCATTTCTCACAATGCACAGTACACTGATCCTGGTAGACCTATGTAAGGTATATCTAAAGGCCACAGTGAAAAAAATAGAGCCAACAATTTAAAATAGAATTGAGAAGCAATAATCATTGCCTCAAAAATCACTTGGCATTCTGCACTAAGGACTTACACTCTGGTCCTGTCATGTGACATGAAGCTAGGGTGATTTCCAAGAAGTGCTTAGATCCAGTCTTCCATTGTAGTTATATATAGGTCTTGGTTTCTTTATAGATAGCTGACTATATCTCCTGACTATCTTATTGAATTTTAATTTCTTTATTAACCGTGGACAGATTGTTTATGTCTGCTTCCAAATAGGCTTGCTATTCATTTGTGTTTTTATTTATTTATTTACACCATGGATAGGTACAGCATCCATTTTTGTTCTGGAAACCTGTAGAGGGGTGGTCAGAGAATAAAGAAAAAATAGTCACAGTAAAAAAAAAAAAAGACATGCATGTACAAAGAAAAGTTGGAGTTAGGTGTAATGTTAGCACTCTAATGAAGTGGCACCAAATGCCACAGTAATATGAAACCTCTGGACAACTTTTTAAATATCACACAGGGTTGAAAGGATTGGCTAGTGTCTATATGTAGGGCTTCTCTATAGGTGGACAGTTCAGGCTGCAAGCATCATAAAAGAAGAAGCTTCAGCTGCTAGTTTTTACGCACACTGGCTAATTGTTTGTAAACATTAGTACTTGGGCCAGGTGAAGGCTTTTTGTCTATTTTCTCTGAGCCTGGTGTATGAGGCAGATTCTGTCTATTTCCTGTAGGCTAGTCACTTTGGCCCTTGCATGATTAGCTTATGCCAAACTACATACATTTATTTACAGATGATTCCATTTTTTTCTTTAAATATTCACTATGGAATTCCTTAACAACCCATAGGTAGGTTACAATATTTCTAAATTTTTAAGCTTTGGCTTCTCTTATGATCAGCAATTCAATTCTTAAATCAGTTCTCTCTTCTTACATTTTATTGTTAACAATCAAGAGGGATAGGCTTTTCTTTCAACACTTTTCAAAAGATATTTTCTGTCACAAGTCCAACTTCACTCTTCACAAGTTTTATCTTCCACAGAAACACTAAGAGATCACCATATTTCTTCCATGTTCATTGTCACTTTATAAAAAACTGGTCATTCTTCCATTGTCCAATAGCATACTCTTCATTTCTATCTGAGATCTGATCAGAATATCAGTCATGTATGCTTCATTGCTGCTTTTTTTCAAAATAGCCAGGAAACACAGTATAGATGTCCATCAGCTGATTAATGGATTATGACAATGTGGTATATTTACACAGTGGAATATTGTTTAGCTGTTGAGAAAAAAATGAAATCACAAAATTCACAAGTAAATGGATGGAGCTAGAAGCAATCAGTCTGAGAGAGGTTGCCCAGATCCAGAAACACAATTTTGCCCTTTTTCTCTTATTTATGTATGTTACATTTGAATGTTCAGATGTTTCATTTGAAATGTACATAAAGGCCAGGAAATTAATATGGTATCACTGGCTAGGGGTTCAATTGAAGGGAAAACAAATGCAGTAGTATAACAGAGTAAAGGGGGAATACTAGAATTTGAAGTTAAATGAGGTGGTGATTAAATTGTAAGACAGAAAAGGGAAAATGAATAACTAATATTAAAGATATCTGGAAAGAGTCATATAAAGCTTTCTACTACTATAGAAGCTTCTTAAATATATACATACACACATTTTTAAAAACTGCTAAGTTACCCCATAATGAGACAACAATGACCCCACAACAAGTAACCACAGGAAACAAATGAAAAATGCAGTTGCCAGGAATGAGTGATCTCTTTTGGAGCTGTTGCCCAGGTATCTTCCATAGATCCCAAGCATTACAGACTATTGCCAATGTTCCTTATTACCCTATAGAACTCGATGATGACACTATCACTGAAGACAACACATATTAAATCATAGAACAAGGAGAAACTAAGTTAATAGTGACCCAAGGGCTTCAGTTCTATGAGTAGCTGTCATACTGCTGGAAACTTCTAAGCATGCTTGTGGAGCAGGAAGTTAATCACCAATAATGCCAGGCTATGAATCTTCAAAGTTACAAAAATGTCTTACCTGGGAAGACACACATTACAGAACTTAAGCTGTTCCCACATCTTACTTATTAATAATAATTCTTTAGTGTATGTGAAAGTAGAGTTTTACATTCAACACAATATTTACTTGTCTTTGAACATATAATCCAGTACTTGGGTTATTGAATCATATGGCAATTCTAGTTTTAATATCTTGAGGAAACCTTATATAATATTTTATAGTTGCTATATTATGTATTTTTATTCTTTTTCATATATAATTTGTTTTCATACTCCATTTGTTGAAGTGGCTGTGCTTTTCTTTTTTTTTTTTTTTAAGCATTTTTTTTTATTAATTTATTCTTCTTACATCTCAATGTTTATCCCATCCCTTGTATCCTCCCATTCCTCCCTCCCCCCCATTTTCCCATTATTCCCCTCCCCTATGACTGTTCCTGAGGGGGGATTATGTCCCCCTATATATTCTCATAGGGTATCAAGTCTCTTCTTGGCTACTTGCTGTCCTTCCTCTGAGTGCCACCAGGTCTCCCCCTCCAGGGGACATGGTCAAATGTGAGGCACCAGAGTACGTGAGAAAGTCGTATCACACTCTCCACTCAACTGTGGAGAATATTCTGACCATTGGCTAGATCTGGGAAGGGGTTTAAAGTTTACCTCCTGTATTGTCCTTGGCTGGTGCCTTAGTTTGAGCGGGACCCCTGGGCCCAAATCTGCCTATCATATTGTTCTACTTGTAGATTTCTAGGACCCTCTGGATCCTTTTATTTTGCTGTTCTCCCATGCGTCTCTCATTTAGAGTCCCAATAGGATGCCTTCCCCTCTGTCCCAGTTTCCTGGTAAGTGAAGGCTTTCGTGGGACATGCCCCTTGGGCTAGTATGCAGATATAAGTGAGTATATACCATTTGATTCTTTCTGCTTCTGGGTTAACTCACTCATTATGATCATTTCTAGCTCAATCCATTTATCCACAAATTTCGGGAATTCCTTGTTTTTAATAGCTGAGTAGTATTCCATAGTGTATATGTACCACAGTTTCTTTATCCACTCTTCTACTGAGGGACACTTAGGCTGTTTCCATGTTCTGGCTATTATGAATAAGGCTGCTATGAACATGGTTGAGCAAATTTTCTTGTTGTGTGCTGGAGCATCTTCTGGGTATATTCCAAGGAGTGGGATAGCTGGGTCTTGAGGAAGCCCTATTCCCATTTTTCTGAGATAGCACCAGATAGATTTCCAAAGTGGCTGTACTAGTTTGCATTCCCACCAGCAATGAAGGAGTGTTCCTCTCTCCCCACATCCTCGCCAGCATGTGGTGTCGCTTGAGTTTTTGATCTTAGCCATTCTGAGGCTTTAATGTCAACCATTGATAAATGGGACCTCATGAGGCTGAGAAGCTTCTGTAAGGCAGGAGACACTGTCAAGAGAACAAAGCGACAGCCTACAGACTGGGAAAAAATCTTCACCAACCCTACATCTGACAAAGGTCTAATATACAAAATATATAAAGAACTCAAGAAATTAAACACCACCAAACCGAATAACCCAATTGAGAAATGGGGCTTGGAACTAAACAGAGAATTCTCAACAGAGGAGTATCAAATGGCTGAGAAACACTTAAAGAAATGCTCAACCTCCTTAGTCATCAGGGAAATGCAAATCAAAACAACTCTGAGATTCCATCTTACACCCATCAGAGTGGCTGTGCTTTTCATGTTTGAAATTCTTAGTATGTTTACTGAAGATCATGCATAGATGTATTTATTTGTTCTACTGGTAAATATTCCAGTCTTCTTCCAATTGCATGCTGTTTTGATTACTATAGGTTCATAATATATTTTTATGAGTATGTTGACATGTCCAAATTCATTTTAAGATGCCAATGTTACCATAATACAAAAACAAAGACATCACCAGAAATAAGAAATGTGCCAATATTTCTCATGAATTCATATGAATGGCTTCTTTGACTTGAGGGACCAAGGAGCTGGGTATGGAGATAAATGCACAGAAGACCAAAACAATGTCACAGAAAAAATATTATGACTTTAATAAATTTAATTTTCCCAATTCTTTGCTTGGTTACCCACTCCTCCATAGAAAAAATACCATAAGAAGAAATTTAAATGCCTTTATGGGAAATCTATAAGCACAGGCACAGAATAATATAATTCTAATACACATACAGATATACACACATACATGACATTCTCCTTCTAAACTCATGGTAAGATGCTTAGCTTCACCAAGACCTCCAATTATCAAAAACTGTACATTTCCATAACACCTTTTTACACATTCATGTCTGTATATGGTCACATATCCCCTTTATACTTATATATTTCCAACACATAGATGACCATATCCTATGCCTGACATTGAGTTAAGCTATAAAATGATATCTAACACACATTTCAGCCTCTGAGATACTCACAGTCTAATGAAATATGGAGAATCATGAGTAGGAAAACTAGAAGGTCAATATACAATTAACTTTAAAAGGAAAATAGTTTGGAACTATGATGTTGCCTTTTTGTCTCTGGACAATTCAAGGTAAGTAGGCACATCTAACATCTCCTTTATTAGTGCAGTCTGAAGTTAATTAAAGAGAAGCTCTGGTATTATTATAGATTGTCACTGCAACTCTTCTTAGTCTCACTTCATTCTTTTTGAAAAATGGAAATGATTATTCCAAGCTTTCAGAGTCATTGAAGAACTTAGTGAAAGGAAAAACTGTGAAAAGCACACTAAACTGTCAGGCACTTATACAAAATGGGAAATGTTTCTCTGCCTAATTTTGTTGGTGACTTGTAGCATTGTGCTGTCTCATGGCCCCATTTACTCAGTTAAGGGACAAAAGTCCTAAGGCTTTAGGGCACTGAGCCAAAAGAGTAGAATGGGTGCTTCCTGTCACCCCCTCACTCAGCTTCTCAGATTTATCATTCCTCCCATCCCCTGGGATTCATTATTGCCAATTCTTGAAGAATGTACTTGGGCCTTTGAGCTCCATAATTTCTGACTCTTGAACCAAACACGACCCCTTTGAGGTTGGAAATCCATTTACTCTTGGCAAAGTCACAACATCTTGTTTCAAAGAAAAAGGGAGTAAAAAAAATTTAGCTCACAAAATCTTAGGGAGTTTTATAACCAACGCTTATAAGACATTTTTGGAGCTGAATTCACTCTTACAACAGAGTCCTTGGATGATTTAAGTGTAAATGAATCAGAAGAGTCCAGATCAGATTTCTGTTGAAATACACAAAGTTTAGAAATGGAAGGATTGGAGGCTCAGCCAAGAGCACTCTCTGTTTGGGCAAAGCCCCCAGGGTAGTTGGAATCACAGTATTTGCAGAGATTTCCCACGGAGACACTTAAATGGGTCCTAGAGAACTACATCTTTAGGTGCAGTAGGCACCTCCCCCAATTTGTGTGTTGATGCCCAGGCCACCCAATGGCCATAAGATCTCCTAAGTACAGGATGACTAACTTTCAGGAATGCTTCTCTAAATGAGCATCTCTAAATATAAGGAAAGAGAGAAGTTGTAATCCCTGCTTGCAGTCCCTTAATATAATCACAGAGACAAGCAAGATACACAGGATACTTTACTGAAAGAACAGGCTCCTGTGCCATGGAAGAGGTCCAGCACAAGCTAATAGCAGCAGCAGGGAAGAGTAAACAGCTTAGAGAAATCGTAAGAGCATTGGATAAAACTCAAGAGACTCCAAATCTTGGTTCTTAGCTTCTGTTCTTTCTTTACACATGCTCAAATCTACTAATTCCCAATTAGTCAATAACCAATCAGGTTGTGTGATTCTTAATCTTAAACAAATTCATTTTTTAAAATTTAAACTCACTGACACTCTGATGTAATGGATAACCCCTTCTACTTTAGATGTATTTATATAATTTTCACATAGTCTCAATTTCCCTCTTCTCTTTAGCCTATCTCCAACAGAAAAGAGAGAGAAAATTGTGAATCATAATCTGATCATGTCACTCTACTACTAAATGTTTATCATGGCTTTACATTTCCTGTAGGACAAAAATCTAGGCATATTATATCTGATAAAAGTATAGTAGTGTTTGTGATCTGAAGTAGTCTTAGCTTTCCATTCCATATATTCTCATGTTTTTACTATTATGGTAAAAACCTTCACCTCAATTGCAATACCTATCTTATATCTATCACCAATTTATCATCTTGAAATTCTTTTACATTTTGATATTATAATGTAATTAAATCATCATCCTTTATTTTTCTGCCTTCAAACACTCCCATGTACACCCCCTTTCTTTCTTTCAAATTTATGGCCCCTTTTTCTTTGTTACATACATATTCTTAACTATAATCTGCTTCATCTATTTGTTCTTTACACATGTATATTTTCAGAGCTGATAATGGCTTATCCTTTCATTAGATTTTTGAAAGTATCATGCTATTTTTAGACAGTTGTAAGCAAAGAATTGGACAGAGCAATAACAGAAAATCATCTGAATGAGAAAAATGGGCTTTCTTCCTACATGTGTGCAATTGCACATGTGTAAAAACATTGTTATATCACAGTAACATGCACCTTTGAATTCTAAATTGAGTCACAAAATATAAGACAAATTTTTAAAGTGTGACTTGTTTTCTTCACTTGATTATTTTACTACTTTATTATTGATTATAATGGCATGCTTTCTATCTATCTAACTTTAATTCCCTTTAGAATAGTGAAAGCAGTAGCCCAAGCAAAACTGCTTTTAAACTGATTTTCTCCATCAATGGTTATTGATAGTTTTTCTGGGTAAAGTAGTCTGGCCTCTGTGGGAAATTTGTGGGCAAATGGATTGAACTAGAAATGATCATAATGAGTGAGTTAACTCAGAAGCAGAAAGACTCAAATGGTATATACTCACTTATATCTGGACACTAGCCCGAGGGACATATCTTATGATAGTCTTCACTTACCAGGAAAGTGGGACAGAGGAGAAGACATCCTATTGGGACTCTAGGGAAGAGAATTAAGGGAGAATGGGGAAATAAAAGGATCCAGAAGGTCCTAGAAACCTACAAGTAGAACATTATGACTGGCAGATCTGGACCCAGGCGTCCTGCTCATAGTATGGCACCAGCCAAGGACAATATGTACAATAAACTTCGAACCCCTACCCAGATCTAGCCAATGGACAGGACATTCTCCACAGTTGAGTGGAGGGTGGGGTCTGACTTTCACATGAACTCTGGTGCCCCATATTTGACCACGTAGCCTGGATGGGGAGACCTTGTGGCACTCAGAGGAAAGATAGCAGGCTACCAAGAAGAGACTTGATACCCTATGAGCATATACAGGGGGAGGAGGTCCCCCTCAGTCACAGTCATAGGGGAGAGGAGTAAGGGGAAAATGGGAGGGAGGGAGGAATGGGAGAATACAAGGACGGGATAATAATTGAGGTGTAATATGAATAAATTAATAAAATATATTTTAAAAAAGAAATGTCCATGTTTCTGATTGTATTTATATTTTTTCAAGATTTTAACATGAGTGTGAACATCATGAGAAAATATTATAGAATATCTTACTGTTGGATTTTCTCAGAAAATAAACATATACATTTTCAGATTTAAAAAAAAAAACTGCTTTTAAAATAACAGCCAGCAGGGAATCCTATCGATGAGTGGGGGGAAGGAAGCACATGGGGGTGGGGCAGGAGCTTCACAAGAAGACCAACAAATCCAGGGCAGGGGAGGGGGAGGGGATACTGATGCACCAAACAAGGACCATGCATGGGGAGGACCTAGGCCCCTCACTCAGATGTACCTGACAGGCAGATTAGTCTCCACATGGGACCCCTACTAAAGGAAACAAGGGCTGTTCTTGTCATGGACTCTGTTGCCTGCACTTTGATCCCTTACTCCTGGTGGGGTGCCTTTCCATGCTACAGAGGAAGAAGATACAGGCAGTCCTGATAAGACTTGGTAGGCTGGGGTTAGTTGATATGGGAGAAGAGCTCCCCCTCTTGGAAGACTAGGGGAGGGGAATAGGGGAAAGGTGGGACTGGGAGGAAATGAGGGAGGGGACAACAATTGAGATATAAAGTGAATAAATTTTTTCTCAAGTATTTTTTATTTTCTACATATACATTTGCACCATTACATGTATATACAGCAAACTAATCACAGCGGGAAGAACCATGACACATTAGGAATTATATACGTGCTACATTCTTAGTGTTTTGGCTATTTGTATTTGGCATCCTTGAAGAAAACATCTTTCCTTTTTGGTGAGTCTAAAATTCTGAATGTAATTAATATCTATCATATCTCTTTATTATAAAATTAAAACATTTATCTAGACCTAAAAATATCTTAAACCCTAAACAACTAAGTTTAATTGTAGAACAAACTATCTGGTCTTCAACTACATCAGAGATTTGAGAAGGAATAGAATTGATTGCCTGAGTATATGAGGAGTGAAGGTTAGTAGCTTTCCAAATGAGAAGATGCCAGAGGCAGTTTTCTACCTGAAGAGTCACCCAAAACTCTCTATAATGTTGAAGCATCTTCTTCAGCCTTCTGGGCCAATATATCTGACAGACATATATGTGAGGCAGAAACTATTGAGGACTTGCTTACCCTGTCTTGGCAGAGTTTGGCCTTTGACTCTGCCTGCATCTAAGCTTGCCTTTTTTAGGCAGAATTCTGTCTGTAGTAGAAATTAGGTCATTTTCCCAGTGGCTTGTTTGCCACATTTGAAGCCATCTCCATAAGGAGATTCTTTGATGCTCATCATCCCCTGTGAGGTAGGCTGGGTGGTGCCAGAAGTAAACCTGTTTGATTGTCAGTGAATCTTTGAAATAGTAAAAACCTTTTTAAATGTCATATTCTGTATGTTTCTGAGGATTTTAAAGACCTTATCTAATTGTTTTGTCTTATCTTTCTATAGAATCATATCTATCTGTTGCACCTAAAATCTATATTCTTAGAATAAAAATAGACTAGTAATTTATATGATTTGATCAACTAACAATTAACTTCTATATCTCATTTATCCTAAACAGCCTGCAATAGCACTTTCAAAGTAATGGAAGTAAACCTTGTATTATAATTAACTGAAATGTATCCTTGGGGTCTAGATGCATTCATATTCTGCCTTTGCTAGTTCCTATCTATGATTATGAATGAAAATACTTCATGTCAGTCAATTTCTATATTTTCCAACTATGTTTTCTTCACATATATTGCTGCATATTTATAAAATACTCCTTTTCTTTAATTAAAATGTCACAATTTCCCCAGTGACAGGTATGAGAAATTTATATTTGAGTTGTTGGTCAGAGGGTTCCAACAGACTCCTCAAATTATATAAGTCACTTAGTTTTCCATGGTTACTTCCCAACAAAAAACCTTCTGATAAAGATACCACATACTTTAGAATAGGACTGGGATTAATGAAGCTGGAACTGACTTGGAACTTTTCTCTCTATTGATTAGTTCTCATAGTATCCAAAGGAGTTATTTAAGGTGCCAAGTTATTTAAGGTGCCAATCTATAGCTTTTCTACACTGTAAAACCTATGGCACATAATAACTAGAATAGCAAGGTATTATCCATGGTATAAAAATGGAGCTTATATTTGGGGAAGAACCAACAGCTGTCTAATTGGACTTTAGTCCCACTCAATAGAGAATTTATACTTGGCAATATAAACTCACCCAACTCCCCTTGCCTGGGGAGATCATAGACCCTAGAGAAGAACCTAGAATTACTTACACTTTTCAAAGCTGGTGGAATTTCTAACTGCATTCTAAATACCTATCCATACAGCAACATAGAAGTCTAGCTTTTACCCTCATTATATAAGCTTACTCTATAGCAGAAAGAGACAACTGCGGCGGTATCCTCAACATGTCAAAATGCAGAGAACTACTGATTATGATGTGCGCAAACTCAATTGGTACATCTACAACACAACTCCTACTGACAAGGCTTAGGGAACATCTTGGAATATGGTATGATAAGATTATACTACTAAAAGGACCAGGAATCTGTTACAAGATAGTTTCTTATATATATTGCAGAATCTGCATCAATGAAAGTTCAACAATATAGTCTGAACAAGAACAGTGTAATGACAACACCAGATAACATTTGAAAACGGACGGGGAAAATCCGATCTTACTCACCCATAAGTGCAGTGCAACAGACACTAAACAGCTTTTGAGAGATGTAGAATCCATCTTCTCCAGATAGACCCCCCCATTAGGTTATCCAGTTTGAATCAGACATCCCTAAACACATACACACACACACACACACACACACACACACACACACACACACACACAGACATGCAACACTCATATATTCATGCATGCATGCACTCACACATGCACCACACACAAAGAAAGTTACATGGAGTCTCAAGGTTGTATTTATATTCATATCTATGTGTATATGTATGTTTGTATTTGTATATATTTGATAATTAAAGAAAAAGAGAATATGAATTGGGTGGAAGATACACAAGGGAACTTGGAGTAGTGAAATTCATACACCCAGACCCAGAAAGACAAATACAGCATGTATCTACTTATAAATGGATATTAGTTGTTAAGTGAATGATAAGCAAGCTATAATCTATAGACCCAGAGAGTTTAGATAAACAGTACTGGTCTCAGGGGTGAAGGGCACACAAATCTCTCCAGGAAGGAGAAACAGAAGAGATTTTATTGGTGGACTTGGGGTTGATGGGGGCAGAGTATGAGGATAGATGTGGAGGAGATGGGGTGGAGGAAGAGAGTATGGGGAGAGACAGCTGGAACTGAGGGACATTGGGGGAGGTGGTGTGAAAACCTAGTGCAGTAGAAACTTCCTTGGATTTATGAAGGTGATCTTATTGAGGACTCCTAGTAATGGTGGAATAGGGCCTCAACTGGACATCTCTTGTCCCCAAAAGAAGCTTCAAGGGGCAGGGCTGGATTGCCTTCAACTGAATGTTGGCCTAAGAATTCACATGGAAATTTCCAAGCAATCATGCTCAGACTTTTAATGTTCACTTTGTCCCCCTGAAAGGCTGTTGTAAAACCAATGGTGTGTTTTGCAAATTGTAGTGTATTTTATAGAAATGCTTAGTTTACATCTCGATCATGTAGAAACTACACTAGCAACATGTGGAAAGTCAGGTCACACAAGCATAGAAAAACAATCAAATCAAGAATTCATTCATGGTACTGTAACTATGGTCAAAAACATGATAAGATGGGTCATAGACAGTAGCAGAGAATCTACTGTTATTTTGCTAAGGAGCCATGTTTTCAGACTATATTCTAAATATTTATATTTATGTACACAGATTTGTTCTGCTTTTTAAAAAATATACTCCCAAATTTATTTGCCTTTTCTTTTGTATTAATTAATTTATTTATCCAGATTACATCTAAACTATTCTCCCCTCACTTGTATCCACCCACTCCCCCTTCCTCCAGCTCTCACTCCACTCCCCTCCCCAGGTCCATGACTGAGGGCACCTCCTCCCCCACCATGTGGTCACAGTCTATCAAGTCTCATCTTGGTAGCCTGCCCATTCATTCTCTGAGTGTCACCAGGCCTCCCTACCATGAGGAAGTAGTCAAACATTGGGCACCAGAGTTCATGTCAGAGTCAGTCCGCACTCTCCACACAACCATGGAGAATGACCTGTCCATTGGCTAGATCTGAGCAGGGGTCCAACATTCACGCCATGCACTGTCTTTGTTCAGTGAAGTAACCTGAACATGCCCCCTGGGTCCAGGTCATGACGTTCTTCCTGTAGGACTCTAGGACCCTCTGGGTCCTTCTATTTTCCCATTCTTCCATATTTCTCTCACCTAGAGTCTCAATAGGATGTCCTCACATCTATCCCAATCTCCAGGTAAGTAAAGACTTTCATGGGACATGCCTTTTGGGCTAGTGTCCAAATATAAGTGAGCATATACTATGTGAGTCTTTCTGCTTTTGGGTTAACTCACTCAGTATGATCATTTCTAGTTCCATCCATTTGTCCACAAATTTCGGGAATCCCTTGTTTTTTATAGCTGAGTAATGAGGAAGTGATTACTTATTCTAGATCCATGCAAGATCAGTCCAGTTAAATAGTCAAGCACTGCTGGATGAGGGAGTACCAAGGTCCTACCTAATGTCTCCACCTCTGAGGAGTTATAAGCTGTTTATGTCTGCTAGCACATGGAGATTTTTTTTGGAGGTTTGGTCACTCTTTGAGTGGCCACACCGAGGAACATAATCCCATACTCATATGCATATGTCAAAGTGGGTCAAAACTAGTTAGAAAACTAACTTAATAATAAATAACAAAAATTGAGAACATAAAGCTCAGAGGGAGATGCATTGGGAGATTCTGTTATGAGTTGTAGGGAAGGAACAAAGTATATATAAAGATACATTGTATAAGCAAATAAAAATAATATTCAAAACCTTTCTGTAAAACACAAGTGATGAACAAGGTTTCAAGGTATTAACTTGAACAGCATCCAACATTATACAGAGAGGTCAATTAGAATAATAAGAGTTCTCATAAAAATATGAAAGAATGTGGACCAAGATTCAGAAGAAAGTAATTTTCCATAAAAAGTTCTATAACTTACCAACATAGCCATTCAAGATTTAGAAAGGAAATATTGAACTTGTTTACAGAAGAAAAGCTTCTGGTTTTGTGACTATGTAACCTAACACTTAAATGATGACTATAAAAATGATAAATTATAAAATATTATATTGTATATATAATTATATTAAATTCTTTTTTATTTTATTTTATTAATTTATTCATATTACATCTCAATGGTAATCCCATCCTTTGTATCCTCCCATTCCTCCCTCCCTCCCATTTTCCCCTTACTCCCCTCCCCTATGACTGTGACTGAGGGTGACTTCCTCCCCCTGTATATGCTCATAGTAAATTCTTTGGTTGAAGGACATCTAGGTTGTTTCCAGATTCTGGCTATTATAAATAAAGCCTTTATGAACATAATTGATCAAATGTTCTTGTTGTATTGCAGAGTATCTTTTGGGTATATGTTCAGGAGTGGTATATCTGGGTCTTGAGGTAGAGCTATTCCCAGTTTTCGGAGAAATCACCAGATTGATTTCCCAAGTGGTTGTACAAGTTTGCACCCCCACCAGCAATGGAGGAAGGGGAACACAAACCCATCCACAAAAACTTTGACTCAAAAATTTACCCTCCCTACAATATATTCAGAGATAAAGATAGAACAGAGATTGAGGGAATGTCCAAACAATGTCTGGCCCAACATGAAACCCACCCTATGGGAGAGAGTTAACCCCTATCAGTATTAATGATACTCTGCTATGCTTGCAGGTGGGATCATAGCATACCTGTCCTCTGAGAGGCTACACCCAGAAGCAGATTGAAAGAGATGCTCAGACTTAAAGCGAAACATTAGGCAGAACCAGAGAGCTTTGTTGAAGGGGGTGTGGATGATAAAAGATGGGGGCAAGAACTCCATAAGAAGACCAACAGCATCAAATAACCTGGGCCCAGGGGTTCTTATGAAGACTGAAGCACTAAGCAAGGACCATGCATGGACTGGACCTAGGCCCGCTATACAACTGTAGGTGATGGGCAGCTTAGTCCTGTTGATCCATTAATAAGGGGAGCAGGGGCTGTCTCTGATATAGACCCTGTTGCCTGCCTTCCAATCACGACCTTCTGCCTGGGCTGCCTAGTCTGGCCTCCACTGAAGGGGATACACTCAGTCCTGATGCACCTTGAGGTGCTGGGGTGGGTTGGCTGGGGGCTGCTCTTTTCCGAGAAGTAGGGGAGGGGGTAGGGGGAAAGAGGGAGAGGAGACCAGGAAGAGAAGTGGGAGGAGGATGCTATCAGGATGTAAAGTGAATAAATAAATATTTTTTAAAAGAATGAATAAACCTAGAAAAAGAATTGTCGGGTTATTGAGTTTTTCGTTTCCACCTTCATTTCAACTTGAATCCTCATAAATGTGTGTTTTTATTTACCTCCATTTTTAAATTCTGCATTTTCTTTATTATTTCCATCAGCCTTATATTTGTGTTTTCTTGAGTATCACTCAAGCATTTATTCTTTTTAAGTTCTTTAAGTTCATTGGAATGTCTTGTTTGTGTCTTCTTTAAAATCCCTGATTTCTTTGAAGCTTATAATAGTTCTTTTAAACTCTGTATTCAGGCTTTCAGCTTGGTAATTCTCATTGACAAATATTTCTCTAAGCCTGATGTGTTTTAGGGGTGAGATCCTGCCTTGATTTTTCAAAATATTTTTCTTTTTTTCTTTTTGTGTGATGGAAGCTGGGTATATGGACTCCTTTTGTTAGTTTTGTGTGTGATAGAGACAGAGAAGATTGGGACAGAACATGGATTTAAGCGCCTAGAGGTTGAATGTGGCTTACCTAGAATTAATTCACATAGCCACAGAGGCCGCACTGGTTTCAAGGATGGGAATACTGATTCAAGACCAAAGTTTGGGGTAGATCTGGGCTTTGTGGAGGATGGGTGTAGAGGAGGATCAGGTGTACTCACTGGCTAGAATGACGAAAAGGCTGTATAGGGTTTGGGTAATAGAGATTTTGGATATAGTATGGGAGAGTCCTTTGCATTTATGATAGGCATCGAGCCTCCTAGAAGAAGCTTGGACATTCATTTACAGCATTGTTAGGCATGGGTGATCACACTAGGAAGTCTCAGTGGATTTGGGCTCTGAGCTAGGTGTGGGGTGCTGAGGAAGATGTGTGGGTGGAAGCATCAGTCAGACTTACTCAGCTAGACTCTGGAAAATGATGTGTAGAATCTGGCTGGGTGGAGCAATTGGATGCATTATCTAGAGATGCTTATTAAAATATAAATTGAGTTGTAAAATAGGTTTGTTTATATATAAGTCTGGAGTTTATAGAATAAGTGATACTTGGAGATATAAGGATTGACATAATTCAAGAACATGTTTTTTCTTAGAATTTTTATTAATAATGAGGCTCATTATAGCATCTTATGCAAGTGTCTCATCACATTTTGTTGTCAAATTTCATGTCTACCATCATTCTCTTGCTTATCCTACTCTCGCTGGTACTTAAAGCATATAAATCACTTTTCTCATTATCATTCATTTTATTTTCTTTTCAGTGAAGAATTCCATAAAGTCAAGTTTTTCTTCTCCATAAAAGTTTTTCCTCTCCAACCTAAAACTCTCAGCTTTCCCTATAAACATCATGTTGCTTCTGAACATCCTATGATATATAGCTTAAGAATTCTTTTAGTAGTTAGCACGGTATAGTGACATATTTACCTTCTTTTGAAGAATGGAAAATTGTAAGGATGTGTATATGTAAAGAAGAATACTATCTAATGATCTATTCATAAATGAAGATGATTTTATGATGTGTGTTTTCTGGTCTTTTATGCAGTAGTTCTGTTTCTATTGCTTCTAATCTTGATATTATTGTGTAACTGACTTTCCATATGCCTTATTTTCTGACAGCTCAATAATAATATCTCAGTGGATTTGCATCTAGAATGTATGGATAGAGTTCTCATCCTGCAGGGATGTATTATTTATCCATGAACAGCATATAAGTGCCTTTGCTTCAATTGGTTCAAAATCCAGATTTTATTAGCTGTAGCTTTGTTTCCAAGACCTCATAGGAATAGTATGAGTGAAAGATACTCATTATGGTGAAAGATTTCTAGCTGCTTTTCCACAAATGTGGTAGACTACAAAGAAGCATTATAGAAGAGCCCTGCTATGTGAAAATGAGGACCAAAATGACTTATTTATTGGAATAGACATTTCACTTATTGATCATCTGTGTCATTATTCATTTCTGTACATGTGTCTCACTTATTATCTGTTCTGTGACATCATCTTTGTTTGTATTTCCTTTAATTTTGCTTAATATGAACTTTAAATGTGACTCAGGTGTTTTGATCTGGTTATTAAATTTTTCAATTTGAACTTCTTTTAAGAATTGTCTTTCACCATCTTTGGTTCTAGACTCAAGCAAATATATCCAGTGATATTATCATCTCAGTTTTTTTTTGTATTTGAGTGCTTTATCATTCTGTAAAGTTAGAGTTTTAATTTTTGGTTAACTTTTTACCAGTTGCCATTTCATTTAAGAATATTTATTGTTTAAGACAACACAACCTATTGTAACATATAAATCCAAAATGATTTTATATCTCAAATATGGTACATGTTTAGTTCCTATTGCTCAAAATGCAATATAAATGATATCCTACAGGTTATTATTTATAGACCTAAATCATTTTATTTACATCATCCATATTCAATTCATACTTTTCTACATTATTGTAATACTCTGTAGCAACCCCGTGGAAAGATACCATATTAGCATAAGGCCTGGATGTAGAATAAACCCCTTTCACTCACATTGTTTTAGGTAGAACTGAGTCTTTTTAACACATTTAACTTGAAAACAAGTTTAGGTATGTGTTCAAAAAGAAGAAGGAATGAAAATTTGGTGAATAGTTGTCCACACTTTTCCACATAGCTTAATTTTTTATTTCTAAAGGGTACTTATCATAGTTGCATGGTTTTGTAAATAATTAAGGTTATTTGGAATCTCATGGATGTTTTGAACATTTATTCTGAAAATATTTGAAAAGTTTTTGTCAGATTCCTCAGGGATAGCATCAAAGTACTGTTTAAAAATAAGGACATTGATTTCCAAAGTTTGAAAGTATTTTTCAGTGACAAAACCCTTGCTAGAGTCATTTCAATTTCAAAAGATAAAAAATATATATACCATTGCTTGAAGTATTTTTTATGTTTTATCATTCAGAATTGCAAGTTTGATTCTTAACAGATTATAAATACATGTATTTATAGACTTACTAAATATGAGTGGTAAGATATCCACTGCAGCATCATTTATACTACTGAAACACTGAAACTACACTAAAAGTGTATATATTTAATCTTATATTGTCCCTGAAACCATGTATAGCAATGCTCATAAGACAGTAGTAGTCTGATTGCATACATATTAAGGTATATATAGGTTAAAATATTAGTCATCATGGATAGATGCTAAGTAATGGTTATGATTGAATGATGTAATTTGTAACCTTTTAGTTGACTTATGTATTTTCTGAAATCTCTTATTTAATTGTATAAAAGATCATTCATTGGTATACTTCTACTCATCTCCCTAAATCATGTTATTAATAATGATTCAGGGAAGACTTTATATTTTCTTTAAAGTCTAATGTCTACCAAACTTTTTGTTGTTAAATAGCCTTTCTAAATGTATTTTTTATATAATAAAAAGGTTTCCTATTGATCCAGTTTCCATGAGTCGGCAAGATCAAAGGAAAAAAGTGAGCAATCAGTTGGAGCAAGGAGGGTCATTTCTATAGGATTACATTTACAGAGGATTAAACAGACAACCTCAGAGTCATTATTGTAGTTAGAAGTTGGCACTCTGTGATGAGAAGTGACAGCAAGTAGGAGTATCATTTTAAAAGGACATGGTTCCCCCAATCTAGGTGCCTGGATGAGCCTTTGGTCCCTTCAACAGAAGAGGAATCAGAAAACTAAAGATATGGGAAGGTCAGAACTGGCACAGATGGAGGGAGGGTGATATTCCTGTGGGATTGGAGAGACATTTTGGAACTAGGATGAAGTAAAAGCTATATGTCTGCTGGGATCCCCTCAGCCCCTCTCTGATTTAGGAAGAAATAGGCAGTCCGTGATGCCCAAGAGCAGATCTGGGACTGCCAAATGTTCCATGCTGGAGGTGGATCACAAAAAAATTTCCCTCCAGGGAGATGATAGCACTCCCACCTAGTTTTTCTGCCAGGGTACAGCTGTCCTTGACTTTCTTATAACAGTTTGTTTAAACTTTATATTTAATTATTGCCAGTTTCATTTTGAGACAATCATTGGAGCTGGCATAGATAATTTTGCTCTTAAGAGATGCACTCTCAGTGGACAGAAGATAAACCCCAGGTCCTCCTTCTTGCTCTTCTTCGCCTCATGGGTTGTATAGTAGAGAAAACAGTGGCAGTCCTTCTCTGGCAACATCTTGACAAAGGTTATTCACAGTCTGCCCCATGTATCCTAACATGGTCTCTTTGCCCTTTTCCAGGATGCTGTACTTCCTGTCCTTACTCTGGCAGAAGAACACTATCTTCTTGGGTTGCTTCATGTTTTCTGGCATTGAGGACTTGAACATTCATGTCAATGAATACCTTGATGATACCATCAGACAGCCATACAGAGACCATGTTTCTGGAAGCGAGAGACAGAAAGAGTCATAGAAGTTACTGAGCCAACACATCTGCTGCCAGGGTCTAACCTCCAAATGTTATTAAATGTGCTTTAAAATATTATAAAAAGATATGTCAAAAATTAGCAATATTTGATTCTATATGGTTCAATAATTGGTAAGTTTTCCTTGGTTTTTCTGTCTAAATTTTTTCTAGAAACTCTCATGCTGAATGAGGTAACTGGACCCAGAAAGATGAGCACAGTATATACTCATGTATAAATGAACATTGCCACATAATACAGGATAACCACACTACAACCCACAGAACTAAGGAAGCTAAATAACATGGAGGACTCTAGGGAGAATGTTTAATTCTCATTCAGAAGGGCAAATACAATAGTCAACAGAAGCAGTTGAAGAGAAGGATCAGGATGGGAGCATACCATAGAGGTCCTCTGAAAGACTCTACGCAACTGGGGATTGAAGCAGATGCTGAGACTCACAACCAAACTTTGGGGTGAAGCACAGAGAGTCTTATAGAAGAGTTGGAGGATAGAAGGACCTGGAAGGGACAAAAGATCCACAAGGAGACCAACAGAGCCAATAAATCTTGACCCGTGCAACCCACAGAGACTGATGCAACAACCAAGGATCATGTATGGTGACCAGATGTAGTTGATAGGCAACACAGTCTCCTTGTGGGTCCCATGATATGGTGAGTAGAGGATACCTCCAACATGGGCTCTGATGCCCACTCTTTGATCACTTCTCCCTGGTAGAGTGGTCTTGCCAGTTGACAGAGGACGCAAATGCAGGTAGTCCAGATGAGACTTGGTAGTCTAGAATCAGATGTTAGGGGAGTAGGATTCCCTCTTTCTGAGTAGAAGATTAGAGGATGGGGGATGGAGAAATGAGGGCTAGTGAGTATTTACCTCAGTATTCTTATGACATTATATTAGATAATTGATCAGACTGTGATATTATTCAATAAATTTTATTTAAAATGTTTAGCATTCTGTACTCTATAAATTTTCTTCAGTGAAGATGCATTTCTTTAGTAAATGCAAAAGGTGTTTAAATCTTAAATAAATTAAAGTATTCCATTATATAATAGACCTGAGCACAGTGAACTCTAAATGATGCTGACAAATGGGACTTGGTACTTATTTGCATAGACATTAATTATAGATGCTTTTCAAGTGTTCTCAGCAGCTCTATCCCACCTCAACTTGATGCAACCACATATACACTGACCTTCCCCTCCTCCCAAAAAAAACTTAAGTGAAGTAATGCTTGGCTTCCTCTCAGGAGAATCTAGGATGACAGCTAGCTGAAAGATGAATAGCTCCATGCATTCCACACTTCTGAGGCCAGACCTCACACTATGAGCTACACCAATGTCGTACTTTATAAATATAAAACAGAGATTTAGTAGTATATGTCATACTTACCAAGAGGTCAATATAATCTGAAAAACCAAGAGGAATCAGGAACATGGTAAAGAGTTAATGTGATTTAAACATTTGTTAGGAATCAATTTTATGCATTCAGTTCTGTTATTTTCCTAGCTCACAATCTTATTATTGCTTACATTGAACATTGCTACAATCTTTCAAAAAAAAGTCTCCAAAAGGTCTCTATATTATACTTTCTCATGGTTTATATATTCTTTTTCTCTAGAGTGTTCTATCTAGAAACTAGAAACATAATAATTTCACTGTACTTTTGATGGTATTTTTAAATCTACTATCAACTAGTGTGTTGTTTTGGTTATTAGATATACTATAATAAAAAACAAGTAAATTAATAGACAAACATGTTGTTTTCCCATTTTTATAAAATGTGGCATTGAGGCCCACAGAAGAGGAAAGCTTGGGCATGGTTATTGAGCAAGGCAATGATAAATATAAAAGTATAACCTTAGGATTCCTGATCTCACTCCATTGTCTAGATTATCTACTATATTACTTTCTGTTTCTGGAATGGGAATAGAAACACATATCTAGCAAAAGCAAGTGTCTGCAACACCCAGATCACTGAGAATTTTCTGACTCTAAGAAAAGAATTACATATTTTCCTTAGTTTCATGAGTTTTCTCTGTAGTGTCTAGATTTTGCTACTCCTATAATTTAAAATATGGTAATTAAAATGTCATAATGTGTTCTCTTTTGTTTACTATATCATATCTGCTATGAAAAAATCTCTGTACTGAAACTTTAAATATTTAATTTAATTTTATGAACTCTAAAATGTAAATGTCACTGTTTTCTCCATTTGAAGATGAGATAAAAAACCCATAAGTGAAATGGCATAATACATATTAACACATCTGTGTAATATAATTCTTTTTAAAAGCCTATTAGTACCATCCTTTTCCACATTTCTGTGTTATTTGACTATCTTTATCACCTCTTTATACACACATGCACACACACATGCGCACACACAAGACACTTAAGAGCTAGGAGCTTGGAAATAAGAAATAATAATGCTATTTACATTCACTCTTCAAGAAAAATTTGATAAAGACAACTTTACATTTTAAAATTAAATTTTATTTTCCTATTAAACAAAACCAACACAAAACACACTTTTTCATAGGTCTCCTACAAAGTAAAATATTTCTATGTAGTGAGTTATTTATTTTTATGGACATTCTGCTAGCTCTGAAATCAGATGAGTTACTTTTCTGCATCCTTTAATTCCTGTCACTAATTAAGAAATGCATATATAAATTAGCATAAAAGGTAAATGCTTTCACATAGGTAAGAACATGAAGCATGTGTGTCCAAAGTGTAATGCAGGCAATATGGTGCAGTGGTACAGTGGAAAAATATCAACGCTTGAAGAACTCACTTGTTGGCATGTATTTGGCACTGAAAATGATTGATTTTCAACACCATGATTCTAAGGGTCTTCAGGCTGTCTTCTTTCAAGAACATAGCTACTAGATTTTAAAATGTGTTTTGTGGGGAGACGGAAATCTTCATAGCCCAAAGACAGAAAACCCTAATTCTAGTCTAAAACTACTAATAATTTATTGTATGTCTTTATATATTCATCATTCTCCTACAAGCCTTTTACCTATTCAAGTTGAACTAGGTGATCTAGTTTTGCAACTACTTCTGATTGCTGCTATAATGTATTGTCACAGATAAAGTGAATGAAAACAAAATAAAACAGTCTGAGCTCTGTTGTCAGACCCATGGCTCTGTTTGCTTTCCGGAGGAGTCATGCCAGCACGAGCAATATCCAGCCAACACCAGGTAAAACCAGATGGTTAAAGGCAAGTTTAAGAAACCAATGTACAAGAGCCAGGGAAATATGGTACCACCAGAAGAACCAAGCTATCCTATTACAACAAGCCCTGGACACCCAAACACAGCTGAAACAAGAGAAAATAATCTTAAATTTAATCTTATGAAGATAGTAGAGGACATTTAAGAGAAAATTAATAAATATTTTAAAGAAATAAAGAAAAATATAATCAAACAGGTAAATGAAATAAACAAAACCGTTAAAGCCCTGAAAATGAAAATAGAAATAATGAAGAAAACACAAGTGGATGGGACCTTGGAGTTGGAAAACCTAGGAACAAGAACAGAAACTACAGACACAAATATCACAAACAGAATACAAAAGATGGAAGAGAAAAATCTAAGGTATAGAAGATACTATAGAAGAAATTGACACATCTGTCAAAGAAAATATTAAATCTGAGAAGTTACTAACACAAAACAACCAAGAAGTCTGGGACATTATAAAATGAGAGAACCTAAGAATAATAGGAGTATAAGAAGAAGGTTCCTAGCTCCAAGCCTCAGAAAATATTTTCAACAAAATCATAGAAGAAAAATTCACCAACATAAAAAAAAAGAGGTGCCTATATACCTTACAGAACACCAAATATATTGGACTGGAAAAAAATTATCTCACCACATAATAATCAAAACACTAAATTACAGAACTAAGGAAGAATATTAAGACTAGATCTATGCCCCCGACACAGATGTAACTGATGGGCAGCTAAGTCCTCTTTTGGGGAATGGGGCCTGAATCTGACATGAACTTTGTTGCCTGCTTTTCTATCACTTTTCCTTTGTGGGGTTACCTCACCAGGCCACAGGGGGGAAGGATGCTCACAGTTCTAATGCAACTTGATATGCTGGGTGGAAGTACTCTGTTTCTCTGAGAAGTAGGGGAAAGGGAGGGGAAACAGGGAGGGAGGCAGGAAAGGTAGAAAATGAGGGAAGGGCCTATGACTGGGATGTAAAGTGAATAATTTATAAAAGAAAAAAAGCTGCAATGGGGGAAAGGCCAAATGACATATAAAGGCAAATCTATCAGAATTACAACCAATTTCTAATTCTCAATAGAGTCTATAAAAGCAAAAGGTCTTTGGGCAGACTCTAAGTACCCACAGATGTAAGGTCATACTACAATACTCAGCAAAATTTTAAGTACCTTAGATGGAGAAAACAAGATATTCCATGAAAAAAAATTTTAAAAACTATCCACAAATTCAGCCCTACAGAAGATATCAGAAGGAAAAATTCAACCCAAGGAGATTAACTATACCCATGAAAACACAGGAAATAAACAATACCACACCATCAAACACCAAAAGAAGAGAAACACACCGTCTCACACACACACATACACACTACCACCACCACACCACCAACATCAAAACAAGAAGAAATAACAAGATTCAACAAAAAGAATTTTAGACCAATTTCCCTTATGAACATTGATGCAAAAATACTAAAAAACCAAATCCAAGAAAACATCAAAGATATGATTCACCATCATCAAGTAGACTTGATCACAGGGATGCAGGGATGGTTCTTTATGTGAAAGCTCATCAATGTAATCCACAATGTTTACAACCTGAAAGAAAAAAAAAACATGATTATCTCATCAGATGCTGAAAAAAAACCCTTTGACAAAATTCAACATCCTTTTAGATTGAAAGTCTTGAAGAGATAAGGAATATAAGTTCATACATTGAAAAATAGAGACAATGTGCAACTAGCTAATAGCCAACATCAAATTAGATGTAGAGAAACTTAAATCAACTGCAATAAAAATTAGGGAAAAGATAAGGCTATCCACTATCTCCATATTTATTTAATATAGTAAATATCGTACTTGGTCTTCTACCTAGAGTGAGAAGACAACAAAAGGAGATTAACGGGATGCTAATTGAAAATGAAGATGTCAAAGTATTGCTATTCAATGATGATAGAATAGTATACCTAAGTGACCCAAAATGTTCTACCAGAGAACTCCTACAACTGATAAACATCTCAGCAAAGTGGCTGGATACAAAATTAATTTTTTGAAAAATCAGTAGCCAAGCTACTAACTTGCACTCCCAGCATACTCAGGTAATCAAGTTTATTCCTTCTCAAGTGTCTGATGGGGTTGAAGACCAGGTAGTTTAGTTTTACAATGAAGCTTAGTTGTTTAGAGATTAGGATGTTTTTGTCTAGATAGATGTTTTAAGTTGATAATGACAAGATGTGAGGAAAGATGTTTTCTTCAAGGCTGTCAAATACAAATTGCCAAAACACTAAGAATGTAACATTTATATAATTCCTAAAAAATAAAAGCAGTAAATGGGCTGAGGAAGAAGTTAGGGAAGCAATAGCCTCCACTATAGCCAAGAAAAAATATAAAATATCTTGCTGTAACTCTAATCAAGAAAGTGAAAGACCTGTATGGCAAGAACTTTAAGTCTCTGAAGAAAGAAATTGAAGAAAATATCAGAAGATGAAAAGATCTCCCATATTCATGGATCAGTAGTATTAGCAGAGAAAAACAGCCACCTTACCAAAAACAATCTACAGATTCAGTACAATTCCCATCAATATTCCAATATAATTCACTACAAAGCTTTAAAGAACAATTCTAAAGTTCATATGGAAAAAGAAAAAATGTAGGATTGCTAAAACAATCCTGTACTATAAGAGAACTTTTAGCGCTGCTACTATCCCTGATTTCAAGCTGTATTACAGAGCAATAGTAATTTTTAAAAAAAACTGGTATTTGGCGTAAAAACAGACAGGTTGATTGATCAATGGAATCACAATTAACATGCAGACATAAACCCATATATCAATGGACACTTGATTTTTGATGAGGAAGCTAAAACTATGCAACGGAGAAAAGAAAGCATCTTTAACATACGGTGTTGTTTTAACTGGATGTTGGCATTTAGAAGAATACAAATAGTTATAAATTTATCATCCTCCACAAGTCAAAACAGATCGAAAACATCAATGTAAAACAGAATACACTAAATCTAATAGAAGAGAAACTGGGCAATAACCTTGAACACACTGGCACAAGGGACAACTTCCTGAACAGAACATCAGTAGCTCAGGCACTGAGATCAACTATTATTAAATGGGACCTCATAGAACCAAAAAGCTTTTGCAAGGTAAAGGACACTGTCAATAGGTCAAAATGCAGGCTACAGAATGGGGAAAGATTTTCATCAACCCTACATCTGATAGAGAGATTATATCCAAAATATATACAGAACTCAAGAAATTTAACACCAACTAACCAAATAACCCAATTAAAAAATGGGGTATAGTGATAAACATATAATTTTCATGAGAGCAATCTCTAATGGCCAAGAAGCACTTAAAGAAATGGTCTACATATGTAGTAATTCAGGAAATGCCAGTTAAAATTATTCTGAGATTCCATCTTACAATTACAGAATGGTCAAGATCTATAACTTTTGTAAGAGCATGTGCTAGTGAGGATGTGGATCAAGGTGAATACATCTTCATTGCTGTGGGGAGTACAAACTTTTACAACCACTGAGGAAACCAATTTGGTGGTATCTCAGAAAATTGGGAATAAATATACATCCATACCCAGCTATACCACTCCTGAGCATATACCCAAAAGATGCTTCATCATACCACAAGGACACTTGCTCAACTATGTTCATAGCAGCCTTATTTGTATCAACCAGAAACTGAAAACAACCTAGGTGTCCCTGAACCAAAGAAATGGATAAAGACTATGTGGGACATTTACACAATGGAACACTACTCAATTATTAAAAACATGGTCATCATGCAATTTGCAGGCAAATTGATGGAACTAGAAAAGATAAACCTGAGTGAGTTAACTCAGACCTAGAAAAACAAATATGGTATGATTTGGGTATACATGAACAGTATTCATAAAGTACAGGATAGCCAGGCTACAATCCACAAACCCAAAGAATTTAAGTAACAATAAGGACCCAAGAGGGATGCTTGAATCTCCTGAGGAGAAATCAAGTGAACATTGGCAGTGGATGGAGCAAGGAAACAAAGTGAGGGACTGATTGTAGAGGGAAGCAGAAGGATAAGCTTCTCTGATAGTGGTTAAGCAAATCACTTATCTCTGTGTATAGCAGAACATAATAAGGATGCATTTTATTGCTATTTTTAGAACAGTAACATTTAGTATTACCTTAGGTCTCTGAGAAATCTAGTCTTAGGCTCTTGGTCACCTACGCAATGTGAAAGTGTTGGTTATGATTTCTAGCTTATGGAGTGAGTCTTAAGTCAAATAAAATATTGATTGGTTACTCCCATTGTCTTTGTACCAACACTGAAGAAAAGATACCATTGTAGATCAAAGTATTTGTACCTGTATTATGCTTCTCTTTGGTAGCCTACAGACTACCTTCTGGTACCAAGAACACTAGTTTCTAGGACTGGAGGCTCTAGATAGGCACCTATTCCACTTTTCTGTGTTCTATTACTTATATAGGTATTATCTTCATTGGGAAGTCTGTGGAAAGCAGTGTATAGAATTGGAAGCACTTTGGGTTGTTTAAAGTTCCCATGTAACTTATTCCCAGGACTGGAGGCATCATTTGATGACCAGAGATATCCAGTTAGGGCTCTCTCTCTCCCCCATTATTTGGCAATTTCATTTAGATTTTATTCATTTATGTATATATTTTAGGAAGCTTCTACTGTATTTGGTTTCCATACTAGCCCTTAAATGGCCCTTAATTTTAGCTGTCTTTCTCCACTCCCTCCCTCTTCTGTTTGGCCTGCCTACACTTGACCCCCCCACCACTCTAGTCTATCTCCCTCCTCCATCACTATGTATTCTATTTCCCTTTCCTAAGGAAGCTAATCTGTCTTCCTCTAGTCCCTTACTCTATACCTAACTCCTGTGGTTTTACGCATGATAGCTTGCATATTATTGCCTTATCAGATTATATATACATATAAGGAAATACATACAATATTTGTCTTTCTGTATGTGGGTTACCTCAATCAGAATGAATTTATCTAGTCCATTCTGCCTACCTGTAAATTTCGTGGTTTCATTTTTTATGAATGAATAATATTTCATTGTGTAAATGTACTTCATTTTCTTCATCCATTCTTCTGATGGGAGACATTTAGTGGTTCTCCAACTCTAGCTATTATGAATAGATCAGTGATGAATATAGTTGAGCTAGTGTTCTTGTGATAAAATAAAGTGTCTTTTTGGTATATTATACCTGGTTCTTGATGTAGATTGATTCCCAGCTTCCTGAGTACCCCCATACTGGTTTCAATAGTGACTGTACAAGTTAGCACTCTCTCCAACAATGGAGAAATGTTCCCCTTACTTTATAGCCTTGCCAGAATGAGCTGTCATTTGTTATAATCAGCTGAGACATTCTGACAGTGGTAAGATGAAATCCCAACATAAGTTTGTTTTGCATTTCCCTGACAACAAAGGATGACGCATATTTCTTTGTTTCTTTTATGTGTGTTCTTATTTTTCTTTGTCCATTTTAAACTTATTTACTTATTATAATATATATACATTACATCATGATTGTTGTCCCCTCACTCTTATCTTCCAGTTCCCACTCTCCCTCCTTCTTCTGCCCTATTCTACTCCCCTTGACCTCTGATGAGGTGAGTCTCCTCCCCACCATTGTCTGATCACAGTCTGTCATGATTTATCAGAATAACCTGCATGCCCTTCCTCTTTGCACCCAAATGGCTGCCCCGCCAAGGGTCAGTAATCAATTCACAGGCACCAGAATTTATGTCAGAGGCAATCTACTCTCTCCCCTCTCCCTACACACATAGAGAATGAGCTGTCTATCAGCAACATCTAAGTAGGGTGTCTGTGTATTCTGCATGCATTGCATCATTTTGTACATGCCCCATTGGGTCAAGATCTGCTGGCCTTGGTGGTATCCCTGTAGAGCTCCCGACCCCTCTTCATCCTTCCATCTCCCTAACTCTCCTATCCAAGTCATCACTCTGCCCAATGTCCAGTTGAAATCCCAGAATCTGTCCAGAAACCCCGTTGGGTGGAGTTTCTCAGAGGACATCTATGTTAGGTGAATATCCACTTATAAGTGAATATATGCCTTGAATGTCTTTCTGGGTCTAGGTTACCTCACTCAGGATGATTATTTCTAGTTCCATCCGTTTGCCTGAAAATTCATAATTTCCTTGCTTTTGATAGCTGAATAGTGTTCTACTGTGCAAATGTTCCACCATTTCTTCATCCATTCTTTTGTTGATGGACATCTAGGTTGTTTCCAGATTATAGAAATCATAAATAAAGCTGCTATGAACATATACTGAACAACATAGGTTGTTCAGTATATGGAAATCCGTCAATGTAATCCATCATGTAAACAAACTGAAAGAAAAAAATGATCATCTCTTTAGATGCTGAAAAAGTATTTGGCAATATACAATACCCATTTATTTAAGTCTTGGAGAGATCATGGATACGAGGCACATACCTAAACATAGTAAAAGCAATATACAGTAAGCTTATAGTCAACATCAAACTAAGAGAGAGAAACTTAATCAATTCCACTGAAATCAGGGACAAGACAAGGCTGTCTACTCTTTCTGTATCTCTTTAATATAGTACTTGAAGTTCCACCTAGAGCAATAAGACAACTAAAGGAGATCAAGGGGATTCAAATTAGAAAGGAAGAAGTCAAACTATTACTATTCATAAGTGATATAATAGTATGCATAAGTGACCCCCAAAATTCTACCAAGGAATTCCTACAACTGATATACACCTTCAGCAATGTGGCTCTATGTATTTCTTATCCATTTGCATTTTCCCTTTTGAAAATTCCTTTAGTTCTGTTCCCCAAAATTTTTAACTGGGTTCTTTTTTTTCTTGATACTCAGTTTTTGTTTTGATTTTTGGGTCTTTGTATATATTAGGTATTTAGCCATCTATCAGATGTGCAATTGGTCAAAGTCTTTTCCCATTTTGTAGGCCACTCCTTTGTCCAAATGATGGTTTTCTTGTCCATGCAGATTTTCAAGTTTCATGGGGTTCAATTTATTATTTGTTGCTATTATTTTCTGTGCCAAAGGAATTCTGTCCAAAAATTATTTTCCTGTGATAACGAGTTTGTGATTATTCCCAAATTTCTCATGGCTAACTGTATCTGGTTTTCTGTTGAGTTTTTGATCCATTTCTAGGTGAGTTTTACATAGAGTGATAAATATGAATCTATTTCATGCTTTTACATGAAGCCAATCAATATGCTCTCCATCACTTATTCAAGATACTGCCATTTTTCCAATATGCATCTCTGGCCTTTTTTTTTTATATATAAAAAATGTTCTTAGGTATGTGGATTTTTATCTGGGTTTCAATTTGATTTCTTTAATTGATATGTCTGTTTATTGTGCCAGTACTGTGCTGTTTTTATTACTATCACTTTGTAGTGCAATGTAAGGTAGGAGAGAGTGATGCTTCCAGTACTTCTTTTATTATTTGGAGTTGTTTTAAGTATTCTGCTTTTTTTGTGCTTCCATAAGAAGCTGGATACTGTCATTCAAGAGCTACAAAGAATTGTGTTGCAATTTTAATGGGGACTACATTGAACCTGTATATCACTTTTAGTATGATGTCCATTTATAACATATTAATCTTATAGATACATTAATATGGAAGATCTTTCTAGTTTTTGATATCTTCTTCAATTTCTTTCTTCAATATCCTACATTTTTTCATTATACAAGACCTTCATTTTTTTGTTAGTTACCCCAAGATATTTTATATTTTGAGGATATTATAAAAAGTGTTATTTCCTCACCAGTCTGTCATTTAAATATAGGACAGTTTCTGACTTTTATGAGATAGTTTTCTATACAACATTTTTTAATTTACATATATTGAACCATTCCTACATTTCTAGATTGAAACCTACTTGATTGTGTTGGATGATCTTTGTGATATGTTCCTGGATTAGTTTGCAAGTGTTCTACTAAGAATTTATGCATCTGTGTTCATAAGGAATATTGGTGTAGAATTCTCTCTTTCACTGTTTTTGTTGGGTCTTCCTGTGTGTTAAGTCTCAGGGTAACTGTGGTTTCATCAAATAAATTGGACAGGATTCTTTCCTTTTCTATTATGTCAAATAATTTGAGGAGTATTGGCCTTGATTTTTCCTGGAAAATCTGTTAGAATTCTGCACTAAAACCATCTGGCCCTGGGATTCTTTTGTTTGTTTGTTTGGGAAATTTTAATAACTGTTTCTATCACTAAATGTTATAGGTCTGTTTAAAATGCTTATGTGGAATTTATTTGACTTTTACATTTATGTACTGAGAAAATGATCCAATTCTTTTAGACTGTTTTAATTTTGATGAGTGCTGTTTTTTTTTTTTTTAACATTTATGCTGGTGATTCTCTATATTTCCTTGGTGACTATGTGTCTTTTAGTTAAGCTTGCTAAAGATTTGTCAGTCTTATAGAGTTCCCATAAGTGAAAGGAAAAAAAAAAAAAGAAATTATCTGCTTCATTGATTCGTTGCTTCCATTTTAATGATTTCAGCTCTGAGTTTGACTATTTCTTGCTGTCTACTCTGTTGGGGTGTTATTTCTTCTTTTTTCTGCATCTTTCAGTTATATTAAGTTTCTAACATGACATCTTTTCATTTTTTACATGTAGGCACTTAGTGTTATGAACTTGACTCTTAGAACTGCCTTCATCATGTCCAATAAGTCTCAATATGTTGTATTTTCATTTTCATTCAGTTCTAGGAAATCTTCAATTTGTTTCTTAATTCTGTATCGACTCATTTTTCATTCAGGTTTGATTTCAGTTTCCATGTGTTTGTAAGTTGTCTATTGTTTCTGTTGTGGTTTATATCCAGTTGTAATCTGTATTGGTCAGATAGGATTCCGGGTGGTGTTTAAATTTTTGTTCATCTGTTGCGACTTGATTTGTGTCTGAATATGTTCTATATTTTGTAAAATGTTCAATGCAGTGCTGAGAATATGGTATATTCTTTTGGATATGGTTGAAATGCTTTGTACATATACATTAAGTGCATTTTGTTTATAATATTAGTTAGATCTAGCATTTCTTTGTCTGAATGACCTAATAAAGTGTGGTATGTGAACTAAGCTTTAGTAGTGATATTTTCATGAACTTTGGTGTCCTCGTGTTTTAGGAATAAACGTTAAGAATTACAGTGTCAAATAGACACCAGAAGCAGTTGAAGAGAAGGAACTGGATGGGAGCCTACCATAGAGGTCTTCTGAAAGACTTCACTTAGCAGAAGATCAAAGAAGATACTCAGATTCACAGGCAAACTTTGGAATGGAGCTCAGAGAGTCTTATGGAAGAGTGGGGGGACAGAAAGACCTTGAAGGGACAGGAGCTCCACACAGAGAGCAATGAAGGCAACAAATATGGCTGATGGTATTGGTGGTGCTACAAAGACTGATGCATCAACCAAGAACCATGCATGGTGAGGACTTACACCCTCTGCTCAGAGGTAGTAGATAGGTAGCACAGTTTCCTTGTGTGTCCCATAATATGGGAGTATGGGCTACCTCTGACATGGTCTCTGTTGCCCTCTTGTTGATCACTTCCTCCTGGCAGGGCAGCCTTGCCAGGCCACAAAGAAACAGGATGCGGGCAGTCCAGATGTGACTTGATAGGCTGAAGTCAGATGACAGGGGAGGAGGATTCTCCCTTTCTGAGGAATAGGAAAGGGAGAGGCAGATAAAGAAGGAGGGTAGAACTCAGAGGAAATAAGAAGCGAGGCTACAATTGGGATGTAAAGTGAACAAATTAAAAAATAAAATTAAAATTAAGAAAAGAATTACATTGGCCTCTGATAGAGTTTTATTTTCATGGATATGTGTTGTCCTTTCTTATTTCTTTTGATGAGTTTTGGTTTGAAGTCTATTTTGTTATGTATTATAATGGCTACACCATCTTGCTTCTTAGGTCCATTTGCTTGTAATAACTTTTTCCAAACTTTTTACCCTGAGATGATATTCATCCTCAATGTTAAAGTTTGAGTCTTGGATGCAGCAGAAGGATGGATCCTGTTTTCACCTTCATATTGTCTTTTTATTGGGGAATTGAGATCATTGATGTGGAGAGAGGATTTTTCTTCTTTTGGTTTGCTGGTCTTAGTTTTTCCCTGTGTCCTCTTGGGTGTTGTTAACCTCTTCAGGTTGAAATTTTCCTTCCAGCTCCTTCCTTAAAGTTGGATTTGGAGATAGATACTACCTGAATTGGTTTTTATCTTGGAATATTTTTTTCCATCTATCTCTTGCAACTGAAAATTTTGTTGGGCATAGTTGTCTCAGTGGCATCTGTGGTCTTTAGAATTTGGAGAATATCTTTCCAGGCCCTTCAGGCTTTTAGAGACATCATTGAGAAGTCAGGTGTTATTCTAATAGGTACATCTTTTTATGTTACTTGGTCTTTCTCCATTACAGCTTTTAATATCTTTTCCTTGTTCTGTATATTTAGTGTTTTGATAACTATGTGACAAGGGGATTTCCTTTTCTAGCGCAGTCTATTTGTTGCTATATATACTTCTTGTACCATATAGTCATCCCATTTTTAGGCTAGAAATATTTTTTCTAGGATTTTGTTGAAAATATCTTGGATTTCTTCTCTTTGTAGTCCTATTATTCTCAAATGTGATTTTTTTCATAGTATTCTGGACTTTCTGAATGTTGTTCTTATCCACTTTTAGATTTGCAACTTTCTTTGACAAAAGTATCCATTTCTTCTATCTTTTCTTCAATGCTTGAGATTCCTTCTTCCATTTCTTTTATTTTGTTTGTGAGGCTTGCCTCTGTGTTTCCTGTTCAAATTCCTAATTTTTTTTCATTTCCAGATTTCCCTAAGTTTGTTTTCCGTATTGATTTTCTTTCTGTTTGCAAGTCTTGAACTGTTTTATTCATTTCCTTCTCTTGCTTGTTTTTCTTTCTATATATTTCTTTAAGGGATTTATTCATTTCCTCTTTGAGGACCTCTAACATTCATAAATTTTATTTTCAGTTCTTGTCTTATGTTTGTTCAACCATGTTGCATTTCTCAGCCTATTAGGCCTACTGTGTTGTGGTGGAGACATATCATCCTGGGAAAAACACCCTGCTTTTTTAAGCTAGCAACTAGATATCTGGGATCTTGGATGATTGCAACTCTAACTGCTGATATCTTGTTTTGTCTTTACTAGGTGGGAGTTTTGTAACTTGATTTCTGTTGCCATCTCTGTTATTGAAGTGGATGTGGTAGATGTGTGTTGCCTGGAATGAAATTCTTCTAGGGTCCTGCAAGTTGTAGTCACTGGGTTTCCAATAGAATGCATTCTAGATATTTAGAGGTGACACATAGGAATTGGGATAGGTTAGATGGAGGTTGCTGAGGAGTCCACAGAAAGGAATAATGTATGGTGTTCCACAAGAATCTGCTTAGCCCCTTGGGAATGGGGGCATAGAGTGAGGAAATGCCATAACAGGTAGCCTTGCCACAGATATATGCATGAGATTTGGTTATTGGATTTGGTGGAGAGGAAGAAGGGCTGATGATCTGCAGGTAGCATACCTATTTCTCTGGTCATATACAGAGAATGCCTGCTAGAGTTAGGGGTTGGTACAAAGATATTAGTTGAGGGAAGTGTGGTTGAGAGAAAAGATCTGTGTGATCTACTCAAGATGGAGGCAGGCAGGAAGAGGAGGCTACAGTAGATGGTCTGGTACATAGTTGGAAATGAGACTGTAGAATTAGATTTGGAGGAAGATGAAGATCTGTAGTTAGCATACTTATTTCTCTGGTTAGCATGGCATGCTAATTGCTCATATCTTAATGTGGATACAACTTAACTGAAGTTATAGACATTTTCAGCCCCTCTGGCTGCGAAGGGTAATTGGAAAATTCAAATATCAAAACTATCTTAGTTTACATTTACAGGTATGCAGTGTTCAATATGTGGGACAAGACTCTTATCAGCAAGAATATCTTGCCTTTATTGGCCTGCCATATTCTTAGTGAAATCTAAATTTAAAATGAAATGTGCCTTAAGAAGAATGAGAAAAATACAGAGTCAAATATTCAAATGACAGTCAATTATATTTTTCCCAAACAACAGAATACTTAGAGAAAATTTGGAAGTTCTGAAGATTGTCAGGAACGATGATTCTGTAGTACAACCTAAGGTTAATTATTGTGATACTTCCAACACTGAACTTCTTTGTTCATGACTGTTTTGTTTATTTGGTGCATTTTGTGCCTCTAAATGCATTTGTGATTGTCTGTTATAATTGAGTGAATAGTATCAATGGAATTTTGATAGGAGTGGTTAGATTATTTTTCTCATTTTATAAAATTGCTTTATTGAAATTATTTGTAATTTACTTGTAATCACAAATAAAAACATCACACAGTCATCTTAGAGAATCCGTTCAAAAGCAACCTGTTCTGAATTCTATACAGTGACAATGGCCATCCTGGAACAATAGAGGCTAACTTAGTTGTTTGTTTTTTAGGTCTATATGGATATATATATTTCTAAATACGTAAATAAAAACTGCTCTGACTCTGTGTTTGTATGTATTTGTTTTCAGGGATGGCTAGTTAGTATTGGATATCAAATTGATGTGTACTATTTCTCCCACTCTCAGCATTCCCCATTTGCCTATAGTTCTTTGTGTAGAGTTGAGGCATAGTGGGCTTTATTTATTCACATTAGCATGTGCATTCTTATCTTTATTCAATTCATGTTGATGTAGTTACATTGGTGAAGCTTAATGCCTGGATTAGACTGGTTTGTGGGTATGCATGGGAAAGATTTTCCTAGTTCAGTTTATTTAAGTTGGTTAGATTGGCACCAAAAGCCTATTAATGGAAATCAATTTCTTTATGATCAAGAGATTATTTCTTTATGATGAGGAGATTATTTCTTTATAATCTCTAGCTTTAGTGGACACATACCATACAGTGATCTCTCTAAGAGACAATCCCTTATGAAGGCAGGGCCAATCTTCAAAACACAGGCTCACTTTATACTATGATAAAGAGATAAAAGGAATAATCATTCTTTTAATGAGTAATAATTGACTTCTGTGCAGTTATGTTGGTTCTGATATGCCATTTTTTCTGATCCAAGCATGGTGTGTACTGAGACTGGATACAGGTATTGTCCTCTGTATTAGAATGAACTCAAGTCCATCAAAAACAAATTTGTTGAAAATAGTTAATCTTCCTTTAACTTTCTGAGATATCACTTTATTTTTGTCTTCTTTTTTTAAATTTTATTTTATTAATTTATTCATATTACATCTCAGTGGTTATCCCCTCCCTTGTATCCTCCCATTCCTCCCTCCCTTCCATTTTCCTTTTACTCCCCTCCCCTATGACTGTGACTGAGGGGGACTTCCTCCCCCTGTATATGCTCATAGAGTATCAAGTCTCTTCTGGGTAGCCTGCTATCCTTCCTCTGAGTGCCACCAGGTCTCCCCATCCAGGCTACGTGGTCAAATATGGGGCACCAGAGTTCATGTGAAAGTCAGACCCCACTCTCCACTCAACTGTGGAGAATGTCCTGTCCATTGGCTAGATCTGGGTAGGGGTTCGAAGTTTATTGCACATATTGTCCTTGGCTGGTGCCATACTATGAGCAGGACCCCTGGGCCCAAATCTGCCTATCACAATGTTCTTCTTGTAGGTTTCTAGGACCCTCTGGATCCTTGAACTTTGCCATTCTCCCATGCTTCTCTCATCTAGAGCCCCAATAGGATGTCCTCCCCTCTGTCCCAGTTTCCTGGTTAGTGAAGACTTTCATGGGATATGCTCCTTGGGCTAGTATGCAGGTATAAGTGAGTATATACCATTTGACTCTTTGTACTTCTCAGTTAACTCACTCATTATGATCATTTCTAGTTCAATCCATTTGTCCACAAATTTTGGGAATTCCTTGTTTTTTAATAGCTGAGTAGTATTCCACAGTGTAAATGTACCACAGTTTCTTTATCCATTCATCTACTGAGGGACACTTAGGCTGTTTCCATGTTCTGGCTATTATGTATAAGGCTGCTATGAACATGGTTTCAGATGTTGTTTGCAGCCTAGTATGTGTTTTTGTGCTTTGGTTTTCCTTATTATTATTTCTCAAATGGTCCCCTTCTAGCATGTGGTTGTGTGTCCACCATGTGTCTGCCATCCGTGCCAGCATGACACAATGTCATGGCTCTTTTTTTATTCTCTATTTCATTATCTTCCTCCAGTCAACTGCAAAGATTTATTATTTACCTTCCCTGAGATTTTTTCTTTTAATGTCATTGTATTTTGAATGGAATCCATCCTTCTTAAATTGTTTTATTAAAGAGACTAAAATCCCAAGAAAGGACTTTGATTTCCCCAATAACATGTGGTTACTCCTCCAAATTTCCAGAAACATGTTGATGGCCACATAGGAGTATTACAGAAACTCCTCTGAAGACACAACAATTTACTGTACTCCAAGACTTCAGGAAAGTTCCTTTATCTTTTATCTTGCCTTAGGGCTATAGGCTGTTTAACTGGAACTTTGCTTTTCTGGGAGAAGGAAAAAGATCCTCTTCATTTTCCTTCTTCCCAAGTTTATTTTCCTGGGAAATAGTGGAAAGACATGGAATACAGACAAAATTTCGGTTACTTAGGTTGCTTTTCCATATGACTGTGTCCAGTGACCACATGATGGACAATGAAGAGTACCACAATTAACTCTCTTTTTTTTTCTTCCTGTGCACAGAGATGTTGTTGTTATTATTTAATAATATTTTAATTTGTTTACCTTGATTCCTCTACCTCACTTCCACCCCCACAAATCTGGCTAGGAGAGAAAGAATGTTAATAGAGAAAGGGAACATAGACCTCTTTAGACTTAGTTCCAGCTGGTTAAGGTCATCAGGGTATCTAGCAGTCTAGCAACAGCAAATGGCAAATGCAGCAGGACAAACAAGCAGCCTTCTTCCTCCTCAGTCCATCTCTTCAAAGCCATTTCTTCTCTCTGGGCTCTGATACTTATACTCTCCTAGAGTTCTCAGAATTCCACTAACTCCAGCTGGCATAGCCCATGCCCCACACAAGGCAATTATTAGCTGTTGACAAACTAAAGGTAACTCCATATCTCAAACTTGGGATTAAAACGAAAGCATATTTACATAACTGAGTTTCTAAGGAAACCGAAACTTCCACTACATAAGGTTCTCTCTTTACCTCACTATCAAGGTTCCCTCAGAGAGATTACTGGATTTTATATCATGTATAGGGGAATAAGATAGAAGACAGGCTTTTTAAACAGTTAGGCCCACACATCAATGACCATAACAATGGGCACCAGCATGACCTTAGACCATTATGGTCTCTAGGCAGTGGCTTCTATAACTGCCTAGTTATAGAAGTAAGTATTCTAAGGATTTAAATAAAAGAAGTTCAACAAATTTATTTTAAGGGACTTGAATTCTTAACAAAACAGAGGGCCACGTGTGTATTCAGTGTCAGTACACACCATGTTTTGGTCAGACAAAATGGCATCAATGTTATTTCCTCCATCCTGGTTTCTTTACATTGTTTTTGGAAAACAGTGCCAATCTCTGAGTAAAGATGGTCCCAGTTCACCATTCTTCTTACTTCATTCATAGGTTCTCTTCCCAGTCCAGTTACAGCATGTACATAGGAACTGAGGAAGAATCAAAATGAGATCTAGCTGAGAATATTTTCACAAACCAATCTACAATTAGTGGTAAAGCATATGGACTCCCCTTTCTTGGCTTAAATCCATCAAATGCCTTCTATCTAGTTTCTTGGCTTAGGTATTTAGAGCCTATATCCTTCAGGATTATTTCTTCTGTCACATTTATACTATCTCTTGCATTCTCCATGCTAACTTAACTAGGGTGCTTTTCTAAAGGACAAAGGATAACTGCACATTTAATCTTTGAGGTACACAGATACACAGGTATGCATTCTAAGTTTAGGAATAGACTCATTATATTATGGGGCTCAACTCATTGCAAACAGACATTAATCGTGTGGTTTTATAGGCATCTTGACTAGTAATGTCACATAGATGGTTGCAAGCATCTTGTACAGTGGCATAATTAATAAGGTAGCAAGCATAGGCCATGGTAGAAATCCATAAAACTACTTTCGTGGTAGGCCTGAGACTTCAGGTGATCAGTGCAACCTTAGAATTTTCTGAGCTACAGGTATCGAGCTACACACCCCAATCATTTGTTCTAAATTATTTTTTCCTCTTGGCTTTTCACCTTACTGGATACTTAATGGAGTAATCAAAATGGAAGACCTAGTCAAGACTCCAGCATGAATTCTATTCCCATATGATAAGGTCAATGCATTGCCTATATCAGTCTAAAGAAGACAGAGGACTAGTATTCCATGGTTGGTTCATTAGATTTTGATATATTGCTTCCCACAATTTATATACTGGTTTCTAATAGGAGACTTACAGTTTCCCAAGCCATGTGCCTCAAACATTACTTAGCTATTAAATGAAGCTGAAACTTTGAGATTACTAGACCTGGGAAGGTCCTGTGAAGTTATAACAACACAGGGCTGAGTATTGACACATAATCCTAACTAAACCCCAATGATATACTGTCAGGTTCTAGGCAATCTGCTTCCAGCAGGCAGATGCAACAGCCAAGGGGAACATAATCTACCTATTCAGAGAGGAGACTGAAGATGTGAACTCTGTGGGCTCTTAATGCTTGCTGTTTCTGCCTGGTTTCTATAGACTTGTTTTTCTCTAGATGAGATAAAACATTCACTTCCAAGACTCCTTTGTTCCTACTTGTTGTTTACTTTTGTTAATTCCCCCATCACACCCTGGATAACTGTTGATTTTGGTTTTTAGTTTCCAGTAAATGTGACATACACAGGCTAAGGAAAAAGAACATTCTGGTACACTCTTTTCAAAGTTATTTTAGATATTGTTTTCTGTTTTCCATATTCCCTAGGTTATGGAAACTTAGATCCAAGTTACATACAGAAAATTACAAACAGGCTTTCTTAATCCAGATAACCCTTTTTAAATGGAAAATTCAACCTGAGTGCTTATTGTACTTAAATCATGTCTAAATTGAGAAATGTAATATATATTGACAGATTGTAAATTTATGAGAAAAGGTCAAAGTGAATATTCAAAGAAAATATTGGAAGTTCAATGCACAAGGGAGGTGAGACCCTGCCTGACTCATAAAATCATAAGATATTGGCTGACATAGGTGACTCATGAGGGTCTGTATTTATTTTTCATGGTTTTGAGATGGTGGGTACTATACAAGCAGGCTAAGATTAACTGAGTAAAGTGCAAACAGAAATTATCAAAGTCACAGCTGTCAGTCATTTCAAGTCACATTGGTAAAAATAAATAGTGTGGTTGGCTCCATTTCTTCATAGTCTGAAAAGAGGGAGTACAAGGTAGAGAGGATCCAGGTTTTTGTTATAAGGGTGACCAAACCACTCGGCCTCTTTTCCTTATGGTTAATCATGAACAGACAAAGAAGATACAATTAAAAATCCCCAAAGGATTCTCTGAAGAGGATGACAAAAAGATTTGGAAGACATCCCAATCTGTGTTCCTTCTGTCTCACAGAGCTTTAACTACACTATTAGTTTGACCTAACCCTTTAATAAGAACAAGGAAAAGGAAAAGTTATCACTGTCCTGTTGAGACTAGACTCCAAAAGGCAGACAGACCTCAGAGATCTTGTGCACCTTGGGGTTGGGTGGGAATACTTTTAAAGGAAAAGTACATTACCTCATTAAAGAGCTAATTGTTCTTCCTCTCTCTTCAGCATGGCTAAAATTGAGCCTGCTTACCTAGGATTGGTCCCACATTCCTAAGGGATAGTCTGTTACCCAGGCCATTTATTTGCCCAACTGGAAAGCTAGGTCTCCACTTAGGCTAGAAATTTCATTCATATTTCTATCATTACTGGCCTCTAGCCAGGACAAGAACAAGGACACTTTTCACTTGTGGTCATAGACATTGCCCATTAAGTTTAAGGCGTTTAGGGTAGAATTCATGGAAATATGCTGTTAGAATTAATGGGATGGATTTTAGGAACAGCATTTGGAATATGGAAATTCTTAGAAGCTTTAAGATTCTATAGGTTTTATTTATCTGATGAATCATGCTACATGCACCACAACCTCTTTATCATAGTCTGAGTATTCAATATTCTTTTCAAAAAATATTTCAGGCCATCATAGGCAAACTCAACAAACTGCTTAATGCCAGACTTACCTCAACGTTGACTTTCATTCAGCAATATATAAAGCAAAGGAGACTGAAGAGAGGGCTCAACAGTTAATAGCACTTTCTGGTTTTACAGTAGAGCTATATTTGTTCCCAACACACAGATGATGGCTCAGGACCATCTATAACAAGAGTTCTGTGGAATTTGATACTTTCTTCTAAATTCTGTAGCCGTTGCATGCAGTGCTACACATACACACATGCTGACAAAATATACATACACATAAAATGAGCCTAATATTTTTAACGAAAATGAATCAATTAATTTTATCTTATATCCAAGTTTAAGCCCCATTGCCACATCTGTATTTCCACTGTCTAATGTAAACCCACATTCTTGGCCTTACATATGAAGGTTTCCAGGACACTTTTGTGAATATGTATATTTCCATTTTAGCTTAGTCCATGACTTTCCCACCCAGTCAAGTGCCCCACAGCCTGATAAGGTAGGCATCACTAAACACAACTACACATTTCCTTCTGATTTCTAAGATATCAGATTTTTTTATCAATTATATTCAGAAAACCAGAGCAATACAAGTTTCTTTACTAAGTTTGATGTAGGTTCAAATCTTAGAATATGCCTAAGTTTTCTTTTTTTCTCATATAGTAGCTCTGTTATCCATCTTACGGAAGCCATGTGTGTTTTTGGGGGGGTTGGTTTTATTTTATTGATTTATTCAGATTACATCTCAATTGTTATCCCGTCCCTTGTACCCTCCCATTCCTCCCTGCCTCCCACTTTTACTCTATTCCCCTCCCCTATGTCTGCAACTGAAGAGACCTCCTCCCCCATTATATGGTCACAGTATATCAAGTCTCATCTTGGTAGTCTACTTATCCTTCCTCTGAATGCCAGCAGCCTTCCCCACCAAGTCAAAGTGGTCAAATATGGGGCACCAGAGTTCATGTCAGAATCAGTCTCTACTCTCTACTCAACTGTGGAGAATGTCCTGTTCATTGGCTCAATCTGAGTAGGAGTTTTATGTTTACTGTGTGCATTGTCCTTGGTTGGTACAGTAGTTTGAGCAGACCCCCCTGGGTCCAGATCCGCCCATCATGATGCTCTTCTTATAGGTTTCTAGGACCCTCTGGATCCTTCTATTTCCCCCATTATCTCATACTTCTCTCACCTAGGGTCTCAATAGGATGTCCTCACATCTATCTCAATCTCCTGGTAAGTGAAGACTATCATGGGACATTCCTCTTGGCCTAGTGTCCAATTATAAATGAGTATATACCATGTGAGTCTTTCTGCTTCTGGGTTAACTCACTCATTATGATCATTTCTAGCTCAATCCATTTGTGCACAAATTTTGGGAATTCCTTGTTTTTAATAGCTGAGTAGTATTCCATAGTGTAAATGTACCACAGTTTCTTTATCCATTCTTCTACTGAGGGACATTTAGGCTGTTTCCAGGTTCTGGCTATTATGAATAAGGCTGCTATGAGCGTGGTTGAGCATATGTCCTTGTTGTGTGGTGGAATATCTGCTGGGTATATTCCAAGGAGTGGAATAGCTGGATCTTGAGGAAGCCCTATTCCCAGTATTCTGAGATAGCACCAGACAGATTTCCAAAGTAGTTGTACAAGTTTTTATTCCCACCAGCAATGAAGAAGTGTTCCCCTTTCTTCACATCCTCGCCAGCATGTGCTCTCACTTCAGTTTTTGATCTTAGCCATTCTGATGGGTGTAAGATGGAATCTCAAAATCATTTTGATTTGCATTTCTCTGATGACTAAAGACGTTGAGCTTTTCTTGAAGTGTTTATCATCCATTCGATATTCCTCTGCTGAGAATTCTCTGTTTATTTCTGAGCCCCATTTCATAATTGGGTTATTGGGTTTGATTGTGTCTAATTTCTTGAGTTCGTTATACATTTTGGATATTATACCTTTGTCAGATGTAGGATTTCTTTAAAATATTCTTTATTTCCATTATCTCCCCTAGTCATCCAAAAAGCACTCAGGTCAAAATTAGCAGAATTATGTACAATGATACTCAAAGTTATATGAATACTAGTTAATGGTCCTAATTCAGTGGAATAAATGTAAATTTTAAGTACTCCAGACAAATTTTTAAGGTATCCATTTGAATCATTTTGCTGTCAAAATCATTATTCTTTATACTTCCAAATTATATTAGTATAATATTTTTTTGAGAAGACACACATTATCCTATTTTAGGTTGAAAATTGAGCAACAAATATTCAGTGCAGATACAAGAAACAGAAAGGAAAACTATCAGAAAGTAATTTGTTACTACATATGCATGTCTGGAGTTCAATGGTTCTTAGAAATGAAACAGGTATTATATAGCTAAATTTATAGTCAACATTAGTAGCAGTAACAATGATTGGAGTTTCTGTTCATAGAATAAGGCAAGACACATGTGATGATATAAAAATATGTAATTTATGGCCCAGAACTGGTAAGTGCTATGAAATAAAATGATGTAATGTACATGGATCAATTTTTACATTCTCTGAAATTAATAATTAAATGAATAATAGTCACCATTAAACTCTCACAACCAATAATCTACATTGTATAAACTAGATAATAGAAGTCAGTCAATAAAATATCTTGCTTTAAGAGCACACAGATAGCAAGTCTTGAGATCTAAATGCATGCTGTGTAGATGTTGTGATAAATAATCTTTGCTGCCAACTGGACTGGATTTCAAATCAACTAAAATTCATCCCCACTGGGCACTATTGTGAAAGACTTTCTTGATCAGACTATTTAAAACATGAAGACTTACCCTAACTGTAAGCAGCACCTTTTAGTGACAGCCCAGAAAAGGGGATCACTGATGAAAAGCTTTTGCTTTTAGTCTGCTTGCCTTCACTCTTACTGGAAATTTCATCTGTTGCAGTGGCATTCTTTACCAAATAAGAGAATGAGTTTCTATGGTCTTCCAATATAGATCAAATGAACATCAGCAGCTCTCCAGGAATCTTCCATGCCTTCAGTGCCAGACTGGAACTTCTAAGATCTTGAAACTCATAGACAGAGGAAATACTAAATGCTCAGCCCAAACAATATGACACATATACTGAAGAAATTTTCTTTTGCATTCCATTATTGGTAGAATTCTAAATCATAAAATAAGGTATAAAAAGTTGTTAAAAATATCATTCACTTCACAGGTTGTTTTGTTTTAGATTGTTTTCTAAAAGAACTTCCATTTGTGAATTACATATTAAAAGGAATTGTTTGTCAGCTTTCAGTAAACTAAAAGATTGTCTAGAATTAGGATTTGCCAGCCCCCTATATCTCTGATAAAACCCCCATCAATATAGTATTTACATTATTTATCCCATTCCTCCTGACTACTCCAACTCCACAAAACTCCATATCAAATTCATGGCCTCTTTCCCCGCTGGTTACCTTTTATTAACTTGTCACAAACTAGAGTCACTTAGAAAGAGGGAACCTCAATTGAGAATAATTGAGCAAATATCCCTCTTGTATGGTGGAGCACCTTTCAGGTATATGATCAGGAGTGGTATAGCTGGGTCTTGAAATAGACTATTCCCAATTTTCTGAGAAAGTGCCATATTGATTTCTAAAGTGGTTGTACAAGTTTTCACTTTCAAGAGCAATGGAAGAGTGTTTCCCTTTCTCCACATCCTCGTCAGCATGTGTTGTCACTGAGGTTTTGACCTTTGCCATTTTGACAGATATATGATGGAACCTTAGAGTTGTTTTGATCTTTATATCCCTGATAACTAAGGACACTAAACATTTCTTTAAATGTTTCTTGGTCACTTGATATTCCTCTGTTGAGAATTCTCAGTTTAGTTCTCTGCTCCATTTTTTAATTGAATTATTGAGTTTGTTAGTGTTTAATTTTCCATTCTTTATATATTTTGGATATTAGCCCAATCTGTAGACTGCCCTTTCATTCTACTGAGAAAGTGCTTTGCCTTAGAGAAGCTTGTCAATTTCAAGAAGAGTCATTTATTAATTATTAATATTAGGGCCTGAGCTATTGTTCTGTTCAGAAAGTTATTTCCTGTGACAATGAGTTTAAGGATATCTCCCACATTTTTTTCTAATAGATATGGTATATTTGGTTTTACGTTGCTGTCTGTGATCCACTGGTACTTGAGTATTGTGGAGGGCAACAAATATGGATCTATTTGCATTCTTGTACATGGAGACATCCAGTTATACCAGCACCATTAGTTGAAGATGCTTTCTTTTTTCCATTGTATAGTTTTTGACTCCTTCGTCAAAAATCAAATGTCTGTAGATGAGTAGGTTTATTTCTGGGTCTTCAATTTTATTTCATTGGTCAACTAGTATGTTTCTATTCCAGTACCATGCAGTTTTTTATTGATATTCCTCTGTAGTGTAGCTTGAGTCAGGGATGGAGATGCCTCCAGAAAGTCTTTTTATTATATAGGATTGTCTTAGGATTCTGGGTTGTTTGTTTTCCTATGTGAAGTTTAGAAGTGTTCTTCAAAGGTCTTGAAAGAAGTGTAAAGATCTTTAAAGAACTATGTTGGTATTTTGATGGGGACTGCATTTAGGCAAGATGCCCATTTTTACTATGTTAATCTTACCAATCCATGGGTATGGGACATCTTTTCATCTTCTGATATCTTCTTCAGTTTCTTTCTTCAAAGACTTGAAGTTCTTGTCATACAGGTTTTTTATTTGCTTGGTGAGATTAACACCAAGATACTTTATATTGTTTGTGGCTATCATGAAGTGTGTATTTTCCCTAATTTCTTTCAAAACACATTTGTAATTTATATAAAGGAGGCCTACCTACTTTTCAAATTAATTTTGTATACAGCCACCTTGCTGAAGATGTTTATCAGCTGTAGGAGTCCTTTGAGAGAAACTTAAAGCAATTTAATTTTGTGTTGGCTATCGTTTTGCTGTATAGTCTTTATTATGTTTAGGTATGTTCTTTGTACCCTGATATCTTCAAGACTTTTATTATGAATGGGTGTTAGATTCAGACAAATGCTTTTTGACTTCTATGGAGATGATCATGTTTTTTTTCTTTGATTTTGTTTATAATGTATATTACATTGGTGGATTTCCATATATTGAACCATCCCTGCATCACTGAGATGAAGCTGACTTGGTCAAGGTGGATAAGCTGACTTGGTCAAGGTGGATAATGTATTTGATGTGTTCTTGTATTCAGTTTGCAAGTACTTTATTGAGTATTTTTGCATCAATATTCATGAGTGAAATTTGTCTGAAATTCTCTTTCTTTGTTGCGTCTTTGTGTGGTTTAGGTATCAGGGTCACTGTGGCTTCACAGAATGAGTTTGATAATGTTCCTTCTATTTCCATTTTGTGGCACAGTTTGAGGAGGATTGTTATTAGCTCTTTGAATGTCTGGTATAATTCTGAGCTAAAACCATCTGTCCCTGAGTTTGTTTTGTTTTGTTTTTTGTGATCGGGAGATTTTGATGACTGCTTCTATTTTCTTAGGGGTTATATGATAGATTAAACTGTTTACATGGTCTTGATTTAACTTTGGTAAGTGAAAACTATCAAGAGAGCCATTCATTTTCTTAAGATTTTCTAATTTTAGGGAATATAGACTTTTGAAGCAAGACCTAATGATTCTTTTGTTTTTATCAGTTTCTGTAATGTCCCCCTATTCATTTATGATTTTGTTAATTTGGGTACTGTCTATCTGCCTTTTAGTTACTTTGGCTATGGTTTTTCCTATGTTGTTTATTTTCTCAAAGAACCAGGTCTTGATTTTATTGGTTCTGTGTATTGTTCTCTTTATTTAGAGTATATTGCTTTCAGCACTGAGTTTGATTATTTTCTGGCATCTACTCCTCTTTGGTGTGTTTGCTTCTTTCCCCCCCCCCTAAGGTTTTCAGGTGGCTGCTAAGTTGTTAGTATGAGATCTCTCCAATTTCTTTATTAAGGCACTTAGTGCTGTGAAGGTACCTAGCACTGGCTTATGGTATCCCATGAGTTTGTGTATGTTTTGCCTTAATTTTCCTAGAATTTTAGGAAGTCTTTAATTTATTTCTTTATTTCTTTTGTTGCCCAGAGGTCATTGAGTAGGGTGTTCTTCAGTTTCCATGTGTTTGTAGCATTTTTGTTATTTTTATTGCTGTTGACTTCCAGTTTTAATACATGGTGTTCAGATAAGATGCAAGGGATTATTTCAATCTTCTTGTATCTGCTGAGGTTTGTTTTGTGACAGTCTATATGGTTAATTTTGGACAAATTCCAAGCAGTGATGAAAAGAAAGTAGATTATTTTGTGTTTGGCTGAAAAGTTCTGTAGACATCTATTAGGTCCGTTTGATTCATGACATGTGTTAGTTTCATTATTTCTCTATTTTCTGCCTCAATGATTTGTCCATTGGTGACAATTGGGTGTTCAAGTCTCCCACTATTAATATGTAGGATTCAATGTATGATTTAATCTTTAACAAATTTCTTTTACAAATGTGAGTAGTCTTGTATTTGGGGTATAGATGGTCAGGATTGAGATGTCTTCTTGATACATTTTTCCATTCATTAGAATGAAGTGTTCTTCCTATCTCTTTTGATTAATTTTCATGAAAAGTCTATTTTATTAGGTATTAGGATGGCTACTCTAGCCTACTTCTTGGGTCTGTTTGCTTGGAAAACATTTTTCCAGCCCTTTACTCTGAGGTAATGTTTAACTTTGTTGCTGACATGTGTTTCTTGTATGCATCAGTATGTTGGGTCTTGTTTAAGGATCCATTCTGTAAGCCTGTGTCTTTTTATTAGAGTTGAGTTCATTGATGTTGACAAGAGCATTGTTGAGTTCATAGAAGTTGCTTTATTGTGAAGTTATTTATATCCTGTGTTTTTTGGGTGTTGTTGACCTCATTGGGTTGGAGTTTTACTTCTAGAATATTCAGTAAGGCTGGGTTGGTGCACAGGTATTGTTTAAATTTGGTTTTGTTGTGGAATATCTTGCTTTCTCCCTCTATGGTGATTGAAAGATTTGCTAGGTATAGTAGTTTGCTCTGACATCTGTGGTCTCTTAGAGTCTGTATGACATCTGCCCAAGCTCTTCTGACTTTCATAGTCTCTGTTGATAAATAAGGTGTGATTCTGATAGGTCTGCCTTTATAAGCTACTTGGCTTTTTCCCATGCCACTTTTAATATTTTTTCTTTATTCTGTACATTTAGGATTTTGCTTATTATATGGCAGGGGGACTTCCTTTTCTGGTCTAATCTACTTGGTGTTCTGTAAGCCTATTGCATGTTTAAAGGTATCTCTTTCTTTATGTTGGGGAAATTTTCTTCTATGATTTTCTTGAAATTTTTCTCTGGTCTTTGGAGCTAATAATCGTCTCTTTCTTCTATTCCTATTGCTCTTAGGTTTCATCTTTTCATGGTGTCCTTGATTTCTTACATGTTTTGTGTTAAAATTTTTTAAGTTAATATTTTCTTGGACATATGCAATGATTTCTTAAATTATAACATCTGTGTCTGCAATTCTATCTTCCATATCTTGCAGTTTGTTGGTGACGCATACCTTGACTGGTTCCTCTTCTCTAGGTTTTCCATTTTCAGGATTTTCTCAATTTGTGTTTTCTTTACTATTTTCATTTTCAGGCTTTGAACCATTTAATTAATTTCTCTCACTTTTTTACTGTATTTTCCTATATTTCTTTGGAGGCTTCTATTTTTTGTTGTATTTTCTGTATTCCTTTGAAGGATATATGTTTCTTTTTTAAAAGCCTCTATTTGTTTGATTGTATTTTCCTGTATTTCTTTGAGAGATTTATTCATTTCCTCTCTAAATGCCTCTAACATCTTCATAAGCATATTTTTAAGGTCATTTTCCTGAGTTTCAGTTGCATTAGGATATCGAGTGTTTTCTGGGGCTTCTGGTAGAGCCTTGTTGCCCTGATTTTTGTTGATTGCATTCTTACACTGGTGTTTAGCCATCTGGTTGTCCTTGCTTAGTTACTTCCAGAACCTGTTGGGTTTCTAGGGTGAGATGGAAGAGCTCTAGGTCATGGGCTGGGGCTGAATCTCTTCCTGCAGCCTGCAGTTCTTCTCTGCAGGTTGTATTTCAGTTGGACCTTTAGGCAGGGAATTGGAGGGGTCCTGGAGGTCTCTTCAAGTCATCCAGAACTGTGAACCATAGGTTAGGTCTGTGCATCTCTAGAGTCGTTCCCATATTGCATGGGTAGTCAGGAAGTTCAAGGTGGCAACATGTGTGTTTGTCAGCCAGGATACTTTCCTCTCTCCAGGAAACATGAAGGGATGCTGGAGCTTTGGAATCAGCAGCACTTTAAAGCAGCACAGTGGCTTTCTTGCCCATCAATTACTTAAACTAAGCTGGATGCCACCATCTTGGAACAGGGACCCTGCATGCTCATATTATCCAGCTGGTCTCTGTAGGGGACCAGTAGAACCATGGAAGAGAGGGTGGGATCTTGTTGCTGGTGGGGAGGTGGAAGGAATCTGAGTTTTGGATGCTGGACCCTAGGGAGCAATATCTTAGTAGGTCAAAGACACTGTGAACCAGGTACAGAACTGTGCATGACTCTTGGACCCTGAAAACAAGCATGGGGGAAAAAGAATTGCAAGTCTCCAGCCCTGGGGATGCCTCCACCTATCAGGGAAACACAGACAACTGGGGTTCTGGAGTCAGCAGTCAGGTCACTCACTCAGTCTGCAGTCTCTGATCTTCTGCTATTCAGATACTGTAAATACTGGCCACAACCATCTTAGCACTCCTATTGACTTATAAAATTTTATTCACACACATTACTAAGTAAACTGATGTTGTCATTGTGCATGTCTTATTCAGGTAACTATATTGTTGAGATTTCATTGATCATGTAGGATGGATCATGTGGAAAACAGAAAATCATGGCTGGCACTTCAGATAAAGACATTGAATCACTCAGTTGAAAATAATGGTAAGTTACTAAAAATATAAACAGAAGATGAGAGAGCTATGGGATACCATAAAAATATACAACCTATGGACATAGAATATGGAGATGAATACAATAGTAAAAATGGACAGAATATTTTTAATGAAACCATAAAAGAAAATTTCCCAAACTTAAAAAGATGCCTATCTAAGTTTTAAAAAAAAGAGACATCACAACATCAGATAGACAGAACTAAAAATAAACTATCCAGCATATATTATAAATAAAACATTAATCTAAGTACAGTGACACACATATTGAATCTCAGTGTTTTGGAAACACAGTCAGGTAGATCTCTGTGAGCTTGAGGTGAGGTCAGATCTCTGTGAGTTATAAGTTAACCTGGTCTACTTAGTGAGTTCCAGGCCACAGTAAGGCTACACAATAGGACCCTGTCTCAAAAACATGAACAAGACAAAAAAATGTACAAAAATGACATCATTGAAAACATAACCCAAGGTGTCTGTGATCATTTTGGGTTACCTATGATACAATGTGAAAGTGCTTAAATTATCATTTTTCTAATAGGATGAATTCATAGTTTTATGAGTCTGCATTCTCAGTACTGGCTGTTCTACTACTTTTGTTTTAAATATAAACATTAAAATGTAATATTGTTCTATTCAAAAAGAAAACATAGCCTAAAGAAAGTGAATTGAAAACTGCAAGACAGAAAGGGCAAGTCATCTCTAAAGGCAGTCCCATCAGAATAATGTCAGATTTTCCTGTAGACTTTGTTTCTTACAATGTATTACAATATTAAACTTTCCCTTACATCAACACATGCCTGATCCTCCATATCTCCATTCCCACTCAATTTCCTACTCTTTCTTTCACTTTCTTTCCCTCTGCCAAGAAAAACAAAACAAAACACCAAAAGATCAAATAAGACTAAAAAAGCTAAAAGACCCAACAAGACAAAAAGTACTAAAACAACACAACACAAGATATCCACAAAACAACAGAGTGTCCATTTTGTGTTGATCAAATACTCCTGGAGATGGGGCCTTCTCTGTGGTGTGGTTGTTACACATAATGACACTTCACTAGAGAAAACTGATTTTCCCTTTCACAGTGAGTATCAATTGCAAATAGCTTTTTGGTGCAGAGTGGGATTTTATGTCAACGTAACCTCGGTACTGGGATATTGCCTGCTTTCAATTTGTACTTACAGGTTTTGTTTGTGTTGTAACAGTCTCTGTAAATTTATATGTATATCAGCCCTAGAAATAATCTACCTCCTATAGCTCATACAATCTTTCTACCCCTTCTTCTGCATACATTCCTGATTCTTGAAGGGAGGGCTTTGGCCTGTAAAAGATTTCTGAAAATTCATCATTGTCAACCCATACTATATTACCAGGAAATTTATTAATTAAAATTAAATGAGAAAGAAAATCAATCTATGATAAAATTAAAATAAAAGAATTTATGGCCTTTAAGCCAGATCTTTTAAACATGCTAGAAGGAATACTTACATCTGAAGAGAAAGATTAACCCACCTAAGAGTTAACAGGACAGAAATGATCCCATCACAGTAAAACAAAAGAGGGCTGATAAAACACCACAAATGAGAAAAGGACAAGGATAATTATACACTTTATTCAATAATAACTCCCAATACTAATGCTCTCAGTTTACCAGTAAAGAGACACAGAACAATAGATTATATTAGAATGTATGATCTGTCTTTCACTGTCTCAAGGATACCCAATCTTATCACCAAAGATAGACATTCTTAAGGTCTGTTGGACATAGACTCAAAAATTCTCAGGAAAATACTTGTAAATTTATTTTTTTAATTTTAAAAAACAAAAAGTTTGTGGTAGTTTTAAAGAAAATGGCCCTCATAGGCTTGTATGGAGTAGCACTATTATGAAGTATGTCTTTGTTGGAGCAGATGTGGTGTTTTGGGGGAGGAAGTATATCACTGGAAGCAGTCTTTGAGGTCTCCTATATAAGAGTTACTGTGGTCATGGTGTCCTTCACAGCAATAGAAATCCTAACAAACACAAAAATAATATAATATCTAGTCATCATTATACCAGAGATTCTGGAATATTCAATAAATGCAAGTAAATATGTGTAATATATACACAACATAAGGACAGAAAACATACCGCTGCCTCACTAGATACATAAAAGGCCTTTAACAAATTCAGCATCTTTTTATTATATAATTACTGTAAAACTTACATACATAGAAGACATAGTTCAACATGATAAAGGCAAGGCCACAACCAGTATTGTGCTAAATGGAAGACAAACTTGAAGCATGCCTACTAATGTCAGGAACAAAACAAGAATTTCTACTCTCTCAAATCTAGAATCTAGTTCAGTATAGTGCTTAACATCTCAGGTAGACCTTGTCATTTTAGACAAAATATGGACATAAAAATAAATCCAAATGAAGGAAAGAAGTCAAAGCATCGCTATTTGCAGATGGCATGCTTTTGTACATAAAAGATCCAAAAGACTCCACCAGAAACCCCCAATATTTGATAAACATATTCACCAAAGCAACAGTATATAAATTTAATACACAAAGATTATAACTTTCATATATACAAATGACAAATATACAAAGAAAGAAACCAGGATAATAAGCCCAGTGGCAGTATCTTCCTTAACTAACTCTAACCAAGAAAGTGAAATACATAAAAACAAACAAAGAAAGAAAATCTTATGACACTAGAAAAGAAATTAAAGAATATAAAAAAATAGAAAGATTACCCATAGAAAGGAAGAGTTAATTTTGAGTGATTGGACTCCTTACCAAAATCTATCTACACAGTTCAATGCAATTCCTCACAAATTTTTGAAAAAGCAAACTAAAAAAATCAAACAAAATATCCAGGACAGCCAAAATAATCCTGTATGAGAAAAGCACAGATGAAGTTATCATTTCCATGATTTTAAGGTATACTTTGGAGCTATAGCAATAAAATCAGCATGAGATCAGCACAAAAATGGGTATATTGATGAATAGAACTTAAGTCCCACATATAAGCCCAAGCCACTTGAATCTAAAAAAAAAAAAAAAAAAAAAAAAAGACATTAAAAATCTACACTTGAGACATAAACCTTGTTCAACTAACAATGTTGATAAAATTGGATAGCTACTTGTAAAGGAATAAAACTGGAGTCCAGTAGCAAGTTCCAGCATCTGTTCTAGTTTCTCACTGTGGGGAGACTCTCCACACAGTGGACATCCATATAGGGTTAATATCCATCCAGAAGAAGGGTAAGCAGGCTATCCCGATGAGACCTGATAGGCTGTGATCATACGGTGTGGGAGGAGGTCCCCTTCTGTAGGAGGTCTAGGGGAGGGGAATAGGGCAGAAGAGAGAGGGTGTAATGGGAAGATACAAGCAAGGCAATAACAATCAAGGTGTAATCAGAGTAAATTATTTTTAAAAATAAATAGGCACAGAAATATAAAAGAAAAAAGAATAAAACTGAACAAAACTCAACTCTGAATGTTATCAAGGACCTCAATACATAATATGATATCTTAAAACTGTTAGAAGAAAAATAGAGACTACATTTCAACTTGTAGGCATAGCAAAGTACTTTCTGAAAAGAACTCTGGTAACATAGGCCTTAATATCAATTATTAATGTACAAGACTTTTTGAAACAAAAATCTCCTGTGCAATAAAGGGCAGCATAAATTGAGTAAAGAGGCAGCCTACAGAATTGGAAAAAATATATTTACCAGATATACATCTGACAGAGGGCTAATGTCTAGATTATATGAAGAATGCAGAGTAAACACTAAGCAAAACTTATCCAATTAAAATCTAACATGTGTGAAGTAGAAAAGTAGCTTCTTAAGTCTGTCCACCTTTCTGCATAACTCAGAAAAGCATATTTCCTGGGTTTATGTTTGATCCTGTTCTAAGCATGCTTTGTCTGGTACTTTGGGTTTTCCTAATCTTTTTCTAAATCTCTCTTCCTTGCCATGTGGCTGTCTGCCACCATGTGGCTGACCTCCATGTGGGATTGACTCAAACAGCATGGCTTTCCCTTCATTCTCTTCTCCATTATTTTCCTCTGGCCAGCTGCTGAGATTTACAGCTTGTCTGCCCTGGGGTGTTTCTCCCTTAAACTCTAATAAAATTGTCCTCAATATTTAAAACACAGGAGGAGGAGCATGCAACTAATCAGCGAGTTCTCAAAAGGCGAAATACAGATAACTGAGAAATTATTTTTTATTTTTTAACATCCTTAATGGTCAAAGAAATGCAAATTAAAACTGCTTTGAGACTTAATTTTCACCCAACTAAAATGGCCAAAATAAAAGTGATGACAGCGAAAGCTTGTGTAGATGTTGAGAAGGGGTAAACTTTGTTCACTGCCAATGAGAGTGAAAATGCTGAAGTCGCCATAGATATTGCTACTACATATGATTTACCTATGCCCCACATGGGGATATGCTTAAATTGCCCTGTGTCTTAGTACAGAGATGCTTTTTCACTAGGGTTTATTGTGTTTTATTCATAGTATCCAGGATTGAGAAAACAGCCTAGATGTCCATCAATTAATAAATAAATAATAAAATATGGTAATATTCACATTCACCTGGAAAGAAAAATGAATTTGGGGAAATTTCAGATAAATTGATGGAATGAAAACTGATCATTATGAGTGAGGAATTCCAGACCCAGGAGGACAAAGGGCACAACTTTTCTCTCACGTATAATTGCTGCATACCTTCAAATATTCAGGTATGTGTGTTTAAATAGTAGTACCCATAAAATTCAAGAAACTAGTAAAAAGTCATTGGTAAGATTTCAAGGGAATGAAATGTAATTCAGGAACTATGAATGGGATGAAAGGGAATAACGGAGTTGAAAGTGTAAGTGGGATTGGGAATGGTAAGACAGAATGAGGAGGGATAACTAACACTAAAGACTTTTGAAAATTCCAAAAGAAATCTACTATTCTGGATGTTTCTTAAACATACATATACATAAATAAAAGGATGTTAAATAGTTACCCCAAATATCGAGAAAAAGACTCTTCTATCCACCATAACATATCAAATGAAAAGCCTAGTATCAAGTATCGATTACCAACCTGAGTTCTTTTTCAGTGGTGCTCCAGAGATGCCTGCAAACATTAAAGGCTATATTCACTGGTCTTGGTTTCCTTCAAAAAACCTGATAGTGAGACCCTATTGCTGAAAACACTACAGAGTTGATTCATAGAAATTGAGAAATAAAATTGGTATTGGCCTTGAAGTTTCTTATGGCTAGCTAGATTTCCTGGGGCTGGACGATTCAATGCATTTTACCAAGGTATAAAGCAACCATGAATCTTACCTAACTGTGAACCCTGTGGTCTACAATAACCCCAAGTCTGACAAGACATTTCCACTGTAGCAAACTATAGTTTAGATGTTCTGGAGGTAGCCAACTACTTTCTGATTCATTGTAAAGTCCACTCCACAAGGCAGAACTCATGCCTGGCTCTGGGCCAAGAACTCATGGCTGAATATGTCATAAGCACTACTGGAAAACTCATCACTGTCCTAGGTGAAGATAGTAATAAAGTGCCCTCTATATGCTTATCTTCATATGCATAGGTTAGTACATATTCTAACCTCATCAGAACAGATTGTTTTTGTTGGTCAATGTGAAGGTAATAAGGCACTATGGAGTGCACAGCTATAAATGGGTATATAAATGGGTATATATCATCATGGAAGAGAGTAGATTATAAGATTGTAAGATCTAGAACTCATGGATGTCTACACTGAAACAGCATTTGCTGTATGTGACAATGCTATTGTCTATATAGACTGACAGGCTGTGACTGCATACACAAGGACTGAATGGAATCAAGCAAGTTAAATTCTCAGAATAGTTGGAGAAGAGGTTCAGTAAGTCTCCTTTCACCAGATCAGGAGTTTTGGCAATTTATGGTTTCTGTTTTTTTTTTTTAATTTTTTTTTATTAATTTATTCTTGTTACATCTCAATGTTTATCCCATCCCTTGTATCCTCCCATTCCTCCCCCCCCCCATTTTCCCATTATTCCCCTCCCCTATGACTGTTCTTGAGGGGGATTACGTCCCCCTATATATTCTCATAGGGTATCAAGTCTCTTCTTGGCTACTTGCTGTCCTTCCTCTGAGTGCCACCAGGTCTCCCCCTCCAGGGGACATGGTCAAATGTGAGGCACCAGAGTACGTGAGAAAGTCGTATCACACTCTCCACTCAACTGTGGAGAATATTCTGACCATTGGCTAGATCTGGGAAGGGGTTTAAAGTTTACCTCCTAATTTATGGTTTCTGAAAGAAGGAAAGTCACTTTTCTTTTGGGATGTGGATGCTACAACCACGCACATATAAGCAGAACAGAATGAAGCTGGTACTAAGAGCTATGTGGACTGTGAAGGCCCAGATCAAGATGTTTCAGAAGAACTATTAGAAACTGGACTAGAGTCTGTTCCTGTGATGTTTTGGCAAATAAATTGTGGCTGCTTTCTGCCCATGTACGAAGAACTTGCCTGGGGCTAAATTTTAAAGTAATGGACTAATTTCTTTCCTTGAGAAGATTTCAAAACAGCTTAATATCTACTCTGCCTCGTGGTCATTAGTAACCATGCTAAACTAGTCTTCAGTGAAGTGGAGCAAATGGGACAGAAAAAGATTTTAAAATGTACAGTTTGAAAAAAAATAACACAAACAAGCTTACTGTTAGAGCCAAGATTTGTCCTGAAAGAGAGGCTGCAACTGTTAAGGAGAATTAGCACCCTTAAGGAGAGGCCAGATCTGCACTGGAATGAGAGGACCCATGCCTTCAAGGCCAGACCCCCATCCAACTAAGCTTCCAATTTATGAAAGGAACAGGCCTAAGGACTTTCCTGCTCCTAAAACAAAACAACAATCAAAAGCTGCTGCAGATGTGGTTCCAGAGGAACAAAATCTATCCGAAGCTGGCATCCAAACTTGAAAGTGCCATGCATCAAGGTGTCATGGAGCCCTCTTCCATGTTTTCAGGGAGTTGCTGAAGGCAGTCAATTGGTGCCAGGGATTTTCCTGCATGAAGATCCTGAGATAGCAAGAGACTCAGAGCAGAAATTGTGTAAAGCTATGAAACTATAATCTGGATTACATCAGAGACCTTATCATGTTGAAGATGCCAGAGATGTGAAATATCTGCCCTAGTAACATGAATACAGGGAGTGGGAAAAGTCCAAGACTGTATGTATGTTGTAGGTAGCAAAGATGGAGGAATAGAGCTAAGCCCTTTGACAGAACTAGAGAATTTGGTGTTTTCCCTTTTATGTTTCAGTCTTGTTTTGGCTTAGTATTTCCTCACTATGCCTCTATTCTTTTATTTTGGAATTGTAATGTAAATTCTGTTCTGTTATATGTTGTAAGTATGCAATTTGCCTTTTTATTTTACAAGAAATTACAATTAGAGATTGTCTTGAATCTCAGAAGAGACATTGGACTTTCAAACAGGGTTAGGATGATAAAAAAAAAAAAAAAAAAAAACTATGGGCATTGTGCTTTTTAGTATGTCCACCCATGACACCATGGGAACCAGGGAGCAGAATGGGATGGTTTGAATGAAAAAATGTCATTTATAATATCAAGCATTTAAATACTTGGTCCCCAGTTGATGACACTGTTTGGGGTTATTAGAAGGTCTGGCCTTCTTAGAGGAAGTAAGTCACAGGAGGCTGACTCTGAGAGTCTAAAGACACACATCATTTTGAGTTTGGCCTGCTTCCTACCTACAGTTCAAGATGAGCGCTTCTCTAGTACTATGTCTGACTCTTCCACCATGATGGTTTCTCATCACTCTGGAACCATAATCCCAAGAGACCTTTCCAGTCATAAGTTGTCTTGGTCCTGGTTTTTTATCCGAGGGATAGAAAGTAACTAATGAAGATGTTTCTGAATATTTTTGAAACATAGTATTTCTGTGTAACCTTGCCTGTCCTGGAGCTTGTTCTGTAGATTAGGCTGACTTCAAACTCAGAGATCTGCCTACCTTTGCCTAGGGAGTGCTGGAATTAAAGGTGTGTGCCACCACCTCCCAGAATTTCTGAACTTTTTATGTCAACATTTATAATGATAAAATTTCCTCTTATACTTCCTTTACTTATATGACAAGGGAAGTCATGTTTAAATTTTCATTTAATTATAAAAATGTTTTCATTTCTAACTTAGCTTTTCCAAGAAACCAGTGATCATCAAGTATACATTTTTCAGTCTCAGTGTATTCTGTAGTTCCTAAAACTCATTTTACTATTGCTTTCTAGTTTTATTGTATGATGAGCTAACAAGGCACAATAAATTATTCATTTCTTTTATATTTGTTAAAATTTGCATGGTGGTACTGATTTTTTCTACCTTATGAAGATTGTATACTTTATATCTTTTGGCCAGATATTCCGTTAAGTAATTTTGCCTATGGTGTAGGTTAATTGCATAGTTTCTTTTTAGGTTGGATAATGTGTCTGAGCATTAGATTGATGTATTGAAGTCATATATTATTTTGTATCAAGATCTGTCTGATATAGTATGTACAATAGTGTTTATTTTATAAGCTGCGATATTTTATACATATGTGATATATATATATATTTTATTAATCATCACCTTTATGAACATGCTGTTGTGTTTTTTTAATCCTTTCTGACTTCTTATCTTTATTAAATCCCAGTTTTTTTTTCCTTCCTGGTAGAGCTTCACACTCATCACCAAAAAGATTAGATCCAGTATAAACCCTGGATCACACTTGCATGCTGCATCTTTTAAGGGCTGGAAACTAGATACTACTGGTTCTTATAATGTGTTAACTTGCTCCTCAGTCCTGCTATGATCTCTGGGACTTCCAGTGATATTGTGGGACACTAGAGTTAAAGTCTCAGACCCTAGGTGATCAATGAGAAGTCAGTAGCCAGAACCTCAGACTCACTTTTGGGACTTCTGGAGTCTAAGCCCCAGTCAAATGTTGAATTGTATGTCAGTCTAGTCAATTTTACTGTCGACCTCTAATGAGGAACTCTTAGATTTCTGGAGGCAAATCCCTGGTCTTTGTAAACTCTGGGACCACTGCGGCTGAGAGTATACTCCTTTGATGAACTCTGAGACCTCTAGATCTGAACCCTCAGTCTCAAACTGAAATCTAGGCTCATTGAAGCCAAAGCCCAGGTCCCTTGGTGAATGCTGGGACTTTGGAGGCTTTATTTGTAGCAAACTGTGGGGCCACAATGTTAACTTTTTAAAACATCATGTGTTATGAGGTATTACTTTTTAGGTAGGGCCTGTTTGTTGGCACTAAGTGTGTCTTCAAATTCACTGTGTAGGCAAAGATTACCTTAAATTTTGGGTCATCTTACCTCCATCTCCCTGGTGCTTGGGTTAAATGTGTGTTCCACTATACCATGTTTATGCAGTGCCGGGAAATGGATACTGGGCTTGCTACATGTTAGGCACTCATTCTATCAACTGAACTTGAGATATTATTTATCTGGCTTTGTAATTAGTTTCCATGTTTTTTCTCCCCTGAACTTTTACTTTTTTTGTTTTAGTATTTCTACTAAATAATAACCTTCCTAGAAATCAATTGAACAAAAAACGAATACCTCTGTTCCATATATTTAGAGCCATAGAAAATCTAACAAGTAAGACAACGGTTCTATAAAAAAAATGAAAACCAACATAAAATTAAGGTTCCATACTATAGCATAAAGGAAGGAATCTGAAAGATATATGAAAGTAGGTAATAGTTGTATAGAGGTCCATACACTGAACCCCTTCCCCCAAAAAGAAACATAGAAGAATAAATAGAAAAATAAAAGTACGAAGGTGTGTTTTCAAATCCACTGTCTATGTTTCCATGGATACCACTCATTCCTTCTGTCTTATTTCTTCATGACCACAATAGTTCTTGAAATCCAATCTTGTAGAAATAAGAATTGTAGTTCATAAAGAAACAAAAACAAAAACAAAAAAAAGCCAGTATCACTACCATTTGTTAGCTGTGTGAAACTTTTTATTACTTACACTCCACAGAAGGGGGCAGTATAACATCGTAAATCAATGTGAGCTATTTCAGGCTTAGGATCAGAGAGTTAAGTGTTGCAAGATCTTGGAATGGGCTATTGGGAGAGATAATAATGATTAATAAGCAACAGACAGCAGTCACAAGATAAACTTGAAGACCACAGTGCCCTGGGTCTTTTTTCTAGACTGCTTTTAAATATAACAGCTTTATTGTTTTGTTTTGGTTTGGTTTAGTTTGGTGTTTTTTTCTAAGAAAGCTGAAGGAATTCCATCCAAATTTGTCTTGAACGTTGGAAAAACTTGATATTATTTCGAAATTAATAATAAATGACACTAGAATGTTATTTGTGTGACATATAATTATAACATTTGACAGAAATTATCTCATTTGTTTTTCATATTGGCTTCCATATGATTCTGTAGTTTTACAAGTGAGGAAATTGAGGCTCAGAAGGGTAAAGTTACTTGTCCAAAGTCACACTGCTAAAAAGTATTAAGATGGGAAATGATGGTAGTAATCTGAAATTTAATCATAAAAGAAAATAAAGTGAACCAGAAGGATATGGCTTATGGATCAAACTTTTTTTTTTCTTTCAAAATGTAGACCAAGCTGGCCATGAACTCAGATCCTCCTGCCTCTGCCTCTTCAACATATTGTTCTGACTTGTGCCACCAAAGCCAGAAAGATCAGACTTCTTTATATTTAATTCAACTTTTTCTCATTTGTCAACTATGGGATGCTAAATAAAGTTACATGAATTTACTGTCTCTTGTTTTTCTCATCTGTAAAATATATATAATCATACATACATTGGCTGAGTATTAGGAGAGAATAAAATAAATTTTGTAATTGTGCAAATGGTTGTATTTAAAATACACAAGGCTCAGTAAATGTTATCTAACCGAGCTAATTAAGAAGAACAAATTTTTAATAAATTGTTCAAAGTGGGCATGATGGTATACACTTATATAATCCCAGTACACAGGAGTTGCAGGGAAGATGAGATAAAGGTGCGGTTTGGCTGCATATTGAGTCTGAGAGGCCAGATTACATAGTACTTTGACTCACAAAGCTAAAACTGTAAAAGAAAAAAACAGAAGTGTGGGATTTCTGTACTTGAGACTGCAAGAAAACAGATTTTTAAAGGGAGAAAGTAATGTTGCAAAACAAAATAGATAACTAGAAATAGTATGATGGTAGTAAAGAGAAAACTCCAGAATGTATTTAAGCTAAGTCAGTTTGCCAGAGTCTAGTCCTAAGTTTGATATTTTAAATAGTTATGTTACTAAACAAGTTGCTTAACTTCGGTGGATTTACTTTCTAACGTAAACAGATGACTGACACATAGAGTCGCAATTGTGCTGACATAAATGCATCAGTAGAGAGAAAAAACTTAGAATAGAAAGTGTCTTTCACTCAGGGTGCATCCAAATGTTTCTGGTTAGCAGTAGTTCCAGAATCAGGAGGAAAATTCTTTGAATAAGTTTGGCAAGTTTAATCCCAGAACATGGGAGGTAGAAGCAGGAATACCATGAGTTTATATAGCTACATAATGAGTCTTTAAAAAACAAATGAACATTGGTAATGGACAGGACAGTCTCCACAGTTGAGTGGAGAGTGGGGTATGACTTTCACACGTACTCTGGTGCCCCATTTTTGACCACGTCCCCTGGATGGGGAGGCCTGGTGGCACTCAGAGGAAGGATAGCAAGTTACCAAGAAGAGACTTGATACCCTATGAGCATATACAGGGGGAGAAGGTCCCCCTCAGTCACAGTCATAGGAGAGGGGAGTAAGGGGAAAATGGGAGGGAGGGAGGAATGGGAGGATACAAGGGATGGGATAATAATTAAGATATAATATAAATGAATTAATAAAAATATATTAAAAACAAACAAATGAACAAAAAACCCACAGAATTAAGAGAAACGCATTTGCCATTTTTCCTAAATGGAAGTTATTTAATCTATCCTCGTTACCCATGTTTCTTTCTGATTTTATGTATCGTTTACTTGACTATTTTGCACAAAGAATAGAGCAAAGGCTGAGAAAAAGAAAGCAATCATGTTTGCCTGGAACCTTATGCTAATTAAGGTTCAGATAAAAGGAAGTTCTTGACTGTCTTATACATTTTCCTACAAATAAACAAAGCTGAGCCTGGTAATGCATGCATGTAATACCAGTTTTGTGGAGGTTGCAGCGAGAGAGTCATGACCTTAATCCTGCTCAGGCTCCATAGAGAATTTAAAGTGAGTCTATGAAACTTAAGGAGAGTAGTTCCCAAAGTAAATATTTTTTACTCGGTGGGCATAGCTAAGTGGAAGAACATTTGTCTAGCAAGTGCAAGGCAGTATGCTCAATCTCCAACATCAAAAAGTGTTTGCTTCTCTCAGAGTTCATAGCAGATACTGGGGAAAAGACAACAAATACATAATCAGTGGCAAATTTTGATGACATTGTTACAGAGTTTGAATTAATATCCTACCCTCTCTAGATTAATGATAGGAGCTTTGCTACTTGAGTTGAGTTAGAAGTAAGAGGGCAAGAAAGCAGATCATAAAGGGACGAGAACAGACTGCAAAGGTCATTCGTGTGAAATAGAGTATCTGAGTTATTTCACATGGGCAATAGGGGTCTTTAAGGTTGTCAAATGGCAAATAGAACTTCGAACATACTTCAAAACTCTGATGAGATTCATGGTCAAGTTTTTTGATAACCACTTCGGGGTTTTGAATTAGAAATTAATCAAAGAGCTGCTATAGAGAGCAGCATGGCACCTTAGCGTTAGAAGATAATAACTTAAGCTGCGTGACAAGAGGCTCCGCTATAGGCTGTTTTGTTTTGTTTCGTGTTTTTCTTTTCTGCTTTACAATTTTGAAGTCCACAACTTTGTAAACTTCACATCTAAACAAAACCCAAAATGATGAATAATAATATAAATAACTTGGGAAGGTGCATGCTACAGAAATGTATTCTGTATATGAAGAAAACAGAAATTTTAATAACCTCCTATTTAAAAAATACATCAGAAAGTTGACATTTCTGTATATTTGCTTGCGACCTCAGAGAAAAATGTTCTCCAGCGCCCTCTGCTGAATTCTTATGTCTATTTTCCTAAATTCTAATGACGCAGTTTTGGATTCAAACGGAAAATAGAAAGGACCCAGCACCATAGACATCACAAGGTCGCTGGCAGCAACATCAAGGGGCTCGGTCAAGACCTTGAAGTCTAGCTTGGGGTTTCCGTCCACTGGGCAGTACGATCTTGGAAAAGTAAGCGTCTGTAAGCATTAGGAATGAAGCTGTTGTCATTACAGAGCAGTGTCCAGCAGGCGGAGGTACAAGGCAACAAGAGGACCTTAGCTACTCCGAAATTTCTAGAACACGGCTGTTATAACAGAATTAAAGGCTGTGTCCCAGTTTTTAAAGTATGGAATTAATATTTGGAGCTGTATTTTTTAGCATTATTTTTCATCGGATTTTCCAGAATGACCTACGATTTTAGGCAGTAATGTGAATAGTACACAAACACATACACATGCAAATTTTTGCATTTTCATTAGATTTTCACAAAGAATGTAGTAACTGCTTGCATTGGAGAACAGAGCGCTGTGCCAGGGATAACAGGCTGTAATGACTGTGCAGAATTCTAGACCCAAACTCTGTTTCTAATAGTCACTCACTCAGCTGGTACCTAGCTTGTTGATCCCAGGGAAGACTTCCAGCTTGTCTGTGACAAAGCTGCTTCAGCTATAATATAGAGTTAATAGCAGTGCTGATGAAATAGCTGATGAAAATGAGTTTAGGCTTCCCTGAGTGTTCTGTAGCCCTTGGCAACATTATAATACCTCACGCTGATACAAAAATTCTCAAAATCCATTATCTCCTTTGATGTTAAATACAATTGCATGAACTGTGTTTGCACATAAGGAAATTTGAAATAGACAGTTTAAATAACTTGCATGAGATCATGCAATCAATCAAGGACAAAGTGGGATTCTAGAAAAATAAAAATAAAAAACTTTACTGGTTTTTGGGCCTAGCGCTCTTTCTATTTTATCATGATTTACTGCTATAAAAACCTTTTGTATATGATTTAAACCTAAATTCTGACTTTGGGTTTCATTTTACAATTGAAAAAAATCCTCATATGGTTCTATACCCGGTCTTAGCTTAAATATGTATTACAAGAAGCAAAATGTATCTTGGAAGAATCCAAGATAACTTAGAGAAAGATAACTTCATTACAATGTGTATTGTAAACATTGAAAATTCTCAGAGGTTTTACATATCTGAAAAATTTCCTTATATCCATAACTATATATGGTATGCATGCCTGATGGCATTTTTTAGCTATAAAGAAGAATGGAGTTATGTGGTTTTCAGGAAAATAGCTATAACTAGAGATAATCATATTAAGCAAATTAAGCAATATCAGACATACAAATATTGTATGTTTTCATTATGGTTCCTGAATTTTACCTAGATGCAAAAATCATGAGTATATATGTTATAGAAGTAGAAATACAGCTATCTTTGGGACAATGAAAACTAATACAGAAGAGGAAGGAAGGAGAGGGCAAGGAGGTATGCGGAGTGATATGCCCAAGATACCAGTACACACTTGTATAAAAATACCCTTATGTAACACAGTACCATGTACAATGAATATACAAAATGATATTTCTTTAAGACAGGCTCTCATTATGTAGCTCTGTCTGTCCTGGCACTCATAATAGAGATCAAACAGGCTTCAAACTTACGAACATCTTCCTGTCTTTGCTCAAGTGCTGTGATTAAAGGCATGTGCCATCCATCATGCCCAGCATACAAAATGACTTTTAAGTAAAGCTTTCCTTGATATTGATCTCTTGCAAGTTGCCCCTTCATCAATTTCTTATCTGGATCTTCTTTCTTTTCCAACAAATTTAGAGGAAAATTGTTCAGCCAGGGTTTCACAATCTTCAGTTCTGATTTACCTATTAGCTTTCTTCTTTAAGTGTCTTACGAGTGTTATTCTCATTGATAAGAGCAGTGAGTGCTATTCAGAACTTGTCTGTCCTAACCCATGCACTGTTTTTTGCCCTGTTGCCTCATGAACTCTAAATACCATATTGTTTTTATTTTTCTTTAATGTCTCTTTTTTCCTCCCCTTTCCCTGTGTGGTTTATTGTCCTTTGTCTATTTCATGTGTGTTGCTGTTCTAGTTATATTCTTAGGCCTCTCTTAGTCTTATGTTACACTGAGTCTCTGGATGACTTCATCCCTCACTCAGCTTCAACCAACACCTGAAGCTAATGGCTATTAACTTTAATACCACAGTCTAGGCATCTTGCCCTAACTCCAGAATATTGCAACTAACTGCCTATCATATATCTCAAAAGCACCACCACTTCTCCTAAATCTAAATATAACACTTTCCCTTTGTTTCAGATCTAAGATGCTACCATTGAACTGAATTAACACAATCAGAAACTAGCTATAATTCTTAAGCAGTGTTGTAATCACTGAATTCACATTAATGCATTATTTTTTAATATTGTATTTTTAATTGAAATATAACCCCACAATGTCTTCCTTTTCTATTCTCCTTCCAACCTTCTAATCATCTTATCATTCCCCCTTTTGCTCCTTCTCAAATTCTCTCTCTCTCTCTGTCTCTCTCTGTCTCTCTCTCTCTGTCTCTCTCTCTCTCTCTGTCTCTCTCTCTCTCTCTCTCTCTCTGTCTCTCTCTCTCTCTCTCTCTCTCTCTCTCTCTCTCTCTCTCTCTCTCTCTCTCACCCACACACTGCACATGTGTGTTATAATGCATTATGCTATGTATGATATATAATATATTATGCTACATATAGCATACATACATAACTATACCTTAATATGTACATTTGCTGTTACTTGTACATTTATGATTTCAGATTGACCAATTTATATTGGATAACTAATTAAGGGGTTTATTTCTAGGAAGACAGTTTCTCTTGCTTTCAGCTTACTTTACTTACTTGTAGTTCTTTTTATAGGGATGGGGCCACATAAGCTATCTCTCTTCCATGTTAGCATGCTTATTGCTGTTTTATTGCTTCAGATCTTGTTTGGGAAGCCACACAGTTGAGATATCACATGGAAATGTTCCCTGTAATTTCTACAACAGATTTCCTAGTTCTCTGTCTTTCCCAATCTTTCTATCATATATTTCAATACTTTCTTGAGCCTTAAATGTTAGAGTTATGTCATATATGTTCAAATGGGGCTGGATGCCATGTCACCAGTTGTTTTCTGTATTTTGTACAGTTGCCCTTTTCTGTATTGTTCTCCATAGGTTGCAAATAGAGGAGTCTTTGAAGAGTGGTAAGGGCTACACTTATCTGTTGGTATAAGAATAAGTATGGAGAATGCAGTTAGGAATTCTGCTTGCTGAGTAAAGTGGCAATGGAATGTTTTACTCCAAGAGCTATGTCTTTACTAGCCCTGGAGTAGTTGGCTAGGTATACAATACCAGGCATGATTTGCCACCTGTTGAAGAGGATTTAAGTACAATTAGACAGTTGTTGGTACCAACAAACGTCTGTATAGATTGCCACTATTACATATTAGGGGAATATGTCCATGCTGTTTGTTGTTATTGTCTATAGGTATCATATCTCCTTAGGACCATTCATTGTTTCTCTTTCTTGGAATCTTGCACAGAACCTTCCAATATTATGAAAGCTAGTCTTTAAGGAAGAGATTTTCAAGTCAGGTAGAGTCCAGATCCTCCAATCACTGTGTCACAAGTGAAACGGAGGCAACCATGAGCAACAGCAATAGCCCATATTATTTGGGGGAGTCTCTTGGGTATCCCTGACCACAAATCAAAAGCAGGATTCTCACATTAGGTATAGAATTCTTGTTAGACATTCTATGATTCTTTGGGGGGGGGATTGCCATCCCTGGTTGCATAATTTCATTTAAACTTTATGTGTATATGTGTATACATACATTGTATACAATTTATAATTATTCTTCATAATGTTTTCAAGTATAATTAGTGCTATTTCCCACCACCACCTTCTCCTTCTGTCTTGACTTCCCCATACACCTCCAATTAAAGTCACCCTTGTTTTTCTCATTTCCCTTCATATCACTTGTACCCTGCTATTTTCCTATCTATAATCCACCACATAGTCCCTCTTGACTTTTCCAATGTTTAAAGTTACACTCATAACTGAACATTTGGAGCTAGGGACCATAAATAAGACACAACATGTGATGTATTTCTGTCATTGTCCAGGTCAACTCACACAATATACTTAACAAAATATTTCTACTTCCATCTATTTACCTGCAATTTTCTTTACAAATTTTTTTACTATATTCCATGGTGTATACGTACACCATTTTTATTATACAGTCATCATTTGAAGGCCATTTAAGTTTTTTTTTTTTAATTTTTTAGCTATAGGGAATAGAGTAGCAGCAAACATGGCTGAGTAAGTTTTTAATGTAAGTTCATAGTGGGTAAAAGCTAGACATAGGGAGTTACTCAATATAAAAAATAGGATTTGGTAAGGCAAGAGAGAGGGATGGGCTTTGTTTCTGATTTCTAGCTTAAACTAGAACCTCAATGGTGGTGATGATTTGAGTTGTGAAGGACATGAGGAGTACATTTAGCATGCAATAATGTAATCCAATTTGAGATAGTACAAGTATATGAAAATAAGTTTTGATTTATTAAAGTACTGCCAAACAATGGTACTTATTCAAATTGACAGAAAAGTAATTAAAGCTAGGCTTTGTTGTTGAAACCTAGATTTTGGATGAAATCACACAAATGGATTCATAAGGGAACGGAGTTGAAGCAGGAATCTCAAAGATGATTAGCATTCAAATACTTGATAGGAGATTAGGAACTGACAATGAAGGCCCAGACATGAAAAGAAGTCTAGTAGCACCTGATGTTTCATAAGGCAAAAGAAACTTCTTCTAAATCTTCTAAAAAGAAAAAGAAAAAGGGAAAGGAAAACAGGTTAAATAAGATGAGGAATAAAGAATATGTCCATTGGAATTATTGTATAAAAGTCATAAAATTTTGCAGTAGTTATGGCTGAATGAAGCTTCAGAATAAGAAACTAAATGAACAAATATATCACAGACTCATAGAACTTTACTCATTTGTATTTTCATTCATAATTTTGAGAATCTATTATGTTCCATGAAAGATACTAAAAATAAATCATATTAAAAGCAGCTAGGCCATTCCTTCCTCCAGCGACCATGACAATTACTTTCTATTTCAAGCTAGAGATAGTCAATATATTTATCCAGTGAAGTAGAATTTCATAGAAAATATACAGCAATGATATCATGAATTTGTCTTTATTATCTCAAACTCTTTGAAATTTTCAGTTTTCTTGACTATGTCATTTCAATCCCAGAACATAACTTTGATGACTAGGTTTATATCAACTTCACACAAGTTAGAGTCATCTGAAAGAAGAGGACCTCAACTGAAAAAATGCTTCTATAAGATCTGGCTGTAGGGCATTTTTAAATTAGTGATTGATGTGTGAGGGCCCATTCATTTGTGTATTATACCATCCCTGAGCTGGTCATCCTGGCTTGTGTAAGAAAGCAGACTGATCAAGCCATGGTCAGCAATTCAATATGCAGCACCCCTTCGTGGCATCTGCATCACTTCCTGTCTCCAGGTTTCTTCCATGCTTGAGATCTTGACATCCTTCAATGATGGACTAAGATTTGAAAGTATAAGTCAAATAAACCCTTTCCTTTCCAACTTGCTTTTGGTCATGGTGTTTAATCATAACCCTGGTAACAATGGTAACCTGAAATAATAAGGTATGCTGGGAAATATCTGGATATAAGGATTCCACCAACTCAATTCTTAACTGCAGTTGAGCATGTACTTTGTCAATCATAATTATTTGTCAAATAATATCTGACTTAGAATCTTTTAACTCACTTTGTGATCTTCCATGGACTTTTCAAAGGATCAGATGCCATCTTGATCTTATAGGAGTTGAGTAGTTTATTCAACCACTAAGTTTTTGTTAGTGCTTCTATAATATTAAAGTCTTTGGGAAGGGATATGTCGAGTCTTATGCTTGGAACAGGAAATCTACTCCATCTAACAGCAAATTTTGAAAACTGAGAGTTTAGTATTAATAAAAACATACAACAGCCATGCTTTTGATCAGTAAGACTAAAAACTATTGCTATCCTTTGAATATCTGCAGAAGACACTGTCAACAGAACAAAGCGACAGCCTACAGACTGGGAAAAGATCTTCACCAACCCTACATTTGACAGAGATCTAATATCCAAAATATATAAGGAGCTCAAGAAATTAAACCTCACCAAACCAAATAACCTAATTAAAAAATGGGGTACAGAACTAAACAGAGAATTCTCAGGAGAAGAATATTGAATTGCTAAGAAACACTTAAAGAAATGTTCAACATCCCTAGCTATCAGGGAAACTCAACTCAACTCTGAGATTCCATCTTACACTTATCCAAATGGCTAAGACCAAAAACCCAGTGTCTAGATTTTTATTCATTTTTATTATTTTTTGTGATATTTTTACATATGCATTTATATTATAACTATATAAAATAAACTACGCACAGCAAAAGAACCACAGAACTTTGAGGAATTACATTCATAGTGTTTTGGCTGTTTGTATTTGACAATCTTGAAGAAAACATTTTCCTATCTTGGTGAGTCTAAAATTCTGAATCTAACTCAATATCTATCATATCTCATCTCTATCAACTTAAAACATCTGTCTAGACCTAAAGACATCTTAATCTATAAACAACTAGGCTTAATTGTGAAATTAAATGCAGTATCTTTATTTTTAAGAGCTGAGTAGTATTACATTATGTAAATGTACCATATTTTCTTTACCTATCCTTCAGATGAGGGACATCTAGGTTGTTTCCAGTATCTGGCATTACAAATAAAGCTGCTATGGCCATTGTTGAACAAGTGGCCTTGTGGTTTGGTGGGGTTCCTTTTGGATATATGCCCCGGAGTAGGACAACTGTGTGTTAAGGTAGAGCTATTCCCAATTTTCTGAGGGAGCACCAGATTGATCCAAAGTGGTTGTATAAGTCTGCACTCCCACCAGCAATGTAGGAATATACCCTGTGTTCCACAACCTCACCAGGATGTACTGTTACTTGAGTTTTTGTTCTTAGCATTCAGAAAAAATGAATAAATCCCTTAAGGAAATGCAGAAAAATACAATCAAACAGGTAGAGGCATTTAAAGAGGAAACAAATAAGTCCCTTAAAGAAATACAAGAAAATAAAACAACAGGTAAAAAATATGGATAAAACTGCTCAAGACCTGAAAAGAGAAGTTGAAAGTTCTAGCATGGGAGAACAGCAAAATAAAAGGATCCAGAGGGTCCTAGAAATCTACAAGTAGAACAATATGATAGGCAGATTTGGGCCCAGGGGTCCCGCTCAAACTAAGGCACCAGCCAAGGACAATACAGGAGGTAAACTTTAAACCCCTTCCCAGATCTAGCCAATGGTCAGAATATTCTCCACAGTTGAGTGGAGAGTGTGATACGACTTTCTCACGTACTCTGGTGCCTCACATTTGACCATGTCCCCTGGAGGGGGAGACCTGGTGGCACTCAGAGGAAGGACAGCAAGTAGCCAAGAAGAGACTTGATACCCTATGAGAATATATAGGGGGACGTAATCCCCCTCAAGAACAGTCATAGGGGAGGGGAATAATGGGAAAATGGGGGGGGGAGGAATGGGAGGATACAAGGGATGGGATAAACATTGAGATGTAACAAGAATAAATTAATAAAAAAAATAATAAGAAGAAGATATTGATACATCAATCAAAGAAAATGTTAAATCTGAAACATTCCAGATACAAAACATCTAGGAAATCTAGGATACTATGAAAAGACCTAACCTAAAAATAATAGGCATAGAAGAAGGTGAAAAGTACCACTCAATTTTATTCTTTCTTGTTTGTTTGTTTTGATTTGGGGGGTGTTTTTTGTCTGTTTTTACTTTTTAAAATTTGTATTTGTTCACCATACATTCTGATTGTAGACCCCTCCCTCTTACCCCTTCCCTCCCGCCCGTAGTCCTCTTTTAACATCTGACCTCAGCCTATCAAGTCTCATCTGGACTGGCTGCATTCTCTTCCTCTGTGGCTTGGCAAGGCTGCCCTGCCACGAGGAAATGATCAATGTATGGGGACCAGAGTCCATGTCTGAAGTAGTCCCTACTCCCCATATTATGGGACCCACAAGGAGACTGCACTGCTTATCTACTACATCTGAGCAGGGGGTCTAAGTCCACATTATGCATGGTCCTTGGTTGGTGCATCAGTCTCTGCAGCACCCCCTTACGCTGCCCAGATTTGTTGGCTCCATTGGTCCCCTGTGGATCTCCTGTCCTCTCCAGGTCCTTCTATTCCCCAACTCTTCCATAGGATTTCCTGTGCTCCACTCTGAACTTTGGCTGTGTGTCTCAGCATGTGCTTGGATCTCCTCCCGGATGAAGTCTTTCAGAGGACCTTTACGGTAGGCTCTCTTCCTGTTCCTTCTCTTCAGCTGCTTCTGCTGTCTATCCTATTTGCCCTTCTGAATGAGAATTAAGCATTCTTCTTAGTTTCCTCCTTGTTATTTAATTTCTTTAGGTCTGTGTATTGTAATGTGGTTATCCTGTATTATTTGGCTAATATCCGCTTATAAGTGAGTATATGCCATGCCTGTCTTTCTGAGTATGGGTTACCTCACTCAGCATGGTCATTTTGAGTTCCATACATTTGCCTGCAAATTTCAATATTTCCTTGTTTTTAGTAGATGGGTAGTATTGCATTGTATAAATATACCACAGTTTCTTTATCCATTCTTTGGTTGAGGGAAATCTAGGTTGTTTCAAAATTCTGGATATTACAAATAAAGCTGCTGTGAACATAGTAGAATAAATGTTCTTGTATGGTGGGTCATCTTTTGGATATGTGCTCAGGAGTGGTATGGCTGTGTCTTGAGGTAGAACTATTGCAAATTTTCTGACAAAGCACCAGATTGATTTCTAAAGTGGTTTGCACTCCCACCAGCCATGGAGAAGTTTTCCCATTTCTCCACATCCTTGTCAGCATGTATTGTCATTTGAGTTTTCTATTTTAGCCATTCAGATAGGTATAAGCTAGAATCTCAGAATCTTTTTGATTTGCATTTCCCTGATGACTAGGATGTTGAGCATTTCTTTAAGTGTTTTTCGGCTATATGATGTTCCTCTGTTGAAAATTCTCTGTTTAGTTCTGTATCTCATTTTAACTGGATTATTAGGTTTGGTGGTGTTTAATTTCTTGAGTTCTTTATATATTTTAGATATTAGACCTTTGCCAGATGTAGGGTTGGAGAAGATTTTTTCCCAATCTATAGGCTGTCACTTTGTTCTGTTGATGGTGTGCTTTGCCTTACAATAAGACAACTTAAGGAGATCATAGTGATAAAAATTGAAAAGGAAAAAGTCAAAGTATAACTATCTGCAGATGATAAGATAGTATAAATAAGTAACCCCAAGAATTCTACAAAGGAGCACCTACAGCTGATAAACACTTTCAGCAAAGCTGCTGGAAAGAAAATCAACTCAAAAAAATCAATAGCCTTCCTTTATACAAAAGACATCCAGATTGAGAAAGAAATTAGGGAAACAAACACCCTTCACAATAGCCACAAAAAACATGATGTAACTTAGTGTAACTCTAACCAAGCAAGTGAAAAACCTGTATGGAAAAAAAAAACTTTAAGTCTTCGAAGAAATTGAAGAAGATATCAGAAGATGCAAAGATCTCCCATGCTCATGGATTGGTAAGATTAACATAGTAAAAAATGGCTATCTTACAAAAAGAAATCTATAGGTTCAATGCAATTCCCATCAAAATTCCAACACAATTCTTTACAGACCTTGAAAGAACAATTCTTAACTTAATTTGGAAAAAAAAAATACCTGAATAGCTGAGACAATCCTATACAATAAAAGATCTTCTGGAGGAATCTCTGTGATCTGTAGCTGTACTATAGAGCAAAAGTAATAAAAATCAGCATGGTACTGTTATAGAGACAGACAGGTGGATCAATGGCATTAAATTGAAGACCCACAAAGAAACCCACACACCTATGGACACTTGATTTTTGACAAAAAAACAAAAAACAAAAAACAAAAACAAAAAAAACAAAAAACAAAAAAAAATACAATGGGAAAAAAGATAGTGTCTTCAACAAATGGTGCTGGTCTAACTGGATTTCTATTTATAGAAAAAATGAAAATAGACACTTATTTATCACTCTGCACAAAACTAAAGTCCAAATGTATTAAAGATCTCAACATAAATCCAGGTGTGGTGGTGTATACCTTTAATCTCAGCACTTGGGAGGCAGTGGCAGGCTGCACTGTGAGTTTAAGGCCAGCTTGGTCTAGGAAGCGAACCCAGGACAGCCAGGGCTACACAGAGAAACCCTTTTTTGAAAAACCAAAAAAAGGGGAGCCTCAAAATAGAACAAGACAAACTAAATCTGTTAGAAGTAAAAGTGGGGAAGAGCCAAGAGCTCATTGGCACAGGAGACAACTTTCTGAAGAGACCACCAATAGCTCAGGTTCTAAGATCAACAATTAATAAGAGACCTCATGAAACAAGTTTTTATTTCTTAACAAAAACAATGTATTGATTCTTCTAGAATTTTGTACACTGTGTCTTGATCATACTCATGCAACTCTTCTCCGATCTTCCCCTCTCCTTATCCAACCAATTTTGTATCTTTTTAAAAACAAATTGTGATTCCTATATATTTGTGAATGTGTGGTTCTTCAGTAAATAATGACTGACTTCAAGTTTAAAATAAAGGATTAAATGCTGTATTGTTCACATAAGTTAAAATAAATTAAGTTAGAAAAGGCCACAAGTTTACTAAGATCACTATCTTAAAGATACAGAAACAGATAAATTGAGTTGAATAGAGTCAGAGTCTAGTGTTTAACCTGCTCTGTAGAAGGCAAGAAGCAAAGGCCAAGGTAAAAAAGAAAGTAAAAAAGTACATTTGGCATTCCATTGCTGTATTTTATGAAGATGAAATTGAGGAATAAAAAGCAATACAGTGGTATTTTAATGGATCAGGCACACAAGGCACTGATAGGATATGTGCTGGTTTTATGTGGATAAATGTCAAATTATGAAGAAATAGTTTTCAAAACAGTATTGTACTGTACATATCTACCAGAACTGAAAGACATATTTAAATCTATATAGAAATAAAGAGAAAGTATTTTCATAAATAAATTAATATTAATGAGTTTATAATATAGAAGTAAAACATGCCACCTTAATAATATGTTCTGAAATGATCATAATGAGTGAGTTAACCCAGAAGCAGAAACACTCAAATGGTATATACTCACTTATATCTGCATACTAGCCCAAGGGGCATGTCCCACGAAAGCCTTCACTTACCAGGAAAATGGGACAGAGGGGAGGACATCCTATTGGGACTCTAAATGAGAGAAGCATGGGAGAATAGCAAAGTAGAAGGATCCAGAGGGTCCAAGAAACCTACAAGTAGAACATTATGATACGTAGATTTGGGCCCAGGGTTCCCGCTCAAACTAAGGCACCAGCCAAGGACAATACAGGCGGTAAACTTTAAACCCCTACCCAGATCTAGCCAATGGTCAGGACATTCTCCACAGTGGAGTGGAGAGTGGGATATGACTTTCTCATGTACTCTGGTGCCTCACATTTGACCATGTCCCCTGGAGGGGGAGACCTGGTGGCACTCAGAGGAAGGACAGCAGGTAGCCAAGAAGAGACTTGATACCCTATGAGCATATACAGGGGGAGGTAATCCCCCTCAGGAACAGTCATAGGGGAGGGGAATAAGGGGAAAATGGGAGGGAGGGAAGAATGGGAGGATACAAGGGATGGGATAACCATTGAGATGTAACAAGAATAAATTAATTAAAAAAAAGATTAAAAAAATAATGTCACTCAAGAGTTTTCAGGAGTAAATAGTATACTTATTTTTTAAATATTTTTAATTTGGTATAAGTATCACATGTATTTACATATTGAGTCTTAGGTTAAAGGCAAAACCTCCAGAAGTCCATAGACTTCCCTTCTTCTTTCCTTTCATTGGTTAAAAACAACCCACAACCTAAAAGTAGCAATCAAAAATAATGAAAAATTAAAATAAAACACCTTGACCAAAGTAACTCAGGAGGAAAGTGCTTATTCCAGCTTATAGTCGTAGCCTCCCATGAATGGAAATCAAGACAAGAACTCATCAGAGACCATGGAGGAACTCTGCTTACTGACTTGATTCCCATAGGTTTTCTCAGCTTGCTTTCTCATATACCCCAGGACCATCAGGCATTACACCACCCACAATGGACTGAGTCTTACCACATCAATCATTAACTAAGAAAATGGTCCACAAGCTTGCCTAGAGGACAATCTGATAGGGGTGATTTTTAGTTGAGATTCCCTCTTTCTTAATGAATCTAGCTTATATCAAGTTGACATAGAAATAGCCAACACACTGATCATGGCAAGACATACACTTTTCTATCACCCTAATCCTTTATATAGATCCTCTGTGACTTTAGCTAACCATGTCTCCAAATGGAGCTACTATCTTTCCATTTTGAACAATGACCTCATCTTTTATATTTCTCCTTCAATTTGCCTTTGCCAGAACATTTTATCATAGCAACAAGAAAGAAACTAAGACAATGTTTTAAGAAAGTTGATGTTTGACCACTTTTGTAGCTACCCCAGAACACATGTGGCCCCTAGGCCATGGAATGGACATGTCTGAAAGCAATTCAAGTGTCCACCAAATGATGAACAAATCAAATGTGTTAAGCCCTTAAACACTAGTCTGTTTTCAAAAGAATAAAGATTCTGAACTATATCACAATGTATACACAGTTAAACAAAACATGTTGAGTGGAAGAAGAAAAACACATAGATCTCATGCTTTTTTATCCCAGTGACATGAGACCTAGTATAGTACAATTCATGGACACAGAAAGTGACAGCAGTCATCTAGAGCTAGGAAGGGTGCTAGGGAGAGATGGCTTCTAACAGGCACTGTTTCTTGTGGGGATGATGAAAGTATTCTAACTATTGTAGTGATGGTTGGATAACCTGTGAGTATACTAAAACCAATTGAATTGTAAAGTTTTTGTTTGTTTTATTGATTGATCTTTTTCAGACAAGGTCTTCCTGTGCCTTACTGGCTTTCCTGAAACTCACTTTGTAGACCTGGATGTTATAGAACTCAGAGATCAAATTGCCTCTGCCTCCCAAGTACTTCTATTACAGGTGTGTACCCACCACACTTTGACCAGTTGCTTTTTTTTTTTTTTTTTTTTTTTTTTTTTTTGGTGAGTGAGTCATTCATTGTAAATTATGTTAATAAAATGAATTTTTTAAAAGATGTATTTCAGTGGACTTTAGTGGCAGTCTTGTTATGAATGCTAACCAAGCTATATTGGAGATAGACAAGTTTTCATATGCTTTAATATAGAGCAATCTCTCTGCACATATTCTGTGCTTTATACATATGTACTTTTCTGTCTATGAGATAGTACTCCCTCTTCTGGCTTACCAGACACTTCTTGCCATTTTCATTTTAAAAATTTCCCCTGATGTTTTTTAAAGTTTTTGAAATTTTTACAAATGCATGCCATGTACTCTAGTCAAATGTACTCCATGATCTCTCACTACAGCTTCCACTGGCAACCTTAACATCTCTCTGAACTCCCTCCCAACTTTATGTCTGTTTTGTAAATCACTAAGTATGTGTGCTTGTGCATCTCTCTCTCTCTCTCTCTCTCTCTCTCTCTCTCTCTCTCTCTCTCTCTCTCTCTCTCTCTCTCTCTCTCTCTCTCTCTCTCTCTCTCTGTGTGTGTGTGTGTGTGTGTGTGTGTGTGTGTGCGTGCGTGCGCACATGCATGTATTCCTGAAGTGGTGCATGGTAAACCTACCAATTGCCATTAATCCCAAAAGAAAAGTGTCTTTATTCTCTTATTAGCCAGCAACTGAAGACCTGGATATAAGCTCATGATCCTACAGGCACCTGATTTTTAAGAAAGACACCAAAAATACACACTTAAGAAAACACAGCATCTTCAACAAGTGATGATTTAAAAGGTGAATCTACATGGAGAGGAATGAAACTATATCCATATCTTCCTCCTGCACCAAACTCAACTCAAACTTGATCAAAGATGTCAACATAATATCTCACACCTGAAATCTTTTAGAGGATAAAATATAAAACATGTTGTTACACATACATGTATAAATTTATAGAAACAGGAAAGAATGTTCTATATAATACTCCAGTAACACAAGAATTAAGATCCATAATTTACAACTTGAACCTCATGAAACTAAAAGCTTCTGTGTAGCAAAAGACACCATTAGTTAATATTTATCACATATGTATTTTACAGTGATTAGTATCTAGAATACAGAAAGGTCTAAAAACTATATGTAAACAACAATGAAATAAAGAACCAAATTAAAATTGAGACATTGAACTAAGCAGAAAGCTCAGAAGAAAATCAGATGGATGAGAAATAAGTTTTAAATGTTTAACATCTTAGACATTGGATTAATTCAAATTAAAACTATGTTGAGATTTCATTTTACTCTTGTCTGAATATCTAAGACAAAACTTAATAAAACTGATGATGATGATGATGATGATGATGATGATGATGACAGCAATGAAGATTACAGCAGTTGTTGGTATGGATGTGAGGAAAGGCGAGTCTTATTTGCTATTAGTGACAGCACAAACTTCGTGAAACCATTATGAAAATCAGTGTGGAGGTTCCTCAAAAAAACTGGGAATATATTTATCATATGACTCTGTTATCACAGTCCCAGGCATATACTTAAAGGACGTTATCATAGATTGGATATTCGTTCATCTGTTTATAGCTGCCTTATTCACAATATACAAGACATGGAAAGAGCCTAGATGGCTGACAAGTGATAAATGGGTAATGAAAATGGAATTTTATGAAGCTGTGAAGAAAATGAAATTAGGAAACTTGAAGACAAATAAAGCTGAAATAACTATTCTGAGTGAGGTCAATCCAAACCCAGAAATAAAAAGATAACAGGATCTTTCTTTATGCATTTCAGAGGTTTGAAATTTTAGATATATGTTAATTTTGTACCTATAAAAGTCTGGAGCATAGTAAGGCTCCATGGGGGATTTTAGAGGAAGAAGGGGGACAGAGATCTACAACTGGTTAATGTGCATAGACTAAGAAAATGTAGAATTTTCAGTCTGAAATTGGACATCTATATGACGTCTTCCTTTCAAGACTCAGCTATTATCATGAGATAGGGGGATTAAAGATTTCAAAAGCAAGTGGTACAGTAGATCACTGCAGAAAGCACTGTTTTCTGGACACGACAAGGCTGTTACACATATAAAATTACAGAATTTGTAAATGCATGCACAAAACACAAGCAAGCCATACTACATCTCTGCCTGAGTGGAGAAGGGAAGTCACAACTAAGAGAGGGCGAGTCAGTTTTTGTCTAGGATATGTGGCTACCTGTACTCCAGATGATGATGCTATAACTGTGTACATACTGGCATCAATAAGAGGACTTAGTTTAATTCAGAGAAGTAAACAAAAGAACACATGAAATTGAAATATAAAGTGGTAGAGGGCATAAGTGAGGAATTGGAAAGGTGGGAATTGGGGATGAATTTGATCAAATCTCACTCTATTCATTTATACAATTCTCAAACAATAAACAATAAAGTGTCTTACACATATCCACCACCCTCTCCCTCCCTTCAGGTCCTCTTGCCACTCCAACATATTTCCCATCTCTCTCTAAATTTTGTCTTTTTTTATAGATCATGAAGTCAAATTAATACTGCCCATATGCAAATGAGGATGGGTCATCCACTAAAGTGTGTGTAATTTACAAATTTCTGCCCCTCAAAGAAAAGTAGCTCTCCATTCCTCAGTAGCCATAAATGGACATTAGCTTCTCAACTCCAGGTAGGACATCAAGAGCCACCTGTACCTCCATGCTCAAATTTTTTGCACTCTTTCTTTTGAGGTCTTATGTGAGGAACTGCAGGTTCTGTGAGTTCATGTGTGTAACATCGATGTACAGTCTAGAAGCCATCATTTTTCAGAATTACTCCTCATCCTCTGGTTTTTACAGTCTTTCTGCTCCTACTTCTGTGCTGTTCCCCTCACCTCTCGAGCCTTGGTGTGTTGAGATACATATTGATATATGATGTTCTATGAATGGCTGACGAATCACACTCACTTATTCTCAGCATTTTAAACAGCCATGAGCTCTGCATTAAACATTATCTTCGGCAAGAAGAAGCTTCTCTGATCAAAGTTGGGAGCAGCATAAAGCTATGGGTATAAACAAACATATTTTGAAGGGAGTTTGACAACATGGCAATTTAGCAAAAACATTAATAAGTTGTCACAAACCCTGGCTTCTGACCACATTTATTTTACTAGACATGAATTCTTTCTTATGTATCAGGCCCCAAATCCAATAAGAGAGCTGGGTTACTCTCATAACTTGATATGCCACATTGCACCAATGGGCACATCTCGCCTCAGGAATACCATTGAACTCTTTTCTCCCCTGATAATTTTTAGCACTATGAAGGCTAACTAGTAGGGAGTCAGTTCAAGATTTATTTCTCCTTTTTTTTCTGCAGCCAAAGTTAGTTGTGTCTTCAGGAATTTGATCGTACTCTCTAGTTGTGATGCATATCATTACCAATGGTGAGAACCTCTGATGCTTTGACTTCCTTATTAACAATTCAGAGGAAGGTGACCAGTGCAGGGCACTGAGATTTTTATTTATTTTATGTGTTTTGAAAGTTCACCCATGTAGGCTAATTCTGTTTAAGCTATTTTTTAAATTTTGATTTAGTTAGCTTAGAGGATGGATTCACAAGAACTAAGAATGTATGAGAAGCCTTATGAGAAGCCTTATGAACTAGTGGGCTAGTTCGTAAACTAATTTATTTTTCAGGGGAATGTGCTAAGGTTGAATCAACACCCTCATAAAAGAACCTCTTGAACAAAGGACAAGTGCACAACTACTGAACCATAGTCATAGATTTCCTTTTTAATTAATTTATTCAGATTGCATCTCAATTTATGCCATCATTTGTATCCTCCCATTCCTCCCTCCCTCCCACTTTCACCTATTCCCCTCCATAGATTTCTTAAACACTATGAAGTTTCAGAGGGATCCAAGATTGTGGTACCGATCATACACTGTGTCTGATCAGCAGGATAGCAATGATTGCTCAGCAACCAAAGGATCAAACTGTGGGCTTCAAAACACCAGTGCTGGTCTTTCCCAGGGGAGCACACATATGAAACACAGGTGGATCTAGCCTTGGGTCACCCAGCTAATCCATAGAAAGTCCCTGGGCCCTGCAGGCATGCTCGTATTCTGCAGCATCTAGCCACACATCAGCATACAGCACACTCTCAGTGTCGCAGACTGAACTGCGGGCCACAAAACACCAGTGTCTGTATCTCACAGCCAAGTGAAGATGCCATGGTGTGGGACACAAGTAGAACTGACCCCAGATCACCCAGCTAATTCATGAAAGCATTTCTAAGTCCCCGCAAGCGCTGTCTCCAGTTTCTGGCCATACATTAGCATACAGCACACTAGTCTCAATGGGACAGACTGAACTGTTGGCCAGAAAACACTAGTAGCTGGGTCTCTTAGTCCAAAGGAGACACAAGTGGAACAGATCTCAGGTCACCTGGCTAATCAATAGAAAACGCACAGGACCATGCAGGCACTAGCATGGTCTCCAGTGTCTAGTCACACACCACCAGCACACATCACACTGCACTCAGTGTCTCAGACTGAACTGTAAGTCACAAAATACCAGTAGCTGAGTCTCCCTGGAGAGAAGACACACCCCGGTGGGGAACACAGATAGATCTGAACTCAGGTCACCCAGCTGGTCCACAGAAAGGATTCCCCCAGTCCCCACAGGCACCACCAGGTCTCAACCTATAGTCACTCAACTATGAGCTTTTCCTAATGGAAAATTACCACACAATACCGGAGAGAGCCAGATGGCTAAAGGCCAGTGTAAAAATACAAACAACAAAAGCCAAAACAATATTGCTTCTCCAGAACCCAATTACCCCAAAGAAATCAGCCCTGGACATGCTAAAACAACTGAAGCACAAGAAAATGACCTCAAATCTACCCTTATGAAGATGATAATGATGTAAACAAACAAAATCCATAAAGAAATGCACAAATATACAGTCAAACAGATTGAGGCTGCTAGAGGCCAATGAGAGAAGACTGTAGGCTCGAAATAAAATCACTAAAAGCTCAGGGAAATGCAAACATTCAGGTGAAGGAAATCAATAAAACATTTCAAGATCTGAAGGTGAAAATAGAAACAATAAAAAACACAAACTGAGGAAATCCTGGAAAGATAGAACTTAGAGAAGAAAACAGGAACTATAGAGGTAAGCATCACCAACAGAATATAAAGATGGAGGAAAGAATTTCAGGCATAGAAGGTACAGTGGAAGAATTTGATGCAACCATCAAATAAAATGTTAAATATAAAAAGTTACTGACACAAAGCATTCAAGACATGAGGGACACCATTGAGAAAAGAGAAGATTACCAGCTCCAAGTCCCAGAAACTGATTCAACAAAAAATAGAAGAAAATTTCCCTAATTTAAAGAGAAGCTTAAAAACATACAAGAGGATTGTAGAACACCAAATATAATAGACCAGAAAAGAATATTTCCCACCACATAATAATCAAAACACTAAATTACAGAACAAAGAAAAATATTAAAAGAGACAAGGGGAAAAGACCAAGTATCATATAATGGCAAACCTATCAGAATCACAACTGACTTCTCAACAGAGACCATAAAAGCCAGAAGGGCCTAGGCAGGTGTCGTGCAAAACTTAAGAGACTACAGATACCAGGCCAGAATACTATATCCAGCAAAATTTTCAATAATCATAGATGGAGAAAAGATATTCCATGACAAAAACTAATTTAAACAGTACCTATTAACAAATGATCCATACAAAAGATACTAGGAGGAAAACTCCAACCCAAGGAGGATAACTACACCCAAGAAAATACAGGAAATAGATAATTTCACTTCAGCATAACAAAAATTAGGCAAGCACACACACACATACCACCACAACCAACATCAAAGGATCAAACAGTCACAGGTCGTAAATCTTTCTCAATTCTCTAATAAAAAGACACAGACTAACAGAATGTATGTGTAAATAGAACCTTTCATTCTGCTGCATACAAGAAATACACTTCAGCCTTAAAGATAGACATTACCTGACAGTAAAGATGTGTAAGAAGGTCTTCTAAGTAACAGACTCAAGAAGCACGCTAGTGTAGCCATTCTAATATCTAATAAAATAGACTTTTGACCAAAGTTAATCAACATAGAGGAGGAAATACACTTCATACTCATCAAAGGAAAATTCAAGCAAGATGAAATCACAATCCTGAACATTTATGCTCCAAATACAAGGGCACCCACATTTGTAAAAGAAACATTAATATATCTTAAACCACATATTAATAGTGGGAGACTTCAAAGTCCCAATTTCACCAAAGGATAGGTCACTGAAACAGAAACTAAACTGAGAAATAATGACACTAACAGATATCGTGAACCAAAGGCACCCAACAAACATCTACAGAACTTTAACCCAAGAAAAAAAGATTATACTTTCTTCTCAATACCTCGCAGAATCTTCTCCAACATTCATTATATAGGAGGTCACAAAACAAGCCTCAACAGATACAAGAAGATTGAAATAATAACTTTTGTCTTATCAGACCACCATGGACTATAGCTGGACCTCAACAACAACAAAAATAACAAAAAGGTTACACACACATGGAAATTGAACATCTCTCTACTCAATGGCAACTGGGTCAGGACAGAAATAAAAATGAAATTAGAGACTTCTTAAAAGTCATTGAAAATGAGAGTACAACATAAGTAAACAAATGGGACACAATGAAAGTGATGCTAATAAAAAAAAATCATAGCACTGAGTATCTTCATAAAAGGATTGGAAACATCCCATACAAGCAAATTAATGGCACACTTGAAAGCCCTAGAAAAGAGGAGATACACCCAAGCACAGTAGATGGTAGGAAATGATCAAACTCAAGTCTGAAATCAACAAATTAGAAACAAAGAGAACAATTGAAAAAAAATCAACCAAATCAAGATCTGATACTTTCAGAAAATCAACAAGATGGACAAACCCTTAGCCAAACTAACTAAAAGAAAGAGAGACACTATGCAAATCAACAAAATCAGAAATGAAAAGGACATAACAACAGACACAGAGGAAATCCAAAGAATTATTAGTTCTTACTTCAAAAGCCTATAAACCACAAAATTCAAGAATCTAAATGAATAGACAATTTTCTAGATAGAGTCCACTTACCAAAGTTGTATCAAGGTCATGTAAAAAATTAAATAATCCTATATCTCCTAAGGAAATTGAAGCAGTCATCAAAAGTCTCCCAACCCCCTCCCACAAAAAAGGGGGGACAGATAGTTTCAGAACATAATTGTACCAGATGTTCAAAGAAGAGCTAATACCAATACTCCTGAAACTATTCTACATAATAGAAATAAAAGGAACATTAGCAAACTCATTCTATGAGGCCACAGTCACTTTGATACTTAAACCACACAATGACCCAACAAAGAAAGAATTTAAGTCCAATTTCTCTTATGAACATTGATGCAAAAATAATTAAATATTCACAAACCAAATTCAAGGACACATCAAAAATATCATTCACCATGACCAAGTAGGCTTCATTCCAGGCATGTAGGAGTGGTACAATATATGGAAATCCATCAATGTAATTCACCATTTAATCAGACTGAAAGAAAAAACACCTGATCATCTCCTTAGATGCCAGAAAAGCATTTGACAAAATCCAAAAGTTCATGTTTAAAGTCTTAAAGAGATCAGGGGTACAAGGTACATACATAAACATAATAAAGCCTATATATAGCAAGCCAATAGGCAACATCAAATTAAATGAAGAGAAATTCAAAGCAAGTCCACTAAAATCAGGGACTAGAAAAGTCTGTTCACTCTATATCTCTTTGGTATAGTACTTGAAGTGCTAGCTACAGCAATAAGACAAAAAAGGAAGAAGTCAAAGTATCACTATTTGCAGATGATATGATGCTATAGGTAAGTGACCCCAAAAATTCCACCAGAGAACTCCTACAGCTGAAAAATACCTTCAGCAAAGTGGCAGGATACAAGATTAATTTTAAAAATCAGGAGCCATCCTGTATATAAATGATTATCACTCTGATAAAGAAATTGTGGAAACTACATCCTTCACAATAGCCACAGATAATATAAAGTATCTTGGTGTAACTCTAACCAAGCAAGTGAAAGACTTGTATGAAGAAAAACTTCAAGTCTCTGAGAAGGAAACTGAAGAAGTTATCAGAAGATCAAAAGATGACCCATGCCTGTGAATAGGGAATATCAATACAGTAAAATGACCATCTTACCAAAAGCAATCTACAGATTCAATGCGATTCCCATCCAAATGCCAACACAATTCTTTATAGACCTTGAAAGATTAATTCTCAACTTCATGTGGAAAACCAAAAGACCCAGAATAACTACAACAATACTGTACAATGTAAGATTTTCCTGAGGAATCTCCATGCCTGATCTCAAGCTGTACTACACAGCAACAGTAATAAAAATGGCATGGCTCTCACATAGAAATAAGCTGTTTAATTAATGGAATCAAATTGAAGACCCAGAAATAAACCCACACACATATGGACACTTGATATTTGACAAAGAAGCCAAAACCATACAGTGTGAAAAAAAAGATAGCATCTTCAACAAATGATGCTGGTCTAATTGGATGTATACATGTAGAAAAAAGCAAATAGGTCCATAGTTATCACCCTGAACAAAATAAAAGTCCAAGTAGATTAAAGACCTCAACATAAAAGCAGACACATTAAATCTGATAGGAGAAAAAGTGGGGAAGAGCCTTGAACTCATTGGCATAGGAGACAACTTTCTGAGCAGAACACCAACAGCTCAGGCTCTAAGGTCAACAATTAATAAGTGGGACCTCATGAAACTGAAAAGCTTTTATAAAGTAAAGGATACCATCAACAGAACAAAATGGCAGCCTACAGATTGTAAAAAGATCTTCACCAATCCTACATCTCACAAAAGGCTATTATCAAAAATGAATTCAAGAAACTAAACACCAATAAGCCAAATAATCCAATCAAAAATGGGGTGCAGAGATTTCTCCACAAAGGAATATTGGGTGGCTTAAAAAGACTTAAAGAAATGTTTAAAATCCTTAGTCATCAGGGAAATGCAAATCAAAGTGACTGAAATTCCATCTTACATCCATGAGAATGGTCAAGATAAAAAAAACTCAAGTGACAGCACATGCTGGCATGAATGTAGAGAAAGGGGAACGCTACTCATTGCTGGAGGGAGTGCAAACTTGCACACCACTTTGGAAAACAATGTGGTGCTTTCTCAGAAAACTGGGACTATCTTTACCTCAAGACTCTGGTGCCTCACATTTGACCATGTCCCCTGGAGGGGGAGACCTGGTGGCACTCAGAGGAAGGATAGCAGGTTACCAAGAAGAGACTTGATACCCTATGAGAATATAGAGGGGGAGGTAATCCCCCTCAGGAACAGACATAGGGGAGGGGAATAAGGGGAAGATGGGGGGGGGAGGGAAGAATGGGAGGATACAAGGGATGGGATAACCATTGAGATGTAACAAGAATAAATTAATAAAAACTTAAAAAAAAAAAAAGACTCAGCTCTACCACTCCTAGGCATACACCCAAAAGATGTTCCACCATACAACAAGGACATTTGCTCAACTATATTCATAGCATCTTTATTCCTAATAGCCAGAATCTGGAAACAACTCAAAAATCCCTGAAATGAAGAATGGATAAAGAAATTGTGGTTAATTTATACAACAGAATAATACTCAGCTATCAAAAACATGAAACCCTGCAGTTTGCAGGCAAATGGATGGAAATAGAAAAATTCATCCTGAGTGAGGTAATCCAGACCCAGAAAGACATGCACGGTATATACTCATTTATAAGCATATTAGTCCAAAATCGATGTCCTCTGAGAGATTCCATCCAGTGGACAATTGGGGTAAAAGCTGGGATTCTTAGCAGGACTCTGGGTGGAGCACTGAGCATTTCATGGAAGAGTTGGGGAATGGAAGGACCAGGCGGGGTCAGGAACTTCACAGGGAGACCATCAAGATTTGTGGATCTGGACCCAAGGGGACCTGCACAAACTGATGCACCAACCAAGACAGTGCATGCAGGAAATCTAGACACCCTATTCAGATCTAGCCAGTGGACAGCTCATTCTCCACAGTTGTGGGAAGAGCAGAGACTAACTCTGACATAAACTCTGGTGGCCCCAATTTGATTACTTCCCCTTGGTGGGGAGGCCCTTTTGGCACACAGGGGAATAGCATGCAGACTATCCTGATGAGACCTGACAGGTTGTAGTCAGGTGGTGTGGGAAAGGGTCTCCCCTCTCAGAGGACTAGAGGAGAGGAAAGGGGCACAAGAGAAAGGTGGGAATGGAAAGATACAAGTGAAGGTATAACAATTGGAATGTAATCTAGATTATAATAAATTTTTAAAAAATTAAGAAGAGACTTGAAAGAAAAAAAGATAAAAAATATAACTACTACCTTAAGAAGATACACAGTTGTAGTATTCTTGTGGTAAGCATTGATTCACATTCACACTATTTGTATTTGAAGACAGTCCCTAAAATTTACTATCATTACAGTAAACCTCTAAATTTCAGCTTCTTGCCATGAAAAATGAGAATGAGAGTTTTCTTAAGCCCTGGAGTTGTTGCAAATCCTGAGTGAAAATATTTACACTGTTTTTAAGGCTATGCTGGTGATAAGAAATGCTTAGAAGTTGTTGTTCTTCATGCCACCTTTCAAGAACCTTTGAGTAGAAAGTTTGAAAAAGCTTTTGCTGTGCTGTACTCTCTCACTATAATGCTGTTAAGTAAAGATATAACTACTGTGCAGCAAGACACATTAAAGCATCACCAATTCCACACACTCTACTTTTATCTGAGCTACAGTGTGACTTTTTTTAAAAGTCTTTTTAATATATCCCTGGTCTGTTCTCACATCCCATATCACATACTCTTGCACACTCTTCAAACATCCATCTTTCTATATTCTCTACTACTATTTCTCAGTTGGAGAAATCCCTCTGACTTTATATTCTTCTCAGATTGCAAATATGTATCTTCTGTTCCTTCATTACCTCAATAGTCTCTCCTTAGGCTCCATTTCTTGATAGTAAAACTCGTTGTGATCCAGTGTACACTCTCACTACTCCTCTGAGAAAGTTCTGCTAAATATCGACTATCTCTTTAATATTAGAGCTTGAAGTCTTTGTAGAAATATTGCTTATTTGGCCTTTGTTCACATAATTGGAGTCAGTTTATTGATTTTTTTGGCTTCGCAAAAGTATCCATATCTTACTCACGCTTCCTCTCTCATCATTTCTTTTCTATGCTTTTTGTTTTTAAACTTCTCTTAATGTACCTGAAATATCATTGTGCATAGAGGTTTTAGCTCTACTTAGTCTACACAGAGACTGGTCATTCCAATCCACTTCTAACAATTTGTTTATACCAGTGATTGACCATGTGGGTCTCAAATCAAGACTGCTGAGTTTAAAAGGTTTCTTTGCCACTTTCAATGTGAGTTCATCTCTTCTAAGCTTTAGTTTCCACATTAATAAACTTTACCAATACACTTAATAAATGATAAGGTCTTTGTGAGAATTAATTTTAAAATATTTTGAAGTGCTAAACAAGTAATAATTTCTTACTCAGTTTAATACTATTTGAACTTAGCAGAATAATACTAGTAGATTATCCTTAAGTCCTATAACTTATCTACCCATAGGTTCTTGACACCAGTGTCCATGCCAGACATGAATTTCATCTTATGGGCAAGGCCTTGAATCCAATAAAAATGTCATTGGCTTCATGATATATATATCAATATTTTACCAGTGGGCATCTCTTCTTTTTCATTGTATTTTATTATTTTACATATATGTGTGTTTTCCTGTATGCAAGTCTGTGTACCATGTTCATGCCTGGGTCCTCCAGAAGCCAGAAGAAGGCATCATATCTCCAGGAACTAGAATTAAAGATAGTTTCAGCTGTAATGTGTGGACTGGGAATTAAAACCAGGAACATTGGAAGACCAGCCAGTGCTCTTAACTGCTGAACCATCTCTGAGAATTCATATATGAGCGATATCAGTAAATAGTTTAAAAAATTGTTTCCTATTCTGGTCCTGTATACAGATCCTTCCAATACAATGAAAGCTAACCTTACAAGGACAAACCTTATATCTTAGTGCTATATTGATTTCCCCATAATCTATGGCCCAAGCATAGTGTATCTTTACCAATACAGTCTTATCATCAAATTCTGTAGGGCAACCAATAGAATTGACAACAGCCTGAATCCCAGATCAGGAGCACAGAACAGATCCTCAACAATATCATCAATGGAAATGTCTCCAAACTAGGAAGTGGTATATCCATAGAGATATTAAAAGTATGCAGGACACGAAATAGACAAAGCAAAAAAAAAAAAAAAAAAAAAAACACCTATAGCACATCATAAACTACTAAATATATAGGGGCAAAAAGAGTACTAAAAGCTACAAGAGGAAATCAAGGTTCATATACAGAAAAACTATTTTTCAATCGAAACATTGAAAGCCAGAAGAGCCTAGAGAAGGGTTCGTCACGTTGTAAAGCACAACAATCACCATCCTAGACTATTCCACATAACAAAACTATCTGTATAGATGAAAAAAGAAGATGTAATTTACATGATACAAATAGGCTGAAGGAGTTTATCTTCAACAATGGTGCTGTTCTAACTGGATGTCTGCTTGTACAAGAATGCGAATAAAGCCATAATTATCACCCTGTACAATACTCAAGTAAAGTGGATCAAAGACTTCAACATAAAATCAGATACAGTGAAGGTAACAGAAGAAAACGGAGGGAAGAGACTTGAATTCATTGGTACAGGAGACAACTTTCTGAATAGAGCACCAATAGTGCATGAACTAAGATCAACACTTAATAAATGGATCTCATGAAACTGCAAAGCTTCTGTAAGGCAAAGAACACTGTCTGTGAGACAAAATGGCAGGTTATAGAATGGAATACTGCTTTTACCAATCCCATATCCAACAGAGTGTTAATATCCAAAATATATAAAGAACTCAAGCAGCTAGACATCATCAAACCAATTAAAAATGGGTACAGAGCTAAACAGAGAATTCTGAACAGAGAAATCTCAAATGGCTGAGAAACACTTAAAGAAATGTTCAAAATCCTTAGCTATCAGGGAAATGCTAATCAAAATGACTGAGATTTCATCTTACACCCGTCAGAATGGCTAAGATAAAAAACTCAAGCAACAGCACATGTAGAAACAGGGGAACACTTCTCCATTGCTGGTGGGAGAGCATATTTGAACAACTACTTTGGAAATCAATCTGGTGCTTTCTCAGACTATTGGGAATAGTGCTACCTCAGGACCCATCTAGTTGCCCATCAGCTAAAACATAGATAAATAAAATATGGTACATTTATATAACTCAGCTATTAAAAACAACGACATCATGACATTTGCAGGCAAATGAATGGGTCTAGAAAATATCATTCTGAGTGAGGTAACTCAGACCCAGAAAGACAAATATGGTATTTACTGACTTACAATTGTCTATTAGCCATAAAATGTGAGCTAACCATGCTATAATCCATAAACCTAAAGAAGAAAATTATCAAGAGGGCCCAAGCAAGATGTATGAATCTCACTGGGAAGGGAAAGGAGTGAGTGGGCTGATGGAACTGTGTGGAAAGAAGTATAGAGGGAAACAGAGACTGTGGAGAGAACAGAGGTCAGAGACACCTGGGAGAGAGAAATGGAATCAGTGGAGAAACATCTCTGGGATGAGCTAGAAATATAGGAAAATGAAAACTTCCAGGAACCTATGAGGATGAACCTAGTTAAGACTCTTAGTAATAGGTGATAAGGAACCTGAAAAGGCCATGTCTTGTAAGCAGGCAATTCTTCCATTGGAGGGATGGGGACAGCAGCCCAGCCACAAAAACTTTGACTCACAGATTTTCCTGCCTATAAGATATGCTGAGATGAAGAAAGAGCAGAAATTTAGGGAATGGCCCACAAACAACTGGCCCAACTTGAGACTCATGCCATGAGAGAGAGTCCACCCCTCACAATATTAATGATACTTGTAGACAGGAGGCTAGAATAACTGTCATCTGAGAGATTTCATCTAGCAACTGATGGAAATACATACAGAGACCCACAGCCAAACAGTATGTGGAGCTAGAGAACCTTGTGGAAGAGAGGGAGGTGGACTGAAGGAGGCAGGGGGTCAAGAAGACCACAAGAAAACCTACAGAATCAAATAGCCTTGGCCCATAGAGACTCACAGAGATTGAACCACCAAACAAAGAGCATGCATGGGATAGACCTAGGCCCCCTACACATATGTAATATGTGTGCAGCTTGTACTCATGTAGGACCCCTAACAGCAGAAGCAGGGGTTGTCTCTGCTTGCTGTCTGCCTCTGGATCCATTTCCCCTAACTGGGCTGCCTTATCTAGCCTTAATAGAAGATGCACTTAGTCTTACTGCAAGTTGATATATGGCAAGGCAGGTTGATGTCTATGGGAGGTCTCCTCTTTTCTGTAGAAAAAAAGAGGGAGAGATGGAGTGGGGAGAGAGGGGAAGCTCTGATCAGGATAAAATTTAAAATAAATAAATTAATTAAAATAAAATAAATTAGGACATGGTCATTGGGACTTAGAAAGACTGGAATGTCAGTAAATGGATGGAAGGGGGTTCAAGACAATGAGCCAGGCAACATATGGTGATTGTAAATTTGACCCAGGAGGAAATGTCTCAGTAACTAGAGTTGCACAGTGGTGAGGTCCTGGAAGGTGTAGCAAACTCCAGGAGTCAGAGAGGACACTTACTGAGTAGGCAAGGAGAGATGGATGGTTAGAGATGGTGAAGGGAAGAAGTAGCTGACGAGGCAGACCCTAGAATTTGAAAACAAGTATGATGAGTGGCAAAAGCCAGCAGAAACAAATTGTCCATACATACTGTAATAGAGTCAAATCAACATCTTGAGTCAGTTTGAAATGCGGAGAAGTGGGCAAGCCTGAAAGATACATATGGCATCCTCTACTAATGCTACCTGAAGAGAGAAAACTCAAGAAGGGAGTAGTGTTTGGAGACCCTTGTATGTTAGAAGATAGGACAGGTGGTGAGAAGTGAATATAATGGGTGAACTGAAAATTAGCCTTTTTACTTGTGTATAAAAAGTTTTGTTGCAGCTAGAGCATGCAGGTAAGGTTTCCATCCTTGTATAGTATGATTTAATTATTTTTTCAGTAAGTATGAAATGGGGGGCAAAAGAAGATCATAGTTGGTGACACAGGACCATGAGGGCATATCCCTCCTTTTCTGTAACATAGAGAGACAAAGGATAAGTAAATAATAAGGATGTAGGGCTGGAGCCTGGAGGATGGCTTGTTGAAATTTTATAAAAGGGCTTGTCAATAGGTATGATGAGGTGCTTGTGTGAGGTGCTAAGAGCTACGTCATATAAGGAGTAGGCAAGAGGAGAGAAAGAGGATATCCAATGAAAACAGCCATTCCTAAGAAAGATAGCATTTGATCCTTGGTTGTGGCAACTGTGAGCAAGTGAATAAAGTGTTTTCTATCAAGGGTAATGGCCTTGTGAGTTAGAGTAATAGCTAGTTTCAGATAAGTATCCTGGGTAGTGGACACCTGGACCTCAGAGAGTGAAACTCTATATCCCCAGCCAGACAGGAGGTTTAATAAAGTACAGAAAGTTTACACAATAGTCTAACAAATCTTGTGATAAGATTTATTATACCTTTGCAAATGTTTTAGCGAGTTAAACCAAGACCAAAAGAGCATGAGTAGCAATACTCCCCATTGGAAATAATCTATCCTCTTGCTTTGCTCTCCTTTTTCTGTCCCACAATCAAGCAGCTTGCCTGATATAGGACAAAGATTTTGGAGGTAACCTTTAAATAAGTATGCTTGGTTGGGTCTAGAGGAGGAGGAGGGGCCATATCGCAACTCCAAAGCCATCTTTTAATTGAAACTGGATAGCACAAAACAGCAGTCTGATGCCAATCATGCCTAAAAGCACCTAAAAAGCTCCTGGATTCCTGTAACACTGAATCCAGTAAGATGAAAACAAAGAAGGCTTGGAGATAAAAAAAAAATTTTGAGTCCTGGCTATAGACAGAGGACACTGCAAAAGGGAACTGAGAAACCCACTAGTCAGTTGAGTGCGTGCACCCTGCTGCTAGCCTACTCCTTTTTCTCCCACTCCTGCTAGACTTAGCTCCCTGCTTCTATTTTGCAACAAACTTACAGATCCATCAACTGTAACTTAAAAGACAGGACTGTGGGAAAGAATAAGCCTTGTCACAGGTGGGAGCAGTCTTGGGGGGCTTTACCCTTGGGGCACCCCATGAATACCTTGTGACAGACTGAGTGGAGCCATCCTGGGTCTAGAATTTAGGAAGCAGACCTGGGAACCCCACCTGGACTATTGTCTTTCTAATTGACCCTCACCGGGAGAAGGAGATGGTCCTTCCCATGTGACTCAGGGAGTTGGGGAGGAGAGAACAACAAAGTCAGCTGGGTGGGGGAGGTGGCGGGGGGGGGGGGGGGGGGGGGGGGGGGGGGAGCACGGACAGAGCTTGTAGAGCAGTGGACCAGCTGTACCAGGGCGCAGGCCAGAGAGACACCTAAGGACCCGTCCCGTGGGACGGCTACCAGAAGATTCACTCTTTTGTCCCTTTAACCTTTTTCCTTCTTGTATAAGCTAGTTGGGTTGTAGAATAAATTTTAATTGCTAAGAAACAGAGTCAACACAGGACAGGACCCTAAGAGCATATATAGGGGGAGGAGATCCCCCTCAGTCACAGACACAGGAGAGGGGAGTAGGGGGGAAGCAGGAGGGAGGGAGGAATGGGAGGATACAAGGGATGGGATAACAATTGAGATGTAACATGAATAAATTAATAAAATAAAAAGTAAAAACAAACAAAAAAGACAGGACATTTACACAGTGTGTGTGTGTGTGTGTGTGTGTGTGTGTGTGTGTGTGTGTGTGTGTGTGTGTGTGTGTGTGTGTTCCAGGTTGAGGGTGGGGTGAGACCAGACAAAAGACTAACCGGGCTTGAAGTGGAGAAAAAAGAGGTTGAACATAAAGAATGGAGAATCTCTTTCCATTTCAACATTTACTACCAGTATTTGTAAAGGTCTCAAATAATACTTGGATCTAGCATGCCATTAGGCAGCTACTTGGAATAGTTATCTAAGAGATATTGAGGCCAAATCTTATTACGAAAGCCAATAAATTTAGGGCGCTTTGGGTCCAGTGTCACATGAAAAGGCTAGAGGTTTTCTAAAAGGTAGCCCAAGAGGTAATGAGAGGGTATGGGAGACACCATTCCATGGGGAGTAGGGAGAAAAAATCTCTTCAACCTATAGTCACTGGCATTCCCAGGACCAGAGGAAGACAAGCCTTTCAATGGATTGTCAACAGGCTTTATGTGCTTAGCCCAAGGAAAGACTCAGAACTTGGTACCATGCCTACCATGGAGGCCAGAAGGCAAGGAGATCAGGAGAAGACAGAAAGTGAGAAAGAGAAGTGATCTCTAGAAGAAGGGGTCTTGTCCATAGGAAAGGGTCAAGAATTGAGTCTCAAAAATTATGAGGGCCTTGAGGAGCCATGGGATTATGAGCAGCTTTTAAGGGAAGGCAGGAGAAGAGGGTAAGGAAGAGGCACAATAGCCTTGTTGGCCTAAAGAAACTTTAAGATTATAGCTCTAATAGTGGGAGGATTTGGTCATGTGAAGAGGGTCAGCCATAGCCTTAAATACCATAGGTAGGGGTACCTCAGCCTCCAAGAGTAACAGAGCAGTGCCAGATGCTCAAGGACCACCTCCTCAGACTCAGGGAAGCATTTACACCAAAGGAGAAACTTACCTAATTGCCTCTGGTGGATGGAGTGCTGAGAGATTAGTGGACAAGAAGGTGACTCTGTTATGGCGGGGCAGTCCATACACTGAAGTAGGCACCAAGAGAACGTATCCCAGTCATAGCACCCATGCTAAGCATTACAGTTCTGAGAGAAAAGGGGACCACAATGCAAGTGTTGCAGCTCTGAAGGAAAAAGTATCCTGAAAGTCAGAAGCCAAGGAGTCCTACAAAGTCACACCACACAGCAAACATCACACAAGAGATTTTTTTAGGAAAGACACAAGAGGATGGCTGCCTCTGCTCAGGTAAGAAGCTGCAACCAAGCAGAAGAAAGGTTTTTTGAGGGACAGAGTTTTTCAGGGTTGTGATTTCAAGGGTTAGGGTTGGTGAGATTTTAAATCCTGAGCTTAGGGTGCAATCAGGGTTTTGTCAGCTTTTTATCCTATACCACCCATCACCCTGTTCATCTAAGGTCATGATCTTTGTCTCACCCAATGCTCCCATCATTGTCACTCTGTAAAACAACAATAATAAGAGAACACAAACAAACAAAACGCACCAATCAAACAAAACAAAAAATACTCAAACAAAACAAAATAAAACATAAAACACTCAAATAAACAACAAACATTGAACAAACACGAAGTCTTTTGTCTTTTTTTTTTTTTTAAGCCAACTTCTCCAGGGCATGAGGCCTTCCTAGCAGGTCTCCACTGTAGCTAATTTCATGGTTACGAGTGGAACATGGTATTCACTTTTCCTTCTCCATGCTGCGATTTTGTCTGGTTTAACACTGTGCAGGCATTTTGTACTACCTCTGGCTCTCCCACTTACAACCCTTTTGATCTACAACATTGATCTCCTTAAAAGATATACTGGTGTAAAAGTAGCACTAACTAAGCAACTTCTTTTGTTACACTTGCAGCCCATTTGATGAGAGGTAACCCATACATGACCCTGCTAATGTGGCCCAGAACTTGATGTAAGTCATGGTGTTAGGGAGAAACCTATTAATATTATTCCCCTGAAGGAATATACCAGTCACATGATTTAAATAGGTCTTTTTGTACTCTTTGCTGTTTGGATATTATATCACTTTCAATTTTCAATTGTTGGTGTGAATTCTTGGGCAAATAGAGTCCAACTCAGAAAATCCATTCCTACACATATATAGGATACTGCCAAATTTTAGTGTTTCATGATTCATGTTGATGTCTGTGATCCATATGGAGTTATTTTTTTGCAATGTTTTGCATATATAATTTCATTCTGCTGCATTTGAACATCAGTTTTCACAGGGTTACTGATGCCATGAATCTTGGAGGAGACCCTAAAACCATCACTTTAGTATATCAGAAATACACCTAACCACACTCTAAATATCTGTCCTAATGCCCACAGATAAATGTAGCCCTTAACCCTCATCAAGGAAATTTCTGTTTTCAGTGAAGATAAACCATTATAGTTGAATAGTATTCCATAGTGTATATTTGCCATATTTTCACTATCCATTCATTTCATCAGTTGAAAGTCATTTAGGTTGTTTCCACTTCCTAGTTATTCTGATTAGAAAACAAGTGAACATGACTAAGTAAGTATCTGGAATAGGATTCCCAGCCCTTTGGACATACTCTAAGTATTGGCATCCACCAATCAAAATGTAGTGTTGTGGAGCTCAGTCCCCATGGATAAGTTCATAAAATTCAGATTCTTACTCTCCAGGTTCTTGCTCAACTGTGTTTGGGGCTACTCTAGTCTCAGTAACAGAGATAGAAATAATCTAAATGTTATTTAGTTAAGGAATGGATAATGAAAATATGGCATATATGTACAATGAGATATCATTCAACTTTAAAGAAAAATTAAATCCTTAAATTTTCATATAAGTGGGTAGAATGAGAAAATATTATAGTGAATGAGATAATTCAATCCCAGAAAGAAAAATGGTGTATAGTCTCCTTCATCTGTGCCTCATATGTCTAAATCTTCAAACTAGAATAACTACAGAAGTGAGGAAATGAAAAAGGAACCCAGGCAGTGTGCCATACAGATGGTAATATCAGTATCAAGGTAATATTAAGAAGGAAATGGAAAAAAGAGAGAGAGGGGCTTTATCTGAAGAGGATAGAAAAATGAAAATACAGAAAGAAAAGAAGGGAAGTTGGGTAAGAAATTTTTAGAAAGGATTGATACAGGGATACACAATCACATTATTTTATATTTACTTATAATTATGTATATACATATACATAGATATTCTACTAAATTAATTTATGTTACTATGGATCATGATTTTTACAAGGGCCATAGATTATCTAACAAATTCCTAGGTCCAGGAAAGAGAAATTTCCTTTCAAGTTGTTAGGTTTGGGAGTATAGGGTATTCCTAAATCAATACAAACTATTGTTTTAGTCCTTGGTTACCTCTGAGATGTTAGAGATAAGCCCCTATGGCTAAAGACAGCACACACTTTGGTCACAGCACTTAGAGGATTTGATGTGGCTCCACCACAAAATTCTCCTCCATGAAGACTAGCTTTCACAGTACCAGAAATTCCTATACCATTTGCCAGGAGAGGAAAGCAATCAATACTCCTACCCAGATATGGTGCATATGAATCACAGCAATAACCAACATTACAAGATATCCTTAGTGGAGCAATAATGAAACACATATCTTAGCAGTAACCCCAGCCTTCTAAGTGAGCATTAACCCTGCTCAACAGGGGAGACATTATGCCTGGTACTATAAACCTAGCCAGCTATCCATGACTAGTAAGGTCATGGATTCTAGAGGAGAATATACTAATACTTTCCTAAACCAGTATAATTTCTAACTTCTTTCTACCCTTATAACCACAAGAAAGTATAACTTTCATCTCTCAAAAAAATTATTTTTGCAGAAGTTGGAGACAATTACAGAAAGCCATACTTAGTTCAAACACACAGAGAACAACTGACTAAAGTGTGCTCAGCCTCAACTGATACATATATAGTGCAACCCCTGCACCTGTGGCTCTACAGACATTGCAGAAGAGAGGGTGGACAGTTAGAGCCAGATGACCAGGAAGTGTGACAAGAGTTTGTGTGTTCTAGATATCACTGTAAAATCTCAACAGTATGGTTGCCTAAACAAGAAATGAATAGGGGATTCCAAGATGGCGTCGACCAGTATGCACCATAGCTGATCTACTCCGAGGAGACCAGGGACGTGAATGGAGCCACAGACTGCTGGATTTTGAGAACTGTAGGTGAGTGGGGCCCCAAACTCCGCAGACCACCAGTGGGTCTAACTCCGGGACAAGGAACAGTCCGGAGGTGCTAAACGCACTCCTCAATACCTTTTTTTCAGCTTCCAATGGAATGTTCTCTAAAATTGATCACATAGTTGGTCACGAAGCAAACCTCAACAGATACAAGAAGATTGAAATAATACCTTGTATCTTATCAGATCACATGGTCTAAGGCTGGACTTCAACAGCAACAGAAATGACAAAAAGCATACTAACACATGGAAACTAAACAACTTTCTGCTTAATGACACATGGGTCATGGAAGAAATAAGGGAAGAAATAAAAGACTTCCTGGAATTCAATGAAAATTTGTGGGACACATTGAAAGCAGTGCTAAGAGGAAAATTCACAGCACTAAGTGCCTTTAAAAAGAAACTGGAAACATCCTACATAAACAACTTAACAACACATCTGAAAGCTTTAGAAAAAAAAGAAGCAGAAACACCCTCCTTCGTCATCAGAGAAATGCAAATCAAAATGACACTGAGATTCCATCTTACACCCATCAGAATGGCTAAGATCAATACCTCAACTGACACCACATGCTGGCAAGGATGTGGAGAAAGAGGAACATTCCTTCATTTCTGGTGGGAATGCAAACTAGTACAACCACTTTGGAAAGCTATCTGGTGCTTTCTCAGAAAAATGGGAATAGGGCTTCCTCAAGACCCAGCTATTCCACTCCTTGGAATATACCTAGAAGACACAATACCACACAACAGGGACATATGCTCAACCATGTTCATAGCTGCCTTATTCATAATAGCCAGAACATGGTAATAGCCTATGTGTCCCTCAGTAGAAGAATGGATAAAGAAACTGTGGTACATTTACACTATGGAATACTACTCAGCTATTAAAAACAAGGAATTTCCTAAATTTGTGGACAAATGGATTGAACTAGAAATTATCATAATGAGTGAGTTCACCCAGAAGCAAAAAGAGTTAAATGGTATATACTCACTTATATCGAGACACGAGTCCAAGGGGTATGTCCCCATGAAAAACTTTACCTACCAGGAAACTGGGACAGAGGGGAGGACATCCCATTGAGACTTTAGGTGTGAGAAGCCTCGGAGAATGAGGAAATAGAAGGATCCAGAGGGTCCTGGAAAACTACAGGCGGGTCTGGGCCTTGGGGTCCTCCTCAAACTATAGCACCAGCCAAGGAAAATATAGGCAGTAAACTTTGAACCCCTACCCAGACTAGCTGATGGACAGGACATTCTCCACCTTTAAGTGGAGAAGGAGATCTGACTTTCACACAAACTCTGGTGCCCCATATTTGACCATGTCCCTTGGATGGGGATGCCTGGCGGCACTCAGAGGAAGGATAATAGGTCACCAAGAAGAGACTCAATACCCTATGAGCATATACAGGGGGAGGAGGTCCCCCTCAGTCACAGACATAGGAGAGGGGAGCAAGGGGGGGAAGCAGGAGGGAGGGAGGAATGGGAGGATACAAGGGATGGGCTAACAACTGAGATGTAATATGAATAAATTAATAATAAAAAAAGGAAAAAAAGAAATGAATAAACAAATTTCAATAGCAGTTTGCATGCTATGTGGATACAGGAAATCTCACATGGTCCTAGGCAATTAATGACTGCTTAGAGAAGAACTAGTCTTACTCAGGGACTAGGCCCTAATTTCTCATTGGATACCAAGTGGCCAGCCCTAAAAATATACGCATACAAGTAACACTATATAGAACCAGTAGATTTTATTTATATACTTATTTGTATATATGTGACTGAGTATGTGCGCGCATCTTGTGATGTGATGATAATTAAAGAAAAAGAGAGATGTGCTTGAGAGGGTTAAAATAAAGGTTTAAAAGTAAGTCTATTTCATGCTAAGCACATAATAAAACAGTTACTATCACTTTCTATTTTGCCTCCTGTATACTAAGTGCTTGAATTTTTGCAGACTGTCTGGCATCCATTCTCAGAACCCCTATAAGATCAGGAAAGATTTTAGTATTCATATTTGGCAGATAGTAAAGCCACAGCCAAAAGAAAGCAGTGACTTGCATTACGTTTAGGTAATGAAAGATTTAAACCTTTCTTCTATCATCGGTTTGCACCCCATGTTTAGCAGTTTTATTCACGTCTGTGACACTGAGTGAGGTGGGACAGAGCATGGCAAAGATAACAGAAGAGGGAAAATGTTGAGAAAGAGCCAGAATTGCCTTTAAGGCTTAATTTTTTTTATTGTGGACCACCTAGTTCCTTAAAAGGTTATGCCCTGGTTGCTATGATACAAAGAAGGCACAACTGGGAAAAGTATAAAAACAGGATAAAAATCAGTTGGGAGAGATGACATAAAAACAGGCCATGCCTCACCCTCCTTATCAGTCATCAAGCCAAACAGAAAGTGCTGAAAGAGTTGAATCAACTTCCTGAGAAAGAAGGGGGAGCTTTAGTACAATTATTAAGAACATCTGGAAAAAGACTTTCTGGTTGGCCAGTGTAGGTTCTTAGGGTAAATCTTTGAGTTCAGTGTTTTGTAGTTAATTTCTGGTTGTCACAGTGAAATAAACAGAAAAAAAACTAGACTTTCCTCACTCCCATCACTCATCATGATCCCAGGTCCAGGAAAAAACTATGCCTTGTTATATTTCACTTTTTCCTTGTTTGGTTGTTAGAATTGTCTATTAATTATCTTCCTTCCACATTTCCAGCAAAGTCATATGACAGTGAGAACAAAGAAAACAGCCTCCCCATTTCTTTCTGAATCATGACACTGCTTAACTTTCCACCCAACAGTTCCCCAGCTCCCTACAGCGCACAACACACAGATATACAAACACAGAGTCCTAGCACTGCCTTTCCAGATAGGCTGAATTGTAGTATGGTATGTAAACATTACAATCTTTATAGTGGCCAAAAAATAAGACAAATATCAAAAAGTAGTACTATCTACTACATGCTATGAACTGTAATTCTTGTAACAAACCTTGCCTAAACTACTGTATTAATCTTCTTTTTACAAATCAGCCAACTGAGGCTCAAAAATGGCAAGGGAACTAAACTAGAAATCAATGCCAAATAAAACTGGGTCCAAAACCACATGTTCTATGCATTGTATCCTCTCATTGTGGAAGAAACAAAAGGCTACAAGACAGAATGAATGCAAAACAAATATCTGCCTTATTTAATTCTCACATGTGCCCATTAGTTGTTAACACCATTCTGTGAATGAAGAAAGCAATGCTCATTTCCCAGTATATAAACTAAACATGTAACAATGGATTAGCAAGGAATTAAGGAGCTATTATATAAAACTTCTAGTACCACATTTTACACTTATCAGATGTGTAATATTAGTTCCCCTCCCCCTCTCCAGTGAATGAATTTAGCTGCCAGTTTGAACATTCTCAGTGTGGAACTAACTGCTTCTTAAGATGCTTAGTATCATGCTCTGATTCAAAATGACACAGGCCTGGATCCCTATTTAGAAAACTATATTCAGATGAATTGTGTCCAGCTTGAGGCATGTATTCCTGTGGCTCATAAGCTAAAAATGGTTTACAGATATTTAATAGGTTGGAAGAGGAAAAAGAAGAGTATGAAGAAGTAAACACAACAGTATGTGGCCCACAGGCTTAAAATGTTCTCTAATCCTTTAAAAAAGTTTACCAATTTCTGCACTAGTTCCCTAGCATAGTCTTACAACTGTATATAGTCAGTAGGCTGTAATAGTTGTTTCCATTTCAGCCTCATCTGTCTTATTCCTCTTTCTCTATTGGTAGGTTCTCTTCATACTGGATGAACACATAATTCAAGTCTGGATAAACATAATATGGCATTTTTTTCTGTTCTAGCTCAAACAGAGCCAATGGAAGCCTTTTCTTTGCTATATATAAATTCTAGGGGGGGGGACGGGTGGACACTACTTTTTGTTAAAGTTACAAACCAAGGTTCATGGCAGCTGTTTTTCTTGCCATGTGGACAAGTACTGTCAGGAGTAAAAAGGCATGGGAGAAATTTGAATTAAGAAGTTAAGATGAATGATAAAACAAAACATCCTCATGGCATCTAACAGTCCTTTGTTCTGATATTGAAGTGCTTGTTCATTTGGTTTTTAGTTAAATATCGTTACTCAACTTAAGACTTCTTACAAGGATATCTTACTAATTTGTTAAAGAAAGCCAGTTAATATTTTTGTTTATTTCATTTTTGTCCCATTTAGACTGTTGATTTTATAACACAGGAACAACAACAATGAAATCCTGCTCCAGTAGAGCACAGGTTGGAAATTTCTTATAACCACTATCAGACCAGTATCCTACTTGCTAAATGTATGAATTTTAGGAACTTACATTATGCCATTTATACCTTTTCAGCATCTTAATATTAGAGTAATAATGCCCATATAATGAAGTTTTGTGGAAAGTAGGCAGAAAACCTAAATGTATAAAATAGCCACAATAAAGGCAGCAATACATGTTCCCAAATATATGACTTCTTTTCTCCAATGGCAAGGGCTAACAGACCAGCTGATTTTCAGACAAGGAAAATGTCCATGACTCATAGCTGCCCAGCTGTTACTTGGTGACTCTTGACTGTAATAAACCTGTCAGATCTCTACTCCATAAATCAAATCTTAAACTCAGCAGCTAGTATGACAGGTGTAGTTTAGTAGCGTAGGCTGAAGAAATCACTGAAACTTCTCATACATCTTGAGTCAAGACAATTTCCTCTTGCCATGTGTTATCTAGCTTCATATACTGTATAGTTTGTAGCTCTCTAGATTTTTCCAGTCATTAAGATAACCTTCTCCATTTTAAACCTGGTCACATAGTCATGATCAAAACATGTTCTGGCCTCCTTCAGTGGGGAAATAAAGTAAGAATTAACAGATCCTTTAGGAAGAGTAGTTTTATTATTAGTTAAGGGAAAGATTCCAGCTTGGGGATATGACTCAGTTGGAGAAATGCTCACCATGCAATCATGGAGTCCTGGCTTAGGATCTTCAGCATAGCAAGGCATGCTGGTAATCAGAACATTGTACAGGATTCCTGGGAATTGCTGGCTAGCTTGTCTTTCAGAATCTTCAGTGAGCTCCAAGTTCAGTGAGAGGACCTATGTTAAGTAATCACAAGATACGTAACTTTGACAGACAGAGGGGGGGGAGAAAGGGAGGGAGAAAGGGAGGGAGAGACAGAGCGAGACAGAGACAGAGACAGAGAGACAGAGAGACAGAGGCTGAGAGATAGACAGAGACAGAGGGACAGAGAGACAAAGAGAGCACCGCACAGCACAGTGAACACAACACACACATACATACAGAGACAAGTTCCTTAGTTTGAAGAGAAAAATAGTTACAGAGTAAGACGTGAACTTAGGATTTTATACTTGAACCAAGATAGGTGATACACATTAGAGAAGAACAAAACCTTCTAATTACACACATCAGAAAGGTTGATTTGGTGATATGCAACTTTGTGGGCTCATCATCTGACCATGCTTGATTAAAATGGATCCTTGTCTACAAGCAGCAAATGCTGGCAAGCAGCAAGAAGCTTTGGGCTACATGGCTAGAAGTGGCAGCTTAATTTGAAAGAAGATGATTTGGATCTCCTACATAAAGAACTAACCAGTAGGGAAGTTCCAGATAACTCATAATAAGCCTCTTAAAATAAAAAAATACTCAGTCTGTATTATCCTGAGAAAAACCAGGCAGTAACATGAAAGACAACAAATATGAGCAAGCAGAGTTGTCTCCTAATTGTTCTGTTCTCTTCTTCTCTTAGACCAAAAAGGGTCATAAAAAATGAAGTGGAAAATGTAGATCTCTGTAACATTATACTTCCCTACATATAACAATACATATGTGCATAGTAAATCTAAGTTCCTGAAAGGAATATTTTATTCAATTTTTATAATCCTGACTCTTCAAGCTACAAACCTGGACTGTGGCACAAAAGATAAGTTTTTAAAAAATGACTGGTTGTTAAGATTTTAGAATGGGCCAACTCTTTATAAAAAGCTATGGAATCTCACTTTTAAAATTCTTTGCATGAATCCACCACTCAATAAAAACAGATAATTTAACATAGCACAAGAAACTATCAACGGAATTAAAAATCTTTCATACAAGATTACACTGTTCTGCCAGTCAGTAACATATAAATCATAACATGTGCCATTTCTTTAAATTCTCCAAATGATTCCTATATTAGATCAATATGCATTAAAACTTCACGTGGGAAGAAAAAAATCCCAGGCTCATCTCTTAACTCTTTTATACAATGTTGTAATCCCACTGAGTTTTCTTGCTTTGTTTAACTCACTTGAATTGTTCCCATGTTTGGGAATTTATTTCATCTATCTATAGCTCTCTTCCTTAGATCTCATAGAACCAGATTCTTATCAATAAAATACCAGCTTATATACCACCACCTGTGTGGTGGTTTGAATAAGAATGGCTCCATAGGCTCATGGCCTTGAATACTTATAGGGTGGCATTAGGATGTGTGACCTTGTTTTAGTAGTTGTAGCCATGTTGGGATACATGTGGCCATATTATAGCAAGTGTGTTTCTGGGGGTGGGCTTTGGGGTTTCAAATGTTCAAGTCAGGCCCAGTCTCTCTCTCTCTCTCTCTCTCTCTCTCTCTCTCTCTCTCTCTCTCTCTCTCTCTCTCTCTCTCTCCTGCCTGCTAATCCTGATGTATAACTTTCAGATGACTCTCCAGCACCATGGCTGCCTGCATGTCACTACGCTTTCTGCTCTGGTAACAGTAGACTAAACTTCTCAATATAAGCAAGTCCCAATTAAATGCTTTAAGGGTTGCCTTGATCATCATATCTCTTCACAGCAATAGAACATTGAGTAAAACAACTTGAGAGCTATCTTTTCTATTTGAAATGACCCTTTGAAGACTAGGGATGTTATCCATTAGCACAGTATTTGCCTATAGGAATCATTTGTCATATATTTAAGTATATTATTTAGCTTATCCATATGTACTGCCACCACCTCGCCTCTTCTTTCTTTTCTCTATCACACTATCACTCTCTACTTAATATTTTGCTGTCTAATTTTATTACACACACACATACTACCACCACCACCACCACCACCACCATCACCACAACCAACAACAAAGAAAACAACACAACAAAATAAACAACTTTAGGCTGCCATCCTGAAAGCAAAAATGTATTAACTTTAGAACTATGCACATTTTGCCAGCTGTGCAAAGTTGTAGGATGCGAGAAAAGCAGCAGTGTACCAGGCTCCACATATATTTCAAATGATGCCTATTATAGCCATTAGACCAAGAGGGGGTAAGGAGGGAGGGATGGAGGGAGAGGGATCTCCTCTAATAGTGCAATCCTTAGTGGAGTTACAGAGAAGAATTTTCCAGGATTTCAAAACCATAAAGATTTTTGGAAAGCTACGGAAAAAATAATTCAACCAGTAAGATTTGTAATGTGTGATGCTTTTGGTAACATAGGGATGCTTCCAGCAGTATTGGAGGTTCAATCTATACCAGAAGGCAGAAAACACAAAGGTTATTCACATTTTTCAAGATTTAATGTTTTTCTGTTGTATTTTGCACTTCTTTCGAATCTTTATATCTTTATTTTTTTCTTTCTTATCATTCTTTTTGGAAATGAAACTGTCAGTATTATAAGCTCAGCAGTGGAAAGAAATTTGTTTCTGGAAAAATTATGCCCCAAGTCTCATTTAGATTTTGTTTACAGGAATCTCTGGGTTTTAGATTTTCATACTGAAAGGAGAATTAATGCCATGGATGAAATGTGTTTTATATGTGAGGGTATGAATTTTGAGATATCATGAGTGAAAAGCCATGATTGTGAAATGTCCCATTCATATGTATATGGTTTGAATAAAATACATATGATTACATGTATATAGTTTAAAGTAAGTATGCCACTTGGCATACTCCCCCAAACTTCAGCAACAGGCATGAAAAATATCTATTTAAGTTGTTGCTCAGAGGAGTCTAAACATTGCCCAAAACAATGTAGGTTATGGCTATTGTTTCTGCTTGAAATTATGTCCCTATTGCTTAAGACACCATGCAGCTAGGACAGAGAATTCATAGAAAGATAATTCATAAAAGAAAACCTTCTCCCTGAGAATCAATTTTCATATTACCTGAAGGTGCTATTCAAGCTTCTAACAAAGAAAACAATCAATGGCCCTTCTTAGCTCTGATGTCTGTGAAATATGACATATGAACCTATGACAAAACATCCCTAAGGGTACAATACTGCATGGTGGTAACAAACAGCTGATTAATTGAACTTAAGTCCTGTTCATCAGGTTGGAAATCATGTCTGGTACTGTTAACCTAGTGAACTACATGTGGTTAATGAGGATATGGATCTAAGTGGAGAATGAACTACTGACACTTCCCAGGATACTCTCTAACCATACTCTACATAGTTGTTTTTATACTCAAATGTAAGTGCAACTCTCATCCATCATCAGAGAAGCTTCTTTTTGCAGCAGATGAAGAAAAGTACAGAAGACCATAACTGTTGAAATTTGAGAGAATAGTTAACTATAGGATGCCCAGCCCTTTCAGATGCATCTACAACACAACCTCTACACGTTTGGCTCAGGAAACACTTCAAAAGAGTGAGTGGAAACATTATAAGAGCCATCATACCAGGAAGTCTGGTGTAAGACACTGTGTTATGACAAGGGAGCTGCACCCATGAAACCTCAACAGTAAGGTCATCCAAAGAAGAACCAAACAATGACAATACCAGCTAACATAAAAATGTGGGTGGGAAAATTTTCATGGGGTTCCACCACTAGATAAAGAGCTAGAGTCAATTAATCACCTTGGGGATGAGCCCCTTAAATGGTTTTCCAATACCAGGTAGTCAGGTCTGAAAACATACACATAAGTATCACTAAACATATTTAGAAGATTGCAAATATGTATGTATAATAATAATTTAAAATGAGGTCATGGATTTGAAAGGGACATGTTGCAGGGGAAAGAGAATGGAAATGATGTAAATGTATCTTAATTAAATAAAAGTGTGTTTGGCATTGTTTACTGTAAGGAAAATGCAGACTAAAACTACTTCATTAATTAACTTACCACAACCAGAATGGCCAAGATCAGGAATGCAAATGACAACAAATTCTAATGTGTGTGGGTAAAGCGGTACTCAAATATACTGTTTATAGGAAAGAAAGCAGGCTGGATTTTTCTAAAAAAAAAAAAAAAAATGTATAAATAGAAATATCCTATGACCCAGCTGTACTACTCCTGGGTTTATAAGGTTCCAAAGACTTTATGCCTTATTATAGAAAACTTGAACACTCATCTTAGTTGATGCTAGATCTACAATAGCTAGGAAATGTCATGAACCAAAATGTCCATCAACTGATGAATGAGTGAGAAAACTGTGATATATATGCATAATGATATACCAAACTACTGTACAGAAAAAGTTAAATTATTAAAATTTCAAGTTAATGCATGGAACTAGATATGGTGGTAACCAAAAGTGACTTGTATATGTATATGTATATGTATATGTATATGTATATGTATATGTATATGTATATGTGTCATGTATACATGAGGTGTGAGGTCACCCAAGCCCAGAAAGACAAATGCTGCATTAATGTTCTCTCATATTTGAATCCTTTCTCCAAATCATTTGTTTTTATTTGTTTGATCTGACATAGATATAGAAGCCAGGATGGAAGAAACAAGCCATTGATGCATGGATGCTGTAAAGAAAGTGAGATAGGAAAAGAAAAATAAAGTGAAAGTTCTAAAGGGGGTCTATTGAGAGTAAAAATGTTTAAGCATGGAGAGGGTAGAAAATGGGATATAGGAAAAAGGCTTAACCAAAAATATTTTAAAATCTTTCTTGAAACCTATGAACTCCTAGCCCAGGAAAAACAGTGAAATTAGAGTAGAGAGGCATGTGAGGTGAGATTAGAGAAGAAATACTCAGGGTTAGAATTTATGTGGGCATAAAAGGATTGCAGAAAGGAAAAGGTAATAGCAAATGAAGACGTCTTAAGTAAATCCACTAGTTTGTAAGCCAATAAAACCTACACACATAATATTTATTATTGGTTTGAATAGTAAACTGCGCAATATCCTCACATATTTGAAAGTTTGGTAAAAATGTTTGAGAATGATTCCTAAGTGTGGCTTTGTTGGAGGATATCTATTACTTGAGGGCAGGCTTTGAAGATTCAAATGCTTGGGCCATTCCAACTTAGCTTTCTCTCTGCCTCCTGCTTACAGATCTGGATGAATGTCTCAGCTGTTGTACCACAGCCATGTCTGCCTGCCTCTTATCATGGCCCCCATCATGATCAACACGTTCTTTAACCTTTTGAAACTGTCTTTTATAAGTTGTCTTGGACATTACTGCATATTACAACAACAAAAAGTACACTAAGGCAAACACACCACACACACACACACACACACACACACACACACACACACACACACACACACACATATAATTATCCTGCAAGGGTAGACAATGCTGTCCCTAGAATATATGGGTTAGCAAATGAAAAATCCCAGCGCCAGCTATGAGATATCTCTCTACCAGTTATTGTTCAGGGATGCCTTAGACATACTCAGAACAACAGAGGCTATCACCATTGCTCTTAGACTCCCATCATGATCAGATGGTGAGACCCTGTTGATGAAGACATTAGTATTTTTAGATGCAGAGCTTAAAGAAATCAACCTCCAACTGACTAGAAAACTCTCTACTGGCTGCCTTACATAAGGCCACAAGGTGTTACGTATACTTCATAGGTGGGGGAAGCCCTGGCTCTTCCATGTTGGCATGCTGGAAAAAATGTGCCTACTAGTGTGATAGTACTGATGGTTATGGGGGCAGCTAATGACTTCCTGTTTGGATATTGGGCCTGATACATCAGGAAATTTTTATGACTGGTACTGTTAATATGGTTAAAACAACATGGCTAAGAAGATAATTAGCTTTAGAGAGAAGTATACACACTATTAATTTGCTAAGTATTTTATGTTGTCAAATTGCGTTCTAAACACTTATATTTATATAATAGATTTCTGCTGTTCTCAACTGCAGGAAGAAAAAGTTCTTTGTGCAGTTAGATCATTGTAAAAATACCAAATATAAGTAACTAAATGCTTAGCTTCCAGCCATCCAAAGCTTGGGACTATTTCAAAAGAGGAAGCAGAAAACATGACCCAGTAAATTTGGAGGAGAGTTGTGAAATGTTGACTCTGACCATGACATAGCTGTAGCAAACATCAACAAATAGAGGTTATGATTACGTGCATACGTCCTTCACATGGACTCATTTCTCCTGAAGATATTTTTATGTATGGATAGTTTATCAAATTGATGTTTCTACGAGGGGACAAGTACTGAAAAGCTCTATTTCACTATGTTGCTGATGCTGTTCCCTCTTAATATTTTGCTTGTTTATTTTTTCAGTTTTATAGTCTTTAAATATTTTGTGTGTGTGTGAATACCTGAACGTATGTATCTACCTCATGTCCATGCATAGTACCATAGAAGGCCAGATGTAGGTGCTGGGAACCAAATCAAGGTCTTCAGCAAGATCTTCAAGTGCTCTTAAACATTGTGCTGTCTATCCAGTCACTATTGTTTTCAGTTTTTAAAAGTAGCTAATCTTTGAAGTGTTGTAAAATACTGTATCTGTTTTTGTTTTTGTTGCTGTAATAAAACATTCTGACCCAAAACAACTTATAAGAGAGTAACTTGACTTAGGGGTCCAGTGAGTTCGCATTCATAATGATGGGGAAGACATGATATCAAAAGCAGGAAGCCAAGAGATGGTATCTCAAAAGCACACAAGACACAGACTACAAGAATTTGGATGAGGCAATAAACTCTCCAACCCTTCCCTGAAGAGCTTACTTCCTCCTGCATGAAAGTTTCAGTATCTTCCCAAACAGCAGCACCAACCATGAAGCATGTATTCAAATATACTGGCCTGTGTGGGTATTTCTGTTTTAAACTACAGAAAAGGGTTAGTGAGATAACTTTTATAATTGTTTAGAACGGGTGCTTATATCTAGCAATCATCCCATGGATAGCAATTTGGCCCCTTGTAATAAGTAAATTAGCATAATTATAGTAAGTCATCTTTCCCATCATATTGAACCTGAATGACAGAGAAGAGCTATTTGGCTCCAAGTTACTTTAAAGTAAACTTATTAATAAGCATCTATGCAACACGTATGCTTCTGGACTTGAGCCTGTTAGTGTAGTATGTAGAAAAATCATGAGTTTGGCTACTTGTCTGAGTCAAAATTGTATTATTTCAGTCAGTGTTTTAGTAATGAAAAACCAAATAAACCAGGAAGTACTTACAAGGGAAGTAGATTAGTAAGTGAAGTCTCAGAAACCATGTGAAGATCAGGGTTGGAGGGCTATGAGGAAGTTGGCAGTTAGGGTGTCCATACAAGATTTACCAATTGGGTATGCTTGGTTTATTCACAATATTCCTTTCAATTCCATGCTATAATACAGGCTATGCTAATCTTATGCAAACAGATATCTCACTAAGGAGAGAACAGTTGGTCATGTAGAAAATTGCTGCAGGATGCCACTGAAGAATCCTCTCTTTTTAGGATGATTCTTGCAGGTCAACCTCCACTCTGCTGTGAAGCCCCTCACCTGTGGCAGGCCTAAAGGATGGCTCTGATGTAGGACTCAAAATGTTCTTGAGAGTTAGACCAATGCTAGCAGTCATGTGTGCACTCAGCAACAGTAAGCTCAACAATCACCAAAGATAGAGCCACATAGATGCCATTCTCAAGCTCTTCTTGGGGATGAGTATCAGTGCAAAAGCTTGAGATGCTATCTCAAGGCAGGGTGATAGTAAATTTGTATTCAAACTTACAAATCGTTATAGTATTCCAATGGTGTTAGTTTTGGATCTGTCAAACTTTAGGGCTGGTTCACTAGTGTATCAGTGCCACCTGAGGGTTGGTTCATTAATATATGAAAGCCTGTGGTGGGCTTGGTTTCTATGGAGCTACCTTGTGGATGGCTCATATCTCCCAAGCACTACATTAATTCAAGTCACACAGCCCAGTTTTCAAGTGACATGGAGTGTTTCATTTATGTTTCTAATAGTGGGTTAGAAAATTAGTTGGGTAGGTATATAAAGCATTCATTTTGGGTAGCAAAACAAAATCTCTCAGGCTGGGTAGGTTATATGCAATATATGTTTCTCATCATATATAGGCTCAGAGTACAAGATTAAGATGTCAGAAGATTCACTGTTTGGTCCATGTCCACTTTCTGTATTGTTGTCTTCTTGTGTTTTCACATGATGAAAAGGACAAGGAATATCTATGATCTATATGATTTTTTCCCTAAGACTGCTAATTCTTTTCATGAGTCTTTGCCCCTTGTGACTTAATCACTTTCTAAAGCACCACCTACAAATATTCTGCTATTAGAATTTAGGTTTTAACATATGAGTTTTTGGAAGACACATTTAGACTTCAACAAAGGAAAATGTTTAGTAACTATAATCATTGTTATCACCATAATCTAATGATAATAATTACAGTTACTAAGTTCATGTGGTGAGAACTCAGATAAGAAGTCTATAAATGTTCCTCTTTGACTAAAAATACCTGTGTTGTTCCTCTTTTTATGAACATGGACATAGGGGTTCAAAAGTTATAAGTTACTGTTTAAAAACAATACAACTTATAAACTAGTGAGAGATTAAGGACCTCATTTTAGCATCACAAGTCAGTCTATTCCTATATAATCTGTACCTATACCTTTTTGAGAGGGACAATACAGTAAGACAGGTTTGGAATCAGATTCTGGCTTTTATTCTGAAATGTGTTCTTGCTACTTTGCATCCTTGGGCATTTCCATCTAGTTCTTTGATTTTGAATTCCATGTTTTATAAAGTATTGAAAAGAATACATACTTCAAAGGGCTGCCTATGAGGTAGATGAATTCATGTGTGTAAAATATTTTGAAACTCTCATGTTAACAAATATTCATAGAGACAAGGCAAGAGAAACCTCTATGAAACGATCTGAGAGGGACTATTTTGAGAAATAGAAGGAAGCCAGGAGAAGAAAATGTTATTCCAACCAAAGAATGTTTCCAGAAGAAAACTGACCATCACTGGAAAAAGCTGTGAATAAAGAAAAGATGACAAAAAAATGTTCCTTAATATTTTGCACTAAAGTTTTCCCTTGTGGTACAATGGAGAGCACATGAGGCAAGAAGCCTAATTACAGTATATTAAGCTATTGATACAAATGATGACATGCAAACAGTAAGTACACAGTACTTACTGTTTTAAAATAATTTTACTGGTATATATCAATTATATATAGCTATCGTTTTCACTGTTATATTTTCATAAATGTACACAATATAGTTTGATCATACATTCATTCCTCATTACTTTCTTTTGTTCCATTCTTTTTCCCACTAGTCCACTCCTTCTTCTCAACTATACTCCTTTCTACTTTAATGGTGGTGGTGGTATGTGTATGTGTGTGTGTATGTGTGTGTGTGTGTGTGTGTGTGTGCGCACGCACATGTATGTGTGGAGGAGGGAGAAAGAGTTTCAGTAAGATTCATTTAGGTTGTTTATTTACAGGAGCACAAGTGAGGGGTTGTTCACAGGACTGTGGGCACTTTTCAGTGTCTCTTTTCTTGAGGAAACTTGTCTCCCTCATCAACCATCTACACTGTATAAATCCTCAGGTAAAATACAGCTTCAGGAACCCATCTTTACTTCATGACCAAGTGTTGACTGAACCAGACTCATACAGGTTTTATGCAGGTAATCATGGTTGCTTTGAGTTCAAGAGTGCATCAACCACTTTATGTTTGAAAGACACTCTTCAGCATGCTCTAGCCCCTACTTCCAGTTCTTATATTCTTTTGCCCCCTTTCATGGTATTTCCAGTGCCTTGGAGGTATCTGAGCATCCAACAGTCACTTATTCTCAGGACTTTAACTTGTTGAGTCTCTTCAGTTTCATTTTCCATCATAAAATGAAGCTTCTCTGATGAAAGATAACAACATCACTAATCTATAGGCATAAACATAGTTATTTCGAAGTGATTCAATTAGGACATTATGTCTGTTTATCAGAACAAAAGCACTATCTTTCCTACTAAGGCTAATGTTCTCTCCAGCCATAGGTTTTTGTCTGGTCAGAACTTACTTTAACTAAGAAAGGAAGATAAATGAAGTTTTTCATTAAGGAGGAGACAGTGGAAAGCCAGGTTCAAGTGAATTTTATAATTGGAGGGGGATTCAAATGTGGTGGTGAGTAGAGTGTGGACACAACAGAGAAGATAATTCTGATACCTTTAAAGATGTAGGTGATTGATGGATGAAGGACCAGGAAGAAGAGGCTCATTTCTCCTCTTCTCCTCTCAGAGGGAAGTGCAGGACACATAAAGAGAGTGTGATTATTATGGATTCACATGAAAGAAGCAGAGATATTAAATACATACAATCCAAGGTGTTCTTTACAGAAAAAAGCAAAGTGCATTTTCTAGACTGAAAAGTCAGTACTAGTAGGACATTTAGGAAAAGGTTTGAGGTATAGACTAACTCTACAGAAAGGACTGGATGGTCCTAGTTTGGAAAGGAAAGCATGGATTGTTTTTTAATGTGGCAATAAACAATTCAAGGATCATACTATTTTTGAGTGTCCAAAGGTACATGAAAAGAAATAAATAACAGACAATAGGAATGAATGCTGATATATCATTCCAAGACAGAAAGATGCTCTTAAATAAGAAAGATGAGCTTGAGAAAGGAGAGGTCACTGCTCTTTTATATTATTGGGAATGAAGTGATCTGTTCGGCATTTTAGAATCTTGACTAAGAGGAATAATCTTGAAATTGTCTTTTTTGGCAAATTAATAGAATCATGAATCAAGATGAGAGAAAATACTAACTATGCTAGAAAGTAATTGAAGTTTGAAAAATAATCACATGAATAAAAGTAACTTTCTTATAACCCAGTTTTCTAATCCAGAAGACCCAAACCATTATGTGAGACAGCCATAGCCAAAGTTATTTACATATACTGCACCTGGTAATTAACAGACAGAGGAAACATTGTGTAGTCAGCGATGTTACTAGACATACTAGCATCCAAAGGGTCATCTCTATATCTCTAACCTTCCTATGATTTATCAACTGTAGCTTCAATTCACACTTTTCAGTTTCTACAGATTGGAAGACCCTAAATCTAATGGAACAAAAATTATTTTCTCTTATAATAAGCCACTCTCACTGCATTTCACTCTTAAATTAGATGTTACTCTGGCTTCTTTGAGAATTAAGTAAGCCCGGAGGATACAGGTTTGTAGAATAAAAGGTAGATTATTGAATCTACTAACTTCAAAAATCCTACATTGGTATTGTAGATTGATGAAAATTTAAGACTTTTGATTGATGGAAATTTAAGACTTCGACTTTTGCCTCATTGATAAGAATTTAAATTGTATACTGTAATTTATTTTTGCCTTATGTATTGTATGTTATATGTTAACAAAATATTATATATTGTATGTTAGAAACTCAAGTTCATTTTATTCAATGTTTATTTAATGTATTATTCATGTACCACTAATGTCTTAGGAAAAACTGTTCAGGAAGATCGGGGATAAAAGTTGGTATTTAGTTATGTAGAAATCCTACTAGATACTAACTTATTTTGTCATAGAGCAGGTTTGTTTAATTTCTTGTATATGTCTTCAAAGGAATAGATTGATAACTGTAAGAATAGATAGAGTTGGTCTTCAAACTCTTCAGAGATGCACAGAATATTGCAATTAAGGATGAGGGCTTTCCTGACAGAGAGAGACATCCGCTCCTGGCCGCTTCTCCATTTACATCATTGAAGATGGGGGCTTCAAGAGACGCTGGCAGAATGGTCACTGGACGGAGAAACTGCTCTTATCTCTATTGCTGATGACAGGCTGACTGTTTACAATGATCAACAGTGATGGTGGAAAGTTGACGGTCCAGCTTTGAAGAGACTAGATGGACCAGACCGTCGGATTTCCTGTTTCAAAAAGCAGTTTGTTGGATGTTTTGGGCCGATAAGCCTGAAGACTGATTGCCCCAATGAAGGAGAGAATCCGGTGACTACCCAGGCAGTCTGCTCTCTCTCTCCTATGCAACTTGGAAGTTGCCTGCCAGCACGTCCTTTATTATGTAGATTTTCCTTCTTGGGTCTCTGATGGGATTGAAGACTAGATAGCCACAGTGTTACTAGAAGCTTTAGTTTAAGAATTAAAAACACATTTATAGATTGATAATTGCAATTTCTCATAAAAGAAAAGGACTCTCTTTGGTAAGATAGTGAAATACTTTCTTTCAGGTTAACAAGTATAAAAGGACTTGGTTATGTACTTGATACCTGATGATTATGTATATATGTATGTGTTTATATAGTTCTTAATTTTTTTAAAAGAGAAGGGGAGATGTGTGGGAAAGCTTAAGCTTTGTCATAGGTGGAAGCAATCTTGGCGGGCTTTACCCTTGGGGCACCCCATGAATACCTTGTGACAGACTGAGTGGAGCCATCCTGGGTCTGGAATTCAGGAAGCAGACCTGGGAACCCCACCTGGACTATTGTCTTTCTAATTGAACCTCACCCGGAGAAGGAGAGGGCCCTTCCCACGTGACTCAGGCAGTTGGGGAGGAGAGAACAACAAGTTGAGCCTGGGGGAGATAGCGTATGGAGCAGCGGACCAGCTGGACCAGCGCGCCGGCCAGAGAGACACCTAAGGACCTGTCCCTTGGAACGGATACCGGAAGGTTCGCTCTTTTGTCCCTTTAACCCTTTTTCCTTCTTGTGTAAGCTAGTTGGGTTGTATAATAAAGTTTAATTAGTAAGAAACAGAGCCAACATAAGTGGCCTGAGGAATATCTAAAACTTGACATTAACATTCTCTAAATCTGCCTGGCATGGTGGTTCATGCCTTTAATTCCAGCACTCGGGGACACAGAGGCAGGCAGATAACTTTGAGTCCAAGTCCAGCCTGGTCTACAAAGTGAGTCCAGGACAGCCAAGGCTGTACAGAGAAACTCTGTCTCAAAAAACCAAAAAAAGTGCCCCAAATATCTGTGTGTGGCCCAAAAAGAGCCTATTTGCAGCCCTAGATATGCATAGGGGGAGTCTGGACCTATCTGTCCTCCAGTTAGGTATGTAAGGCAGGTTCTAACAATAAGAGAAACTAAGATTATACTCTCTAGTCTCATGAAATAACTTTCATCCATGATAAGGAGAGGGTTTGGAGGAGCCCCAAGAAATGAAGTGTCCCAACTCAGTTTTCACTGTTTATGGGACTGAAGTAGATTCTATCTTGAGGAAATAGGTGAGAACATAACTCTGAGTCGGTGCAGGTTTTGTGCAACTTTTCCTTCAGCTTTCTTCCAGATATTATTATGGAGTACTAGAATGCACTTCAGCTGTAAAATGTGTATAGTAAACCATACCTCAAGGGACAATTGTTAATGGCAAAGCAACACAATGTACAGGATTACAGACTGTTTTAATTTAAATCTGGTATATTTCACAAGGCCTCATTTGTCCATGGCTTGACAATAGACCATGGTGTTACTAGAAAATGCTAGATCTTTTAAGAGGTGAGGTTTAGTGGAAACTATAGGTGGCTGGGGGTATGTCTGTGAAGGAGGTAGTGAGGCCCAGGTTATTTGACAAGATTCTCCTTTAGATTCTGGACATTATGCAAATGGCACTGTGCCACTGGCATGATAAGGTTAATTGCCAGAAACCAAAAACCAACATGGGCAACCAACCATGGACTAAAACTTCTAAAACTATGAACTGAAACAAGTCTGTCTTTTTAACAGGTTGATTGTTATTGTGATGGAATGGTGACTAACAGAGATGAGCTGCTAATGTGGCTCTTGTCTACCATCTAGACCTTTGCTATTTCATGTATTCTCTGTGACTCAGATGCAACTGTATCAAATGGGGATACAGTTAGAAAATCAGTCTCAGCCTTACTTTGGTGATACTAATTCAGAATTGGAGTATTATTAGAAAATCTATGTGACTGTATGTGAGAAGCACTGCTTTAGAACTTCGAGACCAGCAAGGCTAAGAACCTGTTCCAATTTCAAATGTAGAGAGCAAGACTGAGAGATGTTGGCTTGGTCAAGTGTCCTAATTCCCAAACCAGCGTTCTTTTTTATTACAATGGGGTCTCAATACTCGTCTAGCACAGACATTCTCATTTGAAGAAGACAGAGGAAAATCAGAGAGCCCCTCTTTTAGAAAATGTTGCCTTCTCTGGGAGAAAAGGCAGATGATTTCTCTATTAGTTCCCCCTCCCTACTCAGAATAAAATTAGCTATGCAGGATAGTAATTTCATTTTACTCTCAGAGATAATGTCAGATGGCCCCAAAGTTTGTGTGTGTGTGTGTGTGTGTGTGTGTGTGTGTGTGTGTGTGTGTACACTTTTATACAACTCAATTCTAGCCAGTAGTTTATTTTATTTTTTATTTTAGCATTTTTTATTATTTCATTCATATTACATCTCAATTGTTATCCCATTCCTTGTATCCTCCCATTCCTCTCTCCCTCCCATTTTCCCCATACTCCCCTCCCCTATGACTGTGACTGAGGGAGACTTCCTCCCCCTGTACATGTTCATAGGGTATCAAGTCTCTTCTTGGCAACCTGCTATCCTTCCTCTGAGTGCCACCAGGCCTCCCCATGCAGGGGACGTGGTCAAAAATGGGGCACCAGAGTTTGTGTGGAAGTCGGTCCCCACTCGCCACTTAACTGTGGAGAATGTCCTGTCCACTGGCTAGATCTGGGTAGGGGTTTGATGCTTATTGCACGTAATGTCTTTCGTTGGTGCCATAGTTTGAGCAGAACCCCTGAGCCCAGATCTGCCCATCATAATATTCTTCTTATAGGTCTCTAGGACCCTCTGGATCCTTCTGTTTCCCCATTCTCCCATGCTTCTCTCACCTAGAATCCCAATAGGATGTCCTTACATCTATCCCACTTTCCTGGTAAGTGAAGACTTTCATGGGACTTATAACTGGACACTAGCCCAAGGAGCATGTCCCATGATAGTCGTTATTTTAATCCAATACTACTCTTTCCCTCTGAAGGCTTTTCAGCCTTTGAAACTTGATTCCAAATTCCTGTTTATGGTCTCTGGCCAGGCCAGGTGAATTTTCTCAGTTTGGTCAAGGCACATTATTTGGTTCTCTCCTCTGCACCTTGGCTCAAGCTTTCTTTCTTTCTTCTTTTTTCTATCTATCAATAGTACATTCCAGGACATTCCCCACCTAAGTCTGCAAAATTATAACTCTAAGAAAATATCATTTTTGGAAGGCAGAGAGAGAGAGAGAGAGAGAGAGAGAGAGAGAGAGAGAGAGAGAGAGAGAGAGAGATTTACAAAGGATGTCTTAAAGTCAGAGTGAAGTATAGAATCCAGTTTTTCTTCATTTTTTTAGTGGTCTTTCCTCATCTTCATTTTTTTTGTTAACAATCTTAATATAAAAATGCAAAGTCAGAGTCAGGAAATGGCTTTTCCTTATGTCTGAGAATCCTTTTTTTTTTTTTAACATTGGTTTTCATTGGAACTCCAAGCCTTCTAAGTCATGCACAAAACTTTAAAATCTGTGCTGCTTTTAGCTGCCTTCTCCCTTCCTCCCCACAGATTCTGCTAGATCCAACTCTAAGGCCCTTCCCCCTCTCTCCTCAGCTTCAGGTCCCAGAGCTTTAGAATCTCTTGCCATACTTGTGACTTGGCCATTGTTTACCCGCCAGACTCACGCTGTTCTCTGGGGGCGGGGTTTATTTGCATAGCCACTCCCAGATACATCAAATAATCCAATGCCTCACAGGGGAGAGGAGGGGCTGGGATAAGCATAACATGAAAGAAACAGAGGATGGATTTGATCTGTTGTTGCCACACGTGGAAGTGAAATGAGTCCAGCAGAACACTGGCTGCAACGGATTTCACCTATAGTGAGAGCGGTATGCTGTCTGGGGTCTGAGGGGCGGCTGCTGGGCAGGGTGTCTGTTCTGTAATCTAGTGTGTTTTTTCAGGGAATCCCGTTGTAAGATCCATCCATTGATCTTGACAGAGTAAGTGTGGGAACACTACGTCGTGAAGTAAATCAGTTGGAACCTGTGGCACAAAGGGACGGAAATAGGGGACCAGAGGACAATATCAGATGTCCCTGTAAGGGTGCTACAAAGTCAGCATGACTTGGGGGAAGGTATTCTGTGGCTATCAGTCATTCTATCCGTTTTAGACCAGACAGCATTCTCCAAGATGTCAGAAACAGGCTGTTATCCCTACAGCCTTGACTAGTCAGTTTCTGCCTGTGCAGGTTCGAACTGAAGGCAGATGGCCGCTGGGAATATGCCCAGACTTGTCCAACAACCGTGTGCGTCTGAGATAGGAGATAGGAAAAGAAGGAGTCTGGGAGTTAGCTCTCATAGAGAAGGAGGGAATGGATTGGATATGCAGAGCATCTTGCTGAAAGTTGAACTACTAGCCCACCCACGTGGTGCCTGGGCAAGTCCGGGCCTGTGTAAAGAGCAATTTGGCACTTTGTATGGGGGCTTTCAATCCAACCTCGTCACCAGTGCGACTGAGTTTCATTTGATCACTTGCTGCTGGAAGCCGAGCCCAGGACAGTGATATTTTGATCCAGCCTCACCCCAAACACTGGCGAAGGCCCAGACAGCTGCAAGAACTGGCAGGGTGCAGGAAGAAGAGACCTGCCAGAGACTAGGCTGGGAAAACAGGCTGTAGGATCTCATTTTGACAGGTTTTGGCAGCGTTGGCCAAATTCAAGTAGGGCAATAGGAGGTAGTAAATTGTGGAACTCTGTCTAGGTAACTCTCCTGTCCCCCTTTTAATCCTATCATAGCTTTCATCTAACATAAGATGCATACTGAATCTCTACCCTCTAGCCCCAAGTTTGAAGTACTAAGCTGTGCAAGACAGAGAGTTTGTTTTTCCTGCGGCCTCACAGACTCATCCTGAGTGTAGGACCACAAATAATACTGCACAAGATGAGGTTTGAAAGTTCAGTCAAAGTGCTCTGAAGTTGTCAAATAAGGACCATATCAAGTAGAGACAGAGAAGAACAGAAAATGGTTTGTTTGGGCTTTTTTTTTTTTTTAAATAGCTTTTGTGTGTTTTGTTTTTCACCACAAGTACTGAGGGAGACTTGTTCAGGATTTCTTTGGGACCTGATAAGGTCTCATGCAGATAAGTTTGGACCGAATAAAACTCTATATAGCTGTAGGAGATCTTCAATTCCTGATCCCTCTGCCTCTTACTCCTAAATGCTGTAAGTATAGGTATGTGTTCATTATGCCCAGCTGATTGTTTTTCAATACTAACACCTTTGGGTGCTACAGAGCAAACTTAATTTGTATTCAGATCTCATTTTACTATATAGGGACCCTGGAGAAAAGGGATATTTCTCCCTCTCTGAGCTTCATTTTGCTATAGGCAAAGGCTGAGATAATAATAGTACCAACATCATCGAGTGGTTGTGAGGATGAACTGAATTAATCCATGTAAAATACTTGCACACACTTAGCACAGTGCAAAATAAGCACTCAATAAATGTTAGCCACTATTATTTAAGATAGATTATGTAGCACAGATAGGGTTTCAACAGGTGGAAAAAGGGGAGAAGGCATTTTAAGTACAGAAAATATGAGCAACTGCTTGACAGCAAGGAACTCAGAGCATGTGAAAGGAACAATAGTTGAGCTGGCTGTTCTAATGCAATTAGGGAAAAGTACAAGTTCGGTTGGTGGGACACTACACAAGACTTCCAATGCTTGAGGTTCTGTTTATTTCGCAGATCACCGAAGAGCCACTGTGAGCTTCTGAATAGAAGAAAAAGTCAGATCTATACTTTAGGAATCATAATCAGGTTAATGTGAATCAGCAGGGCTAGAAGAGGAAAACAAAAATGTGAACAACGGAAAAGTAGACAAAGCCCTAAACCTGATATGGTGACTATGGGAACAGAAAGGAGACAATGTACTTTATTTATCAAGTTACACAGACTCGAATGTTCAGAAATTTGTAGTTGATGAATTACATGGGGTTTAAAAAGGGAAGGATGGAGTGTATCTCTTAGGGTTAGCCTATACTTTGAAAGAGTGCATATTTTCATCTCACCTTTCTGGATAGAGTTAGAGACAGATGTTTTTAAATCCTGGGTCGAGACTTACCTGCTGTTTGGATTCCTAAGTGCATTGTGTGTTCAATGTTTTCATTCTACATTAGGACAAACAAAGAGATGTTCCTTCCCTCCACCTATAGAATCATGAGTAAGCCCAATGAGAAACTTAAAAGTTCCCCAAGTTTCTGTCTTCCTGAGAAATGGGAAATAGTTCCCACTTGTTGGAAGGATTAAAAATAATAACCTCTGTAAAGGACCTAGCCTGCTGCTTGATGAATAGCAGGCTTTTGTGAATCATATGTTTCTTTTTTACAACAACTGACTTCACCTTTAAATGTTCATCTCATCTTTGAACACTTCTGGGGGAAGAGTCTTTACTGTCCTCTGAAAGAACCTGTTATCTGTCTGTGGGGAAATCCTAGATTGTTGAAAGTTCTTCCTTTTGTCCAGCAGCATTTATTATGCTCTAGAGCTGCTTTCTGGTGGACAGCAACCTGTTTCTCTTTTCTGAAACTTCAGAGATCTGAAGATCAGAGACCAAATCTCCCTTATGTTCTGTTCCCTAGTAAAGCAGCTAGATTTCTTCCATTTCTCATGTGGCATGCTGTTTATTAAAATATGAGTCTGAGGGTTTGAATTATATAAAAGTGGAGTGATAACACCTCGAGAGAGATGGCAATAACTGCAAAAGAAACATGATGGGAGAATGTGACAAATTTCTTTATAATGTGTTATTTCTTTCAATTCTTTAATTGCATCATTTCTTCACTGGAGAGTGCTTAGAGAAAATGAAACTTGCTAGATATCATTTGGTCTGTATGTGTCTGAGCCATAGTGCAAACCACACTTTTCTTCTAATTCACTTTTGCTTCATTTTCTACAGCTGTTTGTATATAAAGTTATGTTTATATAGGTTGATCCTGACAAAGGAGAGGAAGATAATAATTCAGTTGCCTTATACCAGTTGTTTTGTCTTTTAGATCTTTCAGTAGAAGAAACCAAGGAGAAAAAGTATATGATAACTCAGCCTAGAAACCTAAGGCAGGCCATGTAGCCTTCCTTTAGTTGAATGCTTACTTGATCTGTTCCACTTGAATGCCATCTGCAGGGAGTGAGGCATCTTTTGGAATCATTATTCGAGCCGAACCTTTTGAAGCAGGAGCTATTTTCTCTCTGCTTTCATTAGAAGACTGTGTCTACCCATATATTCTCCCCTAAAGTGCTTAATGAGAAGAGTACTTGCCAGTTTTATCATCAATTTAGATACTAGGAGGGCAATTATTAGATACCTATGAGAGATATGGGAATGGCGCTGGTCTGTCTTAGATTAGCATTAACTATATATTTTTCTTTTTTTTTTTTTTTTTGGTTTTTCGAGACAGGGTTTCTCTGTGTAGCCTTGGCCATCCTGGACTCACTTTGTAGACCAGGCTGGCCTCGAACTCACAGTGATCCGCCTGCCTCTGCCTCCCGAGTGCTGGTTCAGTGTTTCTCTAGATGCTGTCTTGCAGATGATTAATCTTATTCACACTGGTTTGATTTTCTCCCTTGTGAATAGGCCTAACATAATGCCTAGCATAGAAAATGATTATCAACTGAGTTTGTAGTGACTAGCCATCTACCCAGGAGATTTTAAAGCTACTCTATATATGTATCCCTAAGAGACACCAACCCATGCTGAAAAATAAAGTGGTTTCCATGTAATATATGATGGAATCAAACAGTAAGATACCATTATTTCCAGGAGGTTGTTAAGTCACTATTGTGACTAAGGCAGAAAGGGTGGTCAGGATTACTTCCCCTTCATGATCCACCATTCCCTTTGGAATTTTTCTTGTTGAGAGATTACAGAGCCAATAGTATGTTGTGAGAGTAAGAGAAAAAGAGAATCTGGATCCTTGGTAACGTAGTTAGTGAGCAATCAGTCCTTGAAGGTGGCCTGTGTCTTTATATATGGGAAATAGGCAAGACACTGAGCCCTGAACAGAGCCTTAGAGCTTAGTCTTAACAAACTATGTACCTTTGAGGATTATTTTTTTTTCTTAAAACTTCAGTTTTCCTACTTGGACTACAGGGTTGAGATTATCCTGATATACCTTTGTAGAATTCTGTATCTATGTTGTTCTAGTTAGTTTTATCTTATATATTAACTAGTTGTCAAAAAAAAAAAAAAGAAAAAGAAAAAAAAAATAAACCATAATGAAAACACTGTCATGTGAGCTGCCTGTTATTAAAGGAGTTCAAATGGAGATATTGGTAAATGGAACATTGTCCTCTGAGTTACTATGACTATTTGCTTGAAATTTTCAAATTCTGAAATTATTTTTGAAAATTATTTCACGAAGCATAACTATATATGAAATCATAGGTTTATTTTTACTAGGCATTTTTTATAATGCCAAACCTTTCAAGTCCCATATTTTTTTCTTCTTCTTGAGCATTTTCCACATTACTTTAACCTTTTTGGTTAACATACGGAACATTGAGTTTCGTTATGACACTATGTTTGTTATGTTTCTTATTTATGTCCACCTCCAATTATCCTTCTCTGTTTCTTGGGCATGGCTATTAAAAGGGGGTAGAACTACTTTGGCAACAGAAGCTCATTCTCTAAAAATAGTCCCTAATCTCTGGGCTGATGTTCCCAGTCTCATTGTATGGACCTGCCTTGTGTTTGTCCTTCCGTTTCTGCAGGATATTTCACTCCCCTGCCCTTCTAAGGAACAAATGGCATATTTTATTAGTGTTGGGTAAAAAGGACTAACAGACTTAGAGTGGTACAGTTATTCTAGATTGCCTGCTAATCTGAACAGAGTTGAAACAATACTATGCAAGACCAAAATTTAGGAAGGTAAAGTCAGATATTAGAACACAGTTTTTGAGTCATACAGTTTTTAGCCATGCATGTAAAGAAATTATATGATAATTTTGAAGTCTTTCTGGGATGCTCAGCCAAGTTTCCCTGGAAAGCTAGTGAATCTTTCCTTCAAGCACTCTGCTGGTAGGTAAGTATTGCTCATAGCATACTTTCATGCTGTCTTATTGTGGGTGGTCAATACCCAGATCAGTGACTCACTTGGGTTTTAAATATTGGCTCAGTATTGATATGGTCTGTGGCTTTTCTCCCCCGTCCTTTGCTCTTTTGCTCTGAGTGCGATATAGTAATAACAGACATCTCAGCTCTTCACATGTGAAGAAGCACAGTTTGGAGTTTTCCAGAAAATTTTCACATACTTTGCCTCATTTTTTCCTTTGAACATAGTCCAAAGTAATTTCTGTTCCTTTGCTTTCACTTGGGATGACTGTTTCAGTAGAAATCAAAAGGGTATGTTTCCCTTAAAATCACCCTAAAATTGAATAATTATATGTGTATATGGTTCTGCAGTTTTGGGCCTTCTGTTCAATTTATGGTTCTGTAGTTTTGGGCCTTCTGTTCAATTTAAAGTCTTCTATGTTGTATTTGTTTGTTGGGAAGTTTGTGTCTTTTTATGTAGTAGCTTTATGATTACTGCTTGCCTTTGGATAGGTAGAAGTGGCCCAGTTCAACAGTTTAATTCTACCTCTACAGTGACAACTGACTTGAAAAAGATTCATACACTTTTGCCTACCTCATATGGGACACCACCCCTTGCTTTGTACACTGGAATAAAGTACAAAGTCAACAGGTGAGTTTTAATTGTGTACAGCTCTTTTTTATTTTCCTGAAGTTGCTATCATTAATAGATGAACTTCTTCATCCACTAGGAAAACAGAAAGAGAAGCCAATTAAAAACTACAGTAAGCTTCCATGTCCTCAGAATTATCTTTATTTCAGACATATATGTTAATGAATTTAAGCCTAAAAAGACACTTTGCTTTTTAAATATGGCTTCCAAGGATCAAATCCATTTCATCAGGCTTTCAGGACAAGCACATTTACCTACTCACTGAGCTATTTTTATGGCTGACAATTTACTTTTACACAAGCCAAACTAAAACAGCATATCTTAAACCCTTTATCCACCCCTCTACCAAAACCTGACAATATTACTCACTCCTTACTTAGTAACATTTTACTGTGCCCCACTATTCCTACAATCTAGTTTTTCCCTGGGATCCTCCTGCTTGCTTTTGGCTACTATTTCCTTTATAGCTTTTAATATGTATGTCACTTAGCATTTTGTTTGTGGCACTCTTCTTTATCCAAGTCTGTCCTATTATTTGCCTAGTATAAAGATTCTCAACTTTATACCACTAGGTGTTCTGATTTAATTAGTCTTAAGTTTAGGCATTTCAAAAAAAATCACATAGTAACCCCTTTGAAATCAGAAAAATCAAGTTAATGTGCAGAGTTTTTTTTTTTTTTTCTGCTCATTGAAAATATCACAAAGCAAAACAAAAAAACTCAGCAAAGGTTATAACTCACTATTTTAGTAAAACACTGCCTTGGAAAACATGATACCTTTATGGATTCCTAAGTTACCTTTGAGTCTTGGCTTTTTTCTTTTAAAAAGAGTTATTTATTTAATCACTTTGCAGCCTGATCCCAGCTCCCTCCTCTCCTGCCAGCTCCACCCTCATGCCCTGCCCCCATTCCTCCCTCTCCTTCTCAGAGAAGGGGAAGCCCCACCCAAGGGATACCAACCCACCCTGGCATGTCAAGTCTCAGAAGATTGGCTTTTTTTTTTACCAAGTAAATGGACTTAAAGGAAATTTTTTTTCCTCTGCGTATTATTTATTTTGCTTTGACAAAATCTGTCTTAGCTTTCATAAGATTATTATGAAATTCTGTAGGACTAATTGACATGAGACTCTTTACAAACTAAGATTGTCACTGTTATTCTATAGAAATTCTTTTTACCAATCACTCAAACAACAAATATTTAGTGCTTACTGTTCCACAGACAGTATTTTAAGGAATTTAGTTGGACTAGTCAACATAATAGGTACACTGAGCTCATGCTGATTCCACTTTAGCTGGAAAGAAATGGGACATATGTTAATAAGAAAACCATAATGTAGAAGAATGTCATAAGTACTGTGGAGGATAATGAAAGAAGAAGGGGATAAAAGGATTAGGAAAATTTTAACTTTAAAATAGTGGCCAGAGAAGCCTTATTAAGAGGATGTATAATAATAAAGAGCTGAAGAAGCTGAAATAACTAATCAAATATATATATTTAAGAAATTCATGGCTTGACAAGGTATGATGTCCTTCTAGTAAAAATCCCCCTGATCAATTTGAGGAATAGCAAAGAGACCATTACTCCTGTAGTGAATAGTGTAAGGACAGAACAATAGGGCCTATAGCTAGTGATACCAGAGGAAGTTTAGGTGGCCAGCTTATGTAAGATACCGCCAGTCATTAAAAGGTTTCAGATTTCTTGTGAGTAAAAGGAAAAGTAATTGAAGAGTTGAAAAGAATGTAACCTAATATGTTTTATAGGATCCATTCATCTGCTTCTTCATCTCTCATTGTCCTATAAAAAATATGTGTAGATTGCTTGTGACTGTGGAAGGACAGGGATTCCCTCTTACTGCCTCATATTCAAGCAACACAAAAATTCAAAGCTGAAGAAACCCTTGTACTGTTATTTAGAGTAGATGGGCCCAAAAATCAATGGGTAAACTGTTTACATTCCAGAAGCTCAGGTCAGATGTTGACAAATTATATCAGAAACTCAAAAGTGGTACCAAGATATCAATATATTTTGGAGCTTCCAAAATATCGCTAAGAATGAAGACCACTGGTCTGAAGTGTTTAACTTAACCAACCTTCTCATGATGACTGTGGAACTTGAGTGAGCACTGATTGTTACTGTTACTTTTGACAGAGCTGTATCTGGGACCATTACACTAAGGTGAAGTAAGAGACAGAAGCTCACAATTAGTGAGTTAGGAGGATTAGATGCTTGATAAAATAGAACTAGGAAAAGGACAAGATAAATCTGTCCTAGGAATGATTTTGGGCCGAACCAGAAAAAGGAAAATTGAGAGGCAGTATCTAATCGTTTGACACAACTTCTGAGCTGCAGGGCAAACATCTGGAATTGGTGAGGACATTATACAGATTAAAAGCTCCATTTTCAAGGAAAGAACATGGGTGGTGATTGGGCTTGGAATAGAGGGATGGGCAGGGCATGGGCCAACTGCTATGTTCATCACCATTTTTTAATCTCAGGACTTCTGCACTGCCTAGGCAAAGAAAATAGCCTAAAGTCCTGAGTTCTTAATTTAGACTTGTCATCCTACAAGTTCTATCCATCCTAGATAGAGAGACCATGCTTCATGCCACAGGCATTTCTGCAAGTTGAGAAGCCCAACAGCCACAAAGGGTGGCCAGAGGCAGCTGCACACCCAGCAGTGTGAGTGCCGTAGACACAGGAGAAACTTAGCCAGCGTTATTTATTCAGAGCACAGTGAGCTAATGTTGAGATTATTATTAATGCCAACGTCATTGCTTTTTTCTTTCCTGTCTGCCTGCATTCACTCTCTTCTGTGTTATATTCAGGGGAAATCAGGACAATGGGAACAAGCTCAGAGATCATAAAAGCAGATGACAGACCGGACAAGTAAAGAAGCCCTAGTCATTGTTTTAGTTGTCACTCCAATTTTACTGGATAAATATGTTTCTACTCATACTTAATAAGATATTAATCTGATAATATAAGATTAAGTACATATGTGTGCATAAAAGTAGAATGAAATAAATCAGTTGTTCATGGCTATTTACAGCAGATTTAATTTTAATTTTAATTTTGGGACTAACTTTGACAATATTCACTAGAAAAACATGGGGTGTTTTAAGTATTAAAAGTGAAGGTCAACTTTCTTCAAAAACCTAAAATATAATTAATACAACATAACAATTGGCATTTCAAATATACGGTTTCTTGCTTTTTAATATATTCACAAGTTTCTACTATGTAATTCCAGGTCATTTTCATTGTGCATTGAATAGTGACTATCTCCCCTTCCAGCCTATGGCAAATACTAACCCTACTTTTTGTCTCTGTGTATTGTTTATTTTTGACATTTTATGTAAATGAAATCATATTATTGCCCTTTCCTGTCTAGCTACTTCTCTTAATCATAATATTTTAAAACTTGATTACACATTATAGCACACATTGTATATTTCATTCTTGTTTCTAGATAAATACAATATTCTGTTTTACAGAAAAACCAAGATCTATCTTTCAACCTTGTTTTTAGGTTGATGGACGTTTGATTCTTCTTTATACTTTCTGTTATTATGAGTATGCTGCTAGGAACATTTATGTACAAGGTTATGTGTGAACATGTGTTTTCACAACTTGGCACATATATTTAAGAATAATTGCTATATCTTTTGACATCTCCATGCTTCATTTTTTGTAGAACTGAAAAATCATTTTCTATAAAAGTTGCACTGTTTTAGACTCTCAATAACAATGTGTGAAATCCCAGTGGTCTACATCTTCCATGACAGTATCTTTTTTTCTTTTTTTAAAAATTTTATTAATTTATTCATATTACATCTCAACGGTTATCCCGTCCCTTGTATCCTCCCATTCCTCCCTCCCTCCCATTTTCCCGTTACTCCCCTCCCCTATGACTGTGACTGAGGGGGACTTCCTCCCCCTGTATATGCTCATAGGGTATCAAGTCTCTTCTTGGTAGCCTGCTATCCTTCCTCTGAGTCCCACCAGGTCTCCCCATCCAGGGGACGTGGTCAAATATGAGGCACCAGAGTACAAGTAAAAGTCATACCCCACTCTCCATTCAACTGTGGAGAATGTCCTGTCCATTGGCTAGATCTGGGTAGGGGTTTAAAGTTTACCGCCTGTATTGTCCTTGGCTGGTGCCCTAATTTGAGCGAGACCCCTGGGCCCAAATCTGCCTATCATAATGTTCTTCTTGTAGGTTTCTAGGACCCTCTGGATCCTTCTACTTTGCTATTCTCCCATGCTTCTCTCATCTAGAGTCCCAATAGGATGTCCTCCCCTCTGTCCCACTTTCCTGATAAGTGAACACATTCATGGGACATGCCCCTTGGGCTAGTATGCAGATATAAGTGAGTATATACCATTTGACTCTTTCTGCTTCTGGGTTAACTCACTCATTATGATCATTTCTAGTTCAATCCATTTGTCCACATATTTCGGGAATTCCTTGTTTTTAATAGCTGAGTAGTATTCCATAATGTAAATGTACCACAGTTTCTTTATCCATTCTTCTAGTGAGGGACACTTAGGCTGTTTCCATGTTCTGGCTATTATGAATAAGGCTGCTATGAACATGGTTGAGTAAATTTTCTTGTTGTGTGCTGGAGCATCTTCTGGGTATATACCAAGGAGTGGAATAGCTGGGTCTTGCGGAAGCCCTATTCCCAGTTTTCTGAGACAGCACCAGATAGATTTCCAAAGTGGCTGTACTAGTTTGCATTCCCACCAACAATGAAAGAGTGTTCCTCTCTCTCCACATCCTAGTCAGCATGTGGTGTCGCTTGAGTTTTTTATCTTAGCCATTCTGATGGGTGTAAGATGGAATCCCAGAGTTGTTTTGATTTGCATTTCCCTGATGACTAAGGAGGTTTAGCATTTCTTTAAGTGTTTCTCAGCCATTTGATACTCCTCTGTTGAAAATTCTGTTTAGTTCCAAGCCCCATTTCTCAATTGGGTTATTTTGTTTGGTGGTGTTTGGTCTTGAATTCTTTATATATTTTGGATATTAGACCTTTGTCACATGTAGGGTTGGTGAAGATCTTTTCCTAGTCTGTAGGCTGTCACTTTGTTCTCTTGACAGTGTCTCTTGCCTTACAGAAGCTTCTCAGCCTCATGAGGTCCCATTTATTAATTGTTGACCTCAAGGCCTGGGCTGTTGGTGTTCTGTTCAGGAAGTTGTCTCCTGTGTCAATATGTTCCAGGCTCTTCCCCACTTTCTCTTCTATCTGACTTAGTGTGTCTGGTTTTATGTTGAGGTCTTTGATCCACTTGGATTTGAGTTTTGTGCAAGGTGACAAATATGGGTCCAGTTGCATTTTTTTACACATAGACATCCAGTTAGAACAGCACTATTTGTTGAAGATGCTATCCTTTTTCCATTGAATGGATTTGGCTTCTTTGTCAAAAACCAAGTAACCATATGTGTGTGGATTCATATCTGGGTCTTCGATTCGATTCCACTGATCAACCAGCCTGTTGCTGTGCCAGTACCATGCTGTTTTAATTACTCTTGTTTATAGTATAGCTTGAGATCAGGTATGGAGATTCCTCCGGAGGATCTTTTATTGTACAAGATTGTTTTAGCTATTCTGGGTTTTTTGTTTTTCCATATGAAGTTCAGAATTGAACTTTCAATGTCTTTAAAAATTGTGTAGGTATTTTAGATTGCTTTTGGTAAGATGGCCATTTTTACTATGTTAATTCTCCCGATCCATGAGCAAGGAAGATCATTCCATCTTCTCATGTCTTCTTCAATCTCTTTCTTCACAGTTTTGATTTTTTTTCAAACAAGTCCTTCACTTGCTTGGTTAGAATAACTCCTTAATATTTTATATTGCTTGTGGCTAATGTGAAGGGTGTGGTTTTCCTAATTTCTTCCTCTGTAAGCTTGTCATTTGTGTATAGGAAGGCTACAGACTTTTTTGAGTTAATTTTGTATCCAGCCAATTTGCTGAAGATGTTTATCAGCTGTAGTAGTTCTCTGGTGGAATTTTGAGGGTCACTTATGTACACTATCATATCATCTGCAAATAGGGATAATTTGACTTCTTCCTTTCCCATTTGGATCCCCTTGATCTCTTTTTGCTGTGTTATTGCTCTGGCTACAGTATCTTATCCATATTTAAGAAAAAATATGTAGCCACTCTACATGGTATAAAGAAGTGTTTAATTATGGTTTGAATTAGCTTTCCTAATGAGCACACTTTCATCTGTTTATTGCTCACTTGTATATCCTATTTCAGAAGTGTGTTTAAAATATGAGCTCAATTTAAGTTGTGTTTTTTTAAATTTTGAGTTGTAACTCTAACTGTATTCTAGGTACAAATATATTATTATTAGTTATATTATTTACAAATTTATGTCTCTTGTTTGAATTAGTTTCCTTTTTATTTAAGAAATAATATTTTAACTTTTATTAATGTGTATCATTATACAGATTGATGAGGTTCAGAGTGTTAATTTTAATATATTCATCCAATGAAAATCAATTACCACCTAACCTTCTTTTGGTTTCACTCTACTTCCTTACTGGTCATTTTTAAAAGCTAAACATAAAATAAATACTAATGCTTTATTGTGGATATTCAAAGCCAATATATAGTAGAGAAAATATGCAGGTGGGGTGGTGAAGAATGAAATAGTGTGAGGTGATATGTTTCCATGTTGGGTATTGCTTCCTGACAAGCCCTTAAAGAGACAGGCATGCTTACTGGCTGCTTTGCAGGTCTTTCCACAAAGCTAATCTGTGGTGGAGAATTAATGCTACCTAACAATTTATGGGAGAGATGGTCCCTTCTTGGATCTCTCCCTCAGACTTTACCCATGAGGATTACCTTGTCTCAAAAATATGGGATTCTGTTGCTGTATAGAGTTTCAAATCCCATTTCCTGTGGCAAAAAAAAAAAAAAAAAAAGTCCATTTAAGTCTACTGAGAATTCACGGAAACTGAGTATGTGGATAGCCATGTCAGAGGTACTCTTATTTGGTACATATGACTGTACATATTAGTTGAATACACTTAATGTTACTTTCCAGAAAATGATGAAATAAAGCATGGTGCTCAAAGACCTTTCCAGTAAGTAATAGTTTTATTACTTGAACATAAACCTGGTGCTGGAGACTGTGGAGATGCTGGACATTATGGAACAGGAAAACAAAAGCCACTAAAGGGTTTTTGAGATAAAGAGTGACGGAGGATAAGAGGTTTTTGAAGCCCTTTATCTCTATTCCATCTTTTTCATCTGGCTAAAGCATAGAGTAGGTGTTTTTGAGAGATGAGAGCATCATAGATTATTTTTGAAGGTGTTGAGTTATCTCTTACAGGTTCAATAGCTTTATTTAGCCCTTAATACCACAGCCTAATGCTCCTTCCTACATTTCAATCTTTACATATCAAAGAGATGAGCTGATGTGAGGCAGTGATGTCAGGGGTTAAAGAGCCAAAGGAAGAAGAAAATTATCTAAAGTACCTGTCTAGGAGGAATAAGACTTTTAGTCTTTCTACATTTGCCCTGAGGTGTACATTTGGCTTGCATCTAGCCAAATTAAAATCCACTGATGAGTTCTTCGGTGTTAGCTAGATAGTTAGATCTCATGAACTATCAGCTACAGGAATCATATCTGAGCTCAGTATCTAATGTATATTCACATTATAAAATATGAGCACAACAGGGATGAGAAAGGACCATGTACTTATAGCCTTTTACATCTTCAAGGCTTCTTACTTATGTCTTTATTTGGTGACTGATAAGGTGAGAATATTTCATATATACTGTCCCACAGTTGTCATAATGACAGAAATAAGGCCTTGAAACTAGGCATTCCCTCTTACATGTCCCTTGGAGTTCTCTGTGCTCTCTGGAGCACACGTGGGCTGCTCATACAAGAGAGTGCCTTCCTGGCAGTCTGATTGGTGCCCAAATGAGTCCTGAGATTCTGAAGTTAGGAACTCCTGGGGCCCAGCCACAATAATGCAAAAGTCCTGGCTGATGAATAGCATCTGATCCATATAGAGGAAAGTAGCCTGGGCCTAGGTAGAAGCCATGCCTGGTACTAGTACCATTTCTTCTTAAAGAAGTTGTGGTGGAAGGTACTGTCAGGGAACTAGTATTGTGCACTATTTGGACACTGGTAATGGACATGATCGAGATGCTACTGGAAGTTGAGACTGGAAGGCTACTCACTGCAGGACATCATGCTTTCACTAAAAATCATGGTCATTCCTAGAATACCAGGCCTTCCTAATGGCATTGTGTGGGAGCCCCTTGCAAATCCTGCTCTCAGGCTAGAAAGAGATGCTCCCAGGAGGGGTAGGAGTCTGTTAGGGGCAATAGCCCACATTACACTCAGGCCACCACATACTGAACTATGATTCCCCTTTACTCTATATTTTGCCTGTGTGACTCAACCGACCAAAAAATTAGAGTGGGACTTCAGGTTCTTCCGACTGTGAAAAGAGTGATGAATGCTTTATGGCCTGTGGTTGTAAAGGGTGTGCATTCTTTTTTCTGTAAACAAGCATATCTACAGCTGGCAGCAACTTTTCATACTTTAAATGTGTTTGGTCTATAGACTACCATAATCTCAGTACCTTAGCTTCTTGATGCATGTTGGCTAAAGTCTAGTTATACGTTGGTATTCTGTATATTCAGAATCACTTCAGATCAGAGGGGCAGATTCTTTCTTAAGTCACACCTTGAGTCAAAAATTTTTTGAATTTTTTGTATACAAGATTTTTACATACACATTTATATTATTATAAATATATGCAATAAACTACCAACAACAATAAGAACCATGAAACAATCAGAAATTATATAACGGTTACATTCTTAGTGTTTTGGCTATTTGTATTTAGCAACCTTGAAGAAAACATTTTCCTCTCTTGGTGATTTTAAAATTCTGAATGCAAATTAATATCTATCATATCTCATGTCTATCAACTTAAAACATCTATCTAGACATAAAAACATCTTAATCCCTAAACAATTAAGCTTAATTGTGTAGCTATTTGGTCTTCAGCCCTATGAGAGTCTTGAGAAGAAATAAAATTAATTACCTGAGTAAACAGGAAGTACAGGTTAGCGGCTTCCAAATTGAAAAATGACAGAGACAGTTTGCTGCCTGAACAGTCACCCAAAACTCTATCATTTTTAATTTTTAAGTACTAAATTTTAATACAACTTGTCTTCCCACCCTGCCCTTTGTTTGCTATGGTGTATTGCTATAGCTTAAAAACACAATCTAACATCACAAAAATTTATATCTATATTGTTTGATCAAAGCAATGTTAAATTATACATTTTAATACCTCTTGTGAGAAAGCTCGTATAAACTAAAAACAAAACAATGATGTCCTACATTTTAACTTATAGGACATTGAATTTCAGTGAAAATATATAATGACAGAAACTAGAATGGTAATCACCTATGAGAAGAGGTTGCAGATACTGGGAAACGGATACAAGGGTACCTGAGTAGCCACTGTATAGGATTTACATCTTTACCTGGATGGTATTTCTTGTCATGAACCACAGAATTTGTCAACTGCATCTAGACTTTGTTCAACGTTCATCTGTTAGCTTTGTGTATACTTTTCTTCCTTGTTGTTGCTCAAGGTGGAGGCAGAATTTTCACGTATGGCCTGTACAGTACATTTGAATGGATTGTGAACTTTGGCAGAAGCAGAAAGCTCCCCACCCAGCCTATGTCGTGCTTCAGGAGAGGAGACAAGAGATACCTGACACTTTCTTTCATCTCCCCTATTTTTACTAATGTAATGATATAAAAAGAAGGCAGTCCATGTTAGGGACCAGCCACTGCATTAGGATATGACAATGGAAAATGATCTGATACTCAGGAATGTCCCTAATATCATCCCTAAGTAATTTGTATTTTTTTCTTTCCACTTCCATTTTACAAGTAATTACCTCAGAAAAATTTCTAAGCTTCATCCACTTAGTTATTCTTATATAGGAATATCCTGATAAAGTAGATTCAACAAACAGCAAAACAATGTTCAGCTTTGCTTCACCAAAGTGACTCAGATACTACACGCATTGGGGGAAAAAACCCTGTTTTTAAGCCTCAGGTTATTGGCAGGAGCAGTTGCTAAGGAGGCATGTGCTCTGGAGACACCTATTTCTTTGGCATTACTTCCATGTTCCTGATGAACTGTGCCACTGAAGGACCTTATGTGCTTTTTCCTTTTCTTTTCTACAAATCTTAGGGGTGACAAATGTGAATTCACTTAAATTCTTCACACTTCTGAAAAATCTCTTGGAAACTTGGGGTAAATGAGAAGATACTCACCTAATTACTATGTAGTAACACTTGCTCAAAGCTCTATACTAGCCCTTTAACACATGCTGTTACATCTATTTCTTTATAAGTTACTGTGGAAAGTGTGTATTATTAAAATACTAAACTTAAGGGTTAAATGAACCATGCTGTAGGAAAGAAAATCATTTTAAAAGCTAGTAAATGGCAGAGTTGTGATTCAGACCCAAAGTATTCTTGACATGGGGTTACAATGCATTGGCTGGAAAGGCACTATTAGAGAGAGAAGCAATCTAAGTTTCCTAGCTAGATGCATACATAGTTAATCATAGACCAGGAAAGTAAGTATGTTCACAAAATAACAAACAGCAAGCACTGTTGGATTACCATTTCAGTATTGAGGCATTCAATAATATAGAGCACTAAGTATTCTTTACTAGAAAATTCATAGGTATGGTTCTGTATTGCTGACTTATCCAAAACTACATCTTCTGCAAATTTGTAGAAGGACAAAGCCAGGAATAGGATATGGCAGACTAACTATATTCTTTCTCTTAATGCCTAATTATTCTTTCTTATGCTGACCATAAATTAACATCTGCTGCAGGATGCTGCTATTCACTGGATATAAGGCCTCACATTATCCATGGGTGATGACATTTATTGATTATTAGGCAGTTTTATCTACACACGCAGGATTCCTCAGACTATTCCAGAGTACACAGGGTTTTTTCTCTTTAATAAAACCAGTTTTTAAACTTAAATTGAAGAAGAATTTATGTTTTAGATAATTATTTTTATAAAAAGGAGGGACAAAGAAACTGTGCTATTTACTATGTCCTGGTATGTTTATTTGGCAGGAAGGTCACCTAGAAAGCAATCTCAAACCAAGGTTAAAGGGACACATTAAGCTTCATGTAATTTCATTTCTATTGGGTGGATTACGCTTTGGAAACCAAACTGAAAACAGGGTCTCACATATGCTACATGGCCAGCAGTTTCCATGAAAATTCCAGGTGCTTGTGTTAAGAATTTATCTCCAAAAGAGGTTCCTTGTGTGGACCTTGTCAGTGTTTTTCTGTTTTCTGGGAAAGAAAACTATACGGAAGTTTTCTTTAGATTATCTGCTGACTTGCTGCCATAATACTGAATACCCCTGTCATTAAGAGTTATGAGACTACTAATGCTTTTTCCTCAATGACAAGGATAGAAAGCAAAGAGGGGAAGCCTGTCTGCTGAGGCTGACAAGTTGACAACAGAGAAGAAAGTGTATTCATTTTGTGCAGAAGGTGAACTTCATAGGCTACCTTCTACTGAGTGAAGAAATGGGGGAATAAGTTATAAGAAAAGATATACTTCAGCAAAAATGCCAGCCAAGAAATGCTACACCATTTCTATCGGTGACCTTTGAGGAGATGATTGGTGGTCACATTGTCCTGTCTTATAATTAGAAGTATACAGTAAGGTCTTTCAGTAGGTTGAGAAACCAGCTGAAATACAGTCTTGTATAAGATTAGGAATGACAAAAAAGTCCTATCAAGGTTTTATTTAGAGAGAGAGGCGCCTTGAGCCAGTTAGTTTTTAATGTATTTATATAAGACAGCCTAGCTCCATACTTCACCTTTTTTATTTGTATATTCCTTCAAAGTCTTCACACATTTAATCTGCTCTGAAGCTATCTGGTGTAGGTGAGGAACATGATGTTAATTTTCATTCATTTAAGTAACTGAAGCCATTAGTAATCCATCTAAGACTCCAAGTGGAAATGGAGTTAGGCCAGTCAAGGTAATCAGATACTTTGGCAAAGAAGAATCATGTTTCAATTTTTTCATTCACAAATAGAAATTATAATTTCCATATTGCTTAAGTCAGAAAATTTTGGAAATATTAACAAATAAAATACAATAAGTGTAAAAGGTATTTTTAAGTGCTTAAGAGCTTTTCACATATTTGATTATAGCCACTAGAAGGAATCCAACTGTTTATTTATTTATTTATTAACTTTTGCCGCTAAAGCTCCTGGCATAACCACAAGTTGAAAATTTGTCCCTTTGCTTTAGTTTCCTTACCTGTAAAAATGGAAGTAATAATAATTGTGACACTTTTTTTTTGAAAATCAAATGTATTACCACACAGGAAGCATTTAGAAGAGTTCTGGTAACATTGACAGTATTATAAACATTTTAGTACTTTAGGTTGGCTTCCTTACATATCCTCACTAAATATACACTTAGGAAAACACCAAAGCCAGGAGTCAGGGAAGCCACTTCCTTAACATCTTTCTTTTTACCTTAGTAGTAATCATTTTCTTTACACACAGCTTTTTCATCATGGATTGTCAAGAAAATGAGTACCAGGACCAATGGGGGCGCTGTGTCACCTGCCAACAATGTGGCCCTGGACAGGAGCTCTCCAAGGTAAACCCTTTTGATCAATACTTTTTTTTTTAACATCTCAGGAAGCCACATATGTATGCCTCTGCATGTTTGTGTCTTGTGAAAGGAATAAACAAAATAATGTTTAAAGAAAATAAATGAAAAAGGCCAATATTAGCAACACAGTCATTCTCACATATGACTAGTTGAGTTCAATAGCCACAATGAGATACAAATAGATACTATTATGCAGTAATAGTCATTGTTCAAGTAAGAAGTGATGCTAGCAGACTCAGAGGCAGTCAAAACTTGAATGAAATATTAGGGCACCTTATGAAGAGTTATGTAAATACAGAGGTATAGAACTTTTGCATTAAAGAAGTCTGTTAAAGCAAAATATACTTAATTCAATTGAAAATGCTGATAGAGGTGTAGAAAAAAAAACCCTCTTCTACACTATGGTAAGAATGAAGCCATGTTGTAAAATAGCTCAGAAGTTCAAGAATTAAGAATAGGCATTTTCACAGAAGTTGGCAGATTAGAGATCTTATGATGCAACTCAGAGAAAGAAAACAGGATAATCTCTATTCTTGCAAGAGATAGTGGCTGTAAATGGACTTATTAAGCCAAGTGAGATCTCTGTGGGAAGCAGACAAGAATGGCTGTGAATTGGTGCCTAGCTGCAGAAATTGGCTCTGGTGAGGTAATTGGAAACCACGGGGAAGCACTTTCCAGCACACACACTCAGCAGCCCTGCAGTACCTGTTAGCTGATAACCAAGGATTGGCTATGCAGTCGGAGATGGGGCCTTGGAACTAAAGGCTTAGTTCTCACAGCAGGGCTCCTGGTGAGGTTAAGAGGGAATTGCAGGACAATAGCTTACACCTCCTTCCCCTTCGCTATACACCAGCATGGCAACCCAGCCTGAGGAAAGACTACCTCTAAAGACCCACCCTGTGGGAAAGACCCAACCCCTGACACTGGTAATGATACTCAGCTATCCTTGCACACAGGAGGCTAGCATAGCTGTCCTCTGAGAGGCTTCATGCAGCAGATAATGGAAACAGATACTGAGACCCACAGCCAAACATTAGGAGGAACTGAGGGAGTTGTGGAAGAGTTAGCAGAAGGACTGAGGGAGCTGGAAGGGTCAAGGACACCACAAGAAGGCCTACATAGCCAACTAGCCTTTGTCCATGGGAGCTCACAGAGACTGAACCACCAACCAAAGAGCATGAAAAGACTGGCCTTAGGTCCCCTACACATATGAAGCTAATGGGCTGCTTGGTCCTCAAGTGGGTCTACTAACAATTGGGGGGCTATCTCTGACTTGGACTCTGTTGTCTCCCTCTGCATCCCCTTTCCCTAGCAGGGCTGCCCTTTCTTGTCTCAGTGAAAGAGGAGGCACTTAGTCCTGATGCGACTTGATGTGTTACGGTGGCCTGGTACCTGGGTTAGGGGACATAGAGTAAATGAGAGGGTGGAACTGGGATAAGGGAGGGAGTGGGGTTGTTATTGGCATATAAAATGAACAAGTAAATAAATTAATGAATAAAAACCTGAGCTGGGTGGGTATAGGGGCTGAAATATGATAGTACAATTGACACCCTCTTTATCCCAAGTTTGTAGCTATAGTCTATGGGAACCCACAGCAGGGGATCCCACTGTCTTCACCAGCACAGTAAAGCCAGACCATACAGAGTATCAAGAAGGGACTTGAGAACTACACTGCTCATCTCACTGCAGCTGTTGTCTAAAGTGTTATCATCTAAACTCTATGTGACTATATGCACATAAAATCAGCACTTACAACTTTCTACAGGATTAAGAAACAAATTGTAATACTCTGGTTTCTCTTGAGATGGTAAAGAAACAAATTGCACCTCCCCCATTAGTGCAATCTGCCACATGAACCTTTTGAAGGGAAGGAAGAATTCAAAACCCATTCCAGGAGGAAAGAAATCTTGACAGATATAATTTTCCCAAAAACAAAAATGCTTTTATTATACCTTACCTTTTTTGCTACTATTAATGTTTTTGTTAATTTTTCATTTTTTCTTTTCACTTTTTAATTTTAACTCTTGAATAAATACTCTGTAAGTGTCTTGCTTTAGGTCATGCATTGCTCAGTTTATGTGCTTGTTTTGCATGCTTTTGAACCCATTGTACTATTGTGTACTCTGTAGTTTTTTTCCTACATACAATCTGTGTTCTTTCCCACTAATTTGCACTTTTTTTCTATTTTGTCTTCCCTGTCCCCTTCTCTTTTTTAAAAAAAATTAACTCTAGCCCTCCAAAACTTTTAACATGTTTAAACTATTAGACAATAACAATATCCTGACTCTTCCCAATATTTTTCCTCATCTCAATTTTCTTCCAATTGATCTAACACTAATTCTTATCCTTATCCAGACCATATTCCATTTACTTTTAATCTTGGTAATGTTCTACTATACATCATACTATCCATGATTATCACTTCTCCAATGCTTATTAGAGTTAAAAGGATCATTGGCTAGAAGGTCTTCTATCCAGCAGTTGTGGTTGATTCTATGGCTGATATTCAAAGATTTGGTTGTACCAGGCCTCTGAGTACATGACTGAGGGTATAAATTATGAACAACGTATATACATTCTATCACTTGAATATTGAAAATATTTTGACTGCAAGAAAATAGCTGGTAAACTCAATTAATTAAATAACCCAGATGCATAAGTCTCAGTGGGATAGAACAAGTGAAATGGCTAAATTTTCAGAAAATGTAGTTTAATAGAATATTTAATAGAAATAAAATCCTGAAAGAATTCAAGAAGAATTAAAAATAAATAGTGGAACGAAATAAGAAAGTTAGTATAGCATAAAAAACTGAAGTTTAGAAAAGAAATAAAAATGCAGTAAAAATAAAATTGAAATTTTAGTGAAAAAAATAGTCAGGAAGCAAAATAACCTCAATTGAAGCCTCAATGGACCATATTAAAATATATAGATATATAGATGTAGATATAGATTATATAATGGATTATATAATAGTATAATGGATCATATGGAAGAAAGAATGCAGATGAAAAACACTAAAGATATCAACAAAGATAAAATAGTGAGAAATGTAAGTAAAACATAGAGTTCTACAAGTTGCCCTTGAAAGATTAATATTGTCCTACAGCCCAACTCCTGTACATAAGATTCAGGGAACACCATAGAAGCAGTGGGGGTGGGGTCAGAAAATTTGTACAAACCAGAGGACCAGAAAGTCTGATGTGATATTGTGTCTTTTAGAAATCACAGAGAAGCTATAGTCACAATACCTCAATGACTTGAAATTTGGCAATGCAAATATACTAAGGTAGGAAGGAGAAATTTCACAAGTAACTAAGGACTGTTGAGAGAAAGAGAATTAAACTAACAGTAAGATGAGCTCCTTACTTGGTTATCCAATAACAAATGGTCAATCCTGAAATCATAAACATAAAAAAGCAACATTAAATGAACTCAAGAAGCTGTCTTTGTTTATGTATTTATAGATATACGGAAATTAGCATTTTTAAAAGGCCATGAATTTGAGAGGAATTTTAAAAAGGTATGGAAGCTGCTAAAGCGAAGAGAAGAAATGAGGCAATTATGTTTAATTTTTAAGATAAGAAATTCATACTAAAATGAATAAACTGTATATTCAATAAAACAATATCAAAAAGCTTTCAAAATCTAGGCTAAGAAGATGACTATCCAGGCTCAGGCTCAGGAGACACATCAGTCACAAAATGGGAAAGAACTGAAAATAGATTTTTTTCCTAAGCATCAGGTATAATCAGGTATATATATATATATATATATATATATATATATATGTGTGTGTGTGTGTGTGTGTGTGCGTGTGTGTGTATATATATATATATACACACAAATGTGTGTGTGTGTATATATATATATATAAAGGAAAAATCCAGCAAGCTCTCTTAAAGACAATGTATCAGTATTATAACAGATTTTTGAAGAGATACCCTGAAAACCCAGAGAGTAGTTAATGATGTATTTCAAGAGGGATAGACAATAATTAACAATTCAGTTGCTATTGTGTAAACTGATGATAAGACCTCTCCAGTATATGGTTAAATGGAAGGTGTTATTGTAGGTAAGAGGTGGAGTTCAGAACAAAAAGGGCAGCAAACTGGACTTGGCAATGAGGGAAGAGGTGGGGGTGCAAGAGAGGAAGACAAAGCGAGTATGGGTAAAGAATAACAAGACAAGGCAAGAGAAAGAACGAGGGGAGAGAGAGAGAGAGAGAGAGAGAGAGAGAGAGAGAGAGAGAGAGAATATTGGAATAGTGGAAATCACAGGATTATAAAGAGAAATAAGTAGCTGGAAGGAGGGAAGGGCATGAGCTGGAGAAGTTTAGGATAAGGAGTGCAATGCGTAGAGCTAGGATGCCAGTATGTACTCTGAAGTATAACAAGTTCTTGTTACACTGACAGAGCCTCTAGGCTATAAGCTATTTGCTAACAGGCACCACAATTAGACATTCATCTGGTCTGAAAGTAAAATGATTCCCTTGGTAGAGGGGAAACAGCTTCATAAGTTCCTGAAGAATGGTGGCTTTTGTCTAACTACCAGAATTTCCACCTGACAGCTATATCCAGAATAACTATATTGAGTAGACAGCTGTTAGTATTTGCTTCATACACATGAGAACCAAAGTTTAAACACCTAGCACCCTTGCAATAAAAGCAAAATCCACACATGGTTGCACTCACCTGTAATCCTATACTGAAGAGATACAGCTAAAAGGGTCATTGTGGTTTGGTTGCCAGGTTATCTGGCTGAATTTCTGAGCTCCAGATTCAGTGAGAGACTTTGCCTGAAAAAAATTAGTTGGACTTACACCAAGATACTTCATATTTTTTTGTGGCTATTATTAAAGGTGTTGTTTCCCTAACTTCTTTATCAGCCAAAAAAACATTAGTTACTAAAGTTAAGAATGGAAGAAATGTCAGCTGAGAAATGAGGGATAGGGTTAATTCAACTTAGAAAAAAACTGAAGAGAAAAGTAGATGGAAGTTAAAACTGCAGTGTTTCTAGTATTCACAGGGTTTAAATGTTATTACTGTTGAGTCATTATTTGACTAAGACATAAATATTAGAAGATGTAGGGGATTGGAAAAATGAGGTAGAAATGTGAGGGAAAGTATATGAGCTGTGTTTAAGGAAGAATACACAACAAAATAGATATAGACACATAGAGAACAGTCATGAATCATTTATGAATAATGTAAAAACTGAAGCAAGACCATTAAGACATAGTATGCAGGAGTTAATACGTTTAACAGATAAAAATGAAAAAGAATGTTAATGTAAAAATTAGTTGGAAAAGCGATTGAGAAAGGCTCATGATTTGCATGTGCTCCTACATGCATGTGCACATACACAATCAGATTACAAATGAATAACTTATTGATGCACCTTATAGTTTTGGAAGAACAAGGAAAAAACCCAAATCAGCAGATAGATATAATCTTTTCAGGGAAAATATACTCAGGGGATCTCTGTGAGTTCAAAGCTAGCCTAATTTACAAAGAGAGCCCAGGATATCCAAGGCTACACAGAGAAACGCTGTCTTGAAAAAACAAAACAGCAACAACAAAAAGGAAACAACAAAACAAACCAGGTAATTAATGAATCAAAGAGTCAGTCATTTAAAAAGATAAAAGTATAAATCTTTAATAAAACTTATCAAGAGAAACAAAAGGGAACCCAAATTATCAAAATTAAAAATGAAAAGACAGGTTTTACAAGAGATACCAATGGCGTTCAGAAAACTTTCTAAGGCATCCACCAAATTAAGAATCCAGCACTCTGATGCCTAAACTATTCGAATTAAGAAAAAATACTAGCAGATAATTATAAGGTAATAATTTTTCAACATGATAAATGTCTTACTTTTCTACTGTAATGACAAAATTCTATTATGATGGCAACTTATAAAAGAAAGTGTTTAATTGGGCTTATTGTTTCAGAGGATTAGAATCCATGATGGTGAGACAAAGGCACAGTGGCAGGAACAACTGAGAGCTCACATCTAAAAATCCCAAGCAAAAAAGGAGCTCTGGGCATAGTGAGAAAAAGCGTTTTCAGTAACCTTCTATAACAGAACCATACCTTTTAATTCTTCCCAAAGATTTCCACCAACTGAAGACCAAGTATTGAAATATATGAGCCTATGGGGGCCATTCTTATTTAAATTCCCATAAAATTCAAATAGAGCTTATAAACCTAATTCAATTCCACCAAAAAGTACATTCATGACCAAGTTGTTTTTACTCCAGAGATATGGAAGTGGCCCAACATACTTAAATCAACAAACATAATTTGTCATGAATAGGCTTAAGCATAGAAGTTACTTAATTATTTCGAGTTATAAATGCTTTTTGACAGATCTAACATCCTTTCATAATAAAAGTCACATAGAGGCGAAGAAGAAGAAGAAGAAGAAGAAGAAGAAGAAGAAGAAGAAGAAGAAGAAGAAGAAAAAGAAGAAAATACTGTATTAAAGGCTATATACAACAAACCTAGAAACAACATCATCCTAAATGGAAAAAAATTCCAGGCATTGCCACTAAGGTTAGGAATAAGATAAGAATGTACCCTCTCTTCATTCTTACTCAATACAGGCCAGTTTTATGTAAACTTAACATGAATTAGAGTCACTTTAGAAGAGGGAGCCTCAAATGAAAAAATGGCCCATAAAGTTAGTCGTTGGACAAGCCAGTGGTGTATTCTCTTGACTGATGAGGGAAGGCCTGACCACTTTGAGCGGTGCCATCCCTGGCTTGGTGGTCCTGGGTGCTAAAAAATGGCAGGATGAAAAAGCCCCATTTAGAACTAGTTTAAAGCACTCCTTTACGGTTTCCTCTTCAATATCTGTCTCCAGATTCTTGTCCTCACTTCCTTGGATGATGCATTGTAATGTGGAACTGTAAGCTTAAAATAACTCTTTCTTCCCTAAGTTGCTTCTGGCCATGATATTTTTCTATAGATTAGAAAACCTAACTAAGACAGATGTAAACCCTACTGATGCTCATGGACAGGAAAACAATATTCTGAAAATGGCTATACTACCAAAAATATCTATATAGTCAATATAATCCTTTCAAAATATCAATAACATTCCTCACAAAAATAGAAAAAATCAATAAATTCATGTGGTAACACAAAAGACCCCAAAGTGCCATAAATTAATTCTGGGGGGGGGAGAATAAAATATATCCACACATCCTTTTAAGTGGTACCCCAGAACAATAGTAATAAAAACTACTGGACTGGCAAAAAAAATCACAGGAATGGATCTGTGTATCAGAATATAGGACCCATATATAAGCTCATACAGCTGCAACCATGCGTGAATTTTCTTTCACAGTCACACTTTAAGAAAAGATAACCTTCACCAACAAATGTTTCTAGCTAAGCTGGATATCCACTTTTAAGATAATGAAACCAGATTTCTATCTCTGCCCTTGCATCAAAATTGACCTCAAATGCATAAAGACCTTAATTATAAGATGCAAGCCCTAAAAAAGAGAGTAAAAATTCAAGACATAAATAAAATCAAGTACTTTCTGAATAGAACTACAGTGACAGTGATTGGTAAAGGAAATTTTATGAAATTATAATGTTTCTTCACTGCAAAGTAAACAACTGAGCAAAAAGATATCCTAGAGAATTGTAGAAAATCTTTGTTAGTTGTGTAAGAAAACATTGTGTATTTGGCACAATATGAAAGTAGAATTTGTATTCGGCAAACAAGAATAATATTGTCATGATTAACTAAACAATTTAAAACACAAAATATAAAAACACTCAAAAAACTAAATACCAAGAAAACAAAACACACAACAAACAGGCTCATGCAAGTGGGTAATTGTCAGAAGATGATGTATGACAAACATCCAAGCTGGATACTGAGGAGTTGGCTCAGTTGATATAGTGCCATGTTTATGTTTTGTGTACTAATTTAAAATAAATTTAATCGAAACAATTGTTAAAACTTCAAAAATTATCTATGTTTAGAATGACAAGCAATCAATAGCATAAAACTTAAGAGTGACTTAGTGTACAACCACATACATGTATGTCATATTGAAGTCTTTTGGTGTATTTTGCAGATCAAAAATATTATCAAGGAAATGAGTTCTTTTCAGGTATTTTGAATGCTTTGCTATTCTGTTCACATATTCATGGCCCTATAGTTGTTAAAACCAACTCATCACATCCTCATACCACAAAAGTCATGAAGCAGATATAAGGCCAAAAGAGATTGCTTTTTATTAGGAAATAAATATTGCCTCGACATTTCCAAGAAGGCTTCTTTGTATCTTATGATACATAATTGGGTAACACATATTTGTATAACTAGAATGGTGACTTCAAAGTGTGCATTTGGCAAACGAGAAGGGTGTTGTCATGACTGACTAAACAAGCTAAGAAACCATTTTTGAACCTGATCATCATAGTACCTAGAAGGAAATGAACAATTGATTGTTAAGGAAGACCAGTGATGTTTGGATAAGTAGCTAATGGCATCCAAGACAACATTTCTGTTCAGTTACCTTTATTTAATTTTATATTTCACTCATGCATTATAACTTTCACAGTAAACAAATTATTGAATAAAATTACCAGTACTTCCTCAGGATATTTTTCTAGAAGTATAATTTATAAACTAAACACAATTTTAATATTCTTGAAATATATGAACAGATACCATGTTGGAGCCTTTTTTTTACTAATGCATAAAATTCCCATGTCCCAGAAGTCAAAACCAAAAATGAATAATGCATATTTCCATCATCTGTTAATTTTGTGCTTTCTTCTATAACATTAGCCACTAATTTATGAAATGGTATAGGATTTCTTTTTACTTTTTAAATATTTAATAGAGAAATTTCCTAACCTGCAAACTTTCTTAATGAAAAGTTTATTAAATTTTTACTTACATAAGGTACTTGAATAGACAGATATTACAAAATAAAATGTTTTAATCCCTTATATAACAAATACATTAAAATCAGAAATGGCTTTAAATTTGCTGTATTTCATGTTAATTTGGCAATACGTTAATAAATTCTTTAAATTAAAATATTGTATATTTTTAACATAAGCCATTCTTGATTTTGATTGTTAATTGTTCCTGTATGTTACACAAACAACTTTTAAGAGGAAATAACTATACTTACTTTATGGTCACCATCAAAACTTTGTGTCCACATCCTTAAAGCATGATAAAATTAAGATAAATGTTTCCTGGTTATAAAACTGATTACCATCAAAAGCATTTGGGAACCTGAATCATTTTAAAAAACAAAACTCTTTTTGCCTCCTAACTATGAAAGTTGATTCTCAACAAGAGTTTTAAATGATAATTTGCATCGTTTTAATTCTTAGGAAATGATTCACTCATCAGTGAAAGAAATGGCTACTGGGGGTAATTTGATAGTATCAGATTTTATCTACCATGCTCATTTCTGTCATTTAATTGCCTTGCTTAGGTGATTTAAATTTAAGATTGTAATTGATTGGCATTTTAGGGCTTAAGGCTGCCTGCCATTTTATTGCTGTTTTCTTCATTCCTGTTTCTCTCTCTTTTCTTGCCTTCCTGTTGGTTACACAAAGGTATCTCTTAGGACTCCATCTTGATATATTTGTGCCAATTTTATTATATTTCTTTGTATTATTTACTTGACTGTTCTAAATACTAAAATACACACATGACTTTTCAGGGTCTGTTGGCTTCAACTTTTTCTCATTATGACTATAGAAACATCATTTCCATTTAAGTATCTTTACTTTCCCAATATCTTAGCCAGTGTTCTAGTGCTGTGAAGAGACACTATGACCACAGAAACTCTTGTAAAAGAAAGCATTTAATTGAGGCTGGGTTACAGTTTCAGAGGTTTAGTCCACTCTAAACATGGCAGCAAGCACTGGTGAATGAATGCAAGATGGCGTGGTCCTGGAGAGCTTGAGCGTTCTATACCCAGATCCATAGGAACAAGGAAGAGAGACAGACACTGGGACTGGCTTGAGCTTTTGAAACCTCAAAGTCCACTCCCTCAGTGACACACATCAATAAGACCATACCTACTCAAGCAAGGCAACAACTCTTATTCCTTTTCAAACAGTGCTACTCTTTGATGACTAAATATTGAAGTATATGAGTATATGCAGGCCATTCTTACTTACACCACAATACCCAACATACTGATAAATGTAGTTGGTGTGAATATTAGACATGATATTTTGTTATATCAGCAAACAGGATTCATGAAACTCGTGAAAAGTTTCTTTTTAAGTTTTTGAAATTAAAATATGATTACATGATTTTTTTCCCTTCTTTTTCCCTTCCTACAACCATTATCATGTATCCCTCCTTGGTGTTGGTGTGTTTTTCTCTGGGGAAGACCATTTCTTCTACTCTAAGCATTCTTTAGTTGACTGTAGCTCTTTGTGTATGGCTGAGGCCTTCACTCATTGAGTTCCTTCATTCAATTTAACATGTCTGTGTTATCCTTGTTCTGCTCATGTTTAGGCATCCATTTTGGTAAGACTATGGGTGTATTTATGACATTACTAGGATACACAATCTCACATCAAACTTCCTCATCCTCTGGCTTCTATACTTCTACTCCTGTTCCACAGTGTTCTCTGAGTTTTAGATATAGGAGTTTGTTTGTAGATATACCCACTGAGGCTGCACACCACAGCTTAGCATTTTGATTATTTACAGTTATCTGTAATGATCTCCTGTTGTAAAGATAACTTTCCCTGATAAGGAGTAGTAAGGACTACATTATTACTATACTGTGTGTATGAAGACATTATTTAGAATGTGGGTAGGAATATTGGAGGTTTTAGTAAAGTCGTAGTTGTAGAATCTCCTCCAAGATCTCTGACGTCACTAGCACTGGGTAGTTGAAAAGGTTTCCTGTATCAGACATGATTTCCCTCTTATTGATCAGGTCTTAAGAGAAATTAAAAAGCTGTTGGGCACCACCAAGTATGTGTGCCACTACTGTACCTATTACGTTTATCCATGTGGTCACTGCTGTGATTCATAGGCATCATAGCTGGGTCGGACTGCGAGTTATGTCCTTTCTTTAAACTTTAGATGCTTGTATGGCTTTATGGCCTCTTCTGGTATCATGAAAGCCAGTCCTCATGAAGGAAGCATTAAAGTTAGGTGCAGTATAGGGTCCTCTGAACCCTGTGACTGAAGTGCATAATATCTGTAGAAACAGGGACTTCCCTTCTACTTTTGATGACAATTACTGTCAATAGCAATAGGCTGTTTGTTTGAACAACTGTGACCAAAAATTCAAAAGAGGGGTTCTCCTGCCTAGTGTTTGGATTTTTACTAGGTTGTCTTTGGCTCTTGCAGGGAGCATTGTCAACCCAGAAAAGAAAATTGTCTTTGGCTAGATATGGGTAGGGGTTCGGAGTTTACTGCAAGTATTGTCCTTGGCTGGTGCCAGAGTATGAGCAGGAACCCTGGGCCTAGATTTGCCCATCATAATGTTCTTCTTGTAGATTTCTAGGACCTTCTGGATCCTTCTATTTCCCCATTCTCTCATGCTTCTCTCACCTAGAGTCCCAATAGGATGTCCTCCCCTCTGTCACAGTTTCCTGGTAAGTGAAGACTTTCATGGAACATGCCCTTGGGCTAGTGTCCAGATATAAGTGAGCATATACCATTTGAGTCTTTCTGCTTCTGGGTTAACTCACTCATTATGATCATTTCTAGTTCAATCCATTTGTCCACAAATTTTGGGAATTCCTTGTTTTTAATAGCTGAGTAGTATTCCATAGTGTATATGTACCACAGTTTCTTTATCCATTCTTCTACTGAGGGACACTTAGGCTGTTTCCATGTTCTCGCTATTATGAATAAGGCTGCTATGAACATGGTTGAGCAAATGTTCTTGTTGTGTGCTGCAGCATCTTCTGGGTATATTCCAAGGAGTGGAATAGCTGGGTGCTGGTCTAACTGGATGTCTACGTGTAAAAAAATACAATTGGACCCATATTGTCACCATGTACAAAACTCAAGTCCAAGTGGATCAAAGACATCAACATAAAACCAGAGAAACTAAATCAGTTAGAAGAAAAAGTGGGGAAGAGCCTGGAACACATTAGAAACAGCTTCCTGAACAGATCACCAACAGCCCAGGCCTTAAGGTCAATAATTAATAACTGGGACCTCATGAGGCTGAGAAGCTTCTGTAAAGCAGGAGTCACTGTCAAGAGAACAAAGCGACAGCCTACAGACTGGGAAAAGATCTTCACCAACCCTACATCTGACAAAGGTCTAATATCCAAAATATATAAAGATCTCAAGAAATTAAACACCACCAGACCAAATAACCCATTTGAGAAATGGGGCTCAGAACTAAACAGAGAATTCTCAACAGACGAATATCGAATGGCTGAGAAACACATAAAGAAATGCTCAACCTCCTTAGACATCAGAGAAATGCAAATCAAAACAACTCTGAGATTCCATCTTACACCCATCAGAATGGCTAAGATAAAAAATTCAAGTAACACCACATGCTGGTGAGGATGTGGAGAGGAACACTCCTTCATTGCTGGTGGGAATGCAAACTAGTACAGCCACTTTGGAAATCTATCTGGTGCTATCAGAAAAATGGGAAAAGCTCTTGATCTTAATCCTTTCACATTGCACACATTCTTGACTGTTTCTACAAGTCTTCTGGTAGAATATTTGGAATTTCTAACATATGTCATCTACAAGTAGATGTTTTTTTATAAATATGATTCCCATATTCTTTCATCTTTTATGCAGCTTTACAAAGTACCTTTTTTGACTATTCCTTTCTGACTAAAAACTTGTTGTTGCTACTATTTCATAGTTTGTCTACCAGCAACATGGAAGTTTTCTCTTGCCTGGAGAATATCTTTGTTTCCCCTTTTTTTCCTAAATTGTAGTTTCACTGCATATTATAATTTGCATTTGGCAGGTATGCACTTGCAACACTTTAAGTATATGGTTGAAGAAAGCTTTCAAAATTTCAGATGAAAATTCACTGTCATTTTCAGTAATTGTTAATGTCATTTTTTCCTGGATATGTTCAAAACTGACTTGCCTAGAAATTTCATTATATACACTTACATATACATAATCTCAAAAGTTTCATTATATATGTAAATTACATTTGCATATATGTTCATGTGCATATTTGTTTGAGCTTATTCTGTTAATTGTTAATTGGTCATCATATTTGTTGATTTTTTTTCTAAATTTGTGAAAATTTCAGCCTTTATTTCTTTTTCTTCAGACTTTTATTTTGGTTTAGTGTGACTTTGATGTTTTTCTTACTTGATCTGTTATTTCAGCCCCAAATTTCTTTAGTCATTGTCTTATTTTTTTTCTATTTTAGGCTAATTTTTCTGCTGTTTGAGCTGCATTCATTCAATTGTTTTATCCTCAGGTTCAGTGAGTTTTTAATTCTGTAGTGGTCAGCACATCCAGTGAATTTTGTTCATTTATTTAGTTATTTTTATAAATTCCATTTTGCTCTTAAAATAATTTCTTTGAGCTGATTATAGTTATTTCTAATTCTATGCCAGCATTCTGAAGGCAGAAGCAAAATGACTTCAAGCTTGAAGCCAACTTGGGCTTCAGGCCAAATAGTACCGTAGAGACACTATCTTAAAAACGAAATTTGCCAATAAAAAGGCATTCATTTGCTGTGATATTTTCATTTTCTCTCATATTTATATATAATTTGTAACTGTCAAAGCCATTTTTAATGGATGCTTTAAAATCCTTATTAAATAATTCCAATAATTGTTTCATCTAACTGGTATTGTCTGTCGATTGTATTTTTTTAATTATCTGATTTTCTTGATTCTTATCATGAGTGTTTCATTGTTTGATACAGTGTTTTATTGTGTCTGATACTGTGCTTTACTCTATATGATTTTTTTCCCAGGACACTCAGAGTCCTATTAAAATCTTCCATTTTTGCAGGCTGTGTTAACATACAGGTTCTGGCCTTCTTTGTGGATGTCAGTTGAAAGAATAATTTTCTGTATCCTTTATATATTCTTTGGCCTATATTGTTTTTAGTACTGCATCTTTCCTTATTCTGCTAGAGTCTTTGATGTTTGGAAAAATGTTTCCTGGGCAATTTCTCTAATTACCTCATGTGAAATAAAGAACTTTCTGAGTTTTGGAGATGAAGGATATTCTTAATACTGTAGTGGTTGTAGAATACTACCTGCCTTTATATACTCAGCTATCCAGCCCTGTGTAGTACTATTGGTAGTCCAACAAGATAAAGAGGCTACTTGGATTGTGTACTTGCATCAATATCCCTGTTTCTCATGTCCCCTAAAACACAATATCTGTTTGTGTATGGAGACATCTCATAAGCTAGCCAAATGCTTTGACACAAAAAATTCTTACTTTTAAAATAGGGATTATATTTTTTAATTATTTATTTATTCATTCACTTTACATCCCAATTGTAGCCCTCTCCCTCCTCTCTTCCCAGTCCTACTCTCCTTTCCTTTTCCACCTTAACCTCTTCCCCTAGTCCTCAGAAAAGGGGAGTCTCCTGACAAACCCTTCCCAGGACATCAAGTTACATCAGGAATGAGACCTGTGGTGTGACAAGGCAACCCCACCAGAAGGGTTATAATGCAACCTTAGATGTTTTTATGGAAAATAAACAAGTATAAACGTCCCTGAAGGCAGAGATTGTTTTCTCTGATACTTTTAATAAATTACTGATAATACTCATGGCAAAATCATAATATATAATAATTACTTGATAAATATTATCTGAAATAATCAGTAAAACAAGGAAAATGCTGAACTATCAGTAAATTTGTTGATTATCAGTGAATGTTGGCTAGCTTCCATCATTGTTTTCTCTAGTGAGTGAGTTAATAGGGACTCAAGTCTTACTTTGATACCAGTGCCCAACTTATTATTTCAGAATACATAACAATAGCTAATGTTATTTGTTCATTGACAACATACTATGCACTAGGCATGGTGATAACAACAGCAGTATTTGGTTTTACCCTAGAACCCTGAGACATCTATTCTCACATTCTTGATCACACAAGCATTGTTGGGTATGGTTTCTATCTCCTGGAGTGGGCCTCAAGACAAATAAGATATTGGTTGGTTATTCCCACAAGCTTTGTGCCACCATTGTCTTAGACTATCTTGAAGGAAGGACACCATTTTAGGTCAAAGAGTTTGAAACTCAGTTAGTGTTTATGTTTCTCTTTTGGTAGTGTACAGAGGACCTTATGATACCAAGAACACTTGTCCTTACAGGGAAAGGCTCTAGATAGGCACCTGCTGGAGTTCTCCATGTTTAGTGAGTTGCGTGGGTGTTGTCTTTACAGATGGGGCCTTGATGTCAGGATAGGATAATATCCTATAGTCTTGGAAACAGCCTGGGTTGTTTAGGGGCTCTGATAGAACCTCTTTGGCCAACAACTCAATATAACCCAATTCTGCTACTGGAGGCTTCATTTAGTGACAAGAAATGGACAGTTAGTAGTCTGTCTTCCCCATTATTAATGAATTAATTTAGATTGTTTTCATGCATGTATATATTTTAGGAAACCTCTACTAAACCAAGTTTCCATACCACCCCTCAAATGGCCCTTAATTTTAGCTCTTTCTTCCCACATCTCCCCCTCATCTCTCTCCCTTCCCTCACTCTGCTTGGTCTTCCTGTTCCAGATCACCCGGCATCTATCCATTACTATATATTCTATTTCCCCATTTTAGGGAGATCTATCCATCCTCTCTGAACAATTGCTTGTCTATAATTGACTAATAAGCACTCATAATCCACTCATAAGCAAATGTATGCTATATTTGTACTTCTGGGTGTGGGTAACCTAACTCAGAATGATTATTTTCTGGTTCCAATCATTTACCTACTGAATCATATTTTTAACAGGTGAATAATATTCCATTTTGGAAATATAACCACATTGTCTTTATACATCTGTCTGTTGAAGGGCATCTAAGTTCTTTCCAATTTCTGGCTATTATTAATAGAGCAGCAATGAACATTGTTGAGCAAGTTTTTCTGTAGTAGGATAATGCATCCGTTGGGTATATCCCCAAGAGTGGTATAGCTGGAATTTTTTCCCAGTTCCTTATTTTTATTAACTCATACACAACTACCTGTCTTCTGGTTTGTTGAAGCAATAAGTCAGACAACACTTGCTATAGTAATGTCTGTAAAAGTGGCTAGCCATGAACACTCCAGCACCACATTCATCAGAAGGACACTCTAGACGAAGTCGGCTACTTTTGCCATTTTCATCCACCTTATAGTATTTCAGCACAACCAACTTAACCTTCTTCCTCTTATGCTTATTCTTCTTGGGAGTGGTATTAAGACTTCTTCTTTTACTTAACACCACCACGAAGTCTCAACACATGGTTAAGGGGACTCCTTTTGAATGTTGTAGTCAGACAAAGTATGGCCCTCTTCCAGCTGTTTACCAGCAAAGATCAGCCTCTGCTGATCAGGAGGAATTCCTTCCTTATCCTGGGTCTTGGCCTTTATATTTTCTATGGTGTTCCAGGGTTCAACCCTGAGCATGAGGGTTTTACCTATAAGCGTCTTCACAACAATCTGCATCTTCGCAGCAGCTCCACCACAGATGGTGGCTCAGAAAGCTATAGCTGGATCTTGAGGTATACTGATTCCCATCATTCTAAGGCACCACCACACTAATTTTCATAGTAGGAGAGCTATAATGATCTTTACAGAAAATCTATTGCGTCTCTTCAAATGTTCAGTTCTCCTATGCTCAGAAAGAGTGGGTTATGGGTAATATATAGTATCATTACACTGAAACCAGATATGAAGCATAGGCCAGATAGATCCATTATCAAGTGACTATTAAAACATTTTTACTATGACTTGGAATAAGAAGGAATTTTTCATCATTACCCAGCATATACTAACGTAGATTTTACCTATGAAAGTTTTAATACCAACTATTCTTTTATATCAGATATTTGCAACCCTTTGCTATACTCTAAAATTGTGCCTTCTTGTATGCGTTATACTTCATAATAATTAGTTGTCATGTGTGGCCTGTGGCATATGATTAAAGTGAAGTGTATTATTTGTTGGGGACAAATGTTCTTTTTTATCTGATGTTCCTCTTAAGGAAGCATAAAATGAAAGTTTTCATATATGCGATGCCTCATGGTAGGTTCATGTAGGGGACAACCCCCTTTAAATCTCTAATAGGCAGAATGTGAATGAGAAATAATCTTTTGTTTTCATACAACTAAAATTTTGGGTTTTTTCCATAGTGTAATCTTGCTTATTTTTATTTATGCACGTAGCTTTACTTCATTGTACTTCACTATTCTGTTTAGCTACATTTCAATTTTTCATCTTGGGTACAACTTGGTAAATTGATTTAATGCCCCAACAATGTGCTTGAAACATGTAGTTTAAAAAGTATTGCCTTACACTATATTTACTTGACTCATAGCAGATCCTCTCTCTAAGCTTTTATGAATACCTTCTGTTTCAGGATTGTGGCTATGGAGAAGGTGGAGATGCATACTGCATAGCCTGCCCTCCCCGAAAGTATAAAAGCACTTGGGGACATCATAACTGTCAGACTTGTATTACCTGTGCTGTCATCAATCGGGTCCAGAAGGCCAACTGCACAAACACCTCTAACGCTATCTGTGGAGATTGCCTGCCAAGGTAAGCCTACTAAATTGTATCCGTCCTTGTTGGATTAAAAAAAAAAAAACTCTTTGATGTCCTTTGTCATCCTATCTCTTAGACCCTAGTAAAAGTATTCTAACAATCCACATCACACTCTATTTAAGCTCCATGAATGGGGAATCCATATCTTTCTAACTAGATCTCACTATATCAGGTATCTAGGAGGTATCAAAGGCAGATGAGAAATTAAAAGCTTTATATTCACATTGACATTACGCCTAAAATTTAAGATAAATCTTACTTTTGATAGATTATACAGAAATCATGAATAAGTTGGCATCATGTAAGTGCTTCCATATCTCATGACCTTAGCTCCCCTTTTGGCTATAGGATGTGTTGAATCAGGAAAGATGGACTAAGTCACACATGGTAGAGATCTCACAAGGGTCAGTATTACCTGTCATGAAGAAAAGACTCTTATACATTTCTTATCAGCTCAGGAAGGACTGTTACAAGTCAATTGATTGTTTCCCCACTCTGCCATTCTCTTCTGCTCTCGCCACAGGTTCTACCGAAAGACCCGCATTGGGGGCCTGCAGGACCAAGAATGCATCCCATGTACAAAACAGACTCCTTCTTCTGAGGTTCAGTGTGTGTATCTACTTTTCTCTCCCTCCTCCCACAAACCTGTGTTTGTCAACAAAATCAATAGAGTTCTTTATTCTTGTAGAAGGAAAAGACTCTTTGACACTCCTTCCTTTGGAGTATTGCCAAAAGGCAATCACTTGTGATTAAATCCCAACTTTCCAGCATTCAGACTCATTGGATCACATTTCCTTTGTCTTAAAAATGGTATCTAATGAGAAAACATTTTTCTTCATACTTTGTGAGGTATTTGGCTATGTTAGATGGCATAATGAATGCTACAGTGTACTTTTTAAAATAATATTTCTATAGTTATTAATTGCTATTATGATCAATATTGCTATTATAGTCAATATTCATGGCAATCATTAGTTCTTAGACAACATCAGAAGCTGAGAGAAGAGCTAGAAACTAGTCTATGCCTATATTACTAGACATGTACTTATTTGTCTGGTTTTCTATAATTGTCCATAGTCTCACATACTCTTTAACTTATTGTTATATCCCTAAAAATCATGAAATATAAAACATACTTATTGAAAAATAAATATAACCCTAAAAGATAAAGTCCTATATTAGCTGAGATTCCTAGATAATAAATTTCCAAATTTTGTATATTTCCTTTAGATTTTTAAAAGAACAAGCATAATAAATTTCCCTTTTAGATCCTTTCTGAGCCTTCTTTCCTCCTCAGAAGCAAAAAATTTCTAAAAATTTAAGAAGCATTTTGCTAGGCTATATTATGGTAAAAAGAAATCCGAAATCCCATGCTTCCTTTCATAAGGCAAAGGCCTTCTTCTATAATCTGCCTGTGATTGCTAGACCTGGTAGCGTCCAGTTCTTTGTTACAGAAAGAAGTGGTTAAGATATATCAGCTCTTAACTGACTCAGTCTGGAAGTGATACATATCATTTCCATTCAAAGTGCATTGGCTATGCACATGGTAATGACTTTACTGTAAAGTTGTAGCGAATACAGAGTGTGTGGTTAATTCTTGGGTAAATTTCTCTGCCATATTCTCCACTATGGTTTAAATGTTTGTATCACTTCATGTATATTCATATTCTTAGACAACCTATGTTATTACTTTATGTTTTAAACATTTTCTATAAAGAACATCAAGCTATCTTTTATTCACTTTATTTTTCTCCACTGGGTTATTTAGCTTAATCATTGAAAGGTCTTTTATGACGTTTTAGGATAATCACAATTTAGTGACCCAGTATTTACTGATGAGCATTTTAATTTGGTTATATTTTTAGGTTATATTACTAAACATAGCACAAGTGAACCACAATACAGCATCTTTTAGTTAGTCATGCTAATTTATCCCATGCCTGCAGGATATAATCTCTGCTTCCTTCATTATAATTTTACCTATTCTCACAAGAACATGGTAGCCTTGATGCAGGTGACCTAAAGAAGATGTAGCGTAAGGAACTTCAGAGCCCTTGTAAGAATGGCTGTTAACTGTCCACTTTACTGACCTCATCCATTGTTTTGTGGTTGCTGTTGTTGTTCCACAGGTACCTTCCAGTTGAGCTTAGTGAAGGTAGATGCACACATTGTTCCCCTTAAGGAAGCCACACTTGTTGCACTGGTGGGCAGTCTGCTAGTGATATTTGCCCTGGCTTTCATTGGACTCTTCTTCCTCTATTGTAAACATATCTTCAACAGACATTGCCAATGTGGTAAGTGTGTCTACTTAACATTTCTCATGAATCAAAAGTAAGATAACTTTTTTGGTAAAAAGAAATTTTCTGAGATTGCAAGATAATGTGTGTTCTCTGATATGATGTAAAATCCCACGAAAGATGCTCTGTTGTCATATGGGAACTATCTGGGATGACATAAAAAAACATGGGAAGTCAACAGGGCCAAAATCTGGAAGTTAAGTGGACCAATTTATTAGGTTATAAGGGTTCATGGACAGTTTTCCTTTATGGGAAATCACTTGTTAACTATATGAACCAAGAGACCAAACATCTAACTCTAGTTTTAAATCATAATTTAACTCAAATTATCTAGATTCTTTGGGTTTACTTGTTTTTAATCTTCAAAATGATAGGTGGTATTGGATAAGTTTTAGTTAACTGTCTCCTAATGTGTTCTATTTATATTTATATATTGTATTTATTAATATAATAGTATGTATATACATATATATTAATAGGTTCTGAAGCATCAGAATTGAAGAGAATTAGTTATACTGAAACATGACTAATAAAAGTTGATGAGATTTATAATGAATGCTGTCAATATAGTAATTTGGCAAGTGTTTAATCAACATTCTTATACATTTCTATCCTCCAGAATATTGCTGCTTAAGGTGATCTAGTCAAATCCATATGAGATGGTTATGTAAAAATCAAGATAATCATGTTTAAAGTCTTGATAATATTTTACTTGGTTCAACTACATCTACTAGCCAATAATGTAAGACAAAAAGCATTATAGGGGCAAATATGGAAGAGGTAGAATCATCAGGACTAAGACAGAATTTCAGACAAGAATACCAATGTCCAATGCAGTTTCAGTGCAATTAAGGGAACTGAGGACTAAATAGGGACACACACACATACACACACACACACACACACACACACACACACACACACACACACAAAGTGCCTCAGACTAATAGGTAAATATATCTGTGATAGTAAACGAAACCATAAATAGAGTTTATCAGATACAAGGACTAACAGGATTTCTTAATTTAATGGATACTATGACTAAAGCAAAATTGTTTAACTTAGCTTCACTGTATATTGGGAAAATCTTTCTTAGAGTTTGCTTAGTAAGTTTGGATCTAGAGCCTACCAATGATTTATTTGTATGTACTTTGTGCTTAAGCAAAGATGAATCTAGCGTTTCATGAGATGTTGTATTCCCCTCTTGATTCTCAGTGACTCTTTCTGAACTCTACTTCAAATTCCTTAGAGCTACTCTGGTAGCTCAGACCTTTCAGATAATGTTGGACCACTTATCTCTGTTTCATTAACCATTTAATCTTTGGAAGGTGGTATGTGAAGTAAGGTCTCTTGCCCAATCTTGGATCATGTGCAGTGAAATGCTTGGGTCCAAGGTCACAACAAGATTAATGTGATGAAACATCTGAGAACTGCTTGTCTCCCTATTCTACCCTTGGGAGAGAAGAAATGAATAACTTTTTCTAGCCTAAAGACACAATTGTAATGTCCTACGACCATGAAGACAGGTAACTTCCTCATGATTTCATGAGAAAGATATTTATCAGTACTTACTGACAAACGTTCTAGGGCTTTGTAGGAAAGATCAAGTTGGTGTGAAGTAAATCTAATGTAGATGCAGGAGAAAGGAATGAAACTGACAAACAAGAAAAACCATCTCTATATAATCTAGAATGCATTACCCAGTTCCTCCTCATTGTTACCATTGCAAAAGTTTCCACATTTTCAAAGAATCCAGATATTTGTAATGTTGTATTAAATTTTCTTATGCACGCACAAATAATTTGAACAAACAACAGAACCACATCCACAGTAGGGAAACCATGAACACACACTTAGTCTGTAACCTGATACTGAATCAAACTCATACATGAGGATGTGTCACTTATCATTGTAACATTGTCGCATGTTTAATGGCTTATCTCAGTTTCCATAGCTCAGTTTAGCAGGCTTCTCTGGGTCTTCGCAAAGCTAAATTAAGAAACTGGCAGGGCTATGCTTCTTTCTATACAGTCTATGAGAATCTGTTGCCTTGTGAATATATAGGCCTAGAGTCCTTTTTTCTTTTTTGTTTTTGTTTTGTTTGTTTTTAGAGACATGGTTTCTCTGTGTGGTCCTGCCTGTCCTGGACGCGCATTTTAGACCAGGCTGGCTTCGAACTCACAGTGATCCACCTGCCTCTGCCTCCCAAGTGCTGGGATAACAGGCATGCACCACCACGCCTGGCTGGAGTCCTTTTTTCTTGCTGGCTATCAGCTGAAAGTCATTTACAGCTTCGTAGATCTTAACCCGTAGCTTGTGCCCATTTTGGGGGACAAACGATCATTTCATAGGGATCACTGAAGACCATTGGAATGCACAGGTATTTATGACTCACAACAATAGCAAAATTAGAGTTATGGCAAAGCATTGAAAACAGTTTTACAGTTGGGGTCACCACAGCCTGAGGACCTGTATTAAAGGGTCACTACATTAGGAAGGTTGAGAAGCCCTGTCCTAGAGGGCGGTCATCTCCTTTGGTTCATGGCTCTCTTCTATTTCTAAACCTAGTGATGGTATACATTGAGTTCATTTTATGCCACACCTCCCTAATGCTCTGTGTTATTTTTGACTCCCGGTTCCTTAGAAAGATACAACTAGTAACCAGAAAAATGAATCTGAATTAAATATTCATTAAGCACAGAATTTTTAAAAATCATGGTCTAGCTGAAAGAAGTGTGGGAACCCATCTACATAACTCAAGATAACCTTCCTATTTTAACATCTACTACCTTAATTCTGTCTGTACCCTTTACCATATTACATAACAGTCACTGATCATGGAAGAAAGGGACATGTTAAAATCTCTTTTCTGCAAAGCATTTATCTATCTGAAGAAATTTGTCTTCCCTAATCCAGCATCTGGCAGACTTAATGTGATACCTCAATGAAATGAAATATGTCATTTTAGCCCTCTTCTAGGTGCCCTGGTCCTCCAGGAGTGGAAGAGGAACTCTGGATCCTTCACCCCCTCACTCCTCCTTATTTTCTGCTCAGTAAAAGGTAACCTGTTGAGAAAAGACCCTGACTTTGGGTGACTTATTGGCTTTCTGCTTCGAGTTGCAGGAGATTCGTTGCAGTATGATGCTGAAAACGCAGTGGAGGAGGATTCTCTTTTCCCTGTGCCACCTGGCCAGGAAACCAGTCCTGAATTTCCAGTGAATGAGAGCATATTTGAGATCAAGCCTCTTAACTCCATCCTGGATGATGACTCCAGCTCCACTCGTGGCTTCCCCACACAGGAGTCCTTTACCATGGCCTCTTGTGCCTCAGAGAGACATTCTCAATGGGTTCACACCCCCATTGAATGTACAGAGCTGGACCTGCAAAAGTTTTCCAGCCCTGCTCCCTGTACTGGGGCTGAAACCTTGAGAGAGAACACAGGTGAAAGCTCTGGAGCTCTATCTACCCTTTGAAGTTCTCAGCCCTTAACTCTACTGAGGTGAGCAAGAAAGGTAAGGTTAAAAGACCAGAAAGTGTGGGTTACACTCCAGAAATTTCCAAGCCCAGTTCTATTGTTCTATAGGGTTTGGGTGGAAGAATAGCAGGAAATTAGGACTGATAGATGTTGGAGAGGCAACAGTTAGGGTACTAAGCTTTTGAGCTAATTCTACATCAGACTTCTAGCCCAGAAATTATCTGTAGTCAGGGCAGGTTAACATGATGCTAATTTCTTCATCTAGACCCCACTATCAACTACTCATATTCAGTTTTCTCCTTTCATATGTATAAGCAGCACCAATTTGTATGTACCAATAAGCATCTCTATATCAATTCCTGAATAGCCTAATGAACTTGTGCAAATCATTTTACCTCTTTCAGACACAGAGCCTTCCATTCCCAAATTATTTTGAGGACTGAATGAAAACAAATGCAAGTGTCCTTTATAGTGTCTGCATAATAGGTGTTTATACCATGCTGGCCTTCTTTTCATTTCCCTTCACCCAGGCCCAAATTACAAATTCCTAAACCCTCTACATTTTCCTGAACTTCACAACTTCATACTTCTATGGTAGGAAAATAAGAAATAAGTTGATCTCATTTTAGCCAAGCAGGAATTGAGCTACAGAGATGAAAAGTGATTTGCTTAAAATCACAGAGCAACCCAATCTCAGAAATAGACTAGAATCCAGGATTAGAAGTCCCATTATAGAGCTCATCCAACTCCATCATTGGATTTTTAAATATATTGTATGTTCTCAATATATGTCACATAAACGTATGTGTGTACATGTGTGTATGCATATACATACATATGTATGTTGAAACAACTAGGTAGAAAAAAACTCATCCTTAAAGTAGTTCAGGTGATAGTCTTAATACAAACTCACATCTGTGCTCAAGTGTGAAAAATTAATTTATAGCATCATGCCGAATAGCTATAACGTTTTAAGAATTTGGAGTTTTGAATCATTTAACTTCAGATTAAAGATGCTTAATCTATAGCTTCAAGAGGTTATGTAGTTCTTGTTCATATATTGCTGTGAACAAGAGTTCCCAACTGCTCAATGTGTAGTACAGCTATGACCGAAAAATTGGAACTCAATATAAAAATCAGAATTGTGTCTCATCCTCACTTATGGGTTCTGTTTCTGTTTCTGTTTCTTGAGCCACACATCTGATTGCTCTGCTATGTAAAAGAATTGAAGACAACATCTGTCTGTAAAGTACTACTTAGGGTTTTTCTTAATTAAAAAAAAAATCTTTCTAAAGTACATGGTGCTTAGAACTTAACCAAATTTTATTAAAGTTATTCTTGTTAGTTTGGAATAGGACAGATTTGGCATCTCCATAGTCAGGTGATGTACTTCTGCAATTGTGTCAGTGGTCTAACCATGAACCTTTAGAGAAAAGGAAGAGGAGTATGGCGTTGAGATTGCATCATAGGATTCTAACTTGCTCTGCTCTTTTTCTAGGTCTCTTTTGCTCTCGGCAACCTACCAGTGATTGCTGCTGGACTTTACTGTTCTTCTATTCAACAACAGTAGCATGGGGCTGGGATGTAGGTCCAAAATAACCAGTACTCTAAAAATGCGATATCCATAGCCCTACCAGAGGATTAATTCCCCACCATTTCACCAAGACTGACTTTGAGCATTTTTTTGTTTTCCATTTCTAGTCTGGAGACCCAGATTCCATAGCTATGGGGCTGCTGGACATGTTCTTTCTCTTTAGCTAATTATAGAGGTGAGGGGAATAGCAATGACTGAGTTAGAGTTTTCCTGCTTATATTTTTTAGAGGTAGACCTGAAATAAGGGGTACACAGAACTATGTTGGCATCTACCTACCACTTTAGAGAGAAAAATGAAGTGCTTTCCCTTTTATCTTTCTGCTTTGACTCTCTCCTCCACCTCACCCACACACGCAAAGTGAGGGGGAATTGATATCATGGGGGCAGCCTGAGGTCTTGATTCTTCAGCCCATGTCCTGCACGTTGATAGTTGTGATAGCTAGGAAGCCAGCATTTTCATTACTGTCTTCATTCTCAAGACAAGCTACCAAGACTCTCTAGGTGGGGATTCAAATCAGCATCTTTTAGATTTTTTAAATTGTCTTTTCCTAAACTTCTTTCCATTTTTATTACTCAAATGTTGTTTTTCCCCTTCCAGTTAGGTATTGATTGTGAAGTTTCTGAGGTGCAGGAATAGTGCACTGTGAAGCTAAGGGGACCACTTGATGCTTTCTTGGCTTAGGGAATAGACAATCCATTTCTCTTAAGCCTGAACCTCCAGTTTCACATGCTTCTCAGCATGACTTGAAACCCTTTTCTTCATAATGTTTTTTTTCCCCTGTGGAGCATGGCAGATGTGACCCTCAGGACTTAGAAGTGACCATGATGCATTAACTTTAAGTATCCCTGTATGTCCAAAGTGAGCCACTAGGATTGATACCTATTCCCTCATAGTGATTCGGGTTTAGATAGGGGAAAGTGGTCAAATGAGTAAAACAACTGGATACTTTTTCTTGTGAGTAATATATACCATCCTGGATGCTTGTGTGCCTTAACTTATTAAAGGCTAACTAAAGATAAGCACATCTCTCCTGGGTTAAAGATGTTAAGATGTGCTAAACATGTGAGTGCTGCACCTAACATTATTCACAGCATGGTTCTCATCTCCATGACTCATTGTGCACACTTGGATACAGGAAGTGCAGGGATTCCTCAGTGGAATAGGGGTGATCACAAGGTGCTAGAATGTTTTCAGTCATTTCTCCCCCTTTGACATTTTCTTGATGGCTCTTAAAAGGTAGAAAATCAGAGCATGACTGCATAGAAGTATTCTTCCAATAGAAAGATGATAGAAGCAGGAGTACTGGAATGTTGAAGCAAAGCTACATTGCCCTGCAAGACTCTAAAAAACCCAATGGAGAGGAGTTTAGATAGTGAGGGGTTACTTGCCTTTAAAGGTCCTAGATTCCATCCTAGCATTGCAGAAGGTTGGAGGAATGAAGGAAGGAAAGAAAGAAATGAAACATGTCCACCACCTAAGAAATATACCAGATCCTTTAATCTGCTAAGTGCTTCTGGGGATGTAGTAGAGTTTTCCATTGGAAAACATCACACGACGTCATCATATATTAAGAGCTTTTGTTGTTGCTGTTGTTGTTTTGTTGTTTTACCACCAGCTCTTAAACGCTGTTTTCTAAGATTTTTCTGTTTGCCCGTTGGTTCCCTAGACTCACAGCACTCTAAGTCTGCTAAAAGATCAGGCAGATGTTCAAGGAGTTGTATCATAACACATAAAGGAATTTTCATATGGGTCTCATAGGACCTGTGCAATATTTGAGGTTCTGTATAAAAACCAGGCTGCAGTTTGATTTCAGGACTTTACAGAACACTCTGAGCCAAGTTTTCCTTTCCTCTATCTGGGCTCCTCTAAGAAACCACTCAGCAGGTCTCTAAAGATATCCCCAAGCCATTTACACTTAGTTAAGTGAGGATGTGTAGGGTGCCCCAAGGTCTGGGTATTTCTTTTGATATGTCAGTTCGAAGACTACTGTGAAGTCCATTTGGTTCTTTTTGAAAGTCCATTTTGCTCTTAGCTCTTAACCTATACATTTCAAGAGCAGAGAAAAGCATGAATCTCTTTGGAGATTATATTCTTCTTTTTCATCTCAGAACCTTTCTGAAGCTCATACGGCTAGTTTCTATCCTACAAGTGCTTGATGGTTAAGGTAAAATGTGGATGTCATCACCAAGTATTATCCTTAATAGAGAACATTTTCTACAAGATTTCTGTTTTGAGGATTCTGTTAAGTGCATCTTTAATAACAGCTCATCCACAAGCCCTGATTAAGGGCCTTAAGGTCAAACAGCTGATACGTGTGTTAAAAGCACAGGAGAAAAACGCTAAAAGGTCCCATTGTACTTGGCAGGGGATTAGAAGCATTTGAATTACAAGCCTGTACCAGGCAACCTGGTTTCATGCAAGCATTAACAAATATGTGTGAGCCAAGGTTCAGGCCTTGGTCTTTGGGCTCTCTGTACTTTTTTTTCTGGGACATTTTATTCTTATCTCACCAACTTTAATTAATCATATCTATACTTCTGGTGAAGAACTAGCACCCAAGCTGAGGTGGATTCAGCTTAAACAGGTTCCAGCTGTTGAAAGGTCACCATGTGCCTGGCACTGCTTTAAACTGAAGTCCATCACTGCTTCTCAGTGAGGATTGTGATGATAAAATAGCAAAAACAATGTGATTAAATGACCCAGGAACCCTACTTGCCTGTACATAGCAAGCTCGTTATAGACCCATACCAAGAATCATCTTTCTTCTGGTTTTCTTGAACTGAACAGTTGGAATTGATAATTAGAATAAGGAGAAGATTCCTTTTTATTTTTTTATTTTTTATTTTATTTTATTTTATTTTTTTTTTTTTTTTGCTTTCCATGGTATCTTGGATAGCAGTGAAATGAAGGATGGTTATTTCATATTTGCGGGTTTACTCAAGTAGTGTCCTTATAAGGTGGAACAGCTTTGAGTACTATGCTTTTATATGACTTCTATTTGGTTATATAGGTCACTTGAAGAAGTCATTAGAAATGTGTTCATTCTGAGCCTAGACCATAGTTGTGCTTTACATTTGTGAGCTAGCAAAAGTAAGTATTTTGTTTACAGGGGAGAGGTAGGTGTTTAGTGTAGGTGAGTTAGGCTTCCGTCTTCATTTTTTTTTCCCTCCACTTAGAATTTCACTGGAATTTTGAAATGGTGTACATAGTATGAGAGATCAACTTTCTTCCCTAAGGATGTTAATATTAGGTTAAGTAAAAAAATAAAAAAGGTTAGTACTACACCACTCTCCCAAACAAACAGCCCTGCCATACTGAGATGTCAGCCTCCTGGCCCTCACTCAATTTATTTCCAAGGTCCTTAGTGTTGTGTTTTGTGTTTAATGTAGGTAGATTTTAATTATTGCTTTCCTTAAGATTAGCTATTTATAGAGATTTTGTTCAAATTTTGAGCCATATGCATGTGTGGATACTGAAAAATTATGTTTGGCTTATGAGAATCTGTAAACAATTCATATTAATCAATAAACAGAAGTACATTCAAATGCCTTGTTTATTCATCTGTCTTCAGAGAACTGGTGTGACTCATTTGGTTGTTTTGTATGTTTGCTTACTCAGTACAGAAAGAATTATGTTTCTAATCATTGGGTGTAGCCCCAGGGCTATGGGGATTCTGACTTGTAACCCAGGAGTTCTGAGTTATAGTCTAAATTCTCCTGCTTTCAAATTGTTTATGACATTTAGAATCTTCTTGGCTACAGATCTACCAGACATTTTGTGTTCTACACTTACAATTCTTAAGGAGAGTTCTGTAGTCTTAAGAATATACCCATATATCTAAAAGTATGAACCAATCTCTTGCAGTTTATATGTGCATATTTCCATTTGTTTGTACTATTTTACAAATAGGAAAACAGGCACACATACATGCACACATATATGCACAAGCTAGACCATCTATAAGATTGCCTCTTAACATTGCTTTCCCATTGTTTTCTCTGTATTTTTGCTTAGAGTGTTATTGGATTCAAGAGGCTGCTAAAGGAACAGCATTTGATTTGAAATGTTCTTCACTACAATAATTTTATTTAAAACCAGGCAAATTAAATTTCTTCCTATCTCAAATATTATCTAATCCTAATAGAAATACATACTGACAAGGATGTGAAAAAAGAAAATTTATATTTTCTTGGTGGGATCGTAAATGTTATGACCTTTTTGAAACAGTCTGGCAGTTCCTGTAAAGTTTAAACCTCAGTTGTCATATGATTTGATAATTCTACTCATCAATATATATTCAAGATAATTAAAAGCACGTGCACATAATATATTAACTAAATACTTTTCGAAACTTTGTAATATTCAAAATAGATAGCAATCCAATTTCATCAACCAATGAATGAATAAACAAATTGAAATAAAACATAAGATATTAAATCATATCACACTCTCCACTCAACTGTGGAGATTATTCTGACCATTGGGTAGATCTGGGAAGGGGTTTAAAGTTTACCTCCTGTATTGTCCTTGGCTGGTGTCTTAGTTTGAGCGGGACCCCTGGGCCCAAATCTGCCTATCATATTGTTCTACTTGTAGATTTCTAGGACCCTCTGGATCCTTTTATTTTGCTATTCTCCCATGCGTCTCTCATTTAGAGTCCCAATAGGATGCCCTCCCCTCTCTCCCAGTTTCCTGGTAAGTGAAGGCTTTCGTGGGACATGCCCCTTGGGCTAGTTGACCATGTCCCCTGGAGGGGGAGACCTGGTGGCACTCAGAGGAAGGACAGCAGGTTGCCAAGAAGAGACTTGATACCCTATGAGAATATATAGGGGGAAGTAATCCCCCTCAGGAACAGTCATAGGGGAGGGGCATAATGGAAAAATGGGGGGTGGGAGAGGAATGGGAGGATATAAGGGATGGGATAAACATTTGAGATGTAACAAGAATAAATTAATAAAAAAAAAAGAAAAAAAAGCTAAGGCTCTATGGAGTCATTGACATAGAAATAAAACATAAGATATTAAAATAATTGAAATTCGGGTACTTGATATGTCAGAAAACAAGCTCAAATCATACTAAGTGAAAGAATCCAGGTATAAAAAGGCAAACATTACATAGTTCTATTCATATTGTATGTATGTTCAATGTAATCTAGTAGGGACAGAAGTTAAATTAGTGGTTTCTTGGTTATGGGTACAAGAGAAACAACTAAATGTTATTAGTCATCTGTGATCTTATTTAGAAGATAAAAAAGTTATAGCTGCACTTCTTAGTAAATTTGTTTTTTAAAAAATGCTGCAGGCACACTTGAAGTGGATAGATTTTATTATATAAAAATACTCAATAAAACTGTTTTTTAAAACATATCTCATGATCTCTGAATTCACTTTGAGATTTGTCAATTTAAATACTGTGCATATACCTTCATTCCCTAGAATAAGCCTGTTTTCTCTCTCCCTTCTCACCCCCCTCTCTCTATTCTTTTTGAACTATCAAAATAGCCAGGAAGAAAGAGAAGTATGTAGGAGGAACTTACAGGAAGAAGGTTTAATCATATCACTCAGACCAAAAGAGGAAGAGCAGAGAGGTCACTACAGTCTCAGGGTTGGACTAACAAAAGAGATGTTAGGGCAAAGGAAGTACCAATGAGGAATATTGGTGTTATCAATGAATAAAATATTGGTTTCTTGGCAATTACTATTAGTTAAGAGGCTGAGGCCTATGGTGAAACTCTCCTGTTTCTGGGTTTGAGAAAACATGCCAGGTCTTCCATTATCACTTGATTAAAATTGGGAATGTTCCTATAGTGAGGAAAATTAAATCAACAACTGTGTTCATGGTGATGAAGGCACAGAAATGATTAATATGTGAGCAGCAACATTGTCTGCTGTTGAGTTGAGGTCACTGTGTGCCTGAGCTAGTCACAGGCAATGAACTCTTGCTCTACCCTAGAAGGATATGGGGAAACTAGATCTCTGAACAGATGGATCAGAGCAGTAAAGTCATCAAAGCATCAAGCAGGGAATTTTTAGATGGTTATTAATTGTTTTATTAGTGACTAGGAACACTTGCATTTTTTTGGGCTACTAACACTACTTAGTTCTGTTCACAGTGTGACTGGCAAGTTTCTGGATAGCTAGAAGTTAGCCTTTTAAGGAGTGAGAAATCATGTGTACATGAGGATTGGGATTTAGATTCTGTTTGTCTGAACAAAATGACTTCCTCCTTAAAGAAGTTGCTGGGTGGCATGGTTATCATCCAGCAAGTCTTTATCCTGTGGTTTCTAGTGGTAGCAGATTCCATTCCTTAATCATTCATTTTTAAGTGATAGTGTAGTGACAATGAAGTGGAATGGAGCAGTAATATGTGTTGATTAGTGTGCTGATCAATTTTTTGTCAATTAGACACAGTCTAGAAGAGCTAAGAAGGAACCACAATTGAGCAAAGGCCTCTCTCAATAATGGTTTATGTGGGACAGACTAGCACAACATGGATGTTACTGCTCCTGGGCTAGTGGTCCTAGTTGTAGAAGAGGGCAAACTATGTCAAACATAAGAGAACAAACCTGTAAGAAGCATCCCTCCATGGCCTCTGCTTCAATTTCTACTTTCACACTCCTGCTCCTGCCCTGACTTTCCTTAATGAAGGATCTGGATGTGTAAGCCAAACAAATGTTTTTCTCCAAAAGTTTCTTTTGGTCATGGTGCTTTTCACAGAAAAAAAAAAAACTAATAAGACAATCTTATGTGAATTGACACCTTTATATCCATCGATACTCTGCATTATTAAAGTGAATCCTCATGATATTCTTAGTTGGTAGTTTCCCTTGATAATTTTCATCTTATTAAAAAACTAAGGTATTGACAAATTTAATGATTTTGTGATGATTAAACAACTTTAAGTGATGTTCTGGAACTTTAGTTTAAGTCTGTATGGCCCTAAAATTTAAGCATGTTCCACTCTTCCACAGAAGCCTCCCAAAGACAGACACTAGGAAAGAAATTGTTTATCTAATTAATCCCCCCATGCTGTTTATATTGTGAAGACTGAGTGGGAGAAAAGCCAACAAAACAAATTTCAACAAGTTCAAAGCATGAAAGAAAGCCTTTTTGTTTGTTTGTTCTTTCAAGGCAAAATGTAAAGAAAGGGACAATCTAGCCAAACAGCTTCATTGTAAGCAACATTTGTATTACCTAAACAAAATATAGAAAAACTGTTATTTAATCTTACAGTTGCCTGCTAGTTTGGCGTGGGGATCAAAGCGTACTCTCCTTTCTCTCCTTCAATGGCATGCCCTTTTCCATCCTGTCAGGCTGCTACCAAACAAGGCCAAAGGTAATCTGGAGACTTTTGTCACTAATTACACCCCACTAAACATACCACTAAGGTATCAGCGGAAGCCTTGCAGGAGGCTGGGATTTCACCTTGGCATTTCTCTCCAAAGCATTCCTGTAACTTCTAGTCCTGCCAGTGATTATCATTGGAAGTTATGTGAAAAGCCACAACATCTGCTACTGTCTTAAAGTAACAAAGTATCTCCCATTGAAAGATGTCAGTGGTGGTCACCTGGGAAACATTAAATGGTACTCTTCTTTCTTCTGGCTTAGTATCTACAGTTATCTCAAAACTAACTAAAACTTTCATGTTACCAAGAGCAAGGAGAGGTCTTTCACCTCAGGGGTATAATGAGAGGCTGAGTGAAACACTTTGACCCCACCAGCAGCAGCTGGCAGTAATAACAGGGTGAGTCATGTCCTTCAATTGCTGCAGTGTCAGATTCCTTGTAACCCTTTTTACTTGCAATTCTTCTACCTTATGTCACTGTGACAACCACCCTGGCCACTTTTGCCTATGTACTAATCATCTCAAGCATGCTTATCACCTCGGGGCCTTTAAAATTACCATTCCCTTTGTGTGGCATAAATTATGTTATATGTTTCTTCCTAAATGTTACCATCTTAGAGAAGGCTTTCCTGATTTCCATGTCTCACATATTGTTTTTTATATGTGCATGTATGTATATATATATGCGAGTGTGTGTGTGCATGTGGGCATGTGCGTGCCTGTGTTTGTGTGTGTGTGTTTCTGTGTGTGTGTGTGTGTGTGTGTGTGTGTGTGTGTGTGTAGTTTTGACCATATCCATTACGCAGTTCTCCATCTAACTGCCCCCAGGACCCCACCCAACACATCTTCCTCCCAGCGCTACATCCTTCTTTTGTGCTTTTACCCTTTACTCACCTGCTGAATCCAAATAGCGTTGCCTATATATGCATAGGTGTGGCACCATCTACTAAGGTTTGGTCAATTTTCCAGTGACCATACTTCCAAAGATAAAGGCTGTCCCCTTTCCAGCAGCCATCAAATGCAAAAGAACTCCTTAGTTATGGATGGGCTCTTATGAGCTTTCCTCCCATCCATGGTGGAGTTTTAAGTGGCTTGATCTTAATCTTGTGCGGATCACCCCAGCTTCTGTTTCATGAGTGAAATGTTATAACCAGAAGATAACATTTCACAGCGCCCTCAATCCTATAGCTCTTATATTTTTTCTACCTTCTGTGATGTTCTCTGATCATTGATATAGTTGTCCCATTTAAGAATGAACACTCATAGTCAATAATTCACAGAAATTTTACCAGTTATGAGTCTCTGCATTGACAAGAAACTTTCTTAATGGAAACAAGTTTGACAAATGCCATTCCTGATACAAACACATTCCATGACAAACCCCAAACACCACTACAATAACCTTATTTGTCTAGTATCTTTCCTTTTGGCATCATCTCATGTATCCTTGAATCACCTTTCATGTTTGTTTTCTAATTGAATTAAATAAAGACAGGAGGAACTACATTCACTTGTAATTGGTTAGATATAAAATAGAATAATTCAGCAGTTATTTCTAAGTCACATGGTATGGAAATAGCAGAAGCATAATGATATAACATGTTCATAATATACCTCTTAAAGACTGCTGACCACTCTTCAGCCTTTACCATGTTCTCCAGAATCTACTATTAGAACAACTGTCCATTATTCAGAAGGGACTGAGGTGACTAGGTAAGAACACAGACTTGAGAAATCAATGGTCTCATTTTCAAGCCTGTTTCTGGCTGCTATATATAAATCTCTGTTTAAAACTCAAGTCAGTTTTCCTGTTTGTACCTTTATCATTCTTTAGTAAAGCAAAAATATTTTTTTCATAAGATGACTCACATCCCTGCACTTATTATAACAGTGGCATATTGTACATGCTCTATCGATATTTGCCATAATGACGATGGATGACTAAGCTGAGGTCAGCTTGCAGTGGAGGCCTCAGGTTTGATGTACCATCAGGAGCACAATTCCTAACTGTTGCCTCCCACGTAACTCAACAGGGTCTCACTATGTAAACAAAAATTGTCTAGAACTGGAGCGGCTCCTGGCCTAGCTTACAAAGTACTAGGATTACAGACATGTTACAAAATGCACAACAAAATTGGGTTCTTCACTGAAATCTTTGGACTTATCTTTCTGTTTTATATGTCTCACAAAACCTGAATATTGCTTCTCTGAAAGATAATCATTTTCTAAATGCAAATTCTCAAAGGACTGAGCAATGTGGTTGACTAGTGGCTAGGTCAAGTAGAAGGGAAGGCCAACACATTCAAAATTGAACTATTTGGGTTAAAAATATACATTTTCATTCATAAAGAAAGCTAACAAGGCATTAGCCTATGAGAGAGTCATCAAGTAAGCATTGAGGAATGTTCTGCCATGGTTCTCAAATCCAGATTCCTGCACTGACTTCCTATCCTTACTTGTCTCAGGCATGGATTGATTATAAACTGAAATACAATCCTAAGTCCTCTAAGTTGCTTTTGATAAAAATGCTTTTATCACAACAGAAATCCAACTAGAATTGAAATTTGCATGTAGCTTTTTAATCTTTGGATTTTTTTTAAATTGTGAAGGATTTTTGGAGCCTTTGGCTATAAAAACTAATCAGATGCTCAAAGTTTAATGAGCTGTTGTGTGAGGAAGATGTGAACTGTAGAGACCTAGCTTTTGAGGCTTCAGGAGGAAGTAAGACTTTATTGAGGTTATTTGTGTGCTATTTTAGATTAGGAATCAGTGCTTGCTTACTTGTTGGAGCTAAAGAAGCAGCTTTCTTAAAAAGATATCAGCATGACTAAAGTGAAACCCATGTGTATTTGGGACAATGGATGGTGGTCAGCTAGATCTGAAACATCGGATATGATTAATAAGAGATCAGCAGCATTGAGGTGATAACTTCTGGAAAGTATTTCCTTAGGGTCAACACAGAGAAGCTGATCAAGGCTAACTACCCGTAGAGAAGTCATTAAAGGACATTAGTTGAGGTGCATCCTCAGTTGCAGTGGAGAATCCAAGATATTGGATATTCCAGAATATTGAGATGTATACCAAGGATAAAAGCACGTGTGAAGTTGAGACAAAGACGGCCTAAGCATGAGATAAGCACGTATGCTGCAAATGGGTGAGATGGAAAAGTATGGAGAATTGTGGGATTGTCTAAGGCTATTTTGAGCCAAAACACTATATGATAAGTGAGTCCCAGAAGCTCAACATTGAGCTACAGGATCTGAGTCCACACTGATTGATTCTGGATTTGGTAAAGTCTGAATTCTTTTATGTGAAGGCGTTTTCCTTTTAGATAAAGAAGTATGTAACTTAGTTTTTATTTTATAGGACTTTGGATTTGAGAGGAGCCTACAAACTTTCAAAACATTATAAATTTTTGTAAAACATAACCTGTAGGTACTTCAAAGTTTTACAGTTTTATGATTTTAATAACATATTTTATTAATCTTTGAATATTTTCATAGTGTATTTTCATTATATTCACCCTACCACTTCTACACAACTCCCTCCAGATCTATCCCAACCATTACCTCCTTCCCAACTACATCTTTTCTCATTCCTTCCTTCCTTCCTTCCTTCCTTCCTTCTTTCCCTCCCTCCCTACATCTTCCCCTTCTCTCCCTCCCTCCCTTCTCTCTCTCCCTACCTCCTCCTTCCTTTCCTTTTTTAAGGGAAAGACTATATAACATCAAATTCCCTGGTCCTTTAACATTTTTAGTTTTCCATCCTCTCTTTAATGATGATAGTTCACCAGCCTTAAGTGTAAGGACTATGCTGTACATTTATTAATTAAAGGCTAGAATTCCATGGTCATCTTTTCATTTTGACCAGTTGTAGCTTTCTGTGGTGATAACTGCCTGCAAGAGAAAAGGGCCAAGTAACATATAAAGTCAGACCTGACTTCTCATGAGAGACCCTAAAATCAAGAAGGTCCTCAGCAGATGTCTTGTGAAACCAAAGAGATCACAAATGTCATTCCATACTACTATACCCAGAAAAAAATCTCAATTGCTATAGATGGAGAAAACAAGATATTCCAAGAAAAAAAATTTAAACAATATCTATCGAAAAATCCAGCCAGACAGAAAATATGAAAATAAAAGAATAAATAACCCTCCATCCCAGCAAAGGTAATTACATCTAGAAAAACAGAGGAAATAAGTAATTCCACACAAGCAAAGACAAAAAGAAAGGAATCACACATCAACAAACACACACACACTAACACTACCAACATTAAAATTACAGCAACTGACAATCTTTGGTCAATAATATCTCCCAAGATCAATGGATTCAATTCACCGATAAAAAGACGCAGGATAATAGAGTGGTTATGAAAACAGGATCCATGATTCTGCTACACACAAGAAACACACCTCAGCAACAAAGATAAAACTTACCTCAGAGTACAGAGCTAAAAAGGTTTACCAAGCAAACAGACACAAGAAGCAAGATGGAGTAGCAATTCTAATATCTAATAAAATATACCTTCAACCAAAATTAATCAAAAGAGATGGGGAAGGACACTTAATACACATCAAAGAAAAAATCCACCAAGATGATGTCTTCATTCTGAACTTAATATGACACAAAGGCAAGGACATCCACATTTGTAAAAGAAACATTATTAAAGCTTAAATCACACATCAAACTCCATGTATTAATAATAGGTGACTTTAACACCCTCTCTCACCAATGGGCAGATCATTGAGACAGAAACTAAACAGAGAAATTACAAAAATAACTGATGTTATGAGTTAATTGGACCTAACAGGATATATATATATATATATATATATATATATATATATATATATATATATATATATATATAACATTTCATCCAAACACAAAAGAATATACCTCCTTCTTAGCACTTCATGGAACTTTCTCCAAAATTGACCACATACTCCTCCACAAAGCAAGCCTCAACAGATAGAAGAAAATTGCAGGACCCCTGGGCCCAGATCTGCTCATCATAATGTTCTTCTGGTAGGTTTATAGAACAATCTGGATCCTTCGATTTCTCCATTCTCCCATGCTTCTCTCACCTAGAGTCCCAATAGGATGTCTTCTCCTCTGTCCCACTTTTCTGGTAAGTGAAGACTTGCATGGGACCATTTGAGTCTTTCTGCTTCTGGGTTAACTCACTCATTATGATCATTTCTAGTTCAATCCAATTGTCCATAAATTTCGGGAATTCCTTGTTTTTAATAGCTGAGTAGTATTCCATAGTGTATATGTACCACAGTTTCTTTATCCATTCTTCTACTGAGGGACACGTAGGCTGTTTCCATGGTCTGGCTATTATGAATAAGGCTGCTATGAACATGGCTGAGCAAATGTTCTTGTGTGGTGGAGCATCTTCTGGGTATATTCCAAGGGATCCTGCTCAAACTATGGCACCAGCCAAGGACAATACATGCAGTAAACCTCAAACCCCTACCCAGATCTAGCCAATGGACAGGACGTTCTTCACAGTTGAGTGGAGAGTATGGTCTGACTTTCACACAATGTCTGGTGCCCCATATTTGACCACGGCCCCTGGATGGGGAGACCTGGTGGCACTCAGAGGAAGGATAGCAGGCTACCAAGAAGAGACTTGATACCCTATGAGCACATACAGGGGGAGGAGGCCCCCCTCAGTCACAGTCATAGGGGAGGGGAGTAAGGAGAAAGTGGGAGGGAGGAATGGGAGGATACAGGGATGGGAAAACAATTGAGATGTAATATGAATAAATTAATAAAATATATTTTAAAAAGAAAGAAATTACAATAATACCTTGCATTCTCTCAGGCCAACATGGATTAAAGCTGGACTTCAAAAACAGATACAACAGAGTGCCTACAAACACATGGAAACTGAGCAACTCTCTACTCAATGATCACTGAGTCAGGGATGAAATAAAGAAAGAAGTTAAACTGGGGTGGAGGAGGAAACTACTCCCCCACTGTCTGACCACAGCCTATCAGGTCTCATCTAGATAGCCTGCATCCCCTTCCTCTACGTGCCCCCAGGGTCTCTCTACCAAGGGAAGGTGACCAAATCGCAGGCACCAGAGTTCATGTCAGAGACAGTCCCTGCTCCCCTCACAACCTTGGAGAACAAACTGTCCATTGGCTAGATCTGAACAGGGGGTCTAGTTTCTCTACATGCATTGTTGTTGGCTGGTGCATCAGTTTATGAAGGCCCCCCTGAGTCCAGATCTGCTGGCCTTGATGGTCTCCTGCGGGGCTTCTGAACCCTCTGGGTCTTTCCATCACCACCCCAACTCTTCCATACCACTCTCTGCCCAGAGTCTGGCTGGGAGTCCCAGCATCTGAGGTCTAGGGGAAGGGAATAGGACTAAAGAGGAGAGGAGAGTGGGAAGGGGAAGAGACAAGGGAGAGGATAACAATCTGAATGTAATATGAAAAAATTATAATATATTTTAAAATAATAAAAGTAGAAAAGAGAAATCATTAAAAAAAAGAAAGAAAGAAGTTAAAGACTTTCTTGAATGCAATGAAAATTAATGCACAACAAACCCAAATTTATGGGCCACAATGAAAACAGTGATAAAAGGAAAGCTCATAGCATTAAGTGCCTTCATAAAGAAAATGAAGAGATCTCATACTAGCCATGTAAAAAGCACACCTAAAGCTCAAGAACCAAAAGAAGCAAATACACCTAAGAAGAGTAGACAACAGGAAATCATCAAACTCAGGGCTGAACTCAATAAATAAAAACAAAGAGAACATACAACGAATCAACAACAGTAAAAGCTGGTTCTTTGAGAAAATCAACAAGATAGACAAACCCTTAGCCAAACTAACCAAAAGGCAGAGGGAGCATATCCAAATTAACAAAATCAGAACTGAACACGGGGACATAATAACAGCTACCTAGGAAATCCAAATAATCATTAGATCTTACTTGAAAAGTCTGTATGGCACAAAATTTGAAAATCTAAATAAAATGGATGATTTTCTTGATAGATACCACTTACCAATGTTAAATCAATATGAGGTGAATAATTTTATTTTTTATTAATTTATTCAGATTACATCTCAATTGTTATCCTCTTAAGTGTATCCTCCCATTCCTCCCCCTCCCTCTTTCACCCTATTTTCCTCTCCTAGGTCTGTGACAGAAGCGGACCTACTCCCCCACCCTATGGTCACAGCCTATGAAGTCTCATTCTGGTAGCCTGCTTATCCTTTCTCTGAGTGCCAACAGGCCTCCCCATCCAGGGGAAGTGGTCAAATATGGGGCACCAGAGTTCATGTTAGAGTCAGTCCCCACTCTCTACACAACTGTGGATAATGTCTTATCCAATGGCTAGGTCTGAGTAGGGGTTCAATGTTTACTTCTTGTTTTTGTCCTTGGTTGGTACAGTAGCTTGAGCAAACCCCCCTGGGCCCAGATCCACCCATCATGATGTTCTTCTTGTAGGTTTCTAGGACCCTCTGGATCCTTTTATTTCCCCATTCTCCCATACTTTTCTCACCTAGAGTCCCAATAAGATGTCCCCGGATCTATCTCAATCTCCTGGTAAGTGAAGACTTTCATAGGACATCCCTTTTGGGTTAGTATTCAATTATATTTGAGTATATACCATGTGAGTCTTTCTGTGTCTGGATTACCTCACTCAGTGTGATCATTTCTAGTTCCATCCATTCACCTGCAAATCTCAGGATATCCTTGTTTTTTAATAGCTGAGTAGCATTCCATAATGTAAATGTACCACAGTTTCTTTTTTTAAATTTAATTTATTAATTTATTCATACATCTCAATGGTTATCCCATCCCTTGTGTCCTCCCATTGCTCCCTCCCTCCCATTTTCCCCTTACTCCACTCCCCTATGACTGTGACTGAGGGGGACCTCCTCCCCCTGTATATGCTCATAGGGTATCAAGTCTCTTCTTGGTAGCCTGCTATCCTTCCTCTGAGTGCCACCAAGTCTCCCCATTCAGGTGACATGCTCAAATATGAGGTACCAGAGTACATGTGAAAGTCAGTCCCCTCTCTCCACTCAACTGTGGAGAATGTCCTGTCCATTGGCTAGATCTGGGTAGGGGTTTGAAGTTTACGGCCTGTATTGTCCTTGGCTGGTGCCATAGTTTGAGCGGGACCCCTGGGCCCAAATCTGCCTATCATAATGTTCTACTTGTAGGTTTCTAGGATCCTCTGGATCCTTCAACTTTGGCATTCTCCCATGCTTCTCTTATCTAGAGTCCCAAAAGGATGTCCTCCCCTCTGTTCCAGTTTCCTTGTTAGTGAAGACTTTCATGGGACATGCCCCTTGGGCTAGTATGCAGATATACGTGAGTATATACCATTTGAGTCTTTCTGCTTCTGGGTTAACTTACTCATCATGATCATTTCTAGTTCAATCTATTTGTCCACAAATTTTGGGAATTCCTTGTTTTTAATAGCTGAGTAGTATTCCATAGTGTAAATGTACCACAGTTTCTTTATCCGTTACTCTACTGAGGGACACTTAGGCTGTTTCCATGTTTCTGTATCCATTCTTCTACTGAGGGACACTTAGGCTGTTTCTAGGTTCTGGCTATCACAAATAAAGCTGCTATGGACATAGTGGATCAAATGTACTTGTTGTTTTGTGGAGCATCTTCTGGGTATATTCCAAGGAGTGGAATAACTGGGTCTTGAGGTAGCCCAATTCCCAGTTTTCTGAGAAAGCACCAGATTGATTTCCAAAGTGGTTTTACCACTTTTTACTCCCACCAGAAATGAAGGACTGTTCTCTTTTTTTCCACATCCTCACCAGCATGTGCTGTCACTTGTAGGTGAACAATTTTAATAGACCTATAACCCTGAAGGGAATAGAAGTTAGTCATCAAAAGCCTCACAACTACAAAAAAGCCAGGACCAGATGGTTTCATCACAAAATTCTACCTGACTTTCAAAGAAGTGGTAATACCAATACTCCTCAAAGTAGTCCTCAAAATAGAAACAGAAGAAACATTGACAAACTCATTATATTAGGCAACAGTCACCCTCATACCTAAGCCACACAAAGATGCAACAAAGAGTTTCAGACCAATTTCCCTTGTGAACACTGACACACAAAAAAGAAGAGTCAATAAAACACTTGTAAAACAAATTCAGGAACACATCAAAAATATCATCCACCATAATCAAGTCAGCATCATCCAAGGATACAGGGATGGTTCAACATAAAAAAAATCCATCAATGTATTTACCATATAAACAAACTGAAAGAAAAAACCCACAAGATCACCTCATTAGACAACAAAAATTTTTTGACAAAATCCAACCCCCTTTCATGTTTAAAGTCTTGGACAGATTATAGATACAAGGCACATAACTAACCACAATAAACCACAGTAAACTAATTGTTGCTGAATTGTTGCTGCTCTCTTCAGGAAGATGTGTCCTGTGGCAATGCATTCAAAGCTTATCCCTACTTTCTTTTCTAATAAGGCACATACCTGAACACAATACTGTGGCACATACCTACACCCAATAAAGGAAATATACAGCAAGATTATAGCCAACATTATATTAAATGGAGAGAAATTCTACTGAAATCGGGAACAAGAAAAGGCTGTCCACTCTCTTCTTAGCTCTTCAATATGGTACTTGAAGTCCTAGCCAGAGCGATAAAACAGCTAAAGGAGATCAAGGGGATGAAAATTGGAAAAGAAGTCAAAGTATTGCTATTTCCAGAAAATATGATACTATACATAAGTGACCCCAAAAATTCTACCCGAGAAAATCTACAACTGATAAGCACCTTTAGCAAATTGGCTGGATACAAAATTATCTCCAAAAATCTGTAGCCCTCCTGAGAAGGAAATTAGGGAAACAACACCCTTAACAATAACCATGAATAATATAAAGTATCTATAAAGTATCTTGGTGTAACTCCAACCAAGGAAGTTAAAGACCTGTATGAGAAGGAATTCAAATCTCTCAAGAAATAAATTGAAGAAGATATCAAAAGATGGAAAGCTCTCTCATGCTCATGGATTGGTAGGATCAATATAGTAAAAACGGCCATCTTACTAAAAGCAATCTATAGAGTTGATGCAATTCTCATCAAAATATCAACACAATTCTTTGCATACCTCGAAAGAACAATCCTAAACTTCATATGAAAAAACAAACAAGCAAGCAAGCAAACAAACAAAAACCAGAATAGCTAAAATAATCCTATACAGTAAAAGAACTTCTGAAGATATCACCATCCCTGATTTCCAGCTGTACTACAGAGCCACAATAATACAAGCTGTATGGTATTGGCATCAGAACAGACTAGTGGATCTATGAAGTCAAATTAAAGACCCAGAAATAAATCCATTCATCTATGGACACTTGATTTTTGACAAAGAAGCTATAACTATTCAATGGGGAAATTATAGCACCTTTAACAAATGGTGCTGGTCTAATTGAATGTCTACATGTAGAAAAATACAAATAGATCCATATTTATCACCCTGCACAAAACTCAAATCCATGTGGATCAGAGACCTCAAAATAAAACCAGATACACTATATCTAATAGAAGAGTAAGTAGGTATCAGCCTTGAACTTATTGACACAGGAAACAACTTCTTGAATAGAACACCAACTACTCAGGGTCTAATATCAAGAATTTGTGGGACTTCATGAAACTGAGAAGTTTCTCTAAGCTAAGGACACTGTTAACAGAACAAAACAGCAGCCTACAGATTGGGAAAAGATCTTCACCAACCCTACATTGGACAAAGGATTAATATCCAAAATACATAAAGAACTGCAGAAATTAAATACCAACAAACCAAATAATCCAATTTAAAAATGAGGTACAGAGCTAAAAAGAGAATTCTCAACAGAGGAATATCAAAGGCCAGAGAAGCAATTAAAGAAATGATCAACATCATTAGTCATCAGGGAAATGCAAATAAAAATTCTGAGTTCAATGTTACACCTGTCAGAATGGCTAAGCTAAAAATCTCAAGTGGCAGTACATGCTGGCAAGGATGTGGAGAAAGAAGAACACCCCTCCATTGTTGGTAAGAGTACAAACTTGTACAACCACTCTGGAAAACAATCTAGAGGTTTCTCAGAAATTTGGGAATAGCTTTACCTCAAGACCCAGCTACACCACTCCTGGGCATATACCCGAAAGGTGCTCCACCATACAACAAGGACATTTGCTCAAGTGTGTTCATAGCAGCTTTATTTGTAACAGCCAAAACATGCAAACAACACAGTAGTACATAGACCAAAGAATTAATAAAGAAACTGTGGTATATTTATACAATATAATGCTACTCAGATATTAAAAACAAGGAAATAATAAAATTTGCAGGCAAATGGATTGAATTAAAAAACATCATTTTGAGTAAGATAACCCAGACCCATAAAGACACACATAGTATGTACTCACTTATAAGTGGATATTAGCCATATAATACAGGATAACCATACTATAGTTCACAGACCCAAAGAATCTAAGTAACAACATGGGTCCAAAGGAGGATGCTTGAATCTCACTGAAAAGGGTAAATAGAGTAGACAGAGGAAGTGCTTGGAGAGAGGAAACAAAATAGGTGAAAAAATGCTGAGGGATGTGAGGGTGGGGACCACGTTGGGGAAGAGCATGGGATTGGGGAGAACAGAGGGCTTGCAGTAAAAGAGAAACCATAGGTGGTGGCATCTCTGAGACAAGCTGGAGATCTACAACAGGGTAGGCTTTTGAGAGGCTATGGGAGTGACTCTAGCTGAGGCCCCTAGTAGTGGAGAACATGGAAACTGACGATCCCACCATTTACCTAGTCAGAACTCCTAATGGAGGGAGGGGAACACCAACCCACCCACAAAAACTTTGATCCAAAATTTACTCTGTTTATAAGATGTGCAGCGATAAAGATAGAGCAGAGACGGAGGGAATGTCCAACTAATCCGTAGCCAATACTATGAGAGAAAGCCAACCCCTGACACTATTAAGGACACTCTGCTTTCCTTGTTTATGGGAGTCTAACATAATTGTCCTCTGAGGGGCTGGGTAAAATTGATGCTGAGACTTATAGCCAAACCCTAGGCAGAGCGCAGAGAGCCTTATGGAAGAGTAAGGGGGAGGGATAGAAGGACCTGGAGGGGGAAGGAGTTCCACAAGAAGACCAACAGAGCTAACTGACCTGAGCCCAAAAGGGTTTGCGGATGCTGAAGCACCAATGAAGTACTGTGTATGGACTGGATCTCTTCCCCCTACACAGATGTACCTGGTGAGTATCTAAGTCTTCATGAAGGTCCCCTAATAAGGTAAGCTGGGGCTGTGTCTCTGACAGGGACTCTATTGCATGCTATTTAATTGCTTCCCCCTGTCAGGACTGCCTTTCTGGGCTACTTTCAAGGATGATGCTCTTACTCCTGATGTGACTTGATGTGTTGGAATGGGTTAGGGGAAGCTTTCCTTTCCTAAGGGATAGAGGAGAGGGAGAGGGTGAGAGAGTGAAACTGGGAGGAGAGGAAGGAGGGGGATACAATTGGTATTTAAAAAGAAAAAATTAATTATTTTGAAAAATTAGATTTGGCATGTATACTAATTATATACAATTCCTTATAGTTTATGCATATCATACTTTGTCCAAGCCTTTATTTGTTCCTCTGATATGTTTACCATTATCTATAAAACTGTGAATATTTATTTTGATGAAATACAAGTGCTATTAATTATGTTCATCTTACTGAATATGTTTTTTTAACATTAAGATTTTTCTTATGTTATATTTTAAATTTTCATAGTTTTGTTCTTCTTACCTTTGGCTTTATAAAGAAATATCAAAATAAATGAATATATTGTAAAGTATTATTTATACATATGTGTTACGCATGCTCAAAATATATAGAAATCCAGTCCTTTTAAAAAAGTGTGGATTGACTGTAGTCATTTCATTGGGGGTTTCTGTTTTGCCTTTGTTCTCCTGATTTGTGTTCTTAGCTGTAATTTTGATTTCAATAATTATAGCTTCATTTGTTTTCTGTACAGTGTCTTGGCTACACTTCCTCCCTTCAGTCTGACTTATTTCTTTCAATATTAGCTGTAGGATTGCTTTGATAGCAATAAATTCTTAAAGATTTTATCATGGAAACATTTTTCTTTCTACTATGATTGATAGATTTGGGGGAGTATTGTAATACTGGTTGCGATTTGTGATCTTCTAGAACTTGGAATTCATTGCTCCAACCTGTTTTACCTTTTACTGTTTTCTTCCTTTTCTTTTTCTTTTTTTTCTTTTTGTTTTCTTTCTTTTTGCTGTTGTTTTTGCTTTTTCAAGACAGGGTTTCTCTCTGTAGCCTTGGCTGTCCTGGGCTCACTTTGTAGACCAGGCTGGCCTCAAACTCACAGCGATCTACCTGCCTCTGCCTCCAGAGTGATGGAATTAAAGGCGTGTGGTACGATACCTGGCTACCTTTTACTGTTTTCACTTGAAAACCAGCTGTTATGTTGATGGGCTTTCCTCTATATGTGACTTACCTATTTTGTCTGTAGCTGTTTTCCATATCCTCTCTTGTTTGGGTGTTAATACTTTGAATATGCCATGGGGAATTTCCTTTTTTGTCTTATCTCTTGTATCAATATAGGTACGACTTTCTTTAACTTGGGTGTGTTTTATTGTATCGTTTTATTGAAGATCTAGTCTACCACATTTCACAAAGTCTCTTCTCTTTCATCTATACTTATAATTCAAAGACTTATTCTTTTCAAGTTGTATCATATTTCTTTTTTCTTTAGTATATTTAAAAATATATTCTTTGTTTGAGTGCTTCAATTCCTCTATGTTATCTTTTAATTCTGATATTCAATATTCTACTTTATCTACACTACTTGTAAATATTTTCCCTGAGTTTTTAAATTGAGTTAGTGAGTTTTCAGTTCCTTCTTATTTTCAACTTAAGTTCAATATTTGATATTTTTACTAAATTCAGTTTCAAATCCTGATATTCAACTGTATTTCTGTGTTTTTGTGACTAATCAGGTGGGTTTTCTCTTCTGTTTAATTTACATGATTTGTCTAAGTCTTTCTAAAACTCATTGAATCGTTTGATTAAGTTGATGATTGTTCTTTTTAAATTATGTATCCTGAAGTTCATCCAGGCAAATCTCATTACAGAGCATTTCTATAGGACTAGTGGATTTGATGGACCTTTTGTTATCTTAGGCTTTCATATAGTTTGTGTTTTTTGCAATGATCTTGGCGTGTGGACTGCTTTAACTGTGTATCTGGTAGGAACCTGTCTTAATGCAGAAGACAAATGACAGGAGTCAAGCCATAGAAAGCAGGTGAATGAACTGCTTCATTGGATCTAGGTGAGACAAAGTTGTTTCATCAGCCATAGGTCCAGAACTAGGCCTGAAGATGGTAGTAGAGATGAAGGTCAGTTGGAGGAATGACTCACTTGACAAAACTGGTTCAAGATTGTTTTATGATATTAATATGAGCCCTCACAGACAAAGAATGAAAAAGTATCACTTAAAGTCATATATTCCATCAAGTTGATAGAAAATGGAGCATTCTTGTTAGCATTAATTGTCAACTTGATATAGTCTACAATCATCTGAAGAAATTCTTGAATGTATTAGGTTGGTCTGTGAAAACACCTGTGAAGAGTATCTTGATTGTCTTAAATTATGTAAGAAGGATCAACCTACTTTGATCACTGCAAGTTCCTTGGAAGATGAACCTTGAATATATATGAAAACTACCTAAGCATGAACCTGTGACTCATCCAGAGAATGAACCAGCAAGTAGTGCTCCTCCATGCCTCCTGGCTTGAGCTCCCATCCTAACTTCCGTTCCTGATATAGAAGTGTAAGCCAAATAAATATTTTCTCTGTGAATTTCTTTTTCTAAGGTATTTTATTATAGCAACATAAAATAGAACTCAAATGCCATTTCAATAATTTTAAATGTACAGTTTAACCATATCAAGTATATTCACATTGTTTTTCAATTATTGCCACTATGAATCAAAATACCTTTCTAACTTCTCAAACATAGTTTCTAGCATTTAAATATATTTATGAACTGGTAGTATAGATCCATTTTCTAGACTGCTATCTTAGCATGTGCAAGGCCCTGTGGAGTTCAATAACCATTACTACAACCAGAAAAAAAAAAAAACCCAGCAAAACATTGAGGGATTTTTTCCTAATTAACGTTTAAAAACAACCATCCTAAAGTTGCAGGCTTCCTGTTTCTTGCTGGGTAACTTCATTTTGGTGCTTTTTTGACACTGACACCATAGCCCACACAACTCGCGGCCTCTGCATTGTAAAGCACAATTGCAACCATTATTCTGCTATATAAAATCTGAAGGCACTTGGAAATCTATCTGGTGCTTTCACAGACAACTGGGACTAGTGCTTCCTCAAGACCCAGCTATTCCACTCCTTGGAATATACTCAGAAGATGCTCGAGCACACAAGAAGGACATATGCTCAATCATGTTCAGAGCAGCCTTATTCATAATAGCCAGAACATGAAAACAGTTTAAATGTCCCTCAGTTGAAGAATGGATGAAGAAATTGTGGTACATTTATTCTATGGAATACTACTCAGCTATGAAAAACAAGGAAATCCCAAAATTTGTGGGCAATGAATGGAACTAGAAATGACCATACTGAATGAGTTAACACAGAGGCAGAAAGACTCATATGGTATATACTCATAATTGGACATTAGTCCAAAAGGCATGTCCCTCGAAAGTCTTCCCTTACCAGAAGATTGGGACAAATGTGAGGACATCCCCCTGGGACTCTAGGTAAGATAAATATAGAAGATGGGGAAATAGAAGGATCCAGAGGATCCTATAAACCTACAGGAAGAACATTGTGACAGGTGGATCAGGGCCTAAAGGGAGTCTACTCAAACTATTGCACTAACCAAAGACAATGCAGGTAGTAAACATTGAAACTCTACTCTGATCTAGCCAATGGACAGGACATTCTCCACAGTTATGTGGAGAGTGGGGACTGACTGTGACATGAACTCTGGTGCCCCATATTTGACCACCTCCCCTTGGTGGGGAGGCCTGGTGGCATTCAAATAAAGAATAAGCAGGCTACCAAGATGAGATTTCATAGCCTATGACCATACAGTGTGGGAGAGGAGGTCCCTCTCTGTCATACACCTAGGGGAGAGGAATAGGGTGAAAGTGGGAGGGAGGGACAAATGGGAGGATACAAGTGATGGGATAACAACTGAGTTGTAATCTGAATAAACTAATTAAAAAATCTGAAGGCACAAAAGAATCTTTAGCTTCATTGATTTTCCTTTCTTCCGACCTTTGCTGGGACTCTAAGTCCTACCAATTATTTCTTCACATTGTATGATTTTTACCTGTTTGTTTCACCTGTTTATTTTATTACTACCTTGCTCTCCTTGTAAATGATTACTTAACTTAAAGGAAATATGTATTTTTCAGCACAAATTTGAATGTTTGCAAGTCAGCAAAGATTCTATCACTCATGAACAGGGTTGACTAAATAACAACAGCAAAATCTAAATAAGAAATCGTGTAAACAGTACTGCCATTGTTGTTTTATTTTTGACACCAGTAACCCATTTCTATAGCCTTTGAATGTAGACTGAAAATCAGCAGCTCTTTAGGAATACTCAAACCTCCAGTGCCACACTGACACTACTGAGACATGATAAAAAAAAAAAAAAACTAGGGCTCAACTATCAGTGTTCTTCAAAGTCTACCACATATTCAGATTTCTATGTAAACTGTCAGATATCACCTAAATATTACAACTTGTGTTATGACTTATTTTGGCCAGCTGACAGAGCATTAGCCAGGGCGCAGTGCATATATCCCAACTGTCTTGTAAGGCCTTTCCAACTGTCAAGTTGGAAACATAATTATGCTCTGCTAAAGACTAATGAGCTGCCTTTCTGGATGTGTTCTTTCTTTGCTAGAAGAAATCAATAATTCTTTTCTTTGATTTCAATTCAGTGATAGCTCCAGGGTTGAAGGGCAAGTCTGGGGGATCTGTAAACTCTAGGATCATACCCTGAGAGCTCCAAGGAGGCTGTGATTCTGGGAACAAGGTTGGAAACTATCCAAAGAGAAAGCTATGTATGGGTAGGAGGAAATTTTATTTGTCCTTTCCTGGATCTCTTCTCTATACTTCTAATTTTATTCAGGATAAGTTATTTTCTCATACTTTTGAAAAAGAAATGAAAAGAATACCATTTTTCTAATATGAATAAAACATGCTTTTTCTCCAAAATTTTTACTTATAGTCCAACCAAAGTTAAAATGTTATGTGCAACTGTCATGTGAAGGCAAAAAATGAGAGTTGTCAGTGCAAGTTTTAAGCATTCATATTCCTAGCCTAAATTGTGTCCCTTATTAGGTAGGTAACATTGGATAGAGGACATTTTCTGATTAACCTATAACAAGGAGATAGCATTAGTAATCATCAGAGGTTGAGGTGAAGCATTATATAAGAATAATTTATAAAGTATATAAGCATTCTACCAGTAGTAAATATTTAAACAATATGAGTTCTACTTATTGCTTTACCTTTTTATTTTATCAATGAAAAATAAAAGTATACCATGATGGCTATTTTATGTCATCTGAACACAACCTGGTGTCATCTGAGGAATCTCAACTGAGAAAATGCTTTCATGATTTGGATTGTACGTATGCCTATAGGACATTTTCTTAATTAGTGATTGATGATGGAGGGCTCATTGGTTTGGAAACCCCTGGTTTTGGGGTTCTATGTTCAGTAAGAAAGAAAGATGATCAGTCTATGAGGAACAAGCCAGTAATCAGCCTTCCTCCATGGCCTCTGCATCAACTCCTACCTCCATGTTCCTTCTCTACTTGATTTCCTGCCCTAAAGTCCTTGGATGATAAACTGTGATGTGGAAGTGTAATAGAAATAAAACCTTTCCTCTTCAACTTGGTTTTGTCATGGTATTTCCTCACATCAATAATAACACTAGGTAACACACACACACACACACACACACACACACACACACGTGTGTGTGTGTATGTATGTATACACAAAAAGCACTGGAAAAGAACACTATCCTGAAGTAAAGAAATGCATATCTTGCATTAGTGACTTAGCTGATTGGTTACCCTTACATGTACCATAAATTTGAGCAAGAGATGCAGGAAAGGAGAAAACCCTCTTTATGCTGGCTGTCTACTAGTACACCCACACCATAATCTCTACCTTCATTGTAACCACATCCCTTGGCTGAGTAACCCTTCCCTTCCAGTACCATGATAGTTAGCCAGTACCATGGCACAAGGAAGAAAAAAATATCTGAATGGTGCCGCCTGAATTATTGAAAAAGACACCCATTCCAAAAAAAGGAGAAATATTCCAAAACCTTTTAGCCTATACCTCCATGTAATTTCTTCTTAAACTCAAGAAGCAGAAAAACTAATTTGTAAGATTTTCTCCTTGCTTTCTCTACTATATAATTTATTGGCTCTATAATTCTTAAAGAAAAAAGGAAGCCAATTTGGACCAAAATTGATAACATAGCCATAGCCATCTACTTTCCCAAAAACAACAAGACTACTCACTAGAGAAGACATTTGCAATAAAATTGAGGGAAAACTTGAATGTCTACATGCAGAAGAATGGCACTAACCCTTGTCACTAGTTACAAAAATAAATTAAAAATAGCTTTGCAACTTAAAAGGTCTGAAACCAGCAGAGGAAACAAGATAAATACTTTGAAACATAGGAATGAAAGTCATACCTGGTAGTACAGGTCTGTAATCTCAACTTGGAAAGCTGCGGCAGGAGAACTACAAATACAATGCCAACCTAAGAAAAATTTTAATTACTCTATCAACATTTTAAATATGAGTAAATGAGGGCTGGGGATGGAGGTTAATGGTAGAATACTTACCTAATATTTTCTGGGTTAAATCCTTAATAGCGCACACACACACACACACACACACACACACACACACACACACACACACACAGGAGAGAGAAAGAGAGAGAGAGAGAGAGAGAGAGAGAGAGAGAGAGAGAGAGAGAGAGAGAGAGAGAGAGAGAGAGAGAAATAAAGAATGAAAAAGAGAGAGAAGAAAAATCTAGGAACAAAACATTCAGGAAAACTGGGACACTAAAAACTCCAAATGTACAAGTAGTAGAAATTGAAGAAGATATCAGAAGCTGCAAAGATCACCCATGCTCATGAATTGGGAGAATTAATATAGTGAATATGGCCATCCTACCGAAGCAATTTACAGATGCAATGCAATATTCATCAAAATTCCAACAAAATTCTTCACAAATCTTGAAAGGACAATTTCCAGCTTCATATGGAAACACAAAAGGCAGGATATTCTGAATAATAAAAGAACAACTGGAAGTATCAACGACTTCAACCTCTATATAATAGAGCTCTAAAATCAGCATGCTTCTGGCATAATAAACTCACATGTCAATCAATGGAATCAAATTGAACACAGACAAAACTTCAAATACCTATGGTCAGCTGAATTTTAGGAAATTCAGACTGGAAAAAGAAAGCATCTTCAATAAATGGGGGTCAAACTGGATGCCTACATGTAGAAGACAAGTTTCTGAAGTGATAGCCTAAGCTCTAAGCTCTATTATTAATAAATGGAACCTCATGAAAATGGAAAGCCTCTGTAAGGCAAAGGACATGATTATTTTGACAAAGAGGCAGACTACAGAATGGAAAAAAAATTCCCAACTCCACACCTGGTAGAGTTCTAATATCCAAAATATATAAAGAATTCAAGAAATTAGATATCAACAAAACAAATAATCGAATTATAAAACGGGGTACGAGCTAACTACAGTTCACAAAAGATGAAACCAAATGGCTGAAAAACATCTAAAGAAAATGCTCAACATCCTTATTCATCAAGGAAATGCAAGTCAAAGCTACTCTAGATTTCATATTGTACCTAGCAGAATGGTCAAGATCAGAAAACCAAATGGCAATTCTTGCAATTGAGGATGGTCAGTAAGGGGAACATTCATCTACTGCTAGTGGGAATGTAAATATAAATGTAAATATAAATGGAACCAACAAGGAATAAGAGAGACAAAATCCCAACTAGACCACTCTTGACATCAAGTAGAACTTCCATTGTTAAGAATAGATTACATTTAACTGAGTTATTGAACAAAGGGTCCCCATGGACACCCCCATACATCTCTGAGTATTGCTAAGGCCCTGATGGTAAGGCCCTAATGCTGAAGAAAAGTACATATTTCATTAAACATGGAAAAGTCAAGATGGTGTCTACCTAGAGCCTTTATACCTAAGTTACTAGTGTTTAGGGTACTGGTCAGTGTTCTACATGTTACCAGAGGAGAAAGATAAACACCAACACAACTTTAAACCATTAGATCTACAATGGTGACCTGTCTACATGGTATGCTGCTGCAGTAGTCCTTTTAAAAAGTTGTGGAAGCAACCAACTACTCTCTGATTGGATTTAAGGCCCATTACACAAAATGAAATCCATGACTGACAACTGGTCACATGGCCAAGAACCTGAGACTAGATAGGCCACGAACTTATGGAAAAATCATGTAGTGTTGCTTTGCTAAAAAACTGTAGCAATAAAATGACTCTTAATGCCATTCTGCTATACCCATGGATTAGTCTCTCTCCTCTCTTCTTCTCTCTCTCTCTCTCTCTCTCTCTCTCTCTCTCTCTCTCTCTCTCTCCCATTATCAGAGTAGCTTCCTTCTACATGAGGGTGTAAATAACACAGAGGCTCACAAGTGGACAATGTGAAAAGAGTGTGAGAGGCCTTGGAACATTTTATCCTAAAGGGATCTTTTCATTAACCTTCTCTTTCAAAGCTCTGAGAAATATGAAGAAGAGGTGGCACAAAGATTCTAACAGCCCAGTGGAGAAGGAAGACACCAAAACAACAGTGTCTTCCGGACATGACAGGACTGATGCACATATGAATTCACAGAAATCAGGTCATGATATACAGGGCCTACACAAGTCCAGACTATATGGGGTCTCAGCACTAAGAGGGGAAAGTGGAAATGATTCCCCACATTTAAGCCAGAAGCTATCTCCAATTGACAACTGCTTTCAAAGGTAAAACTATTCTTCTCAGTAGAGTCTAACTGGGATACAAATCACAGTTAATGAAGACCCTATGCCTAGCAGTAGACAGCCTAAACAAAATGAACTCAAGGATATTTTTCAGATGTGTTGTCTCATAATGCTTTTTTGGGCATTTTAAAGATTTATTTATTTATCATGTATATAGAATCCTGTTTGCATGTGTCCCTGCTTGCCACAGAATGGCACCAGATCTCATTACAGACTGTTATGAGCCACCATGTGGTTACTGGGATTGAACTCAGGACCTTTGGAAGAACAGCCAGTGCTCTTAACCTCTGAGCCATCTCTCCAGCCCCTAGATATTTTTTTAAAAAGTGCTTGTGATTGGATTATCTATTACAATTTTAGATTTTGTGTTTTTATCATGTGTGTATATGATTTTTGTGCTTTGTCTTTATATTTTTTCTCTCTGCCCTTTTGTTTTGTTCTGGTTTTTACTTGTTATTTGGTTGCCCTGTTGGTTTTCTAAAGAGAAAGAAGGCATGTGGTTGTATGGTATGGAGGATCTGGGAGGATACAAAGGAGGAGAAACTGTGATCATAATATAGTGTATAAACTATATGAAAAAAATCATCTGCAACAAAAACTAGAAAAAAAAATCCTGTCATTTAAAACAACATGGCTTAAAGTAGAGATAGTATTTAGAGAATTAACTAAGCACTTATAGACAATTACAATATCAATTTACTTAAATGTGTAATCCCATACCACATCCTTACACATTCTTCTCCAAGTTTCTAGCTTTCTTGATCCTCCCCTCCACATACTCTTCCATTCCATCTTATAGCTCCTGTTCCACAGATCTTCACCACAACCAACCTCTACTTCTGCCAAAACGTACCCTCCCTTCCACTGACCCACATTTCTCCCGCATAGTGTATCTAAACTCTCCATCCAGGCTAATATCCTGAATACCAGCCCAGTTCTTTCTGTCCATTTCACTTCATTATACCTAAGTCATTTCCAGCATCTAGGCCTAACTTTCCCACACTTTCTCTGTTCTGTCCCACCATATTCTTTCCATATTATACTAAGAACAAATTGCAAAAATACAATGTGAAATATCAAACCAGTATCTCCCCTTAAAACTTACCAGTGCTGTAGAAATGTTTCCTGATGTGAGTTAGGTAAATCAACCCCAGGACTCAGAAACTAAAAAAAGATCATAAACTTCATCAAATAACTCAACAAATTTGCAGATAACACAGAGAAAAAGGCTAGTGAAACTAAGGATAAAGAGCTTATGGGAGAAAAAATGCATGGGTCCTGCCCCTCTCTGAACAAAAGAAATCAAAATAAATTCACAAGTGTAAGGCTGATTGAAATGATGAAGGCAACCCTGAACTTGAAACTGGAATTCTATGCAAGATAGAAACACTGAAGAGGGATCAAGCTGAAATGAAGACAGAACTGGAAAAAATGCCATGGCTCAACTAGAAAGTGTCAGGTTCAAAAGAAACTCCAGACAAATGCTTTGTTGTTGTTGTTGTTGTTGTTGTTGCTTATTTAGCATACCAAGGTGCGTAGTGGCATCCATACTTCCTCTGTTTCCTATCTAGCTGTGGCCCTTCTCAGATGTTCTCATTCCACCTGCTACCCTAAACTTCTCTGGACTTCCCTCCCTTCCTGAAATTCTTGAAATTCTCATTACCTTACCACCCTGCCTTCGTGGATATATGTTCTCTTGGTTGAGTATCACTGCTTCTGTCTGTCTGTCTCTTTCTCTTTCTCTTTCTCTTTCTCTGCGTCTCTGTCTCTGTCTCTGTCTCTGTCTCTGTCTCTCTCTCTCTCTCTCTCTCTCTCTCTTCCATCTCTTTCTCTTCTCTCTAACTCTGAACATCCCTCTCTTCTCATGGCCCACTCCAGTATGTCCAGTATGTTGACCATGTTTCATCTACTACTTTCTGTGCTGTGGACTCTTCCAGATGACTCTGGTTATAATCCTCATATCTACAATCAAAATTTTTTTCTAAACCATACCTTGGAGTGGTCTTGATCTCATGTGGATCATCTTGTGCCAAAACTTCTAACTAGGGCACAAACAGACCGCTTTCAAGGTGCTCAGCCTCTTCTAACTGAACCAGTTGCTGACTGACTCTCCTAAGGTATGCGTGGATACTTTGTTTCTGCTGACTTCTGCTATCCACCAAATTTGACTCCAACTTGTAGAGTCCGCCTCTTCAGCCCCATCTTCCTTCAACCTCTGTGCTCCTCCACTGTGATTTTGGGCATCTCTAAGTCTCACTCTCTGCTACACCCTCCTGGAAGATTGTCACTTTGAAAGGCTCTGTCTCTCACTCTGCATCCCCTCTTATCATCATCTGAGTATCACCCCCGGGCTTCCTGCTTTTTCTGTTAAACAGAAAAAAAGTCACCACTGTGTATTGGTATTCTTTACCACCCTATGGTAATCTTGGAAAGGGATGCTTTTCCTCTGTGATTTGAGACATTTATCTCTGACAGGTCTCTCGGTCTACTTGGGCATGGCATGGGTTGAAATTCTTGACACTTTTCTTTCTCTTTCACATCATGTTCTCCTCTGTCTCTCTACCCTCTTCTGGAGCTTCCTCACTTCCTCATAGGAGTTGCTATTTAAGTCCTGTAGCTTCATAAAATCCCCTTGGACCTCTACAATATTGGAACCCTCACTTTGATGGAGTTTCTATTTGCAATTTTTGGCCTCCTTATCTCTCAACTTCCTCTGCTTATTGGAACACAAGCAGTAGCAGAGTTCCAATTGTTACTATGTCCTTCCTTAGCTCTTTTCCTCCTCAGACTTTTTTCCATTAAAGCCTCAACATCTTTATACAAAGGTCCTGGCTTCAGTACAGCTCAATCAATAAATGGCACACTTGATTTTCAAATTCTCACAGATTATACCAACTTCTGCCACTATACAATTAAATAATCCCAAAGTCTCTTCTCTATGATTTTTCTACTACCCAGTCTTGAAAATCTCTTATCTCTATGCTTTGTTCACTCTCTACTCTAAAATTTTTCTTAAGATTATTACTTAAAATCTCTTTATCTCAGCATTTATAAGTCAATGGGTATGGTTAAAAACTGTAACAAAAGCAACCTATAACAAAATGTCAGCTTAAAACTTGTAATAAAAGGATAACCATTAAAAAAAATCTATGCATATCCATTCTTCAGTTGAGGGATATCTAGGTTGTTTCCAGATTCTGGCTATTACAAATAAAGCTGCTATGAACATAGTTGATCAAATGCCCTTGTTGTATGGTGGAACATATTTCGGGTATATGCCCAGGAGTAGTGTAGCTGGGTATTGAGGTAGTGCGATTCCCAATTTTCTGAGAAAGCACCAGATTGATTTCCAAAGTGGTTGTACAAGTTTGCACTACCACCAGCATGGGCTGTCACTTGATTTTTTTGATCTTAGCTATTCTGATAGGTGTAAGATGGAATTGGAATCTCAGAGTCATTTTGATTTGCATTTCCCTTACGATTAAGGAAATTGAACATTTCTTTAAGTGCTTTTGACCATGTGATAGTCCTCTGTTCAGAATTCTCTGCTTAGCTCTTTACCTCATTTTTAATTGGATTATTTGGTTTGTTGGTGTTTAGTTTCTCCAGTTCTTTATATATTTTGGATATTAGCCCTCTGTTAGGTGTAGGGTTGGTAAAGATCTTTTCCCAGTCTATAGGTTGCCGGATTTTTTTGTTTTGTTTTTTTCAATTGACAGTATCCTTTGCTTTACAGAATATTTTCAGTTTCATGAGGTCCCATTTATTAATTGTTGACCTTAGAGCCTGAACTGTTGGTGTTCTGTTCAGGAAGTGTCTCTTATGCCAATGAGTTTAAGGCTCTTCCCCACTTTTTCTTCTAATATATTTAGTTTGTCTGGTTTTATGTTGTATACTTACACAATGGAATACTATTCAGCTATCAGAAACAAGGAAATCTTGAAATTTGCAGGCAAGTGGATGGAACTAGAAAAGATCACCCTGAGTGAGGTAATCCAGACCCAGAAAGACATGCATGGTATATATTCACTTATAAGTGGATATTAGGCCAACATAGATGTCCTCTGAAAGACTCCACTCAGCAAAGGATCAAAACAGATGCTAAGACTCACAGCCAAATTCTAAGCAGAGCAATGAAGAGTAGGGGAATAGAAGGATCCAGAAGGGACAGGAGCTCCCAAGGAGACCATCAAAGCCAACAAGACCCAGATGGGGCCTGCACAAACTGATATACCAAGGACAATACATGCAGAAAACCTAGACCCTTGTTCAAATGTAGCCAAGGGACTACTCCTTCTCCATGCACACACCCTACTAAGGGGAGCGGGGACTTCCTCTGACATGGACTCTGGTTCCTGTGATCTTATCATTTCTCCTAAGGATGTGACTTTGCTGGGCCACAGAAGAAGAGCATGGCAGGGTATCCTAATGAGACTTGATAGGGTGGTGTCAGATGGTAGGGGAGGAGACCTCCGGCCCCCTGGAGCTGTCAGAGGACTAGAGGAGAAGAACAGAGGGGAAGAGGGAGGGAGGGTGAGAATGCGAGGATACAAGCAAGGGAGTAACAAGCACGATGGAATGTGAATAAATTATAAAAATATGCATAGACAATCTTAGTTTACAATTGCATCCTGTAAATGTACCTTGGATTCAACTCTTGGTTAGGAAACTAGATGGTTTTAAGAAATAAGAAGAGGCATTGTGTGCTTGATGATTCATCTAGGAGTAAATAGGAACCATTTGACTTGTCTCCATTTTGCCTGATAACCTCATCAGGATAGAAGCAAGCATGTGCCTGGCAGCAATCTTTTCTTTAGTTAGTGCCCCAGCCCGCCGGGGTTCGACTAACGCTCGGGAGGAAAAAATTCCTGTATAGAGACAGAACACTAGACACAAAGAAGGGGGCAAGTCTGCATTCTGATCAAACCCCGTTTATTGAAAAATTTCACAGAGTTTATATAGGCACAGAGGCATGGGTATTTGCGTAAGCAAGTGTTGCTATGGATACGTAACTCTGGAATGCTCCAGCAGGTAGGTATCTACCTTTACAGCTGCTAATTGCAGGAGAGAAATTCCAGGAAAGTCCTGAAGGATCTGGTTAGTCAGGAAAAAGCTCCCTGAACTGCTGCTTGCAGGCAGCTGGCCTTTAATCTGATCTTATCAGTAGTCTTAGGGGAAAAGGAGTAGCTCGGGGGTCTAGAATGACCAGCCCCCACAGTAAACCACAACAGGTGTCTAACTGCTGACCTAGTTTCTGGTGAATGGCAGACTTCTGGAGAAACAGGAACCTAGGCTTTAACAAGATGGCTGAACATTGGCCATGTAGCCTGTCCCCAACAAGTTAGGTTAAAAATGAGTCCATACAATATAATTTCACCACCATCTTGACTACGATACCCACATGGTATAAATCAAATAAGACTATATATATATATATATATATATATATATATATATATATATATATATATATATATAATTTCTCAGTCTTACTGAGGTCTCTGCTTGTATCTCATTTTTAGACTAAGGAGGCATCAGTATGTCTCCAATATATTTTGGATTAGGATGCACTTTTGTATAATGATTTTTGTCCTGAGAGTAAAAATTTTAGATAAGGAACAATGTATGTTGATGAGCAATGTATGTTTAATAAATAAGATGTATACATTTCTAAGATTGTAAAAGTATACTCTGATTAACAGAAATTGACATAGAGGTCTAAACATTTGTATCTTTACTAAAAGTGTTCAACACAAGGTTTCTAGAAAATTTTAAGTAAGGAACAATATGTTTGATAAATAAGGTTTATAAATTTCTTAGGTCTCCTCAGGCTAGCAGAATCTGACGTGAAGATATATGTCTAACCACTTTGTCTTTGCTAACTTTGTTAAGCTTTATCTATTTGGAAAAACTGAATCATATAAGAAACTGTAATATTATATAAAGGCATATTATAAAAAGATCAGGATAACATGGTTCTCAATCCCTATGTGAACTATGTTTACGGTCTTTTAATGTCCCTAATCTATCTATGGACTATAATCATGATGGAAAGTTTTGTTTAATACCCAAAGATCTTCAATTATATATTCAATTCAATTTTAAGGGTCAAACTTAACAAAGAAAAAACTGTAAATTTTTAATCTTATAAAAGCTACTAACTGGATACTAGCCCAAGGGGCATGTCCCATGAAAATCTTCACTCACCAAGAAAGTGGGACAGAGGGGAGGACATACTATTGGGACTCTAGGTAAGAGAAGCATGGGAGAATGGGGAAATAGAAGGATCCAGAGGGTCCTAGAAAACTGCAAGAAGAACATTATGATGGGCAGATCTGGGCCCAGGGGTCCTGCTTAAACAATGGCACCAGCCAAGGACAGTAGGTACAGTAAACTTCGAATCCCTACCCAGATCTAGCTAATGGACAAGACATTCTTCACAGTTGAGTGGAGAGTGGGGACTGACTTTCACATGAACTCTGGTGCCCCATATTTGACCATGTCCCCTGGATGGGGAGACCTGGTGGCTCTCAGAGGAAGGATAGCAGCCTACTAAGAAGAGACTTGATACCCTATGAGCATATACAGGGGGAGGAGGTCCCCCTCAGTCACAGTCATAGGGGAAGGGAGTAAGGGGAAAATAGGAGGGAGGGAGGAATGGTAGGATACAAGGGATGGGATAACAATTGAGATGTAATATGAATAAATTAATAAAATAAAAAAATAAAATAAAAGCTACTAACTTGTAAACTGTTAAAAATAACACATATAAGTTAATGATCAGTCACTATATAAATAATCAAAATATTTAATGTTAAGAACTACTCTTGTAGTTATGGTAAGAATAATTGTAATTAATAAACAGGGACAAGCTTTATTTAGCTTTCTGTCTATGTTTCCAAATTTATGCATAGAGTAAGTAACTAAAAACCAGTAAAGTTTGTTTAAATTTAGGTATACTTAAAAGATTATGGCCATTAAAAAAGCTGTCAGCGGTCTGCTGAATGTGGCATTTAAATTACTTAATAAAAAAAGTTCCCTGTGGTAGACAATGAGCAGCTCTGAATGGCCCTGAGGAGTTCTCCAAAGACAAAGACATGGCAAAAATGACCTCCCTTGGGAGCTTGTTTCAGATGTTGCAAAGCTAGCTGACTGTTGAGCAAAGAACTGTACAATGCCTCATTCACCACCAGGGCCTTTCCCAAATTGTGATCACTGTTGTGTTAAATGTTCTACTCTGCCTTGACAAAACAGATCAAATTTCCAAGTTCCTCATCTCTCAGATCTTCTGGGTCTGACAGCTGAAGGCTAATGTTGCGCTGTGTGGGAGCTGAGGATTTTAGTGCTGTCCTGTGTAAAAGCCCAAGACCTCTACCCCAAACCATCAAAACCACCATGGAGGAACCTAGGGTAACCTTCCTGGAAGCAAGTAAGTCTCTGTCATTTTAACATTTGGATTATACTTCCTGTTCTAATTTAGCCTTCTCAAATCACTGTGGATATTACTGGCTAACTGTTATTTATCAGTTTCACATCAGCAAGCATCCAGCTCCTCTCTGCAATGCCTGCAGCTGTCTGGTCAGTCTATTTCATATGTAAAAATCAAGCTTTGTTATTTTCCAGAGCCAATAGGTCTCCTGCTGAGAGGGGCAGACTTTAAACTCAAAGAGATAAACTCACCAGACAGATTTCCCTGTAACTTTTTACTATTCATTTGTTTAAAGGAACTTGCTTTTAAATGACAGCTTTAGATAATCAATAACTTGTACTTCATGGTAACTGACTGGATGGAAAAGAGGTTTAAAGTTTATGTAGGTTGTGAGGGTCTAAGAAACTGGCTTAACGTGTATAAATTCAAGATGTAAAGGTCAAGAAAGTGAAAAATGAGAAATGGTACAGATTTCTTTCCCTATCACTATGCTTTTGTTATATCAAGACTTCAAAAGTTCAGAATTTTAATATTAATCAGTGGAGTTCCAATAAGGTTTTGATTTACCACTGGTAAAGAACTAACCACTATTACGAGAGTCACAAACTCAAAAAATTAAATGTCTTCCTATTGTTTTAGAAATATAAACTTAAAGTGCGTCTCATTGCCCACTGGACAGAGGCAATAATAAGAGTTGACTCCAGCTATTTACAGACACTTGTTAACTGCCTCTTCTACAATGAGGATTTCAGTACAGATTAAAAGCAATAGTGTAGAAAGAAAAATTCTTCTTTCTAAATTAATTAATGCAGTAAAATATTCCATCTGCAGTTTTCTTTAAGCAACTAGTTCCCCAATGACTGACACAGAAAGACTATGATTTATTATATTTTGTACATAGGACTCAAAGGATTTGATCTGATAGCTTCATCCTTTAAGGATGGTATTTTACAGCACCAGAAGGTGATTTGCAAGCTGCTAAGTGAGGAAAAGAATCAGCTCTCCCACCCAGCTGTGAAACCTGGGAACCACAACAGTGGCCAGCATAGGAAGATATTAGTAAAGGTACAATAGTAGCACATATAGTTTCATATTAAGCAGCAGTTGTCTAATTGGAGTAAAGGCCTGCTCAACAGAAGGGAAATCATGTCTGAGAGTGTAAATCTAACAAAATATGTTTCTAGTTAGACTATGTTTCTTAGAGAACTTACTACCACCATTTCACTAAACCACTATAATTCCTAACTGCACTCTAAATACTTACCTTTATACCCACAGATGAGTTTAGCTCTCTTCCTAAACAAAGCTTCTCTTTTGCAGTGGGAGACCATTACAGAAAGCCACAGTTAATCGAAATGCAGAGAACCACTGACCACAGGGTGCCCAAAGCCAATTGATACACCAACAACACAACTTACTTGTGAAAGAAACAGGGATCCTTGAGGTAGAGGGGGCAGAAAGATTTTAAATACTAGAGCACCAGGATGTCTGCTGTGTGATTGTATCTTCTAGCTATGACAAGGAATTTATACCCATAAAATCTCAATAGCAGGGATGCCTAAAGAAGAATAATAACTCCAACAACAGTTGACATGCCAAAGTCATCAGGAGAAATCTCACAGGGTCCGATTCCTAGACAAAAAGCTACAAGCAATTAAATACTGCTGAAAAGTGGAGAGTTAGTCTTTCCCAGGGATGAATCCTCTGGTTGATTATTCAATACCAAATGGTCAGTTGTAGAAAGACATAAATGCATGTAATATTGAACAGATTCAGAGGGCTGTATTTGTATGTTTACTTATTTATATGCATATATAAAAACAATGGTTAAAGAAGACACTATGAACTTGGGACAGGGTACACATGGAAGAGGTAGGATGGAAAAAGAGGAGGAGATAATGATGTCATATTTTAATAAAATTATAAGAAGATAAAGTGTGGTGTATACAGACAACAGAGAACAGAGTCTGTATTAAGCCATAGGAATAAGATTTGTTCTTTGTATGCAAGTAGAAGGAGTAGTTCATTAATTGAGCAAAATAAATTAGCAAGATTCAGAAAGATGAATATCACATATATTAAATCTAGTTTACAATTATTATATATACACAGGCACCACATGAAAGCAGAAGGGAGATTATATGGGGGTAAGAAATGGTAAAAAGTGAAGAATAACAAGAAAGGGTGATTTAGGGGAGACAAAGATCAAATTTTCTCCCACATCAAATCTAAATATATCTGGACAGCTCTATCAGAAGTGGCACTATTTGGGGAGATAAAAAGAAACAGCATGACAATAATATGGACAAAGTAAAATGATATACATGAATGAGAATATCATAATGAAATACATTATTTGGTATGCACATTTAAACATAATTTTAAGAAGTAAAACTGAGTTCAAAATCTTATGACTGAGCAAATAAAATGCAGAAGTACATTAGAACATAGGCTGCATTTTGGCCCTTAAAATACTGATTTAGTTGAAATGGATTTATCACTGCCTTTTTGCAACAGAAACGAAGCTTACTAAAAATAGGAACTGCAAGCTCCTGAACTAGGTGTCAGATGAATAAGATGGATTTGCTGATTAGACTCCCTCGACTCTGACGCACGCTACAAAAATATCACTGGGTTTAGAAGTTGAAAGCTGTTCGTTAGGCCACTCACCCCCTTCCCCAGATATATCTTCTCAGTAGAATCAGTGACTGAACTAAGTTAGATTTTACTGCTCATATTTGGTTTATCCCAGAGCTAGCCAAGGTACCTTACTTAGGATCTGGTAATCTGAACTGATATTGGTGCCACCAAAAGAGGCTAGGTAGCAATTGAGTTAGTTAGGATAGATTGTACAGTGCTTATCAGATTGAAAGTCTACTGATATTTTACTATTTTAATAAAGATCACTTCAGCTTAAATCATTATTACATAGCGCTTTTAGTTACTTGGTGATTCAACATTGAAAAACCTTCCTTTGCTTCTCATGAATAGAATCTAATTAATGAGAAATAGAAGTATACAGGATGCATAAATAGAAGTCAAGCTCTTAGAATTAGTTAAGTCTGTTCAAATCAAAGAACCAAGCAGAATTACTTTAGTCTTCTAAAGAACTGGAAAAAAAATTTTTTTTTTAATTTATTCTTGTTACATCTCAATGTTTATCCCATCCCTTGTATCCTCCCATTCCTCCCCCGCCCCATTTTCCCATTATTCCCCTCCCCTATGACTGTTCCTGAGGGGGATTACCTCCCCCTATATATTCTCATAGGGTATCAAGTCTCTTCTTGGCTACCTGCTGTCCTTCCTCTGAGTGCCACCAGGTCTCCCCCTCCAGGGGACATGGTCAAATGTGAGGCACTATGGAATACTACTCAGCTATTAAAAACAAGGAATTCCCGAAATTTGTGGATAAATGGATTGAGCTAGAAATGATCATAATGAGTGAGTTAACCCAGAAGCAGAAAGAATCAAATGGTATATACTCACTTATATCTGCATACTAGCCCAAGGGGCATGTCCCACGAAAGCCTTCACTTACCAGGAAACTGGGACAGAGTGGAAAATTTTTATTTGTATAGATCTTGCTGTCTCAGGGATTCAAACTAGAATCTGTATAACATAGTTTTCTCACTCTCTTCAATTCAGTATCTTGTTCATCAAAACACGAAGCCAGGACTTTAAGTGTGATATATACCCCTGAATGAATTGACCTCTACCAGTCAAACCTTTTTTATATTTTTAGTGATATATTTTATTCTTTTATCATATCTATCCAACACTATGTCCCTCTAATTCTCCCTAGAACTTCCACCCAATCTTTATCCCAGCTACAATTCCTTTTTTAAAATTTATTTTTATTAAGTAGCCACTCAGTCAAATTAGTGCTGTCCATATACACATGAATGTATGGCCATCTACTGATGCATAAACAAATAACTAGTAGCCGCACCTGAAAAGATGAGTGACTCTCCCTTAGTTGTCATTGACTGCTGAGGTGCCTCTGAGGCCCCCTTGACCAATAAATTGTAGGGAGGCATTCGTTGCCTGGCACTGAGATTTTAATATAATGACATATGTCTTCTGGGAGCATCATTGTTCATATGTTATATTATGCTACATGTGTTGAATAAGCTTTTAAGTAGTAGGTTTACATAAAGCTTTTTCATGAACCTATCTTTAATTTAGACTGACTAATGTCACCAATACCCTGTTTTCTTTCCAATACATCTATCTCCAATGAAATCTTTAGCCAGTCTCTACCTCCTTCCTTTAATGTCACCTGTGCTCAGCTATGCTTTCTAGTTTAATTTATTTCCTCTATTTGGAATATCATATATTTCCATATAGCTTTTTCAAGTACTTTTCATTTTGGTTAAGCTTTCAACTAACAGCCCACTTTCTCTTTCCTCAACTCTCTCTATGCTTCCCTTTTTAAATTGTATTCATTCATTCATTCATTCATTTTACATCTGGGTTGTAGCACCATCCCTCCTCATCTCCCAGTCCCACCCTCCTTCTCTTTCCTCATCATCCCCCCCTATTCCTCAGAAACCTCCTTTCCCATTCATCCCAGCTCATCAAGTTATATCAGGATTGAGTTCACCCTCTTCTGCTGTGGCCTGGTAAGGCAGTCCCACCAGGGGGCAGTAATTGAGAATCTGGCAAGACAGTTTGTGTCAAAGAAAGCCTCCACTCCCCTTATTAGAGAAAGTCAAAACTGCTCACCAGATACATATCTTTAGGGGGTCTAGGTCCAATGCATGCAAGGACCATGGTTGGTGCTTCAATCTCAGCAAGTCCCTCTGGGCCCTGGTTACTTGGTTCTGTTGGTTTTTTTGTGATGCTCCTGTCTTCTCCAGGACATTTTCTCCTTCCCTAACTTTTCCACAAAGTACCCTATGCATTCCTCAATTACAACTGTGAGTCTACCTATTTAATCTTCTCCCTCCCCCTCCCTCTCTCTCTCCATTTTACCTTTATTTTATTAGACACTTCCTCCTTTAAAGTTTCAAACCACCGTGACCTGTTCCCAATTTCCTAGCCTTCACATGTATTCAAAAGATTTGAATATAGTATCCACATATGGTAAAATATGCAATGTTTGTCTTTCTGAGCTTGGATGATCTTACTCAGTATAATTTTTACAGATCCATTTATTTACCTGTGGATTTCATAATCTCAAATTTCATTCCAGTTAGTAATACTCTATTGCACATATGTACCAATTTTTCCTTATTAGTTCACCATCTGACAATTTTTGTTGATTATTACCTAGCTACAGTGGATTGAACATCAGTGGACAGGGATTGGGCATGCAAGTTTCTTTGTAGTGAGATATAAAGTCCTTTGGGCATATTCCCAGTGATATAGCTGTAGATATGGTAATTCTCTTTCTAGTTTTTTGAGAAACATCCATACTGATTTTTACAGTGACTATTATTTTATACTCCCACAGAGTTCTCATTTCCTTACATGCACATTAACATTTTTTCCATCTGCATACTTAATCTTGGCCCTTCTGGCTGTGATGAGTTGGAATCAACAGAACCATGATTTTCTGATAGCTAGGTGTGGTGAACTCTATCATAAGCATTTACTATCCGTTTGTATTTATTATTTTGAGAATTTTTGTCCAACTGTAAAAAACAATTTTTAAAACATACATTTATTTTATTACACATGAATAAAACAAACTACATACAGCAGGGAGAACCATGAGACAACCATGAGTTATTTAAATGTTACATTCATAGTGATTTGGCTATTTGTATTTGTCAAACTTGAAATAAACATCTTTCCTGTCTTGTTGCGTCTAAATTTCCGAATGAAATTCAATATGTATCATATCTCATCTCTATCAATTTAAATCATTATCTTGACCTAAAAAGATAGTATCCCTAACCAATTAAACTTGATTTTAAGACTAAAGTATCTGGCCTTCAACCCCCCTCAGAGACTTGAGGAGGAATAAAACCTAAATGCCTGAGTGAACCAGTAGTGCAGGTTAGCAACTTCAAAAATAAAAAAAGAAAAGAATGACTGAGACAGTTTACTGCCTGAACAGTCACCCAACATTCTCTATAACAACGTTGGAGCCTTATCTTGGGCCTTCTAGACCAATATCTCTGCCAGACCTATTCGCAAGGCAGGAACTATTGAGGGCTTGCTTACCCTGTCTTGGCAGAGTTCAGCTGTCGACTTTGTCTGCATCTAAGCTTGCCCATTTTCAGGCAGATTTTACAGAACAAATTTTTTATTTGGGTGAATTAAATGTATATTGTATACTTATGATTATAAGCCACTATTCACCATGTATAATTCAAATGTTCATACATGAATAAATGGATAAAAAAACTATTTATTATTAATATTTTGACACATAGGTAAGTCTTAAAACATACTGAGACAAGATAGTTAGAAAACATAAACTCTTCTGTGAGTTTAGTTCCTAAAAGAGCAAAAGTCACAAAGATTGAAGTCATAGTTACCAAGGGTTTCTGAGATAAAGGAAAAAAGCATTAGAATTTCATGGGCATGAAGTTTCAGCATGGCTAGATAAAAAAAAATTTTGCATCAGAATTGTGTTGGTAGTTGTACAACAATGTAATTACAGTTATTATCACAGAAACATCCATTTAAATATAGTTAAATGGCATGTTTTAATGAATGTTTACCACAATGAAAAATAACTACAGTAATTAGGAGAAGAAAAAATTGAGAGGGAGAAAGAACAGCTAGGAGTAGCAAAGGGGAAAATTCAACAAGAATTTCTGAAGTTCTTTGATAATAGAATTCAGGAGCATTGTACAGCATCTTAGCTATTTTATTTAGGATGCATTATAAGAAATTGGATTAAGTTCTAAACAATACACCTTTCCAATAATATTTTCAATAAACATTTCTTAGTGTCTTTCAAGCAGCCCATACCCTTGAGAATTTTGAGAACGGAAAGAGAGGCTGGGAATAACAGAAATATAAACAAGCAATTACAACTGTATGATCAGCTTTAAACAAGAAAGTGTATGAAGGAATGGAAAGAAATAAATTTTGCGTGGAGTGTAGACAAATGTTTTGCTCCAGTGAATTGAGAACAGGCTGGGAATAGAAGAATACACAGGAGCAATCAAAGTTAATACTACAGTGATCTAGCATTTGCAAGATTAATAGTTATGAAGGTAAAAATCATTTTAGACAGAGAATGGGGGTGTGAGTGAAAATATTTTAGATTCAATGAGAAATGTCTATTTAGGAAACTGGACATAACGGATTATAGCTGGTTGCAAATATCAGTCTTATAGCTAAAAATGTATGTTTAGGTCAGAGTCTGAAAGGGGCAGATTATAATTGAACTTAAAGTACAATGAATCCATAAATTGTCTCTAACATCAATCATTTTGTTAAATATGCATTTCAGGAAGATTATCATAGGTATAACTCTAGAAATTAAACTTCCATCAAATTTATACTAAACAGATAAAAAAAATTAGACTTACCCTCCATCTTCTCTTCCTAGTTCTTCCCTACTGCCCTTCTCATCCAGACCCACTCCCCTTCTGTCTCACATTAGAAAACAAAATGGATTTTAAGGGACAATAATAAAATAAAATATTTGTATTTTTTCTTATCTGTTGCAGGGGGATGCTTCTCTGATGATGGCTGAGAAAGGCACTGAGCTATGAATATAGCAGAATGTGATTAAGAGTCATTTTATTTGTTTTTTTCTTTAGAACAGTAAGTAGTAGGTTCCTGGACTAGTTTATTCTCAGTCTTTTGGTCACCCAAGTAGTTTTGAGTATGCATTCCAGCTGGTGGAGTAGACTTTAAGTCAAATCGGATGTTGATTGGTTACTTTAATAAAATTTGTGCCACCATTTCCTTAGAATATCTTGTAAGAAGTACACAATTGTAAATAAAATGTCTTGTGGCTGGATTGGTGTTTATGATTCTCTTTTGATAGCATTAAGAATACTTTCCTTTACCAAAGATTCTAGAACATAGAGGTGAAAGCCTTGTGTAGGCACCAGATCAATATCTCCATGTTCAATAAGTTGTGTAAATATTGTCTTCAGTATTGGGGCCTTAGCATTAGTTTGTGGAGAGCAACCTATAGTCTTGACAACAGCCTGAGTTGTTTGAGGATTCCCATGGGCCTACTTTGGCCAATAACTCAGTTAGGTGTAACCCAGTCCTTATACTGGAAGCTTCATTTGGTGACATGAGATGGCTAGAGAGGGCTCTGTCACTACCATTATTTGGATATTTCAGTTATAGTGCATGTGTGTGTGTGTGTGTGTGTATGTGTGTGTGTGTGTGTGTGTGTGTGTCTGTGTGTAGCATATATATATATAATATGGAAGCATTGGGCTTACATACTACCCTTCAAATAGCCCTTAATTTTAGTTGTTTCTCCCCACATTCCCTCTAATTTACCTTATGAACATAAATGCAGTAATTCTCAGTTAACTGTTTTCATACAGAATGCAGCAAAAGCACATAAAAGAAATCATGCACCATGATCAAATAGACTTCTTCCCAGAGAGACAGGGGTGTTTCAACATACATAAATGAATAAATGTAATTCACTGAAAGAGAATATAAAAACTGAAAGAGAAAATCCACAGGATCATTGTATTAGATATAGAAAGGAACTTTGACAAAACTCAACATCCCATCATTATAAAAGTCCTGGAGAGGTTATGGGTATAGGGGACACACGTCAACATAATAAAGGCAGTTTGAAATAAACATATCCAACAGCAACTTAAATGGGGAGAAACTCAAAGAAATTCTAGTAAAATCAGAAACAAGGTTATTCACACTTTCTATATGTATTCAATACAGTATTTGAAGTCTTAGCTAAAACAGTAGGACAGTTGAAGGAGATCAAGGACATACAAATAGGAAACAGAGAAGTCAAAGTATCTTTATTTGAAGATGATATGATAGTATAGTATACATAAATGACCCTAAAAATTCCACTGAGAAATTTATACAGCTGATGCACACTTTCAGCAAAATAGCTGTATACAAAATTAACACACAAAACCCAATACCCAATATATTCAAAAGACAAATGGACTCAGAAAGAAATCAGAGAAACACAACCTTTAAAATAGCCTCAAACAACATAAGTTATCTTGAGGTGACTCTGATCAAACAAGGGAAAGTTTCATATAATAAAAACTTAAGATATTAAAGAAATAAAACTTGGAGGAGATATCAGAAGATGGAAAGTTCTTCCAGTTTCATGGAGAGGGAGGATTAATATTGTAAAAATGCCCCCTCCAAAAGCAACTCACAGATTCAATGCAATTCCCAGCAAAACACCAACACAGTTCTCCACGGATCTTGAAAGGATAAATTTTAGCTTCATATGGAAATGTGCATTGTGTGCACACACACATGCACAAAAAACTGAGAAAGAGAAAAAGAGAGAAAGAAATGAAGGAAGGAGGAAGCAAGGAAGAAAGGAAAGGAAAAAAGGAAAGAAAGAAAACAGTATAGCCAAAACAATTCTGAATACTAAAAGAATTGCTGGAGATATCACCATCCCTGCCTGTAAAATTGTACTACCAAGCCATAACAACAACATAATATTGGCATGAAAACAGGCATATTCATCAATGGAATTGAATTGACAATCCGGACATAAATGCATACACCAATGGACAATCGCTTTTTATTTAAAAATCTAGAAATACACACTGGGAGAAAGATAACACCTTCCACAAATAGTCGTAATCACACTACACGGCTGCGTGCAGAACAATCAAAATAGATCCATATTTATCACCGCAAAAACCCAATTCCAAAATTGACTGACGACCTCAATATAAAACCAGATACCGTGAATCTGGTTTAAAAAAAGGGAGAGTGGACAATAGTATTGAACTCATTGGCACAGGAAAATACTTTCACAACAGGCACTAAGACAAACAGTTAAAATTTGGGACTTTATGGAATTGAAAAACTTCTATATGGCAAAGACACCAAAAGTTGGACCAAGTATCAGCCTATAGAATGGAAAAAAAGTGTTTGTCAAGTATACATCTGATAGAGGACTAATATCCAAAATGTAAACAAACAAACAAAACAAAACAAACAGAACACTAAAAATCTAGATATCAAGAAAACAACCCAATTAAAAAGTGGGTTCAGTTTTAAGTAGAATTCTCAAAGGAGGAAACTCAAATGGACAAGAAACCCTTAAATATATTCAGTATCTTTAGCAATCAAGAAAATGCAAATCAAAACCAGTTTGATAGTCCATTTTTCCATCTGTCATAATGACTATATCAATAAAACAAGTGACAGCTCATACTGGCAACACTATGATCTGAAAGAGAACACTCATCCATTGCTGAAATGGATAGCAAACGTGTACAACTAGTATGGATATCTATGTGACAGTTCATTACAAAGGTGGCATTGATCTACCTCAAGAACCAGCTATACAACCTTGGGTATGTACAGAAAGTACAGTTTATTCTACCAGAGAGACATTTGTTCAACCATGCTTGCTGTTGCTGTTTTCATGATACCCAGCAATTAGAAACAATCTAAAGAAGAACAGAGAAAGAAAATGTAGTATTTTACATGGTGTAGTATTACTTAGCCATTAAATAATGAAACCTTATTGTTCCTGACTTTAGTGGATCTGCTTAGAATTTCTCTCCATTTAATTCAAAATTGGCTACTGGCTTGCTGTATATACCTTTTATTATGTTTATATATGGCCTAGTATCCCTGATTGCTCCAAGACTTTTATCATGAAGAGTTGCATTTTGTCAAAGAATTTTCTGTATCTAAAGAGATGATCATGTGATATTTTTTTCTTTCAGTGCGTTTAAACGGTGGATTGCATTCTTGGATTTTCATATGTTGAACCATCCCAGTATACCTAGAATGAAGCCTAAATGTGATCAAATGCTGTGTTTTACATTATTGCCTGATTGATTCATATTCAAAAATAAATGAGATATATTAACAGGCTGAAGGAGAAAATTCTTAAGATTTCTATCAATTATCTAGAACAGAAATTTAATAGAATCTGTTACCTATTCAAAATCAAAACTTTCAGCCAACTTTCTCTAAGATAAATTTTATTATTTTTATAAAAATATTTTAAAAACAAACTTTATTTTTTTAAACTTGATGATTCTTTTATTTATTTATTTAATTTTAATTTTATTTTATTAATTTATTCATATTACATCTCAATGGTTATCCCCTCACTTGTATCCTCCCATTCCTCCCTCCCTCCCATTTTCCCCTTACTCCCCTCCCCTATGACTGTGACTGAGGGGGACTTCCTCCCCCTGTATGTGCTCATAGGGTATCAAGTCTCTTCTTGGTAGCCTGCTATCCTTCCTCTGAGTGCCACCAGGTCTCCCCTTCCAGGGGACATGGTCAAATATGAGGCACCAGAGTATGTGTGAAAGTCAGTCCCCACTCTCCACTCAACTGTGGAGAATGTCCTGTCCATTGGCTAGATCAGGGTAGGGGTTTGAAGTTTATGGCCTATATTGTCCTTGGCTGGTGCCCTAGTTTGAGCGGGACCCCTGGGCCCAAATCTGCCTATCATAATGTTCTTCTTGTAGGTTTCTAGGATCCTCTGGATCCTTCAACTTTGCCATTCTCCCATGCTTCTCTCACCTAGAGTCCCAATAGGATGTCCTCCCCTCTGTCACAGTTTCCTGGTTAGTGAAGACTGTCACGGGACATGCCCCTTGGGCTAGTATGCAGATATAAGTGAGTATATACCATTTGAGTCTTCTGCTTCTGGATTAACTCACTCATTATGATCATTTCTAGCTCGATCCATTTGTCCACAAGTTTCGGGAATTTCTTGATTTTAGTAGATGAGTAGTATTCCATAGTGTATATGTACCACAGTTTCTTTATCCATTCTTCTACTGATGGACACTTAGGCTGTGTCCATGTTCTGGCTATTATGAATAAGGCTGCTATGAACATGGCTGAGCAAATTTTCTTGTTGTGTGCTGGAGCATCTTCTGGGTATATTCCAAGGAGTGGAATAGCTGGGTCTTGAGGAAGCCCTATTCCCATTTTTCTGAGATAGCACCAGATAGATTTCCAAAGTGGCTGTACTAGTTTGCATTCCCACCAACAATGAAGGAGTGTTCCTCTCTCTCCACATCCTCGCCAGCATGTGGTGTCGCTTGAATTTTTGATCTTAGCCATTCTGATGGGTGTAAGATGGAATCTCAGAGTTGTTTTTTTAACACCATAGTAAATAAGGAAAATCTGTTCCTTCCCATACATAAACATGGATATCTATTCTTAATCAACATAGCACTCAAGTTCTAGCCACCAAAGAAGTAACAGGAAATTAAAGATAAATAAACCAAAAAGCTCTGAATGTCTTACAGCTAGTAAGATCTGAATCTATTGTTTCATCTTCTATGAGTCCATAGATCTTCTAGGTACCACTTCATGTACCCTTCCACATTCCATTTGAGGAAATAATTTGTGGTTGTAATAGCCTGGACTGAGTTGTTAGACAGACTTGTATTCTGACCCCTACTTTCTACCTTAAGCAAGTGTCACTCATTTTTGACCCTAAATTTCTCCATATCTATAAAATGAGACCCAGAATTAGTGGATAGAGGTCAGCTGCCAGGTCTCATAAGCTCAATTCAATATCTGGGACTCCACAAAGTCATTCTCTGAACTCAACACATCTGATAACATACAGAAAGTAAAGAAAAAAAATATGTTTGTCAAGACAGGGTTTCTCTGTGTAGTCCTGGTTATTCTGGATTGATCTCCCTCCCTCCCTCCCTCTCTCTCTCTCTCTCTCTCTCTCTCTCTCTCTCTCTCTCTCTCTCTCCCTCTCTCTCTCTCTCTCTCTCTCTCCCCCCCCCTCTCTCTCTCATCTCTCTCTCTCTCTCTCTCTCTCTCTCTCCTCTCTCTGTCTCTCCCCCCCCCCTCAGGCTGGTCTCAAACTCAAAGAGATGTAGCTGCCTCTACCTACAGAGTACAGGGCTCCCCAACTTAAAAATAAAATTTTAATTAGGATTAACGTCTTCTTTCATATATAATCTATCATTCATTTCCATAAATTTTTAAGGAAATAGTTTCCTTCTCTCTTACCATCTTCTTCAGTTTTCCCCACTTCATATAAAAATTTGAGATACAAATTTATATTTAGGATTTCTCTTATAACAATTTCAATTATAGCACCTGGAAGATTTATAATTTTCCAAACAGCATCCTTAATTTTTACAAATATAAACTTAAATTTACACAACCATCAAATAATTTGTCTAGAGCAGTAAGAGGCAGAACTGTGATTCCAACCTAGCAACCTGGCTTTCATCTAGTACAATGCTTCGCTAGCTGCAAAATGTTCAGGCTACTATGCTGATTTACATGATCTTAAATTTTAAAAAGTTAAGAATCATATCATATACTTAAAAGTTATTTGATATTTTTCCTATATAAGTTTCCTAGTTTTTGTCTTTTATCTATTTCCCATTGAGTGATGATGTTGATGATGATGAAGATGACTATAATGATGGTGATGATGAAAACAGAACCATGCTTTTTATTATTATGATACTAGAGATTTATTTCTCAAATGTCAATTGATTAGTTTCATGTGATAAGTGAGTGAGAGGATTAGTTTCCTCCTATTGTCTCTGAAATGAGCCATGAAATTAAATGGGTAGGGAGGTGGAGAGAATCGGAGGGGAGTTTTGTGGGAGAGGAATATTGTATGAAAAAATATGTTCAAGAAAAAATAAAAAATAAACTTTGGCTTGATAGCGTAAAAACTAAAATTAAAAAAACAAAAGAGTTGGTGAATTGGCTTAGTAGGTAAAATATATACCATGCATGCCTAATAACCCAGGTTTAATCACTAGAACGCATGAAGATGGAAAAGAAGAAACTAAAGTTGTCCTCTAACCTCCACATGTGTGTTTTTTGCTTCATACCCACTTTCTGATTTCATTCTCCTTTCTGATGATTTAAGGCATTTCCTGAAATCCTGCTAGTAACATATTTTCCAGCCTTAGTTCTTCAGAGTCAGGAGCTGTTATCAGAAACCAGAGACCTCTGGCTAAGGCATCAGCTTAATCATGCATTAATTTTTATACACATCTGGGTCTATCCTTGATTTCTATGATTCAGTGAATAAGTGTTCAAATATATTACTATCATAATTTAGTAATATGCTTAATATTCAATGCAGATTATGTTCTATCAGTTTTATAGTATTTTTAATTATTTTTCCAACTGTATACTTCTTCCTCCTTATGCAATTTCTTATCTATACATTTACAGTGTAAGTTTATAATATCACCTAATAGACAGAGTATTGTTTTTACTACTTATTTGGGCAATGGAATGGTGGAGGATATGATGCAAGCAATGACCTTAGCTGTAATGGTATAGTTTTGTTTGCCCTCTTTGGGTCTTGTGAGTCACTATGAGAAGACTATAACCTAGATAGAATCTAGATAAAAACAAAAGAGGTCACATGGAGCAGACGTGTACTCAAACTACAATTTACAGCCAGAATCAAGACAATAGCTTACTCAAGCTCCCGTATCAATGAAAAGGAATGTTGGAGTTTCAAGAGAGGTAAGGTTTTGAGACTATTTTGCAGAATTTTTATAGCATTAGATGGTTAATACATTTCGACTTTAGAAATATAATGGTTATTTTCATTTATTTTCCATAAACTTTAGAAGTAGAAACTCTGTATATTAATCAGACACATTTATATTTTTTTCCATACATCACACATATGTGTGAATGAATATACATACGTATATATATATATATATATATATATATATATACACACACACAATATATCCAGTTATGCTCATTAAATACAGTAAAAGTTGTTTTAAAGAAACATCAGGGGATCTTCATGATGCATCATTACAGAACTGAGCCTTCTCATCTAAGAATGAGTGATATATTTTATATTTATTTAGATTGTCTTCTATGTTCCTTGGTGGAATTTTAATTTGGTGTTGTGTAGCTATTGAATTCCTTGTTTAGTTCTTGATAGTTCAACATTTTCTTGTCTTGTTATCACTGTTACCTATAGTCCTAAGCAATAGCTTCCTCAATGTTGGCCATATAGACTAAGGTTCTGAAGGCAAACTGTCATTCAGAGTAAAAATAATTTTACACTAAAGAAGAGAATGGCCACATTAGTTCAGCATCCACAGTTCTCCATTTTCTGAGCTCCTCATTTCAAGCTTAAAGTCACCTAAATGCCCCTGTTTTTCATACAGTGATGATGTGACAAATCATATTTTCTCTGTTTCCTTGCATCAATTTTCTTATACAATATATCTCTTAACATGCTTTTGACACAGAGAAAGTGTCTCTTCATTTCTATGACACTACAGTTTCTTTATCCATTCTACTGAGGGACACTTAGGTTGTTTCCATGTTCTGGCTATTATGAATAAGGCTGCTATGAACATGGATGAGCATATGTCCTTGTTGTGTGCTGGAGCATCTTCTGGGTATATTCCAAGGAGTGGAATAGCTGGGTCTTGAGGGAGCCCTATTTCCAGTTTTCTGAGATAGCACCAGATAGATTTCCAAAGTGGCTGTACTAGTTTGCATTCCCACCAACAATGAAGGAGTGTTCCTCTCTCTCCACATCCTCGCCAGCATGTGGTGTCACTTGAATCTTTGATCATAGCCATTCTGAGTCGTTTTGATTTGCATTTCTCTGATGAGTAAAGATGTTGAGCATTTCTTTAAGTGTTTCTCAGCCATTTGATATTCCTCTGTTGAGAATTCTCTATTTAGTTCTGAGCCCCATTTCTCAATTGGGTTATTTGGTTGGTGGTGGTGTTTAATGCCTTGAGTTCTTTATATATTTTGGACATTAGACCTTTGTCAGATGTAGGGTTGGTGAAGATCTTTACCCAGTGTGTAGGCTGTTGCTTTGTTCTCTTGATAGTGTCTCCTGCCTTACAGAAGCTTCTCAGCCTCATGAGGTCCCATTTATTAATTGTTGACCTTAAGGCCTGGGCTGTTGGTGTTCTGTTCAGGAAGTTGTCTCCTGTCCCAATGTGTTGCAGGCTCTTCCCCACTTTTTCTTCTAACTGATTTAGTGTCTCTGGTTTTATATTAAGGTCTTTAATCCACTTGGACTTGAGTTTTGTTCATGGTGACAAATATGGATCCAATTGCATTTTTCTACATGTAGACATCCAGTTAGGCCAGCACCATTTGTTAAATAAGCTATCATTTTTCCATTGAATAGATTTGGCTTCTCTGTCAAAAATCAAGTGACCATATGTGTGTAGATTCATTTCTGGGTCCTCGATTTGATTCTACTGATCCACTAGCCTATTGCTGTGCCAGTACCATGGTGTTTTAATTATTGTCGCTCTATAAGCTTGAGATCCGGTATGGTGATTCCTCCAGAGGATCTTTTATTGTATAAGATGTTTTTGCTGTTCTGGGTTTTTTGTTTCTCCATATTAAGTTGAGAAATGATACCTTCAAGGATGACAGTATTTGCATTACATCTTCATTATATATATGACATTTGTTACATAATATTGACTGCTTGCTCTCTTCACCTCTCACATACCCAGTTCTCCAAAATGTATGTTCCTTGAAAGCAAGAAAACATTCACATATATTACTTTATCTCTAGAGCTTAATGCAGAGCCTTTCCAGGTTAGTTTTGTTGTCAGCTTATACCATTGGCAAGAAGGACCCTCAAAGAATTGCCTTGGACTGTCGACTTGAATGTTGGACATTATCTTGATTGGCAATTGATGTAGGAATACCTAGTTCTCTATGGGGTCACACCATCCCACTGGCTGGTTGGCCTGGCCTGTGTATGAAAGGGAGCTGAGTATGAGCCTGGGAGTGAATAAGCAAGCAGTATTCTTCCATGGCCTCTCTTCAGTTCTAGCCTTCAGTTTCTGGCTTGAGCTCCTACCCTGATTCCCTTAATGATGGATTTTAATCTGTAAATGGAAATAAACCCTTTCCTCCCCATGTTGCTCTTAGTCACAGCCTTTATTACAAGAACAAGAAACACAATAGAGCATTATCCAACTTATATTTTCAATTAATAATGGGTACATAAATAAATGAATGAGAAAATAGATTCTGGCACTGGGAGACACCTTAAAGAATGTATTGTTAATTGTCCATATGCAGTAAAGCACACAGAGAAATTTACCATTGATCATATAGGTTGAACTTATTAAACTCCTGGCCCTCTATCCAGAAACAAAAAGAATAATGGAAAGCTGGGTACTGGCCCTACTTTCTATAACCTTGCTTCTTCTATAATTATTTCTTCTTCTTTACTGTTATATCATGTAATATATTCAGTCTATTATGAGTTTATGCCCCTTTTCTTCAACATGACACAAGCTACAGTTATCCGTGAAGAGGGAGCCACATTTGATACAATGCATCCATAAAAGTTGAATGTATTCAATCATATAAGGCATATTTTACATAAGTGTTTATGTGTGAAGGCCAAGCCCATTATAAGCAGCGTCACTTCTGGGCATGTAGTTCTGGATAGTATAATGAAGGAGGCTGAGCAAGCCGTGGAGAGAAAGTCAGTAAGAAGCATTCCTCCATGGCTTCTCCTTCAGTTCTTGTCTCCAGGTTTTGACCTCAAGTTCCTGCTCTCATTTCCCTCAGCAATAGACTGCTATCTGGAAGTTTAAAAATGAAATAAACTGTTTTCTCCTCAAGTTGTTTTTTTTTTTTTATTAATTTATTCTTGTTACATCTCAATGTTTATCCCATCCCTTGTATCCTCCCATTCCTCCCCCCCCCCATTTTCCCATTATTCCCCTCCCCTATGACTGTTCCTGAGGGGGATTACGTCCCCCTATATATTCTCATAGGGTATCAAGTCTCTTCTTGGCTACTTGCTGTCCTTCCTCTGAGTGCCACCAGGTCTCCCCCTCCAGGGGACATGGTCAAATGTGAGGCACCAGAGTACGTGAGAAAGTCGTATCACACTCTCCACTCAACTGTGGAGAATATTCTGACCATTGGCTAGATCTGGGAAGGGGTTTAAAGTTTACCTCCTGCATTGTCCTTGGCTGGTGCCTTAGTTTGAGCGGGACCCCTGGGCCCAAATCTGCCTATCATATTGTTCTACTTGTAGATTTCTAGGACCCTCTGGATCCTTTTATTTTGCTGTTCTCCCATGCGTCTCTCATTTAGAGTCCCTCAGAAAAATGGGAATAGGGCTTCCTCAAGACCCAGCTATTCCACTCTTTGGAATATACCCAGAAGATGCTCCAGCACACAACAAGAAAATTTGCTCAACCATGTTCAAGTTGTTTTTTAATCTCAGGCATAGAAACCTTAACTGAGACATTTTGTTATCAAACATCATGGCTTCTTTTTAAACATTGTTCTTGTTTCCTACATTCAACCAACTTGAAGCCATTCTTACCTATCATCTTCAGTTTTACATTTCTTTTACTATGTGTTATCTTTCTTCTTTAACATTGTATTCTAGAAATTTGCCTGTCTGTTTACTTTATCTAGGATTCTTTGTCTAAAGTACACAATTTCATAAACTATTAGGAAGCTATGTTTCTTTAGGATCTCTGCAGCTCACTAAATTATGGGAGGATCCTACCCCTCACAGCAGCAGTAAATCTGGGTCTGATATTATTTACTTGAATTAAGGTCTATAGCTTAGAAAACTGATATTTTGCATGTCTAGAAAAAGTGATGGACGCTAATCCTGGTTAGCACATGGGTTTCAGAACCTAAGTGCTAAGGTTCACATTTCACTTGTGTGTGTGTGTGTGTGTGTGTGTGTGTGTGTGTATGCTTGAGTCTGTGTGTGCTAGTGTATGAGAGAAGAAATGATTTAAAACATAAAATTTTCACTATGTATTTTAAATTGCACAAACATAAATACTTTGATACAACATCATCTAAACTTCAATTTGATCATTTAAATTAAAATATTAATAGTACTATTTATTTATAAAATTCTGAGGAATAAATAAAATTCTTGAAATTATGTAGCCCATGGGAAGTATTTACATAACTGTGGTAAACATTGCATTTAGTCTTTTAATGTAAAGTTAAAGTTTGCAAGTTTCTATTGAAGAAATACAAACCATTCAACTACACAAATGATTTTTCAAAAAGTGCTGGTTCATTCTTCTTACATACTTGAAACTATGCCAAATTAGTTTTGGGGAAAGATTCTATGCTACTAATTGGACAATAATGACCAAACACTTACACTGGCGTCTTTCAAGCTCTATCATATCCCAGCATTTTGCTTTCACTTCATATATAGTTTCTTTTTTAGCTCTTGGTCTTACAAAAACATTGAACTGAATTTTACTTAACAAAAAGCAAGCACTTTCTATTCCCTGTCCTTACTCACTTAAATATAATTAATTGTCATTATGGCTAATTTCCACTTCGGGTAGTGTCTACTCTGATTATGAAATACTATCTTAAGGTTAATATAACTGTCATAGCTTTTACCATGTCACACAGTAGCTGTGTATTCATTAATGTTTCCCTTTTCGGATTTTAAACTTCTTGAATCATGGATTAAATTGTATTGATTTTTGCACCTTCAAGGCCCAGCTTACTGCCTGGAACTTGGCAAGTGGTCAGCACACAGTTATCAAATAAATAATAGGTGTGATAGTTATCTTAGTACTCTGATATAAATAACTAGAACATTGCTTCTTTAAGTTTATAATATCTGACTACTCAGATATAATGAACAATCTTTCACTTTTTTCTTATTTTCCTTTTGTATTGATTATTTGAGAATTCTACACAATTAATTTTGATTATACTCAAGTCCTTACCAAAATTTTCTCATATCTGCCTTTTTACTTTCTTTTCTTTCTTTCTTCCTTTTTTTTTTTTTTTTTACTTATCCAACTTTGTGGTTTTTTTTAATCCATCACTTATAATTTGTGTTGCCATATATTGTATTTTCAGTCCTCCATTGGAGCATGGTCAGCCTTCAAGAAGCCACAAGTATCTATTGGTTACTAATAGTCCTCAGCTGGGAAAGAGACTTAGTGTACACTTTCCCCACCAGCTCTGGAATTTTATCTAACTGCAGTTCATCCATGTCTTGAGGATGCTATCAAAACTCCTGTGTGTTCACGTGTGTAAATTCCCGGCTATGTCTAACACTACTTTCTTGTGTATGTCAGAACATTCAGTTATAATACACAACGTTTTGAAGAGACCATCATGCACTCACAGACACTGTCAGGTCACGTGTGTGAAGTTTACCATCAGGAGTTGTAGAAAAACATCCTCTTTCTAATGCTGATGCTTTTGGCCATATTGTGTTCCTTCAGGAGCCTTAGCCCTCTAACAAAAAGGATTGCCTGGTCTATCTGACCTGTAATGTTTATTTCATATTATATTTTGAAGTAGTAAATAATTTTCCTACAAAAAGCACTAAAGTAAATGAAGAAAAAACCTGCAAATTACACTAGATGGGTTTAAAAAAAGATGGGTAAGAGAAGAAAGAAAGGCAGATAGCAAAATAATTGGGAATGGAGAAAATCTAATCCAATCACACTGTATGGAATTCTCAAATAATGAATAAAAATTTGGAAATGTGAATATATCAGTAGACACAGGGTGCTATCTCCTACCCTGCACAATGTCAGTTGAAACCTTGCAGAATCACTATACTGTACATAGAAAATGAACTGCATATATATGCATATATACAACAGTAAGACCATATTTAAATAAACCATTTTGACCTATTATGTAGACCAAACTAAATTAATTGGAGTTATTTATAGATTAGTTCGCCATTACACAATGATCTGGTTGCTTCTTGAGTTTGCCTCTGTGATTATTTTTCCTTTATGAAAATACATTCTTTAAGAGTGTTATTGCATAAATTACATAGTGTTTCATCAATAGGGAAAAAAGTAAACAGATCCACGTCTCTCATGAGGACAGGTTTAGAAAAGGGGTTTGTTTCATCAGTGATGCTATAATATCATTCAATTTCAAGAAAACCATACCTCATTTTAAAACATTTAGCCCACATCTACATATATTTCCCTGTGGTATTAAAGAGTGAGTCAGATGATATAAATTACCAAGTCAAAAGAGATGAATTTTCATTTATCATTTATTGTTTATAACATTTCTTAACTAAAAATAAAGTCTGGAGAACTTGGTCAAATAACTTTTGGGGGCTCTGAAGAACAAGTTGCAACTTCTTATCCCTGACTCCTATTCAGACACAGCAAAATAGATTCTTCTTCTGCATTCTTCACCTATAGAATCATACACTGAATCTCTACCTACTGTTATGGAATGGAACCTACTTGGTCTGTCTGATATATTCCTTTCTAGTATCTTTAGAGCAAACTCAGAACAGGAGAATTCAAGTTCTCCAAATATCTAGAAAAGGGATGTATGTAATAACAAAGTGGTAATTCACTGAAAACAAATTCATTATCTATTGATTTCTGGCAGATAAACAATTGCTGTCAGCTCTACTGGTACCACCTCGACTTCTTAGGACACTTGGCTAATGATTTCTCTCTTTCCTAATTTACTTATTTAATTTATTTGTCTGGTGGCTTGAAAATGCTTGGAATGGAACCAAGTATATACTAGCAATCACTCTACTACAGACCAACATCCTTGTTCCGTGATTGTTTTTTATATTTATTCATGTCTTATATGTTACATCCTGATTGCAGTTTCCCCTCGCTCCTGCCAGCCTCACCACCTCCTGTCCCCTCCAGATCCAATTCTCCTCCATTTTCCTTCAGAAAAGAGAAGGTCTGCATGAGATATCAACTAAACATGGCATAATAACTTAAAAGAAGACTAGATATAAGCCTTCTTAGCAAGGCTGGATGAGGCAACCCAGTAGGAGGGAAAGAGTCCCAGGAGTAAGGAAGAGTCAGAGGCACTCCCAACTCTACTGTTAGGAGTCACAAAAGAACATCAACTCCATAGCATATCTATTTCTTATATCTTTCTCCTTTTTTAATATTTGTCTTTTAAGAATTTCATAAATATGTTTTGATCCTTCTCCGACTCTACTTAACAAAAGGGGATTTTGTGACCTTTCTCTTTCTCAAAACAACTAACAGACAAACAAAAATATGAAGTCTTGGGATTTTGTTGGGAAATCTTAAGCTCTTAGAGACAGTACAATCAGCCCAGATAAGAAAAGTTAATTAAAATTATATGTGTATATTTATATACAGTTTTGAAAGTAATATAGTTTTTTATTATGTAAATAGTTAATATTATGATTACTCATGGCTTTTTTAGACATAACAGGCATGAGAAGCTATTTCTTGAGTTGTCAACCAGGGTTGTCTAAGCGATCTCCAAAACATGCAGCTTAGTGATATTTCCCTTGGTTGCTCCCCAGAGGTGGAAGGTAAATCCACTACAAACCTCAGAAATAGGGCCCAAATGCTTCTAATCTATGAGTGACCTGAATCCTACTTCCCTGTGGCCTATCTCACATGGGACCAGAAGGCTCCACAAACTCTCCCAAAGGATGGAGGCAATGAATAGGCCTACACAATTACAACACCTATGAACTACATCAATGACCAGCATGGCATGATAACCTCAATTGTGCAGTAGTGGCATGCACACCTTGGAAGAGAACCCATAACCTCTAATTACTAAACCAGTAAAATCCCTTTTTTGTAAATTTCTTTGTGGTAAATGGTAAGACATTGTGCCCACTTCCCATGCTGTATGCTGGTATTTGGTTTTTAAGGCTTGATCTTGTGCTAATGTTGTGCATACTGTCACAGACTCTTTAAGTCCATATGTACATTAATCTCTTGTTTTTGGAAGACAGTTTCCTTGGAATAATACACTATCTTTGGCATTTACAATCTTTTTTGCCTCCTTTTCCATGTATATTCCTAAGTCTCAAAAGGAGACATGTGGAAAAGACATCTCATTTGTAGATGAGTGCTCCAAATGTTCTTATTATGCACATTATTCTGTTTTGGATCTCTGTGTTAGTTACTATCTACTGAAATAAGTAGCTTCTCTAATCAATTTTCAGCTATACGTTGGTATGTGGATATACTTAGGTGTCATTAGGACCTGTTTTCCTCTTATGATCAGTTCAGTTAGGAGAATAGTATCAATGGATTGTCTCCTAAGGGCATGACCTATCAAGTCTCAGGTTACTCACTTCATTAACTGTGGTGTGTATGTGTTCCCTCTCATGGAGTAGACTTTATATCCAACCAAAAAGTCATTGGTTATCCTCATAACACCTTTGGCATATTTTGCAATCCTGTTGCTATTATAGTTTGCAGTATTCATAGTCAGCTGAGAATGACAGTTGCTTTTCTCCTCCAGATATCATTAATAGGATATTTCAGCAATACAAACACTGGTCAGAAAGGGTGAAGTTTCTAACTGAGCATTAGCTTAATTTTCTCATGTACTATGAAAAAAGGCTGTAGTGTCTTCAACAAGAGGGTATTACCATCAGGTTGTAAAGGAAAACCAATGATATTGGCAATAGATCATAATATTTGGGAGGGAATCTATAGAAATTCTTTGACAACCACTCAAAAAGATGTAATTCATTCCTGATACTGAGGGTTTTATTTGTTAGCATATGATGTCTAGTTGATATATTGTCTCCCCATTATATGTTTACTCCATATATATGTATGTGGGGACCAGAAGCAAACTTCTAAAGTAGTAGGTTTCCAGATATCATTTGAAATGGCCGTTAGTGTTAGTTATCCCTTACCACCAATCTTCCACCTTATTTAATCTCCTGTTCTAATTTACCCTTCATAACGCTAAGTTCTATTTCTGCTTCCTTTGGAGAGTCTTATCCTCTCCTCATCCCTTACTATTTGTCCATCCATTGTAGATATTCTCAATGAAACTCACATATCTAAATACTGACAGTTTATATCAACAAATCAGAGAAAAATGCAATATTTGTTTTTCTGAGTGGGGTTACCTCACTCAGAAAAATTATTTCTAGCTTCATCTATATACCTGCAAATTTCATATTATTAACAGGTAAATAATATTCTCTTTTGTACCAGTACCATTTCTTCATTATTCACTCATCAGTTGATGGACATCTAGGGTTATTTTCAACTTTCATGTATATGAATAAATATCTCTGTAGTAAGATAATAAAGTCCAGTTGTCAGTACTACCAATAGTGAATAAACATTCCACATTCCGGGCATCTGCTCTCATTTGTTTTACTAGTCTTGGTCCTTGTGACTAGGCTAATAAGAAATTCTACCACCCATCCTTTACTCCTTTCTTGAATGCTAATTAGTGGCTATTGAAGAGTACTCATAATACAATGTTATTCTTAACCTTAGATAAATTCTCAATTAAAAATTTCCAAAATCATCATTTTAGTAACAATCTCAAAAGGGAAAGGGGAGAAAATCCAGAAACATAGGTGAAACAGACAGGAGTCTCCATGACTGAGAGTCAACATGATATTACAATCTTTGAATGACAATCAAATGAAAAACAGCAAAAGCTGTCAGGGTATAGAACTGTTGAAAGAGGACCACACATTCTCTCACTGTTTTCAGAATAATCAAAGTGATCTGCTGGTGTTCTCAGGCATTGTATTCTGGCTGAGGCTTTATCCTTCTTAAACCTCAAGTCTTTTCCTTCCCTGAAGGGACTGGTAAATGTCTAGTTAATTTTTTAGACAGCACCCACTTCCAGTCTCATCTTCTACCCAGGGAACAATTTAAAGACTTGAGATGACATTATTTGCTTAATGTTCCACTCTGAACAGAATTGGCTGAATTAGCTTGTTAGGTGGAAGCACCAGCAGCAAGCTAATGATCAGTGAGTCAGCCACTTCTGATCTTCTATTTCATTTTTCAAAGTTCTAACTGGAGTGCACACTGGGGAACTTTGCACCTCCGCTCTATCCAACATTTTATCTATTATATCTTATATGGTTTAACCTTTTCATTAAAGATGTTTGTTAAATTGAAAAAGTACAGAGAAACCCAAAGAACAAAATACAAAAACCCTGCCACTGGAACACAAGCCACAGTTGATTATTCTGTTTATTTCATTTCAGTCTTTCCCAAGCGTGAACATACTTTCAAATAATTGCAAAATGCAAAAAAGCTTGGCTGATTACATTATTGTAGCCTTTTGTTTTTCCTCTTTCCATATTTCAGTTTCATCCTTCAAACAATTATCTTATTGAAAAATAGTATTTACATTTTAATTCAGCTAATAAATTGCAATTCAGTGGTAGATAATTTTTGTAGCAGGAAGAGTACCCCAGCACTGTCATGAGAAAAAGTATCAAAGGTAAACAGCCCTCCTTACCATTCTGACACTGTATTTTGAGGGATTCTGTCCAATATTATATTACATACAGACAGAATACTTTTTATATAATTACCAATAAATGTTCAGAACATTTTCTGAGGTGCTACTGTCTTTCTTATTGATGAATATGTTCCAAATCCTTACATAGTTTTCATCACTACTCAAAATTATAAAAGCAATGAAATCACATTGCACAGGACTTTACATTTAAAGCAAGGATAAACGTTTCTAGCTTTTAGAATAAAGCCTGATTTTAAACATATGGTTCTATGCTTTTCTTTTTCCACTTAAGATTCCAAATGTGTCTAGCCTTGATAAGAGGGATTTTTACCTCATTTTGTATTTTGTTTTGTTGTGTTTGGTTATTGTTTCTTGGAGGCCTGCTCCTTTCTGACGGAAAATGACTGGGGACTGGATATTGAGGAGGTGGGAAACCTGGGAAGAGTAAAGGCAGGGGAAACTGCAGTCAGAATGTATTGTATGACAAAAAGAACCTATTTTCAATAAAAATATAGAGAAAAAGGATTACAAATGTGCATAATATTATGGTGTGATCCAATTTTCATTTTGTGCTTTTGTTTTATAACTTACATATATCTGTATGCTACATTGATTTCAATTTTGTAATTTGTAATAGCACAAAATTACAGCAATTTTAGAAAACAAAGAAGAAAAATGAAACAAGATTATTCCTAATCTCTTTAACCCGCTTGGTCACCATCAGTAATTTACTACTTCCCTTTAGATTCTACTTAGTATTTAATTCGCATATATTTAAAATGTGTTTATATCTTAATATACTGTGTTTATCTTAAAAATCATATAATTATGGAAACATACAGCATGGACATCATTTTTTATGGCAGGTCTTGATATGTAGACTAGGCTGTCTTATGATTCTCAAGTTTTCTGCTGTAGTTTCTTGAGTGTTGGGAGAAATTTTGTGCTCTGCATATTAAAGGTTCTTTAATAATTATATAATAATATTACATGTTGTGCAACAAAGTGAATTCTACTTGAATATATTTATACAAATGATAGTAATCAGAATATTTTTGATCTTATAAAAGACTAAGTATTGTTTTGTATCAATTTGATATACAACATTTTTACATTATAGATAGAATTGCAACAATCTGCTTAAGCAGCTCTAGTGTAATGCCTACGTATTTCAAGCCCCATTTTTGGTGTCCTTACTTGTTCCATCATTTAATCTGCATTATGGTTATCAAAAAGAAACAGATGTTTATAGGAGCTAACAACTTTTATGAGGCTATAGAGCTTGAAAAAGTCAGGAATTGAGATCTAAGTCAGAATATTCAATGTCTTCAGTCTTGACTATGATTACAGTCATAAGACTAAGAATCAATAAAAGTTGAGTTCTAGTAAGAAGGGAATAGATACCTATTCACATCTCTCTCTCTCTCTCTCCTCTTCTCTTTCTCTCTTCCTTTGTTGGCACAATAGAAAATGTATTAAATTAAAACTTTAAGATCCCTAAAAAAGAAGTTGAGGAAGACATTAGAAAATGCAAAGGTTTTGTATTCTCATTGATTGGAAGAATTAATCTTTTGAACAATGTAGTTAACTCCCTAGAATTTATTTGTCAAGAAGATCCCACAAGCACTTAAAGCAATATAAGCTATTGTTGTTACTCTTTATTGTCGATAATAAATACATTGCAAGACTTCATTGCTGAGGATCCCACAGAATTGTTGCAGAACATAAAGAAATCAGTCTTGAACTGACCAGGAAACTATTTCCCTATAATCTATTTTCATAATGTTAGAAGGTGTCATTTAGGCTGTTTGGAGAGAAAGGACATCAATGATCTTTCCAAGTATTACACCATACATCTTACAGTACTGACCAGGAAGGCAAGACTTGCTCACTGATGTAATAGTGACAATATTGTTTATGTGAATAACCAACTACTCTCTTGATTGGATTTAAGGCCTGATCCACAAAGGGAAATTCATACCTGATATATAAACCTGGTCAAAACTCAGGGCTCAGGAAGTCATTGAACCCAGTGGAGAACCTAGTGTTGTTTTGTTAAAAGGTCCTTTTTCAAACTGCCCTCATAATTTTATGTTTATACCCAAAGATTTTTGCTGATTTCAGCTTTGTTCAGAGAAACTTTTTATTACAGCAGGTAACAGCTAAGGCAGACTCATTGTTAAAAAAAATTTGAAACAGTAAACATGGCGCTCAGAACAGGCATCAGACACCAAATAGAGAATCAAAAGTGTTTATTCACGCCAGCACACATTCAAGGGAGTAGTCTTTACAGTTTGAGTCCCAGTTCACATTTTGCTACAGCATTTACAGAGCAGTCAGCATAATTTCTGACCTGTTCTGTCATTGCTGGATTCAAATATTAATTTATGTGACTGGGAGTCTTGAGTTGGAATTTCTAGCAGTAAGCATATTTACAGAAGCTAACCCATAAAGTTATATGAGCTATTCTTCAAGTGTCTGTTGATTTGGCTAAGATTCTTACAGCTTTGTTTCCAAACCAACTTTAGTTGTCTATATCATCATAACTATTCACAGTGCTGAGAATAAGCAATAGTGCCCTGATGTAGATGAGACATTGACATTCTGTAAGGCTCATAAAACATTAAGGAAGATGGAATGAAACAAATTTAAGAGTCAAAGAGTGGGGATGAGGGCTATGGTCTGCTGTCCTCCGGGTATGATGCGGCTCACTATTGTACACCTGAACACACAGAAGCTGTGGTTACCTAGAAAAGACCTGGGCAAGACCATTTTAGTAAAATTTCCATCACAGAAGTGGCAGGAGTCTCTTGAATATCTCATCCAAGGCTAATAATTTATTGGTGGTTTATGGCTGTTGAGATGAGGAAAGTCATTTTTCTCTAGGGCATGTCTACTGATATGCCCACCTGACATGTGTATAATATAGGCAGTACTAATTCAAAGCATTATAGAAAAAGAATACAAAATTCAGAAGGAGATGTTTTGGGGAAGAGAAATGAAGTTAGAGGGATACAATATATTGATTTTATGTAGAACTATTTCTTCATATGCTTGACTCCTTGGGATTAATTTATAGTAGCATAATTACTGAATCAAATAATACATACATTCTAAGGTTTTTGTATATTTTGTTAATCAGTTTCTAGAAAATCTGTATTACATGCTATGATAGAGTGCTGTGTGAGGAACAATGTGAGAAACAAAAAGAAATGTATTGTTATGTTTTTAATGTTTAGAATTGTTTCACACATTCCTATCAACCATTTATACTTATTTTGGAATTGGTATTTGTTTCATTTTACCATATTAATAGGCTTTCAACTAGAGAAACACTGGCTTTTCTTGTTAAGGAATTAAAGAAGTTCAGATTTAAAAATTTTTCTCCTCCTTTGTGGAGAGTCCTTCTGCTTCAGCCACCCTTACTTGGTTCTGAAAGTCATCCTTGAAGGTATTTTTGTTTGTTTTTGCTTTTACTTCAGAATATTATTCTTTTCCATTTAGGTTGAGGCAGAACATGAAATCCAAAGACTCTTCTTTCTTGCATGGGCATTAGTGACATTTTTTTGGACTAAAAAACAAGTGGTCAATTACATCCCATTTTGCATAAAATACTCCAAATTTCCATCATTATATACACACGACCAAAACAGCAGATCATCTAAGGAAGGTAGAAAACAACTTGCAGATTCTACATTTGTAAAACTGGTCTTTCCCTTTTTCACAGCATGCAGTTAAATGTACGTTTTATTCTAGTTTTGAAATACAAGGGAAAAATTATGAAGTAGTATTTCACACTAGTCTTTTGTAGATACTGATACCCTAGGGAATAAAGTCTATCTCTCATATTATATCATAGAGACAAACCCTAAAACAAAATCAGCTTTTTTTAATTATGAAAAATTTTGATACTCAGAAAAACAGAATAATAAAATGAATTCCTAGAAATTCTTAGACAGAGCTTTGGACATTGTCAAGATTATGAATTTGGAACTGTGGCACACATGTAATGCTAATACTTGGGAAGTGGTGACGAGAAGATTAGGAGTTCAAGACCATTCTTAGTTACCTAGCAAATTTGAGATCAATCTGCTCTATATGAGACTCTCAAAAGAAATTATCAATATGTGATAATCAAAAGAATATTTTAAAGCAAATTAAAATACTATGTCTTTGTGTTCCATGTCTAATTACATTTTGCAAAATATATTTCAAAAACGCAATATTATAATCACATCTGATTCAAACATCTAATTATTCCTTTTATATTAATAGTATACCTTAAATTTCCCCCAAGTGCTTGAAAAATGGGCTTATCATAAGGGTTTGTTCAGCTCAGAATCCAAACTAGGTTGGCATGCTACATTCAGTTGATTTGTCTCCTGGAGTGTCTTTTCATCTTTAACTGTTGCTGAGTGGTTGAAGACAATGACATAAAAGTCAGTTGTGAAAGATTGGGGAAGGAATGTGAACAGCCTTTAAAAAGCTGAGAGCACCAGCTTTTACCTTTTTTTTTTCTGGCCAAACTATCTGACTGAGAAAATGTTAGATGGCTACTAGTTCAGACATAGTGAGCATATCCAACCTTATAAAAATCTGTGTCTTGACTCACCACTGTCCTCAAAACTTAATTAATACACTGTTCTTTGGTATTCTCACAGCATCTCATTCTAGCTATAAATTTTGTATACTTATATTAATCTCTTAATAATGCTTTATTTTAGCTTTTCTAAGTATATTTAAATAACATACTTTACTTCTGTTTTATTAGCTCTCTCTCTCTCTCTCTCTGTCTCTCTCTCTCTCTCTCTCTGTGTGTGTGTGTGTGTGTACATACTCTGCTGAGTTCATTTAGTTTTGTTCATCAGTGTATGTGTGTGTTTAGGACTGACCATTTAGGGTTGGATAATCTAGCATGAAGATCTTGCATTAGAGAAAACTTATTCTCCATTTCAGAGTAGGCATTGGTTCCCTGTAGCCCTTTATCTAGGGATAAGACCTTGTTGAAGTTCTTTCATCTATGTTGTCACATTTACTAGCTTTTCCAGGTCTTGCATAGGAAAATCTTTTGTTGAAATTTCATGGTAGCAGCTTCTCTGACGTGTATAGACGACACTATCGTACAGTGGATGCCTTGGGTTTTTGGCTCTTACAATGTTTTGCCCTCCCTCTTCTGTGATGATCACTGAGCCTTAGGTGTAGAGATTGTATTTTAGATGTAGCATTTAGGGTTTGGTATCCCACAATCTCATACTCTTTGCAGTTTGATAAGCTATGTATCTCTGTAATTGTCTCCCATACTGCAAAAAGAATTTGATTAACAGCAAGAACTCTACTTCTCTGGAGTATAAGAATAAGTATTTAGAAAGCAGTAAGGAATCATTCTTGTTTGGGAAAATGGTTAATAGTAAGTTCTCTTCTAGGGTCCATGACCTCACCAGGCAGAAGGACTTGGCTAAATTTACAATATCAGACATGAATTCTCTTCTACTGAGTGGGTCTTAAGTCTAATTAGATAACTGTTGTCTACACACAAGATACTATTTCAACATTAAGGGTATCTTGCAGTTCTTAACACTATTAGGGTTTTTATGCATCACAGCAGCAATGTATTTGCACAGTACTTCTAGATCCTATGAGAACTAATTTTCAGGGAAGAGGTTTCTAAGTCAGTTACAGCTTGATTCAACCAAGTTCTGTGTCCAAAGTAAGTTGTGTGTAAAGAATTATGGTCTCTCCTTCAGGTTTTGGGAGACAACAAAGGGCGACTGCCATAGCCTATCTTGTGTTAGGAGACTCTTGTATTCCCTTGCCCAATGACTCAAAAGAATGTTTTCTTTGCCTTGAACTGCCATTTTTGTTAATCTATGGTTCTTGGGGAAGTCATTATCATCCCAAGTGTTATAACTTCATTCAACATATATGTGTGCATGTTTATATTTTTGTTTTTGTTTATGTTTAAGTTTTTGATGCATATATATAGGATGTATATGGCACAGTGTAATGGTATATATGTATGTAGTGTATATATAATATTTTAGATAAAATAATGTTTATTATTTATTTATTTATATTACATCCCAATTGTTATCCTCTCACTTGTGTCTTCCCATTCTCACCCTTCCTCCCTAGTCCACCTTACTCCCCTCCCCTAGACCTCTGACAGGGAGGCTTTCCTCTCCCACCGTATGACCACAGCCTGTCAGGTCTTATCTGGATAGTCTGCATCCCTTTCCTCTGAGTGTCTCCATGGTCTCCTCACCAAGGGGATGTGATCAAATCAGGAGCACCAGAGTTCATGTAAAAGGCAGTCCCCATTCCACCCACAATTGTGGAGAATAAGCTGTCCATTGGCTATATCTGAACAAGAGTCTAGGTTCTCTGCATGCATTGTCCTTGGTTAGTGCAAGATTGTGAAGGCCCTCCTCGATCCAGATCTGCCAGTCTTGATAGTCTCCTTGTGGGTTTCCTGAACCCTCTGGGTCATTCCATTCCACCATTCCTCCATACCACTCTCAGCTCTCTGTCCAGAGTCCAGCAGTGAGTCCCAGCAACTCTACCAATTCCCAGCTGGGTTGAGTCTCTAAAAGGACATATATGTTGAGCTAATATTTCCTTATAAGTGAGTATATACCTTGACTGTCTTTCTGTGTCTGGGTTACCTCACTCAGAATGATCATTTTGCGTTCCATCCATTTGCCTGCAAATTTCAAGATATCCTTTTTTTTTTTTTGTGGTTGTTTTTGTTGTTGTTTTGTTTTTAATGGCAGAGTAATATTTCATTGTGTAAATGTACCACAGTTTCTTTATCCATTTTTTGGTTGAGGGACATGTAGGTTCTTTCTGGCTGTTAAGAATAAAGCTGGTATGAACATAGTTGAGCAAATCTCCCTGTTGTACGGTAGAGCATCTTTCCAGTGTATTTCCAGGAGTGGTATAGTTGGATATTGAGGTACAGCTATTCCCAATTTTCTGAGAAAGAGCCAGATTGATCTCCAAAGTGGTTGTACAAGTTTAGACTCCTACCAGTAATGAGGGAGTGTTACCCTTTCTCCAAATCTTAACCAGCACTTGCTGTCACTTGAGTTTTTGTTTGTTTGTTTGTTTTGTTTTGTTTTTTGACATTCTGGTAGGTAAAAATTGGAATCTCGGAGTCATTTTTATTTGCATTTCTCTGATGACTAAAGAACGTTCAGCATATCTTTATGTATTTACTGGCCATTTGGTGTTCCTCTGTTGAGAATTCTCTGTTTAGCCCTGTATCTTATTTTTTATTTGGATAAATTGGTTTGGTGGTGTTTAATTTCTTGAAATTTTTATATATGTTGTATATTAGCACTTTGTCAGATGTAGCGTTGGTGAAGATCGTTTTCCAGTCTGTAGGTTGCCATTTTGTTCTGTTGATAGTGTGCTTTGCCTTACAGAAGTATTTCAGTTTCATGAGGTCCCATTTATTAACTGCTGCTATTTGAGCCTGAGCTGTTGGTGTTCTGTTCAGGAAGTTGGCTCCTGTGCCAGTGGGTTCAAGCCTCTTACCCATGTCTTCTAACAGATTTAATGTATTTGGTTTTATGTTGAGATCTTTATTCCACGTGGAATTTAGTTTTGTGCAGGGTGATAAATGTGGATTGTTTTTGCATTTTTCTACATGTAGACATCCAGTTAGACCAACACCATTTGTTGAAGATGCCATATTTTTTCCATTGTATGGTTTTAGCTTCTTTGTTAAAAAATCATGTGTAGATAGGTATGTGAGTTTCTTTCAGGGTCTTTGGTTCAATTCCTTTGATACACCTGTTCGTTTCTATGCCAGTACCATGGATACAGTTTTATTACTGTTGCTCCATAGCACAACTTGAGATCAGTAATGGAGATTCCTCTGAAAGATCTCTTATTGTACAGGATTGTTTTGACTATTCTGCTTTTGTTATTTGGTTTTTGGTTTTTTATTTTGTTATTGCTGGTTTTCCATGTGAAGCTGAGAATTGATCTTTCAAGGTCTGTAAAGGCTTGTGTAGGTATTTTGATAGTGATTGCATTGAATTTGTAGATTGCTTTTGGTAAGATGGCCATTTCACTATCTTGATCCTCCCGATCTACAAGCGTAAGAGATCTTTCTATCTTCTGATATCTTCAATTTCTTTCTTCAGAGATTTGAATTTTCTCATAAAAGTTTATATATTTATATGTTGTATATAATGCATATATATGTGTATATGCATATATATAATATTTTAAAGTGTTTCTTTATGATTTTTAAAAACCTTTAGTTTTATTAACCCTCTTTACTCTTTTCCTTTCTGTAATGACCTCCCTCCATCCTTTCCAGTTAGACTCCCTTATTTTTCTATTTCCTTATTTATAGCATCTTTGTCTTTCCGTCCTGCTTTCTATAGCTCCTTCTCCCTGCACCACTACCACTGTTCCATTTTACTTTCTAGGATTCTGAGGTTACTCTAAGACATATACTCACATTTATAATTTAAGAGCTAGAATCCTCAAACAAGTGAGAAAATTTTGTGTTTGCCTTTCTGATCTAGTTTACCTTACTCATTATATTTTCTAATTGCATACATTCATCTGCAAATTTCATCATTTGATTTTTCATTGAAGCTGTTGGGATTGCCAACTGATGCAGCCATTCTGTAAATCAGTTCTCATTACATTTATAAAAATTAATCTATCAGATAAACCACCTCTCTTTGGCATATGCCCAAAGGACTCAGCATCTTACTCCACAGATACTTGCTCTGCCATGTCCATTGTTGTTCTTTTTAAAAATCTTTCTGAATTTTTCTTTCTTTCTTTTTTTATTTTAGTAATTTATTCAGAATACATCTCAATTGTATCCCCTCACTTGTATCTTCCCAGTCCCTTCTCCCTCTTTCACCCTATTATCCTCCCTTAGGCCTGTGACAGAAGGGGACCTCCTCCCCCACCATATGGTCACAGCCCATCAAGTCTCATCCTGGTAGCTTGCTTATCCTTTCTCTGAGTGCCACCAGGCCTTCCTACCAAGGGGAAGTGGTCAAAAATGGGGCACCAGAGTACATGTTAGAGTCAGTCCCCACTCTCCACACAACTGTGGAAAATGTCCTGTCCATTGGCTAGATCTGAGTAGGGGTTCAATATTTAAGTCATGTATTGTCCTTGGTTTGGCACAGTAGTTTGAGCTGACTCCCTAGGTCCAGATACGCCAGCCATGATGGTCTTCTTATAGGTTTCTAGGACCCTCTGAATCCTTCTATTCCCCCATTCTCCCATACCTTTCTAATCTGAAATCCTGATAGGAAGACCCAGTATCTAGTTCAATCACCTGCTAAGTGAAAATTTTCAAGGAACATCCCTGTTGGGCTAGTATCCAATTATAAGTGAGTATATACCATGTATATCTTTCTGGGTCTGGGTTAAGTCACTCAGGCTGATCATTTCTAGTTCCATCCATTTGTTTGTAAATTTCAGGATTTCCTTGTTTTTAATAGCTGATTAGTATTTCATAGCATAAATGTACCACAGTTTCTTTATCCATTCTTTTACTGAGGGACATCTAGGTTGTTTCAAGAGTCTGGCTATTATAAATGAGGCTGCTATGAACATGGTTGAGCAAATGTTCTTGTTGTGTGCTGGAGCATCTTCTGAGGATATTCCAAGGAGTGGAATAGCTGGGTCTTGGGGTAGCCCTATTCCCAGTTTTCTGAGATAGCACCAGATAGATTTCCAAAGTGGTTGTACTAGTTTGCATTCCCACCAGCAATGAAGGAGTGTTCCTCTCTCCCCACATCCTCGCCAGCATGTGGTGTCACTTACAGTTTTTGTTCTTAGCCATTTTGGTGAGTATAAGATGGAATCTCAGAGTCATTTTGATTTGCATTGCCCTGATGACTAAGGATGTTGAACATTTCTGTAAGTGTTTCTCAGCCATTCGATATTCCTCTGTTGAGAATTCTCTGTTTAATTCTGATCCCCATTTATTAATTGGGTTATTGATGGTGTTTAATTTCTTGAGCTCTTTATATATTTTGGATATCAGCCCTTTGTCAGATGTAGGGTTGGTGAAGATCTTTTTCCATTCTGTAAGCTGTCGCTTTGTTCTGTTGAGAGTGTCTTCTGCCTTACAGAAGCTTCCCAGCCTCATGAGGTCCCATTTATTAATTGTTGACCTTAAGAACTGGGCTGTTGGTGTTCTGTTCAGGAAGTTGTCTCCTGTGCCAATGAGTTCCAGGCTTTTCCGCACTTTTTCTTCTAATAGATTTAGTGTCTGTGGTTATATGTTGAGGTCTTTAATCCACTTGGACTTGAGTTTTGTGCATGGTGATAAATATGGATGTGCTTGCATTTTTTCTTAGACATCCTGTTAGGCCAGCACCATTTGTTGAAGATGCTATCCTTTTTCTGTTGAATAGATTTGACTTCTTTGTCAACAAATCAAGTGACCATTTATGTGGATTTATTTCTGGGTTTTCAGTTTAATTCCATTGATCAAACAGCCTATTTTTATGTAAGTACCATGTTCTTTTAATTACTGTTGATCTATCATACAGCTTGGGATCAACTAAGGAGATTCTTCTGGAGGATCTTTTATTGTGTTGGATTGTTTTAGCTATTCTGGGTTTTTGTTTTTCCATATTAAGTAGAGTATTGATCTTCCAATGTCTTTTAAAAATTGTATAGGTATTTTGATAGGGATTGCATTGTATCTGTAAATTGTTTTTGGTAAGATGGCAATTTTTACTATGTTAATTCTCCTGATCCACAAACTAGGGAGATCTTTCCATCTCCTGATGTCATCTTCAATCTCCTTCTTCACAGATTTGAAGTATTTTTCAAACAGGTGTTTCACTTGCTTCGTTAGACTTACTCCTAGATACTTTATATTACTTGTGACTATCATGAAGGGTGTGGTTTCCCTGATTTCTTTCTCAGCATGATTGTCATTTGTATATAGGAAGGCTACTGAGTTTTTTGAGTTGATTTTGTATCCAGCCACATTGCTGAAGGTGTTTATCAGCTGTAGAAATTCCGTGGTAGAATATTGGGGGTCACTTAGGTACACTATCATATCATTTCGAAATAGGGATAATTTGATTTCCTCCTTTCTGATGTGGATTCCCTATATCTCCTTTTGTTGTGTTATTGTTCTAGAACTGTTCTAGAACTGCCGAGATGATCTGAGGTCAGATTTATGCCATATCCACACTCTCAGCTCTCCCTGGGCCAGCAGACACTGAAGCTGTTTCTCTTTCAGAGAGGGAGATAAAAAGAGTGCTGGTAAGGCATGGCAGAATAAGCTGCGCTGGGCTTTGGATGCTGTGCTGCATGATTGCTGGTCCCTGGGGCTTTCTGTGGACTAGCAGGGCAGTCTGAGGTTAGATCCACTCATTTTCCTGGGTTCTCCCCAAGCCAGCAGATCTATATTCTGGTGCTTCACCACCAACAATTCAATCCCAGATACTGAGTCCATGATATACAACACAGCTGCAGCTCACAGGATGGCACAGGTCCAGACTCTGGGGACTGGGCCCCTGTCCTCCTTGGGCCAGTTGCATGGCCTGAGGCTAGATCCATTTTTGCTCTGCACTGTATGGACCCCTTTCACCTAGGGCTCTCCAAGTCTTGAGTTTTGTAGCTCCCAGCCAGGTCCCTAGTCTCCATCCTGCTCATCAGATACTGTGTGTGTTTGGCACTGCCACCTTGGGTATCCCTCTCCATTGTTGTTCTTTAACTGAATGAAAATGTGGTACAGACATTCAAAGAATTTTAACATTTTTTGTGTATATATGTGTGTAACCATATAACCATATGTATGATACCACCACCAACAACACACATGTGGAGGTCAGAAGACAACTTGCAAATGTTGTTTTTCTCCTTCCACCATGTAAGTTCTGGAGACTGAATTCAGTTTGTCAGGCTTAATGACAAGTACCCTTATCCAGTGACCCACAAAATCTGCTTCCAAAAATGTCTAAAAACTCTTTGACATACAATTTTTCCTACTAGTCTTCTGAATCTCCAACTATACTATTATGAGGTTGTTCATGCACTAATAAAATGCTAAGTGAAATGGTTTTTACGCAATAGTTTTGAGTGTCATGAAAAGTTCATAAGAGCCTGTGAAAAATTCAAGCTCATAGAAATAAATAGTCAGAATTAATATTTCTTTTCTAGCCATAACAGTTCTTCTCTCCTGCCATCTTCTATAACCCCATTAAGCTCTAACCTGAGGAGAGCGACCTCATTGAGGCAGATCACTCCTGTTTCCACCTCAGTTTCTCCACGTTCACTGGTTCATTGAAATATAATTCTGAACATTGTTTATGGACTTTCAGTCCCAGGTAAGCATTTTATTAACCAACACATTGAAAAAGTTTAAGGGAGAGGATAAAGGTTTCCCCTATTCATTTGGATAGCAATTAAATGGAGGTATATAGAAATACAACCTTTAGAAACTATTTTGAAGTGGCTAGCTGTAGGTACTTTTTGTCCAACATGAGAAATAAGTAGCACTTTAAGGTCCAGAATTCTAAAACTAGTCACTGCTAACTTACCTACCAGTCCGCAGAATAGACTTGGAAATTCGTGGATTCAAAGACAGATTCCAATTTTGTCAGTTTCAGTGACATCTCCAAGCAAATACACACACACACACACACACACACACACACACACACACACACACACACACACACACACACACAAATAAGCTCCCACCTCATTCCCAGAGTCATAAAGGACCAGACCTTGGGCAGATACAGGCCAGTCATGAATACTACTACTTGTCTTCACAAACTAGAACATACGCAAATTCTTAGATTCATTTTTGATTTTCCGAAGACACAAAGTCTCTCCTCACATAAATTTAGCACCTCAGTAAGCTGTCTTCAGTTACAGAAGCAGATGTGATATATCTGGCCTATCTTCCTGTTCCATGTCCCACAGAATACTCACGTGTAGGTGAAAGGCACTATGTACACCAATATCATATTCATATTCCTGGGAGTATGTCACCATATTTGTCACTAAGATTTTTTGCTGGCTGCTGTCTTAGAAAAATAATCTTGTAAGACTACTTGTGTTTTGTCTTGTCCTCCTTTTTTCTGAGAAAAGAAACTGGAAGTCCTGGATAAAATGATCAAAGCCTTTTTCCAAGTCTCATACCAAGACAACAACAGAGAGTACAGGAATTCTGCTGCATGTGCCCTCGTTATATATATTATGAAGCAAACTTTAATTCCAAGCCAAAGAATCATGCCATGAATGAGGGCATATGCAGCAGTATTCCTCAATTATAGGTTCCGTCACTGTCTTGGTATGTGACTTGAAAAAAGTCTTTGATCTTTCTATCCAGGACTTTCATTTTCTTTTCTCAAGTATGAGGAAAACATGATGATATCAACCCTCTATTTCCCTATCATCCTTGAATTCTCCTCAAACATGTAACCTTTTAACCTTGATGCACTCTCTGTCTCTCTTCTCTGTTCTCTGTCTGTCTCTGTCTCTCTTCTTTCTCTGTCTTTCTCTCTCCTATCTAAAGATCTAGTTAATGCTACCCTTTTGCACATAGGTACAGATTCATCCAACAAAGCATGAAAAACCTGATGAGGGCCATACCACTGAAGAAAATAGCTCTTCAACTATGAGTGAGGCTTCAGGAGTCTCTTCCCACGCAATACTAAAATGCTGACTGGCTTGATTTTATGTAGGTCTTATGCAGTCAACAACTGTCCAGAAGACAGTACCTCTTTATACTTTTCTCCCCACCCTGGCTCTTACAACCATTTACACCATAACCACCTTGCCCTGTGATGTCCCACAAGCCTTAGAGAGGGGTACACATTTTTTCTTTCTTCTTTAACAATTCACTATAAATTTATGACCTAAGCACCACAAATTTATTATCTCTCATCTTGTTGGATTAAATTGGATTAACTTGGGTAATATAAGAGAGTATCCCATCTCAATAGCCTTAAACACATCTGAAGAATTCTTTTTGGCATGTAAAGTTACATATTCACAGTTTCTTAGGACAAAATGTAGGCAATATTGGAGTATTTCACCACTGTAAGAATTTGATCTTCAGATGAAGGGATTAGAGAAATCTGTTTTCTGAGTTCTCTTTAAAAACATAGCATAATTCAAACATAATAGCAAATGAAAGCCCTCTTATAAAATGCCTAGAATGTATTAGTTACATTATGAGTTAGCTTCATGTCTTACGTATAAAATGAGGAACACAGCATCTTACTAACGGTATTTTTAAAAATATCTTCCATGAAGAAATTCAGTTTAGTTCCAAGCCCCATTTCTCAATTGGGTTATTTGGTGGCACTCAGAGGAAGGATAGCAGGCTACCAAGAAGAGACTTGATACCCTATGAGCATATACAGGGGGAAGAAGTCCCCCTCAGTCACGGACATAGGGAAGGGGAGTAAGGGGAAAGCGGGAGGGAGGGAGGAATGGGAGGATACAAGGGATGGGATAACCATTGAGATGTAACAAGAATAAATTAATAAAAAATTAAAAAAAAAAAGAAATTCAGAAGCAAATTTTTGCCTTGCTTCAACATAGAAATAAAATATTTACAATAAAATTATCTTTAAAAGTTATCTGTCAAGTGTTCAATAAACATATTTCCCACCTAGCTTTGTCTTTCTGAAGTCTTTTATACTGGAACCACTCATTTGTCTTCACACCAGGCAGCTCTCTTCACCTCATTCTCCTATATAATATTTCCACATGATTATATACACTTTGATGCATGCACATATACACACATGCACACATGCAAACACACTCACACATTTGGGTTTAGTGAATTAAAACTTAGATCTGCTATCTTGGGAGCAGCAGATTTACTTACCATAGTGCTAGAAAAGAAGCAAGAAAGGCTTTCCAAGTTCTTTCATTATTTTAGAGTGTTTCTGCCTCTTTCCTTTTATGCTTTAAATGTCTCTTGAAGAATGTTAAGCTATAGATCTTTCATTCTTCTATGAAAATTAGTTTCTTTTATATGTATCCTGTCAGTAAAATGAATTTTAAAGGATTCGTGTTAATTGTTTTCTTTAACTTAATAGATGTCTATAATCAGTAAATGCAATATTTTGCTCCTTTCACCCTCATCCTCTTTGTCAGGAAAATAATACATGGTGAGTTGGTATCTCTCATAGAGCTCTGTTAAAAATTCTGAAGGGTTACATATAAATAGTTGTTTTAGAGGTGATGTATTCACACCAACTGAGAGGACTTTAAGGCTATTTTATTTCCATTTCTAAGTATTATCTGGTGCATATGGATGAGCTTTGTTTAGCCATTTCTGTTATGGTGGTGATGGATTGGTTTGAATATTGAATGCCCTCTACATGCTCATGTTGGAGGCTTGGTCCCTAGCTCATGGTCCTACTTGGGAAGTAATTCAGCCTAGTAAATTGGGCCACTAAACAACTATTCTTTAACACTTTGTCTTATCCCATTTCCCTTTTCTTGGCTTCCATGAGGCAGGCAGCTTTTCTATATCATGCCCTTCTGTCATAATGTTCTGTCTCATAACAGGCCCAGACACAGTTCAGTCTGAGACCTCAGAAATTATGATCTAAAGTATTTTTTATCCTTGTGTTAGTTTCGTGTTCTTATGCCAAAAATCCTGACAGAAAATCTTAAGAGAAAGGGTTACTTATTTTGACACAGCCTATCATTTAGTTCAGTTCCAGGCAGGCAATGACTCAGGAAATTCAGGATCTTGATTACCTTTTTCTTTTTTACCATTATTCCAGTATGTTTCCAGCTTATGATATGGTATTGCTCCTGTTCAGCATGAGTCTTTTCATCTGACATAAACCTGTTTAGAAATGCCCTCAAATACACACTCAAGGGTGTACCTCACACATGTCAGATAATTCTAAACCCAGTCAAGTTTACAATTAAGTTTAACAATGACTCCTTTTGAGCCTTTAAAGTTGTTTCCTCTGGTATTTGTCACACAAAAATTGAGTAACATAGAACCTACTTATGATGGCTAATTGTGACTGTTGACTTGACTTGCTTGAGAGATGTCTACTATAGATATTAGTAAAATATACATTTGTATCTGGAAAATACTGGTTCTCTCTTGCAATACATTAACTTTGGATTCTATACCCTTTCTTCCACCTCTTCCACAGTGATCACTGCGTCTATGAAAGAGGTGTGCAGTTTACATGTTCCATTTATGCTTGAGTATTCTGTGGTGTCGTGTTCTCTATATCTTGCTCTGTGGTCATTCTCTGTGGGGAACAGTCATTCTAAGACCCCCGAGCTCATAGTAAGAGCTACTCCATTCTGGCTGTAAACTACCTTTTCCAGTAAGACTACTGGTAAGATCAGATAAAGGCCAGCTGCCCACGAGGCCACACTGTTCTGGGAACAGAAGTCCTGGGACTGCTTTGCTTGGCTAACCAGGCCTTTTACAACTTTTCTCTTTCTGGAACTTTCCCCCCTTCTGTGGTTAGAGATAAGTAATAGTAATAAGTAATAAGTAATAAGAAAAAGTAGATAACTGCTGGAGCATTTTACAGTTGGGTATCCATAGCGACCTCACTTCTGCAAATACCCCTGCCCCAGTAACCACCCATAAAAGCTCTGTGAAAATTTTCAGTAAACAAGACTTGATCAAAAACCTGTCTTGTCTACATTTCTCGGGCCCCTCCTTGTCCCCCTTCCCCTCCATTTCTAGTGTCTCCTGTTGACTGTCCTATGGGTCGAGACAACTCTCTGTGTTGTTATCTATTGCAACTAGAAGCTTCTTTTTGATGAGGGTTTAAAGATGCATTAATCTACAGGTATAATGAAAAGTCATTAGAAGTCGGTGCAGAATAATAGTAATAGGCTTGTCTAGTCATAGTTTCTTGACCCTAATATTGGTGCCAAATATGGGATTCACCTTGTACAGAAATCAGAAAGTTGTTACTTCCATAATGTTTGTGCAACTACTGCACAAATATGCATGTCTTGTCATGCCAGTTATTCGTGTAGCTCACAGAGTTCACTGCTGTATAAAACTGATTACGTTTATCCTTGGATAGTATTCATTGCACCTTGCAGCACTATGAAAGTTAGACAGTAAGGATGAGGCTTTCTGGAGTGTACCGACTTGATTTCTTCATGTTCTGTGAGTTAAAGACATGGTATCTTCAGCAGTTGGATATTACTGTCAGGTTCTGGAGGGTAAAATGAGGGCAAGTTTGAGGCCTATAATTTTGAGAAGTGTCTAAACCAAAATGAAATGAATACTTGTAAAAATACTGTTTTCCATACCAAATGAAGTGATGGTCACATGGGTTCTCTGACTAGACTTAGAAATGTTCACGTAAAATACTTATTTAAAACTGCAATATTAGTGCATTGCATTTTTACTAAGCTGGAAAGTTGCTGGGCTATTTTGAAATAATGCTCTCTTTGATTAGGGGATATGATGCTAACCTAAGAAACAGGAACAAAAAATATATTTTAGTGTAGTCATTACAGTAATTACAAAAGTGTCTCAATTAGTACAAAGTGATATTAAAATTACCATCGTGCAAAAAGCTCAGAATTCAGAATAATTAAAAGTAACCATTTCTTTCTTATCAGTCAATATTAGATCATTTCTAGTCCATAGTCAACCTTCATGTCTAGAGGAGGATAAATGCATATCCTAACTGTTTTTTATGATACTTCAGGCTCAGTGAAGCTCTTACATTTACACCAGGATAGGTAGAAGGGACAGATTTGTGCTTACAAGAAAACTGGTTCTGAGGTTGCCCTGAATATAACACTTATTTTGCTATGGTTAATCAGATTACACTCTACATTTTAAATGTCAGTCGCTATATCTAAGAACTTCAACACTGTCATCATAAGAAACTAGTAAGAGTTCCCTAACTATGAATTTCCAATTTTCTATTCTCTCTTGAATAAAATATTTATTCTTTATCTTTACCAAAATTCACCTCTTCTATGATTTCTACAAGGAAAATCCTGCAAAGCCAGATTTTATTCATTGTGTTTTGTTTACTAATGTAATTTAACACTTTGAAAAATATCAGCTTATCTTACCATAGAAGCTTCTAAATATTTGTTACAAAAATGATTCAAGACCTACAGTTTGTAATTTTGTTTTCATGAAAACAGTAATGAATCATGCAAGGTTGTGAACACAATGTACTGAAACTGTGACTGGGTTCCACAGCTACAGTATACGAATGTGTCAATTGGAAATTGCAAGAAAGCACCCTGCCAAAGAGGAAGGCTGGTACTAAAAGTTAGACTGCTAAATTGTCACATAACAAAGATTAACATCTACTCAGTAAGGTACATTTTAAATTTACACAACAGGTTCTGCTTCTATGGTCTTTGTTTGCCTGGGAGAGATATGTTTTTGTAATTTTGAAAAGGGTACTGTATGCAGCTACCTTGCAGGGGAGCTTTTCTTTTTGTCCATTCTTTGTAGTATCCTGTAGAGCTTGGTACATCATAGATATCCAACAAAAAATTCCTGTAGGTGGATACAGGGAGTGATTACAGAGTTGTCTTTCCTCATTATGTTTCATTGCTTTTTGCATTAAATAAGGGTATCAAAGACAAGAGCAACAGGGTGAGAAACACAATATATGTACAATTTCCACTGCTTCTGCAAAGGAATGACTTTCTAACAAGTCAACAATGCTGTTACATACTAGTTAGGCTGGCTGTAAAATAATCAATTATTTTTAACATTGGTGTCCGTAAGTATATTGACTAGTTGACCAAAATGACACTTCTTTAAGAGTAAAGAAAACAATTTAATAAATGGAGCAAGCCATATAAATGAGCAAAGACATTGTTGTGAAGATCCATGTAATTTCCTTCTCACAAACTGTTTACAAAAATAAAAATACTTAGAAGTAAAAGGTTAATAAAATAAAAGAAATAATTTCACTATCTACTAAAGCTATTATAAATCTCAAACCATTTTTGGATACATATTCTAGTAATAATTCTTTAAATGTCACATAATTTGATTCTTTTAAATGATTTTTTTTTTACAAGAAGTAGGTTGTTTTTTCACAAAGCACATTCCTACAGTGATTCTTTAGCATTAGGCAAATACATAGATGGTTACAAATGCATTTTCCTGCTTTTTTTTGTGGAATAATAAGCCTGTGGCCCATTTTCAAGGTACTGCGAGTGAGTGTGAATTAAAACTCTATATCAGTACAGGGCTCAGCTCCCATTTCACCATCTGGATTCAGAAAACTAAAAGCAAGTAACAACACACAGGCATATATTCTTTTAGCATAATATTTGTGAAATCTGATTAACAGGTGAGAGAATTTTAAAAAGTGTGTGTGTGTGTGTGTTTGTGTGTGTTGTGCAGGCATGTCTGCTACAGCACCAAATTGTGCTCTTCACTTTCTCTCTTGTTTAATACTAGCCTCTTGTCATTCAACACTGTTCATATGTCAGATGTCAGGCAGAGAGGAGCACAGGATTCTGGGAATTATTGTATCTCTTCTTCCTATCTCACTGTAGGACTCCTGGAATTACCAATGAGCCTCAGACATTCTGGGGTTCTGAACTGAAGTCCTCACATTTGCATGGTAAGTGCTTTATCCACTGAGCCATTCCCTCAGTCAGATAAGAGAATTTTAATCCCAGAAGGTAGCAAGTTGTAGAAAAATCAACAAGAGTAAGAGGCTTATGTGTAGCAGTCCACAAAGCAATGGTGCAAAATTCTTCAGTGAGAAAAGCAAATAAAGACAGAGTGCAGAAAGTTCTCTTGGAGACTAGTTCTAAAATAGCACACGACAGCACCATATCTTGCATTAGCCAGTTAAGGACAGAAATTTAATAACTGCCTTCAAGTGCTTGAAGGGCAATTATGTTGACAGTTCTGTCCTCTGCAGAGCCTGAATTCTTGGAACTAAGGGAAAATTTAGAACTTAAAGATGATCACAAAGATTGTCTTGAGATGTGTATGATATTGAGATGATTTCTCTAATGATAGCAAGAGGAAAGAGCTTCAGGTATAGAGAAGGCAGGTAGTAAAATTAAAATCTATTAAAAACATCTTAACTATAACCAATAAAATTCACCTGTGAGCAAAATTTTGTGACTTGCCCAAAAGCTAGTACCTTATATACTTTGACATTATTGCCTAGCCAGAATTGTCTAGCTGAACCTAGAAGTGATGTCCTGTTGCATCTGTCGCCTAATATGTAGATAAAGTTATGGGTAAAGAATGGTAAGAGGGGCGGTCAATAATACAGAGATAATTGTAAATGAACCTTTCTATATGATTTTATATGTATTTGCTAATATAATATATAGTAATATTAAAATTGAGGCACTAATTTTAGGTTAAAACTCAGAGAAGTTCATATCTAAACTCAATACTCTTTAGCACTGTGGCAGTGAGGCAATCTTTTGTATGAGAAAGTGTGCTGGATTGGGAATCTGGAAAACATCTACTGCTTTTGACTCTGGCATTATCAGGCCATATGATCCTAGAAATGCCTCTTCTCTTTGTTTCCCACTTTTCCCATCATATTGTAAAGCACTAACCATTTGTGAAGAGTTTTTTTTTTATAGCAAATTTGGAACAATTCATTTTCCTAGGACTATATATTAAAGACATGAGGGAAGTCATCCATAATTTATCAGTTTCTTCACCTATACATTTTATAATAGTACAGATGTGAAAAGAGAATGGCGAAGAAGCTATATCCATCTTCTTCTATGTAAATATATGACAGGGAAGGAGGAGGGAAGAAATGGAAAGAGAGAGATGTGGGGAGAGAAAGAGACAAGGAGAGAGGGAGATAGATGATAGATAGATAGATAGATAGATAGATAGATAGATAGATAGATAGATAGGCCATTACTTGTTTGTACTGAGCCTATTTCTCATAAATTTTGATCTGGCAAACAATATCCCATAAATTTAGCTCCAAAGAGAACCCTTATTCATTGTTGTCTTACCTTCCTTGATGCCTGAGGCCATGTAATGCACTCTCATATCCCTATGTCATTATATCCTCTCTATCATTACCTCTGTGACTTCTTAGTATCTTTGTTTGACAGGTAAGAAAAACAGATGTTGTGGGAAGAAAATACCTGCTCAAAGTTGACTGGGTAAGATGTACAGAGGTAGGATGTTGCTAAATCCTAAAGCTTATGATCCAGACCCTGTACACTGGATGAATATATTTTATTTAAAAATATTCAGTCACTTTAAAAAATTCTATTTTGAAAATTAAGCATAAAGAAGTGTGTGTAGAATAATTCATCATAGTAAAGGCTACTTCATTTGCTATTGAAATCTGCTCACCTACACCTATTTCTTATCACCAGCCACCTACCTCCCTACTCAAACTATTCCTTCTTTCTCATTTTCCCCCTAACTCCCAGAGCTAAAAGCAATACTTCCCCTGTATTATTTTTCTCTTTTTGTAGCATCTGTCACTGCATAGTATAGGATTCTTTGAAATATTCATGTTAGATTATTATTTCTATTTTGGCCTCAGTGTTCCATATGGAACTAAATGAGTTCCAATAGACAGCACACTGCCCTTGTACGTTTTCACTTCCCTGATGCCTTTCTCTTGTCTTTGATTGACTCATTTCCCTCTGCTTGTTCCCTGTCATTTCCTCCAGGTTTGACTCCAAAATGAATTTACTTCTTCCATATCTGTTACAGTGGCTAATTAATGTATTTACTCTTCTTGAAGTATTTTTCAAGTATATATTGCCTCCCTTTGAACTCCAGCAGCAGTTAGCACTGGTACCATATAATTTATTACTTTGCTGTTTACTATCTTATGTTATTCAGGGATTATCCTGTGTATAAATCTGTATACTCTATTGGTTAGGAGAAGAGAAGTAAGACCATATATCCCTTCCATTCTCCATGGCTTCTGGTATAACTGGAGAACACACTAAATAATAAAAACATTTGTAGACTTAATGGGATAATACTGCAGAACAATGTGAAGGGAGTGTGTATGCATGTGTGGGAGTGGTTACATGGTTACATGTGCATGTGTGTGTATGTGTGTGTGACCTATGTTTTTTCTATCTGCATGTTTGTCAGTTGTTACTTTACATATAGCTAGAATAACAATGTGACACTAAGTGCATAATTTATTTCATTTAAAATGATATTTTCAATGTTCATTCATGTTGTAGTAGATATTGGTAGTTCATAAGCTTTTATTATTGAATAGTGCCCCATGTACAGATACACTACATACTGTTCATCCATCCACCAATTGGTGGACAACCTTCCTGTTTCCACTTATTGACTCTTAAGATTAATGTTGCACTGCTGTATCCAACCTCCAGGCCAAGACTGTCCTCCACAACTTGTACTAGGTCCTAGCCTGGTGAGTTGACTTTACCCTATCCTACTCATATCCTTCCTGATATTCATATATAGTCTGTCTCACATTCAGTGCCATAGCCTAGTCCGGTGAGCCCCACCCACATCATTTCTGAACTCTGTGACTGGGACAGGATTCATTTTTTTGAGGGTTTTTTGTTTTTGTTTTGTTTTGTTTTGGGGAGGGGTTTGGTTTTTTTTTTTTTTTTTTTTTTTTGAGACAAGGTTTCTCTGTGTAGCCTTGACTGTCCTAGACTCACTTTGTAGACCAGGCTGGCCTTGAACTCACAGTGATCCACCTGCCTCTGCCTCCCGAGTGCTGGGACTAAAGGCAGGTGTCACCATGGCCCGGCTGGGACAGGATTTATAACCTGTTGTCCGCCTGACTCATTTGCCATTGTAGGTCCAGCCTGGCTCTCATAGCCTGCATCTGGGAAAAATCTAGTGAGTCTGCCTGATCCTACATTGTCTACACACTCATCAATCCTATTATCTGGCCTAGGTTCCACATATAGCTCCATAGTTTAGTTCGGTGGTCTCATAATTTGTACAACCTCCAAGGGCAAGGACACATATGTTGCATAATATCCTAGATTTATGTATCTACCTGATTTAATCTCATTCATGCATATCCAACCCTCATACCGAGGTCAGCTTGATCTTTCTGTACTCCAACCCAGCCTCCTGTGTCCACATCATACACAAATAAATGGAAGAAATCCACATTCTCAGGTCTCATTGCAAAAATGTAAACAATATGAAAGAGAAATTAAGGAAGACTGATAAATAACTCAATGAACTTAAAATAATTTCAGCAAAGTGACAGGATACAAAATCAACTTACAAAAAGCAATAGCCTTTCTATATAACAGCAATAAATTCATGGTGAAAGGTATTATGGACACACTCCCACACGTAATTGCCACAGAGAAATAGAACAGGAATAAACCTAACCAAGGTAAAAGACATCTACAATTAAAACTATAAATCTCTGAAGAAAGAGATCGAGAAATACACTAGAAAATGGAAAGACCTTCTATAATTATGGACTGCCAAAATTAAAGTTGTGAAAACAACCTTTATACAAAAACAACATACATTTAATGCAGTCCAAATCAAAATCCTCACAAAACTCTTCATAGAAGTAGAAAAAAATCCTTAAATTCACATTGACTCACAAATGTCTCAAGATAGCTAAAGCATTGCTAAGAAAAATAAAATGTCCAAGGAAATAGCATTACAAATTTCAAGATATGTTACAGAGCATTAGTAACAAAAGCAGTATGATATGGCACAAAAAGGTATCTACACCAATTAATCAAAATAGAAGACCCAAATATGAGAACACATAACAACATCGATAAGATATTTGACAGAGGCAAAAATCATGCACTAGACAAAACACAGGATCTTTAACAAATAGAATTAGACCTATGTCTATCACCTTGTACAAAATAATTAGTTCCAAGTGGATCAAAAACCTCAATTTGAAACCTGAAATGCTAAAACTGATAGAAGAACAGATAGGCAGTCCTCTAGAAGATACAGGTGTGGGAAAGGATTTTCTGAGTAGGAATCTATTTGCCCAGAAATTAAGTTCAAAAATTGATAAGTGGGACCTCAGAAAACTGAAAAGCTCTACATCTAAGGAAACAATAAAATAATGAGGAAGTGCACAGAGTGGGAGAGAAGCTTTGTAAGTTATACATCTGACAGAGAATTGATATCCAGAGTATATAAAGAACATAAAAAACAGAGTCAATAAAAACCCAACAACAGCAACAACAATCAACCCCATTAGATGTGGTTTATGAATCTGAACAGAGTTCTTAATAGAGGAAATAAAAACTGCTAAAATATCCTCAAAATCCGCTCCTCATCCTTAGCAATTGGGCCAATGCAAACTAAACTTTCAGGTTTCTCCTCATCACAATTATAATGACTATGATTAGCCAAACAACAGACAACACTGCTAACAAAAAGGAACCTCATTAAGTTTGAATGAAATTGCAAACTTGAGCAACAACTCTGAAAATCAGTGTGAAGAATTCTCAAAAGTAAATCTACCATATGCTCAAGAGACTCTCAACTGTACAAGTACCTTCCCACCTGTGTTCATTGCCATCCTATTTACAATAGCTAAGAAATAGAACCAACCTACATGTCCTTCAACTGGTGAATTGGATAATGAAAATGTGCTACATATATAAAATGAATACTACTCTGCAGTAAAAAAAGAATAAATTATGTAATTTATAGTAAATAAAAGGAACTTGGAATATTATATTGAATTATATAATCCAAATACCACAAATTCTTTCTCAATTGCAATTTCTACCTCCAAACCTTCAGATTTGCATGTATAAGCTGGAGTGATAGAAACTAGAAAAGTGAAAAGGAATTATTGCGTGTTGGGGATAGGGGCACTAGAAAGAGGAACAGCAGGAGAGATATAATGTGAACAGTAATTGGAAAAACAGAGGGACGACTTTAATTGGGTAGGGGAAGAGAGGTCAATATAGGAAAGCAGAGGAGCAGGATAATTAACACAAATGATGTTTTCCTAAGACATCATATTATTTTGTTTTTTACCTAAATTACTTTTACTTCAATTGTATGTATATATATACATATATATGTATATATATATATAGTATATGAAGTTATGCTACTTGAGCTGACAATGTTCCCCACTCTAAGAGCCAAAAACATCCAACAGAACAATCCATGAGAAACCTCCTTCTGTATTTTTGGCCAAGGTTGTCTAACAGACTCCCAAATCCATTTAAGGCAATTGCTGTTGTCCTTGTTTGCATCCCAAAATAAGTAAAAACCTATTGTTTGTGATGCCATACACTTTAGACACTGTACTCAACGAAATCAAGCTATAGGTAGTCTGATAGCATTCTCACTGAGGACTAGTTTTTATACTATTGAGAGGAAGGAAAGGAAGGAAGGAAAATAATCACTGGATTCTACCCCGTTTTGAGTCCTATCAACAACAAAATCCAATATGGTAAGATATCCTTAAGGGTTCAGTAGCTGCGCTCATATCTTAGAAGTATAACAGCTATCTAATTAGATTTACAACCCACTTAACAAATGGAAATCATTCCGGAAACACTGCAAACTAATTGTGTTTGCGACACCATGTATCTTAAAGGTGAACCTATTGCTGTCACTTTACTAAACCAGCACAATTCCAAAATGCATTATAAATATTTATCAATACACCCATAGGTAAATGTATCTTTTACTCCTCATTAAATAAGCTTCTCTTTATAGCAGACAGAGGCCTTGACAAAAGCAATAACTAATCAAATTTCAGAGAACTAACTGTGGCATGCCCAGTCCCAATTGCTATCAGTACAACACAGCCTTCACACCTCAGACTCATGGAAGAGGAGATAGAAAAACACTGTAAGTGCTAAAAGACTAGGAAGCCTGCTGTGATATAGACTGTATCTCCTAATGATGCTAAGGAAGTTATCCTCAAAAATATGGTTATCTAAACAAGATGTGAACAATGGCAACACCAATAGACATGCTAGCATGGAATAGGGAACATGAGGACCCATTACTAGATGATACACTATGGGCAATTTATGAATGTAGAGTGAAGGAGAATTATAGTCTTCCCAGGATAACCCCTCTGATTTGTTATCCAATACCAACTGCTCAGCCATGAAAACATATACATGTAAGCAACACTAAACAAACTCAGAAGCATGTATTTCTATTTTAATGTATTCATTCACACATACACACAGCAGTATGTGTGTGTGTGCACGCATGTGTGTGTAAAACAATAATAATTAAAGAAACTAAGGCAAGGAATTTGAGAATAGGGATATATTAAAGAAGTTGAGGGGAGCAGAGGGGGTGAATCATATAATTATATTCTAATTTTAAAATATTACAATTAAAATGATGCTCTATATAAGTGTTTTTTGCAAACATTTCTATGGATATGTTTTTTTTTTTTCATTTCTTTTAGGCATTCTCATAAGAGTAGAATTGCTGGGTTATATGATGACTTTTTGTTTTCTCTTATATGAGACAAGGTGTGTGACTCAGACTGAAATCAACTTGTGAGCCTCCTAGTATGAATGCTGAAATTACAAGTATGTGTCATCACACCCACATTAGGCCTGTTTTCAGCTTTTTCAACGACATTGTCTTGGCTATCTGAGGTCCCTTGAAATTCCATATGAATTATAAAATCCTCTTTTTCATCTCACAGAAAGCCTACTAGGATAATGAGGGGTTCATACCACATCTGTAGGCTGCTCTGGGGAACATAGATACCTCACAACAGTCCTCTGCTTATGAATTTGATCTTTTTCCACTTGTTTGGTTGTACAGTACAATGTTGTGTGCATTTTTTAAAACATAGATCTTCTTCTATATTGCTTATATATTGCACTTTTTGACTTGGAGAATAAGTCCTTTGTTCCATGAACATAGGCTGTGTGCTTATTTAGATCTCCTTGCCCCTTTCCAATAATGATTTCTCATGTTCTAGTATAGCTTTGCCCTCACTTTCCAGTATATTCACCCTTCAGCATTCAAATGCAACCTGTTTGGATCATGCTGAAAATCATTTCTCTCTTCAATTATTGATACTATTACAGTCTTATACACCACCATCTCCTACCCTGACTTATATATTAGTAGCTTATGAGGGTCTACTGCTTGGTAAAGTTGTTGTTCTAATTAATTGAATTGAATACAATACCCATAATGGACAGATTCTACCTAGTCATCATGCTACATAAGAAGAAAATACGGCAGTAAGTAAATGGGTAACTCAACCATGTGTGTAGTCAACAGAAGCCAAGCTAATGGATTTTAAATGCCAAACTCTGCATCTCTACAAATACTACCAATACATCCTTATGACCTATGACTTTGCAACATTTGAAATTATTAAAACTCATGATTATATTCCAAGTTGTTGTTGTTGTTGTTGTTTGGAGATTCATGTGATACAACCATGGTCTCTCATGTTGAAGTATTAGGGACTATGAGAAATGGTACTTACTCAGGAAGTGATTAGGCTATGAAGGCTCATGAATGAATTCAAAGTGAAGTAGTTCCTGCGAGAGCAAGATAGTGAGAGCAAGATAGTTATCTCAACTCAAATGTTTGACCCATTATATGTGTGGCCAGTTCATTTTGCTTCTAATATATATATATATTTTGCCAAGCAGGCAGGTCCTCAAAATTTTAGAGCCACTAAAAGTATGACTGACTTATTTATTTACTTAAATTCTAGGTTTCATCATGTTAAAAAGGTTAACCTTGAATTTTTAGAATCAAGTGATCTTTTTACACCAGTCTCGCTACTGCAACACAAATAAGATTAAGACATAAGTGTTGGGGATGATGGGCCATATGACCAATGTTCAGCCATCTTGTCCAAGGCTGCACCTTTAAGTCTCTGTCTTTCCCAGAGCTTACCTTTCACCAGAAACTAGCTGACCCTGTTGTGAGTCAGCAGCTAAAGACAGATAGGGATGGAGCGACCCTGTTGTGAGTCAACAGTTAGACTAAAGATAGATGAAGACAAAGCAAGATACCCTGCGTAGCAGGACATCATGACCCTGCCTGGAATTCCCTATGTTTTGAGAAAAACCTGCAACTGCGTTGCTATAGCGATATGCTTCCCTGCCTTCTGAATTATAAAAGCTGCTGCCTGACTAATAAAGTTGAGAGCTTGATCAATCAGAGTTGCTCTCCTTTCTTGTGTCTTGCATTTCTCAACAGGTGACCTCCCTCCCGAGTTTTAGTCGAACCCTGCAGGTCGGGGCACATAAGCTTGTTCTGACCTCCAGAAAATGACAATTTTATAAGACTCAAGTTATTTAGTAAAATAAATCTTGAAGTAGATGTCTTGAGGCTTATGTACCACATAGTTGGGTTAGGTATCTTCTGAATCTGAAGCTTTACTGAGTAAGACTTAAATGCTCTCTGCAGGGATATACCAATTGTGAATGTAGCATGTACATCAGAATATAATGGCCTCTTTTGAGCAAAAGAGTACCTTGTGTTCTAAAATAAGAATGTCCAAGATAATTGAATGCATTGTTGTTTTATCATACTGTACTTTGGGCAGATTTTTAAAAATATTATACACATAGTCCTTTGTCAGATGAGTGTTTTATGCAGTTCCAACGTATTTTTCAAGCCTGTCCCTTCTATCGCCATATTCTTATTGTTTTGCAAGCAATAGATTCTCATTTCAGTGAAATATTTTAACACTTTTTATTCATGCTTAATGCACTTTGTGTGAAGTTTATAAATATTTTCCACAGCTATACATCCTCTAGATTCTGCCCTACATTTTCTAAAACTGTGATAAACTGTATTTCACTAAAATTACAGACAATGGGGAGTTTACATGAGTACAAATAGAGCAAAAACTGATAACCCATTGAGAAGCACAACTTATAGTACAGAAAACAGTATTTTTCAACTATTCACTTGACAGATGAAGAATGTCTAGAATATAAGAAACTCAAAAAATTTAACAGCAATCCCCAAAACAAACAAAAACACAACAAACAGCAACAAATCAATCCTCTTTAAAATTGGACAAATGATCTGAACATATACTTCAATTGACAATGTAAGGAGGAAGAACTCAGTATTATTTACCACTAGGGAAAGACAACTAAACTTGCACTGAAATGCCTTGTCAGCCCACATAGAATGAATACTATGAAAACAAATCCTTGTGCGTATGTGAGGGAAAAAGTAATTCTCACATAGTGTTAGTAGAAATGCAAATTAGTGCCACTATTGTGGAGAACACTGTGTAATGTCCTTAAAAGACTAAAAATAAACCTGCATATGATTCAATCATGTTCCTTCTAAAGTGAAATAAGATCAGCATACCAAGTAAAAGCCTATGTGTACTTATTTATGGCAACAGTATTCACAGTAGCTAAGATGAAAATTCAACATAGGTGCCCATTAATAGATAGGGAAAAAAAAGCTATTCAGTTATGAGGAAGAATAAAACATTTATTTGCAATAAAATGCAAAGGAATAGAGGACACAATGTCATATGAAATATATTAGTCACAGAAAGACAAGTTGGACACATTCTTTCTCATGTATGGAAGTTAAAAAAATGAAATGAATATACAAGTGTAATTAGTACACATGGGAAGGGGATGGAGAAAGGTGGTTAAAAGGAGAGTGACTTTAATCTATTCATACTGTATGTGTGTATTAAAACATAACACTAACCACATCAACATATAATAACATATGCTATTAAAATAAAAAAAAAACCAAATATATATCATGAGTATAATGTGCCTAGAATATGAAGCTAAGTTTGGATCAGAAGTTAGAGGTTTATTTTAGGCTAGTTATCAGAGCAATGATATTATGAAAGTAGTAGTTTAATATCAGTGAGGCTACATTGTACAGAATAATTAGAAGTTCAAGTTCCTTCTTTGAAATTATAATTTAATTGATTTCCATTGATACAGCTGACACCATCTACTATAATTTATGCTGTGGATGAAAATATTGAACTTTACAGGCTTTGGATTTAGCCCTGGGAGGATTATCATTTATTATACTGTATGTCCAAATGGGGGTTATAAATACTGAATATGCCCATAAATCTTACCCTAAGCCAATATCAAACACAAGCCATGCCAAAGTGGAGGTATCATGTAAAAATTCTCAAATTCACAGGATTCCTAAAACAAGATAGACATCCTGATTCTTATATATCATGACCCATTACTAGTCTAAGCAGCAGACTCACTACAGGAAAGAATTATTTTCAGTGTTTGTTCATGTATCTTTCATACTGCTGGGTATGAAATTGTAGGCCTTGTGCATGCTAGCAAGTACTCTTACCATTAAGCCACATATTAAGTTGTAGCATGAAGTTTTAAATGAACTAAATTATTAAATTCCATTTATTTATACAAAGGCTATCTTAAAAAGTAAGAACTACTCCAATTGAAGTGAGAAAGAAGATGTAGGCAAGAAAGAAGCTGTAGGCAAACGTTACAAATGAGCTACTGGGGACCGAGTGAATGATATGTAGCCTATAGAAGCCACCATAGAGGGGTCTGGCGAGCACAGAGAGGGATGACTTAATCAATTAGTTATGACTGATATCTGCATCTTGATGACACATGCCCTAACATTTCTGCTGGCATCAGAACTATGAGTCGGTGATCTACCCTATAAAAAAATTTAAAGCTGGCAATTAATCAGGAAATGCAAATTATGGTTAATAAGAGTTTCAATTCTTATACCTTAGTCTTCCTTGCTTCTTCAAAGACAATTCTTATAAAATTTTGAGAAATGAAAGGCACCTAATAATTAGAGTATGCTGGCATACACAGACACACACACACACACACACACACACACACACACACACACACACACATTTTTTCCCAGCACTGTTAGGTACTGGTAGGAAGATTGCAGATATGAGACCAGCTTAAACTATATTGTGAAAGCATGATCCTCCAAAAAAGTAAGATTAACTTTAGTTTTTAAAGGTTTATTTATTTTATGTACATGACTGTTTTGCCTTCACCTATATATGTACACGATGTGCATTTCTGATGCCCATGGAGGTCAGAAAATGGTGTGAGGCTTCCTGGATTGATGATATGGGTGCTTGTGAATCCCCATGTGAGTGCTGGGAAGCAAACCTAGGTCTTCCACAAGAGTAAGGTCTACTTTTAACAGCTAGCTTGTCTCTGCAGCCTGGAAAAGTACATACTAAAGGAATTATATGAAATAATGAAAGAAAGAGCTGAAAAACTTTACATGTTACTTTTTAGTAGGTTATCTTTAATTTGGAACATTTCCATTATCCTTGTAATCCTCATTTCCAATGTCTATACACTGAATTTCCATTTGTATCATTATATGCTTTTGCTTACTCACTCATTTTTACTCTTAATAGCCTTTTTTCTCTTTAAAATATTCATTTATTTGCAAACCTCTGTGTATGTATTGGAGTTGGGGGAGAAAAAGAGAGAGAGTTGTGCATGTGTCATGCTACATCTTTGGAGGTCAGAAAAACACTTGAAAGAGTCCATTCTCTCTTCCTACCATGTGGATGCTGAGAACCTAAGAAGTCTTCCAGACTGGCTCCAAGAAGTGATGTTACCCACTGAGCTGTTTCACTATTTTCCTTTTTCCTCTTTTAATGACCACGGTATTTCACTGACTCGTATATTGCTGGTGGCACATAATACCTGGCACCTACTCATTTTTACATTTTTCTCATTAACGTTTATTTGCTTAGATTTGGGGGTTTTATTTCTTTTTATTTTTGGTTGTCTTTGAAATAGAGCAAAGCAATCAATAATTTTATATGTCAGATAATAAGTGATTTCTTTCTCTAGGCATATGTAAAAGTTTCTGCCCTATGACTCTGGCAGGGACCTGTGAAAGACTGACCATGATTGCTTTATGTCAGGTTTCTCATAAAGGTTAGAGAATTGGGAACAAAATGTTCCAGCTCCTTACAAGCAGACAGAAACTTTAAAAACAACTCAAGTTGGCGAGAGGATTAATTCAAGGATCTCAATCTAGATGTACTCAACCACGCTGCGAAATGTCTATTCAGGCTTTAGTGCCTCCTGGTTTCATTAATGCCCTCTTCTTCCAAAACTAGCTGCTCAAGAGGCTGTGGAGGGGGCTATAGCCATGAACAATGAGTCTTCCTGATTAAAATGATGGTGGAAAATTGCTCCTTTTACCATGTATGGGAACCACTCATTGTTGGTATCTCTCACTTAGTGTTCAGCATATCTTTGTATTTCTCTTTTTCTCTTGAGCAAAAATGTAGTTTCTGAGGGCATCAAATTCAGCTCTTTGAATTACTCTTTTATAGACTACACCAGCTCACAACCTTCCCCATAGTAGGCACTTATCATGGAATTCAGTTACTAGTCCCTATATACCAGGCATTTGAAATGCAGAGCCACAACCTGAATACTCAGTTCTATGTATTTTTGGGAAAATGTCATAGGCCAAGAAAATCTCATACACATTATCACAACTCAAGTGACTCTTGCAGTTCTAAGGACCTGGTTGAATCAGTCTGTTTGATGCCTGGGGTGTGAACTAAGGATACAAAGATAAATAAATGACAAATGAGGTACTTTCTTTGAGAACTGTATAACTCAAAGCACTTGCTGTCTTCAAACCTTGGCAGTAAGAGATAGACACAATCTGGGTTCCTAGCATAATCCCTGTCCTCCTTAAAATATCTGCCTTGTGAAGTTTATGTATTTACTATTTTAGCCAATGCTTGAGCTCGCCTTTGTACTTCTTTCCTTAGGGCATTTTCTACAAAGGATTTACAATGGTGAACTTATCTTTTGTCCTTTTAAAATGGCTATTAATCTTCTCTAGCACCTGAATCTCATTTCCCTGAAATACCATCTTCAGGGCTAAGGTATCCATCTCCAAGTCTCTATATGAGAAAAGAATCAACATCCATGACTGAAAACTAGGCTGCTGTTTTCACCCTTCTTACTTATTCTTTCTTCCCTTAAAGTGGCTGGTCTCTTCTGTAGAAATTCAGGTATTTACCCGATTGTCAGGACTTACAGAAAGCAGGTTTCAATGTTTTATTTTACTTTTAAATTTATTTCTGACAATTTTAAGGTACTTGGAAGTAGAGGGGCTACCTACTAGATAAAAAGTTAGCTTTTATGATTATGATATGTGTATAAGTGTGTGCCTAAGGCATCAGAGAAATACTTCAATTGGTAAGTAATTAGTTGCTTAAAGGGAGCTTTTGAAGATGAATTGGTGCATCTAAATGAGGAGGGGGCTTAAATGGTGTTCCAATCAGAGAAAAAGACAGTGAACAGAAAAAAAGGGAACTAAAAAATATGAACGGCAAGGAAAACAGCAAAAAAGCTTCCTATATCTAAAATTCAAAAGGAAGTAAAGAGGGGTATTAGAGGCAATAAAGTTAGAAAGATATACAGCATCCTGATGATGGAAGTCTTTGGACCTTCTGACAAAGCACTCAGAGTTTATTCACTGTGACCTCCATGAAATGGTGACTGCGTCTGGATTTGCTCACCTTGGATTCCCTATGACCAGTACAGTGTCTGGATCATAGTGGGTAATGAAAAAAATATTTTGAATAATAGAACATATGAAAGACTGATGGAGAACAACAACAATTGAAGTACATGAATTTTATGACTTTTATTTATTTTAGATAAATCTCTGGTAGCAATGAGAATTATGGATTTGGAGAAAGTAGGACAACAGTAGTACAACACATAAGAAACGATAACAGTAGTCTTGATAGTATATGACAGAAAGCTTGATCAACTAACTGAACAAAAAATGGCTTAAAGAAATATTTCAAAACTAAAATGAACAGGAGTGAGAGAAAAGGTAACGTTCCAGAAAACGAATGACTGCTCAATAGAGACGCTCTTAATTTTTAATTTTTTTCATTAAGTTAATTTGTTCTTTGGCAATCCTATACATCTATGTAATACTTACAAAACCCACCTTCTTATTTCCAGTCAACTTCTGCAAATCCTCCCATATTCCATATAGGTTCCTGTCCTATGTGTATATCTTATTGTTGTGATTTATATCACATTGAATTTAACTAGGGCTAGCTCTATGACTATGAGTACTGAGTTATTCACTGAACACTGCTGGGTGTCCAGTGTGACATCAATGGTGGGACACCAGGGGGTACACTGCTTAAAACAGTGACCACCCCTTCTCCATAATCCATCATTAGATAATAATTTAGCAGAGTTGGGTATGCCCAATGAGCCCTTATTTTATCGGTAACTGGATAAATGCAGGTCCAATTTTGTACAGGCCCACTGTAGACAAATGTAGCTGTTATGCATTCATGGTTGCAACAGTTGTGTCATACTCAACATGGGATTTTGCTGCTATTTTCCCTGCCATCTAGCTCTTACAATCTTTCCATCTCTTATTTTAAAACATGCCATGAATCTTAGAGGCATTCATATAAATTTCTTGTTCAGAGCTGAGCACTCAATTATCCTCTTTCCTAGCAACTTAGGCAGCAAAAGCTATTTTGGTATCTATTAATTATACAAATAATGGGTTTCATTATGGCATCATATATATGTACATAAGGTACTTTGATCAGATTCACCTCCTCTAATAACCATCTTTTACAGCCATTTCCCATTTTCCTTTTTCATATCCATAGTGATCTCTGACATTCATTTCCTTTACCTCTTTGCAATGTTCCACATATGAGAGAAAATATGCAAGACTTTTCCCCCCAATCTGGTGTACCAAAGATTTGGATAGATAGCACTGAACGAAACACAAATTTGAAGGGTTTAACTGAAAATACAGCTTGCCATTCCTTTTAAGAGAACCAACACAGCTATTTCTGGATTCACTATTTGAAATACCTTCAACATGCTATTGATTCTTAAATTTCAAACTCTAGCCACATTAAATTTTTTTTCATAATTGCTCCCCTCCTCCTATTCCTTTAAGATCCTTCCCATTTCCTTGCTCATCCAATTTTATGTTCTTTTTCTCTTTCTCTCTTAAAAAACAAAAAGCACCCTCATTTCTTTCTGCAGTCCCCCTCCTACCTTGCTCCCTCTCTTTAACCACTTCTGCTGTCTATTCTTTCTCCTTGTGAGTATGATCTAATCATTCTTCCTTGGGTGAATGCTACTTATCTTTTTTTGGTTCTGTGAATAGTAGTATGTTTATCATTTACTATTTCACTAAAATCAACAGACCTAGGGAGAGCAGAGGCAGGAGGACAGAGGGCCTGCAGAGAGAAGAAGAACTATGGGCAAGGGTATCTCTGTGACAAGCTGGCAACCTACGGCAGGGTTGGCTATTGGAGGGCATGGTGGTGACTCTAGCTGAGAATGCCGGTAGCAGGGCTCATGCAGAATAAAGAGGACATCCTCTAAGTAGACAGTACTCCTAGGAGAGGGAAGAGTACACCAATCCACTCACAAAACTTACCTTGCCTATAACATGTGCAGAGATAAAATGGAGAAGAGATTCAGGAAATGTCCAACCAATGCCTGGCCTGACCTGAGACCCACCCCATGGGAGAGAGCTAACCCTGACACTATTAACAATGCTCTGCTATGATTGCAAACAGGAGCCTAGCATAGCTGTCTTCTGCATTGCTCTACCTAGCAGCAGTTCAAAGCCTATGAGGAGACTCACAGCCAAACATTGGGCAAAGCATAGGGACTCTTGTGGAAATTTCCTGGGAAAGATGAAAGGACCTGGAGGTGACAGGAGATCTACAAGAAAACCAACAGAACCAAATATCGAGGGCCGAGGGGAGCTTGTGGAGACTAAAGCACCATCCAAGGACCCTGCATAGACAGACCTAGGCTACCTAGACGAATATAGCTAACAAGAAGCTCAGGTCCCTAGTAAGTGGAGTGGGCTGTCTCTGACATGGATTCTGCTGCACACTTTTTGATCACCCTCCCTCCCTGCCTCACTAGGCCACAGGGGAAGTAGATTCACTCATTCAGTCCTGATGTGAGTTGAAGAGCTGGAGTGAGTGGGAAGGGGCACCCTTTTCGGTGGAATAGGGAAAGAGGGTAATGAGGGAGTAGAGAGGGAGGAAGGAAATGGGAAGAAAGGAAGGAAGGAGGTATGATCAGGTTGTAAAGTGAATTAATTAATTAATTAAAAATTCATCCTTACATGAAAAAAAACCCCACAAAAAATGAAACAAAAAACCCCCAAAAATCAAATAAAAAATTACAAAACAAAACATGAACCCACCATACACAAACAATAAAAATACAGTCTGTTTTGTATTGGCCAAGCACTCCTGAGCATGGAGCCTGCCCTGGAGTGTGGTAAATAAAACCAGTTAGACTCCATTGGAGAAAACAGATTTTCCCATTGCCAACAAGTATCAATTCCAAATAACTTCCAAGTTAAGAATGGTACTTTGTGTCCGTCCATTTCTCTGTCTCAGTGTTGTGACTCAATCTGCCTTGAACCAGTATGGGTCTTGTGCATACTGCCAGAGTCTCTGTGAGTTAATGTGTGCATCTGCAATGGTATGAATGAGAAGGGTACTCTAATGCTCATATATGTGAATACTTGATCCCTAGTTCATGGAACAGTTTTGAGAATGACTAGATGTGTCTTTGTTGGAGTACATATATTACTGGGGCCCACTCCAGTTCTAATCTCTCCCTCTCGCTCCCCATCCCCCGCCTTGTGGATCAGATATAAGCTATCAGCTACTGCTCCAGTATCATGGCTGCCTCCTTGCTGCCTTGCTACCTGCAATGATAGAAATGTATTCACACTCTGAAAGTGTAAGCATGGCCCCAATTAAATGTTTTTTAAAAATAAGTTGCTTTGTCCATTATGTCTCTTTGTTGTGATAGAAAAGTAACTAAGACAGAGTTTGGTACCAGATATTACTGTATTGTTGTGATAGGCCTGACCATGCTGCTTATTAGAGAAATATGGAAAAATGTTGGGACTTTAAATTAAGAAAGTATTTATTCAAGATAAGCAAAGCTTAATGGACCACCCTAAGAGGCACATGGAAGACAAAAAGTGCTGGGAGCCATGTGGACCGATCTAGATAATTTGTTGTGATATTTTGACACATAATGGGGCTAGTTTGGGGTACTTATCCTAAGACTCTGCCTGAGGCTAAATTAGGGGTTAATGTTTGGGCTAACATTCTTAGCAGAAGGGATGTTAAGACTACCTGAAATTGATTCCTCCATGTGGTTATTAGTGGTAACTCTATGCAGATCTACAATAAAATGATAAAGCAGGGCACAAAGAGACATAAAATGGAGTTGAAGCAAATAATAGCACAAGAAAATTCTATGTTGGGACCAAATCTTCTGTTGATAGAAATGAGAACATTAAAGAAAGTTCTGATGCAAAATGGAATAAAGAGAGTGATGCTCACAGGTCAAGAATCTACCCAGTTAAGCTTCTGAATCATAAAAAGGAAATGCTTAAAGAATCTTTTCCTAGGTTTTATGATGATTTGTTTGGTCCACTTGAACTTGAGTTTTGTGTGGGGTGATAAATATGGATCTATGTGTGTATTTCTACATGTAGATGTCCAGTTAGATTGGCACAGTTTGTTGAAGATGCTTTCTGTTTTCCATTGTATAGTTGTGGTTTCTTTGTAAAAACTCAAGTGTTCGTAGGTATGTGGGTTTACTTCTGGGTCTTCTATTTGATTCCATTGATCAGCCTCTCTGTTTTTTATGCCAATACCATGTGATTTTCATTACTACTGAGATCAGGAATTGTGATACCTCCAGAAGTTCTTTTATTGTATAGGATTGTTTTTGCTATTATGGATTTGTTGTTTTTCCATATGAAATTTAAGGTTGCTCTTTCAAGGTGTGTAAAGAACTGTGTTGGTGTTTTGATGGGAATTGCATTGAATCTGTAGGTTGCTTTTGGTAAGATGGCCATTTTATTATATTAATCCTACCAACCCATGAGCATGGGAGATCTTCCTATCTTCTGATCTTTGATTTATTTCCTCAGAGACTTGGGATTTTCTGCAGGAGGCCCAGAAAGAACATTGTGTGAAGCTGTGAAAGTGAAGTCTAAATGACATCGAAGACTCCATTATGCTGGAGACACCAAAGTCTTAGAATATCTGCTGAGGTATATGGAACCAGCTCAAGGGAGAAAAGTGTGTCATAGTCTACCAAGTTGAAAGATATAGTAGATTTGAGGAGTTATCTAAAGACATGTAGTTACAGGATTTGGAGTTTGTCTTACTGGGGTTTGGTTTTGTTTTGGTCCAGTATTTTCTCATTATTTTGATTTGGAATGGTTATGTATATTTCGTGTCACCATATGTGTTTTTCTTTTTTACAGAGTTACATTAAGAGATTATCTTGAGTCTCAGAAGAGACATTGAACTTTTAAACTATTTTGAGACTGAGAAAAACTATGGGGCTTTTGATTTTTGGATTAAATGTACTTTTCATTTTGATAGGACTACAAGCCTATGGGAGCAAGGGAGTGAAATGTGGTGATTTGAATTAAAATGACCCTCATAGGCTCATATATTTGAAAGGTTGGTTCCTGTTGGTGGAAGTGTTTCGAGAAGTGTTAAAATATATGTCCTTGTTGAAGGACATGTATCACTGGAGTTCAGCTTTGAGGTTTCAAAAGCCCACATTAGGTAGGCCTAGTCTCTTTCTCATAGCCCTGTGGTTGTAGATCAGATGTAACTATCTGTAGTTACTTCCTGCTTATTGCCTTGTTTCTAACCATGATGGTCATGGAATCACTTTCTAAAATTGTAAGCAACCTCCCAGTTAAATGCTTTATTTTATAATTTGCTTGGTCACGGACATGGATGTCTCTTCACTGCATTATAAAAGTAATTAAGGCAATATTTGTCCTATTGTGTCTGAAAATGGTTCATCCATCATCTCTGGCTTTTATACTCTTTATATTTCTTCTTCAGCATAGATGAAGAAGGGGGCTTTGATAAAGACATCGCATTTAGGCTTGAGTGCTCCAAAGTTTCTCACCCCCTGTACAATGGCCTGTCTCTATTAATTACCATCTATTGCCAAAGAAGTTCAGCTGGTGAGGGTTGGATGAGTCACTGATCTATGAGTACATGCATATGTCATTAGAAGTCATTTTATTGTTGTGTCCCTTTAACAGAAAAATAACATTAGGTTTTCCCATAGGCCTATGCCCTATCTAGTCTCAGGTTCTTAGCCACTTTAATAGTGTCAGGTATAGGTTTCATTTTATGGAGTGGGCCTTCAATCCAATTAAAATGTGTTTAGTTTCTTCCGTAACATTTTTGCCACTATTGCATTAAAATGTTTTATAAGTTGGTTGCTATTGTAGGTTGCAGGGTTTGTAGCTGAGTGACATTGATGAATACATTTCTATTCCACTAGTGTCCAAAGTAGCTTCCAGCAACATGAATGTTAGTCAATTGGAATGAAGCTTCTAGTTGGGCACCAGGTTGACTTCTCCATGTTTATTGACATAAATAAGTTATTTTTATTATCAGAAATAGGGAATTGTTTATGATCACTGTTGCTTTACTCATAACACCCCAAAACTGGAAAAAGTATAGATAGTATCTGATGAGTAGATAATAAAAATGTGGTACATTTACACAGTAGAATGCTGTTCACTTGATAAGAAAAATGTACTTATAAAATTTAGAAGAAAGTGGCTGGATCTAGACAAAATACTCTGAGTCAGGCAACACAGACTCAAAAAAATAAATATTGTATGTTTTCTCTTAAATGTGGGTGTGAGCTTTTAAGCTTTCAATGTGTATGTTAGAATCCACAGAATCACGGAGGTTTAGGTACTTTGTAATGAATGTATCATGAAAGACTAGAGGATCTTCCAAGGCAGGGGAAACAGTGTTAAAGGAGAGACAAAAGGGAAATTAGAACAGGAGTTTAAAATGGCGAGAGGAATGGGGAAGAAGGATAAAGAAGAGAATGTGGGAGGGAGCAAATAAAGGTCCTTTGAAAAGTCAAATGAAAACCTACTACCAGAGAAACTTCCTAAAATATACACAAACATAACAAGAAACTAAATGGAAAAGACCATGAACAAACTAGGTATCTTATGTCTCCAAATAACATGTACAGTGCCCGGAATGTGTTACTTCTTGTTGAATAGTTGGCCAGAAGGGTACCATGGAATGCCTTTTGCCCCCACGAAGCATCACAAGTTATTAGCAATGGCATTTGTTATTCACTGGCTATCATATTTAGCCAGAATTCCAGGCATAGGTTTACAGCTACTACTAAATGACTTCATTTGGAATTTAGGCATCTCAATATAAAGTGATTAAAATATGATAATTGAAACTGTTCATCCTAATGTCTTTTTTAAAATTTAATGTTCCCCAGCTTAACAAAGTTTATCACTATTCCTGCAGTTGCTCAAAGTTTTGGAATTAAAATCTTTTCTCCCATTGCTTACAGTCAGTTGAAGAGCAAGTCCCCATACTATCTTTAAACTATAACCAAAAGTTAACTACATTGATAAGAAACTGTCGTCAATATTCTATAGTAATATTTTCCTTTTGTTATCAACAGCTATATTACATTCCTGTGGTTAGAATAACAACTTATGACAAACACATAACATTGAAATTACACATTTTAGCCCAGTGCAGTGGCCCACTCTTATAATCCAAGAGCTCTGGTAGGGAGAGGCAGATGGATCTCTGTCAGTTCAAGGCCAGTCTGGTCTACAAATCGAATCCAGAACAGCCAGGGCTACAGAAAGAAACCTTGTCTCAAAAACCAAAACCAAACTAAAACAGAACAAAAACAAACAAAAACCCAACTACAAACAAAATAAAACAAAACAAAAAAAAAAGGGTGGGAGGAGCCCTCCTCTCCTAACATCTGATCTCAGCCTATCTTGCTATAGGTTGTTTATTGTATATATGTGCAATAATATAAGTGTATATGTAAAAATAAAAAATGTTTAATTAATAAAAAATGTAAAAACAACCACAATACCCCCAAATTTACACATTTTATTGTTTTATAGTTATGGTGGCTAAAAGTCCAAATTAAAATTTCATGGAGTTGAAATTAAGGTGTTAATTAGGCTATATATACTAGAGAATGTCTAGGGAATGAATCTGGTTTTTTGCTTATGGCCAGAAAAATGAATTCTTTGCAACTCTTGGCCTTCCATGTTCTATATCCAAAGCCATATACAATGAGCACATACTTCCTTTACCTGTAAAGATACTTATGATGCCATTTTTCCAGATGAAATCCTAATTCTAGGACAGTATTCACATTTTCAAATCCTTAAATTTATAACATGCATATTTTGCAATATTCTTTTGTAATACTTACAAGTTTCAGACATTAGAATCTGAATATATTTGAGGAATTTTAATCTATCTCAATAATTTAATGCATTTTGAGGAGTCAGAAGCATGCATCAGTGGTGTAGTACTTACCTAGCATGCATGAATTCTCAAGATCAATTTCTGGCAGTACAAAACACATATTTCATTACAAGTGTTGCATATATATTGTCAACTTATCTGCAAAAAAAGCTTCCAAGAATGCCCAATGGGGGAAAAAACCAAAAAACATTCTTTTTAAAAATGGCACCTGGACAACTGGACTTTCTTTCATAATATGAAAAAATTCTAACCCAAATGGATTAAATATTTGTTTGGAAATAAATCATACTTAAAGCATTTATATACTCCAAGCAATGTACCTGTATCAAAACACTATCTCTGGAGTCTGGAGAGATAACTCAGAAGTTAAATGCACTTATCCACTCTTCCAGGGGAACTAAGTTAGGTTCCAAGAACCCACATCGAGCAATTCACAAAAACCTGTGACTCCAATTCCAGGTGATCAATGTCCTCTTCTGGATTCCTTAGGCACCTTCATACATGAAATCCATACATACATATATTCATACACAATAAAATAAAATAAACTTCAATAAACATAGTGGCTGCCAGAAAACATCTCATGCTACATCCTCTCCTCCCATTTTCAATGATAAGGAACCTCCTTGGTTAAGCAAATCACTCATTCATGTGTGCCATAAAAATTTATTAAGTGTGTATTTTAACTCTTATACAAAAATCCAATATCTATGAGTGATTAAATTTTGCTGTATATAATGTGAGGTGGGATTTTTATGTTAATGAAACATAAGAACAATGTGAACGTGAATAAATCTTCAAGTACAGTTAATACCTAGAATATTAACAATGTCTTTGCAACCATTAATTTGCTTTTATTCCCTACACTTGGCTTGGATTTTAATAAAGAGAGAACTTCTTTGTTAAAATGGATTCAAATCAAAATATAGAATCTCTGTATAATAACTAATGTATCTAATACAAATACCTTCCATCCTTGTTACTAAACTTCTTCAACTCTAATGAATATTATGAGTCAAATATAAATTATAATTTATACACATACACATATACATATATACACATATACATATTCAACATATACATGTATACACACATATACATATATGTAGATACAATATACAAATATATATATATATATGACAAGCACTCTGACCAAAAGCAAATTTTGAGAGTGAAGAAGAATAAAGAATTTATTTGGCTTAAACTTCCAGGTCATAGTTCATCATTAAGGGAAGTCATGGATTCAAAGCAAATGCTACAGATAAACTCTGACTATTGGTTCACTCTCTGGCTCGAATTAAGTTAGCTTTCTTTTCCAGCCCATAGCCACCCGTCTAGTAATGAAGCCAGGTATAGTAAGCTAAACACTCAGACCTCAGTCAACAATCAAGACAATCCGCTACAGATGTGCAAACAGACAAATCTCATCTGAGTAATCCCTCAATTGCAACTCTTTTCTTAGATGACCTTGGGATTTACCAAAATGACAGTCAAAGGTAATAAGGACACTCTACTACTTGTTAGCTTGAAACACACCACTCGAAACTGTGAAGTTTAAATTCTTTATCCTCAAATTAATAACAGTACATAAAAAGTAGCACATTTTAAAATTCCTAGTCTTTAAAAAGTTCAGGCCTATAAAATATCAAATCATTCTTTTTAATCTAATGCCTCTTAACTATGGGCTCCAAAAAGTTTTTAAAAATATTTACTTTCTTATTCTAAAATTAAAGAACTAGGGGATAAAGAACCAAACTTGAGCAAAACTCAAATCTAGTATCTCAGTGTCTGGCATCAAGGATGCACTTGTCTTCTGGGCTCCAAATGATTTAAGCAGTTCCATATATCCAGCTCTTCCATATACAACCTGCAAAGTTTGTCTCCTATGCTCTAGTAAGATTCACATTACAACAGCTGTCCTTGGTGAATAATCCATGGTACTGGCATCTTCAACACTGCAACTAATGTTGTACCTTCACCAATACCCTTTCCTGGCTTCAGTTCAGAAACTGCCACATATTATCAAACCCATCTTCTCCCCATGACATCCACAATCCTTCATCTTTCATGCAGGGAAAACCAGATACATGTGAGCAACAGTTCCATATTGCCAAGTTCAGCTGCCTGCTTGAGATGCAACTTTGGTATTCATGATCCCCAGCTTTTGTTTACTGACTTTGAGAAATTCGTTTTCATAAGATTTCACCTCAATGATGCTGACCTCTTAGTATTTACAGATGATCTTGCAGACCAAGTTAACCAGCATATATTGTCCTACAAAAGCAAATATTTCACCTTAGTGGTACTGCTGTCTTGTTAAGAACAGCTGATTCTTTAGCCTCAGCTAATGAGTAAACATGCATGCATTGTTTTGACATAGATATTCCTTTCAGTACATTCTGACCACTCCTGCTAGCTTCCTTTCATCTCACCTCTCCCCCAGATCCATTGCCCCTATGTTTCCTCATAATGGAGTAGGCATCCAAGAGACAACAGCCAAGGACAAAGCAAGATACAATAAGACAAGGCAAAATCATATCGAGCCTGGACACAGAAACCCAATAGGAGTAAAAGTCAAAGATAAACCATCTCTCACTGTTAGGATTCCTACAAAATCACCAACCAACAACTATAGCATATGCACAGAAGACTTTGTGCAGACACCGGCAGGCCCAGTGTTTGCCATTTCAATCCCTGTGAGCCCATATGCACCCTGCTTAGTTGATTCATGGGTCATGTTTTCCTTATGTTCTCTATCCCCCCTGACTCCTAGAATCTTCTCTCTCTCTCTTCCCCAGGTTTCCCTGAGCTCCAAAGTGAGGGACCCTACAGAGAGAGACCTCAAGTTTAGACTCTTTCATGGCATAAGGTCTGGCTGAGGTTCTGGGCACGAGCTCTCAGTTTCTGCCAGAAAAAGCCTCTCAGATGACAATTGGATAAGGTACTAATACATAAGTACAGCAAAATACCTTTAGAAATCATTTTATCAAAAATGTTTGGCAACCATGTTTGGTTCTGTCCTAGGTCTCTGGACTATGCAGTCTCTGGTTCTTGGATATACAGGCAATGTAGGCATGGGCTCCTTTGCATAAGACTCAAGTTAAACAAAACATTGGTTGGCCATTCCAAGAAGTTCTGCATCATGATTTCCCCACCACATCTTACAGGACAGATTATATATAAATTGAGGTTTTTGTGGCTGTGTGGGTGTTCAGATTTCTCTTTAGGTAGCCTGTAGAGTACTTTCCTGTACCAAAAAATCTAGAACATAAGGGTGACGGCTCCATGTAGGCAACAGCTTGACCTCTCTACATTTAGTGATCTGTGTGGTTATTGTCTGGGGACTCCCATATCAGTTTTCAGAGAGTGACCTTCTGTCCTAGTACTAACCTGGGTGTTTTAGGGATCTCCATGGAGCCCCCATGACCAACAATTAAACCAAATGTAAACCAGTCCCAGTGGAAATTGTGTCTGGATATAAAATGCCACTCTCTCTATAGCCTCCATGACTAAGAGTCCTAAATAGGATCACTATCATAGATCCCAGCAAGCTTCCACTGAACAGACCTGAGTGTTCTGTAATTTCACCTAACTCTCCCCACATGATCTCCCTCCATCCTTTCCCCCAACTTGATTCTTCCTACTCTATTCCATACCCTTCTCTAGTCCAAACACAAAATTTATTCTATTTCCCCTTCCCAGAGAGTCCATGTGTTCCTCCCAAATCCCTCTCTGCCTAGTCTCTCTGGGTGTGTGGATTATAGCATGATTATCAATTACTTAATAGTTAAGATCCACTTATAAGAGAATACATACTATTATTGTCCTTCTCTGTCTGGGTGATTATATTTAAGATGATTTTTATACTTTTATCTATTTTTTTTAATTTCTTATAATTTATTCAGATTACATCCAGAATGTTATCCCCTTGCTGATATCTTCCCGGTTCCATCCTCCTTCACTCTTCCATCTTATTCCCCTCTTCTAAACCTCTGAGAGAAGGAGATATCCTCCCCTACCATATACCCACAGCATATCAGGCCTCATCCTCTGTGTGCTACCTGGCCTTCCCACTAAGGGGAAGTGATCAAATTGGGGCACCAGAGTTCATGTCAGAGGCAGTCCCTGCTCTCCCCACAACAGTGAAGAATGAGCTGTCCATTGGATAGATCTGAACAGGGGAGTCTAGGTTTACTGCATGCATTGTCCTTGGTTGGTGTAACAGTTTGTGCAGGCTCCCCTGGGTCCAGATCTGCCAAACGTGATGATATCCTTATGGGGCTCCTGAACCCTCTTGGTTGCATTCATTTTGCTTGCAAATTTCAGGATGTCACTTTTTAATAGCTGAATAATACTCCATGTACCACACTTCCTTTAATCAATCTTATGTTAAAGTGATATATAGTTTTCCCCAATTTCTGGCTATTATGAATAAAGCTTCTTTGCATATGGCTAAGCAAGTATCCTTGTACTAGAATTGATCAAGAGTATGACCAAGAGTAGTATAGCTGGGTCTTCAGGTAGTTTGGTTCCCAATTTTCTAAAGAAGTGCCATATTCACTTCTATAGTAGCTGTAAAAGTTTACACTCCCAACAGCAATGGAGAAGTGTGTCCCTTGATCCCCATCCTCACCAACTTGACCTGTCACTTGATCATAGCCACTCTGACAGATATAAGATGGGCTCTTAAATCTTCACCAACCGTATATCTGACAAAGGTCTAATATCCAAAATATATAAAGAACTCAAGAATTTAAACACAACCAAACCAAATAACCCAATTGAGAAATGGGGCCCAGAACTACACAGAGAATTCTCAACAGAGGAATATCAAATGGCTGAAAAACACTTAAGGAAATGCTCGGCATCGTTAGGCAACAGAGAAATGCAAATCAAAACAACACTGAGATTCCATCTTACACCCATCAGAATGGCTAAGATCAAACACTCAAGCGACACCACATGTTGGCGAGGATGTGGAGAGAGAGGAACACTCCTTCATTGCTAGTGGGAGTGCAAACTAGTACAGCCACTTTGGAAAGCTATCTGGTGCTTTCTCAGAAAAATGGGAACAGGGCTTCCTCAAGACCCAGCTATCCCACTCTTTGGAATATACCGAGAAAATTCCCTACCACATAACAGGGACATATGCTCAACCATGTTCATAGCTGCTTTATTCATAATAGCCAGAACATGGAAACAGCCTAAGTGTCCCTCAGTAGAAGAGTGGATAAAGAAACTGTGGTACATTTACACTATGGAATACTACTCAGCTATTAAAAACAAGGAATTCCTGAAATTTGTGGACAAATAGATTGAACTAGAAATGATCATAATGAGTGAGTTCACCCAGAAGCAGAAAGAATCAAATGGTATATACTCACTTATATCTGGACAGTAGCTCAAGGGGCATGTCCCATGAAAGTCTTCACTTACCAGGAAAGTGGGACAGAGGGGAGGACATCCTGTTGGGACTTTAGGTGAGAGAAGCATGGGAGAATGGGGAAATAGAAGGATCCAGAGGGTACTAGAAATCTACAAGAAGAACATTATGAGGGGAGGATCTGGGCCCAGGGGTCCTGCTCAAACTATGACACCAGCCAAAGACAATATGGGCAGTAAGCTTTAAACCCCTACCCAGATCTTGCCGATGGACAGGACATTCTCCATATTTGAGTGGAGAGTGGGGTCTGACTTTCACAGAAACTCTGGTGCCCCATATTTGACCATGTCCCCTGGATGGGGACACCTGGTGGCACTCAGAGGAAGGATAGCAGGCTACCAAGAAGAGACTTGATACCCTATGAGCATATACAGGAGGAGGAAATCCCCCTCAGTCACAGCCATAGGGGAGGGGAGTAGGGGGAAAGTGTGAGGGTGATAGATTCACAGTATACATTAAGAAATAGGTTGTGCCAGTGGAGCTTTCATGTGTTGATAGCATACTATAATCCAAAAGCAATATAGGTTTATCAATTTTTCTGGATGAGTAGGGGGATTAATGAATGGTGTTTGTATTTTGGAGCTACTAAAATTCATTAAAAATCTGGAGATGTCATTCAAGTTATAATGATACTTTGACCAACATTCTTCTAATTCTGAATCTAATTTTTCTTGTACAGAAATAAAAAATCTGGATAGAATTTATTTAGATCTTTATTTCTGAACTCTATAAATACTTCTATGGTTTGAATTCTTCTTAGAGAATAGTTACTGTGGTCTGCAGGATTTTTCAGAAAAATAGTATTACCTTCTGGATGGTTTGTCTGCAGAGATGTTTCTAGTCTGAGATTCACTTGATAAAGGATGTCATTAGTGCTGGCTGTAAGGCATAGAGATGTCATGGAAACCACATAGAGATTGAAACTTGAAGCTTGTTTTGTTCTTTGCTATGCTGATAATGAGCTAGACAACATGACCTTCTCAAAAGGGCTCTGAATGCCTAATAACCTCAGTCTCCTAATCTGCAAAATGAGAATACCATGTAGATCATGACCTATGTTTTTATTGTTGAAAATACTATTTAAGAGGAAAATATAAATTTATTGCTTAATTAGAGGGTTCATGTAACCTGGGATTTCTGTGGATAAAGCATTCCTTTTTGGGTTAGGGGCTTCTGGCAAATAAACATTTACTTCCATGTAGAATCATCATTGCTGGCTGGAATTTTCAGGATGTGTGTTTTGTGAAATTGTTTTTACTCTACTATTGTAGTTTGATTCCATGAATTCTATTTATATCAATGAAAGGATAGATAACCTTTTTATGCACTGTCATCGGAACACCAAGATAACAAATGAGGGTCACCAAGTGTAGCAGGTACTGGAAGCATGCCTTTTGGAGGAAGAGAAGCTCTAATTTCAACTGAACTGAGACCATAGTCAGAGCTGGTGGGGATGGTAACAAAGTGCTTATAATTCCAATACTTGAGATCCTAAGGCAGAATTGCCAGGACAGACTAAGATGCCAGGCTGGGCTGCACAGTGAGATCTAGGCTAGCTTCGATTTCTACTGACACTCCATTTTCCAAACCAAATAACCACACAGAGAAATACATGACATAAAAAAAGCATAAATGTGAGACAATGGCTTTTTGCCTTCATTTGCTTGCTTTGAGGTAGGAGCATGTGTCACATTAGATAAATATTTATTTATTTATTTATTTTTCACAAGACAGTCTTCATATGTAACCAAGGCTACTCTGAGACTACAGATGTGCAAAGGCTTGGTTTATTTTAGAAATCAAGCTTTGCTAAAATAAGAGGTTATAGATGAAACTGAAAAATTAGTAAGTGATAGCTAACTAAGTACCTAACATGCAATAATAAGATGTTTGTACCTTATCCTGTTAAGGATGGGAAGCCATAGTAACATTCTGGGTAAGGCACAAAAATGAGCAGATATTTGGAACAGACTAGGCAGTGAATGCAGGACTACCACCTTTGTGAAAGACATAGAGCTAGTAAAAGGATTTGAGCTACTCTAAGATTTCACAGTGGGAAGTTGCTTCAGTATCACAATACAGCTAGTCATGTTTCCAGCATCATCACTCAGCAAATATGCCTGAGGAAACCCAGACCCAGAACCAACCAGTGGAGAAAAAAGAGGTGTAAACTTTTGCCTTTCAGGCTCAAATCACCCAATTAATGTTCTTGATCACCAATACTTTTTATTTGAATGAAGGGATCTTTCTGAGAGAGCTCACTTCGAATTTACCAGATGCTTGAGATAAGGTCTGGTGTGAGAGTTTGACAGATCTCAGTAAACTACACTATGAGAAAAAGATGCAGATTGGTCTCTTTCTCAATACACATGATCGAACCCTTACTATTGTAGGTACTGGAATTGGAATAAGCAAGGCTAACTTGATCAATAACCTTAACACTATTGCCAAATCTGGCACCAAAGCCTTTATGGAGTATTCGCAGACTGGTGCAGATACCCCTATATTTCTTAGTTTGGTGGTGGTTTTTACTATGCATATGTTCTTACTGAGAAAATCACTAGTATCACCAAGCATAATACTGATGAGCAAAATGACTGAGACTCTTCAGCAGGTGGAATCATTCCCAGTGGGGACTGACACAGGTGAACCAATGTGTCATGAAACAAAAGTCATCTTACATCTGAAAGAATACTAAACTGAGTATTTAGAGGAAAGGAGAATAAAGGAGAATGTGAAGAAACTTTTGTTTATTGGCTATCCCATTGCTCTCTTTCTCAAGAAAGATCATGATAGGGAAGTCAATGATGATGAAGCCAAAGAAAAGAAGATACAAAGGAAAAGTAAAAGAATAAAAAAAAAATCTCATGACAAGCCTAAAATACAAGATGTTGGTTCTGAAGAAGAAAAGAAGGATATTGACACCAAAAAGAAATGCAAGAAAAAATACATTGATCAAGAAGTACTCAACAAAGCAAAGTCTATTTGGACCAGAAATCCTAATGACATTACTAGGGAAGAACAGGGAGAACCCTACAAGTTATAACCAGCAATTGGGAAGAATATTTGACAGCAATGCATTTTTTGTTGAAGGATAGTTGGAATTCTGAGTCCTTATTTTTGTCCCAACATAAATTTCTTTTGATCCGTTTGAACACAGAAAAGAAAAGAACAACACCAAGTTGTATGCATACAGAGGTTTCATCATGGATAGTCATGAGGAGTTAATCCATGAGTATCTGGATTTTATTGAGTGGGTGGTACATTTCTAGGCTCTTCCTCTAAATATTTTCCTTGAAATGTTTCAGGAAAGTGGCACATTCCTGTAATCCCAGCACTCAGGGAGGCAGAGGCAGGTGGATCGTTGTAAGTTCGAGGCCAGCCTAGTCTACAAAGCAAGTCTAGGACAGCCAATGCTACACAGAGAAACCCTGTCTCAAAAAACCAAAATAAAATAAAATTAAATTAAAATTTAAAAAATTTTTAAAAAGAAATGTTTCAGGAAAGCAAAATTTTGAAACCGATCAAAGGCCTGATGGCACTCAAAGAAAGAATAGGCAGGCTACCGAGATGAGACTTGATAGCCTATGAACATATAGTTGGGGAAGAGGTCCCCCTCAGTCTTAGACCTAGGGGAGGGGAATAGGGTGAAAGTGGGTGGGAGGGAGAAACAAATGGGAGGATACAAGTGATGGGATAACAATTGAGTTGTAATCTGAACAAATTAATTAAATAAATAAAATAAAATAAATTGGTCACTGAACTAGCAGAAGATAAAACCACAAAAAGTTTTATGAGCAATTCTTAAACATATATAAAGCTTGGAATTCATGAAGACTCTTAAAATTGGAAGAAGCTTTCAGAGCTATTGGAATATTCCACACCTGCTGCCAGGATGAGATGGGAAAACCAGAAGCACATCTGTTTTCTCAGAGGTTAGATCTAAGACTGAGTAACTAACCCAGGCTTTGTGGCACATCATTGAAAGCATGGCTTAAAAGTGATCTCTGTGACTTAGACCAATTGATGAGTATTGTGTGCAACAACTGAAGGAATTTGAGGAAAAGATCTTAGTGTTAATTACCAAAGAAGGATTCAAACGTCCAGAAAATGAAGAGGAGAAAAAGAAACAGGAAGAAAAAACAGACAACTTTGAAAAACTCTGCAATATATAAAAGACATCTTGGAAGAAAAGGTTGAAAGATTTGTTGTGTCTAAATAACTAGTGGCATCCTTTTGCTTTATCATCACTAGCACACATGCCTTGATAACAAACTTGGTTAGAATCATAAAAGCTCCAAAACAACTTAAAAATGGGTTTCATGTCAGCAAAGAAACACTGACCATTCCATTATTGAAACCTTAAGACAAAAGGCAAAGAATGACAAGTCTTTGAAGAACTAGGTCATCTTGCTGTGTTAAACTACACTCATGTCATCTGGCTTCAGTCTGTAAGATCTCCAGAATATATTCTAACATAAACTACAGGATGATTAAGCTTGGTCTAGGTATTGATGAGGATGATCTTACTGCAGATAAATGATACCAGCTATAACTGAAGAAATATCACCACTGGAAGGAGATGATGACACATCATACATGGAAGAAGTAGTCTAAGTTCAAAGTTTCTATCCCAAAAATTAATTTGGCATGTACTAGTCTGACAAGAATACAAGCTGAAACAACTTGACAGGAATTAATAACATGACTTCTTTTCCCAAGTAGAGAACAAAACCCTAAGCTTCCCTGGGTCCTTTAACACAACAAAGCTTGTGAATGGAAATACTGCGCCCAACCACTATCTGATTTAAAATGTAAATACAGATGAGATAAAAACCAAGAAGAGTTCACAGTGGGGATTTAGTGGTTAGGTCTTTGGCTATAAAAGGTGTGAAGCATGCTGGAGTAATCCTATTGTATTCTGAATTAGAAGTATGTAGTTAAGTGGCACGAAAATGTAGGTGACCTGAGACAAAGGGTACCGTGAAAGCCCATCTACATGAGGAAAAAAAATGGTTTTCTTTTTTTTTTTTTTGAGATTACAATGCAATTACATTACTCCCCTTTCTTTTTTCTCCTTCTGAACCACCCCTATATGTACCCCACCTTTATCTTTTCAAATTCATGCCCTTTTTTTCTTTTGAAAGATTTATTTATTTACATACTCACTTTACATCTCACTCACAGCCCCCTCCCTCCTCTCCTTTCAGTACCACCCTACTTTACCCATTCCCTCTCTCCTATACCTTAGAAAAGGGGAACCCTCCTACTCACTCACTCCAGTTCATCATGCTCATGTCGCCGCATCAGGACTGAATTTGTCCTCCTCCCCTGTGGCCTGGCAAAATACTCCCATCAGAGGCAAGTGATCAAAAAGCAGGCAACACAGCCCATGTCAGAGATAGCCTGCTTGCCTTACTAGGGACCCATATGAAGCCTGAGCTTCCCATTGGCTACATCTATGTAGAAGACCTAGGTACAGTCGTTGGTCATTGGTTGGTGTTTCAGACCCCATGGACCCTCTGAGCTTTGCTTAGTTAGCTCTGTTGGTCTTCTTGTGGAGCTCCTGTCACCTTTGATTGGTTAAATAAACAGAATGGGCTAATTGGCGACAAACGATGAATAGAAAAATGCAGATATATTACAAGTGACACGGGGGCGTGGAGGGGAGTGGGAAAGGAAGGGGGAGCACGAACTAGGGCTGGGAGAAGGGAAGGAGAAAGGGTAGGGAGTTGGGGAAAAAAGGGGGACCCTGAAACCAAAGTGTCTGGTTTCTATAGTGAATCTCTGGAAGAGAGGAAGCCTGGCCCCTAGGTAGAGGGCAGGCCACATGAGCCACGCAGTGCAACAGGACTTAACAAACTCTAGGTCCTTTTATCCTTCTCCTCACTTTTCCACTAGACTCCATATGCTTTGCCCAGTGTTTGGCGATGAGTGTCAGCATCTGTTTTGAACTGCTGCTGGGTTCAAACTCTGATAGGCTCCTATCTGCAAGCATCACAGAATATCCTTAATAGTGTCAGGGATTGGCACTCTTCCATGGAAAAGGGCCAGACATTTTTTGGACAATGCCTTGATCTCTGCTCTATCTGTTCTATCTTTATCCCTGAACATCTTGTAGGCAGGGTAAGTAAGCTTTAGATCAAAGTTTTGTGGGTAGGTGATGTTCTTTTTCCTCCACCAGGAGTCTTGTGTAGTTACAGGGTGTTCTCTTACAACTCCATGACCCCTGCTACTGGAGTCTTAGCTAGAGTCACTCTCATATCCTCCCAGAGGCCTACTCTGACTTAGGTCTCCAGGTTGTCACAGAAATGCCCCTACCCCCACAGTTTCTCTTTTCTCTACAGGCCTTCTGTCCTGCACGCTCCATTCTCCCCAGGTCTGATCTCCACCCTTATTTATCTTCTACCTTGTGCTCTCACGTTAACCACTACCTCTGTCTATTGTACTTCCTCTTCCAAGTAATATTTAAGAATCCTCCCTTGGGTTCTCCTTGTTATCTTCATTGGATCTGTGGATTATAGTATGTTTATCATATACTATATGGCTAAGATCTGCTTCTAAGTGAGTGCACACCATGTGTGTCTTTCTATGTCTGAGTTAGCTCAGGATGTTCTTTTCTAGTTCCATCCATTTATCTGCAAATTTCATTATTTCCTCATTTTAATGGCTGAGTTGTATTCCATTGTGTAAACGTACCACAGTTTCTTTATCGATTCTTCAGTTGAGGAATATCTAGGTTATTTCCAATTTCTGACTATTACAAATAAAGCTGCTATGATCTTAGTTGAGCAGGAGTAGTACATCCAGATCTTGAGGTAGAGCTATTCTCAGTTTTCTGAGAAAGTGACAGATTGATTATTTACTGTAGTTGTGAACCTATAAGTTTGCAATCTCACAAGCAATGGAGGAGTGTTCACCTTGCTCCACATCCTCACTAGCATGTTCTGCCACTTGAGTTTTTGATCTTAGCCATTCTAATGGGTGTAAAATGTAATCTCAGAGTCATTTTGTTTTGCATTTTCCTGATGACTAAGGACTTTGAGCATTTCTTTAAATGCTTCCCAGCCACTCGAGATTGCTCTGTTGAGAATTCTCTGTTTAGCTCTGTGCCTCATTTTAATTGAATTGTTTTGTTGGTGTTTAATTCTTATTGAGTTCTTTACATATTTTGCATATTAACCCTTTGTCAGATGTAGGACTGGTGAAGATCTTTTCCTAATCTGTAGATTGCCTTTGTTCTATTGACAGTGTCCTTTGCCTTACAGAAGCTTTTCGGTTTCATGAGGTCCCTTTTATTGTTGATCTTGGAGCCTGAGCTGGTGATGCTATATTGAGGAAGTTATCTCCTGGGTCAATGACTTCAAAGTTGTTCCCTAGTTTCTTGATTTAGGCTATCTGGTTTTATATTGAGATCTTTAATCCACTTGAGAAGACATAACCTCAGAGCAAGGTCCACATTCTTCCGGCTCTTACAGTCTGAGATTTAAAAAAAAGTTTAGAGTCAGGGTCTCACAATGTACCTCAGGCTGGTCTTGTAATCAGGCTATCCTTGAATTCACATTTCACACTTCAGTCTTTTGAGGCCTTAAGAGAAAGTAAGAGAAAAAAACACTATTTATTGTTGGAAAATGGGAAGGGTGATATGCATAGTGAAGACTGTGGACTTGGAGAAGCTGCAAATTGACTGAGTAAAAGTGAAACATTCTATGGGATTACTTAAAGGATCATATTTGGCTTTATCTACTTGCTCCTACAGTGAATATATGGGGCAAATTAATTAGGAAACCTTTAATATTTTAATAAAATGATAAATCTAGATGAAATATTCCAGAGATTGTGGTTGTGGCATGACACTGCACACATGTTAGAATTTTATGTTGTATGTAGTCTTACTATTATTCATTTGTATATTCAATTTCTCACATGAAATCTTCCTCTGCTATTAAGTGTGTAAACCTACATGACCCATTTGTGATTCTTATGCACAAATGAGAACTATGCACCAATTCAGTGCCAGGACAGCTTTGTTAACACGTACATTATTGAGTAGACCACATATTCTGGTAAAGGAGAGAAACTATTAGCTTATCATTTGTTCTTGGGTACACTTCTATGTTGCAGTTAATTTACCAGTATGGCCTAATAATGTTTATTATTAGGCTTATAATTATTATTACGGCAGTATTTTCTAACGCGCTAGCAATCAATCAAGACACAGACACCTGTTATATTTTAAAACAGCCTTAGTTAACCCAGGGAAAGGCAGATATTAATCCCTTAAACTACTTCCTAAAGTGTGGCAGGTATAGAATACCTGCCCCAATACCATGCCATCTGTTTCTAATAATTTCTATTAAGCTACCTCCCAGCCATAATCTCAAATCCTTGCTAATTATCACCATCTGGGTCAAGTCTCCATCCAGGCTGGCCATGTGCTTCTCCACCTAAGCCATGATGGCACAGCCTTCTTCTCTCCTCTCCTTCCACTACTCTTCCTCTTAAGATTCTCTCTGTCTCTGCAAGTCCAAGCCTGGGAAGCTTAGCCATGACTACCCCATTTGCCCTGCCCAGGTGTAATGGCCTTTTATTGGTCAAACAGGTTAGGCTCTTAAGCAAAGTACAGGTCGGGCAGAAATAGCAAACAGTAATGAGCATCAAATACATCAGAACAACCTCCAACACTTCTACATTAGCACTGTACAGTAGATAGTCACACAAGCTTGACCACTTTGCCAGGAATTTTTTTTCAAAGACAGCCTGATTACTCATATGCATACACATATACATTAAAAAACAGTGAAATCCTGATATATTCTACCATATAGATAATATTTAAGAACACCATATTCATGCAATGCAACATATATTAATCATTTATATTAAATATTTAGAATAGATGAATTTATAAAACTATAAAACAATCAGTGGTTGCTTGGATGGAGCTACGAGTATGAGTAAAAGGATTAAAAGAATGTAAAGTAATCATTAATTGAATAAAAAATTTCATTGAGAAGTGGTGACAATTGTGATGGCACAACTGTATATTCTGTAAAATTTATAATTATTGATTTAAAAATGTAACTTTATGATAGGCGTCTGTGTGAGTATAGGTGTATGTGTGTGCCATGGCATAGGTGTGGTTGTCAAAGGACACTTTTTGAAGACACTTCTTACATTCTACATTTACTTATTTATATTTTAAAAACAGGGAATTATTATTTTTTAATAAATGACTTTTACTTTTGAGTATTTCATGAACAAATATTGTAAATACAATATTTCTCCATCTTTTTCTCTCCCTTCAACTCCTCACTCACTTCCCTTACTGGATCTCAAATCCATAAGCCCTTCTTCTATAATTAGTACTGTTATGTCTGTGTGCACACACCATACTTAGTTCATTTAGTGTTGTTTGTATATACATGTGTTTATTGCTGATCATTTGGGATTGCATAACCACTATGGAACTTATCCTGGACAAAACCAATTCATCCTCTCTCAGCTGCCATTGATTGATCATCTAAGGGTGGAAGCTTTATGATATTTCTCTCCTTCTTGCCTACTAGTGTCAGTACACAGGTCTTTATTGAGCAACCATGTTGTTGAGATTTCATGGCCATTTCTTCCCTTTAATATATAAAAGACACTACCTAACAGCACACAGACCCCAGCTCTTATGATATATTTGACTCCTGTTCTCTATTTTTCCTCAGCCTTCAGTATGTGGGTTATGCTGCAGGTCTTTCAATTGGATGCAGATGTGCCACATTTTATTGTTCTCTGCATTTGACTAGTTATGGAATTACTTTTGCAGAGGTATACATGATCCAAGAGTTTAGGTGTCTTGGATTCTTTCTCCACACTTTCAGTGACTCATTGATATAAAGCAATGTGTGGTAGGAAAATCTTTTTTTTTTTTGAAAGACCCAGAGAGGGAAAAAAGCCTCAAGACGCAATTGTTTGAGGCTGTAGAAGTAAGCTTGTGATCCAGTAGAGACTCCAAGATGTCAGAGATGCTAATGCTGTGAGATATCTGACAATGGCTACACATGGGGAGTGGAACTAGCCTAAGTGACAACCATGTGTTTCAGGCAGAAACGCTGTAAGGACAGAAACACCTAAGCCCTTTGACACTGGGCATGGATCTGTATGATTTGCCATTTGCCTTGCCGAGTTTTTGCTTTGCTTTGGCACAGTACTCACCCTCTAAATCCTTGTACTTTTCTTTTAGAATAGGAATGTATATTCTGTGCCATTGTGTCTTGAACATATGTAATTTGTTTCTTTATTTTGCAGGGGCTATGGTTAAGAGATTGCCTTGAATCTCTAAAGAGACTTTTGACTTTGAGTTTTATAATGTTGAGACTATCAAAGACTATGAGGACTGTGTCATAGTCTTTGACAGTCTCAGCATTATAAAATGCAAAGTCCTGGATGGGGAGATCTGGTGGCACTCAGAGGAAGGATAGCAGCCTACCAAGAAAAGACTTGATACCCTATGATCATATACAGGGGGAGGAGGTCCCCCTCAGTCACAGTCATAGGGGAGGGGAATAAGGGGAAAATGGGAGGGAGGGAGGAATGGGAGGATACAAGGGATGGGATAACCATTGAGATGTAACAACAATAAATTAATAAAATATATTTTAAAAAAGGACTATGAGGACTGTTAAAGCTGGAATAAAGTCATGAATGTTTTGGAGCCAAGGAGTGGAATGTACTGATTTAAATGAGAAAGCTCCCACATAGAGTCAGGTGTTTAAATATCTGGTCTCCAGTTAGTGGTACATTTTGAACCAGTTATGGGGAAGTACAGCCTTCATGGAGAAAGTGCATTACTGGGGTCAGATTTTGATTGTGCATAGCATCACCCCACTCTCAGGTTCTTCTTTCTGCTTCATATGCAGTTGAACATTCGATTACTCTGCTTCCTGCTCCAGAACTTTCTACCATCCTTCCTGCAATTTTATAGATCCATACCCCTTAAACTATAGACACAAATATACTCTTTCTTCCTTAAGTGCTTTTGGTAATGGTATTTGTTGTTCTTCTTCTTTGTTTTTTCTAAAGATTTTATTTTATTTTATTTTATTGGCACATACATTTATATTATTACACATAAATAAAAAATACATACAGCAAGAAGAACCACAAAACAGTCAGGGATTATATGAATGTTACATTGATGGTGTTTGGCTAATTGTATTTGGCAACCTTGTAGAAAACATCTTTCCTATCTTGGTGAGTCTAAAATTCTAAATGAGAATCAGTATCTATCATATCTCATCTCTGTCAACATAAAATATCTATCTAGATCTAAAAACATCTTAACCCCTAAACAACTAAGCTTAATTGTAAGACTAAAACTATCTGGTCTTCAACTCCATCAGAGATTTGAGAAGGAATAAACTTGATTATCTGAATATGCTGGGCATGTAGGTTAGTAGCTTTCCAAATGAGAAGATGACAAAGACAGTTTCTTTTGGTCTTGGCTGGTGGGTTTTTCATGTGTACTCTTGATTAAGGTGAAGAGTGTTGTATCTAGACTTTTTCTCTCTAGGACTTTATCTTAAAGGCTGTTTTTATTTTATCAAAATTTTTTTCTAAATTTTTTCAATGTTCACAGGAGTTTTGTCTTTTAGTTCACTTACATGATTTATTATATTTATTGACTCATATATGGTTAGCCATTTCTGTTCCATTGGCATAGAGCCAATTTGATCATACTGGATTATATTTTGAAAAATATTCCTGTTTTCAGTTTGCAATTATTTTATTGAGAATTTTTGCATTTATGTTTGTCAGGGGTATTCCATGGTTTTCTTTTCTTTCTTTTTCTCCTCCTCCACCTCTTTCTCCTACTTCTTTGCTTTACCTCTACCTGGTTTCTGTATTAGAGTAATACTGGCAGTGCTTCTTGTGTTTGTATTTTTGTAAATATTTGAGAAATACTAGCTGTAGTTCTTATTTGAGAATCTGATCAAATTCTGCTGAGAATCCCCCTGGACCTGCACATTTTTAGTTGAAAAGCTTTTTATTGTTGTTTCAATGTCCTTATTTGCTATGGGCCTGTTTACTTGCTTACTGTGTCATAATTTAATTTTAGTGGTTCAGATGAATCTAGAACCCTCAGTAGCACATTAAAACACCACTTTTTAACTCCCAATTCCATATACTCTTGCTAAAACATACCAAGTCTTCTTAGTGTTGACTGTGTATGAGTATGGGCCCATCCACTGGACATCGGCAGTCTATTGTACATCACACCCAGTAAGAAAACTGATAGTCTCAATTCTCCAGCAGCCATCATGCCTTAATAGCTTTCTATCTAGTGGTTGAATTTTTACAAACCCCTTTCCAATTCATGATGGGATGTTAATTGTCTCTGCCTTATGTGGGTGTTGTGCATGCTGTCATATGCAATGGCTCTGTTATATCTACAAAACCCTGTTTTACAAACATCCTCTGATACCTCTGAATCTTACAATATTTCTGTCCCTTATTCTACAATTACTTCTGATCCTTGGGAAGAGGAGTGGGTTTAAGTTGTATTTGTGTTTATTTAATAAAAACCATGACCAAAAGAAACTCGGTGAGAAAAAGGGTTATTTCACAGAGCGTGAGGCAGATATATCAAGGGCTGAGTAATTCAACATTGACTATCTTTTCAAGTGGATTAGTTGCAACTCTCTGAATGAGTCAACAGGTAACACATAAAGAAATTTCTCAGATGAGGGATAATAGTCACATTTATATAATGCTGAATATTTAGGGGGAAATTTTCTAATATACTCATTAAACAGAATAACACAAATAGGTTCTCTCTTAAAGCCTGTGTTCTGTCCACCTGGTCCTGGTAACAATACTAGGCAAAACGTGAAGTGGATCTTGATGTGATAATAAAGGAGTTGGTAACTGCCATAATGTTTTTGTGACTATTACATCCTAGGCTTATTTTGCCAGGCATCTCACTATCATAGTTTGTAAGGGTCACATCTGAGTAAGACTGCTGATAGACTTTGTTCCCAGTAACATTCGTAGCTAATCATTATGGTTCTATCTTTCACATCAATACCAGCTTAGTACTGGCACAAAAACAGACAAATAAATGGAATACAGTGAAAACCCTGATAAAGCTACGGACACAGTATGAACAAAGAATTCTATTTAGTGTGAGGCCTTTCAAAATGTCAGAAGTTCTAGAACTTCAGTGGAAGCTATGAGTCCAGGCAAGAAGACTAAGCTGAATCAGGGTGGTTAAAGGAAAACCTCTTTTTAAAAAGCAACAATATAGAGAAAAGGCCATCTCAACACCCTATTATGACTTAGTCCTTTTGTGAATACTGTAATAACAATTACTCAAAGAAAAAAAAATGCTTTACTTTTAAGAGTGTCAATATTAAGCAACAAACGAACTCTATATGCACTACTCCTAGCACAGAACAAAAACAAAAAAGCCAAGATAAACTGTCTTCTCTAAAAGTAATAATTTCATAGTGAATTTAATAACTTTGAAGAATTTCCAGACAAAGCATTTCAAAGAATAGTTATAAGTGTCCAAACAACTGAAAATATATGAATTCACTCCAAGGGAATCAAAAAATCTGAATGAAAGATGGTTTTCAATACAAGATATTAAACAATGGAACCACATAAAATTCCTAATCTGGTATACAGAATTAGAAACATCTCATATTTTCAGATACAAAAAACATACACTGAAAAAAGGCAGCAACCATCATGTTGTTTATATCTTACAAAATTGCATTAAAATAATTGTAGGAAAGAACCCCAAAATGATATACAATTACTATATGTTACCTAAAATGTTACTATATAGACAATATTAGAATGTGAGATGATGCATATGATACACTGTAATATGATTTTGTAAAAGAAAAATTATGGAAATTACACAAACTGATATATTTGATTACAATATAAACATATCAAATGGAAATTTAAAATGTTCAAAGAGCCTCCAGGATGAAAACAGAGAATCAGATATAAGTGAAATGGCGAGGAGATAAATTATCTAATTAGAAGAAAAAGAATGCTATAAAATGAATAAACTCATTGAGAGAAAATAAGTGATATAAATTGCATAATGTGGCAACTTTATAAGAAGAAGAAGAATAAAATTACAGAAAGTTTATTCATAGACTTTCTAAGTCTAGAATAGAAATAGACTTGCAGATAAGAATCACACAAACTCCTAAATAGACTGAACATGAAGGTGATTATACAGGACCATTTTGATTAGTATTAAAGTCAAAAGAAAATAGACTTTTTTTTAAAGTGGCATAATCTATAAATGAACATTTCCACTGATATGTCACATATATCATATAGAAATATATCAATAGATAACTCATCACAGACTCCATATACCAAAAAGTAGTCTCAAGATATATTTAACAGTATAGAAAGGGTAAGATTCTAATCACGAATACTGTATTCTGAAGTTAGTCTTTGAAAAATTTGGATGAACTGAAGTCCTTTTGGCAATAAAAACCTGAGTGATTGTATTGACTCTAGAGCTGACTTATAAATGCTTTGGGGAGGTGTATCTTCAAGCTGAAATGAAGAGATGCTAAACAGCAGTAGAACATGTAGAATTGTACTTTCATTATCAAAGATAAATACATAGCCAAATAAAATAACATAGAAATGGTAGCATATAGATTACATGAAACTAGAGCACAAAACCCAGAAATGTTAAGAGTTATTAGGTGGGCATGGTAACACACTCAGGAGACAGAACCAAGCAGATCTCTGAGTTCTAGATCAGCCTGATCTACAAAGTGAGTTCCAGGACAGCCAGGGTTACACAGAGAAACCCAGTCTCAAAAAAATAAAGAAAAAAGTAATTATAATTTCCAAATTTAATAATGTATTAAAAAATGAACAAGTTGATGATTTCAAGAATACATAATGCATGTGTGATGGAGTACAAAAGTATGCATTTTAATATATAATTTAATTTATGATCAACTTAAAATTCACACTTAAAATTACAATAACATTTATGAAAGCTCAGGATAACAACATAATAAAAGCCATTGTAGATATAAAAAGATAAAGATAAAAAGGAATTAAAAAACCAGTCGATAATGGTGATAATAAAATATAGGATTAAAAGAACTCAGAAAGCAATGAAGATAAAAATGAAAATCTAATATTTCAATAAATACAGAAGACTCTTTGAACCAAACGCTATCACTCAAGAATGAAAAATGTGTTTAAACCAACTTCAACTTAAAGTGAAGTTAGTTCACTTGATTCTATGCGTATGGCATTCTAAAAAATACAGTAACAAGCCATATTAATATTATTATAGATCTTATATACAGTCTACTCATGATGTATTATATTATATGGGTATTAGATGACACATGGGTAATGTATTATATAATAATTGCTTATAAAACAAGGCTATGTTCCAGCTTCTCCACAAATGCTATAAGAATCATCAAAAAGTTTTATACCTTGCCAAGTAATTTCTACAGAGGTCTCTTTAATAAACAGTGTGAGTTTGTTGTTGTAAACTATTTCTGAATAAAATGTATTTACACAGCATAATACCATGTAGAATTAACATACACAATGAAAATAACAACAACAGAGTAGCTGCAGTAAACAACCTATCCAGTTTTATCCATTTTTAGTAAGATTGGTTATAACTGAATCCAAATCACTGTTGACAGTTATTCCCTCAAATATTACTCAGTAGGTCTATATTAAATATTACATTATTATATCAGAGACACATTCCACAATTAATTTCTCTTAGTTTGTTTACTAAAAATTAATGGTATGTAGTTGTTTGAAATTTCTGGATATGTATATAATGTATCATAATCGTGCCCACCTATAAATCCCTCCCTTTGTCTTTTCACCAGGGCTTTCTGTTGTATAACACTACCCAAGATTAAAGTCTTCTATTTTGAAAGGAAACTCATTAAAACACAGGACGTTTGCAGAGAAGTCAAACAAAGAGGCTTCTTAAATGTCATTAACACCCATATATACTACTTCTTCCCTCCTTAAATATAAGAATTAAGGACTGCTGATAGACACTCAGAAAGATCAAGCTGTCTAGATGATTCTCATACAAGTTCAGCAGCCTACGAGAGGCTGACACCAGTGTACTAGAAGAAACAGATAAGCCACGCTACCTGGAAGAGGTCAAGACTAGCTGAACTACCTGGAAAAAATTAGAAACCAGTGGGCTCTACAACCTGCTGAACCACCTGCAGGCTGCGTGGTGTGCTTCAGGTTTTCAGATTTTACGAGCTGTCAGTAAAACATAGATGAAGCTGTCTTTGAATCAGTCTTCTTTCTGTAAGTAATTTCAGTAAAACTCATTGGTTCAACAAGTTGAATGTATTGGTATCTTTATTTTGGTCTGTTGTCAGATCCCTATCTGGGGTTCATAGGAAACGTGTTATAAAACACTTTCTCCACACTGTCTCTCTTTTTTTTCTTTCATTATAAGCCACTTAGTACAATTTGTCCTCCCCATGAGCTCATGGCTATAGAGCCATTCACAATAAAAGAAGCTGCCTACCAGTAGCCACACTCCAGGGAAAAGTGATTCTCTTTCCACCAACTGTCAATAGATTATCAGTTAGTATTAGGGACTGTGCTGGAGTTTTTAATTGATTTGATGTATTAAGGTCTTATGCAAGTAGTGACAGCTTTTGTAAGTTTATATGCTCAATGTCTATGTTATATCTAGCAGTCAGCATGTCATGGCATTTCTCTTTATCATCTGACTTATACAATGTTTTCCCCTCTCTTTTGTGAGTTTCCCTGAGCCTTAGAGAGGCAAGAGTTCTATATATATCTGATCTAAAGCTGAGTGTTTATATTAGCTTATTCTCACTACATTGAAGAGTTAAGTGTCTCTGAGTCAGCCACTATCTAGCACAATAAAAAGGTACTTTCCCAGGTTTAGAGTAGTCCAGGACTCATAAACACAAATATTGAGGAGAGAACTTGATAACACAACATTTAACAGAAAAATATCAGCATCTTCTCCCATTGGGCCTATGACTTTCTTAGCCTTATGTTTTGTCCATGTTTACAATTCCAGGCACAAATTACCCCTGTAGAAGAAGCCTTAAGTTTAATCTAGAGAGTGTTTTGTTACTACCCCAAAGAGTCTTGCCACTATTGTACCAGTGGACACATTTGGGAAGTCAATATTACAGTTTTGATAATACCACTGATCTTTCCTCCCAAGGCAACCTTCATAGAGCACCAGTTGGAAGAAAAAATTTTGATCAGTTTGCCACCTCTTTGCTTCTTCTCCCCATGCTCATTGTGCATATAGCTGGAATGGTGGGTGGAAAGCTTAGCTGGGGTGGGTGCAATGCAGAATCTCAGTTGGTAGTGAATGACCAAAAAACAACCATCTTGAAAGACAGCTTCAGTGAGACATCTTATTTAATTGGGGGAAATAAAGATTATTTAAACCTTTTCAGTGTAGATAAAAACCTTTAGAGTGAATTATATCACTGGCAGGGACCAAGGTGATGGGAATGCCATACTTGGATAAAGAGGAATCCCAGGTGATTGCTCAACATGATATTAGAAAGAGAGGAACTTTAACCTAACCTGTAATCTGGCCCCCAGGCTACATGACCACCTTAAGGGTGGCAGAGGTGGAGCCCATGAGGCTATATGCACCAGCACATGCTATCTCAGTACAGGGAGGGAACGGTTCTGCTCCTGATCCTTTTTTAGGGGTTTGGACAAACCTTGACCTCACTCTTGCTCTAAGCTAGCTTCCTCGGTAGCATGGCTCCCTGGCCTCACATCAGTTCATTTTTTCCTTTAATTTTTCATTTATAAGCATTTAATGCTAATTTTAAATGTGTTTGTCAACTTGTAAGATAAAACCCCAACTAAAACGACAGTGCAAAAAAACCAAATTATTTTTATTTTCCATTAATTAAACATTGTTTGCATTTTATTTTTTCTTTTATTAAACACTTTCTACAAAATCTCATTTAATTTAATGCTTATGACAACCTCTAAAACTCCCTTCTCCATTTTCTTCTTTGTGAATAATCCCTACTCCTTATGTAATTATGTCCATCTTCTTCTTCTTTCTTCTGAGAGTCGTATCTGATCACAGTGGTCTTCCATCAAAAATGTTCAATGTAGAACTTTTCTTCTTAAGAAGAGTTTCAATTCAGCTGGCAGTTTGGAGAGACTGACCTTCTACCTTAGACCATAGCCAAGTTTGTCTGTAAATTTGTAGAAATGGCTCTGGCTGGTAATTGCTGCTGTGATTTACTTGAAGCCTCAATTGGCCACATTTTGGCAGTATGCCAAGGGTGAACTGGTTCCTCTAACCTTTGCTGAAATCCCTACAGCTATTCAGAGTGTGAAAAAAATAATTCAAAGTCATAAAACTGGTAGCTTCAAACACCTTACAGTTAAGAAAGCTGGGCTGAATGGTTTGGTGGCCACTGAGGTGAAGATGTGGTTTTATATAAGAGAGACCATAGACAGATATATCATTGTTGCCTATGATGTGTGAAGACCAAATTTTAACATCTGATTTTATTTGAGTTTTTATTTGAGTGTTCTTGGACCATGTATAATGAGACTGCTGTCTGAATAAAGTACTAGCTCGGAAAGAAGAAAAGGAAGAAGAAGAAGAAGAAGAAGAAGAAGAAGAAGAAGAAGAAGAAGAAGAAGAAGAAGAAGAAGAAGAGTTTCTTTCCTATGTAGTGTTGGGAAACCAAAAGTTAATAGAAACAGTTACCCACAGACAGTCTTACTAAAAAAAGTATCCCTCATATGGTTTCTTATCTTTGTGTCCTCTGATGCCAAAGCACATTTTATTATATTTTTTACAATGATTTGGACATATATGTACTTTAAGTTCACCTTCCATTTTGTCTTTTATTTTAGCAAGATGGAATTCTCCTGGTTGCATAATTTTCATTTATTTTTGAGAGATATGTTACTGTTTCACCAATTACATGCTTCCTATATTTAGTGTCCAGCAAAACTTCAACCAAAATTCCAGGAACTTTACCTTCTTTGTTTTCTAAACATGTTGTAGAATTTTGTTACTTTCAAGTCTTACTGGTCATTCATAAAAAAATCTTGCAGAGGAATTTCTTAGACATTAAAACCTACATTGCTAATTTATTTGGGATCATTTTAGTACTTAGAAAAAAGTTTTATGTGTTCAGGGTAAAATTTCCAAATTCTACTAAAAGATTTATAGTAAAAATGTATAGACATTTTTTGTAAAAACTTTTACAATGGTAGGCAACAGAAAATAATTTCGTTAGCTTTTCCAAAATATATAAGTATAGGAATGAATATATTCTATACATATCTTAATAGGACCATATGACAACTCATTTTGAAGTCTAGTATGTAAACAGGATAGAAGTCATTACTATAGCTTAATAGCATAATAACAACTATGAAATGCAACAAATTGAAAAATAACCATTTCAGTTAGTGCACCACAAAAATAAGATAAAAGGAAAACTTTAGCCTTAAACTAGAGAGATCAAAAGCAGTATGAGATGAGAAAACCTGAAATATAGTTGAATTAATGCAAGCTTCAAGTAGACAAATTTGGGAGTTTAGAAGTCTATGAGGAGCCATGAACATCTTTGAATTATAATTCTTGTAACTGACAGAAAGATCAAGTAAAAGTAGGAGGGAAGAAACAGTATTTTAATACGTTTGAGAAGACAACCATAAAATATTGTTTTGCCAGATTTTATCATAATATATTTTTTTGAACCTACCTAGTATAAGAGAATATAAAAATCCACATTCATACTTCCAGTCTTCTGTGTGGGGAATGAAAATACACAACACCAATTCTCTTCCTTCATCTTGTTTCACTAAATGTAGCTGATAACCTTAAGGTATTTAAGAAGTTCACAGCCAAGGGACACAGCTCATTAACAGGCTAAAATAGCATTGTGGAAGAATACTTTCCCTTCCTTCACTCATTACATTACTAAAAGCTTAGTTATCAGAGTTCCTTTAAACCAGGATTTCATGTCTGTGTTTCAACAAAAAGTTATATGGCTTACTGCACATCTGGAAGAGGCATAAGCACTTAAAACTAACTCAGAAAATAGATTAGACCAGCATAAATGTTGAAGTGCTTTCTAAGTCTCTAGCAGGCCCAACTGGTAAGGATTGTTTTCGTCAGTCTCTATAAGGCAAATCTATGAAAAGAGATTGGAACTTGCTTCTCTAATATTCAGATACCAATGTACAGACTCAAGGATTTAAAAAAAAAAGAAAATAGGCACCAAATTAAGAAACAAGCCAAATTATAAAAATCAATCCCAATGAAGCATAGATATGATTTACTTTACAGATTTTTAAACAACTGTCATAAAGATATTCAATGAAGTCCATATAATATGCACTAACAAAGTGAAAACTTTCAACAACACAATAGAAAACATCAATTTTAGAACTGGAAATAGTTTTTCTCTCAGAGAGTGGTTGTTGACGTAGACTTATAACTTGTTAAAGAATTGACTGTAAGAGATTGAATAGGAAGAGAAGTGCTGCAAAATGTTATGTTCTGGACTTGACAAAGCTATTGGAGTCATGAAATCACAAGTGTGATTACTCACATAAGATTCAACCCTTCAAGATTCCGTTATGAATAGAGGAGAGGCTTCAGAGCTCTCGCTTCTCCTTGAGGGAGTATTGGAAGTTTGTAGTTGCTGGAAGAGAGGAAATCAATTGTTAGTTGACACTAGTTAGTTGCCCAAATTCTAGGAAATAATTTCCACCAGTGCTCATACACATAATATTAATTCAGCTCAGATGGTCACCAAAAAATGACATGAAAGGAGGAGAATTTAGTGATAAGAAGATGGGATTTTAGCAGCATTGGGATATGGATATATCCCATAAAGTAATAAAAAAGGGTAATAGAGGTAAATATTATCAAAACACAGTATATACATGTATGAAATTCTCAAAGTAAAACTAAAACAAAGGGAAATTTGATGCTGAAAAACAACTAAAATGTAAAAATTTAATTATCTAAACAGAAAAGCATAAATTTAAATTGTGGAAAAGGGAGTGAAGAGAGATTAAATACAAGAGACAAAAAAATTGATGACAAAAAGAAAAAGATATTTCTTTGACCATATCAATATACACTTCACAAAAATTAACATAGATATAAAATCCAGATGTCCATTAAAAGATTAATAGATGAAGAAATTAAAATAAAAACGCACAGTTGGGTACTACTGAGTATTTAGAAAGATGATAGGGCTGTAATATGCAACAGCACTATGGATGAACTAAACGTTCTATGTTCAGCAATCCAGATATTCTGTGAGAGTCCATTTATGGGGCTCATGAAGTAGCCAAGTTCATGTGAACAGAGAATTATTAACATATCAAGGAATGCAGTAAAGATGTTATTCATTTGGTGGAAAGTTTCAGTTATACAAGACATATTAGGGTAGAAAACCTTGGACTTAGACTTCACAATATTGTAGTGTAAACTTAAAAGTAGCCCTCACATGAAATGTTTTTACTGTAACAAAAAGACATATCTAAAATAAAGAATCTAAACTTTGATATTAGGAAATATGAAAATTAAGTATAAAACAATCCAACAAAATAATAAAACTAGAGGAGAAATAATTTTTAAATTTCAAATATTATATACATTTGACTCTCTTATTTCAGAAAAACCAAGAACTAATGCAATTTACTGATGTTGCAAATGGAGGAAGGACATCACTACAATCCTTTAATATTGAAATTATAAAAAAATAAGACTACAGACAATTTTATGAACCTTTTAAAACTCAACTGATGGTTTTTATTTGAAGGGAGCATGAACATGTAGAGAAAATACATCACTGGTGATTAAGGGCATAGTCTGGAGCCTAAGATCTGCCTTCAGTACTCACTAACTGCAACCTCAGGGAAGTTACTTGAACATAGTTGTTCTTTTCTTTTTATTTCTTAAGATTCTTGTCTCATTTACTATATCCTGATTGCAGTTTCCCCTCCCCTTAGTCTTCCCAGTTCCTTTCCAACTCTCCTCCCCTCCTGATCCACTCCTTTTCTGTCTCCCATTGGAAAAGAACAGGCTTCTAAGAGATAACAACCAAATACAACAAAATAAAATATAATAAGATAAAACAAAAGTGGTTACATTAAGGCTGTATCAGGCCACCCAACAGAAAGAAACGAGCCCAAGGAGCAAACATAGCCATGATGGTATTATAGTGCATACTATGGCTGAGGTCCATATTGATGTCTATGGTCTGTACTGCCACTGGAGGCCCAATGAATGTCCATGGTCCTTGTTGACAGAAACCATGTAGAAGTCCATGATATATGCTGCCGATGACTGTAAAGGGCAAGAAAGTTTTTTTTTTCTTGTAGTGGTATTGATGCCTGTAGACTCACAATTGAAATGAAAGACAACTTCACCTCCCAATGCCTACTCCTAAAAAGAAAAGAAACCTTATAGAAATGAAGCCATTGAAAAGAACTATAAAAAAATTGTGATAGGAATGCTGAAATGTAGCTCTTAACAGTTGATGGCTTCTGGGATGGATGGGACTGGGAAAGGACTCACTTTCTTTAAGGAGCTGTCCACTGGGAGTTTGACCATGTTCCAATTAATATATGAACAACACAAATTTGACTTGGTATTTTTTCTGTCTTCTTCTTTATAGGAGGATGTCACAAGGATAGGAGACTGGACCTGAGAGGACTAGAAACTAAGTGATCAGAATGCATTATGTGAAATTTTCAAATAATCTATGTCCCCAAATACTATGTTGGACTAAAAATCATACAAACAAATGAACAAAAAAGCCTTGTGTAGACCTGTTTCAGTTCTTTCCTTGCTGCTTCAGTCTCTGTAAATTCATATAAACTGTCCATGTTGATTTAGAGGACCTTGTTCTACTGATGTCTTCAATCATCTCGACTCTTACATTCTTTCTGCCTCCTTTTCTGTTGGGCTCCCTGAGATCTTAGGAGAGGTATTTGATGAAGTTATACTCTTTAGAGCTGTGTATTCCAATGATACATACATACATTATCTGTGTCCCTCTGTCTCTGTCTGAATCTGTCTCATTGTCTCTCTATGTTTGTGTCTCTGTCTGTCTCTATTTCAGTCTATCTGCATGACTCTGTGCCTCTGTCTCTGTCTGTCTTTCTCTGCCTCTGTCTGTCTTTCTCTGCCTCTGCCTGTCTTTCTCTGTCTCTGTCTCTATCTGTTTGTGTCTGTCTGTCTGTCTGTCTCTGTCTCTGTCTCCATCTCCGTCTCTCTCTCTCTCTCTCTCTCTCTCTCTCTCTCTCTCTCTCTCTCTCTCTCTCTCTCTCTCTCTCTCTGTGTGTGTGTGTGTGTGTGTGTGTGTGTGTGTGTATGTGTGTGTGTGTCCATAATGCCTAACTGTAGGTCTGTACTAGTCTACTGAAAAGGATTCTCTGATGACTGAATAAGGCACTAATCTTAGGGAGCTGAATTATCTAGTCTCTGTTTCTTAGTCACCCTAGCAGTATGGGTATGGGTTCCATCACATGGAGTGGTCTTAAGTCAATTCAAGCATGGCTGGCTACTTATACAAGTTCTGTGCCACAACTGCCCTAGCATATTTTGCAGACAGGTCATATTATAGGTAAATTAGTTTTGTGACTGAGTTAGTGTTCATGGTTCTCTTTTGATAGCCTCCAGAGTACTTTCCTACACCATAGGCACTAGAATGTAGTGGTGAAGCTTCAATGTAGGCACCAGCTCAACTTCTTTGTGTTCAATGAGTTGTGTCAGTATTGTCCTCAATGAGGGTTCCCGCTGTAAGTTTCCAGGGAGTAACCCATTGTTTGGTAACAGTCTAGATTTTGGGGGGATTTCCATGGTACCTTCTTTCAATGCAGCCCAGTCCTGGTACTGGAAATCTCATTTGGGCATAAAAGATGGCCAGTTGAGACTCTGTCTCCCTCATTAGAAAACCTCAGGAAGTTTCCACTGCACTGGGTTTCTATACTATTCCTCAAATACTCCTCAATTCCAGTTTTTTTCTCCCTGCATTTTCTCAGTCAGCTTTATCTCTTCTCCCTTTCCTGGCCTGATCCTCCCATTCTCATCCTTCCTTCCCAATCCAGTCAACCCATAAAATCTATTATATTTCTAAATATTAAGAAGATCCACATATCCCTACCTCTCCATTACTATTCCTTATACTTACTTTCTCCGAGTCTATGAATTATAAATTGGTTATTACTTATTTAATGGGAAATATTCACATATAAGTGAATGAATACCATATTTGGGTCTGGGTTCCATCATTTAGGATGAATTTTTTCTAGTTTCATGAATTTGCCTTTCATGAAATTTCTTTATACATTCTTCTACTGAGTGACATCTAGTTTGTTTTTAGGTTCTGCCTACGATGAAAAGAGGAACAATGAGCACGGGCACACAAGTGTCCCTATAGTAGGATGAAGTGGTATTTGTCTATCTGTCCAAGAGGAGCAGAACTGGATATTGAGGATCTTGATGGTAGATCAATTAACTGTCTGAGGAACAGCCACGTTGATTTCCATAGTGGCTATACAGGTTTACACTCCCAGTAACAAGGAAGGAATCTTATCCTCATTTTACATTTGGTTACATTTGAGAGGATTTCAAAGAAATAATTTTATCAGACAGTTTATACTTACATGAAGTATATTTATTAAGCCGGCATTATCCATAAATTATTTAACTGGACACCTGAGCACGTAAGACAATAGAATGTGATCTGAGATTTGGGGTTTTTTGATGCCCCTCCCTCCTTTCCTCTTGGCCCCATCCTCCTTCCTTCTTCTCTTTATTACCCCCTCCCCTACCCCTCAGAAAAAGGGAGGCCCTCCTCTCCAACCCACCCCAGCCTATCAAGTCACATCAGCACTGAACATATCCTCTTCCACTGTGGCCTGGTAAGGCAGCCCCACCAAAGAGAAGTAATCAAGAAGAATGCAACAGAGTTCTTATCAGTGACAGCTCCTGCTATTCTTACTTGGGGACCCACATCAAGACTAAGCTGACCATATGTGTAAGGTGCCTAGGTCCAGTCCATGCATGGTCCTTGGTTGGTGCTTCAGTCTCCACAAACCGCCCAGGCCTAGGTTAGTTGGTTCTGTTGGTTTTCTTGTGGAGTTCCTGTCCCCTCCCAGCCCTTCTATTCTTCCCTGACTCTTCCACAAGGCTCTCTGTGCTCTGCCCAATGTTTGGCTGTGAGTCTGAGCATCAGTTTTGATCCTTTGCTGGGTGGAGCCTCTCAGAAGACAGCTATGCTTAAAGACAGGAGAGTGTCAAGGTTTGGCTACCTCCCATGGTTTGGGGTTGGGCCAAACATTGGTTGGACAATGTAGAGGAATTTTCTTTCAGAACATGGCTGCTCTGGCAAGAGGTCACATCCAAAGACCTAAATCTGTGTTATCTTGCTGAAATACAAATATGTCATTAATCAAGAAGACAGAGCCAAGCAAATCTGAGTTCAAGGCCAGCTTGGTATAGAGCAAGTATCAGGTAAAGAAAAGTTTAGGTCCAGGCATGGTCATACATGCTTTTAATCCCAACCAATGAAGGGAAAGTTAGCTTGTACATGGAATCACCCATGTTTGAAAGTGATCTTTAATTGAGTGGCAGAGAAAGAAAGTGACAAATCAGAGAAGATTTGACATAATAGGATACACCTAACCCTCAGGAGATAAGAGAGGAAAGGGAAGCTACCTAAGGGGTGAGAAAGAGAGAGAGAGAGAGAGAGAGAGAGAGAGAGAGAGAGAGAGAGAGAAGGCAGTTTTACTGGGAATTTTACAGAGGGAGGATGAATGAGAGACCTAGCTGGACAGTGAAGAAAGAATGAGCCAGAAGATTAGAAAAGATTGCTGGGGTTAGTCTGAGGCCAAGCAGAGCAATTCAAAGGTGAAGATTTAAAGCTCTCTGGATAGTAGTTTGAGTCAGAACAGCTGAGTTGAACCAGCCAGCCCAGAACCAGAAAGAACATGAAAGGGTGAGCTTGTTAAGATGCAAGTGTCAGAGGCTGAAAAATTCTAGGCCTATGTTAGTGGACAGAGGCAATAATCTTCCAAGACAACAACTGAAGAAGGCAAATAAAAGTCATTTTTACAGGACATTCCATCAATTTCTGCTCTATATTCTTGCACATCTTGTAGGGAGGGGAAATTTTGTGTCAATTTTTTGTGGGTGGGTTGGTGTGCAGCTCCCTCCACTAGGAGGCCTGTCTGCTTAGAGCGTGGCCTATTCAATCTACATGGTCCTCACTACTAGAGGTCTCATCTGGAGTCACCTCCATATCCACCCAGGAGCCAACCTGTTGTAAATCTTCATCTTGCCTCAGAGATGCCCCTACCCATGGTTAATCTTATTTCTGCAAGCCCTCTGTCATCCTGCTCCAAGTCTCCCCACATCTGATTCCCACTCTCATTTCCCTCAGCATTCTCTCTCTATCCTGTTACTTCTCTTTAACCACTTCTGCTGTCTATTCTATTTCCCCTTCAGAGTGAGATTCAAGCATCCTCCCTTGGACCTTCCTTGTTTCTTAGCTTATTTGGGTCTGTGAATTGCAGTATGGTTATCCTGTACTATATGTCAGAATGGCTAAGGTCAAAAACTCAGGTGACACCAGATGGTAGTGAGGATGTGGAGAAAGGGGAACACTCCTGTGATGGTGTGAGTACAAACTTGTGCAACCACTTTGGAAATCAATCTGGTGCTGTCTCAGAAAATTAGGAATAGCTCTACCTCAAGACCCAGCTTTATAAATCCTGAGCATACACGCAAAAGATACAACAAAGACATTTGTCTAACTATGTTTATAGTAGCTTTATTTGTCATAGCCAGGAACTGGAAACAACCAGATGCCCTTCAACCAAAGACCAGGTAAAGAAACTGTGGTGCATTTACACTATGGGCTACTACTCAACTGTTAAAAACAAGGAAATAAGGAAATTTGCAGGCAAATAGATAGAACTAGAAAAAAGCATCCTGAGTGAGGTAACCCAGACCCAGAAAGACACAATGTGTACTCACTTACATGCGGATGTTAACCATATAGTGACCTGGGGTTTAAACATTTTTTTCTCCCCAAGTTGTTTCTGGCAATTATTTTAACATAATGACAGAGAAGCTAACTAATATATTTTTCTTTAACTTTTTAAAATTTTTAATGATTTCATACATATATACTGTACTTTTTTAAAAAATCAAAGTCTCATTCTCAATCTCACTTATCACTTTCCCCTTCTCAGTAAATCTCTTCTTTCTATGTCCCTTTTCTAATTTTCTGTGTTTTAGGGGCATATGAGTTACTTACTTTAATTAGAGTTTCCTAACTAAGCATAGGCAGGAGGTTATTTGTTATTAAGCTGAGCTAGAGCAACATATCAGTGATTCTAACCTTTAACTGCAGTCATTTGCTTGCAATACATTGATCAATTATGAGTCACTGCACTGTCACCCAGCAAACAGAAGCTTCTCTGGCCAAAGCTGAGAGTAGCACTAATTTATAAGTACAAATGTAAATATATGGAAGGAAATTTAACATTAAGTAAATTTAGCAGTAAAACATTAGTAGGTTCTTTTCTAGGAGTTATGACAAGCCCAGATATGGACTTTGACCAGGTTTGAATTCTTCTCATGAATTGGTGGGTGAAATGCCTTAATGGGCCCTAGGAAAGGGAAATTTATTTCAGGCATAGTGATTAAGGACACTATCGATCTCTTCATTACTCATTGTCCTCCTTAAATGTAACCCTGAACAAGATCAAACCAGCCAAAATCTCAGCAAGAGTTGGACAGGGCCTTATGAAGTTTTCCCAACAGCTGAAGAGCTATTGTTTATCGGTGGCAAAGAGATAGTCAGTTTACTTCAGGATTGCTGCTTCTAAGAGTTTGTTCTATACCCACCCACATACAGGCAGAACTACATGCTATCATTTTTTTTTGTTTGCTTGTTTATTTGTTTGGCTAGTTGGTCAGTTTGTATATGCTCATAGGGTATCAAGTTTCTTCTTGGTAGCCTGCTATCTTTCCTCTGAGTGCCACTGGATGTCCCCATGCAGGGGACATGGTCAAATATGAGGTACCAGAGTACGTGTGAAAGTCTGACCCCACTCTCCACTCAACTGTGAACAATGTCCTGTTCATTGGCTAGATCTGGGTAGGGGTTCGAAGTTTACTGCATGTATTGTCCTTGGCTGGTGCCAGAGTTTGACAATTTATTATACAATAACTTATAAGTACTATGTCCTCTGTGTTTGGTGCTGAGCTAGTGTCAAAGAACAGGTGAGTCATAAGCCATGCTGAGATGATTTCTTTAGCATTGGCAACATTATTAATGAAAGTATCTCAACACAGTTATTTTCTAGGAATTATTGCATTGGTTAAAATAGTCTTCAATATATTGGAATATATAGTCTAATATGGATAGATATTAAAGAAATTATCTGATGTTAATAATAGCAACAATAAATGTGAATATTATAATACAGGGATCAACAAAATGAGTTTTACTGCTCATGGTAATCCCAAGAGAAATATCACTATTGTATGATTACTACACCCAGATTCACTCCATCTTACTGGTATTAAATTGTTACAAACAGCCTAAGTGTCCATCAGTAGAAGAATGGATAAAGAAACTGTGGTACATATACACTATGGAATACAACTCAGCTATTAAAAACAAGGAATTCTCAAAATTTGTGGATAAATGAATTGAGCTAGAAATTATCATAATGAGTGAGTTAACCCAGAAGCAGAAAGACTCAAATGGTATATACTCACTTATATCTGCATACTAGCCCAAGGGGCATGTCCCACGAAAGCCTTCACTTACCAGAAAAATGGGACAGAGGGGAGGACATCCTATTGGGACTTTAGATGAGATAAGCATGGGAGAACAGCAAAGTAGAAGGATCCAGAGGGTCCTAGAAACCTACAAGTAGAACATTATGATAGGCAGATTTGGGCCCAGGGGTCCCGCTCAAACTAAGGCACCAGCCAGGACAATACAGGTGGTAAACTTTAAACCCCTACCCAGATCTAGCCAATGGTCAGAACATTCTCCACAGTTGAGTGGAGAGTGGGATATGACTTTCTCACGTACTCTGGTGCCTCACATTTGACCATGTCCCCTGGAGGGGGGGACCTGGTGGCACTCAGAGGAAGGACAGCAGGTTACCAAAAAGAGACTTGATACCCTATGAGCATATACAGGGGGAGGTAATCGCCCTCAGGAACAGTCATAGGGGAAGGGAATAATGGGAAAATAGGAGGGAGGGAAGAATGGGAGGATACAAGAGATGGGATAACCATTGAGATATAACAAGAATAAATTAATAAAATAAAATAAAAATTTAAAAAATTGCTACATATAATGAATATCTAACTTTTTTCTCCATGAGCACTCTGAGTTAGAATTGTATAGAACATAATGTAAACAAGTGAAAAAATAACCTTCAGCTCACTGAGTATATGACCTGTACTGCATTGAAAATGGAACATTGCTATAGAACATCTTTTTCTGCTCTCAAGTTTGTAAAGGCAACCTAAAACACTTCTCATCCAAGATCCAAGATAAGTTTACTTTTTAAAACAGTTCAAAATTGATTTATATGGGTTTCAGATAATGAAAGTAGAGGTGGTGTACCAATTCCCTTTAGAAAAGACATATATCAACCTGGAATATGTCAATAGTATCAATTTTGTAACGCTGAAAACTGGCTGAGGACAAAAATAAAAAGTGCTTCTCATTAAAACAATTTAAAACCCTCCCAGATTTTTGAGTAAGAATTGACAGGAATGTATGGCCTTCAAGACTGAAGTGAATCCATTCTTGAATTTTCTAGTTTGGCTATGAAAACCTGCGTGTTTACTGATATAAACAGTGAATTTTGATGTTAAGTCTAATGGCAGACCAAGAAAACATAAAGCATTGCATAGTCAGGGTGACATTCCAGGTCAGGTAAAGAAGAGGTACAACCAGAAAATAAAAACTAGATAATGGAAATGAAATAGTGACATAGCTGACCTTATCTTTTTACATATCTTTATTTACTTTAAATATATTTGTTATTTTTGGTATCATATTACAATTAAATAATTTCTTCCTTCCCTTTGCTCTTTCAAACCCTCTCAAGAACAACCCCTTGCTGTTTTTAATTTTGAGGTCTCTTTTACTCCAACAAAGAGTTGTTGTATCACCCTTTTCCCTCACTGTCACTATGTATAGACTGTGTGCTTAAGACATTTGCCATAAAATGTACTTCTTTTCTCATCCCCAGTTGATTTTTCTATGTTGAAAAAGAAAATTCTCATCTAGGTTTAGTAAATGGTAGATTTCAAATCTTGTACGTACTTAGGAGAAATTCAGAATATAGCTTGAATGGAAAGTGTCTATGCTCCCTATCTCTGAGCTATGAAATACATTGCTTAATAGTGGAAGCCAAATACAAGTACTATAGCTCCCAAGCAGAACCACTTTCAGCACATACACACACAGAGAGATAGAGAGAGAGGGGGGAGGGAGGGAGGAGGGAGGGAGGGAGAGATAGGGGGGTGTTTACTGGTGATCATGGAGAATATAGACAAAACAATCTTTCTGATAAAGAGTATGTTATCTATTGTTTTCCTCAAATTCTTGCTCTACAATATAGAGATTCTGTTCAGTTCAAAGATGGAGTAAGTCTAAAGGAAAAATTACCTCCTGTTCCTGCAAGGGTCCCAGATTTATTTGTAGAAGACTGAAGCAATCCATGAGATCATAAAGGCTTGGAAACATTCAACTTTGCCTCAATATTCCTTTGCCAAGACTCAGGGATGTTAACATTATCCCCACCTCATGTAATGGGAGCTCTGATGCCTTGAACTTGGTCAGAAGTCCTTCCCTTGAAATGTTTGCTGTGGCTTCTCAGCGTAATGCAACACAAGAGAACCCAATCTTGCCTCTGGAGTCCAAGAAAGAAAAGGCAGACAATTTAATCTCTGATTCATTTGGATTCACTCTTCTCTCTTTTAAGATGGCATATTCTTAACTAGTTAATTCGGTTCTGTAGTCCTATAGAATCTAAAATGTTCAATATTTTTAAGTCATTCTGTACCTTTTTTTTTTTTTTGCCCATTTCATCTACTCCCAGGTGGCAGTTTCTGATGGTATAATCCTACCTCTATTCCTGAGGTGCCTAATTAAATTCATGATTCATACCCACACCAGTTCATAGTGATCTACTTATTAAATGATTTTACTTGTATCCTTATTGTTCTATTTTGAACAAATTTTCCTTTCTTTTCTGATACAGATAGGCTGAAAATTTTCCAAATTTTGTTCTGGTTCATGTTTTAGAATAACAGCTTGCCCAATTAATCTATACCATTTTGCATCTCATTATAATCAGTCAGGAGGGCTTATATTAGACATTTTGAATTTTGCTTAGAAATCTCCTTGGCAAAATATTGAATTACATTCCTCATAAATTCTAAAAGATAAACATTCATACAATTTTCAATTAAGTTGAAGATGGAAAGTAAACTGATAGACTGGGACAATATATCTTAATTGTTAGATCAATCACAAGTGGTGGCCAATGGCATGATAAATGTCCAGAGATGCCAGTTATAAATATTTAGAAATATACAATAAATCAGGGGATGGGGAGATGGCTCAGTGCTTCAGAGCACTTTGTAGAGGACTCAGGTTTGGTTCTGAGCACCTGCATGTTGGCTCACAGACATGTATAACTGCAGTTTCAGAAACCTCAATATTTTTTTGGTTTCCGTGGCCACTAGAATTTCACATGTTACATGTACGTATTTGGCAAATTACCAAGCATTCATAGAGTCTGACTTTTGTTGAGCAACTGCTCCTGAGCATGAAGGTTAATTTGGTGTGCAGTTGATATATCCAGTACGTCTCCATTGAAGGAAACTGATTTTCTCTTTCAGCAACTATTATTTGTGAACAGCTTCCTGGATATTGATGAGAGTTTGTGGCAACTTCCCTTTTTCTGTCCTAGGATTTTATCTGGCTTTAGCTTTGTGGCTATTATGCATGTTCATGTGTGTTCATGTTCATTGTGAGTTCATGTGTGCATATGCCCTGTTGTGACAAGAAAATTAATTTTTTTAGAATTTTCTACCAACTCTGCTCATAAATCATTCTGCATAGACTTTCTTCATAGACTCCTGAGCCTTGAGTGGATAGGTGTGATAAAGAAACCCTGTTAATGAATGAGCACTCCGAAATCTACATCTCACTATAGAAATATTTGTTCATCCATTTTCATTGTTGTTTTAACATAATAGCCAGAAATTAGGTTCAGCCAAGACATCCACCAACTAACAAATGGATAATGAAAACATGGTGAATTTACACAATGGAATGTTATTTAGCTGTTAAGAAAAATTTTTTTTAAAAAGTTTCCAGGTAATTGGAATTAATCATCCCGAGAGAGGCAACCCAGACAGATTAAGTCAAACACTGCACATTTTGTCTTATACGTCAATGTTATATTTTATGCTGTGCATGTGTGTGCTTCATTTCTAATACCCACAGAGCTTAGATAGCTATTAAGGGACTAAGAAAGATGGGATCTGGTAAGGAAAGGGATATAGAATATAATGTCATAAAGGAAAAAAATGAGAAATTAGAACAGGGACATTCAATGAGGTGTGGTTTGGGATGCCAAAGTAGAGGAAAGAATATGGGGAGCCATTTGAAGATCCATATGAAAAGCTACTCCTAAAATACATGAAAGGAATTTAAATTTAAACAACATCTCAGTTAGACAGCGTATGCTACCAAACAAAGCCCCCCAGTACCAGGATGTGCTATATTTTGCTGACTCATAGGCCAAAGGTATCCCATAGACTTCCTCCCACCAAGCAATATAGTTTATTGCTAATGTTACTGGTTATTATCAACAGCTTGACAGTAACACTATATTGCTCAAGATACCAAATATTTATGACATATGTCCTGGTTAGATTTTTTTTCCACTCAACACAAACCAGAATCATCTGGGAAAATGAACTTCAAATGAGGAAATCTCTTTGTCAGTTCTCCTGTAGGCAAGTCTGTGGGGGAATACTCTTGATTAGTGATTAATGTGGAAGGGCAAGCACACTATGAGCTATGCCACCGCTGAACAGGCAGACATCATTTCTGTAAGAAAACAGACTGAGAAAGCCATGAAAAGTAAATCAGTGAACAGAATACCTCTATGGTTTCTGCTTCAGTTTCTGCCTTCAGGTTCCTGTCATGAATCTCAGTCCTGACTTTCCTTCAGGATGGACTTTGATTAGAATGCATACACCAAATAAATCCTCTCTTCTTCAAATTGTTTTGATCATATCATTTTATCATAACACTAGATTCCTAACAAAGACATTATAGAACAAGGTGAAATCCAGCTGGAAATTTCACCCTTACTGGATGTCATTCATGTTGCTAGAAGTTTCTATACATGGTGCTGAAAGGGAAAAAAAGCAATCACCCAGCTCATCCAGCTACAAATCCTGTGAGCTAGAACAATGACTTGCTTATAAGATATGGTCACTGCAGAACTAGTTAGTTGAATCCTGAGGAAGAAGTGGTGGAAAGATTGTAGGAGCCAGAAGGGTCAACAGCACAGGAAAACCCACAGAATTAACAAACCTAGATTCATAGGGGCTCACTGAGACTGAACAGACAACCAGAGAGCCTGCATGGGTTGAACCTAGGCCCTATACGCATATGCTTTGTTTTGTAGCTTGATGATTTTGTGGGACTCCTAACAGAGCAAATTGGGGCTCTTTCTAATGATTTTGCTTGATTTGGGGAACCTTTTCCTCCTACTGTGTTGCTTTGTCCAGCCTTAATGTGAGGGAAGTACAGCTTGATAGAACTCTCACACATGATATTGTCAATGAGGCTAAGGGCCTGAGACTAGACAAATCATGGGCCTGGGGAAACATCTATTATTATTGTTGTGGTAAATGAATAAGGAAATAAAATGATTCCATATTCATAGATCACTAAACCTCAGAAGAGAAACTTCTTGGAGTAGATAACAGAGACAAACTATTGAAAAATGTGCAGAGGGTGAAAAACTTTAGAATGTCACATAAACTTAATTAAAAATAATTTTTATTTGTTTATTTTTCATTTTTTTATTAATTTATTCTTGTTATATCTCAATGGTTATCCCATCCCTTGTATCCTCCCATTCTTCCCTCCCTCCTATTTTCCCATTATTACCCTCCCCTATGACTGTTCCTGAGGGGGATTACCTCCCCCTGTATATGCTCATAGGGTATCAAGTCTCTTCTTCGTAACCTGCTGTCCTTCTTCTGAGTGCCACCAGGTCCCCCCCCTCCAGGGGACATGGTCAAATGTGAGGCACCAGAGTACGTCAGAAAGTCATATTCCACTATCCACTCAACTGTGGAGAATGTTCTGACCGTTGGCTAGGTCTGGGTAGGGGTTTAAAATTTACCGCCTGTATTATCCTTGGCTGGTGCCTTAGTTTGAGTGGGACCCTGGGCCCAAATCTGCCTATCATAATGTTCTACTTGTAGGTTTCTAGGACCATCTGGGTCCTTCTACTTTGCTATTTTCCCATTCTTCTCTCATTTAGAGTCCCAATAGGATGCCCTCCCCTCTTTCCCAGTTTCCTTTTTTGCTCTGACTCAGTTCTCTCAATTCCATTATTTTTCCATTATTTAACATCAAATTTCAATTTAATGTACCAGCTTTTTCCTGCTTTGTTCTCAACCCTCATATATCTACCATTCTTTTCACTTTTCTTATTTTCTCTATTGTTTCCCTTTCTTTTTTGATACAAAAATATAGGCTACAATGGTATGTAAGTCCTCTATATATCTACTTTCTAAGACTTGAAATCTTTACCTTTCATTATTTGCTCTTCTTTTGGCAACACTTTTGTATCACTTCCAGTTCTTATTGGTCACTGCTTGGGCTTACTTTTCCTTATGCCAACTTTTTTTTTTTTCAACCAACTAAATACTAGTTACTAGTTTTTGTCTGTTTTTAGCCTTTCCTCTTTATTTAAATAATTTATTTAGATCATGTCTCAGTTGTTTCCCCTCAACTGTATCTTCCCATTTCACCCTCCTTCTATTTTTCACCCTATTCCCCTCCCCTATGCTTGTAACAGAAGGGGACCTCCTCCCCCACCATATGATCATAGTCTATCAAGTCTCATCCTGGTAGCTTGCTTATCCTTCCTCTGAGCGCCACCAGGCCTCCCCACCAAGGGGAAGTAGTCAACTAGCAGGCACCAAAGTTTATGTTAGAATCAGTACCCAGTCTTCACATAACTGTGGAGAATGTTCGGTCCATTGGCCAGATCTGAATAGGGGGTCTAGGTTTACTATATGCATTGCCCTTGATTGGTACAGTAGTTTGTGCAGGGCCTCCTGGGTCCACATCCACCAACCTTGCTGGTCTTCCAGGACACTCTGGGTCCTTCTATTTATCAATTCTCCTTTATCTCTCTCATCTGGTGTCCCAATAGCAAGTCCCAGCATCTGTCCCAATGCATGTATATCTTTCTGGGTCTGGGTTAAATCACTCAGTATGATCATTTCTATTTCCATCCATTTGCCTTCATATTTCAAGATTTCCTTGTTTTTAATAGCTGAGTAGTATTCTATAGTGTAAATGTACCACAGTTTCTTCATCGAGTCTTCAACTGAGGGACATCTAGGTTGTTTCCAGATTCTGGCTATGATGAATAAGGCTGCTATGAACATAGTTGAGCAAATGTCCTCTTTATATGGTGGAACATCTTTCGGGAATATTCCAAGGAACTGGATAGTTGTGTCTTGAGGTAGCTGTATTTCCAATTTTCTGAGAAAGGGCCAGATTGATTTCCAAAGTGGTTGTACGAGTTTACACTCCCACAAGCAATGAAGGAGTATTTCCCTTTATCCACATCCTCGCCAGCATGTGGTGTCACTTGAGTTTTTGTTCTTAGCCATTTTGGTGAGTATAAGATGGAATCTCAGAGTCATTTTGATTTACATTTCTCCGATGACTAAGGATGTTTGAACATTTCTTTAAGTGTTTCTCATCCATTAGATATTCCTCTGTTGAGAATTCTCTGTTTAGCTCTGAATCCCATTTCTTAATTGGGTTATTTGGTTTGGTGATATTTAATTTACTAGGTTCTTTATATATTTTGGATATTAGTCCATAGTCAGATATCAAGGTTAAATACCTTGAAAGATCAATTCTCGATTTCATATGGAAAAACAAAAAAATCAAGAATAGCTAAAATAATCCTGTACAATAAAAAAATCCTCCAGAGAATTCTTCTTACCCGATCTCAAGCTGTACTATAGAGCAACAGTAATTAAAACAGCATAGTACTGGCATAGAAACAAGCTTGTTGGCCAAAAGAGTCAAATTGAAGACTCAGAAATAAATCCACACACATATGGACACTTGATTTTTGACAAGGCAGCCAATGGAAGAAATATAGCATCTTCAACAAATGGTTCTGATATAACTGGATGCCTACATGTAGAAGAATACAAGTAGATCCATGTTTATCACCATGTACAAAACTCAAGTCAATGTGGATTACAACACTCAACATAAAACCAGACACTAAATCTGTTAGAAGAAAACATGGGGAAGAGCCTTGAACTCATTGGCTCAGGAGACAATTTCTTGAACACAACACCAATAGCTAAGGCTTTAATTTCAATAATGAATAAATGGGACCTCATGAAGCTGAGAAGCTTCTGTAACGCAGAAGACATTGTCAAAAGAACAAAGCAACAGCCTACAGACTGGGAAAAGAACTATTTTTTGCCTTTCTAATCCTCAACACAGTATCAATATTCCATTGAAAAAAAGAAAAGTGATTAAAAATTATTCATCCAACAACTTAAATTGAGATGATTAAATTCCAACAGGGAAGGACAAGAACCTGGAAAACCAAGAAAATGCAATTTCTCCAATAATTACTTATTCCATGATATTGTAATTTATTGATAAAAATATATGAAGTTCCAAGTGAAAAATTAAAAAAGCAATTGTAATATCTAAAAAATAGAAAAAGGCACAAATACATTCCTAAATGAATTCCAAGAAAATAAAAACAAAGAATGGAACAAAATGATTATGTCAATAGAGGAAATGAACTTCAAGTACAATAAAGAGATAGAAATATTGAGGTAAAATCTCAAACCTAAATATTAGAAATTAAAAACTAAATTAGTCACATAAAGAGTTTCATAGAATGTTTCATCAATAAAATGGATCAAGGGACTATCGGGATATAATACATACAATGACAAAAATAATTTAATACAATCTGAAAAGAACATGTGACATACATGAGAAAATATGAAAAGACAAAGTCTATGAATCATGGGCATAGAAGGAGAAGAAAGTCATACAGAAGATAAATAAAATATTTTCAATGAAATCACAGAAGAAAACGTTTCCAAATTTAATGAATAAGATACCCATCCATATAAATGATGTATTTAACGCACCACATAAGCTTCACCAGATAAGAACTCCTCCACATCATAACATACTCGAAATATTAAATAAGCAAAACAAAGTACTGATAAATGTAGAAAAAACACCAAGCTACATATAAAGAAACAGTCATAAAAATAATTCATATTTCTCAGCAGTAACGTTAAAAAGCAAAAATGCTCAGAATGATGGTTTTCTACATCTAAAAATTACTGCCAACCCAGACTATTATACCCATAAAAAGTATGTTATATTTAAAGAAAGTATTAATAATAAAAATAGGCTGACTGAATTGATGACAACTAAAACAGCCCTACACAATTTACTTGAAGGAATCCTCCAGGCTAACGAGAAGGATAAGCACACTCAAGAAGTAACCATAAAAAGTAAACCATGATAGAACATAGTTAAACAAAGAAAGAATAACAAAGCTCCAAACACTGTAAAATTTTTAAAAGGCAAGAATTAGTATACACTTTGTAATAATAACTAAATATTAATACTTTCAATTCCTTAATGAAAAGAAACAGAGTAGCAGATTACTTAGGAGATTCTATACACATGTATATATAATAAATGTGAATATTGGATATATATTATGTAATATGTCATAATATATAATTATATATATAATCTTTAAGATAAATGTATAACCACATATAGATACAGATATATATATATATACAGATACAAATATATATATATATCTTCTAAATGAATGAAAAGGGTAAAAATTGAAGTACCTTATAATTGATCAATAATGGCCCTCTATGGAACCCTGCTGATAAGGTTGAACTCTACATATCCAGATAGCCTCTGAGCTTGGTCTGTAATGGTGGACTCACCTTCTCAGCAGGGTTCTCTCTTTACCTGATCTGGGTAACCCCAAATCTTGTAAGGAGTATCACATAGCCCTCAGGGAAGATTACAGGTCCAACCCTTTCCTGATTAAAAAAGAAAAAAAAAAAACCTGTTCAGTAAGCACCTGGAGAATACCGCCATACTATGCTAAGGAGATCTTAGCCTTTGGCAAATGTCCTTTAATCATACTTAGAAGTCCTTCCCTGACCCATAAGATAATTTAGTACTGTGTTTTCCTTCTTGTGATAGGACCCAGTGCTACTGCATGTAAATGAGGTACTGTACCACTGCATGCAGATTAAGTATCCTGGTGTCTCTAGCCTGATCAAATCGGACACATTCACCCACAATCCCTCCCCACTGCCCAAGATTTATAAATAAAGGCTGGCTAGCATGCTCTGGGATGTTTGCCATTTCTCCACCATCACCATCCATGATTTCATTTATTCTGGGGAAGAATTGCCTCATCTCTGGGTGCTTGGTGGGTAGAAGATGGTGAACCTGCTAGGCAGCCTCTGGAGCCTGATCCGTGCTCCTGCTAGCTGGGACCTAACTGCTGCTGAGGCACCTGCCTGGGCCAGTTTTGAACATCCTCCTGCTTCCTCTGCTGTGCTTAGCACAGCAGCTAAACAAAGAGCTGTAACATTTTTGGTGTCATCATGAGCCTGTGGAGTTCCCAAGTCTCCATTGCCGTCTGATACCAGAAATTTCTTTCTAAAAGAGCTAAATTATAACACCTTCCCCATAAGACCAGGAACCTGGCATAGTGGCCAGGCCTCAGGCCTCACTCTGAGTGTTCTAAGCCACGTATGAGATAGAAATGGGACTTTGATCTCAAGGACTGCCTGTTCTTGCCTGGGAGCAAGCAGTGCCTGGAGCAACCTGCCAGAAGTGGAATGCAGGCCACCTACAAGACATTTGTAAAGACTAGAGAATGATTAAAAAAAAATCCCACAGACAAGAATAAGTAACCTTCTTAGTGTTGTTTGCCAATTAGTTTCCATAGACTCCCAAACATTTCAGGGTACTTCCAATGTTCTTCATTATCCTCCAGAACTTGATTTTGTCATGCTATTTCTGAAAAGAACACAACATGGAAAACTCAAACTGGTACTGACTGAGAAACGCCATTGTTACCTGCTAGCTTCATAGGGCTGAGAGATGCTATGCATACCACTGGAAGAGAAAGGTAATTGTCAGTTCACCTATCTGAACATTGCAAGTTACAATAAGGCCAAGCCTGGCAAGACATATCAATTGGTACAAAAATGGCATTGAGATCAATTGAATAATCAAGCACTTGATAGTTGGACTTAAGTCCTTTGTCATATGAAATCCATACGTGGATATTATTAGGTCAAGACCCAGTGGTTTTCCAGGCCTTAGGTACTAGGGGAGATCCTACTACTCTCATTCTATCAAATAAGCATAGTGTGAAGCTAATACCTAATGATTATTATTATAACCATAAATTAATTATTTAATCTCTGAAACTTTGTCAAAGAGTATCCCTCCTCCCAAAACTCAGGGATCATTTTAGAAGAGTGTTTATAAACATTAAGAGCCAGAGGTGGTAGAAACAATGTATTCTTGATATATCTGGACAACTACACATATGAACTCAGCAGCATGCACAAAACCTATATGATCTCAAGCCACACTAAATCACAGTATGAGTGGGGAGGTAGGTACAAAATCACATCCCTAGACCAGAAGCTATTGCCAACTGATAGAAGCTAAAAGAAGGATGTTGGCTTTCTCTAAGAATATAAGCCCTAGTAAGTTGACTACACTACAGTAGAAGACCACTTCCAAGAATAAATGGGTATCATAGATTAAACTTGGTTGATACATAAAATGAGGGAATACAAATTTAGGTGAATAAGAAAACAGAAATGGATCCTGGAGGAGTTGGGTGGAGTGAAAATGATCAAAACATATTGTATATAATTCTCAAATGAATAACACTACTTTAAAAACCACAAACAGGATCCATTTTTATCTATAAGAAATGCACCTCAGTATCACAGATACCATCTTGGAGTAAAAGAATTGAAATACATTCTAAGCAAGAGATCTGGGAAAAGATCTTCATAGTGGTATGAAAATCGACGAAATAAAACAGGACATAAACATAAATCCATACAGCTCTAAAAATTGCAAAAGTATAAAAACAATATAGCCTATTCAACACACCTTTCTGTAAAACCTGAATATGCACATAGAGAAGAAACAAACTAGGTCCTTATTTCTTATCCTCCACAAAAATTAACTCTAAATGAGTAAATAGCTTTAACATAACACCTGACACTCTAAAATTTGAGAAGGAAATGTAAGGGAAAAGCATCACGGTATAGACATAGGCACAGACTTTCTGAGTAGAAAGCTGGTCACTGGGGAAATAATGTCCACGATTGACAAATGAGATATCATGAAATTACAAAGCTTCTGTACAGCAAAGAAAACTGTTAATCAAGTGAAGAGACAGCCTACAGAATGGGATAAAGTCTTTTTTAGCTATATATGTGACAAATGATTAATATCTAGACTATACAAAGAACTCAAAAAACTTAAGCAACAATAAATCAAACAACCCAATCAATAAATGAGCTAACGAAATGAACCGACATTTCTCAAAAGATAAAATACAAATAGCCAATAAACAGATAAAAAATGTTCAACCTCACTAGGCATCAGATAAATGCAAATTAAAACTACATTAAGATTCTAACTCACCTCAGTCAGAATGGCAGTGATTAAGAAAAAAAAATCCTGGTGAAAGAGAGGGTCAAGAAAACCATTATACACTGCTAATAGGAATGTAAACTAGTCCAGCTACCATTTATTTATAGAGGTTTCTCAAAAAATATATACCATATGACCAATCTGTACCATTCCTGAAAGAGTGTGAGTGAACATATGAGACACTTGCAACATCAATGTATCACCATTCACATGAGCTAAGTAATGAAACCAACCTGTGTGTTCACCAACAGAGAAATGGATAAAGAATACACACACACATACATACATACATACATACATACATACATACATACATACATAGAATACATACAAAATGAAATTTTTTAGCCATAAAGAAGAAAGAAGTAATGTTATTTTCAAGAAAATACATAGAACTAGAGATAATCACAGTAAGTTAATTCAGCCAGTGCCTGGAAGACAGATTTTTAAAATTTAATTTGTTCGGTTTACATGCCAATTGTAGCTGCCTCACTTGTCACATCCCAGTCCCACCCTTCCTCCCTCATACCCTATCCCTCCCTCTCCTAGTCCTCAGAAAGGGAGAGACATCGTCCCGTAACATCTGACCTCAGCCTATCAACTCTCATGTGGACTACCTGCATCCTCTTCCTCTGTGGCTTGGCAAGGCTGCCCTGCCAGGGGGAAGTGATCAATGAGTGGGCACCATAGTCCACGTCAGAAGCCGTTTCTACTCCACATATTATGGGACCCACAAGGAGACTGTACTGCCTATCTACTACATCTGAGCAGAGGGCCTAAGTCCTTACCATGCATGGTCCTTGGTTGGTGCATCAGTCTCTGCAGCACCCTCCACCATTGGCCCAGATGTATTGGCCTCAATGGTCTCCCTGTGGAGCTCTCGACCCCTCCAGGGGTCCTCCTCAACTCTTCCATAAGACTTCCAGTGCTCCATGCTGAGGTTTGGCTGTACGTCTCAATATCTGTGGAAGACAGATCTTAAAGGCTTTTCCTCACATGCCATTTCTAGATTTTACATAGATCCATAAAATTGTATATGTCTCTATAGCATGCAAGTAGATGCAAAACGTTATCTCTGAAAATAGATAGTAATTGGAATCTGAGAGGTAAGAAGAACAGATGTAAAATAAATTCATGGGAAATTTTTTTTCTTTTTAGAAACTGTGCTCATGTAACAAAATTATGTCTCTCTGTGTGTACATACATATATACAATAAGACATTGTATCTTGGTTAAATTTACTCCTCATTCCACTCCTTCAATTCCTTTCCGATCTCCACCATTTTTGCCTCCATTTTTGTTTTTTAGACCTACTAAATCGATTTTGTTCTGCCAGTATGTGCATGGGTGTAGTGTCATATTATGGAGTATTGTAGTCCCTCAAGGTCTTTATTCCAGAGGAAAACAGACCCTTCCTTCCTCAGAAGCCATCAACTGGCACTAGTTCTTCAGTTAGAGATGAGGTTACATTGGTCCATTGTCCATCCATGCTGGGATTTGAAATTAAAATATAGCTATATTATTTCCCTGTCACTCTCCTGGCCCTGACCACTCCTATAAATATCTACTTCTGATGCTTTCTCTTTCAAATTCTAAGTAGTCAGCCTTAGCATCATATATATACAAGAAATGCTATATGGAACAAAATATCTGAATATACTTGGAATAAATATGCATATATGTATGTTTATGTTATACCCCCATATGTATATGGGGTGAATGCATAAGAAAAATTAATAGAAGGCCTGAAGATTCTGATGGCTTATTATGGTGTGGTCTTGATGTGTCCTGTTCATACAGGTACTATGAATTTATGGAATTTATATCCAACAAATAATACTTAATAGCTTAAGTCTGCTTCTAAAAACTTCTCAAACAATAAAAAGAAAACAACTTTTATAAAAATGGGGGAAATTAATATAAGAGATTGAAAATGAATTATTATTAGATTTTTAAAAAAAATGTTTAAGATTAGCAATGTCAAATACAAGTGGCTTCCTAGTTTTGGGCTGAAGATGGATGTAGTTGGGAAAAAGGTTATATCACATTCTGTGAAGTTTCATATATAATATACTGTATATATTAATTAACAAATGAATGTCTCCACTATAAACCCTGTTTCCTTATAAATATTTAAATTGACATTTAATTAATTTGGGCATATCTTTCTTCTGTTTTGATTTTAGAGATAAGTTTGTATTTTAATGTTTTCCTTCTATATTGAACAATTATAATTGTTCAATTACATCATAATATGTAAAAATTTCTTCCTATAATTTAACTAGTATATATTATATATGGTTAAATGATATGAAAATGCATCTTGAAGTAAATGTTTCAAAGCTAATGTTCTATAAGAATGAAAATCAATCAAGAGTATTGATGATATGATATGATTTATATGGCCCAGGTTTTTCTTTCTAGAAAAGACAGTAATAAAAGTTGAATCTTCAAAATTAAAACCAAAAATATAAAACCAACTTTAGATCCCATTAAATGATAAGTGAACAAAATAAGTATACTATAGCGATACAGTGAGAAATAATAAATTATATTTTAAAATGTAGTGATGATACATGTTAAATATACAGATGGATGTTTAAAACATTGCAGTAATTGAAAGAGGAGAAACAAAAAGAGACATGTACCTATGGTACAGTAACTTAGTATATGGCTGTTATGGGTTGGTTGAGGAGCGTGAAGAATGTACAGTGACAATGGGTCCCAGATTTATTTTTTATGGTATTGGGGTGACTGTACTCTGAAGCTGAATAACTGCCATTTGGGGGTGTACTTCTTGCAAAAGGTTCATCCAACTAAGCTTTTTGACTGTTCACACCCCTGCATAGAGGGGCAGAGTGGGAAACCAGACCTTGAAGTCTGGTTTACCTGTTGTATTAAATCTGCCAATATTTCATCTGGTCATAGGGGCCTCAGAGGACTAGGAGAGAGAGATTTCCTCAATTTGGCTATAAGGAAGTTCTTGTTCTAGGTAAGTGAAGGCTTTCCCGTTGTCATCTGTTAGGGTATGGGGAAGTCCCCCCCACCCGGATCCTTGTAAGTAACCCCTTACCTATTCTCTGTAAAAGAAGGTCAATCAAATCTTTTGTTCTCCAGTAGAAACATGGTGCAATCATGTTTTCATTTCTCATTGGGACTTTAGGAGGAGGGTTAGATCTTGTCATAAAAGTCCCATAGGAAGAGACATAGAAAGTATCCTAGGGATACATATTGGTAATGGGTTCACAACTTTGTGACCATGCCAATGATCATTGGATTGAATACTTTAGCAAGGTGTATTTTATCTTAGTAAATGATATATCAATAAAAAAGTAACACCTTCATTGTGGGCTTGAAAAGAAGCAAAAATGCTCATGTCACACTGCCTAGGAAGAAAGACCTTTAGAGAATGCCTGTGCTGCCTGGGGGCTTTCTGTTTTCTCTTCTGTCTTACTTCAGGCTTATGGGATAATGCTGTTCACATGCTTTTCCCCTTGGGAAAGCCCCACTGCTAAGACCTTCATGAATAGACACAGGGTATTTTGCTATCTTCTTAGGCATATCTGAAACCATTCAAGTTAACATTCAAGATTAACTGGAGTCAGTACTGGGACATTAAGCATGGAATAATTCACACAGAGAAAAACAAAACAACCAAAATAGACTGAGAAAGAATTTACCAAGGAATAGAAAGAAAATAAGAAAAAAATGTTTTCTTGTGAATCTATGAAATTTATAAGGGGAAGAATATGGTTAATAATTAAGTTTGAGAAAGGTCAAAGTAGATGGAGAACTTCAAAATTCATTGGATTTAGCAATTAGAAGAGCAGCGTTGATAACATTTATCAAGACAAAAGCATTGATGAAGCTATATTACAGCGGTTTGAAGAAGAAATGTAAAATACTAAGGCTAGAATATTAGTTCATATACCTTTTGGGTTTGGATCAAAGACATTGTGCATTTGTGTTGTATGTGTTGTGTTGTGTGTGTGTGTGTGTGTGTGTGTGTGTGTGTGTTAAAGATCACATTGGTTTTGTTATTAATACACATGTCAAGTATCAAAAGGTTAAAATGAGAGTATTGAAATCACACTGGAAAGGGCCTGTTAAAATGAAAAATTAAAATACAGAAAATTTAAATATAGGTAAATGTAACATCTTTAGGATTAAATGATATTCACCTGAGAAATTAACATGTCATTTAAATGTTGAGGGAGGGAGATAAGTTGAGAGGTGCTGGTTTTCATCACTGATGTAACTCTGTTGTCTGGATCCCTGAGTTAGGGAGAAATTCTTGTTTAATACAAGATTTGATGTATGGATAGAGATATAGTCATAATTACAATGAGGTGCCATAACAGCAGAATATTTGCTATTTGCACTAATCTACAGAAAAAACTAACAAATTCATACAATCTGCCTGCCCCTCCTTTTGGATAATTAAACTCTTACCTTGTTCCTGGATTTTAGATAAAATCAGGCAAAGAATTGCAATAAAATTTCAAAAGTCTGTTGTGAATGGAAGTTGCATAATGTTTTGACTTTATTGAGAGCATCTCTGTGAAATAGAATTTCGGATGGATTGAAATTATTTTCTCATGTCCTATTTGCATGTGGGTATTCATGGTTTCAAGGCTGAGTACAAAGGGTATTATCAATGTCAAATATAATTTATAAGTTATGATTCATTTTTAAGGAATGTGCTCTGCTTCTGCTCAGAACCACATTTTAAGACCTTGGTGGCATTACAGAAATCTTGAATTTTGTTTTTATAAATAAAATCTAAAGATTTTCTCACATCTAAAAGCATGTAAGTGTATATGTGTATATCTGAAAGATCTTATTATTCTTTGTTTATGTGACTATCATAAGCATTTGCACAATTAATATAACTAACTGAACACTTCAAAATGGGTTAAAGACTCTGGGGGGAAAAGACCTTTTTCTAAGATTTGCTTTAATATATTCTTAGCAAAACAAAAACAACAAACCCTGACACATAAGTGTAATAAAATTGGAATATTATTGTTAAATATTGACGAATCTGTTGAAATTGGATTATGAATGTCTCGATGTCTATTACATTAGTATTTCTTTGGGTATAACACATCTAAAATATTTTAAATTATGAAAGGGAAAATAGTCACAGTGTATGTATAAATTTACCTTTAAGATATTTTGCTTTGCTTTGTGGAGATTCACACATGTAACCTTGAGTTGGCTGAGAGTACTGACTGACAAGAAAGTAATGTTTTTTCATTAAAAATAAGAAACACTACCCATGGTGTGTTCCCCAAATTTTCATATGCTCGAGGTTTTTTCTCTACTTTGGAGAGTTGCTAAAGTCCTTATGAAGGGGGCCTGACATTAGTTTGTCAAGTAATTAAGAGGTATTCTATGGAAGTTGATTGAGAGACCCTGGTCTTTTCCTTTTTCTTTCAATTCAAGCCCATGATATAAACTGCTTTTCTAAGCAAAGTGATTTCCACCATAATGTGCTCCAAAATAGATTCAAAAGCAGCAGGGCCGTATTAGATTTTTTTCTTGCTGCTGTGATAAAATACTTAGAAAAAGAGACTTAAGGAAGGGTTTATTTTGACTCACAGTTTGAGACAAGATATAATCTAGAATGGTGTCGAAGGCATGGCAGCAGGAGTGTGAGGTAACTGGTCACACTTGTCCAGAGTCAGGAAGCAGAGGACAATGAATTCTGGTGCTCACCTAGCTCTCTCTTATTATCCTGTCTGAGACTGAAGTTCACGGGATAGTGCCCCTTACATTCAGGTTAGGTTTTCCTTCTCCTTTACACCTCTTTGGAAATATCCTTCTGCGTGCGCGCGCGCGCACACACGCACACACACAAACACACGCACACACACACACACACACACACACACACACACACACACATGCACACACGGAAGTTTTTTTGTGGTGATTCTAAATAATAAAGAAGAATGTACAAGTTTAACCGTTGTAAGAGAACATGACTACGGACTGAAACATCTGAACTTGGAAACCCACTCTAATTTCACAAGCTTTCACTTCTGGATTACAGGTAATGGCACCATTCTACATTAATTTTCAAAAATATATTAAAAACAACTTAAATATTTTTGAAAATTGATATGTGAAGTGTTGTTTCTTTAAGACATTTTCAACATAATTTGTTTTTGTAGATCCTCTTTTCCCCATAATTCCTTATCTTTCTGCCCACGTTGTACCTTTCTACCACCAGTAAACTCATTCTTTTTCTTTATATGTCACATGTGTTTTAAGACCTACACTCTTACTTAACACATTTTCTTTTGGATGGTACCATTTCTAGTTTCATGACATATACTCAAACTCCATTCCCAGATACATAAACCATGTTGCATATACATTATATATGAAAGATTTATTATGAATTATATATGAAACATAAAATGTTATATATGTATTTAAAATCTAGACACTTGATGAAAGAGCTCATGTAGTATTTGTGTATCTGAAACAGGATTACTTTATTTAATATAGTAACTTCTAGATATATCAATGAAAATTTAACCTGCAATTTTTTACAATGATTTATTTATTCACTTTACATCCTGATCTTGATCGCAGCTTTCCTCCTTCCTTTCCTCCAAGTTCCACTATCACACATCCTCTCACCCGTCCTCCCCTCCTCTTCTCCTCTGAGGGCCTGATGAGTACCAACCCACCCTGGCACATCAAGTCGTCTCCTCTCCCACAGAGGCCAGACAAGGCAGCCCAGCTATGTGGAAGGAATCTTAAGGCAGAGAACAGAGTCAGTGATAGCCCCATACTTTAAATGTTAGAGGATTCACATAAAGAACAAGCTGCATATCTCCTACATATATGTATAGGGAGGCTTTGTCTAGCCCAAGAATGCTCCTTGGTTGGTGATTCAGTCTCTGTGAGCCCCCATGGGCTTGACTCTAGATCTTCTTGTGGTGTCATTGACCCCTCCAGTTCCCTTAAGTCTCTACCCACACTTCTACAAGACTCCCCAAGATGCCTAATGCTTGCCTGTGGGTCTTTGAAGAAGACAGTTATACTAGGCTCCTGCCTGAAAGCACAGCAGAGTATCATTAATAGTACTATTGTGTTGTCTTTCTCCCATGGGGTGGGTATCTAGTTGGGCCAGTCATTGGTTGGCTATTCCTTCAAGCTCTGTTCCAATGTTTATCTCTGTACATCATGTAAGCAGGAGAAATTTTGGGTCAAAGATTTTGTGGGTGGGTTGATGATGTTACTTCCCTCTACTGGAAGTCCTGCCAGGCAACAGGAGCTAGCAACTTTAGACTCCATATGCCCCACTGCTAGTGGTCTCAGCTAGGATCACCCCCACAGGCTCTCTGGAGCATCTCATGTCCCAAGTCTCTGGCTTGTCCAAGGTATGCTCCACCCACTGATTTCTGTTCTCTCTTCCACCCCTCTTTCCCCCTTCTTACCCATACCTGATTGCAACCTCTATTCCTCCCAGTTCCATCACTCTGTCAATCTCCATTGTCTATTTTATTTCCCCTTCTGGGTGACATTCAAGTATCCTGCCATGGGTCCTCCTTGTTGCTTAGCTTTCTGAGTCTGTGGATTGTAGCATGGTTATCTGGTACTTTATGGCTAATATCCACTTATAAGTGAGTACATACCATGTGTGTCTTTCTGGTTCTGGGTTATCTCACTTGGGATAATCATTTATAGTTCTATTCATTTGCCTGCAAATTTCAAGACTTCCTTGTATTTAATAGCTGAGTAGTATTCCATTGTGTAAATGTACCTCAGTTTCTTCATCCATTTTTCAGTTGAGGGACATCTAGGTGTTTTCCAGATTCTGGCTATTATGAATAAAGCTTCTATGAACATAGTTGAGCAAGTGTCTTTGTTGATTTCTAAAGTGGTTGTAAAAGTTTGCACTCCCACGAGCAATGGAGGAGTGTTCCCCTTTCTCCACATCCTCACCAGCATGTGCTGTCACTTGAGTTTTTGATCTTAGCCATTCTGGTGGGTGTAAGATGGAATCTCAGAGTCATTTTGATTTGCGTTTCTCTGACGACTGAGGATGTTGAACATTTCTTTTAGTGTGTCATGCCCATTAGAGATTCCTATGTTAAGAATTATCTGTTTAGCTCTGTACTTCTTTTTTAAAATATATTTTATTAATTTATTCATATTATATCTAAATTGTTATTCCATCCCTTGTATCCTCCCATTCCTCCCTCCCTCCCATTTTCTCCTTATTCCTCTCCCCTCTGTATGACTGTGACTGAGGGGCACCGCCTACCCCTGTATATGCTCATAGGGTATCAAGTCTCTTCTTGGTAGCCTGCTATCCTTCCTCTGAGTGCCACCAGACAATTCAGGGGACATGGTCAAATATGGGGCACCAGAGTTCCTGTGAAAGTCAGTCTCCACTCTCCACTCAACTGTGGAGAATGTCCTGTCCATTGGCTAGATCTGGGTGGGGGTTTTCTGCACATATTGTCCTTGGTTGGTGCCATAGTTTGAGCAGGACCCCTGGGCCCAGATCTGCCCATCATAATGTTCTTCTTGTAGGTTTCTAGGACCCTCTGGATCCTTCCATTTCCCCATTCTTCCTTGCTTCTCTCACCTAGAGTGCCAATAGGAAGTCTTCTCCTCTGTGCCACTTTCCTGATAAGTGAAGACTTTCATGGGACATGCCCCTTGGTCTAGTGTCGATATAAGTGAGTATATACCATTTGACTCTTTCTGTTTCTGGGTTAACTCACTCATTATTATCATTTCTAGTTCAATCCATTTGTCCACAAATTTCAGGAATTCTTTGTTTTTAATAGCTGAATAGTATTCCATAGTGTAAATGTACCATAGTTTCTTTATCCATTCTTCAACTGAGGGATATTTAGGCTGTTTCTAGGATCTGCCTATTATGAATAAGGCTGCTATGGACATGGTTGAGCATTTGTTCTTGTTGTGTGGTAGAGCATTTTCTGGGTATATTCCAAGGAGTAGAATAGCTGGGTCTTGGGGAAGCCCTATTCCCCGTTTTCTGAGAAAATGCCAGATAAATTTCCAAAGTAGTTGTACATGTTGCATTCCCACCAGCAATGAAGGAGTCTAATATCTAGAGTTCTTTATATATTTTGGATTTTAGCCCCCTGTCGGATATAATGTTGGTGAAGATCTTTTCCTGTTTTATAGGCTGCCTTTTTGTCCTTTTCACAAGCTATTGGCTTGCCTTATACATTTTCAGTTTCTTGAGGTCACATTTATTAATTTTTTTATCTTAGTGCCTGAATTGTTGGTGTTCTGTTCAGGAAATTGTCTCCTGTTCCAATGAATTCAATGCTATTTCCCGCTTTCTCCTCTATTAGATTTAGTGTTTCCAGTTTTATGTTGAGATGTTTGATCCAATGGGACTTGATTTTTGTGCAGGGTGATAAATATAAATCTGTTTGCACTCTTCTACATGCAGACATATAGTTAGTTTAGACCAGAACCATTTATTGAATATACTTTCTTTTTTCTATAATATGGTTTTGGATTCTTTGTCAAAAATCAAGAGTCTTTAGATGTGTGGGTTTATTACTGTATTCCATTCTACATCACTGATCAACCTGTTTGGTTTTATGCCAGTGCCTGTAATTTTTATTGCTTTTCCTCTGTAGTGCATCTTGAAATTAGGGATGGTAATACTTCCAGAAGTTATTTTATTGTACAGATTTTTTTCAGCTATCCTGGTATTTTGTTGTTTTAGTTGTTTGTTTTGTTTTTCTATATGGGTGTGAATATTGTTCCTTTAAGAACTGTAAAGAATTGTGGTGGAAATTTTATGGGAATTACACTGAATCTATACATTGCTTTTGGTAAGATGGCCATTTATACTATGTTCGTACTACAGATTCATGAACATGTGATGTTTCCATCTTCTGATATCTTCTTCAGTTTCTCTCTTCACAGACTTGAAATTTTTGTCATACATATCTTTCATTTGCTTGGTTAGAGTTAACTCAATATATTTTATTTATTTGTGGCCATTGTGAAGTGTGTTGTTTCTACAATTTCTTTCTCAACCTGCCTATCATTTGTGTAATGGAGGGCTACTTAATTCTTTTATTTAATTAATTTATTAAAATTATAATTCAATTGTTATCCCATCACTTGTATCCTCCCATTCCTCCCTCTCTCCTGCATTCACCTTATTCCCCTCCCCTAGGTCTGTGACCTAGGGGGACCTCCTCCCCCACTATATGGTCATAGGCTATCAAGTCTCATCTTGGTTAATTTTTTAGTTAATTTTGTATTCAGCTACTTTGCTCAAGATGTTTATCAGGTGAAGGCCTTCTCTGGCAGATTTTGGGTATTATTATGTATACTAATATTCATATGCATATTGTGATACTTTGACTTCTTCCTTTCCAATTTTAATCACCTTAATCCCCTTTAGTTTTCTTAATGCTCTAGCTAAAACTTCAAGAACTACAGTGAATAGATACACAGCGAACAGCTTTGTCTTGTACATGACATAGTGGAATTGCTTTGCACTTCTTTCCATTTTATGTTGTCTATTGACTTGTTGCATATTACCTTTATTGTGTTTAGGTAATTGCCTTGTATCCCCTACCTCTCCAAGACTTTTAACATGAAGGGGTGTTGGATTTCTCAAAGTTTTTTGTTTTGTTTTTGTTTTTTTTTTTTAGCATATAATAAGATCGTCATGTGGGTTTTCCTTTCAATTTGTTAATATCATGGACTACATTGACAGATTTTCATATATTGAACCATCCCTGCATCCTTGTAATTAAGCTTACTTGATCATGGTGGATGATGTTTTTGGATGAGTTCTTGGATTTGGTTTGAGTATATCAATGTCCATAAGGGAAATGGGTCTAAAATTCTTTCTTTGTTGGCTCTTTGTGTGGTTTGGTATCAGGGTGACTGTAGCTTCACATAATGAATTTGGCAACATTTCTTCTCTTTCTATTTTGTGGAATAGTTTTAGGAGTATTGGTGTTAGCTCTTCTTTGAAAGTCTGGTAGAATTCTGTGCTAAAATGATCTGGCCTTGGTTTTTGTGTTTGTTTGTTTGTTTTGGGGGTGGGAGTCTTTTAATGGCTGCTTCCATTTTCTTATGGGTTATACAACTACTTAAATTGTTTACCTGATCTTGATTAACTTTGGTAATTGGTATCTACAAGAAAATCATCCTCAGGTCCTATCCATAAGACATTTCTCAGCACTCCTCCCCATTCTCGATTCTTTTTTTTTTCTTCACATTTTTTATTAATTTATTCTTGTTACATCTCAATGGTTATCCCATCCCTTGTATCCTCCCATTCCTCCCTCCTTCCCATTTTCCCCTTACTCCCCTCCCCTATGACTGTGACTGAGGGGGACTTCCTCCCCTTTTATATGCTCATAGGGTATCAAGTCTCTTCTTAGTAGCCTACTATCCTTCCTCTGAGGGCCACCAGGTCTCCCCCTCTAGGGGACATGGTCAAATATGAGGCACCAGAGTTCGTGTGAAAGTCATACCCCACTCTACACTCAACTGTGGAGAATGTCCTGTCCATTGGCTAGATCTGGGTAGTTCTTTCTAACACTGCTTCCACAGTGATCCCTTAGAGAACTGGATTAATATAAATGTTCCATTAAAGGCTGAGCCCTCAAGATCATTTATTTTTTGAATCTCTGCCCTAACATCTGCCTGATGAAAAAAAAACCTTTACTCATTAAAGTTGGAGCAGCACAAATCTATGGAAAAAAATATTTAGAATGTAGTTTGACAAAATGTCCAGTTAACAAATAGCAATAGTAGTTTCTATCTAGGGCCTATGACCTTACAAGTTTGTTTGTTTTTTTTTTTTTATCAGATTTATAGTATCAATCATGAATTTCCTCTTGTGGAGCAAGCCTCAAATCTCATCACAAAGCAACTGGTTACCCATATAACCTTCATGCCCCTAGTGTAACTGTGGACACATTTTCCATATTAGGTGAGTATTGTAGCATGCAGAATCCAGTTCTGAGCGCTTGATGTCTCTTCTTCCCCAGCAGCCAATATAATCATGATCAGTACCATGAAGGCTAGCCAGCAGGAGGAAGTTTAAAGATTGATTTTTCTATGTCCTTCAACAAAAATGTGTGCCTGTCTTCAGCAATAGGGACTAATCACGTAGTAGTAGGTAGGTAACCAAAAACAACGACAGTAGCCTTGTCATTTAGAGGATCTTTGGAGCATCATTGATCAATAATATGTAGGGAGATAGCCTATGCCTGGTACTCAAATTTTCATTTACTAAGCCTTATTTTCTGGGAACAGCATTGTACATCCTTGTAGAATATCTTCATTTAAATTCATTTTTTAAATAAATTATGTTTTGTACTTAGCTTACAAATTAGTGGGTTTCCATAAATCTCTTTCATGCACTCTTAGTTTTGGCTAGCTCACCTCCTGCTTACTCCTCCATCTTCCCATCCTTATCTCTGAGAAAACTGTTAGCCTCAAGTCCATCTTGTATATCTCATGTGTTCTACTGTCCTGTTCTATTATATTTTTAATTGGGTTGAGAGATAGTAGACTTTCATACAGTTTTTTTTCTTTTTTTATTAATTTATTCTTGTTACATCTCAATGTTTATTCCATCCCTTGTATCCTCCCATTCTTCCCCCCCCATTTTCCCATTATTCCCCTCCCCTATGACTGTTCCTGAGGGGGATTACCTCCCCCTGTATATTCTCATAGGGTATCAAGTCTCTTCTTGGCTACCTGCTGTCCTTCCTCTGAGTGCCACCAGGTCTCCCCCTCCAGGGGACATGGTCAAATGTGAGGCACCAGAGTACGTGAGAAAGTCATATCACACTCTCCACTCAACTGTGGAGAATATTCTGACCATTGGCTAGATCTGGGAAGGGGTTTAAAGTTTACCTCCTGTATTGTCCTTGGCTGTTGCCTTAGTTTGAGCGGGACCCCTGGGCCCAAATCTGCCTATCATATTGTTCTACTTGTAGATTTCTAGGACCCTCTGGATCCTTTTATTTTGCTATTCATACAGTTTTTAATACTCTTTTCATTTTGGTTAACCCTCTCTCCATCCTCTTTTCTCCTGTTCCCCTTGACCCTCAGTGTTTTATGAATGTTTCACCCCCAGTATTACCTTTTCTACCTTCATTTTTATTCTATCACTCCCATTTCCTCAATACATTCCTTACTATCTTTGATTTTTCCCATGTTGGCTTCCATGTGTTAAAGGTTAAGCATACAAGAGAAAAGATTCAATGTAGGATTCTCATATGAGTGAGGCTGTTTGTCTTTCCGGGTCTGGGTTACCTCATCCTGAATATTTTTTCTTCAATTTCATTGATTTACCATCATATTTTATGATTTAGTTTTTCTTAAAAGCTCAGCAAAATCCCAATGTGTCTATCAAAAAGAAAAAAAATCTTCCATTTCATAGGTTTTCCAATTTTGTCAAGTACAGGATTTTGAAGTAAGATTTCATGATTCTTTGGAGTTCCTCAGTGTAGTTGCTATGTTCCCCTTTTCATTTATTTTTGTTGTTGTTGTTGCTGTTAATTTGGATACAGTTTTGTCTTTTATTTCATTTGGCTAAGGTTTGCCTATCTAGTTAATTTTCTCAAAGAATTAGCTTTTAGTTTCATTACCTCTTTGTATTCTCTGTTTCTAATTTATTGATTTCATCCCTGAGTTTGATTATTTTCTTCCATCTACTCCTCTTGTGTGTCTTCGCTACTTTTTGTTCTAGAACTTTTGGATATTCTTTCAAGTTGCAATTTTGAGATCTCTCCATGTTTTTTATTAAGTCACTTAGTGCTATACACTTTTCCCTTACCATTGATTTTATTGTGTTCCATAAGTTTAGGTATGTTGTGTCTTCATTTTCATTGAATTCTAGAAAGTCTTTAATATCTTTCCTTATTTCTTCCTTGACCAAGAGGTCATTAAGTAAAAAGTTGTTGAATTTCCATGAGTTTGTAGGCTTCCTGTTGTTTCTGTTGCTGTTGAAATTCAGCTTTAATTCATGATGGTCTGATAAAATACAAGGAGTTATTTCATTTTTCTTGTATATGTTGAGGTTTGCTTTGTGACCAAATATATGCTTGATTTTGGAGAAGTTTCATGAGGTGCTGAGAAAAGAGTATATTCTTTTATGTTTGGGTGAAATGTTCTGTAAATGTCTGTTATGCATATTTTATTAGTAACTTCTTTTAGTTTTGTTATTTCTCTGTTTATTTTCTTTCTTGATGACCTGTCTATTATTGAGAATGGGGTGGTGAATCTTCCAATATTAAGGTATGGGGCTCCATGTGCGATTTAAGCTTTAGTAATGTTTCTTTTTTGAATGTGAATGCCCTTGCATTTGGGATGTAGATGTTCAGAACTGACATGTCATCTTGGTGGATTTTTCCTTTGATGAGTATGAAATAACCTTGTCTATCTCTTGTGATTAAGTTTGATGCATAGTCTATTTTACTAGATATTAGAATGGCTACCCCAGCTTGTGTCTTGTGTCTGTTTGCTTGGAAAACCTTTATCCAGTCCTTTATTATGAGGTAATGTCTATCTTTATCAGTGAAGTGTGTTCCTTGTATGCAGCAGAATGATGGATCCTGTTTTCACATCCATTATGTTAGCCCGTGTCTTTTTATTAGGAAATTGAGTCTAATGCCAAATGATTACTAATTTCTGTTATTTTGATATTGTTTGTAGGCTTAGATTTTTCAATACCTACTTTATTTAGGGTTCTTAAACACTTCATCTCTTCTTACTTCTAACCCACTGACCAGAGGAAGGGGAGAAAGAATATTAATAGGAAAAAGGAGTTTTGGACCTGTTTACATGTAGTTCCTTGGGCCAAGTCCACTTTGCATTGCCAACACCAAACAGCACAGAAATACATAGAGGAGGCAGGATTCAACAGAGACTACAAGTCTCTGCCCAATTGGCAGAAGTCTATGGAAGCAGCCAGAATCAGCTGGAGTAGCATGGGAAGTTCTGTGAAATGTTTGTCTCTATGAAGCAAGGACCAATGAAGACTGGTGAAATTCAGTAAAGACCAGTGAAGTGTTCCATGGTATAGAAATGCAAAAAACCTGTGCCACTGTCCAGGGTTCTTTCTGTACTCCTTCCCACCATCATATGCCCTCTTATGTGTCTGCTCCCAGCAAAACATCTCACAAGCCATCTTCCAGAAATACCTTACATGACCTCTCACAAAACCACCTTCAAAAAGAAACCACGTGGTACACCTGAATGTTCCAAGAAACCAGAAACTTGCATTTCAATAGTTGGCTGTAGTTTGTATGTATATGTGTTTGTGTGTGCACATGCATGTGTGTGTCCACGTGTCCATGTATATGTACACACATGTATGTGTGTATTCCCTTTTTTTGGTTTTTCTTGCGTAGAGCTATTTATCTACTGTGTTTTCTTGGGTGTAGTTATCCTTCTAGTGTGTTCTTTAGGTATGGATTTGTGGATAGTTATTGTTTAATTTTGAAGGACAATACAGGCGGTAAACTTTAAACCCCTTCCCAGATATAGCCAATGGTCAGAACATTCTCCACAGTTGAGTGTAGAGTGGGATATGACTTTCTCATGTACTCTGGTGCCTCACATTTGACCATGTCCCCTGGAGGGGGAGACCTGGTGCCACTCAGAGGAACGACAGCAGGTTACCGGAGAAGAGACTTGATACCCTATGAGCATATACAGGGGGAGGTAATCCCCCTCAGGAACAGTCATAGGGGAAGGGAATAAGGGGAAAAGGGGAGGGAGGGAAGAATGGGAGGACACAAGGGATGGGATAACCATTGAGATGTAACAAGAGTAAATTAGTAACAAAAAAAAAAAATAAAAAAAATAGATTTGGTCTTTTCATAGTGTCCCAGATTTCTTGGATGTTTTGTATCAGGAACCTTTTTCTGTCTCCAGGATTTCCTCTGTTTTTGCTTTTTTATTACTTCTATTTCCATGTCTTGACATTTTTATTCATGTCCTTCACCTCTTTGATTGTATTTGCCTATATTTCTTTATGGGGTCTATTAATTTCCTTTTTAAAGACCTCTATCATCTTTACAAGATTGGATTTAAGAACATCTTCTTGTGATTCAGTTGTATTAGGATATCCAAGGCTTATTGTAGTAAGATAGCTGGGCTTTAGTTCTGCTATATTACCCTGGCTTTTGTTGATTGTGTTCCTATGCTGGCCTTGAGCCATATGGTTGTCCTTTGTGTTGGGTGGATGTTCCTGATATGTGTGTGGCTTCTTGGAGAGGAACACAGAACCATGGGCCTGACAATGGAGCTCAGAGAATAGAATACCACTCATTTCTGCTGATGGTGCCTCAGATGGATTTCAATGTCCCTGGCACCCCACGGATCTCTTTGGGAAGGCAAGCAGAAGCATTGGCAGGAAGATGGAGCTCACAGTAAAGAGCATAGCTCACTGTTGCTGGATGTGACCCAAGGCAATCCAGCATGCAGGGGATAGGTGGGGAGAGGTCTATCCTGGATGTTCATGGCATCCAACATGGCTCCTCCAGAAGGTAGCAAGAGCCATGGGCCAGATAATGGAGCTCATGTGACAGAGCACAACTAACTTCTCTTTTCTGAAAATTTTATAATTCCATTTTTATTTATCACTGAAGAAAATGCCATTATGTGCCCCATTTTCATTATATATTTATCTTTTGATGCACATTTAGGCTAATTCATTATCACTGCTATTGTGAGTAGAAAAACAACAAACATGTATGTGTTCATATCTGTGGTAGGATGGAAAAGTATTTGGGTTCATGCCAAGGAATGATACTGCTGGATCACATGGTAGCTCCAATTTTATTGTTTTCTGAAACATTTACATTGATTTTCACAACAACTATAACTTTTTTTTTCAGTTTGGAATGTATTTATTAAGTAATATGTTTTTGATTTCTATTCCTTAGGAAATATCTATGATCTTTTTAATTTTTTATATATACATTTATATTATCACACATATATACAACAAACTACCTATAGCAAGAGGAACCATGTTACAATCAGCAATTATATAAATATTACATTCTTAGTGTTTTGGCTATTTGTATTTGACAGCCTTGAAGAAATCATGTTTCCTATCTTGGTGTGTCTAAAATTCTGATAGGTGTTTTAATTGATAATGACAATATGTGATGGAGATTGATTTACATTCAAAATAACTACAGCTTTTACAACCCCCAGCAGCTAATATATGTTCCTCTCTCCTCACATTTATGTAATCATCTGTTGCCATTTGTTTTCTTTCTTTTTTGTTTTTCAAGACTCTATGGCAAACAAAAATTGGTTTATCATACATAAAAATGTTGTGTGGTAGGGAGGAGGAATTATACATATTATAACTATGTTAATTACAGTACATTAAAATGAAGGTTTACAAATAAGCCTGTAAGTTTAAATATATTAGTGTTATAACCCAACGTACAGACTTTCTTTACATGCTATATGGAATAATCAGGAATTCAAAAGAAAACAAAAAACATAATTAATGCCCATTTTGCGAGTGGCATTTTAAATGATGAAAACACCAATGGATATGATTGAAAGCTGAGGCACTGGTCCATAAAAAACCTTTTGTAAAATTAGAACTATTTGTAGCTACAATGCTTTCATTAAGCATCTGGATGTATGTCATTTCAAGACCATTTCAATAGATTTTAGTTATTAACTAAATCTTATAAAAACAGTCTGCACATAAATTTATCTTCCAAATATTAAAGAAAAAAATGTCCCACATTGTAACACCCTGCAAGTTTCACATTGATACTTATAACAAAACCATCTGTGATCAGGCAAAACACACATGGGAAATCCACAAGGGGACAGGCTCTTCAGTAAACTCAGGATCAAAGTGCAGAAGGTCAGTGTGTCTATTCACATTTGGGTTAAATGGGGGTGTAAGCTTCTAATTAATCAGATCATCCCAGTTAAAGAGAAGAAAATATGATTCTTAATCTCCATAAAATCATCCAGCCACCCAGCCTCTTTGTCACATCTTTCTGCAGGAGGCATTCCAGAAGATGCCTTGCTGAGTTTGTATTATTTGGTTTCAACTGGAGGGTTTTTTTTATTTTAGAATATTGTCATACATCTCAGCTGTGTTCCATCTATAAAATGGAGGCAGGCCATAGAGCATCTTGTACATAACAACCCAGATCAACCGTCAGTCCACTGTCCTGTTGTATGGCAGCTTATGGAGCATCTCAGGTGCAAGGTACTCACTTAGATGTGCCACAGAAGGTGGATGTTGTGACACTGGTTCAGTGTTCTCCTTGCAAACTCAGTGAGGACAATGTGTTCCTGTGAGTCAAGAAGAATATTATCTGGCTTTAAGTCTCTATAAATGATATTCAAGGAGTACAGATAATCTAAGGCACTAGCTATTGCAGCACCATAGAAGTGAGCCTGTTGTTCTAGGAAGCAAAGTTCCCTCTGGAGATGGTAGAACTCCACTGTCAATGTAGTCTAGGACAAGCTTCAGTTTGTTAGCAGTCTCAAAAGAGAAGTAAAGGCACACCAGGAAAGAGTGCATCATGTTCTTCAATAGAAAATTCCTCTCCTTTTTGGGGATCAATTTCTTCTGTAAAACATTTACTGTGTGGAATACTTCTTCTGTCTTATGTATTTCTAGAACCTTTCAAATCACTTTCAAGAAGTTTGGGAGAATGAGGAAATAGAAGGATCCCGAGGGTCTTAGAAACCCACAAGAAGAACATCATGACAGGTGGATCTGGACCCGGGGGGGGGGGTCGGCCCAAACTAAGGTACCAACCAAGGACAATTCATGCAATAAACATTGAACCCCTACTCATATCTAGCCAATGGACAGGACATTCTCCACAGTTGTGTGGAGAGTGGGGACTGACTCTGACATGAACTCTGGTGCCCCATATTTGACCACTTCCCCTTGGTGGGGAGGCCTGGTGGCACTCAGAGGAAGGATAAGCAGGCTACCAGGATGAGACTTGATAGGCTGTGACCATATGGTGGGAGAAGAGGTCCCCTTCTATCACAGACCTAGGTGAGGGTAATAGGGTGAAAGAGGGTGGAGGGAGGAACAGGAGGATACAAGTGAGGGGATAATAATTTAGATGTAATCTGAATAAATAAATAAATAAATAAATAAATAAATAAATAAATAAAGTGAAAGTCAGATGGTTTGGCGTGTGGATTGGAGGATGTACCAAGGTTAATTTGTTGGGACGGTCTTGACAGAGGAGAGTAGTTGGCGTTCATTAGCTCAGGTTACTGAGTTGTGAGATTTTCAAAATGGACTGAAGTTCAGAGTGTTTGCATGAATACAAGTTGTTGGCAATCTTCTGAACAACATTGCTCAGACCCATCTCTGCTTCATGAAAGATGCTGCAGTCCAGCTAATCAAAAAATGGCTGGCTGTGAACAGAAAGTACAAGAATCCAATAGTTGTTTATCCATGAGACTGGGTGTCTCAGTTGGTTTTCAGTAGATGCTGGAACTCCAAAATCATAGGCTTTAATGCCAGTGAGGGAATGGCCTTACTATCAAGATGACAGGAAGCAGGCAAAGCACAATTTATTTTCTTAATAATAAAAATCCTGTCTGGGAGGGAGATGGAATTGCAAAATAGTTTTACTTTATATTATACTTGTTGGCTACAGGTGGTGAATACCTGTAAAAATATTTTTAGCCATTGTGTTTTTTCCTTTGAGAAATGCCCACTCATTTCATTAGCCCATTTATTAATTGGCAGTTAGGAAATTGGGGGACTATTTCATTTTAGAAGTTACTTGTATATTCTAAATATTAATCCCTTGGCTGAATTGTTGTTGATAAAGATTGTTTCTCCCATTTTATATGCTGCTTGTTTATTCAGCTAACATTTTCTTTTGTTGTACAAGAGCCTCTTTTATTTCACATAATTCCACTCTTTTTTTTTTTGAGATTTCTTGCTATTTTAATACCCTCTCAATTTATTTTTTGTTTTCTTCCTTGAAATTTTTTTGTTTTTGCTTTTTTAATTTTATTAATTTATTCAGATTACAACTAAATTGTTATCCCATCACTTGTATCCTCCTGTTCCTCCCTCTCTCTCACTTTCAGTGTACTCTGCTCCCCTCACTTATAATTGGGTACTAGCCCAAAAGCCATATCCTACAAAAGTCTTCACTAACTAGGAGATTTGGATAGATGTGAGGACATCCAACTGAGACTCTAGGTAAGATAAATATAGGACACGGGGAAATAGAAGGACCCCAAAGGGTACTAGAAACCTACAAGAAGAACATCTTGATGGGTGGATTGGGGCCCAGGGGGGTCTGCTCAAACTATTGCAATAACCAAGGACAATACCAGTAGTAAACATCGAACCCCTACTCTGATCTACCCAATGGACAGGACATTCTCCATAGTTATGTCAACAGTGGGGACAGATTCTGACATGAACTCTGGGGCCCCATAATTCCACTCTTAAATCTTAGAGCTACTTACTGTGCTATTAGAAATTTGTTCTTGCATATGTGTAAACTTTGAAATTTTTTCTGTCTTTTACCACTTTCAGCTTTTTAGGCATTAAAAATTTATTTCATCTTTTTTTTAGTAGTGAAGGTATTAAATTTAAAAAATAATAATTTATTATACTTTTTTCAGATTACATCCCAAATGTTATCCTCTTGCTTGGATCTTCCTGTTGCTACCCTCTGTTTCTCTTCCTTCCTATTCCCCTCCCCTAGACCTCTGACAGAAGGGGACTTCTTCCCCCACCATATGACTGTCACCTATCAGGTCTTACCTGGATAGCCTGCTCCCCTTCCCTCTGTGTGCTGGCAGGCCTCCCAACCAGGTATGAAAAACAAGGAAATCTTGAAATTTACAGGAACATGGATGGAATTAGAAATGATCATCCTGAAGTAATCTAGACCCAGAAAGACATGCATGGCACATACTCACTTATAAGTGGATATTAGCCCAACATAGATGTTCTCTGAGGAATTCAACCAAGTGGGGGATAGGGACAGATCCTGGGACTTAATGCTAGTCTTTGGCTTGAGTGATGAGAGTGGTATGGAAGAATGAGGGATGGAAGGGCCCAGAGAGTTCAGGAGCCTCACAAGTAGAACATCAAGGCCTGTAGATCTAGGCCCAGATCTGCACAAACTGCTGCACCAACCAAGGACAATACATACAGCAAACCTAGACCCTCCTCTTAAGATCTAGCCAATGGACAGCTTATTCTCCACAGTTGTAGGGAGAGAGGGGACTGCCTCTGACATGAAGTCTAGTGCCCCATTTTATTCCATCTTTAATTGATCTTTGTGAACTGCAAGAGATAATCAATCTAACTTTGTTTTGTATGAGTTTATTTCAAAGTTTGCTAATCACTTCCATTGGTTGAACTGTCTATATTTCATACCAGTACCATGATGTGTTTGTCATGATGACTAGGTAGTACAGTTTGAAATCAAATTTTGTGATAACTTTAATAGTGTTATTTCTGCTTAAGCGAGCTTTGACAGATCATGCACTTCTGTTTCCATGTGGATTTCACAATTGTTTTTCATGCTTCTGTGAAAATATATTATTGGAATTTTGGTGGAGATTGCACTGGACCCACTGATTATTTTTGGCAACATAACCATTTTCAAAACACCAATTCTGCAAATTCAGCTATATTGACGAGCAATACATTATCTCTTGTCTTCTTAGGTGCATTTTTGAATTTTTGTTTTTGGAAGTTTTGTTGCAGAGGTCTCTTTGAAGCATGGCCTCCCAGTACCAGGCATTTACACAATTAAATCTGGGAGTAGAACACACGTTGTCCAAGTAGCCTTGGTAACTCATTGAATTGAATGATACAGAAATAGGTAGGTATATAGCAGTATATAGCAATGTGGTCATTGACACTTCCTTTTAAATGAAGAGAATGATCACAGGATATCACTTAGGAATCTAGCCATTACAACTTTCTAACTTCTAACAACTACAAGTATTCTTTGAAAATACTAAAATATATAAGGAGAAAAAAATCATGCATGGTAGGGTGGAACTTTGTCACGATGCAGCTTCTTCAGGGTAACTGACACTCCTGTTGCTAATCCCTTAAAAGTGGTCTGTACATAAGCCCAATTAAAATCATTGGCTTACCAATTTGGGCTTTAATGAAATCATTATTTTCGACTGTCAGTGATGTCTAATATCGGGTGAGTAGACGTTTGTTCACCTCTCTCCAGGAAAATTAATGTAACAAATTGGTGACTAACACAGGATCAGTTTTAGAGAAGAGATTCTGTGGCTTTTGTTTTGTTTTGTTTTGTTTTGTTTTTTATATGAAGACATGCAACTGAGGTTGAAGAACTGAAAGTGGAACATCTCCCAGAGGGATTCCAACTTTTGCATTCTTTACTATGTGACATATGCTGGTGTACTGTTATATAGTATCAATTTAATGGGCTTTTCTATAGGTAGTATGATATGTAACGTAGTATCTGAAGATAGAGTACTAGTGAGGGAAATTCAATCTGGTTCTTCTTTATTACTGAGGTCTGTCACATGAGTATGAGGATACTCTGATACTAGGTGCAGGTGTAGAGCGCACATTGTATTCCATGAGGGTAGGATAGTTGTGACAAGATTTTTATAAAACTGTTGTGAAAGTTATGTGGCCAGTGATAGGGGTAATAAGACAGGCATTGAAGCTAAGATGTCTGTCAAGTGGAAACTTTATTGTGTAGAAGTAGTATTACAATTAAAAAGGAACATGACTCCAATTTCTTCACATTAGCTTTTTTTGATAATTTTGCTAAAAGGGAGGATGATATAAAGTTTGGGTTGTCACTTCTTAAATCTGGTGGTCCAGAAGATAGAGAATAAATTAGATCATATTTGCTGAAGATAAAATACTGGGATCCATAATATTGAAACCCATGGGAGGAATTCGATGCAGAAAAGGGAGTAGACATGTTGGAATGTTAGAAGATATGCCTCAGGTCTAACTGCTAGTATAGAGTAAAGAAAAAAAAATAGTGATTGGGTATATAGATGGTGGTTTTAATAATGACAAAGTGTAGAAAACCATTATAGTCAGGGACTATTCTGTCTCTAAAGTCTGAATTGAGAAGTAATAAGTCAAAGAAACTTTCATGGCCTGATTTGTGAATCTATGAGATATGGATTCAAATGGAATCAGTCTGACTGCTATAAAGCAGAGAAACAGAATAGTGTAACACTCCTCTTGAAACAATGGTTCCCTATTATGAAGCAATTTGAGTTAAATCAGTCCCTAATTCACTTGATCCAGCAGAACACATGGTTATTACAGTGATAATATCAATGTATTTTAGGGACTGGAAGATAACAGAGAAGCTACAGGCACTACTGAGGTAGTTTGACACTCAGTAAACTAGGCCCAATAAGACTGTGTTTACCAGAGAGTTAAGAAACAAATTATTTATAGATTTCTAGGACCCTCTGTATTCTTTTATTTTGCTATTCTCCCATGCGTCTCTCATTTAGAGTCCCAATAGGATGCCTTCCCCTCTGTCCCAGTTTCCTGGTAAGTGAAGGCTTTCGTGGGACATGCCCCTTGGGCTAGTATGCAGATACCATTTGATTCTTTCTGCTTCTGGGTTAACTCACTCATTATGATCATTTCTAGCTCAATCCATTTATCCACAAATTTCTGGAATTCCTTGTTTTTAATAGCTGAGTAGTATTCCATAGTGTATATGTACCACAGTTTCTTTATCCACTCTTCTACTGATGGACACTTAGGCTGTTTCCATGTTCTGGCTATTATGAATAAGGCTGCTATGAACATGGTTGAGCAAATTTTCTTGTTGTGTGCTGCAGCATCTTCTGGGTATATTCCAAGGAGTGGAATAGCTGGGTCTTGAGGAAGCCCTATTCCCATTTTCCTGAGATAGCACCAGATAGATTTCCAAAGTGGCTGTACTAGTTTGCATTCCCACCAGCAATGAAGGAGTGTTCCTCTCTCCCCACATCCTCGCCAGCATGTGGTGTCGCTTGAGTTTTTGATCTTAGCCATTCTGATGGGTGTAAGATGGAATCTCAGAGTTGTTTTGATTTGCATTTCCTTGATGACTAGGAGGTTGAGCATTTCTTTAAGTGTTTCTCAGCCATTTGATACTCCTCTGTTGAGAATTCTCTGTTTAGTTCCAAGCCCCATTTCTCAATTGGGTTATTTGGTTTGGTGGTGTTTAGTTTCTTGAGTTCTTTATATATTTTGGATATTAGACCTTTGTCAGATGTAGGGTTGGAGAGTGTGATATGACTTTCTCGCGTACTATGGTGCCTCACATTTGACCATGTCCCCTGGAGGGGGAGAGCTGGTGGCACTCAGAGGAAGGACAGCAGGTAGCCAAGAAGAGACTTGATACCCTATGAGAATATATAGGGGGAGGTAATCCCCCTCAGGAACAGTCATAGGGGAGGGGAATACTGGGAAAATGGGGGGGGGGGAGGAATGGGAGGATACAAGGGATGGGATAAACATTGAGATATAACAAGAATAAATTAATAAAAAAAAAGAAAAAAGAAAAAAAAAGAAACAAATTATTTCAATTGGGACATTGGAACTGGAATGGAATATATTTGCTGAGACTCATGGTGGGGCATGAGCCTCTTTATGCATTAGGGGAATCTTTATTTAGTCTGAAGCACTTAGAATGACATGTAAATCCTGTCTGTTATGTGAATAAAAGCTGTGAAGTGCTAAAGAAACCTAGAGGCAAGAGACAGGCAAAGTAGACAAATGGATCAGATCTGTCTGAGTCACTCAAAGGAATATGTATCAAGATTTATGTTGAGCTAGAGTTTGTAAGGAAAAATGATAGAAAGCCAAATATGCTAGTTAGATTCTGGAAGGTTTTAAGACCTAAAGAGTTGATGCAAGGCAAAATGATAAAATAATGAAAATGAAAAAGATCACACTTGTCCTATTGGCAAGCAGTTGCCCACAGAATAAACTTTGTGTATTTCTCTCCTACAAAAACCATATGCTAGGATTGATATTGCTCACCCTGACTATGGACCTCTGAGCAGCCACATGTGGATTATGGTGAAATAACAGCAGCAACTTCATATGTGGTGCTATCCTAAAGCTTATCAAGCCCACAGAGACATTTTGAATAGGTCACAACAGGTCCAAGCATGGTCTTATGCCTTCTTGGCCCTGAACTTGGTAGAGATGATTGAGCTAGTTCCTCAAGGCTCTTTTGATGATGGAGAAATTCATGGAGTCTCCATAGAAGTATCTTAGGATGAAGAGGAGAAGTGGCACATAGATAATGAATATAGATTCAGAGACCTAAATAAGACAGTGTTCTCCATCCATACCACAGCATCGAACATGTATCTTTTGCGGGAAAAGATGATATAAGCAATGGAGTCTTTTCATTCCGTATTATACTTTGTTGACAGTTTTGTTCTTTTTTTTTTTTTTTTTTTTTTTTTTGTTTTTTTTATTAATTTATTCTTGTTACATCTCAATGTTTATCCCATCCCTTGTATCCTCCCATTCCTCCCCCCCCCCCCATTTTCCCATTATTCCCCTCCCCTATGATTGTTCCTGGGGGGATTACGTCCCCCTATATATTCTCATAGGGTATCAAGTCTCTTCTTGGCTACTTGCTGTCCTTCCTCTGAGTGCCACCAGGTCTCCCCCTCCAGGGGACATGGTCAAATGTGAGGCACCAGAACACGTGAGAAAGTCCTATCACACTCTCCACTCAGCTGTGGAGAATATTCTGACCATTGGCTAGATCTGGGAAGGGGTTTAAAGTTTACCTCCTGTATTGTCCTTGGCTGGTGCCTTAGTTTGAGCGGGACCCCTGGGCCCAAATCTGCCTATCATATTGTTCTACTTGTAGATTTCTAGGACCCTCTGGATCCTTTTATTTTGCTGTTCTCCCATGCGTCTCTCATTTAGAGTCCCAATAGGATGCCTTCCCCTCTGTCCCAGTTTCCTGGTAAGTGAAGGCTTTCGTGGGACATGCCCCTTGGGCTAGTATGCAGATATAAGTGAGTATATACCATTTGATTCTTTCTGCTTCTGGGTTAACTCACTCATTATGATCATTTCTAGCTCAATCCATTTATCCACAAATTTCGGGAATTCCTTGTTTTTAATAGCTGAGTAGTATTCCATAGTGTATATGTACCACAGTTTCTTTATCCACTCTTCTACTGAGGGACACTTAGGCTGTTTCCATGTTCTGGCTATTATGAATAAGGCTGCTATGAACATGGTTGAGCAAATTTTCTTGTTGTGTGCTGGAGCATCTTCTGGGTATATTCCAAGGAGTGGAATAGCTGGGTCTTGAGGAAGCCCTATTCCCATTTTTCTGAGATAGCACCAGATAGATTTCCAAAGTGGCTGTACTAGTTTGCATTCCCACCTGGCACAGCAACAGGCTGGTTGATCAGTGGAATCGAATCGAAGACCCAGATATGAATCCACACACATATGGTCACTTGATTTTTGACAAAGAAGCCAAATCCATTCAATGGAAAAAGGATAGCATCTTCAACAAATGGTGCTGGTCTAACTGGAGGTCTATGTGTAAAAAAATGAAACTGGACCCATATTTGTCACCTTGCACAAAACTCAAATCCAAGTGGATTAAAGACCTCAACATAAAACCAGAGACACTAACTCACTTAGAAGAAAAAGTGGGAAAGAGCCTGGAACATATTGGCACAGGAGACAACTTCCTGAACAGAACACCAACGGCCCAGGCCTTAATGTCAACCATTAATAAATGGGACCTCATGAGGCTGAGAAGCTTCTGTAAGGCAGGAGACACTGTCAAGAGAACAAAGCGACAGCCTACAGACTGGGAAAAAATCTTCACCAACCCTACATCTGACAAAGGTCTAATATCCAAAATATATAAAGAACTCAAGAAATTAAACACCACCAAACCGAATAACCCAATTGAGAAATGGGGCTTGGAACTAAACAGAGAATTCTCAACAGAGGAGTATCAAATGGCTGAGAAACACTTAAAGAAATGCTCAACCTCCTTAGTCATCAGGGAAATGCAAATCAAAACAACTCTGAGATTCCATCTTACACCCATCAGAATGGCTAAGATCAAAAATTCAAGCGACACCACATGCTGGCGAGGATGTGGGGAGAGAGGGACAGTTTTGTTCTTTAATACATCCTTAGCTACTGGCTCCTGAGATCAAATGACACTTCGAATAGTTGGTGGTGAGCCTTCAGAGATTTTGTTCATTTTCTGTAAAAAAAGGTTTTTATACAGATAATTTAATGATAACCTGTGAAATTCTTACATATTGTCATGTTAGTTTATTGGTGACTTGATACAAGTTAAAATTATCTGAGAAGACAGAACCACAATAAAGAAAATCCAACCATAAAATTGGACTATAGGCAAGCCTTTGGGGCATTTTCTTTATTAGTGATTGATGTGTGGGGTTCTAACTCATTCCTGGACATGCCAACCCTGGATAGGTAGTCCTAGGGTACAGAGATCAAGCCAGTAAGCATTACATCCTCCACAACTTCTTCATAACTTCCTGTCTCCCGGCTCTTGCCTTGAGTTTCTGTCTTGGATTCCTTCACTGATAAACTGTGAAATGAACGTTGAGCTGAAATAACACTTTCATTCCCCAGATGTTTTTGTTCATGTTATTTTTTGTCATAACAGTAAAAACCTTAATTAAGACAAAGAATTGTAAAATTTTCTGAAAAAAAAAAAAAGAAACCAATAAAATAGCAGATTAAAAATGTAGATGGAGGTATGCCGTATAGTGTCAGAAGTGAACTGCCTTCGTATGGGTTGTTGGACAGACAATCCACCGAGGAACCCAAAATGATGAAGGTTATTGACATCACTGTTGGCTGTTTCCTGAAACTAGATAGAAAGACACTATTGCCGATGATGCCACATGCTTTGGTTTCAGGATATAGAGAAATCATAGTGGAAACAAGCTCTAAGTTGCTTAGCTATCAGCTGTCTATAATTGTACCAGAAGTTGGCATAGTGGTTGATAGAGAAGGACTGACACCAACAATCCTACTGAACTCTAGCCTCTGCAAGCTATACTACTGAAATGTAATATGCCCCATGGCAAGGTATGACAGATGATGCAAACAGGTTGAGAAAGAAATTAGGGATACAAACAGCCTCCACAATAACTACAAAATAAAAACAAAACCAAAAGTCCAAAGTATCTTGGTGTAACTCTAACCAAGCAAGTGAAAGACCTGCATAAAAAACTTCAAGTCTCTGAAGAAAGAAATTTAAGAAGACATCAGAAGATGGAAAGATCTCCCATGCTTATGGATCTGTAGGCTTAACATTAAAAATGGCCATCCTACCAAAAGCAATCTACAGATTCAATATAATTCCCATTAAAGTGCCAACACAAATCTTTTCAGACCTTGAAAGAACAATTTTCAACTTCATTTGGAAGAAAAAAACCAAATAGCAATTAAAATGAATGTAATAAGAGATCTTCTGGAGGTACATCATCCCTGATCTCAAGATGTGCTATAGAACAACACTAATGAATACGGCGTTATAACGGCATAGAAACAGACAAGTGAATCAATGGAATCAAAGTGAAGACCAAGAAATAAACCCACACACCTATGCACACTTGATATTGACAAATAAGCCAAAACCTATACAATGGAAAATAGATAACATCTTCAACAAATGGTTCTGGTCTAACTAGAGGTCTATTAATAAGAAAATGCAAATAGACCCTCATTACCCTGCACAAAACTAAAGTCCAAGTTGATTAAAGATCTTAACATAAAACCAGACACACTAAATCAGTTAGAGGAAAAAGTGGGGAAGAGCCTTGAGTTCATTGGCACAGGAGACAACTTCCTGAACAAAATGCCAATAGCTTAGGCTCAAAGGTTAAAAATTAATAAACGGGACATACCCCTTGGGCTAGTATGCAGATATAGTGAGTATATACCATTTGAGTCTTTCTGTTTCTGGGTTAACTCACTCATTATGATAATTTCTAGCTCAATCTGTTTATCCACAAATTTCTGGAATTCCTTGTTTTTAATAGCTGAGTAGTATTCCATAGTGTATATGTACCACAGTTTTTTTACCCACTCTTCTACTGATGGACACTTAGGCTGTTTCCATGTTCTGGCTATTATGAATAAGGCTGCTATGAACATGGTTGAGCAAATTTTCTTGTTGTGTGCTGCAGCATCTTCTGGGTATATTCCAAGGAGTGGAATAGCTGGGTCTTGAGGAAGCCCTATTCCCATTTTCCTGAGATAGCACCAGATAGATTTCCAAAGTGGCTGTACTAGTTTGCATTCCCACCAGTAATGAAGGAGTGTTCCTCTCTCCCCACATCCTCGCCAGCATGTGGTGTCGCTTGAATTTTTGATCTTAGCCATTCTGATGGGTGTAAGATGGAATCTCAGAGTTGTTTTGATTTGTATTTCCCTGATGACTAAGGGGGTTGAGCATTTCTTTAAGTGTTTCTCAGCCATTTGATATTCCTCTCTTGAGAATTCTCTGTTTAGTTCCAAGCCCCATTTCTCAATTGGGTTATTTGGATAGATGGTGTTTAATTTCTTGAGTTCTTTATATATTTTGGATATTAGACCTTTGTCAGATGTTGGGTTGGTGAAGATCTTTTCCCAGTCTGTAGGCTTCACTTACCAGGAAACTGGGACAGAGGGGAGGACATCCTATTGGGACTCTAAATGAGAGAAGCATGGGAGAATAGCAAAGTAGAAGGATCCAGAAGGTCCTAGAAACCTACAAGTAGAGCATTATGATAGGCAGATTTGGGCCCAGGGGTCCCGCTCAAACTAAGGCACCAGCCAAGGACAATACAGGCGGTAAACTTTAAACCCCTACCCAGATCTAGCCAATGGTCAGAACATTCTCCACAGTTGAGTGGAAAGTGGGATATGACTTTCTCACGTACTCTGGTGCCTCATATTTGACTATGTCCCCTGGAGGGGGAGACCTGGTGGCACTCAGAGGATGGACAGCAGGTTGCCAAGAAGAGACTTGATACCCTGTGAGCATATACAGGAGGAGGTAATCCCCCTCAGAAACAGTCATAGGGGAGGGGAATAATGGGAAAATGGGGGGGGGGGGTAGGGAAGAATGGGAGGATACAAGGGATGGGATAAATATTGAGATGTAATAAGAATAAATTAATAAAAAATTTTTTAAAAATTAATAAACGGGACCTCATGAAACTGAAAAGCTTCTATAATGCAAAAAACACTGTCAACAGAATAAAATGACAGCCTACAGACTGGGAAAAGATCTTCAGCAGCCCTACATATGGCAGAGGGCTAGTATACAAAATATATATAGAACTCAAGAAATTAAACACCAACAAACAAAATTACCCATTTAAAATGGGGTACAGAAAAAAATAAAAAATAAAAAAAAATAAAAAAATGGGGTACAGAACTAAACAGAGAATTCTCAACAAAGGAATATCAAAGGCTGAGAAAAATTTTTAAAATGCTCAATGCCCCTAGTTAAAGGGGAATGCTAATCAAATTGACTTTGACATTACATCTTATAATTATCAAAATGGCTAAGATAAAAAATTCAAGTGACAGAACATGCTGGTAAGGATGTGGAGAAAGGGGAGCAGTCCTCCTTTGCTGGTGGGAGTGCAAACTTGTACAACAACTTTGGAAATCCATCTGGTGCTTTCTCAGAAAATTGAGACTAATTCTTCTCCCAAGCCCAGCTATAACAATCCTGAGTATATACCCAAAAGACACTCCATCATACAAAAGGCAAATTTGCTCAACTAAGTTCATAGCAGCTTTGTTCATAATAGCCATAATCTGGAAACAAACTAGATGTCCCTCAACTGAAGAATGGATAACGAAACTATGATACTATTACACAATAGAATATTACTCAGCTGTTAAACGCAAGGAAACCTTGAAAATTTCAGGCAAATGGATGGAACTGGAAACGATCATCCTGAGTAAGGTAACCCAGATGCAGAGAGACACACATATAAGCTATAAGCAGATATTAGCCACATAATACAGGATAACCACACCACAATATACAGACCTAAAGAAGCTAAATGACAAGGAGCACCCTAGGGATGATGCTTAATTCTCACTCAGAAGAGTAAATAGGCCCCAGAAGCAGTTGAAGAGAAGGAACAGGAAGGAAGCCTACCATAATGGTCCTCTGAAAAAAAAACTGTACTCAGCAGGATATCTAAGCAGATGCAGACACACATACCCAAACTTCAGGGTGGAGCACAGGGAGTCTTATGGAAGAGCTGGTGAATAAAAGGACCTGGTGTGGTCAGGAGCTTCATAAGCAGACAAATCGATCCAACAAACCCTGGTGGAGGTGGGGGAGCTGCAGAGACTGATGCCGCAACCAAGGACCATATATGATGTGGACCTAGACCCTCTTAGATGTAGTAGATAGGCAACAGTCTCCTTGTGGGTCCCATAATATGGAGGGTAGCGACTACTCCTGACGTGAACTCTGGTGCCCATTGATCACTTTCCCCCTGGTGGGGAAGCCTTGCCAGGTCACAGAGGAAGAGTATACAAGCATTCCAGATTAGTCATGATAGGCTGAGGTCAGATGTTAAGGAAGGAATGCACTCCTTTCCTAGGACTAGGGGAGGAAGGGAGGGGGTATGAGGGAGGGAGGATAGGATCAGGAGGGATCTACAGTTGGGATGTAAAGTGAACAAATTAAAAATAAAAACACATTTAAGAAAGCAGGTATGGAATCTTCCTCACGGGGGTCCAGTGCATAGTTTTGCAAGCACCCCCTGAGCTACTAGTGATCTTAGGAGAAAACAGGGTGTATTGAATGTGGGAAAGGGTAACCAGAAGGGAGCCTTCATGATTCTGCTCCCTTAAGATTGTTATCAATGATTGGCTGGGACTTTGTGATGATGCATGTGCTTGGGATCATACACACTCAGGTAACTACTGTAACCTCATGCCTGTGTTCTCTAAATCCAATTAATGCATTGATTTGACAAACTAGAGAATGATGGCACCATTATTTTCATGTACCATTGGGGTCCTCTCCACATTTCACATCATGATATTTGCCTGATTGAAATGTTCAGGTATACTCTTCATGTTTGCTTCTCACAGCCTTAGTATCCATATCTCTGAGGCTCTGTCACTGGCAGAAACAATACTGATTAGTGGATTGGCTGCAATGTTGGCAGCTGCCACAGTGGAGGTATAGCCCGTAGTGGTGGTCCCCGGGGGTCTATTCACGGGAGAAGATAACTGGCAGTGCCTATCCTGTTGGATAGCTCACTGGCCTTTTTAGGAGGATAGTTCTAGATGATATAGCTCCAGCCACTGCAGTACAGCAGCCGTGGGTACCCTGGCTTAGTTGTGGGCTTCCCTGTAGTGCAAAGCAAATGATGGTCACAACCAGCCCTTCTTTCCTTAGCTATATTTTGTCACTCCGACACAGCTTCGAACCTGCCAATTTACCTGGACTTCTTCAATTATCCAATCTGATTCTATCCCAGTGGCCAATCAATTTCCTTCACATTTCCTTTCCATTGTGGTCACTTCTCAGCAAAGATTAACAGTGTTATTTTTAGAAAAGTACATAAGTATACTCATTATCTGTAACTGCTGTGTCACTTGCTCCTGACCATTTCCTTTATGATATTCTTTCTTCTCCTCCCCCTCTCTCTGGTTCCTTACCCTTTGCTGTGTCCGATACTCAGAGAAACTACAACCCCTAGAGCACTTTTAATTCTACACGTTTGTTTCTGCAGCAACGATCTGACCATGCCAGGAAGAGGTTCTGTTTAATCAAGTTAAATTCACAGGCTGTTGCTTCTAAAGTCAATATGTCCTTTTTAGGTTACTCATTGCTGAGTTGCTTTTTGGGAGTTAAGCTTATACAGGGGGTCTGCATTAGTGAAAGAAACAGCTTTTATTCACTTTAGCTTTATTAATTTTTAATTGAGCACATACATAGTCACAAAGGATTCACAAAGGTCTGTAGTTTCAAACACTTGAAAAGTGATTCAAGTCAAAATATACTTAAGTACAAAAACCAGCTGACACAAAATAATCACAGAGTCAGCCAGCTCTAAACCCTCAATTTGACCCCTCCCCACTTTTGAACAGATAATCTGAGTAGAGCTTCAGAGTAGAACTTAGAGCTCCAGAACATCACAAATCACCTTTGCTGGCTGTCAAGCAGAACAGTTCTAGAAGCAGTTGCTGTGTCTAGGTAAAGGGTTTCCCTTAACCATAACCTGTTCCAAAGTCCAACATCAAAATTCATTCTTTTGGGGAGTTTCAATGTTCCATATAAACAAGCACACATAAGGAAAACAGGATTTTTTTCTGTTTTGTTTTGCAGTTGGTTTGTTTGCGAACTATTTTGGCAGAGAAATGGTTAAATATAACACCATAAAACACTTTAAGCACACTTTAGAAGAGCACCGTAAATGGGTACTATTACACTGAATATATTACTATGATATCTAAAACATTAACAAATATAAATATGTACTACAATTAATGAGAATTACATTGAATCATAAATAAAGTGATTCTTAGAAAAGACATGACAATTCAGAGTAGAAACTCTGTGTCATTTCTATACTTTGTAAACACTTTACATCTTTCAAGTTTTCTCCTTTGATTTCTTATCTGCCACCTTTCTCAGAGCAGAAATGCTAAAATACTAAAAAAAACCTCCTTGAGGGACTTACTCAAAATTATTCATTTGCCTATTACTTGGCTTGTGCTTCTTTTGTTCAATTCTCTAGAATTCAGCTAGTGTCTCTGTCTCTAATCTGGAAATCTCTTTCCTCTCAGCAGTGTTCTGTACAACTTACTTTCAAGTAATCTAAACAAGGCAGTAGAAGCGTCTCTGTTTCCCCAATGAGATACATCAGTAGACTTTTTCTTAAACATGTTCATAGCATTCTTAACTGTGCACTCGTCAGCACTTCAAGGGGAGCACAGCAACATCAATTTAACAATATTTAACAACAATAGTAGTAACATTTACAATTAGAATAATATTAACAGCAATAATCCCAAGGTGGGTAACAAGAAAATGAACCTATTAACAACAATAATAATACCTGTTATCACAATAACTCCTACAATTGCCCTATAACACAGTAGGTATTATTATCCACCTTTTAAAGATGAGAAAACTGGGACACACTAAGGCCACATGACTTTCCAAAGATCATACAAATAGTTAACTCGAGAATAAAACAAAGCCTTGTTCTATTATTCTGAATCCTAAGCTTGTTTCCGTTATAGGGACTTCTTGCCATACATTAAAATCAAAGCACAAAGTGCTTTTACTTGTACAGATGCTCTTTCCATCACACAAATTGAATATGTGTTAGATTTCTCTCAGTAACAGGTTTCTTGGAGCCATTCATTCTCTGCTAAAGAAAATCAATTAGATCACCAAAGGTCCCATATCTAAGGTAAAGTTTGTGGCCGTGAATATATTTGTGTTCTACATAAAGTTAGCTGAAATCAGTTCACAATAATATAGTTCTTACATTATAAGCAGATACTAACACCTACATTTATAATCAAATATTAAATTATAACTATTCACAAAGAAAATGTAAGCAAACAATTTTACTAGAAAGAACAATTTCATTAAGAAATGCTGAGACCTTAAGGAAACTGTTAGACTCTTCACAATATCCTTGCACATGGTGCCTTCTGATGGATTTTCTAAGCCAATATAACACGTGAACAAGAATTTTCACTCTTCTTCTGAGTAGGAAGGAAAGCTCTATGACAAAATAAGTGTATGAAACTGAAAGAGGGAGATCTGTGTACAGGGAAAATCAGAAAAAGAATAATGAATTAATATTAGATTTAGCTCAACACCAAGGAAAGGAGGCATGGAAAGGGAAAAGGAGAGGGAGGGGGAGGGAAAGGGAGGGAGGGAGGGAAGAGAGAGAGAGAAAGAGAGATACAGACACACAGACAGACAGACACAGAGAGAAAGAGAGATAGACAGAGACAGAGAGAAAGAGACAGAGAGAGGGAAGGAGGGAGGGAGGCAGGGAGGGAGGGAGGCAGGGAGGGAGGGAGGCAGGGAGGGAGGGAGGGAGGGAGGCAGGGAGGGGGAGAGAGAAGGAGAGAAAGCAAAGCAGGGGAAGCAAACAGAAAAAAAAAATAGAGTCTACTGTGGAACAAGCACCGGAAATGAGGAGGCTTCAATTACTGAAGAGATGATAAGCCTCAGCACAAGAAGTTGTGAACCTCTGGTTAAGGCAGCAACCAAAATCCAAGTGTAAATAGCCCAGAACAAACAAATATGGAAAAGTGAGCACCTGGTGAAATGTTGGAAGGAGAGAGAAGCAGTGTTGTAATCTACAAGGGTATGTTTAAGTGAGAATGTATAATATATCCGGTATGAGAAACTGATATACTTTACAAAAGAACATACAGAAGGTTAATTAAAGTGAATCGAGTTGAAATGGGTATATGAGAAAGGGAAATAAAACTAACACCATTAGTGATAATGTGATATAGTTAGGAAAAAGCCCAGAAACAGCAAAGAAATGGAATTAGCACAGGAGAGCACAACTTAGATCATGAATTTGTACAATTTTCACAGGGAGATGTACAACATCAAAAAAAAAATCAAATCAAATCAAAGAGTGAAGCACCAACTGTAAATAAAAGCTAATTCCAGAGGCAAAAAGTTGCCACAACCTCAGAGCCTCCAAGACTTCACTTTAAGGCATGAAATCTTGTCTCGGCTCAGTTAGCATGGAAATTACAGGTAGAAATAAGTGAGAGCACCAGGCAGGTGGATAGCATGAGAGGTAACAAGGGGCAATATATACATGCTTATACCTGTGTTAACGTAAAACTCTATGCATGTATGTACATGTAAGCACTTGATCATGTCATGTTCCAATTTAGGTTGCAAAGAAATATAGTTGATAGGGAGAAGTTTGGGGAGTTGAAAATGCTAATCTATTGTCATGAAACTGTTAAGAGAAAGGTATGACCACAAGTCAGTGAATAGTCAACTCAGATGGACAGTTCTGATAGGAAAGTCAATAAATTCATCAGAGACCACATATGCCAGTGTACACTAGTTAAATTAGCTAGTACAAATATCAAGTAGCTCTTCCAGATAAAGTCCACAGTTATACATAAGACAAGAAATCTGAAGTTGGGGAAATCTGCCTAAAATCAAAGATCTATAGACCAAGTTTACAGAGTCACATTTACAAAGATGGAGTAATAGAAGTCCAGAGTCATTTACCAGTGTTTCTTGTTCCTTAACATGAATATTTGCCTTAGATTAAGTTGATACAGAAAGCAATTATATGAGAGCACCAAGTCGGTGCACAGGGCAGTGAAGGTAAAGATGTTCCTATTGACAGAGAGGGCCTAACAAGTAGTCTTCCCAGTAATTTACACTAACCTCTTCCAATCACAGTTCCTCCATCTTACTATCACTACTGGTGATAACCACAGGTCAAAATTGGAGGCAAAAAGGAATCTTACTCAGGAAGTCTAGTTGGCATATATTCATCTGCACAATAAGTAAGGTAAGTAAGTCAACAAACTCCATGAGAGTCCAGTAAGTCTGTTTTCCACATTATGGCACAGTGGACTCATCAAATAGAGTTGTGATACCAGAACTATGAACAAAACCAAAAAAACACTCCAGGCAGATGGATCTGTGAGGGTGCACAAGATATTAAAACACTGTCCTCAGCATCTAAGTTAAAGGTTATCACATCCTTGACTGAATTATCTGTGCCAAGGTACTCATTAAACAAGATCAGGTGGGTGCCCTTCTTAGTGAATGCTAGTCTGCATGTGGATGCAAAAGTAAGCATCCTGGGTTGAGGGCCCTGCTTGTTCCTCTAGAGAGGGTACTGGATCCTCCCATTCCCCTTGGACCGAGACCTGGGAATTATCCCCTGTAGCCAAACTGGGGTCCTCAAGTACCTGGGGCTCTGGAACAGCAAGGGGAACTCGTAACAATGAAGATGTTCGGAGCTCTCGAAGCTCATGACTCTCCTGTGCTTTTATTTGCTGAACCTGGGAGCCCCTACACACAAACAGTGATTGCACCCTGAAAGATGATATGGATCGTAGTTTGGCACGGAAGCTCCTGTTGAGCCAGCAGTAGATGAAAGGATTGTAGCAAGTGCTGCTCATTGCAAACCAGTGAAAGGCATAGAAAAGCACGCTGTCATTTTCTACGCCTGCACTGGAAATAAGAACCACATAGAAGTTAAGTGGAAACCAACAAACTGCAAAGACCATTACAATAAGTATCAGCATCCGAATACTCTTCTTCCGCTTCTGGTAGTGTGCCATGAGTTGACGAGCAGAAGCATCACCAATAGCATTTTGAATCCACAACCTCTTTCCTAAGTGAGAATAGGTTACAACAATCACTAGAAGTGGCAGGATGTACAACAAGATAAAGGTCCCAAGGTCCACATACTTCGCAACGAGCTTGCTGGGTCCAGGAAAAGCAGGGAGGCAGTAGCTCCTGACTTCACCATCCCTGGAGGAAAGCAAAATAGAAGTGACTATAACAAGACTGAATCAATGAAGCCCAGAAAGCATCTAGTAGCTACTTTGTTCTCCATATGAAATGCCATCCTCTGGAAATTTTTTGTCTTAATTTCTTCAATTTTAAAATTAAGGGGGTGGACTAAAATATTATCTCTTACAGCCTAGTCTAGGTATAGATCAAACTGAAGACAAAAAGATGCCAGTGATCTTAACTTAGTGGCCCATCCTCTTGCTTCCACTAACAGAATTAGGAAATGTCACCATATCTTCTATTCAGAAAAATATGAAAGGGATGAAAATGAAGTTCAGAACGTTACCAATGTCAACTCCCTAAGAGTCTCTAGAAAGAAAAAGGTGAAATTACCCATTATGTTTTACTTACACATTGACGAGAGTGAACAGATTTTGGTAAATTGCATGTGGCAGAGCAAGGAACACTGCAATACTCCAGATCACAGCTACAACCAGTATGCTTTGGGAATGTGTCAGTCTTGGTTTCATTGGGTGCAGGATTACCTACAAAACACAAGCAGCATCCTTCCTTAATCAGCCCAGGTTGGTGTGGTTTGTATAATCAGACGCAGGTTGATGACTTTCTGGTTTGGATTACAGAATTTACTTGCGCTATTAATTTATCTTATTTCAATATGAACACAGATAGATGGAAGGTATTTTAGGGGGAAAGAATGCACAAAACACACATATAAGGTGCTGAAACTCTGAAATTCTAAATAGTATCCTGCTGTAGGAGTATTATGACAGTGTCTGAGCCTGTCTACAAACATATTCTATTCTCAAAGATGTCCCCACACTGTAGATTCCTGTAAGATGTCTAATCTTCCTGGATATTTCTCACTCCCAGCTCTTTTATTCAGAAGTGTCCTCAAGTAGTCTTACCCGATGTCGGTCCATAGCAACTGCCATCAATGTAAGAGTCGAAACGTGGAGGGAGCAGTACTGAGCAAAGCGACTGACATGGCACATGATCCTACCAAAAACCCACTGTCCACTCAGGAAACGGGCCTAGGGTAGGAAAACAAGAAAAGGGGTAGGTTAAAAATTAAAATATTGTCTTTAAGCATTCCAGAGAAGCTAGAGTCTAGAATGGAGGCCCCAGGCATGCTTATTCCCTTTTGTTTTCTAAATGCCATCGCCCACCCTTAAAATGGTGCAGCTTCATTCTTATGTGCTAAAACCAACTCTATATAAATCACTCACCAGTGCAAATGGACTGTTTAAAAGTATGATCAAAATGTCAGATATTGCCAGATTGAAGATGAGAAGGCCTGTTGATTTCTTGATTTCCTTGTGCTTGACAAAAACTTGGCATACCAGGGAGTTGCCAAAGAGAGATATCATTGTGATGACAGCATATGCTAATGACAGCACAATCTTTGCCACAATGTGGGGATTGCCCCCTAACCATTTCTCGACTGATCCTGTAGGCCCTCCCCATTCTGCACTGGAGGTATTGGTTCCATTCAGGGTTGTGTGGTTGCAGCTTTGATCCTCGATTGATGGAACCCAACTGACATTTTCTCCAAGCCAATCAATGGTGGTCTCCATATCTAACAGGAAAGGAGATACTCCCTTGAAGGAAGTGTTCATTTTTAGGGGAGAAGAATTAATCAGGTCCCAAGAGACCATAAAGGATATAGATGCTGAAGTCCTCTTCAAAATCCTTGCAAACAGAAACTCCTGGTTCCACCTAAAACGGGAAGGATCAAACATTTTAACATTGTATAAAACAGTGGGTCCAAAAAAGCCAGGCGTCAGGTCTTCACTTTTTTTATAGAAGAGCATTCAGCAGGCTTGCTAGTAAGCCCACTTTCAGTAAGATGTTGGAATCCTGTGACGCCAATTAGATCACACATATAGCATGATAATGAACCAGCCTGTATTCTTACCATGAAATTGTATCAAACTTGTCTAAAATAATCACTGACTTCTAAATACATAGTCCATTAATTAATTGCTTAGTAATTAATGCCTAATCAGAATTGGATAATTGAGGTATAGCAGGATAGGTAATTCTGTATTGTTGCCATAGAGTTGTAGGATTATGGGAGTCTGACCTTTCTACCTGGTCTTGTGACAACAAAGGTCTTTGACTACTCTGACTTGTACTGAGAATTTTACATAGATAAAAAGATCAAGCCAGAAGAAATAGTTGTCTAAATAGGTCACTAGTCTCTAAACACCTATTTAATAAAGGATGAGGAAAGTAATGAATTTGTTTGCATACATTTAAAAGGGTAGGATATCAGAGACTGTAAATTTAAAAGCCAGATTTTTGTTTTCATTTCCATACTACCCACCCACTCCTGTCACTACCTTGCAACATGACTGCAAATAATTATGATTGACAAAAATTAGTTGCATATTTCTAAATTTTAGTAAGACCCTTAAATATTTTCAACATATAAGCATGTTAAATTTGTGAAATGAAATTTATGCAAATTACCACAGTCCAATAATTTTGCATTTGTACATTTGTCAAAATGTAATCATATACCCCACAAATATACATAATCATTATTTCAACCAAAAATAAAACTACATACCTAAAAGCATTTTTGCCATATCTAACAGAGATGATATATACTTCACAAGCTGGTGAAGAAGATTAAATTAGCACTCATGAAAGAAAACAACTTCATGATGGAAAATTCTCTGGGTTTCCCTTTATTGGAAATCTACTTTTCATTGGTGTTTTTAAGTAAATAAGTTCTGGTTAAAAAGGAGAAAATGGCATTTCTCCTGTGTGTGTGTGTGTGTGTGTGTGTGTGTGTGTGCGCGCGCGCGCTATGTTTTGTTATTAGTTCATGTCCATGGGGGTTGTGCATGGACATTTGTGTATATGTGTTTTGTGTGATTGATATAATTTAGAAAGTTGTGTTCTGTTGTTTGTGTGAACTCATACGTAGTATGATCATATTTTCATGATGCAGATTTGTATAGTGTGCATATTCTAAACAACACTTGTTTGTGTTTTGTGTGGTATGTTTGCATGCTGTGTGCTTATTTGATGTTTTTCTCTGTTTTACATGCACTTGTACAGTATGGTTTGTTCAGTGTATCTGGTATATGTTTGTGTAGAACAAATAATGTAGTGCTGTTTGTGATATTGGCTATACTGGGGAGGAGTCACAGATTTTCCTTGTTTTTCTCTTTTCTCCACCTCTTTCTCCTTCCCTCCCTACCCCACAAAATCTACAATGGAAAATTTCAGACGTAGCTGAGTGACGGCATGCCTGAAAAACTGGGTTCCATACTCAACACTCCACAATTAAATCATAAGTATTTGACAGAAGCCCCCCAGTACTGGTGATGCCAAGGCACAATATTCACAGTTGTGAGGACAGCCTGGGCTATAATAACTAGTTCCAGGTGGATATTCATAGTGGGAGTCTGTCTATAATTTTTTTTGGTCTGGGGCAAACAAGGAGAATCCTTATGCTAAGTTTTGGGATTCCTTTTTATCTAAATTTCTCCTCCTTCTAGGGGCAGTCAGGCAATGGTGAGTGGCTCCTCTGAGAAGGGGGCTACCTAAATGATCCAGGTTTTCAGCCATAAGGTTTGAGCCTCTGCCCCTCCCTTTGTTGCAGGGGAATAAGAGGGAGGAGGGGGGAGCTACAAGCAGTTTCTGGAATTTTCTAGGCCATCAAGTGGGGACGGAATTAACAAACTTTAGATTATATATTTTGTGAAGAACTACTCTCCAGCAATATTTCTCCTTAATCAAATAGTCACAAAGGCCAGTGGAGAAGAATATAAAATTCCATTCCTAGCCCCTTCCCCAAATTTCAGGAGGGCAGGGCTTTAAGGAACTGCGTCATCAGGAGACCTCAGCTTTGCAGGGTGGTTGCTATTGGTGACCACCCCTCAACCTCCAGCAACACCCTAGAGACTGAGATGCTAGAGTTCTAATTAGAGCGATTTGTTCTTTACTGTCTTGTGGGTACAAAGAATGGCGCACTGACTCCCCAGGCTGGGGCCCCCTCCTCAGTTATGAAGCAAATTATTCCAACAGGGAAGGGTTCCTGTGGGAACAGACTTAGCCCTGATGCCAGTCCTTTCCAGCCCACCTTCTCACTGGAGAGCTAGGTTGGGAGGAGAGTGGGGGGTCTAGGAAGAGAATGCGGACCCTGTATCTCTGAAACTAGCAGCTGGCTTTCCAAGCCTTAGGTCAAGCTTGCAGTTTGCACGTACTTTGATGCGCAAGAAATCACCACCACCACCACCACCACCACCACCACCACCACCACCACCACCACCACAACAACAACAACAACAGTGTTTTCTCATTGTGGAAGCATGACAGTCTGGGGGCTAAAAACACCCAGGAATGACAGGATGTAGTGAATAGCAAGGAGCGCTTTGGAACCAGTTTTGGAGCAGATATCCTCACTTTTCAGCAGTGCCAGGATCCCTGCTGATAAGAAGAAACAAAAACAGGAGGGAATTTCTAGGGACTCATCCAGTGCTCTTAAGAATTCCGTATTTTGCGCTTGCAGGTAACCTGTGGAAAAAATGCATCCTGAGGAAAAAAACAGGGTGAGGACTCCAGGGTGTTGGCGCCTGGTGGAGTTGGGGCTGCTATATCCCCAAACCCACCTATTACATGTGCAGTCTGACTTGATCTGTTTATTTCCCTATTTACCTGTTGTCAGTCGCAGCAACAGCAGCTAATCCCCCCCCCCCCCCCCAGATATCGCCAGCCTTTCCCATGAATGTTGAGACTTACCTTAGAATGCTCTATCCGGAGACAGACTGGAAAGCTTGGAGCCTACCAGCCTCAGTGTGCTGGCCAGGCAGAGGGGAGAGGAGGACGGACTAGCGGACTAGAGGACTAGCCGCACGTCCGTCCAGGTCCCAGCTCACTTCAGAGCCAGAGGTGTCTCTGGCTCTGCTCACCACAGCCTACTGCCGCAGGCAAAGAAGGAGTCGTGCGCACTCCCCCGCGTCAGTGGGACTGGGTAGTGACCCTCATCAATAGGGGGCGGGGCCCCGCGAGGGCTGGCAGAGCTCTGCGCGAGACTTTGCCTGTACCACGAGATGCTGTCTTGGTCCGCAACACACAGGGAGGGGGACTGGTGGGGGGGCACAGGTGGCCTCCGCAGCTAAATTCAGAGCTAGTTATTTTTCCACTCTCCCACTGTGTAACAGAGACTCTATTCTTCCCTATCAAGACACAAGCACTTTGGGGGCTAGACCAGATGGTGCATCTGAATTTGGGGAGCGGTTGTCGCCACTAGAGTAAACTCCTCTTTTTTTTTTTAACCTCACTCATCTAAATACACCCATTTCAGTTCATCAACCTAAATGTAATTAACAGATACCTCTCTGTTCAAGTTTTTTTTCATACCTAATCGCCTGCCTCCCACCTCCCCAAGGTAACCTGGTCTCCAGATTTTTTTTTAAACATTCGTGGAGGCATAACCAAGAAAACACTATGGAGCCTTCAGAACCACAGAAGATTGTAATCTGGAGACTGAAGGTGGTGGCAAGTGAATGGGAAATTAGTTAGGGAAAGGGCATCTTTAGAATGCTGCCTTTGAGTGTATTAGCAGTGGTGCCAAACAACATATCTAAGAACTATGCGTGTGATTTTGCAAATCCAGCGTGGTGAATATTATCCACAGTTCCATTTTTTTCCTTAGGAAAAGGAAAACAGAGGGGAAAATATAAGGAAGACCATAAGACAGAAACAGGAGGTTCCTGGCATAAAATTACCAGAGTCACTTAAAAATTTATTCAAATCACTTGAGGTTCGGCTATTGTATTTATAGAAAATTCTTTTCTGCCTTCATTTTGGCAGTTTTTGTGTATGTCTAGCTAGAGAAAATGCCTTAGACTGTACTTTAATTCACAGACTGGATTCCTCATTCCCTCCATGATCTCTCTTCCGAATTTTCTTGAAGGAATACGTAAACAATCAGAAAGCTCTTATGTGCAATGACTCACTAAAGTCTCGCTGGGTAGAACAGAGGCGCCCTTACTCTTTGCACTTCTGATTTTCACTCAATAGTACGCAAACTCTCCAGATTTCTGTTAAGCTCAGTCCTTCTTTCAGGTAGTGCAAAATTCTCATTTTGTTTTTCTTTTACAATATATTTCTCACCAAAAAGTTGAGGAGTAACTGCATCTGTCAAAATCACTAAGTATCTCCCCCAGGAAAGATAAATATTTTCTTAAATATTTCCCTCATAACCTGGATTTCCTTTAGAGACTGCAGGAGAACCCTACTCCCCATCTTTCTATGAGTTTGTGTGATAGACTGCTGGCGTTTAATAAAATGAAAAATTTTCAGAATGGGAACACCTCATAATTTTCCCTCACCCTAACTTTTATCAGGATAGATAAAAACATCTCAATTGATACGAATATTTACAGAAATTTCTTGTTTACCCCAGACAGGGTAGAAGCAAGCTCATCTTTACAGTATAGAGATTCCTTTTGTGATCAGCCCAACTACATGATGCTGTCATTTATACAGGATCAATTCACTACATACAGGGGCAGGGGACATTCTGTCTTTTCTGGACACTAACTTTATCTAAGTTGCCAAAGAGAATCTTCTTGCATCTCACCTACAACTAAAATCTACTCCCAGACAATATTGAAAGGATCCTTTATCTTCCCACACCTTTACTAAAGTTCCCTTAACCATAAATCAGACAGCATATTTGACCAACTCAGCATTTCTTCTTTAAAGGGGCCTATACAATCTGTTTTACACTGGAAGAAAGGCTACATACTCCAGAAACACTACCAACTCTTCGTCCATTTTGCTAAATTTCAGTATCACATCTTCCTCTGGCAGCCACAGACCCTACAGGTCCACAATGCTTTCAGACTCCAAAAGCCCCTGGACCAACAATGTGATCTCTGTTAAAGAGTGCAACTAAAATGATCACTGATTAGGAGTGTCTGAAGGCAAACAATGAATTCCGGATCTAGAAGGCAGCCATTTTGATAAAAAAAAAAAAAATCTAATTTCCTTTCGCCTTAAGAAGACCTTGAAGTACTTACTCTCACTCTTTCCCCTGCTGCCTGCAGACCACACAACTCCATCTAGCTGTGCCTCTTCCTTTCCTGCAAGCTGTTCTTCTCCTTAAGTATATGCAACACCATTATCAACTTTGCAGAAATCTTCTTCGTTACCCTGCCAGGCTTTGGTTCAGTGAAGACACAGGTATCCCTCCCATTAAGGGTCCAGTATTTAAGTTGGATCTTCAAATCGCTTCTAAAGCTGGGTTTTCTGCACTTCTTGGTATTCTTCCGAAATCTTCCATCTAAGAAATGCAGCGACTGCACGTGAGCTTCACGGAGAGTTAGCTCAAGACAGCCAATCAAGGGCTGAGGCAAGAGAGCCCTAGCTCCGGAGCTGGCAAGCTCTTCCCACAGATCAAAGCCCTCCTGGTTACAGATTTATAGGATTTCTCAGGGAAGGACGCAGTGGGCGGCGCTCCAGACTATTGGTTCAGAGAAGAGGCGCGGAGGGGGAAGGAGAGGCTGAGGGCTCTGTGGCTTCTTTTGCTGCCCAGAGTGTCGGTTTTGAATGCTCTAACATGGAGTGCAGTTTTCCAAGCCACTCTTTCCCAGAATTCAGGTTCAAATACAGGCAAAATTTCTGTGTTTATCATCCACTCCACCACAACCTGGCTCAACAAAGAGAGAGGTAAAGGGTTTTTGCTTTGTTTTGATTTTTGTTTTTTGTTTGTTTGTTTGTTTGTTTGTTTTTTGCACACACAGAAGCACAAGTGGTACCTAATCTTATACATTGGTCTGGATTTTGAAAGCTTTAAATAAAAACTAGCTTGGATTTATGTTTTTATATGAGCAAATATCTTTCTTTTTTAGAAGAAAAACACACGAAAGAGCAAATAATGTGTTTCAGTGGAAATATTAGTGGGAAAGCCAAGCGACCCCTACACCATATGATTACTGACCTTTCCACGGTGCCTCAAGATAAATTCTCTGAAGTGAGAACATAACATTATGTCTACTTCTCTTTTCTAGATTTGTTTTACTCCCACATTGTGCATTTAGGAGTTGTGGTGTATGGGTTTATCAGAAACAGTTTTGTGGTGTGTGTGTGTGTGTGTGTGCGCGCTATTTTGGTCAGTAATTGAATATAGCTTGCTGCAGAGATAAAAGGCAACATCTTCCATTTCTTTTAGTTGCTCATTGAGTTGGGAATGTTTGTACCCCATTAAATAACCTAACCTCGTTAGTATTACTGCCACAAAACTGTCTTTCTCTATGTGTAGCCCAACGCCTTACCAGACTCTTCAGACTATTTTCAAGAGCCTACTAATGCGTTCTTCTGACTTCCCTCCTCTCTGCTTCACCGGAGAGCAATAGTTCCGCTTCAACCTTGTCATATTAATCTAAATGCCACTTTTAGTATGTCATGCTCACTGCATATGAAGCCTAAATGGCTGTCTTGTTCCTAAAGTTCTGTCTTGATAGAGGCTGTTCCAAAATTTGTCTTTATACCACCCAAACCTGTTCCTCATGCCCTACCCGTGACATAGCCAGTTTTTCAGTTTTCTCCTTCAATTCTAGTTGTCAGTAAAGCTTCCCTTTGTTTTCTTCTTTTTTTTCTTTCCTTCCTTCCTTTGTTTTGTTTTGGTTTTCGAGACAGGGTTTCCCTAGCTGTCATGGACTCACTTTGTAGACCAGTCTGGCCTTGAACTCACAGAGACCTGTCTATTTCTGCCTCCCTGAGTGCTAGGATTTCAGGTGTGCACCACCACTCCCCACTCCCTTGGCTTTTTTCTAATATGTCTTAAAATATAGTTCACATAATATACAATTCACTTACATAAATTTCACAATCAAATGATTGTGTAATATTCATAGAATTGCACAACCATCACTGCAATACATTCTAGAACTGTCTCATGACCACAAAAAGAGATGTAGTACCCATTTCTTCCTATTGTACCTAAGGATTCTTCCTCAACCTTGAAAAAAATTAATGTACTTACTGCATATATACTACTTATTACATATAAATAGAATTGCAGATGATCTTTTATGATCTGGCTTGTTTTATATAGTATAGTGGTTTCCTTTGTAAAAAGATTACTATTTTATATGTGTCCATGTTGTGCCTACATGTGTACCCTATGCACATGTGATGCCCTTAGAGGACCAAAGACAATGTTAGATTCCATGAAACTGCAGGTACAGATTGCAAGCCACAATGTGCGGCCTGGGAACCAAACCGAGGTCTTCTGGAAAGCAGTAAGACCTCTTAATCAGTTGACCATCTCTTTAGCCACTTAAGGTTTTCCTTTTTAATTAGAATATGTTAATTAAACAAGTGAATGGGTTTCATTGTGATATTTTTATATATGTATGTAATGTACATTGCTTATACCTACCATTATCCTTCCTCTCCCTCCTGTTTATTTATTTCTACACCCCTAATAGTTCTTATCCCATGACTTTACTATCAGTTTTTTATTCCCCTAAATTCCACAAGGGAGAAAATATGCAGCACTTGTTGTGATGGTTAATATTAATTTTCAGTGTGATGGGATCTAGAACCACCAGGGACACAGATCTCTGCATATGACTACAAGGGATTATGTATATTGTGATGATTGAGATGTGATGACTCATATTAAATATAAGTGGTACCATTCCACGGGCAATGGTCCTGCACTGAGTATGAAGGAAAAGGTAAGATAAACATAAGGATTCTTTTTTCTCTCCTTGAGTACAGATAGAATGTAAGCAACTGCTTCATGCTCCTTTCACTGTGATGTCCTCGCTATAAAAGATTATATTTTAAACTGTGAGAACTATAAGCCAAACAACCTTTTTCTCTCTTAAGTTACCCTTGTTAGGTATTTTAGTGTATTAACCAGACAAATGCCCAACACACTTGTCTTCCTGAGTCTAGCTTATTTCACCTTACAAGATGATGTCCATTTCTATTAAATTTCCTACAGATGACAAAATTTCATTCCCTTTTATGGCTGAATAGAACTTCATTGTAAATATATACTGCATTTTATCTTTTCAAGGATATTTGCGTGTGTGTGTGTGTGTGTGTGTGTGTGTGTGTGTGTACATGAATGCAGGTTCCTCCAGAAACCAGAAAAGGAAATCAGATTTACTAGAGTTGGAGTGACAGCTGGCTAAGTAGGGTGCTAAGAACAGAACTCCAGTCCTCTAAAAGAAAAGGAAGTGCGCTTAATGGCTGAGCCATCTCTCCAGACCTCTACATTTTTTACTTATCAATTCAGGTGTTGATGGACACCAAAGTTAATCCCATAGCTTAGATATTGTAAAAAAGTGACATATTCTTAAATATAATCATTCTGACTGAGATGGAATGGAATATAAATGTAGTTTGGTTGTTTGTTTTAAGGTAGAGTCTTATATTGTGCAAACTGTCCTTCAACTCATCATCCTCTTTCCCCACTCAGCCTCTACTAGTATTTCAGGCGAGTAATACCCTATCTCATTTTCAATGTAGTTTTGGTTTATCTGTGTCTGATAATTAAAGGACTTGAACATTTTTCATTTAGATTTTGACCATTTGTTCTTCCTTGTTTGAAGATGGATGTTCAGTTCATTTGCTCATTGACTAATGAATATATTTGTTCTTTGGTGTTTGTTCACTTTTTCAATTCTTTTCATATGTTCTAGATATTAAATCGTCTCTCAATCCTAGGTATTTATTTTCTTCTTGAGGTGCTGAGAATAGTATTCTTTCTTATTTCTTTTGCAGTGAGTTCTTTTTCCCTATATTTGTATTTCTTCCTATAAATACATATTATCTCCCTTACAGTTATCATAGTGGGTATAAATATAGATCTCATTGTGGTGCAGTTCTGCCGCTACATGTACTATTCACTATCTTTTCATGTAACAAGTAACAATTTGCATATGTTCCTTGGAAAAGTTTCTATTCAAATATTTTGTTCACTATAACTTTCTGATTTTGTTGTTGTTGTTGGTTTGTTTTTGGAGACAGGGTTTCTCTGTGTACCCTTGGCTATCCTGGACTCACTTTGTAGACCAGGCTAGCCTCGAACTCACAGAGATCTGCCTGTCTCTGCCTCCCTGTGTGCTGGGATTACAGATAATATTTCTGAATTTTAAATTATTGAATTTTATGTCTTGTTTGTGTAGAGTCTGAGTCATTTCATGTGCATATGATTTATGAAGTTTCTCTTCTGAGTTTTCTATTATCTTGATAATTTAAAACATTTTACTACTGATAATTTGACACTGTGCTTCTGATCATATTCAATGTATTTATTTCCTTTTTTCTCCTAAGGCTTTTGGTGCTATATCTAACAGTATTGTTTAATACAAAGCCATGAAGAAAGATGTATTCCTATCTTTTTTTTTAAATAAAATTTCAGATTTAAACATTTGAGATCTTGTTACTTTAGAAGTGAATGGTTGAATCCATAATGAAATATGTGCCCTACTTCCTTTTTTTTCATTACCCAGTATGTCCAATACCATTTGTTGAAAATATTTTTTCCTTCAGTACATGCTCTTGGAATCCTTTCTGAAAATCAGTTTGTTATTAACATAAAAAGCAGTTTCTGAATGCTAAGTTTTGTTCTACTAATATCTGTATTATCTGTATACTGTTATCTCAACATCTTGATTGTTGTAGTTTTGTAGTGAACTGAAATAGACATTTGTGGAATAGATCTTTTCCTTGTACAATACAAATCTTGACCTGGACAAAGGTGGTGCACACCTTTATTCACAAAACTAGGGAGGCAAAGGCAGGCAGATCTCTGTGAGTTCAAGGCCAGCCTGGTCTACAAAGTGAGTTCAGAACAGCCAAGGCTACATAGAGAAACCTTGTCTCAAAAAACCAAAAGAAAATTTAATAATAATTTTGATCTTATGGAATTCTCAATTTTTCAGGCAAAATCTGAGATAAACTTGTCTAACAAATATGTCACTGTTGTGAGGATATTACTATCTTAATATTTTATCTTCTAATCTATGAATGATATATACACAGGATATCTTGTTTTTTGTTTTTTTTTTTATGTTTAACTTTTCAACAATGATTTGTAATCTTCAATGTAAAATTTTTGTATTGGTCCTGTTCTGTTAAATTTATTTCTTTATTAGTAAAAGTACTAAAATTCTGCTAAAAATCAATTGTTACAGCATACCTTTAGAGACATTATGGATGCATTTTATGTTTTATTCACATTCATTTAAAAATACTGTTTAGAACTACATAAGATTTCCAGTAGGTTATAGCACTTTAAATATACTGTTCATCTACATTCTGGACTTCATTTTTGATTTCGATATCTTACAGCAGGTTCCTTTGTGATTGGGAGGTAGCTATATTGTGTAGTTTTGAATATGCAAACACACATACTCTCACTTTTCATTCAACAGTTAGGCTATGGTACATTTAGTTAGGAATATCTAAGGTTACTTAGAATTCATTGTTGGTGTTTGGGACTTTACTAAGGTTCTGTTAATTTAACATCATTTTTTTTCTGATAGAAATTATATAATCTCTATTAACTTACCTTGAATTTGTTAGTTCTGCAATGCAAATTGGTTGAGCTTCTCTAGTGACTTTTCATGGTTCATTGTGCTTTTGTTCTAGAATTTATATTTTGTTATTTCTATTTCATCAATGCACTGCACTTTGAAATGTTGTAATGAAAACTTCTTTTACTTGGTTAAGCATGTTTTCTTTAGTTATTTTGATGTGTTTAAAATAACTGATTTAACTGATTGCTACTTCTGCAATTCCAATTCAAATACACTGCTTTTCAAAGAAGTTTCCGTTGCCTACATTTTCCACTGTGCATGGCTGTACATCTCACATGTAATGTATCTTTTTTTTAATTGAATGCTTTAGATAATCTAGTGTGTAAAGTCTGTAACTAAAACAAGAAATTGTCATTTGTTTTTGAATGGACTATGTAATTTCAATGAAGTAAATTTTCACTGCAGCAAGCAGCCCCTTATGTTGCTGTTCAGTGAGTTCAGGCTTAGATACTGCATAGTCATTCTGGGATGACAGTAGTTTTTTTTTAATTTTTTTTATTAATTTATTCTTGTTACATCTCAATGTTTATCCCATCCCTTGTATCCTCCCATTCTTCCCTACCCCCCCCCCCCATTTTCCCATTATTCCCTTCCCCTATGACTGTTCCTGAGGGGGATTACCTCTCCCTGTATATGCTCATAGGGTATCAAGTCTCTTCTTGGCAACCTGCTGTCCTTCCTCTGAGTGCCACCAGGTCTCCCCGTCCAGGGGACATGGTCAAATGTGAGGCACCAGAGTACGTGAGAACGTCATGTCCCACTCTCCACTCAACTGTGGAGAATGTTCTGACCATTGGCGTTTTAACAAGAATAGTTCTGTCTCTTTTCCTGATCGCTTTCTTTCATTTGTCTGCTCTGATGGTATCATACCCAGGTATTAACATTCAGTGATTCCCAAATTATTGCAATATTGTTTTCAACAATGCTCTAAAAAATAAATTGCTCTACCATGATGCAATAAAATGTGGCCTCTTTGCAGGGTTAGTGTTTTAGGCCAGACTCTAAGACCCTCTCAGAAACCCAGGTTGAAGATTGTCTTTAGCCATCTAATTTCCTAGCTTTTGCTGTTAATCTAGTTAATCTAAGGCTTAGGTTATTTTTCTTATTGGGCTACCTGACTTATTACCATTCTTTATTATTTAACTCTCTATAATTCGGTAACAATCTAATGATTAAATATCCTTATTTTCAAAGAAAGGTATATTTGAAAAGGCTGTTTATAACTACTATTCTTGTATACTACCTTTCCCTCTGTATGAAAGCTCTGTATCAATGTATCCAGATCAAAAGGAAGGAAGTGTCTTTATCCTGGAGAGACGCTGGTTTTACAAGCAGAATGCTAAGCAGGACAACAACCATTAATCATGCACACCTACCTTTCCTGCCTTGGAAGCTCTTCCTCACAAACTCCCTTGTAATGAAGATCAGCACTTAGTGTTTATGCCTTGCCCTTGACTGAGTTATTCTTTCTACTATTTGTGCAGGTTTGAGAGGTTCTAAATCTCACAACTCTTATTGATATTAGATTTTCTGAAACACACATGTTATATGAGGAAAAAAAATACTGCATTGTTACTTCATCTGGGAAGATGTTATGCTCATATATTGGGGGTTTGCGAGAAAAAGACTTGTATTTTGGCAGCTACTGTCCAGTATAGAACTTTGATCATACAAAGCTGGGGACAGGAAAAAGGAATAAGTCATAGTTCAAATCCAACATTTTTCATTGTAACCAAGAATTAATGAATTTTCTTGAATGAAAGTTTCATAAAATTGTAGGAACATTAATAGACTGTTTGTTTCTAACTTTTACTAGGGTAGTCATTTAGCCAGAAAAAAATAATTAGGATTTTTTTCAGTATGAAAAATATCTTCTATAAACAACTTAAAGGATGAAATTTTAATTTTGGCTTATAGTTACATGTGTTTCAGTTAATAGTTGACTAGGTCCAGTGTTTCTGGGCTGTGGCCAGAAGGAGATCTATGGAGAAAAGATGTGGAGGAATTAATTAGCTTATCTCACAGTAGACTGGAAGCAGAGAGAAGATGCTTCTGATTTTCCCTCTTTTACTCTGTCACAACTCATTGCTTAGTGGATGGAACAACCCACACTCAGGGTGAGTGCTCCTCTTTTGTTAATGCACTCTGGAAATTCTCTATGCTAGAGGTACTCTTTATTAATCTTCTTGGTGCTTATCAACACAATCAATTAACAATCAATACAAAACATTACAATAAATATACAGCGACTTCCACACATCACCACTCCAGATAGTGTTCCTTTTTTCTTGACATCTTAAACCAATGTACAAATGAATGTAATAAGTGAATGTTTGTGCATATATATAGACTTTATGATAGCTCTTTCCTACCTTTCTATCAGTTTTTGCTCTTCATTAAGTAAACTAGACACTCGTCCACTGTTTTTTCATAAATCATTTTAATGTTATCACTGCTTTACTTATTGCCTACTCTGCTGTGTTTAGGAATGAAAGTAAGTAGAAAGATGTAATTCTTAATTACCGTCTCTACTCCATATTACAAAAAGAGAGAAATATGGACATGACTTAAAACAAGATGAAGTATGGTCAATTACATAGAGAAGCATAAAGAAAATGCTCTCTAAAAAGGCTAGCATTTTTCCTCTCCCTGTCCCTTGCATGGAGAGTTGGAGTATCTGTACTATCTATTAGTCTCTGATTATAGAAAGTGGCATTTAATTTATACCTTCATTAATGCAGCAGGCTCTAATTGGTGGCAACAGTAAAGGGAACATTATAAGCAATGCCAAAACATCCAAATCACAAACATGTTACAGCAAAATATATGCTTTTAGGATCTGAATTTGGAAGACTAGACAAAGAGAACTATGACAAATTAAAAAAGGCTCCAAAAACCATGCTTTGGATTTTCATTCTGTAGACATGCAGTATTATAACATATTTTAATATAAAAAGGGATAATTTGTTGAGAAAGATAAGGTGTATGATGGCAAGATGAAGGATGGGTTTTTCAAGAATGATAACTAAGGACAAGGATGCCAATAAAGAAGGAAACTACTGCCATTTTCTACAGGACAAATGATAAGAATTTAATTTCCAGCTGTAACTGATATGTGAATAGGTAAAAATAGTGAAGGGCCTATGTGATTTTTCAAAAGACAGAGTACAAGCTTCTGAAACTATGTTCATGACTATAAACTTGGAATAAAGATAGAAAGTTCCAGTGATCCCGAGAGCTATAGATATTTCCATATGTTAGAATGATTAAGACCTGATTGATTTTGGAATATGAACTTAAACACCACTTGGCTGTCTATATCCACTTAACACTTTATAGGATTATTCCAAGACTACAGAGGTAAAGTCAAGTCTTTAGTCCCTTGTGCAATGGAAATGAAAGACACTGCATAAAGTTTATTCCATGCTTCTATGAAACTTAATTTTGGGCATAAGATTTATAAAGTACTTTTAAAAAATTAAAACGCAGCTACTTTACACCAGTGTCTAAGAGAGAAACTTTTGCATAAAATTACCTCACAAATAGTTGCTAAGTTAAATATAACCAGGCATATATGTGTATATATATTTGTATAATGCTGACTGAAGACAGACTAAATAAGCCAAAGTTATTCTGGATAAGATAAAATTCAAATATGACAACGAAAATATGTAGAATTCATGTAGTTTTCAGTGAAGGGTACAAAAGCATAGAAATGGCAAAAGCATATTCATTTGGTCTGTAGTGAAAGAGAAAAATTGAGCATATTTGGAAATGATCATATTAAAAGGAATTAGCAAAATAGAAGATTAAGTTATGTCTATAAATTCAGAGACTTGTTTATGTTTTAGTGCTGGCCTTTAGCCATCTGTTTTTCTCTGGCATTGGGTGGTAGTTTATGGTGTCTTTCACTGGCCATTGAGACCAGCCCATAGGTGAGTGGCTGCAGGATGATCCCTCACCTGCAGGGATTAGGGAATTTTCAAGGTGGATCATGTGGGTGATCTAAGACCAGACCTGGAAACTTATTCATAATAGCCAGAATATTGAAATAACCTAGCTGTCCACCAACTGAAGAATGGATAATCAGGCAGTCTTATTTTTTTTTGCTGTTACAACTAGCCTCTGTAGAAATACAGAACCCAAGTGACACCACATGCTGGAGAGGATATGGAGAAAGGGGAACACTTCTTCCTTGCTGGTGGGAGTGCAAACTTGTACAAACACTTTGGAAATGAATCTTGCACTTTCTCAGAAAACTGGGAATAGGCCTTCCTCAAGACGCATCTATTCCATTCCTTGGAATATACCCAAAAGATGTTCCACAACACAGCAAGGACATATGCTCAACTATGTTCCTAGCAGTCTTATTCATAATAGCTAGAATTTAGAAATAGCCTAGATGTCCCTCAGTTGAAGAATGGATAAAGAAACTGTGGTACATTTACACTATGGGATACTATTCAGCTATCAAAATCAAAGAAATCTCGAAATTTGTGGACAAATGGATGAAACTAGAAATGATCGTAATGAGTGAGTTAATCCAGAAACAGAAAGACTCACATGGTATATACTCATTTATAATTGGACACTAGCCCAACAGGGATATCCTCTGAAAGTCTACACTTAGCAGGAAATTGGGATAGATGCTGGGACTTCCTATTAGGGCTCTAGGTGAGAGACATAAGGAAGAATGGGGAAATAGAAGGATCCAGAGGGTCTTAGAAACCCACAAGAAGACCATTAAGGCTGGAGGTTCTGGACCCAGGGGGTCTGCTCAAACTACTGTATCAACCAAGGATAATGCATGCAGTAAACCTAGACCCCCTATTCAGATCTAGCCAACGGACAGCACATTCTCCACAGTTGTATGGAGAGAGGGACTGACTCTGACATGAACTCTGGTGCCTCCTATTTGACCACTTCCCCTTGGTGAGGAGGCCTGGTAGCACTCAGAGGAAGAGTAAGCAGGCTATCTGGATGAGACCTGATTAGGCTGTGTGATCATATGGTGAGGGAGGAGATCCCCTTCTGTCACAGACCTAGGGGAGGGGAATAGGATGAAAGAGGGAGGGAGGGGGAGCAGGAAGATACAAGTGAGGGGATAACAATTGAGATGTAACCTGAATAAATTACTTAAATAAAGAATAAATAAATAAATAGAAATTCAGAGTCTTGTGTTGGTTAGCTGTATGTTAACTTGACATAAACGAGTATCGTTATGGAAGAGAGAAGATCATTTGGGAAATTTTTCCCACCAAATTGTCCTGCATGCAATCCTATGGTGCATTTCCTTGATTGATGATTCATGTAGGGCTCAGTTCACTGGGTAAGTTCCACTCCTGGGTTGGTGTATCAGAAGAAGGCAGAATGAGGAAGCCATGAGGAGCATCCCAGGAAGTAACAGCACTCTATGGTCTCTGAATCAATTCCTAGATTCCTGATATGAGTTCCTGCCTGACTTCTCTCCATGAAGGACTATAAGTTTTAAGCTGTAATAAATTTTTCTCCTCATTTTGCTTTTGGGCATGCTGTTTCATCACAATAGAAGCCCTAAGACAATTCTAGAATCTACCTTACTTTGTACAGTCCTAACAGATGGCTTGGAGCATGACACATTCTTTGCTAAAATTTGGGAAAACTTAGGCAAAAAAGAAAAAAAATCCATAGTGGTCATTTTGATACTCTGTTTCTCTATTATCTTATTTTAATTTTCTTGCGTCTTTTTTTGTTCTGCCTATATCCCAAATGCATCCTTTCTGTTAAAGTTATTTTTATAAAATGTGTTTGTTTCTCAGTTTCTCTCTCAGCCCAGCTATCAACAAATTATTGATACACTATTATGTTATTTGAACAAGCTTCACAACAAAATAGTGAGCAGTTATTACCCAATACTAATCCTCTAAGCTAATAAAACTTCCTCTCAATGCAAATCCCTGAAACATTTGCACTTTGTGGCTTTCCTGTTCCAGCTCCTCTCTCCTGATGTCTCCTGGATATCTGCTCCTGGCTGAGGCCCCTACTTCCTCTTCTAACTCTTCATCCCATGGCTAGCAACAATTTCATCCATATTCTCTTCCCTGCTCAGTGATTTGCTGGAATATCAGGGGACAATTAGGGAGCAGTCTCAGAACAAGGACAGCAACCAGATAAGAGGTACAGAAATCAGCATTTGAATTACATGTAAACCTTATGTCAATATCTCTCTCTTTTAGTCAAATAAAAGGCTTTTCTCTTACAATAATAAACTGTATGTACTAATAATAATTATGAAAATTATTAGGTAAGATTTATATTTGCATATTTTGCACCTTTAGATAAAGTATTCTGCCATCTATCAATTTCTGTAATCCTAAACAATTTAACTGTGAGACTGTAACTAGTCTTCAACCTCATCAAAGACTTAAGAAGGAATATTACCTAAATATGTAGGAAGTATGAGTAAGCACCTTCCAAAAGTATATAAGTAACAGACTTATTTGCCTGCCTAGACAGTCTCCCCAATTTTCTCCATAACATTGGAGCATCTTCTTCAGCCTTCTTGCTCAGAATATTTGACAGACTCTTCTGTGAAGCAAAGCAGGAATTATAAAGAACTTTCCTACCTTGTCCTTACAAAGCTTGACATTTGACTTTCCTACATCCAATTTATCCAGTTTTGGACAGTATTCTGTCTGTAATTGATGCAAGAACATTTTCTTATCCAAGAACTAGCTTACCACATATGATGCCTTTGATGCTCTCTGAAATAGAATGGGGGTGCTGCCAGGAGCATATCAGTCTCATCTTCAAAAAAAAGTGCTTAAGCTAATAAAATCTTTAAGTGCCTAAGTGCCATATTTTGGAGATCTCTGATTTTTTTTTTTAATTTCATCTGTCCATCTAGTTTATCTGAATTGTTTGTAGCTATTTTTTACCTGCCAATCTAGGAAACATATTGTTGTAATTAAATAAACTAGTATCTAATATGACCGTGAGTTTGATTATCTGACTGCTAATATGCATTTCTTAGTTATCTTAAGCAGATGGTAACAGCAGTTTTCAAAGGACTAGACATTACAATTACAGTTTTAAGAATTATACATGTATAATACCTTAGCATGTTGTAACCAAATATAAGCTTAAATCTGTATTAATATACAAAGATCTATACCAATGTGATATTTTTGGTTCATTAATGGTCTTTGGACTAAAAGTATATTCAATATCCAATATTTATTTATTGTTCTTATAACCAACCCCTTTAAAATAATAACAAACATCCATCATTCATATAATGATCCCAAACCATCCAACCACTCTTGGAAATGAAGCTTACTTCTCTTCAAATTGTTTCCTGTTGATTTTGGATGCAGTTTTTCTTTCAGGGATCCAAGAAAATTAGGATATTGTCCAGTTTTAAGAAAGCTATTTGTAACTTTTGCTTTCAAGTCTCTGAATTCTAAGGAAGTTCAGAGCTTAACTGAAGTCCTGACTGGAGCAGTATGTGATTTGGATGATCTAGCTTAGTAGTTGTAAAATTGTCTTGGATGCAGAATTTTGAGGAAATAGTTACTAAGGTTGTCTGTGAGGTTGGATCAAGTGGGCTACTTGTCTTATCTTTTTTTGTGTGTGTCTGGTTCTCTTGTTCTGCAAAATATTAAACTTTCAAATATATATTTTGTGTGACTATATGTATGGGCTGTGCACTGAGCATAGTTCAGTTAAAGATAATTCTCTGCTCTCTGTTTGAGCAGGTAAGGTATTTGTTCTTCTGTATAAATTAGTTTGGACTCAATAACCAAACTTTAAAAACAAATTTTATCTATACCATTTAAAAGAATGGCATGGTAAGTTCTGAGGATTTTGTAGCCAAAGATTTATTGGCCATGCATAGCTTAAGTCCTGGCTGGAGACATTTTCATGTCTCAGTTAGTCTCAGAGCTGTTCCCATGTAGAGGGATCACAAATCGTGTTATATGTTTTTATTTTAATATACTTATTTTTCTATGACTATATTTAGGCCTTAATTTTTACATTTTTACCTTTTGGCTTTATATATATACTTTTTTTTAACCTGAGAAAATGTTCCATATATATTTGTGAGGCAGGATCTATTGAGGATTTGCTTACCTCTGTCTTGGCAGTGTTTTTCTAGCCAGTATTTTCAAAAATCAAACATTAGATCCAAGCTTATAGTCACATACAAGCTCATAAAAAGGCCAGAGATTCATTGAGTTATAGAACTCAACATCAGGCTTTCCCTGCCCAACATCATTATGATCTAGCCAAATCATACTTGCAGATACACTAAATATCAATGCAGCACTATTCACACCAACCAAGATATAGTATAAACATAAATGTTCATCAGTGGATTTGTGGATAAAAATGGGATATGTGCACAATAGAATATTCTTTAAAGGACCTTTAAAAAACAACATTGTGTCATTTTAAACACATAAAAACTTAGAAGATATTTTGCTTCTGTACAACAAACTAACAAAGAAAGACATGTTCTCACTTATTTGGACATTTAAAAACAATATAACTCATATAAACAAAATAATACTGTACTCATACGAGAATAGACACCTAGACCAATCAACCACAATGTAATACTCTGTTGTAAACTCATGAAAACCACCCCTGCCTGATTTTTAACAAAGATGTCTCCAGATGACTAGAAAAAAAGTCATCCTCCTCAACAAATGGCATTGGGAGACCTGGTCATCCATATGTAAAATAATGAAACTAGTCCATGCATGTTCTTTGGTTGGTGTTTCAGTTTCTTTACTCCCCTATGGCCCTCAGTTAGTTGACTTTGTTGGTCTTCTTGTGGAGTTCTTGTCCCCTCCAGGTCCTTCTGTACTCCCCCCTACTCTTCCACAGCCTCCCCAATTTCTGCCCAATGTTTGGCTGTGAGTCTGTTTATATGTTTGATTCACTGATGGATGGAACCTCTCAGAGGACAGTTATGCTAGGTTCCTGTCTGCAAGCATAGCAGAGAATTATTAATAGTATCAAGGGTTGGCTTTTGCCCATGAAGTGGGCCTCAGGTTGGGCCTGTCATTGGTTTGCCATTCCCTCAATCTCTGCTCCATCTTTATCCCTGAATATCTTGTAGGCTGAGTAAATTTTATGCAACTTGATGTGCTGGGGTGGGTTGGTATGGGGTGGGGTGCTCCCATTATCTGAGTAGAAAGGTAGGGAAAAGGGGTAAGAGGGTGGGAGTATGGGATCAAAAAGAGAGGAGGGAAGGGGCTGCGATTGGAATGTAAATAAATAAATAAGTAAATAAGTTTAATAAAAAATTAGTAGACAAAAAACCATGTTCCCATATCTCAATCTCTACCAAAAATTGTTTCAAATGAATCAAGGACTTCAATGTAAGACCCAAAACTCTAAAATTGTTAGAAGAAAAAGTAAAAATTTTGAGAGTTAAGCATGAGCAAGGTATTTCTCATTAACACTCCAGTCATTTAGGAAATAAAACCAAAAGTCAACAATGTAATTAAAAGTGTTCTGAACAGAAAAGGGGAACAGTTAATCAACCACACAGACATCTACAAGCTATACATCTTAACAGAAAATATCTACAAAACATAACATCTCAAAAACAGAAATCAAATTAACAAGAAATCAAACAACCCAATTAACAAATAGGGTAATTGAATGAATAGTTCTCCAAAGTTGAAATAAAAGTGATCAATAAGTTATAAAATGGTCAACTTCACTGGACATCACAGAAACACAAATCAAAACTGTATAATAAATGTCTCTTACCCTGTTCAGAACGCTACAGTTGCACACAAGTAGATGAAATATGCAAAGATAGTATTAAGAGAAAAGTAAAAATAGAACATATTAAACATTGTTTGAATTTACATATATATAGGACTCAGTATGCTATATACACACATCTACATACATGTAACATCAATAATTTAAAAGAGTTTGTGAATTTGAGGAAAGGGGTGGGAGACATGAAAGGAGTAGGAGCAGAGAAGGAGATGCTTGTTTATGGTGTAAAAAGTCAACGCACTTCAATCTCAGTATCCCCTGCTGCAAGGAGTCTCATTTAAGGTTACCCTCATATCTTTCCTTATCTCTCTTAGTCTTCTCAGCCCATGGCTGCTCTCCCCACACTGGATTCCCTTCATTCCGATTGTTCCACTCTCCACCCTCTAGCCAGGCAAGACTTCCAGTGGAGGGAGGGAGACAACAATCCATCCACACAACCCACAAACACATATATATTTAATTTCCTAAAATCGGACTACAATTGTTTGCAGGTATGAGAATAAGAATAAAAACTATATCTATATATATATGTGTGTGTGTGTGTGTGGTTGTATACACATATACATATATATATATATATATATATATATATATATATATATATACATAACATAGTAGTAAGTATGTCTGTTGGAAAGAAGTATTAATGAGATGGGAGAAGGAAAAAGGGTAAAGTAGTATGAGGATAAATATTTTCAAAAAAAAAAATAACAATGAAGCAAACTGATGAATCCGAACATCTAAAGACAAACTTCTTCAACAGAAATGAACAGTATATCATCAGAGAAAGCAGTAGTTTAGGTATATTAGCGAAATTAATTTAATAACATTTGGTCTTTGTCGAGCATCGGTGTGTAAACAAATTACAGCCTATCTGGTTTGTCCTTTCAAATCCAATGGTTTTCAGATGATAGAGGCAATTTTCATCATTTTTTCTGGCCTGAAGAACCCTGACTCATTCACACTAATAAAAGCAATTTGATTATCAAGAGCTTGCATGAGTTTGAATATCAAGGGAGGCAAAAAAGGCCAGAAAATAGATGGAATCAGATCACAATTGTTTGCAGGTATGAGGAGGACACAAATAAAAAAATATAACTTTGGTGAAGAGGCTTTGGATTTAGAAGTGAGACTAATTGCGTCGATCCTGCAGACCAGCCCTATCAGCAGTGCAATGAACAGAATTTGATTATTTCAGTCTCCCCATGGATTAGAATTCTTAAAGAAATAGTTCTTTACCTCAGAGGATAAGGTCAAGGAAAACCAATAGAAACATAACTTTGAGGGAATTAATTAGAAAATCATTAAGTCCAAGTGGATGAATTAGTAAGGTTTGAGGAATGTTGATTCTGAGGTTCTGAAGTTGGAAGAGAGCTATTTAATTTGGTTCTCCATAGTACCTTGCATAGTGCCAGGGACAAATAACCAAATGAGTAACTCACTAAAGTCGATATGAATAGAATGTCTAAATTATTTTATCTTAATGATAGTTCTCTTAATGATAGCTAAAAGTCAGTCTGACCAATACCTCAAGTTTCTAAAAGTAGCCTCCTCTACTATTTTAATATCCGGCTTCTGCTTCAATATGTCCATATAACATATAAATATACTGGTTAGTGGGTTAACTTAGTTCTGAAGGGAGAAATTTCTAATGGAATTTTCTCTGCAAAAATGGAAACAAGGCAAAATAGTCTTTCTCTTGAAAAATTTATCTAGATTGAGATGTTGAAGACTGAAGGGATTGCCTCTGACTGTCTGAGGCTTTGCATAGGAGAGCTTGTGTGTATGAATGTAAGGGCCTCAAACTGTCTGCCCAATGTCTTGCAGTGTTAAAAGGGAACAACTGCCTTTGAGATTAAAAAACTGCATGTTCTACAGAACTTGGGCTTTGAAAAAAATCTAAGTAAATAAAGGGTTGTATAAAACAAAGATTATAGACAAACAGGCCTTGTTCTCTTTTATTCCAGGGGTAACTACAGTATTCTATGTGTAAGAGACAGACCTACCTAGGGAATGTTTGTTCAGCCAAACACAAATGCCATGGGGTTTAATATATAAAAGCTCATTTTTTTGATGAAACCAAGCTGAACATGGATGACACATGGATGCCATCTAGGCTGGATGTATTTGCTACAAGTGTTCTTCCTATACCTTTACAACAGGAATGGATGATATAATTATTATCTCCTAATTATAGAAAGCATATGTAAGAGGGATAGAAATTGTTTATAGACACTGGGGGAATCTTCCAGACATTAAAGTTTATGTGGTCAGGAGTGCATATTCTGAATTATCCTTAGACAGAATTTCTCCTTGATGAGAGAAAACATCCACTCTTGATATGACTAGTATGTTTGGATGTTATTCAGCTTCAGGAGTAAACATTCACTAAATACTCATTTTATCTAAGAGAATGTTATGTACAGGAGTCTGACTTGGATAAGTGTGAATTCTAGAGCATTGACAAATATGTTGACTATTTGTTCTCAGTATCTAAAGAATGGTACAACTATTTCTTCTTCAGGAAATTTCCTAAATAAGTGTTTAAGAATGAGTTCCAATTAGAATGCAGAGTTTCACAATTTTCCCTACACTATAGAAAATAACTCTGTATAGCCCTTTAATTATCTCTTTGTAATTTAGTTTACACTATCATTTTTTAAATGATCACTTTAACACAATATGAAGAAAAATAAGAGCACAGACTCCATGTGAAATATCACTCAGGCTATATGAATGTGATATGAATTAATGACATTTTACTACGTAAGTAGCAGTCAAGTGGAGATTATCCCATCAAGTGGGGAAAGAATGACGTTGAATAACAACTTACTTTAGATGCTTTAAGAATGTGTCTTATGATTAAAAGAGATGAAACTTTACTTCCAAATTCTATTTGTTTTTCTAACTCAGATTTCTAGCAGGATATAGCCTATGCATTGAAATTGGGAGTTAGTAGGATGAGAGCCTCACTAAGGTAATTGACAAAGCAAATGACTCATGTGGGTAAATGGATCTATTTACAATAACAATAGTTCTGAAAAACTGCTTTCCATAGCTTAATACTGAATTCTGAGTTACTCAAATCAACATTCACAAAAGAGCCTTCATTCCTGCTCTTTCATATACACATCCCCTGTTGCTCCTTCTTGACATCATAAATAGCATAAAGGATGGGTTAGAATAAGAAGAATTCAAGTCCTTATTATTCCTCTTAAAATTCACCTGAAGAATTAATTTACTCTTAGAGATTCTATTTTTTCAATAAGAGTAGAGGACTGGCATTTTATCATAGAACAACTGAGAGTAGCAAATGAAGTATTTTATAAATTAATTAGTAAAATGTAGCTTCACACATTATATGTATCAAATCCACATTGCAAGTTCTCTGCTATTCATTTATCTGTATGATAAAGGGCTCTTCCATTTGGAACTGGCTCTCACAGTCATGAATTATTTTATAATAATTTCTTTTCTTTAGTTTTAAAGTGGCAGTAATAGAAAAGGGCCACCTTTGCCATAACCTCCTTCTTTCCAAGTATATGTGCATTTTTGTTAGTGTCCTTGCAGAAATAATGCTGTCATCCATACTAATGATTTTCTGGACCTGTTTAGGCCCCCAAAATTCACAAATAATTCCCAAGGTTCAAACTAGTCCCACAAATAACTTGATGTCAAAGTTAGTAAACTAGCTTACCAGGCAGACTTCTGCAAGCTCCCAACATCTTAAAGATTATATTGCAATCACTTGCTTTATGTTAATTGCTGACTACATGGATAAACTCAGTCAGTGCACCTTAACAATACATTTTCCTTTTTGCTCCTGGTACAGAATAAATTCTAGGCAAGGAGCCTACTCCTCTTATAGCCATTTTGTGTATCACTGACACCTTATTCACAGGGCTCCAGTTTCAGTAGGCCACTGTGAGCTTAATGATATCTCACTTTTTCTTGCACTTTCATTCCTCCATATTGTGTTAGCTGAATTTGTTTTTGAGTTCAAAGTTACTGATATTAGACAGTGAATTGTGCAGGCTCCTTCAGGTATTCTTTAGACTACTAAAATGAAGGTACTGATAGTAGAATCGCTATTAAAAGGTGGTTATGGGGATTACTAAGTAAATATAAAAAAGTGTAAAATAGTACAAAATTGCTAATACTAAGAAATATGAATGACAGTCTTACCAAAAACAATCTTTAAAGTCAGTGCAATCCATGCCAAATACCTAAATAATTCTTTACAGACCTTGAAAGATCAATTCTCAACTTCATATGGAAAACCAAAATCCCAGAATAGCTAAAACAATCCTGAACAATAAAATATTTTCCAGAGGAATCTCTGCCTCTGATCTCAAGCTGTACTATAGAGCAACAGTAACAAAAAATAGCATGGTTCTGGCATAAAAATAGGCTGGTTGATCAATGGAATTGAAGTGAAGACCCAGAAATAAACCCACACACCTATGGACACATGTTTTGTTTTGTTTTTACAAAGAATCCAAATCCATACAATGGAAAAATGCAAATACATCTTTATTTACCACCCTGAACAAATCTCAAGTCGAAGTAGCTTAAAGACCTCAACATAAAACCAGGCACACTAAATCTGCTGGAAGAAAAAGTGGGGAAGAACCTTGAAATCACTGGTACAGGAGACAACTTGTTGAACAGAACACCAGTAGCTCAGGCTCTAAGACCAACAATTAATAAATGAGACCTCATGACACTGAAAAGCTTCTGTAAGGCAAAGGACATTGTCAACAGAACAAAGCAACAGCCTACAGACTGGGAGATCTTCACCAACCCTACATCTGACAAAGGGTTAATATCAAAACTATATAAAGAACTCAAGAAATTAAATGCCACCAAACCTAATAATCCAATTAAAAATGGGGTGTAGAGCTAAACAGAATTTTCAACAGAGGAACATCGAATGCCTGAGAAACACCAAAGGAAATGCTCAACATCCTTAGTTTTTAGGGAAATGCAAATCAAAATGAATCTGTGATTCCATCTTACCATAATGGCTAAGATAAAAAATTCAAGTGACAGCACATGCTGGTGAAGATGTAGAGAAAGGGGAGAACTCCTCCAATGCTGGTAGGAGTGCAAACTTGCACAATCACGCTAGAAATAAATATGTTGCTTTCTTAGAAAATTAGGAATAGTGCTACTGCAAGACCACTCCTGGGCGTATGTCTGAAGGATGCTCCACCATACAAGGACATTTGCTCTACTATATTCAGAACATCTTTACTTCTACTATCCAGAATCTGGAAATAACCTATATGTCCTTAAACTGAAGAAAGGATAAAGAAATTGTGGCACATTTACACAATGGAATACTACCCAGCAATTAAAACAAGGAGATGTTGAAATTTGCAGGCAAATGAATAGAACTAGAAATGATCATCCTGAGTGAAGTAACCTAGTGCAGAAAAACATGCATGGTATATACTCACTTATAAATGAATATTATCCCAACATAGATGTCCTCTGAAAGACTCCACCCAATACGGGATCTTGACAGATGCTGTGACTTGCTGTTGGACTCTGGGTAGAGTGATAAGAGTGATATGGATGAAAGGACCCAGAGGGTTCAGGATCCTCATAAGGAGACCATCAAGGCTGGTAGACCTGGACCCAGAGTGGACTGCACAAACTGTTGCACCAACCAAGCACAATGCATAAAGTCAACCTAGACTCCTGTTCAGATATAGCCAACGGATGATTGTGGAGAGAGTGGAGACTGCCTCTGATATGAACTTTGATGCTCCCAATGTGATCACTTTCCCTTGGTGAGAATGCCTGGTGACAAACAGAGAAAGGAGAAGCAGGCTGTTTAAATGAGACCTGATAGGCTGTGGTAATATGGTGGGGGAGGAGGTCGCCTTCTATCACAGGTCGACAGGAGGGGAATAAGGCAGAAGAGAGAGGGAGAGTGGGAATGGGAAGATACAATCGAAGGGATAACAATTGGAATGTAATCTGAATAAATTATAATAAATTTAAAAAGAAATACGTGCATCTGGGGTTTTCTAGACAAAAAGAATCAATAGATAATACAGAGACATATAAGAGGACATTTATTATAGGAATTGGCATGTGTGCTTGTGGATGCTGAGAAATATATTAGTTCCTCATCTACAAGTTGGAAAACCATGGAAGCTACTAATATAATTCACCCTAAAACTAACTGATATCATGAGAGAAGTAGAATGATCTGAGTCCCAGAATCTGAAGACTCAGGAACAAGAGTTTCAATGAATAAAGAGGCAGGAGATGCATGTGCCAAGTATAAAACAAAAAATACACTTGTCTTTTCCCAATATTGTTATTTTCTTTGGAGCTCTTAAGATATTAATAACATCTATTCATTTTGGATAGGGCAGATCCTATTTGCTCAGTCTGATATCTCAAATATTATTGTCTGCTGCAATCTCTACTACTACAAAGGCATAGCTAGATGTAATATTTGTTTACATATTGCAGCTGGGGACAAGCTATGTGGTCTCATATAAACTAAGCAAACACTCTACCACCAGCCCCTAGGAGCAACAATTTAACAGATATATGAGATTCTTAGCCTAGTTACATTGACAAAAATTGGGTGGAACTAAAAAGTCATCCTAAGTGAAGTAACTCAGACCTTGAAAGGCAAATATTGTATGTATTCACTTATATGTGCATATTAGCTCTTAAGTCAATGATATGCAAGCTAAAATGCATAAAACCATAGAGATTATGTATCAAATAAGGAACTAGGAGTGATATATAGTCCTCCTTAGGTGGGAAAATATAATAGATAGTTATAGATGGATGTAGAAGAGGTACTGGAATAGGAGGATCAAGTGGAAGGGAGGAGAGAGGGGCATGAGGAAGTAAATACAGGGAGAGACATATAAAATTAAGGGCCATTTGAGCAGTATGGAAACCTAATGAAGTATAAACTGCCTAAAATATGTACATATATGAAGACAATCAAAATCAAATCACCAAATAGTGAGAAACAGAGCCCCAACTGGACATTTCTTGTCACTAAAGGAATCTCCCGCTATAGGAATTGGTTGCATCTAATTGAGTTTTGGCCAAATGGGTTCCATGCTTATCTGAAACAATCCAGTCTGTTCCCAGGACTATACGTTGCTTCCAACAAACTGACAGCAAAGCTTCATTACCTAAAACAACATCTACGCATTGAACATAGAAAAGTTCAGCTGGTGGCTACACATAGCCTTCCCCTTTACATGCTATTATCTTTGGTACAGGAAGGGACTCTGCATACTATCAAAGGAGAGATGCAAACACCAAATCATCCACAAACCCTTTGATCTGGTGTCTTGCCCACAAAGTGTGCTAGTGCAATAGTGGTACAATATTTGTGAGAATAAACAACCAGTATCTGATTTGACTGAAGGACAATTCCATGAAATGAAACTCATATCTGACACTGCTTGGGAGACCAAGAACCCGAGACTGACAGCCCAGAGACATAGGGCAAAACCAAATGCCAGTGTTCAAAAAATGTAGCACTAGAATGACTTGTCATGTTATTCTGCTACACTCATAGGTCAGTGCCTTCTTCAGCCATCACCAGAGAAGCTTTCTTCTAGAGCAGATGGAACAAACACAAATTGGAACAAGTATAAACATACAGAGCCATGCTTTATGCAGAGAGTGAGAGACCTTGGAACACTCAGTGCCAAATAGGATGTCCTCGATAAATCCTTCCTCTCAGGGCTCAGGGAATCCTGCAGAAGACAAGGTGGAAAGAGTATAAGAGCCAGAGTGGGTGGAGAACACCAAGAAAACAAGACCTTCTCAATCAACATGATCAAAGCACATATGAACCAGCAGAGACCGAGGCAGCATGTACAGGGCCTGCACAAGTTTGCCCCAGCTTCAGTCCTAGACCTGAGAGGAGATGTGTATACATGCACCAACCACTCACCCAAAAGTAATACAATTGATAATCACTTGCAAATAAAAATTAAGATTCCTCCAAGGGGGGTCTCACTGGGGAAAAAGCTACTCTTAAATGTAGGCTACATGCTCAACAGTAGATAGATGAACCTAATAGCATTTTTAGAGATCCCTTGTCTCATATTGTCATGCCAAGGTTGTTCTTCTATAATTTAAAATTTTTTCCTTATTAGTTTTATTACATATATGTATACATATACATATATGTATATATTCTCTATTTTTACACTATATATCCTATATATATCTAATTATCATATAAACATATATGTATATATAATTATGGCTTCCAGTTTAGTGTTGTTCTAGGGGATTCTTGAGTTTGTGAATGAGTGGGACTCTGTTCCCAGTTCCTTCTGTTTTTGTTTTGATCAATTCTGTTTTTGTTTTGTCTTGTCATGTTTATTTTATTATATTTTATTTTGTTATTAAAATATCCTTACTGTACAGCAACATAAAAGTGAAATTTACAAATAAGTAATTTTGAAATGAAGATGCACAATATTCATAAGAGCTGTTCCAACCATAGAAATATCTGAGCATTTTTTGAATCATTAATTAAGTAAATTATACAAATGGCAGGTACTGGCTAGGCAAAAATATTATTTCTTAACCTTAAGGATTGTTGTCTCTAGTTACAGCTACAAGGCTGGCTAGGCAAAAATATTATTTCTTAACCTTAAGGATCATCTCTAGTTACAGCTACAAGGCAAACATGTTTAAAAAAGCTTGTCATCAATGAACAAAAGATCAAATTTGTCAAAGATTTTTGCATACTGTTTTATAGATAAATAAATAGCCAGTGAATAAACAAAATAAATTGGATAAATGTAATTTTACATAAAAGCCATATATCCGTGAACTTCTGCACAAAAAATACATACAGCAAATGATAATATACAGTTGAAAGGAAATTTTAAAGAAGTGCTAGTATTTTGGCAAAAATCATCACCTTCCCACTAAGTATTAGATATCAATACCAACCTGACATAATCCTGAATTTTGACTAGCATTGAAATATAGTTCTCTGAACAGTCAATTTAATCTTTTCTGAGCTTGTATGGGCCTGAGAATGTCTCTGCAAACCTTTCTATGTTTTTCTGGGTGTTAATACTCTTGTAGTGTTCTGGTACAGGCTGTTACTTCTTTAAAGAGTGAATTCTCTGATTGCCCCAGTGTTATTTCCCACTCCATCACTGGAGCACAGCACATTTAATATATAACTGTCCAATTTTCTTAGTGTCTTAATGGAAAGAAAATCTGCCTCATTTTTATACAATTTAACAAAATTTAAAAGTCTACCATATCTGTTATTACAATGAATGCAAAGAATTTGTTTTTGCTTCTCATTAAGGAATGCAGCCATTTGTAGTTAATTTTTTGATATTTTAATTATATTTAACTCTAATCTATTCATTAATTATTATTTCAATACCTACTGTGCATTAACCATTTATTCCGGTCATCAAAACTATAGAGGCTTTTAAATGTATCATTTTCTATTCTCAGGAGCCGCAGTTTTAGTGAGGAGGGATAACCTTTCCTTATTTCCCTATTGTCCTCTACTAATAATCACTCATTGAGTACACAACAAATTGACAAACGTTATAGAAGTTAAATAAGATAGACCAGAAAGTCAAGACCTAGTTCATAGAGATTCTTTCGTGCTATAGATACAGGAAAAAAAGATCTTTACAAGTGCTTAAGTATGAAAATGATGGAAGAATATTGATGCTGAAGAAAGGTGTGTGATTGTTATGTAGAGGCAACTGCTGAGTAGAAGTTGGATTAATAGAGTGATATTCATTTGAAGACAATGCAGAAATACCAGGAACAAATAATAAAATGTGGTGTTACACAGAAGATTCAGAAATCCTTAATTCAGCATCAGATTCCTAACACGTGTATTGGGATCAGGTTAACTAAGTTATCCATTGTCACTAAACTGTTTATAAGAAACATTAAGAGCAAAGAGCAAAAAGATTGTCATATGACTAAATTGAAGGACCCAGTTTTTAAAAGAGGAATTTGGATATTAGAAAAGTTGAAATTAAAGAAAACATTTTATAAGTCATACAAGGAATTTTCTCATTAGCAAATGCAGGAAGAAGAAAGAGAGTCGTTGGACTAAGTTGAAAACTAGGTGCAGTGCTCAAGTAAGTAAGACGCTGAGTGAATCCTGTATGTCCACAGTTATGTAGAAAGAAAGAATACCTGTAATTTTGTCTCTGCCACTAATTAACTATGCAACTTTGTGCATATTACTTTTATTTACTTTGTTCTTCTATTTTCTCATTTGTAAACCGAAAACAGAAAGAGAGACTCTGCACATATAGGCTGGCTTAATTAGCGTAGCAGCTCCATCTTAATTTTATATTTGAAAGCAGAGACAAAGTGAGTTTATGTAACTTGAGAAAGATCAACTCCTAGGAAAAAGTGAAGCCAAGATTTGTTAGAATCTTGGCTACTTGCTGTCCTTCCTCTGAGTGCCACCAGGTCTCCCCCTCCAGGGGACATGGTCAAATGTGAGGCACCAGAGTACGTGAGAAAGTCGTATCACACTCTCCACTCAACTGTGGAGAATATTCTGACCATTGGCTAGATCTGGGAAGGGGTTTAAAGTTTACCTCCTGTATTGTCCTTGGCTGGTGCCTTAGTTTGAGCGGGACCCCTGGGCCCAAATCTACCTATCATATTGTTCTACTTGATACCCTATTAGAATATATAGGGGGACGTAATCCCCCTCAGGAACAGTCATAGGGGAGGGGAATAATGGGAAAATGGGGGGGGGGGAGGAATGGGAGGATACAAGGGATGGGATAAACATTGAGATGTAACAAGAATAAATTAAATAAAAAAAAAAGATTTGTTAGAATCTACACCATTAAATAACAAAGTACTGTCTTTCACAAATGTTGATACTGATATAATACCATTCATAGGGATATTGTGAATGTTAAATGAGTTGTTACAGCAGCTGTCATTGGAGATGTTCCGTGCTGATAGTAGCAGCAGCAATAGGCGTTGTAATATTTCTTTTCTTTTTTTTTTAGCCCAAACAGTATTGTATTATATTAATAGCAGATCCACTAATACACGTATCTTTTCAAGAAATACCAGGGCTTGCTGTATGCCAGACTAACTGCTAGTTCTGACCCTCTAATAGTCTTACCAGATCACTTACGGGATTTCATCCAGCTCAAACACCTTTATTTCCTCAACTTATAACTTTCTATAGCAAATCTTTCCTTGTTAAGAGTATTGAAACATTAGCCAAGTGGTTGTGCATATGAGTCTGCCTACGTGGGCATGACTGGGGAAGAATGGAGTAGGATGTACTAAAAGCAAACTCAGACTCCATAGCCTGTCTTGAACTGACAAATACCATTTCAACCTGTCAAGAAGCTGCCACCCTCCCTCAGCCAGCTTCAAGAGATTCTGTGAGGTATTTGTCACCAAATTGCAGTTTTTAATAATGTCACAGCCCTGAGGCTAGAAGCAGCTGAACAGCTTTGGAATCAATAATGTTTTGTCCCCCGCTGGAGCAATAGCTTGTCCTCACATTCTCTATTGCTACCCCTCCCCACTCTTGTCCCTGGTTTCTCCTTATCTTACTCTTCTCATTGTTTAGACAAGTCCAATCTTCTGCAGGGTCTACCATAGGTCCAAACTGATTATCAACCATCCCACTAAAGTACTGACAGTTAAAACTACTCAGTCAGTGAAATGTACTTAAAACTTAATGGGACAAATTATACATTCTAGATAGTATAACATATAAGGCATTCTGTTTCCAAACACAGAAGAATAATAAATACATTTGACATTAATAAAGCTTCTTTACTCAGTTTTCTGGACTGTTTTTCTGCATCTGTAATTCTAAATATTTTCTTTTGAACAGATTAAACATGAATTACGATATTTTACCCTACTTATCATGTACAGGTTTTAATGTTGGTGAATGGGCTAGCAAAAATGGCTCTAATTCAGAAATGGTAGAATTGAGAAATACTAGTTAGGTTTATGCTGTTTATTGTTGGCCAAGCAGAGGCTCTCCCAGCACTGATAGAGTGCCTCACTCTTTAAAAAGCATTTAAAGAATACATTTCTATTGGGGACACATATCTCAATTTTCTTTTATCATATATTCTTGGTATTAAGGATAGAAGTCAGAGCTTCTCCCACATACCAATAGGCCTTTTACCATTGAGCTATAGCTCCAATCAACATATCTCTATTTTCTGAAACTTCAGGATGGAAAGAGAAAAATAGATTTTCTTCATATCTAGCTAACCATATAAAAAAGAGGGCAAAATATATTGCCAATTCTCTAGACCACAATTTCTGGGATTTTTCATTTATTTATTAATTTCATCTTTCTTTACAGACCCATCCCAGCCCCCTCACTCCTCTTCTCCCAGTCCCACTCTCATGCCCCCTCTCTCTATCACCCCTCTCCTTTTTTCTCAGAGAATGGGAAGCAGCTCCCAAGGGGTATCAGCCCATCCAAGTACCTCAAGTCACAGCAGGACTCAGCATATCTCCCCCTGGGGCTGAAGAGGCAGCCCAATTAGGGAGGAAGGGATCCAATAGCAGGCAACAGAGTCAGAGACAGCCCCTACTCCCATTGTTAGGGGACCCTCATGTTGGCATGCTGCACACTTGCTACATATGTGTAGGGGGGCTAGGTCAACTCCATGCATGCTATTAGGTTGGTGCTTTAGTGTCTGTGAGCCCTCATGATCCCAGGCTAGTTTACTCTGTGTGTATTCTTGTAGTATCCTTGACTCTTCCAGCTCCCTCTTTATTTCCTTCCAATCTTTCACAGAATGCCCAGAGCTCAGCCAACTGTTTGGATGCACAGAACTCTGCATCTGTTTCCATCCTCTGCTGGATGAAACCTCTCTGAAGACAGTCATGCTAGGCTCCTGTCTGCAAGCATAACAGAGTATCATTAATAGTTACAGGAGCTCACTCTCTTCCATGTGGGGTGGGTCTCAAGTTGGGTCAGTCATTGCTTAGCCATACCATCAATCTTTGCTCCATCATTACTCTTACACTTCTTGTAGGCAAGACAAATTTGGGGACTAGAGTTTTATGGTTGGGTTGATGTTCCCTTCCCTCCACTGGAAGTCCTACTTGGCTACAAGAGGTGGTGGGATACACTAAATGTAATAGAAAAGAAAGTGGGAAATAGCTTTGAACTTATTGGTACAGGAAACAACTTCCTCAACAGAATCCCAACATCTCAGGCACTATGATCAACAATTATTAAATGGGACCTCATGAAACTGAAAAGCTTCTGATTGGAAAAGGACACTGTCAATAGGACAAAACAGGAGCCTACAGATTGGGAAAAGATCTTCACCAACCATACATCTGACAAAATGTATAATGAACTCAAGAAATTAAAGAACAACAAACCAAATAACCCAATTAAAAATGGAGTACAGAGCTAAACAAAGAATTCTCAACAAAGGAATCTCTAATGTCCAAGGATCACTTAAAGAAATGTTCAACATCCTTAGTCATCGGGGAAATGCAAATTAAAACAACTCTGAGATTCCATATTATACACCTCAGAATGGCTAAGATGAAAAACTTAAGTGACAGCACATGTTGGTGATGATGTGGAGAAAGAAGGACACTTCTCCATTGCTGGTAGATGTGCAAACTTGTACAGCCCCTGTGAAAATCAATCAGGAAGTTTCTCAGAAAATTGGGAATAGTGTTACCTCAAGACCTAACTATACCACTCCTGGACATACACCCAAAAGATGTTCCACCATACAGCAAGGACACTATCTCAATTATGTTCATAGCAGCTTTATTTGTAATAGCCAGAAACAGGAAACAACCTAGATGCCTGAAGAATGGATAAAGATATCCCAAAGAATGGATAAAAATGTGGTACATTTATGCAATGGAATACTACTCAGCTACAGAATAGAAAGTCTTCAGGAAATTTTCAGGCAAATGGATGGAACTAGAAAAGATCAACCTGAGTTGGATAACCCAGACCCAGAAAGAAACATATGGTATGTATTTAGTACTCACTTAAAAAAGGAGATTAGCCATAAAGTACAGGATAACTCTGCTACAATCCAGAGAAACAACGAAGTCAAGAAGTCCCAAGGGAGCTGAATCTCACTCAGAACAGGAAATAAAATAGATACCTGAAGTAGATGAAGGGAGGAAACTGGGTAGAAGAAGGATTTGGAAGGGTAATAAGGGTGGTGATCAAATATGGGGTAAGGGGTGCTTGGAGAGGTATCACCAGGAAAAAGAATGGAAATTTTTGGGGGGAAGACATCTCTGAGACAAGTGAGGCTTATGGGAGTCTATGGGGGTGACCCTAGCTGACACTGCTCATAGTGAAGAATATGGAGCTTGAAGTGGCCACTTAATGTGGCCAGTTGGTTCTTCTAGTGGAGGGAGGAGGACATCCACCTATCCATAAAATCCGTGACCAAAACTTTGTCTCACCTACAATATGTGTAGGAAGCAGAGAGGAATGGCAAGACAATGACTGGCCCTATTTGAGACCCACCCCAAGGGAAAGAGCCAACATCTGTCACTATCAATGATATGATACTCTGCTATCTTTGAAGACAGAAGCCTAGTGTTTTCTGAGAGGCTTCATTCAGCAGTTGATGGAAACAGATGCAGAGACACAAAGCCAAACAATAGGCCAAGCTCCAAGAGTTTTGTGAAGAGTGGGAGGAAGGATTAAGGGAGCAGCAGGAGTTAAGGACACCACAAGAAGACATATAGTGTAAACTAACAGGGCACTATAAGCACTCACAGAGACTGAACCATTAACCAAAGAGCAGTCATGAGCTAGACCTAGATCCCCTACATGCATGTAGCAGATTTGCAGCTTGGTCAACATTTAGGTTCCCTAACTAAAGAAGTAGAGATTCTCTGTTGCCTTTGGCTCCCTTTCCCTAGCTGGACTGCCTTATTTCACCTGAGTGGGGGGGGGGGATGCTCCTAGTCTTGTGGCAATGTGATGTGCCAGATGAGTTGGTACCTCTTGAGAGCCTCCCCTTCTCTGAGAAGAAGAGGGGAGGTGGGAGAGAGGCTGTGAGGGTGGGACTGGAAGGAAAGGAGCAAGCAAGGGGGCTGGGATGAGGCTGTAAAGTGATTAAATAAAGAAATAATACATTTTAAAAGTCGTGTGTGTGTGTGTGTGTGTGTGTGTGTGTGTGCGGGCGCGCACAAGTGTATGCACAAGGATTCAAGCTTGAGTGTGTGCACATTCCTATGTGTTAGAAGAAAAACATCAAGATTTATACTGATCTCTAAAACTTATTTCATGTGTTTTGGGCTTGATAAATAGTTACAAATCCTTATATTTTGGTTTCTATAATGATTGTTCCATTGACATCTTAACTAGCCTTCTAAGAACCTTGTATTAACTTTAGTGGAAAATTGAAAAAATAGTATGTCTAAGAGATTTCAAGTCACATGAGAAGCACTGTCATGATATTTACTGCTTGTATATGCATATGTTCACAAATGTGCTCTTAGGTACTCAGTGCATGTGTATGTGTATTTGTATAGAGGATCAAGAAGAAAATGGGCTTTGGAAAGAGAGAGCCTGTTTAAATGCTCACTCTGCTACCAGGTTGGAATGTGGCCATGAATGGGTCAAATAATCAATCACTTTAATGATTAATTGTTTTGTGTATGAAATCAGAATAATTCGTGCCTCAGCAGCTCTTCAACATTAAATAAGAAAAAAAAAAGACTTCCATGTTAAACTGAATTGTATGTCAGTTCTCCTCTTCCCTTCTCCCGGAGGGAGTTTGGCATTTTAGTGTAGCAGAAAGAATGATCTAGACTCTGTCAGTTAGGATGGCTCTGACCCAAGTTTAATTCACAAATTTGTTGAAACCCTTGGGCTGAGAATTATCTCTGAATTTGATCTACTCTGTGTCTTGGAAAATCCCTTTACTTCTTTGGAGGACAGTCTTTTCATCCACAAAAGAGATAAATTGAGCCAGATGGCCATGCAGGATTACTTTTGCATGCATAGCCTGTGATTCTCTGAACCATTCTTTATCTTTCTGTACTTTATAAATAAATAAACCCTGACTTTTTTCTTTTGATAACAAATTATTTTAGTTTCGTTTAACATTTTTTTGCCTTCAGTTAATGCTGTCTAGAATTGTATACAAATAGGCACGTAGTAATGGCACTGGACTTTATTGGAATTTATATTTTTATTGACTTAAGTCTTATTTTTCCTTTTTTGAGACAGAATTTCTCTGTGTAGCTTTGGCTGTCCAGGACTCGCTTTGTAGATCAGGCTGGCCTTGAACTCACAGAGGTCTGCCTGCCTCTGCCTCTTGAGTTCTAGGATTAAAGATGTGTGCCACCACAACAAGCATGCCTTAAGTCTTTTAAGGGGAAGTAAATTGGCAAAAATATTGTCCAGGAGATATATGGAAGACAAAAATAATTTTTACACTTCTTAGGGTATGGCTTTCCATTTTCTGAAACAAAGAGAAAATGTAAAACTGAAGAAAGGGTGTTGAGAATGTGCAATGAGTTCCAGTGTGCTTTAGAGCTAGTAGATCTCTTAGAAACATCCTTCCATATAGTGAATTATATGAAGAAATCCAAGATAATAAATGGCTCTTCTATATCTCAAAAATATTTGATGTAAGGTCTTGAGAAAAAGAAAAGGTGACTTTGTGCCATGCTCTGTACTCTAATTGCTTATACAACAGTGAACCTTGATTAAAGAGGAAACAAACTTTCCATGCATTGAAAAAATGTGTTCAAGGGTAGCTAGCTATTTACTCTTGCTGGAGTAAGGCACAAAAAAGGTAAGGACATTGGGTACAATAACACACAACTGAAATATTACTTTAGCCTTAATGCTAAGCACAAGGTTGAAACAAGCAGAGGCAAAACAAAGAAAGGCAATAGGAGCAAATATGAGCAATGTGCAAGGATATGCAGGGAAATGTGTGTATTAAATGCCATTATAAAGCCTAGTACATTGCATACCAACTAAAAGAAATTAGCAAAACTTTTAGAAGAGCAAGTAAATGGAATTTGTGCTAAAGGCAAGTTTTACAAGGGCCTGTTGGTTTTATCTTTAAAGGGTTTTAATATCTCTAAAAGTTAAACTTATATATGGGTTAGGTAAAGCATGAGTATAACTCATTAATTAGTAGGGTAGTCTCTTGAATGTATTCAGTTGTCTCCTGATAAATACTTGATAGTAATAATGGGATGACCTATGATTATATTTATATTGTAGTAAATGAAAAAAATATGAATTAGATATGTGGGCACTTAGCTAATATATGTGTATGTATATAACCAATATATAAATATATAGTTAATATAGTATGGCTAATATGTAAATATGTAGTTATATATTTCTTATCAGGAGATCAAACACATGAATATATAATATTAAGTCCCAGGCCTTTTACATAGTGGCTTATTGAATAAACCACAGTTCTTTTTCCAGTTCTTTGCAGAGTCATGCAGAAGCAAATCTAGTTCATCCAAATAAATTTCTACTGGGTAGAAACATTGTCAGGAGGGACCTATAATAACAATTTGTCCACATGGTTATTTCTCTGAAAAAGGGGAAAAGCTTTCACATTTTATATAAGTCATAGGCTAGTTGGTAACTATGTTGAATAAAGATGTATTATTGTCTTTAAAGCTTTTCTTGGATAAGAGAATGTTAAGTGGTGAAAAGGAGGAAAAAAACAGGGTCCAAGGGAACATAGGAAAAATAAGAGGATTTTGATTAAGGAGGGGAGAAGGAGATGAATGCAGAAGAATGGAGAAGGGTAAAGTAAGAGTAAGCATTTCTGAAAAAAAGCATAATAATATTAATGGTCTACCTAAAATACTTAGAATAAATTTGATTACCATATATTTTTAAATGAAATTTCTTCATCTTTGCTGGCCATGCTTCCTCCAAGAGCCAAAGAGCATCTAAAAAAAAAAAAGTTACCACCAAGCATCATAGGTTCTCTTATGAGTTGTTGGTCAGTGTTGCCCAAAAGATTCCCAAAATATTACAGGTCATTGCTATTGCCCTTGGTTGCACCCCAGAAGTAGGAGGACCTATGCTGAAAACATTGTGTACCTCAGACATGGGGCCCAGGGGTCCCTGAACTGTAACTGACCTGAAAGCATCCTCCTTGAGAACTAGGTTTTCTGGTACCAAAAAGTGCCATGTGTGTTTCCAAAGGAGGGAAGCAACTAACAGCACTATCCAGTTGTTATGTCTATGAACCAGAACACTGGGCAACACAGCATGACAACCATAAGAAGTTAAGTTCATTTATATAAAACTGTATTTGTTTCTCTGCTTCTTTCTTAACCCGGACATCACAAAGATAATTGAGACTGTATTATATTATTTGAATGAGATTCACAGCACAAGAAATGAGCAGTTATTACTATAATCTTAACCCCATATGCTAATTTGGCTTCCTCCTAACGTATATCCCAGAGATAGTTGCACTTTGTAGCTTTCTTGTTCCAGTGTTCTCTCATGATGTCTCTTGGACCTCTCCCATATTTGAATCCACTACTTCGTCTCCTAACTCCTCTTTCCCTGGCTGGCAGGAAGTCCAAGTGCTATTATCTCCTCTACTCAACGATCAGCTGTAAGATGTTTTATTAGCATTGGAGAGAACAATTGAGGAGCAGTGTTCACACAATATTGAGACAGAACAAGGATTGCAACCAGATATGGGAGGTATAGAAGTGAGGACATCCTACTGAGACTCTAGGTAAGAGAAATATAGCAGATGAGGAAAGAAGAACCCAAAGGGTCCTTGAAACTTACAAGAAGAACATTGTGATGGGTGGATCAGGGTCCAAGGGGGTCTGCTCAAACTATTGCACTAACCAAGGACAATACAATAGTACCATTGAACCCCTACTCTAATCTATCTAATGGACAGGACATTCTCTACAGTTATGTGGAGAGTGGGGATTGACTTTGACATGAACTCTGCTGCTCCACATTTGACCACCTCCCCTTGGCGAGGAGGCCTGGTGGCACTCAAAGAAAGAATAAGCAGGCTACCAAGATGAGACTTGATAGCCTATGACCATATAGTCGGGGAGGAGGACCCCTCGGTCTTAGACCTAGGGGAGGGGAATATGGTGAAAGTGAGAGGGAGGGAGGAATAGGAGGATACAAGTGATGGGATAACAATTGAGTTGTCATCTGAATAAATTAAGAAAATTTAAAAGGAAGTTAGCATTTGAATTACACAATAAACTTATGCCTACACTAAGGTATAATTGAAAGTAGTGGCATGTAATCATTGATAGTAACCAATAGATTTCTAATTGTACTTAAGACCCATTCTACAAGAGGTAAACCATGTCCAGTACTTGAAATCCTGTTAACTCCCCAGTGATAGTGAAGTCATGGCTCTTGGAGGAATACCCGGGAGGAATACCTATAATCACCACTTTACCAAGCCAGCTCAATCCCTAGCTATATTATAAATACTTGTCTTTACATACATAGATAAATGTAGATCTCATCCCTCATCAAAAGCTTCTCTTTGCAACAAAGATGATTGCAGAGAACTGCAACCATTCAAATTGCAAACTAATAGAACCCAGTTCCAGTAAAAATACCTAAAATACAATGTACTCACCTAAGGTTCAGGAATTACTACAGAAAAAAGGATGGTGAAAAGACTGTACAATCCAGAAGATCAGTGAGTTTGCTGCAAGAGCGTATCGGGATGTAAACTTAAAAGTCTCACCAATATGACTGCCTAGACATGAACTAAACATGGACACATCAATGCACATGTTAATTTGGAGAGAAAACACAGGAAAGGGCTTCAACCCTACACAAAGAACTACATACAACTACATAATCCTGAGAGAAATAGACTTCTCCAGGAAAGAGAACACCAATTAGTTATCCAAGCCCAAATGGTCATTCCTGGATACATACATGCAAATAACATTACACGCACTAAATCTATTCTTTGATATTGAGTATATCACTGACTTTCTAAATGGCTTTGTAAATTTCACAATAACCATGAAGAATAAAGTTGTTTCTATACTACACTATTTTAAAGATGACAAAGCTAAGAGGTGAAGTGATTAGTTTATAGACTAAAAGGTTTGAAAGTGTCACATTTGAAGGCTAATTTTTCTCCATTAGATTGAGTGTAGAAATGCTGTATATACCTGTGAAGTGTTTAATACTCTCTACTAAGAGTAAGTATAATACCAAAAGCACCACACAGTAATCTGTGGCAAAGATGCATTATTTAGACTTGGTTTGCTGGATAAGTTATGACTTCTCTGTTCCAGGTCAACATTAGAAATACATACATATATATTTAACATCTTTATGAGGTAGACATTACCCATCTGTCTTCAGCTTCTATTACAAATATGTTAAATCAATATAATATTTATTATTTTGCTCTTCTTAAAGAATAGTCCACAACACAGGTAATAAACATAGAACTCACTAAGATTTGAAATAGTCGTGCCAAAACTAATGATGTCATTCAGACTACAAGTCATTAGATAACAGGTAACGTGGAAAGACAGTTGAAAGCATGTGAAAGTGAGTATGCTTGGACCACTGGTAGGAAAGTCTCAGTCCTCTAGGGGCTTGTTGAATAGGAAATTTCCTTTCCTTAAGTCAGAGATCAGAAGGTATGCAAACACTACTTTTGGGGCATGTTGACAAAGGTATGCACAGCATAAAACACAGAAATATAGTGGTTAAGCCACGTGGCAGAAGATTATGATCTAGAAATTGTTTTTGCTATAATAGAAACAGATTTAAGATAAAAATTTCTATATCTGAATAAGACCTACAGATGGGGATATAGGTGATGGCTGCTAGGGATGGGAGAGGGACAAGGATTCAGAGCGACATGGTGGCTATTATGTGAATATGTGTTATGGTATCCCTGCCTGTTCTCTGTATCCACCTACTAGTTGTAAAGGTCTGGGAAACTTCTGAAGTCTTTTGCTTTATATATCCCCTACATTCAAAAAATTTCTGGTTTTCATTCCACCTTCAAGCCTTTTTGTTTGACAGCTGTCTGATTCGGTGAGCTAACACTTTATAATGTGATAATGTATTCTTTGAGTGACAAGGAGGTAGAAATTGCAAATGTCATTAGCAGCATATAAGACATGGTATTTGGAAGAACAAGGAGGTCTCCAAGTGCCCTTCAAATCACTCACATAAATGACTCTCTGGTCTGTCCCTGCTAAATGCGTCAGTAAAAATTTTAACCATCACTGATGGTGACTCACTCTGTGATTGCGTAGATCCAAAAATAGGAAGCAGCAAACACGATTGTCTGTGTGGTCTTTTGCTCTGTTCTTTCAGCATCCAACCTGCTGTATTTGTGCGAATGTGCTTACGTGTATGTATGTGATGCTCAGTGTTTCTATTTTAAAACTACCTTGTTTATTAACCACTGAGGCTTATCTTTCTGGGGACAGAAGTATTGACAAGACTCTCAGTATAGTTTCTTAGTGTTAAGATTACTTCTATTAATAATCAAACAGGCATTCTTCACTGATACATCACAGACTATCCTCTTTTGGAAGATGACAGCAAAATTCACTTGAGAATGCTGGAGGCTTTTCAATAGAAAAAGTATCTGTTGTAGGTTATTAGGTTTGCAAATGATAAGAGCTCTTTAAATGTAGCAAATAAATTCTATTCTGAGAGCTTATAAAAACAAACGATTGTTTTAAGGTATGCATATGTATATATAAAAATACTCTGCAATAAATTTCTTTCTATTTACTTCACAAAAGCATAAAAATTGAGTCTAAAAACTGCAAGAAAATGAGAAAAACTGGTTTGGAAATATACTCCACATTTCACATCCACAAGTTACATATTTAACATTCAACCTTGGATTGAAAATAATTGGTAATTTTTTTTATCTATCAAGAACACATAAACAAACATTTTTTTTACTTTACTTTTTTATTGATAATATTCATATTACATCTCTATTGCTATCCCATCCCCTGTATCCTCCCATTCCTCCCTCCCTCCTGCTTTCACCCTATTCCCCTCCTCTATGACTGTGACTGAGAGGGTTCTCCTCCCCTGTATATGATCCTAGGGTGCCAAGTCTCTTCTTGGTAGCCTGCTATCCTTTCCCTGAGTGCCACCGGGCCTCCCCATCAAGGGGACATGGTCAAATATGGGGCACCAGAGTTCGTGTGAAAGTCAGTCCCCACATTCCACTTTAACTGTGGAGAATGTCCTGTCCATTGACTGGATCTGGGTAGGGGTTTGATGCTTACTGCACGTATAGTCCTTGGTTGGTGCCATAGCTTGAGCAGAAACCCTGAGCCCACATATGCCTGTCATAGTGTTCTTCTTGTAGGTTTCTAGGACCTTCTGAATCCTTCTATTTCCCCAATCTCCCATACTTCTCTCACCTAGAGTCCCAATAGGATGTCCTCACTTCTATTCCACTTTCCTGGTAAGTGAAGACTTTCACGAGACATGCCCCTTGTACTAGTGTCCAGATATAAGTAAGTATATACCATTTGACTATTTCTGCTTCTGAGTCAACTCACTCAGTATAATCATTTCTACTTCAATCCATTTGTCCACAAATTTCATAAATTCCTTCTTTTTAATAGCTGAGTAGTATTCCATAGTGTAAATGTACCACAGTTTCTTTATCCGTTCTTCTACTGAGGGACACTTAGGCTGTTTCCATGTTCTGGCTATTATGAATAAGGCTGCTATGAACATGGTTGAGCAAATTTTCTTGTTGTGTGCTGGAGCATCTTCTGGGTATATTCCAAGGAGTGGAATAGCTGGGTCTTGAGGAAGCCCTATTCCCAGTTTTCTGAGATACCACCAGATAGATTTCCAAAGTGGTTGTACTAGCTTGCATTCCCACCAGCAATGGAGGAGATAAACACACATTTCTTACTACTTCTGCAACAGTGCAGCAACAATTATTTATGCTGCATTTATTTTGAATTTGATATTATAAGAAATCTAGAGAGGATTTAATGTGTATGAGAGATTCTGCACAAATATTATATTGGTTTATATAATGACTAAGACCTCCTACAGATTTTAGTTTGCAAAGGGCATCTTAAAACTAATCCCTGGTGAATACCTAGGGACAGTGATATCATGGAGTTTGATAATGATTTCTCAGAGAAGAAGTAATCTTAGAGAATTTTCCCTCTTAATACTTTTACCATTTCAATTTTCTGAAGCCAGCCAAAGTTCCTTACATTCTCCAAAATGCACTATGATATTATCCGTAGATCCTCACCTATGCACCTGCATTCTAACCATTCATCTCATTGAAAACATCTAGTGACTAATTATAATTCATCTTACCAATTTAATGTCTAATCATTTTTGAGCATACACTTCATGTTCATACTAGTTCTAAACTGGATATGTGAGGAGATGAAATAGAACAATGATGTCTGATTACCAGAGTTTGTTAACTGATAGAGAGGGTGACATGTAGCATGTGTGCTAATGGACATAATGCTCTAGTAGGTTGCTGTGAAAGCACTGAGAAGTCAGATGGGGAAAGGAATTTGGAAACTAATTCACAGGGAATATGATACTTTAATGTTTGTTTTTTATTCAAGGTGTATTTTGTACAATATAGGTTGTGCAAAAGCAAGGAGACATGAGAGAACATAGAGCAATGAAGTAATTGCAAGTAATTTTTAAAAATATAGTTATCAAACACAAAGAAGGTGCCAAAGAAAACAAGATGTAGGCCTAGAGACTGTTGTGATATCTGAAAGAGTGTGGATACACTTCCATGTAGCAAAACCCTTATGCGTGTTCTTTAAAGGGAATGATACAATCTGTTATTCATTCTAAACAGATTGCTCTGATGACAACAAAGAACATGCATTGAATAGGGACAAGACTGTTGGCAGGGAAACAAATTAAGGGTTATTGTAGTAATATACACCAGATGATGATGATAGCCACAACTAGGTAGTGGCATTAGAAACAGAAGCAGATAGATAAAAGGAAGCTTGACAGCACCAAAATGTTCCCTAACACAATATTGATATTTTGCACATGTGAATTCATTATTCACTTATATAAGACATTATACTTTTTTGAAATAGGGGCTCACACTCACTGCCATAGGAGGGAAACTAAGGCATTGAGGGATTAAATAAGTCAAAGTAAGAAGGAAGGTGTCTGGTTTGGTTTAGGATACCAAAGCTATAGGGCATATTAATGGATTTGTCAGGAAGAAAGGATGCAGCATGGGAAGAAAGTAAGGATGCTTTTTAGGTCCCTGACATGAATTGTTTTTACCTAAGTAGTTTAAGAAAAGAAGATATGGTAGTATGGAGATAATATCATATTTATACCCATAAAGTCTGTGAATTATTTAAGTAGAGACCAGAGGAAAGGTCTGTTCAGGATACAGAAAGTATAAATTAACAAGCTATTGCTGATAGTTAGAACAATGGGTAAAGACACCATGAAGGATATACATAAAATCACAGAAGTCAAGTACATATCTTGGAATTGCCAACTCAGAAATCATTAGATTTAGAGAGTTTCATGAATATTGATAAAAAAATTTATGGAAGTGTAACAAAATATAGAGGAAAGCAGTTTCCATGTAAATCAATGTGACATTTTTCAAAATAATTTTATGGAATGATAGGCTAAGAAGCCAAACTGAAATGCACTGAAGAATGAGGAAAAATTGAAGAACTGGGGAACACAAATGACAAAATGTAAATACTATCTTACAAGAGTATGATGTATGATGTATAATAGAGAGGAATTGACAAGAAAATAGAGAGAGTTGAAACGTGAGGATTATTAAGATGGCATATACTTAGCCAAGTCTGTCAGTGCAGTCTATAATTGTACTTTTAGGGAGCAAAAGAAGATCATGGATTTGAAAGAAGCCTTTAAGTACTATACTAGCCTGTGCTACCAGTCCAGATCCGGTTTTAATATCTAAAGATATTTGAGGATAGATAGATAGATAATAGACAGACAGACAGACAGATAGATACAGAGATACAGAGATACATATATAGATAGAAAAGCAATAAGCAGGAAACACAATTAAGATGAAAAACAAAGGTGGAATTACACAAAACATATTGTTGAAAGAATAAATGGAATTTAAAAAGTATGCAAATTGATTTTCAACTTTCTAGTTTTTTTTCTAGTGTTTTGTTTTATTTTTGAAGTATTGGGAATTGAATAAGTATCTCATGTATGCTAGAAAGAATCCTACCACTGAAGTATGTTATTAGTCCTTAGAAAGAAGGAAATCTTTCATTTGAAAAAGAAGGAAAGATAAGCAGGCCCAAGATACTAATAACTGTGTTGGCGATGTTGGAGGTAGATGATTGTATGATTTTCTATTAAAAGATTACTTTTAAATTTGTTGATTCTCAATCCTACTTTACCACAGATATAGGCTTGAATTCAATCTATTACCTGTTTTGACCATGAAGACAAATAAACCACAAAAAATTTAAAATGTAAATATAACTTCAAAAAAGAGTTTGAACAATTTGAACTCTATGGCTAGACAATGTTGCTCTTAGAAGATATAGGATATTAAATAAAAATCATAGTACAAGACTTTAGATACATCCCTATGAGTTATTGGTCAGGGAAGGCCCAGATATCTCCCAAAGGATACAAGAGATTGACATTGCCCTTAGTTACCCAACTTAACTATATGGTAAGATCTTATTGATAAAGATACCATACCCTTTGGTTATGCGGGGCATAGTGAAATCAATCACATACTGACTGCTCTCTAGCTTTCATACTCCTGGAAGGTATAATTCAAGCTTATGGTGGAAAAAGCACATCAAAGGTCTTACCCAGTACTAGACACTATATGCAACAGTACTAACAGGCCAACCGATATGTGCCTACTAATGCAATAATATGATTTTTAAGGGTAAACAGATACTTTCAGATTTAGATTTGAGGCCCAATCTACAGTTAGAAATTTCTTAAGTAAATATGAATAGGGTGCATGGGTCCAACCCATACATAGTCCTTGGTTGGCACTTTATTTCCACAAGCCTGGGCCAAACTTAGTTGTTTCTCTTGGTCTTCTTGTAGAGCTCCTGTGCTCTCTGGGTCCTTCTATCATTCCTTCTACTCACCACAAGGCTCCCTGAACTCTGTCCAATGTTTGGCTGTGAGTCTCAGTATCTGTTTCAATTCACTGCTGGGTGCAGCCTCTCAGAGGACAGCTATGCTAGGCTCTCATCTGCAAGCATAGCAGAGTGTCATTAATAGTGTCAAAAGTTGGCTCCATCCTGTGCTCTGGCTAGGTATTGATTGGACATTTCCCCAATCTTTGCTCTGTCTTTATTCCTACACAAGAGAAATTTAGGGGTCAAAATTTTGTGGGTGGGTTGGTGTTTGCCTCCTTCCACTAGGAGTTCTGTTTTGGTAGATAGCGACCTTTTGAATCTCCATGTCTCCTGGTACAAGGAGGTCCCACTATCCTCCCAGGAGCCTACCCTGTTGTAGGTCTCCAGATTGTCTCAGAGATGCCCTGCCCATGGTTTCTCTTTTCTCAGCAAGCCCTCTCTTACCACTTCCCTCCTCTCCCCACATCTGATCCCTACCCTCATTTCCCTCAGCACTCCCTTTTCTATCCTGATACCTCTCTTTAAGCATTTCCTCTCTCTATTCTATTTCTCCTTCTCTGTTAGATTCAAGCATCCTCCTTTGGGTCTCTTTGTTTCTTAGCTTCTTTGGGTCTGTGAATTTAACAGGGTTATCTTGTACTATATGTCTAATATCTGCTTATGTCTAATATCTGCTTATAAGTGATTACATACCACTTGTGTTTCTGGGTCTGCATTACCTCACTCAGGATGATATTTTCTAGTTCCATCCATTTGCCTGCAAATTTCATGCTTTTCTTTTTTAATAGCCAAGTAGTATTCCATTGTGTAAATGTACCACAGTTTCTTTATCCATTCTTCTACTGTGGGGCATCTGGGTTGCTTCCAGTTTCTGGCAATTACAAACGAACCTGCCCATGAACATAGTTGAACAAATGTCTTTGTTTTATACTGGAACATCTTTTGGATATATGCCCAGGAGTGGTGTAGCTGGGTCTTGAGGTAGAACTATTCACAATATTCTGAGAAACCTCCAGGTTAATTTCCAAATTTTTTGTACAAGTTTGCACTCTCACCAGCAATGGAAGAGTGTTCTCCTTTCTCCACATCCTCACTATCATGTGCTGTCACTTGAAGTTCTGATCTTAGCCATTCTTAGAAGTATGAGGTGGAATCTCAGAATTGTTTTGATTTACATTTCCCTGATGACTAGGGATGTTGAGTATTTCTTTAAGGGTTTCTCAGTCATTCAATATTTCTTTGTTGAGAATTCTATGTTTAGAAGCCCCAAAGACTAAGGCAATCCTATATAATAAAAGATCTTCTGGAGGTAGCTCCATCCTTGATTTCAAACTGTACTATAGAGCAAGAGTAATAAAAACTATGTGATACTTGAATAGAAACAGACAGGTAAATTAATAGAATTGAAAAATTCATCCATCTGTTGTCTACAAGAAACACATAGGCCTTAAAGTTAGGCACCATCTTCTTTTTCTAATTTTTAATTTGTTCACTTTACATCCCAATTTTAGCATCCCATCCTTGCCTCCTCCATGTTCCACCCTCTTACTTCATCCTTCTACCTGACTTCCTTAGTCCTAAGAAAGGGGTAGTGCTCCTCCTCTATCATCTGACCCCACCCTATCAAGTCTCATCTAGATTGCCTATATCCTCTTCCTCTGTAGCCTGGCAAAGCTGCTCTGCTAGGTGAAGTGATCAAGGAGTGGTCACCAGAGTTCATGTCAGAGGTAAACCCTACTCCCAATATTACGGGACCCACGAGGTGACTGTGTTGCCTATCAACTACATCTGATCAGGGTGTCTGGGTACTCAACAGGCACAGTCTTTGGTTGGTGTATCAGTTTCTGAAGCAGCTCCCACCTGGGGCTAGATTTATTGGCTCCATTGGTCTCCTTGAAGAGCTCCTATCCCCTACACGTCCTTCTAGCCCCTAATTCTTCCATAAGAATCCATGCATTCCACCCAAATGTTTGGCTCTGAATCTCAACATCAGCTTTGATCCCCTGCTGAGTGGAGTCTTTAAGAGGACCTCTCTGATTTCAGACCAATTTTTCTTATGAACATCGATGCAAAAATACTAAATAAAATACATGCAAAACAAATACAAGAACACATCAAAGATATCATTCACCATGACCAAGTAGGCTTCATTCCAGGCATGCAGGGATGGTTTAATATACGGAAATCCATCAATGTAATCCACCATATAAACAAACTGAAAATAAAAAAAAAAAAACCACATGATCATCTTTTTAGATGCAGAGAAAGCATTTGACAAAATCCAACACCCATTCATGTTTAAAGTTTTAGAGAGATCGGGGATACAAGGCACTTTCCTCAACATAATAAAGGCTATATACAGCAAGCCAATAGCCAAAATCAAAGTAAATGGTGAGATACTCAAGGAAATTCCTCTCAAATCGGGAACAAGGCAAGGCTGCCCACTCTCTCCATATCTCTCCAATATAGTACTCGAAGTTCTAGCCAGAGCAATAAGACAACAAAAGGAGATCAAGGGTATCCAAATGGGAAAGAATGATGTCAACTTATCCCTATTTGCAGATGATATGATAGTGTATATAAGTGACCCTCAAAATTCCACCAGAGAACTCCTACAGCTGATAAACACTTTCAGCAAATTAGCTAGATACAAAATTAACTCAAAAAAAGTCTGTAGCCTTCCTATACACGAATGACAACCTTGCAGAGGAAGAAATTAGGAAAGCCACACCCTTCACATTAGCCAAAAGCAATATAAAATATTTAGGAGTTACTCTAACTAAGCAAGTGAAGGACTTGTTTGAAAAAAATTCAAAACTCTGAAGAAAGAGATTGAAGATGACATGAGATGGAATGATCTTCCTTGCTCATGGATCGGGAGAATTAACATAGTAAAAATGGCCATCCTACCAAAAGTAATCTACAGATTCAATGCAATCCCTATCAAAATACCTACACAATTTTTTAAAGACATTGAAAGTTCAATTCTGAACTTCATATGGAAAAACAAAAAACCTAGAATAGCTAAAACAATCTTGTACAATAAAAGGTGCTCCGGAGGAATCTCCATACCTGATCTCAAACTGTACTATAAAGCAATAGTAATTAAAATAGCATGGTACTGGCACAGCAACAGGCTGGTTGATCAGTGGAATCGAATCGAAGACCCAGATATGAATCCACACACATATGGTCACTTGATTTTTGACAAAGAAGCCAAATCCATTCAATGGAAAAAGGATAGCATCTTCAACAAATGGTGCTGGTCTAACTGGAGATCTATGTGTAAAAAAATGCAACTGGACCCATATTTGTCACCTTGCACAAAACTCAAATCCAAGTGGAATAAAGACTTCAACATAAAACCAGAGACACTAATTCACTTAGAAGAAAAAGTGGGGAAGAGCCTGGAACATATTGGCACAGGAGACAACTTCCTGAACAGAACACCAACAGCCCAGGCCTTAATGTCAACAATTAATAAATGGGACCTCATGAGGCTGAGAAGCTTCTGTAAGGCTGGAGACACTGTCAAGAGAACAAAGCAACAGCTTACAGACTGGGAAAAGATCTTTACCAACCCTACATCTGACAAAGGTCTAATATCCAAAATATATAAAGAACTCAAGAAATTAAACACCACCAAACCAAATAACCCAATTGAGAAATGGGGCTTGGAACTAAACAGAGAATTCTCAACAGAGGAATATCAAATGGCTGAGAACCACTTAAAGAAATGCTCAACCTCCTTAGTCATCAGGGAAATACAAATCAAAACAACTCTGAGATTCCATCTTACACCCATCAGAATGGCTAAGATCAAAAATTCAAGCGACACCATATGCTGGTGAGGATGTGGGGAGAGAGGATCACTCCTTCATTGCTGGTGGGAATGCAAACTAGTACAGCCACTTTGGAAATCTATCTGGTGCTATCTCAGAGAAATGGGAATAGGGCTTCCTCAAGACCCAGCTATTCCACACAACAAGAAAATTTGCTCAGCCATGTTCATAGCAGCCTTATTCATAATAGCCAGAACATGGAAACAGCCTAAGTGTCCATCAGTAGAAGAATGGATAAAGAAACTGTGGTATATATACATTATAGAATACTATTCAGCTATTAAGAACAAGGAATTCCCGAAATTTGTGGATAAATGAATTGAGCTAGAAATGATCATAATGAGTGAGTTAACCCAGAAGCAGAAAGAGTCAAATGGTATATACTCACTTATATCTGCATACTAGCCCAAGGGGCATGTCCCACGAAAACCCTCACTTACCCCGAAACTGGGACAGAGGGGATGACATCCTATTGGGACTCTAGGTGAGAGAAGCATAGGAGAATAGCAAAGTAGAAGGACCCAGAGGGTCCTAGAAACCTACAAGAAGAACATTATGATAGGTAGATTTGGGCCCAGGGGTCCCGCTCAAACTAAGGCACCAGCCAAGGATAATACAGGCGGTAAACTTTAAACCCCTACCCAGATCTAGCCAATGGTCAGAACATTCTCCATAGTTGAGTGGAGAGTGGAATATGACTTTATCACGTACTCTGGTGCCTCACATTTGACCATGTCCCCTGGAGGGGGAGACCTGGAGACACTCAGAGGAAGGACAGCAGGTTACTAAGAAGAGACTTGATACCCTATAAGCATATACAGGGGGAGGTAATCCTCCTCAGGAACAGTCATAGAGGAGGGGAATAATGTGAAAATGGGAGGGAGGGAAGAATGGGAGGATACAAGGGATGGGCTAACCCTTGAGATGTAACAAGAATAAATTAATAATAAAAAAAGTGGACCTCTCTGGAAGGCTCGCATTCTGTTCCCTCTCTTCCACAGCTTCCATTGTCTATTCTATTTGCCCTTCTGGATGAGAATTTAAAAATTCCTCCTAGGGTTTTCCTTGTTATTTATCTTTTTCATGTCTGCATATTGTAGTATAGTTATCCTATATTATGTGGCTAATATCCGCTTATAAGAGAGTATATACTATGTGGGTCTTTCTGAGTCTGGGTTACTCACTCAGGATGATCATTTCTAGTTCCATCCATTTGCCTGCAAATTTCAAATTTTCTTTGTTTTTAGTAGCTGATTTGTATTCCATTGTATACATGTACCATCGTTTCTTTATCTATTCTTCAGATGAAAGACATCTAGATTGTTTTCAGATTCTGACTATTATGAGTAAAGATGCTATGAACATATCTGATGAACTGTCTTGTTATATGGTGGAGCATCTTTCAGGTATATGTCCAGGAGTGGCATAGCTGGGCCTTTTTTTTTTTAACTATTGAATGAGGTTTTATTGAAACAAAATGAGAAAGGTTTCCTCATGATATTCTTAATAGTGTTATTCACGTGTGTGAAAGCACACATGTGGCTAAATACAAAGCCGGGACTGTCAGTCCCCTAACTGTAGCTGCAGAATCAGAAAGAAAATGTTTGCTTTTCAAAACTGCCCCCTGGGGCTGGGGGCTTGTTGCTCGGACCCATGCCCAGGACCCTTGGGGTCAGAGGTGAGTTGGCACAGAGTCAACAACACAGACTCTGGGAGTCCAGCATGAGGTGGAAGCAGACTCCTATGTTGCTGAAGTAGGGCATGCCTTTATATCCCCTCCCAGGATCCCATTGGCTCCTCCTCCTTGGTTCCCATTGTGACGTCACCAGGCTCTGGGCAGTGAATCACTGGGCATGCTGGGGCATGTCCAGATAGGTCTTGGGCCAACTCTACATGAAGCCTCTTCTGCTCATGCATGTGACTAGTCAGGCCTTGCTCCTGCCTAAGGCAGGTCTCATTCCTCCTATAGGGCATGGCTTAGTTGGTAAAGCGCTTGCTGCTTTACAGGCATGAGGACTTGAGTTTGGATCTCAGCGTCACATGATAAAGGCAGACATGGCCGTGTGTACCTGCAATCTCCCTGCTGGGAAGTTAGAGGCAGGAGGAGTCCTGAGGGCTTGGTGGCAAGCCTGGGAAGCAGGACCCTGGAACTTTTAAAGAAAACGTGTGCCCAGGTTTGATGGTGGTGAGCAAACAACCGCGTTCTTCCATCCTGATATACTGCCCTGAAATCACAGTAATTTGTTTCCCCGTGCCGATGTTTCTTTAGGAAAAACATCTAGTCACAAGTGTAATTTCCCTGAAGAAACTGGTGGTTTTGAGTTTGAAACCAATATGCTCCTTTTATACCAATGCCTTTGTAGCGAAAAGCAAAAGAGAGGAGAGAAATGGGCAGCCTTGTAATTGTGTCCACTTGATTGCCACATTGTAATGAGTGTGGCTTACTTGGAGAAATCACTATGTATGTGTGTGTGATACTTGTTTGTGTGTGCGCACACATGTGCATGTGATCATATAAACACATGTGTGAGCACATTCATACTGAGGCCGAAGATCAGGCCTGGTGTTGTCTTCAATCACTTTCTACCTTATTTTTTGAGGCAGAGTCTCTCACTGAACCTGGAGCTCACAGACTCAGCTCGGTCTTGAGGTAGAACTATTCTCAATTTTCTGAGAAAGCACCAGGTTGAAATCCAATATGGTTGTACAAGTTTACCCTCCCACCAGCAATGAAGGAGTGTTCCCCTTTCTGTACATCCTCACTGGCATGTGCTGTCACTTGAGGTTTTGATCTTAGCCATTCTGATAGGTGTAAGACGAAATTTCAGAGTTCATTTGATTTACCTTTTCCTGGTGACTAAGGGTGTTGGGCATTTCTTTAAGTGTTTCTTGCCCATTCCATATTCCTTTGTTGAGAATTCTCTGTTTAATTCTGTACCCTATTTTTAAATTGGATTATTTAGTTTGGTGGTGTTCAATTTCTTGACTCTTTATATATTTTATATAGTAGCCATCTGTCAGATGTAGGGTTTTCTCATTTTGTAGACTTTTGTTTTGTTCTGTTGACAGTGCCCTTTCTCTTAATGTAAAGGATGGACAAAACACTCAAATTAAGTGGTACAAGGAAGCAAGCAGGCATCACTAACCGAATATATAACAAATTAGATTTCAAATTAAAACTAATATTTAACTGACTAATAAATAGATAAAGAAAGGCATTTTATTTTAATCAAGGGATAAATTAATCAAAAAGTCAGTAGTATATTAAACATATATGCACCAAACTCTAGTGCACCTAATATGATTTTTTTCTAAAAACTAAAACAAGTGCTAATGTAAACACAGATTAACATCAATCGATTAATAATAGATTATTTCAATGCCACATTTTCTCCAATAGATAATTCATAAGGACAAAAATATATGGAGAAAACTCAGAATAAATTGCTACCAGACATCAAATGGATGTAAAAGCTTTCTACAGAATAGTTCACAAAAATACCAAAGAATACATATTCTACTTGGCAGTATAAGAAAGCTTTAGTTAAATAGACCACATCCTGGGACACAAAACAAATGCTTACAAATTCAAAAAGATTGTAATATCTTCTTATATTCTATCTAACCACGATGAAATGAAAGTTAAAATTGACAGCAATCAAATCTGTAGTAATTACATAGACTCATGGATCTTAAATAGCTCATTACTGAATCATGAATGTGTCAAAGAAAAAACTCAAGAATTTTTTTAAAATCATGGAACTAAATGAAAGAGAAAAATAGTACAACAAATCTCTGGGACACAATTCTACAGGGCAAATACATAGCTCTAAATGGATGCATTTTAAAAAGAAAATCAGAAAGGGCACAAATAAGTGACTTAATGATGCAGTTCAAAAAATGGAAAAACAAACAAACAAAAAAAAAAGCCAAACTCAAACCCAGTCAATATCAAGACATAACAAAAATCAGTATGAAAATCAGTGAAATAAAAGCAAAGAAAACAATACAAGAATCAATGAATCTAAGAGCTACTTCTCAAGAAAATAAACAAAACTGACAGACATTAGCCCAATTAACCAAACAAGAGAGAGTACTCAAAGTAACAAAATTAGAAATGAACAGGGAAACATCACAACAAACACTAAAGAAAATTAAAATATTTAAATGAGATTCCTTTAAAAATCTTTACTCCATGAACCTGGAAAACCTAAAAGAAATTGATGAGTTTCGTATTCCACTCAAACCACCAAAATTAACCACCAAGAAACATTCTGAGATCACGGACATACTCTTACTCTCAGTGGCATCAAAGAAAATTTAAAATATAGGAATATGTGTAACCAGGGATGTGAAGGACCTTTACAATGAAAACTTTAACCTTCTGAAAAAGGTCCCTGGAAAACAGAAAGACATCTTCTCATGGATTGGTAGAATTAGTATTGTGAAAGTGTCCATTTAACCAAAAACCGCTTACAGATTGAATGCAATCACAATAAAAAAATCCTCAACCGATTTTTCAAAAAAATAAAAAAAAAAAAAACCTTAATAAAATACATATGGGCACAGAAAAGACCTTGGATAGCCAAAACAATCCTGAATAAAAATGACAATGCTGGAAGGATTATCACCCCAGATTTCAGGCTACATTAAAGAGTCATAGATATAAATACAGACTAAAATTAATGTGATACTGGCAAAACCAAAGATAGAGCAATGGAACAAAATCAAAGATCTACCATACCTACACGTAACTTCAAGCATTTAATATCTGACAAAAATGCCAATATAAACTAGAAAAAAACATTTTCAAGTAATGGAGCTGGGGAAACTTGATGTCCACATGCAGAAAAATGAAATAGAACTCTATCACTTTGCCCAAAAACCAACTCTAAATGAGTGAAACACCTAAATCTGAAAGCCAAAACACTAAAACTGCTAGAAGAAAACATAGGCAATACCGCCAATGGTGTAGGAAAGCGCTTTCTGACTAAGACTACAGTTACCCAAGAACTTAGCTGACAAATGACGAGTGGGACTTCATAAAAAAGAAAGTTCTACGTACGCACGCGTACACACACACACACACACACACAACCCAGCAGCAACAACAACCCATTATTTGGATGATAAGAAAGCCCACAGAATGGGAGATAATCATATACAGCAAGCCAATAGACAACATCAAATTAAATGGAAAGATACACAAAGAAGTTCCTCTAAAATCGGGGAACAGACAAGGCTGCCCACTCTCTCCATATCTCTTCAATATAGTTCTTGAAGTTCTATCCAGAGCAATAGACATCAAAACGAGATCAAGGGGATCCAAATGGGAAAGGAGGAAGTCAAATTATCCCTATTTGCAGATGATAAGATAGTGTACATAAGTGACCCCAAAAATTCCACCAGAGAACTTCTACAGCTGATAAACACCTTCAGCAAATTGGATGGATACAAAATTAGCTAAAAATTCAGTGGCCTTCCTATATGCAAATGACAAACATGCAGAGAAAGAAATTAGGAAAACTACACCCTTCACTATAGCCACAAGCAATATAAAATATCTAGAAGTAACTCTAACCTACCAAGTGAAGGACTTGTTTGAAAAGAACTTTAAATATCTGAAGAAAGAGATTGAAGATGACATCAGAAGATGGAGGAATCTCCCTTGTTCATGGATTGGGAAAATTAACATAATAAAAATGGCCATCTTACCAAAAGCAGTTTACAGATTCAATGCAATCTCTATCAAAATACCTACACAATTTTTAAAAGACATTGACAGGTCTATCCTCAACTTCATATGGAAAAACAAAAAACCCAGAACAGCAAAAATAATCCTATACAATAAAAGATCCTCCAGAGGAATTTCCATACTTGATCGCAAGCTGTACTATAGAGCAACTGGCACAGCAATAGGCTTGGTGATCAATGGTTTCGAATCAAAGACACATAAATGAATTCTCACACATATGATCACTTGATTTTTGACACAGAAGTCAAATCTATTCAATGGAAAAATGATAGCATCTTCAACAAATGGTGCTGGTCTAACTGCATGTCAATATATAGAAAAATGCAGTTGGACCCATATTTATCACCATGTACAAAACTCAAGTCTAAGTGGACTGAAGACCTCAACATAAAACCAGAGACAATCAGGAAATAGTGGGGAAGAGCCTGGAACACATTGGCACAGGAGACAACTTCCTGAACAGAACACCAGGCTTTAAAGTCAACAATTAACAAATGGGACTTCACGGGGCTCTGAAGCTTCTGTAAAGCAGGAGACACTGTCAACAGAACAAAGCAACAACCTACAGACTGGGAAAAGATCTTCACCAACCCTACATTTGACAAAGGTCTAATATCCAAAATACAGAAAAAACTCAAGAAATTAAATACCACCAAACCAAATTCTCAACAGAGGCATATCGAATGGCTGAGAAACATTTAAAGAAATGCTCAACCTCCTTAGTCATCAGGGAAATGAAAATCAAAATGACTCTGAGATTCCATCTTACACACATTAGAATGGCTAAGATAAAATTTTATGTGACACCACATGCTGGTGAAGATGTGGAGAAAGAGGAACACTCATTCATTGCTGGTGGGAATGCAAACTTGTACAACCACTTTGGAAATATATCTGGTGCCTTTTCAGAAAACTGGAAATAGGGCATCCTCAAGACTCTGTTATTCCACTCCTTGGTATATACCCAGAAAATGTTCCACCACACAACAAGGACGTATGCTCAGCCATGTTCATAGCAGCCTTGTTCATAATAGCCAGAACCTGGAAACAGCCTAAATGTCCCTCAGTAGAAGAATGGATAAAGAAACTGTGGTACATTTACACTATGGAATACTACTCAGCTATTAAAACCAAGGAAATCCCAAAATTGGTGGACAAATGGATGGGACTAGAAATAATCATAATGAGTGAGTTAACCCAGAAGCAGAAAGAGTCAAATGGTATATACTCACTTATAATTGGGCACTAGCCCAAAAGGCATGTCCCATGAAAGTCTTCACTTACTAGGAGATTGGGATAGATGTGAGGACATCCTATTGAGACTCTAGGTAAGAGAAATATAGGAGATGGGAAATAGAAGGACCCAGAGGGTCCTAGACACCTACAAGAAGAACAACGTGATGGATCAATTAGGGACCAGGGGGGTCTGCTCAAACTATTGCATTAACCAAGGAAAATACAATAGAAATATCAAACCCCTACTCTGATCTACCCAGTGGAGAGGACATTCTCCACAATTAGAGTGGGGAATGACTTTGACATGAATTCTGGTGCTCCACATTTGACCACCTCCCCTTGGCGAGGAGGCCTGGTGGCACTCAAAGAAAGAATAAGCAGGCTACCAAGATGAGACTTGATAGCCTATGACCATATAGTGGGGGAGGATGTCCCCCTTGGTCTTAGACCTAGGGGAGGGGAATAGGGTGAAAGTGAGAGGGAGGGAGAGACGGAGGATACAAGTGATGGGATAACAATTGAGTTGTAATCTGAATAAATTAATAAAATTAAAATTAAATTAAAAATAGAAGAGAGATAATCTTTCCTACTTCTACATCTGACAGAGGATGAGTATCCAGAATATGAAAATATCTCAAGGAAATAGAGTAAAAAAATTATCCATTCAAAATGAGCCCAGGTTTGCAAAAGAAGAAGAATTGGCTACAAATTATCTCAAAAATATTGCTTTTCCCTAGCTACTAAGCAAATGCACATCAAAACAATACTGGGATTTCATCTTAGCCCTCAGAATGGCAAAGATCAACTATCTACTTTGAACATACTTGTCCAGACCCGCCGGACAGTCCACTGAGACCCACGGACCCCTAGGGAGAGAATGGGGGGGGCAAGAGAGGCAAAGGAATGGACAGCAAGTCAAAGAGTCTGATCAAGCTGACAAAATTTTATTTTTCTCAGGCTGCTTGTAAGCACAAGGCAGGATGTAGGGTGGGGGCAGAGGGGAACTAGGATGAGAGTGAGGTCAGCCTGCTACTGCTGCATACCGCAATGTTCTCTTCATGGTCAGGTGGCCCTGCGCAAACGGACTGGAGTTAACCTAGGTGAAACAGATCTATATCTGGTTATTGAGGAAGCTGAAGATAGGACAGTAGGACCTGACCTAACCTAGGTGAAACAGATCTATATCTGGTTATTGAGGAAGCTAAAGACAGGAGGTCTCCTGGAGAGTTCTCTGAGAGGTCACCGAAAGGGAGGGAGCAGGAGAGGTTTTTGTCAAGTAGAGCACAAGGGGTCCAAATGGCCATATTTGCTGAAAGCGCCCCCATCATCTCCCCCTTTCTTGTATACAACGAAAACAGAGGGGGAAGTAGAGGCCTGATCCCCCTCAAGAGATGGGCGTTGCATTAAAAGGTCAATGTTCAGTCTCTCTGGACTGAGCATGTCCTCAACCTCCGGGGCCCTTTTGCGGGGGAAAGGGGGGGCATCTGCTGCCATGCAATCAGGCATGCTTCTCAGGAGTTTGCCAAGGAAGTAGTGCAGGCATAACTCCCTGCAGTGCTAAGCCTCGCACCCTCTCGATGGTCTTTGGGCGAGTGATGATCTTTGGGGGGCTTCATCCTCAGAGTCAGCCTCAGCCAGGCGCAGATAGTGAACCTGTAATGGTTTTGCTGCGAGGTCTTCAAACTGCCTCTTTATTAGAGAGGTCAGTCGAGCAAAGGCCCAGGGACTGAAAGAGAACAGGAGTAATAGACCAAGAAGTGGTCCGAGAATAAAGGGAAGACGAGTGGACAGCCGTGGCGAAGTAGAGAACCAGTTTATTATTTTTTTTAATTAATTTATTCTTGTTACATCTCAATGTTGATCCCATCCCTTGTATCCTCCCATTCTTCTCTCCCTCCCATTTTCCCCTTACTCTCCTCCCCTATGACTGTTCCTGAGGGGAATTACCTCCCCCTGTATACGCTCATAGGGTATCAAGTCTCTTCTTGGTAACCTGCTATCCTTCCTCTGAGTGCCACCAGGTCTCCCCCTCCAGGGGACGTGGTCAAATATGAGGCGCCAGAGTACGTGAGAAAGTCATATCACACTCTCCACTCAACTGTGGAGAATGTTCTGACCATTGGCTAGATCTGGGTAGGGGCTTAAAGTTTACCTCCTGTATTGTCCTTGCGTGAGAACCAGTTTTATAACAGCTTTCGCTTTTCTCCCTCTCTCTTTGTCGTTTTTCTAGTCCTTCTCATACTCTACGCATGCTGTCCCTCACCACCCCGGATTTATCTGCAAAAAAGCAGCATTCTTCTTTTAAAGCTGCACAGAGCCTGTTTGGATGCCATTTTACATAAGTCATGGGTCAATGAGTCAGGATACCAAATAACAGGAGAAATCCGTGAGGAAGACCAGACAGGATCACCCCTCTTGGAGAGAACTACCCAAGTCCAATTCTAGGGGTGATGGATGTTGGTCTGAGGTCGTTCCATCCGAGCATGTGAAGCGGAGGGCCCATCAGGAGGAACAGGAATAACAGGCACATCGTCGTCAGGGCTGGCTGGATTGTTGTTATGTTCTGTGGAAACAGAAAAGGATGGAGGCTCAGCAGGAGTATTGTCCTCCATGTTGGGCGATGGGTTAACTTGTCGAAGAAGTCTTTCAGGGAGCCATCGAGGACCATTTTCCTCAGTATCAAAAATGTAAGCCGAATCTCGGCCCCAAATGAGGATTGGGTCGGGGCCCTTTCATTGACCCGTCAGGGGATCTTTCCAGCCGGCTAGAGCATGGCCATGTTGAGAGCCAGCGTGCCATAAACGGTCAGCAGCTGACTTGCTATTTTGGTCAAGGGTAAGGAAATTAAGCACGAAGAGCGCATGTGAGAGCCAATTATGGGGGGGCGGGTAGGGTAGAATGTTGGAGAATGGATTTTCAATTTATGAAGTGTGTTTTTAAGTGTTTGATGTGCCCGCTCGACAATGCCTTGGCCCTGAGGATTATAAGGAATGTCTGTAATATGCTTGATGCCAAGGGAGGCACAAAAGGCCTGGAATTTACTACCAGTGTATCCTGGGCCATTGTCAGTTTTAATAGTTTTAGGGAGGCCCATCACGGAGAGACAACGAAGCATGTGGGTAACAACATCCTTAGAGGCCTCACCCGACAAAGGAGAGGCAAAAATGATCAACAGTGACATGAATGTATCTTAGTTTGCCAAAAGGAGGAAGATGAGTAACGTCCATTTGCCATAGGGCATTGGGGAGCAATCCACGTGGGTTAACACCCAAGTGGGGAATGGGGAGATGGGAAACACAAGTATGACAACCCTTTACTATCTCCCTTGCTTGTTCCCTAGTAATTTTATACATAAGACTCAGGGTGGTGGCATTGAGATGATGAAGGGAGTGGGCATGCTTTGCCTGAGTTAATGGATCGAGAAGGGTTAAAGCAAATGCGTCAGTACTGGTGGCTGCGTCTGCCAGGGCGTTGCCTTCTGACAAGGGGCCAGGAAGGCCAGTGTGAGCTTGGAGATGGGTAAGAAAGAAAGGAAGGGTACGAGTTTGAATGTGCTTTTGTATCTCAGCAAATAAGGAGGAGGCCCATGAAGAGGCTTTAATGTAAGGCACAGTTTCCAACAAGGGAACAGAATGTGCCACATATGCACTATCTGTATATATTTTAAGAGGAGCGTGAGGAAAGGCTTTGAAAACCTGGAGCACAGCAAAGAGCTCAACCAATTGGGCTGAGGAGAGGTCAGTAACAAAGGTGTGTGTTTCTCCATTAATCACATAGGCTGTACGGCCATTTGAAGAACCATCAGTAAACACCAGAAGGGCATTTACGAGTGGCCTGTGAACTGTTTTTTGTGGAAAAACGAAGGGGTGAAGTTGGGCAAACTGAATGAGGGGATCTTCAGGATAATGATTATCAATCTGTCCTGTGAATGAATCAAGGGTGGTGCCCCAATCGAAGGAAGTTTGGAGAAGCCAGTTTACTTGATCTGCCGTATATGGCGTAACTATTAAATCAGGTTCCTTACCAAAGAGCTGTCTGGACATCCTTCTTCCTTTTACTATGAGTTGGGCAAGCAATGAAGCATAGGTGGCAAGGACCTTTGAGGAGGAGGAGGACAGAGGGACACAAAGGAGGGGAGTTCCCCTGGTGGGAGAATGGGATGAACCCTGCCAGAAAACTCCAATGGGAGAATGAGTGGTAGCGCAGAGTATATATACGAGAGGTACATGGGAGGCAAACTGAAATGTAGATTGTGATTGTATAGCTTGGTTGATTAAGGTAAGGGATTCTTTAGCTTCAGGTGTAAGTTCTCTGGGGGAGGAAGGGTGAGAGTCTCCCTTTAGTAATTGGTAGAGGGGCACCAAAGCTTCAGGAGGTATCTTTAAGTGAGGCCTAAGAAATTGTAGGTTTCCCAGAAATTTTTGATAATCATGGAGCGTTTGAAGAGATGAGGTTAGTACCTCAAGCTTGGGGACATAGACCTGTTGTGACTTGAGTTCATACCCCAGATACATGAAAGGTTCAGATATTTGAATCTTTTCAGGAGCCACCTTAAGTTTAGCGGCAGAGAGAGCGCACTGAAGCTGTTGAAAACAGGTGAGAAGCCCTTGTGGACAAGGACCTGCCAAGAGGATGTCATCCATATAATGAAGGATATAAGTAGAAGGTCAAGCATCCTGCATGGGTTGTATAATATGTCCCACAGACTTTTGAGCCAGGGTAGGGCTGTTAGCTATCCCCTGGGGCAGTACTTTCCATTGATATCGTGGCATGGGCTGTTGAAAGTTAATCTGAGGAAGACTAAAGGCAAAGTGACTACAATCCTCCGGACGGAGGTATAGTGAAAAAACAATCCTTAAGGTCGATAACTATCTTATGGAAATCACAAGGGATGGCAGAGGGGGAGGGAAGGCCAGATTGCAATGCTCCCATTATTACCATGGCCTTATTTACTGCTCATAAATCTTGTAGAATTCTCCATTTGCCTGATTTCTTTTTAATAACAAATGTAGGAGTGTTCCAGGGTGAGTTGGAGGGCTCGGTATGACCAGGAGCAAGCTGTTCCTTCACTAACAGCGTAGCCGCATCGAGTTTTTCTTTGGAAAGGGGCCACTGGTCAACCCAAATTGGAGACGAAGACTTCCAAGTAATCTTGTCCGCATGTAGGGGTGCAGTTATGGCAAGGCCCCCTAGAAAAAAGGGTAACCAAGTCCTTCTCTTCCTCTTTTTGGGGAGGTCTCTATGGGTGCTGTCCTGCCCTGGGCATGAGTGCCCAGTCCCTGACCCGGTAGATACCCTTGGTTCATCATGAGTTTAGTTACTGTTTCATTGGGGCTAAGCATCAACACATTTATTTGAGACAAAATATCTCTGCCCTAGACATTGACAGGAAGGTCTGGGATAATGAAAGGAGTGACCAATCCTGAGTTGCCTTCCTGATCCGACCATCTGATTGCAGAAGCACTAATGAGGGGATTTTGAGAATGTTCAATGCCCTGCAAATGGGTCGTTGATTCCGTCAAGGGCCAATGTTTTGGCCAGTGCTCATATGCCATTACTTTGGCATCAGCTCCGGAATCGAGGAGCCCCTTAAATGACCTCCCATTAAGAAACAAAGTGAACATAGGTTTGGAGGGAGAAATCTTTTGCATCCAGAATGCCTCTGTGGATGGAGGGTCAAGATTGTGGGTTTTAGTTAGTGCCCTAGAGGGCCCAGGCTCCAGAGGGAGGAGCAGGGCGTGTGCCAGGCTTTGACCAGCAGGGATATATACGGGTCCCTGTAGGGCAGTGACCAAGAGTTGGTACTCTCCCGAACAGTCAGAATCAATGGCACCGGGATGAACTTGAATGCCCTTTAAGGCAGAAGAGGCACATCCAATGATTAGACCAAAGGTATTAGCAGGCAAGGGACCAAATATTCCAGTAGGAAGTAATCTAGTTCCTTCCTCAGGTGTTAATATTGTGCTGGTGGTGGTACAGAGGTCCAATCCTGGGCTGTTTTCACTTGTTCCCCAGAGATCTGAAATGGATTGAGGGCTGACAGAGGGGGACATTGGGAGTGGTGCCCCGAGGCTGGGGTGAATGTCAATGCTGGGTTTTGGGGTGGCATGTTGGCCGGAAAGAACCCAATTTTTCCGGAGCTCGCTCAGTTGATGGAGGCCGGAGGTTGTCCCCAAGGGAAGTTTCCCGACCCACGAGGAGGAAGGATGTTGCCCTGTAAATCAGTCTTGGAGCGGCACTCAATAGCGCAGTGACGTCCCCGTTTGCAACGTGGGCAGACTGTGGCTGGTTGGAGCCAGGCAGTCAAGGGTGTGTTAGTTAGTCTACCTGAGAGGAGAGTTTGGCCATTTTTCAAGGTCTTACGGGACCGGGGACATTCCCTGGCAAAGTGCCCAGGTTGGCCACAATTAAAGCAGGCTCTTTGCAAAGAACGAGACCCAAGGGCGGCTCCAACGGCCAGGCCTATTGCATGACTAGGCCCTATACCTGCACAAAGTCGGACGTAATCAGAAAGAGTTCCTTCCCGGTGGTGTTTAAGAACGTCCTGACATGTCGGGTTAGCATTCTCAAAAGCCAACTGCTTGATAAATGATTTTCTGGATCCTGAAGTCCAAACAAGCGGCTCGCAGTCTCATTAAGGCGACTGATAAAATCACTATAAGGTTCCTCAGGGCCCTGTCTGATTTTTGTAAGAGCGATGGAGGCAGAGCCCCATGAAGGGAGCTTTTTTCAGGCACCAAGGGCGGCTTGTCTCACCCGTGCCAGGAGGCCAGGAGTATAAGCAATTTGTTCATTGAGGGTATCAAAGGGGGAGTCACCCAGTATTTTGTTTGCGGTCCAATCTCGAGTGCCTTCATTACGGGCGTTTTTAGTTGATAAGTCTTGTGTCGCCTCCTGGAAATCAGCCTTCCATAGTACAAAATCTCTTCCTTCAAGGGAGGCATGGGCAAGTTGTTTAAATTCATTAGGAGTGAGCCAGGCCTCTGTAGAAGCCTCCAACAAGGACAGAATAAAGGGCGCTATTGCACCGTATTTTGTCACAGCTGCTTTCATTTTCTCTATAACAGACAAGGATAGAGGAGTATAGACCAAAGGCTGCTCCTCCACAGGAGCCTCCGGATCACCCGCAGTGCCCTCCTTGGCCTCTCCCTCATCCGTTTCCTCTCCTTCACTCTCCTTCCGGCCCCCAGGAGAATGTCCTGATGTCTGGCGAGCAGGTGTTGCACCCCCACTAGGAATAGTCATACCGCTACGAAGTGAAAGTGGAAAAGCATGCGTAGTGTGGGGTGGCCGCTCAGAGAGTGCCTCACCATCCGAAAATGAGAGGCCAGCGAGCTGTTGGTCCAGATCCCTAAGTGTCTTAAGGAGAACAATTTGTTCCTGTCGGTTACGGACTAGCTCAGAGAGGGCCAAGAGGTCAGCAATGGTGACCGTTCGTGCCTGACAAGAGTAGAGGGTTGGCAGCGAAAATCTGATTAAGTGGCTGAGGACCATAAGGAGGAGGAGGGTGAAAGGGAGGGAGGAAAGAAACAGAGAGAGGCTTAGGATCCCCCAAATTTTTTGTTTTATGGTTAGCTAAAGTTGAGGAGGGAGTGTCATCAGGTTTTGTCTCCTTGGACACAGTTAGGGTCGCCTCCAATTTCACAGGTGGCCAGTCAGAGTTATGGTATCGTGCGGTCTCTTCTTCCAGGGAGGCAGTATCACCAGGGTCAAGAGGTTCATCATCTCCAAAATCAATGAGGGAAGGATATACCGTTGCAGTGCCAGTAAACAGAGGCAAAGGGCGAGACAGGACAGGCAGAGAGGGGGGAACAGAGGACTTGGAACACCCAACAGCCGTCTCCGAGTCAGGACTCAGCTTGTGGGTCTGGCTCCCTTCAGGAGTCTGAGGCCGGGACCGAGAGGTCACAGACGATGACCGGGAGCAGCGATGGAGGAGTTGCTCTCCTTCCTCAATTACATTTTTGACATCAGGCCAATCATGATGAGTCTTAAGGACTTCATTAACGAGATTCCAGTAACTAAAAGCCGTCACAGGCACCTTTTCAGGACCGAAAGTACAATAATAATCCTGGAGACAATCCCCAACTCTTCGCCACTTTTTTTCACTAATAGTTCCTTCTTGTGGAAACCATGGATGGATATCAGCTAAGAATTTTAAAAAACCTAATAAGATCCTTCTTTTTAACTTTAGTTCCTCGCATCTTGAGTGAATTTTTAAGCCCAGAAACAAAGACATCATGTCGAGAAATTGCTTGTCCCATAATGAAAGAGTGATTTCTGATATGCACTAGAAACCTATGACATGCACCGCCTGAAACTCACCAATTGCCTGAGAACCACTCAGGAGACTCAAAGCCTTGAATGCTGGCCTTTCCACTGATAGTGAGGCGGTGTTCTCTCCAAAGGCATCGCGTCGAGCCCCACGTTGGGAGACACCAGTTGTCCAGACCCGCCGGACAGTCTACTGTGACCCACGGACCCCTAGGGAGAGAATGGGGGGACAAGAGAGGCAAAGGAATGGACAGCAAGTCAAAGAGTCTGATCAAGCTGACAAAATTTTATTTTTCTCAGGCTGCTTATAAGCACAAGACAGGATGTGGGGTGGGGGCAGAGGGGGACGGGATGAGAGTGAGGTCAGCCCCCTACTGCTGCATACCACAATGTTCCCTTCATGGTCAGGTGGCCCTGCGCAAACGGACTGGAGTTAACCTAGGTGAAACAGATCTATATCTGATTATTGAGGAAGCTGAAGATAGGACAGTAGGACCTGAGCTAACCTAGGTGAAACAGATCTATATCTGGTTATTGAGGAAGCTAAAGACAGGAGGTCTCCTGGAGAGTTCTCTGAGAGGTCACTGAAAGGGAGGGAGCAGGAAAGGTTTTTGTCAAGAAGAACACAAGGGGTCCAAATGGCCATATTTGCTGAAAGCGCCCCCATCAATACTTATGATATACCTAAATTCAGGTATAAACAATGCATACATAGTTTATATGAAAATTTCCCATATGGTCTGACAATTCTCTTTTCAAGAGTCAAAGGCCGTCTAACAAGCTCTCCAACATCAAGAAAATAAGGAATTCCTGGAGCATGCAAAAGAGGCTTCCCCAGGGAAGAATACACTAATTGGTTATCCAATACCAAATAGTCATTCCCAAATATATATATATATATATGCATGTATCATTATATAGGCTAAGCAATTTGTATTTTTGTTTTCATAGCTAGCTAGCTAGATGATAGATAGATAGGTAGATAGATAGATAGATAATAGATAGATGGTAGATTACATTATAGATGATAGAAAGATCATACACAATACACACATACATACATACACGCATACATACATACATACATACATACATACATACATACATAGACATATAAGTATGGTATGAATAATTAACAAAGAAGAGGCCATGAATTTGAAAAAAAAACAATGGAGGACATATGAGAGGGTTTGAAGGATGGAATTGGAAATTATATAATTGTAACCTCAAAAAATAAATGAAATAAAAATTTAAAATAAATTAAATGCTTTCTTATTCTAAGAAGGAAGAACCAGGACACAGTCAAAACCCCAAAATATCAAACTAAACTCCAAAAATATAAATAGCCCCTATTGTTCAATTTCTGGGATTCAGTCATGATCTTTTGTGCTACAAACATCAATTGTCCCAGTAAAACAAAGTTTTCAGTTTAGTGGTTCTGGTTTCTTGTTAACCATAGCCGATTTGTCAATCTCATTTGACTAGAGCAATAGATTCTTAAACCTAAAAATATCAGCTATGATAGAGTTTTTAAGAAATTCTCAAACTCTGCTCTGAAATTTCATAAGTCATGCCTCCATTGTCTGCATTGCTCTCAACAGTCTTCCCTTTCAGGCTTACTCAGAACAGCTCGCTAAAGTCTGAGCACTCAATGGTTTTTCCAATCCAAATCTCCAAATGACAACACAATATTCACACAAATATATGGCTAGGTCTGTCACAGCAATGCCCCATGAAGTGATGCCAATTTCTTGGAGTTTCTACAGCTGTGATAAAACATCATAAACAAAATAAACTTGTGTAAGAAAGGGTTTATTTCATCTGATAGGTCTCTGGTCATATCCCTGAGGGAAGTCAGGGCAAGTATTTAGAGGCAGTAAATGGAGGAGAAGCCGTGGATAGATGATTCTTACTGACTTGTTCACCATGGCTTCATCAACTTGCATCTTACAATAGCAGAACCACTAGTCCAGAGGTGGTACCACCTGTAGTGAACTGTGTCCTCCCACACCAATCATCAATCAAGAAAATGCACCACAGGATGTCTGCAGGTCAATTTCTCACTCAATTGATGTTCTCTCTTCCCAAGAAACTCTAATTTCTGTCATACAACATAAATCTAACTAGCACAAGTGTGTTATTCACATATTTGCGAAGTCTACTGTGGGTCATTGGAATATGAATAAGAGGCAAGTAGTAGAAGGAAGTTGATATATAATGAAGAGCCAGATTATATAATATCTTGAAACTCATTCATCAAATAACAAATATCTAGCATTATACTAAGTTAAATATATAATAATATTAATTTACTCATATTTAGTAGATAAAATCACATCATAGTTCTACTTGTGTATGGTTATGTTTCTGATTCCGTGTGGTCTTTAAGAATTCTCTAGGCATTGCTTGACTTATCTGTAAATAAAGCAAAGTAATCTGGATATTTAAGGTTTCTTCTATGGAAGATATTTCAACGTATTTTTGCTAGAACAATAAACTTCTCTCCGGTGTCCAAAGGCAACTAAAGGAAGAAGAAGGGTTTTCACCTGTCTTCATTTTTAATTTCATTCTGATTCACTAAGTAAAGGTGTTTTGAACACTCAGTGTCTGTCATACTCCCCCCAGAAAGTTCTATTTTACAAAATATCTCTTGCCTGTATTTGACAGATACAGTGGGTACAGCCTCTAGGAGGACCTAAAAATTGCACCATCTGTCAGGCATCACCCATTTAGTACAGACTTATTCATGGGAATAGAGAGGAAGTCACCCTGTAAGTTTATTGAGATAATAAAGCCTGTGGAAGCACAAGGGTATATTAAAATTCAACCAGGAAAACTCGGTCCAAGAAATTTTCAGAGTCACCACACCAAAAAAAAAAAAAAAAAAAAAAAAAAAAAAAAATGGTGTAAGTCACTTGTCTGGACCTCATATTGTGATGGACTCTAACAGTACAATGGCATGGTCCACACCAACTTGATATTTTAGGTGTATGTCAAAGACTTACTTCCGGCTTATTTGATTCTCTGTTGTTGATGTGACCTACCTAGCTGCTTTCTTGCCCACTTGTCGGCTCATCCGAACTTGAACATGAACCCTTCATTTGCTTCTTTGGCTACTAATTTGACATTTCACCTCAAAGCTGAACTCTGCTCCTTTAATCTCAAACCCAGACTCCAGAGTATCTTGCTACAGCTCCCACTAGGCATTAGTCTGTTTGGTCATCATAATATTACAGATTATCTTCGTCTGCTTCTGAAATCTCTCAAACTCTGTTGTATACTCTTTAATTTGTGTTCATTTTGTAAAACACACACACACACACACACACACACACACATATAGAGAGAGAGAGAGAGGAGAGAGAGAGAGAGAAATAGAGTTGTTTGCTGTATGGTATGAGAGTTAATACTAGTAATTAGGATTATAATAAAATAAACTGCCTTCTCCTTGACCAGGTTAACAATTTAGGTGGGATTACATGACAAATTTCTGCCATTAAACCTGCTGAACCCTGTAAATGTACTTTTTCCACAGATTCTGACATAGTGAAAAGACAATGTATTCTATGTTTTTGACAAAATGCATTTGTGACACCATCTCATCTCTCTTCAAGGCTAAAATTGAAGGAAAATCATTATCCTAAATCTGCAGCCACTTTAGATTTCATGAACATCAAACCCTCATAAGACAGGCCAACCCCTCATGGGGCCAATTATCCACAATGAGAAGGCAACACCCTGAACTAGAAGTAATCATCTTGGAAGAAATAGATGGATTCCTTCAAGCAAGGAATGACACTGATAATAATTTCTTCAGACCACTTTGCAAGATCAGAACTGAGACAATGATCAACCAGAATATGGTTTGATCAGGACTGCTTAATTATAAAACAACCCCCCTTTGCCAGCTTCTTCATGCATTTAAACCCAAAGCTTTTGTCAGCACTCTAAAGACAAACTCAGGGAATTGAACCCTTCAGTTTACCTCTTCACAACACATTGATTAAATATCCCTTCTCCACTTTCCACCATTACACATCTCTTTTGAATTAGTGTTTGATCCCAACATGTTGAGACTGCTAAAGATGGCGCTTTTATCCTTAAACTCTGATTACACTTCCAGTACTAGCATTTTCTATTTCTGCGAAAATTGCAAAAGGTCTCTGAGTAGGAAATGGGGTTAGTGTGAGAATTAATGTGCAATAGAACTCTGTTAGGCTCTGGAAAAAACATGCAACAAAATAAGTTGAATGAACACATGTGCACATGAGTGTGCACACACAGACACAGACACACACACATACATGTACAAAGTGGGAAATGTCACATGCCATAGTGTTCTCAACAGTACCTGTGACAAGTAGAGTAGACAGATTTATGAACCATTACAGAGAGAATGCTTTCAGAATACCAAAACCACAGACTGGCAAAATGGGAAGAGGTCTAATAAGCCAATTTGCTCAACTCTTTGTATGAATATCAGCAAAGTGAAACACATAGAGGATAAAGAAACTTCTCAAAACCTCTAAGACACCTGTAGTAGAGGCAGAACTGGCTTGGTGCTATCTGAACTTAACACCTGTGGTTTTCTGTTTCTCTCTCTCTCTCTCTCTCTCTCTCTCTCTCTCTCTCTCTCTCTCTCTCTCTCTCATAATATATATCTATATCTATATCTATATCTATATCTATATGATAGTATGAGATTTAGATGTAAGAAACAAAGAATATGAGAAATTTAAACAGGCCAGTAAAAGATAATTTTTTATCCAGAGACAAAAATTAGAAAAATAAGGTGAAATCAATTTCTCTTTAACTTCAGTAACAGTAATATTTAGAGGAAAAAACATGCCACCACAATTAAAACTCAATTAACCAATAATGTCTGATGAACATAAAATCTTGAAGGACCAGCATGGTGGATCAAACTTGTAATCTGAACACACAGGGGATGGATGTAGGGAGATCTGAAATTTAAGGCCACCCTAAACCATATGAGGCCTTATCTAAAGAGGAGGGTCTTTGGAGAAAACAAAGGAAAAAGAAAGCAAATAAAACATCAACTTCAATACATCCCCAAAATAAAGAAGTTGGGGGAAGAAAGAGAAAAAGAAACAAAGAAAGGAAAGAAGGAAAAAGTGGAGGAAGGAAGGAAGGAAGGAAGGAAGCAAGTATACCAGTGGTGAGAAAGGAATTTTATGAGGAAATAGAGCTTTGGGTAAATGCTGGAGAATCACTTATCTAATGCTTAGTCACAGTGCTTTGTTTAGAGTGGATGTTAAATAGGTATCTCTTAAGTTCAGTAAAACAATAAGAATAAAATAGATGATGCCATGGCCATATGAGAAAAGGAAAGAGGTTTTGGTATCTGGCAACACTATGATTTTATGTATTTGTGTCTAAAAGATAAATTATAAGCCAAGTAATTTCTTTACAAATACCTGAGGTAAATGCTTTCATCAGCTAAAATTCTTAAGGTCTTTGAGTAAGAGTAGAATAAAGAATGCAGAAAGGGCATTTTGCCCAGTGGCTGGTTTGCAACATTTGAAGACATCTCCATAAGGAGGTTCTTCGATGTTCATCATCTTCTTTGAGGTAGACTGGGTGTTGCCAGGAGTTACCTTGTATTTTTGTCAAAGAGTCTTTAGAATAATAAAACCATCTTTAAGTTCCATATTCTGTAGGTTTCTGAGGCTTTTGAAGACCTTATTTAACTATATTATCTTATATATATATATATATATATATATATAATTATATCTATCTGTTAAACCTAGGATATATATTCTTGTTTCTGCCACAGACAGAATTCTCCCTAAAAATGGGCATGCTTGGATGCAAGAAGAGTTGACGACCAAACTCTGCCAAGATGAGGTAAGCAAGTCCTCAATAGTTCCTGTCTCACAAATATGTGTATCAGATATATTGGGCCAGAAGGCTGAAGATATGCTCCAACATTATAGAGAGTTTTGGGTGACTGTTCTGGTAGCAAACTGTCTCTGCCGTCTTCTCATTTGGAAAGCTACTAACCTGAACTCCCTGTATACTCAGGTAATCAAGTTTATTCCTTCTCATGTCTCTGATGAGGTTGAAGACCAGGTAGCTTAGTTTTACAATGAAGCTTAATTGTTTAGGAGTTAAGATGTTTTTAGGTGTAGATAGGTGTCCTAACTTGATAATGATGAAATATGACAGATATTGATTTTCACTCAGAATTTTAGGCTCACCAAGAAAGGAAAGATGTTTTCTTCAAGTTTACCAAATATAAATAGCCGAATCATTATGAATGTAACATTTATATAATTCCTGATTATTTCATGGTTCTTCTTGCTGTAGGTAGTTTATTGTATATATGTTATTATATAATAATTATAATTATATTATATAATAACAAAAATGTATATGTAAAATAAAAATATATTTAATAAAAAGGTAAGAAAATATAGAAATTATATCAACTACCATTTAATAATGTTTTATTGAAATTTTCACATACTTTTTAAAATAAAAATGCATCTGAACATTGTATACCAACATAATAAAGAAGATAAAGACTAAAATTGCCTATTCATTCTATAGAAAGCTAAGCAGTATGTTGAAAGAAGAAAACAAGCTAAAAATTACAGTATTTGAGTGTTAGATTCAGATCATATTTATGTATAAAAGTATTTATGAATATTATGTAGCAACATGAGAAAAGCTTATGAAAATTCAGTTCTGGAAATTACAGCTAATGCAATTTAACAATAAACATGTCTAAAGAAAAATATATAGTTAATCAAGTGTGGGATTGTGATTGTATGCATAAGAACATGAGTTTTGTTTACAAATTTTCCATAGTATTTTCTTTTATATTTACATTTAAATGATAATTATTAAGATTATGTGGTCTGTAATATGATTATGATGTACCCATAGGATATTATAGTGTGTTTCAGATATTTTGAATGTCTGGTTGTTAAACAATAATTTACTTAAGTATGAAGCCTGATGGATAGCATTTCATAAAAACAGAAAGCAAGTGATTCATGTTCCAAAAGTTGAAGGATATTTTTATATTCAGATTGCAGTATTTCATCATTTTTTATTAAAATGGTCTTTATAGAGTTTGTGAAACACTGTGAGGATGGCTTAATTTTTAAGGAAGTATGAAAACCTATACTGAAATATTATGAAATCAATGCCTATAATATGAAAATATATAGATACTAAAGATAGGAGAAAACACATGATATAATATCATTATTATATTTAATTAAGATTATAGTATCTTTTCACTTCTTTCTGTTTGCTTGCTTTTAGATTTTTAAGGCAAAGATATGCAGTTATATAAAAACAGTTTAAATAAAAGTCAAAATAAGACTTATAAAAACTTAAGAATGTATTGCAAATAGGAGAGAATGAACCTCAAAATAATTTTTAAATGCTATATTAAGCTGATGATATAAGAATTGTTTCTTTATATCTTTTTGTATCAGATTTTATTATTATATAAGTCTTTCCATTAAAATAACGCTTTCAAAGAATAGGTAATAAAATGGATTCCATCTATAATGAGGAATCCAAAGAGCTGGAGAAAAATTAAAATGCCTCATATGTATATTTTAAAAATATGTGATCAGGTAAAGCAAAGTGAAAGGAAAATACATCAAAAGGATAATAAGACCTATATTAGGGTTTTACAATTAAGGGTGTTATTTTTTCTCTCCTTTATTTGCTGCAGTTTGGTAATGTGGTTATATTACTCTTATAATTAGAAAAATAAATATATATCCTCCAACCTGGAATGGAAAAACAAGTCTTAGGGAAGAATGCACAATTATGAATAAAATAATAGTAATGAGAGGAAAGCAGTAATAGCCTTTACTGGCATTGAGAAAAACGGAAAATGCCAAAAAACCACATGTCCCTCAAATCCAGCATTAGACCACATGCTTTTTATGACATAAAAGGATGAAATTAAACCAAATGGATATGGATTGGTTTTCTATCTAGTACATATTATCTTTCCCCAAAATAGTGACATTGAAGAGAACAGTTGGAAAGAAAACAAACTGTTTTTTTTACTATTACATGGCAACTTTTTTAACTATAAAATACTGGAAACAGAATTAGAGCCAAATATGTACTGAATGTTTCCTTAGTAAAACACACAAAGACACATACATACCCTGTGGGCAGGACACAATGGACAAAATGGGTTACATATTATTGCAGTTAGTTGTCCATTTTCTTGTTCAAGCAACAAAATACTGATATATACAATGTCAAGAGTAAAAAAGACAAAGAATCCATAGTATAAGCCTTACCATGCCCTCCTCTCCCTATTTGTACAGGAAACAAGTAAGATCTAAAACAAGGAAAATATTTGAACATTTTTCACAAGTGTGGAATTCAAATCTAATAAATTAGATTCCTAGGTAGATTTTCTTTTGCCTCATTTGTAAAGTCAGTCTCAATAGCATACTTGAGCAGTATTTAAGGTAATCATAATAGAAAATATCCGGGGTGTCACATATTTAACTGCATTATGAATTAGATTTCTTCCTATAAACAATAAAGGTGCAGATGTCACAACTTGGGTTCTAGGATGTATCCTGAGAAAGTGGGGCTTGCTAAAACACGGTAAGAGGAAATATTACTTTAAGAAGGAAACTCTCAGAAGGTCAACGATTGGTTTCAAAATATCCCACCAGGGTAGGCCAGGCATTTTGGCACAATCATTTCTCAGCAGAAAAATGGCACTTTAAGATATTCTTAATGCACCTCTCTCATTTTTGTTGTTGGAGATTTTGTGAGTCATAAAACAGGAAAGATGCATCCACATTCTACGTAGAAAATGGTAAATTTATTACAAGACCCTGGTCTTCGTAATATCTATTCAGGGCTGTCTTTCATATGCTATGAACAAATTGTTCCCATAAAGTACAAATAGAGTATAAAAAGTATTGAAAGATATTTGTTGAATAAAACAATGCATAATCTTTGGGAAGCAGTCAAGGTTGCAAAGAAAGAAAATCTGTAAACTGTGCATGTTATGCATACAATTGCATGTGTGTGTGCATGTGTGTGTATGTATGTATGTATGTATGTATGTGTATCTGTGGAATGTATCTGTGTGAGTGCATGTGTATGTGAGTTTATGTGTGTGCACACATGCATGCATATGTGTGAGTGTGTATGTTTGTAGGTGTGTATATGTGTGTTTGAGCATATATGAGTGTATGTATGTGTTTGTGTATGCATGTGTTTGAATTTATGCATGTATGTATGTGTATGTGTGTGTTTGTTTATGTGTGTAGTTTTGTGTATATGTATGTATGTGTGTATTCTGTATGTGTGTGTATGTGTGTGAGTGCATGTATGCTTGTGAGTATATTGCGTATTTGTGCATGTTTGCATATTTTGTGTCTTTGTATGTTTGTGCTCGTGTGTTGGAAGATAAATGATATATTTAAATGCATTTATTAATCTCTCTCTATATGCATTTAGATAGATTAGACTAATGATTTAACCAGAGCTTTTAAAATACTTATAAAATTAAAAAGTGACTCATTTCTTATTTTAATATTAACATAAACTTAGAAGTAAACAGAGAAAAATGAATCCGATATAAAAGTAATTTGTTGAGTATATATGATTTTATTTCATTTCTTCTCTGTTTTTCTGACAACCTACTACGTAGCAGAAATAATGCTAAGGTGGCAAAGCATATAGCCTAATGAGGAACCGTTAACCACACAGATAGTTTACCTGGTTAAGACCAGTTTTCTAGTTTCAAACATAAAATGGAGTGCATTTTTAACCATGTAAGTACAATTCAAAATGGACTTTAATTATATCCTTTATCTTCCAGGATATAGTGGAGAGTAAAGAGAAAATTTTAAAGCCAAAGTCCTTATTGAACATTTTAGACCAAAACATATATGAGATATTCATACTAGTCACTGAAAAGTCTTATGTATTGCACAGGATTTCTTGGCATTTGTGGTAGGGTAGGGTGTGGCATTTTTGGTGAGTAGTCTGGTGTTTTGGAAATCCTTTTGACAATCTGGGTATTAGTTTCTGAGAAAAAGAAACACACAATATTATGACAGCTGGTTCAAGCAGTTCCAAATGAATTACACTGAGTATATGTGAAGTTGTTTCTGGAGTCTCTCTGTATTTGAGAAACATACTGCATGTACATCTAATTTGTATTGAACTGAGACAGATATTAGGAGTTGACTAGCTCCACCAGCCAAGAAACCATCAATCTTAGCAGGCTACCAAGAAGAAACTTGATATCCTATGAGCATATACAGGGGGAGGGTGTCCCCCTCAGTCACAGTCATAGGGGAGGGGAGTAGGGGGCAATGGGAAAGAGGGAGGAATGGGAGGATACAAGGGATGGGATAACAATTGAGATGTAATATGAATAAATTAATAAAAAAAGATATTAAAAAAAGAAATCATCAATCTCTCCCCCTTTCCTTCTATTTGTCTTCTTTGTGTGGACACAAAAATTTAAAAGTTTTGTATGCTTCCTTTTTAATTTTAATAGTTTTGTAGTATTCCAATGCAATTTATTATTATTAAATATATTCATATTATATATACATATTTACCAGTTCTTATTAAAGCTTTCCCACATATACAGGAATAAAGACACTCTTATGATAGATTTCCATATTTCCAATAGAAAGTAGGAACAATTATGAACTCACAACCAATATTTTTTTATTTTGTAGTTGCATTGTTTGGATCAATATACAAAATCCACACATAGGTAGTTGATTTATTTCTTATTCTTCTTTAATTGTTGGGCCCATCTTCCTGTTTTTTTTTTCCTTTCAGTTTATTTGTTGAAAGAAATAAGAACCTATTCTTGAGCATGGATTCCTGAATCTTGATTGAGGGTGGGCTTTTTTTGTTTGTTTTGTGGGTTTGTTGTTGTTGTTTTGTTGTTTTGTTTGTTTGTGTTTGAGACTATTCCTACAGGGATATCTGAATTTTGATGTGACAGCTGTCTATCGACTTTAGTTGCTGAGGTGATGTTACTTTGATTATGTGTCATAGGACAAATTTGGGATGCACACCAAGTACTAAAGCAAGCAATAAAAACCTTGTCACCTATACATTATATAAACCTAATGATGGCAGGATACTAAAGGTCAAACCCACTGACTCTATGTACTATCTTAAGGCTGTGGTTAGAGCCACAGGCATGTAACAAATGCTGAGACCACAGCATTTACAGACTCCATATATTGGAATGCCCACTAGAACCTCAGAATTCAGAACCCCATACACACAGTGACTTCAGAAATCATTGTATCTGAAGCTCCAGCCTCTAAAGGAAATCTTGGCAAACAGAAACTAAAATTGGGCACTTATTCACTTCTGAAACCACTGGAATAAATTCCTGGTCATAGAGTATTCTCTGGTCCCACAAAAGCTGGCCATCTTGTGGACAGGTGATTTCTGATCTTCCTGGACCAGGAGGCATGGAAGCCTAATATTCTCTCATCCCCCTGGTGTTAGAGGCGTGAATGCCTGAATCTCTCTGGTCCTGGTATATACAGAGTTCTAGTTGTTGTTTTTGTATGCCACTGGAATTTTGATGAGACTGCATTATGAATATTACTCTGGTTAACAAGGACATATTTGTTTTTATTTTGCTTTTTATTTAAAAATTTTCATACAATGTATTTTACCATATATTTCCCCTCTGCCAGATCCTCCCACACATCCCTAACCACCTTTTTGTTTAGTTCTTAGCTCATTCTCATTCTTCCTCCTCCTCCTCTTCTTCATTTTCTTCTCTCTGTCTGTCTCTGTCTCTGTCTGTCTGTCTGTCTGTCTCTGTCTCTGTCTCTGTCTGTCTGTCTGTCTGTCTGTCTCTCTCTCTCTCTCTCTCTCTCTCTCTCTCTCTCTCTCTCTCTCTCTCTCTCTCACACACACACACACACACACACACACACATGCCAAATCTCACACACACACACACACACACACACATGCCAAAACAAAACGTATACAGACAAAAAAAATCATGATTGCAAATAGCTTCTCAGTAGTAGTGGGACACCCTGTTCATGTACCTCTATCAGTGCTGGGACCCCATGCGGCTTGAACATGTACAGGTCTTAATTGTGCTGCTACAGTCTCTGAGTTTATATGTGTGTCAATCCTGTTGTGTCAAGAAGACACTGCTTCCTTGGTATAATCCATCATTGCTGGATCTTACAGTTGTTGTGTTTCCTCTTACACATAGATACCCGGGCCTTGAGGGGAGGGCTTTACTGAAAATACCGCCCTTAGGAGTAAGTCCTGTCAAGTACCTCACTATCCATACATTGTTAAGTTTGTGTCTTTGCTTTAATCCCCATCTAGTGCAGAAAGAATCTCCCCTGATGATGGTAGAATGAGGCACTTATCTATGGACCATCCATTATGTGGTGACTCCATTTAGAACCTTTTCATGTGTATATTTATTTAGAAAGCTGCTATTGAAGTAAGTTTCCATATAGTTTTTCAAACACCCTTTAGTGTTAGCGTTCCTCCCCCCCATATTCCTTCTCTCCCATCCTCCCCGCTATTTAACCCTCTTTTTCTAAGTTTCCCAAAGTCATTTTATTAAAATATATTCTATTTCCCTTTTCTTTGAGGTCCTCTCCTCACCCAGCATAGTCTCTTACTGGATACTTAACCTCTGTGGTTAATCAGATTATACTGTACATATTGGAAGTTTAAAAGCTAACATCCACATATAGAGGAAACCTGCTATATTTGTATTTTTGTGTTGAAATTATTTCAAGTTGAAAGATATTTTTTGAGGTAAATCTATTTACTGTGAATTTTATAATTTCATTTTTCTTAACAGCTGAAAAATATTCTTTTGTTCCAGATAGAGCAGATTGACAGAATGCAAACCAATGACTAACCCAACTCGAGACCCACTCCAGGGGAAAGAGCCAACACCTGTCACTATTAATGGTAGTCTACTATGATTGCAGGCAGGAACCTAGCATAACTGTCTTCTGAGAGACTTCATCTAAGAGATGGTAGAAAAAGATGCAAAGACCCACATCCAAAAAATAGGCTGAGCTCAGGTAATTCCGTGGAAGAGTGCAAGGAAGAATACAGTGAGCCAGAGGAGTCAAGGGCACTATAAGAAGACCTACAGAGTTAACTAAACTGGGCCCACAGGGTCTCAGAGAGACTGAACCACCAGCCAAAGAGCATGCATGGCCTGGACCTAAAACTAGATCCTCCTACACATACATAGCAGTTACGCAGTGTGGTCAACATGTGGGTCCCTTAACAATGGGAATAGGGGCTGTCTCCAACTGTTTCCTGCCACTGGATCCCTTGCCTCTAACTGGGCTTCTTTGTTAAGCCTCAGTGTAAGAGGATACACTTAACCCTGTTGTGACTTGAGGTACCTGGGTGGGTTGACAGCCTTTGGGGGCCTCCTTTCTCTGAGAAAAAGGAAAGGGGGAAATTGGGGAAAGGGACATGAGAGTCGCACTGGGAGAAGAGGAGGTAGAGGACTGGGATCAGGCTGTAAAGAGAATAAATGAAAAACAATAATCTATTCTGTAAGTGTATCATTTTACTCATCTATTCATCTTTTATGGACATCTAGGCTTTTTTTTTTTTTTTTACCAATTTCTGGCTATTATGAATAAAGCATCAATGAACGATAATGAGCAAGTTTCACTATAGTAGGGTGTAGAGTCTTTTGGGTATGTGCCCAAGAGTAGTATGGCTGGATCTTAGGGTAGGTTAATTCCCAACTTCCTGAGGAAACAGCCACACTGGGTGGCTGTACAAGATTCACCTCTCCCACACACAGTTACTAAGTATTACTATTCCTATTTCTCTGCACGTGCGGTCATTTGCTTTATTGATTTCTGCCATTTTGACTGGGATATGATGAAATATCAAAGTACATTTTATTTGCATTTCCCTAAAGGCTAAGGGTCTTGAATAGTTCTTTAAGTATTTCTCACTTGTTTGTGTTTCGTCTTTTGAGAACTCTTTGCTTAGTTCTGTACCAAGTTTTAAAAATTGTATTATATGTTTTCTTGATGTTCAACTTTTTAAATTTTTATATAGTCCAGATATTAACCTTTCAGATTTGTAAATTTGTAATGCTCTTTTACCATTCTTAAGCTGCCACTTTATCTGAATGATCCAGGCCTTTTCTGTACAAGAGCTTTTCATCTTCATGAGGTACCATTTATTAAACATTGTTCTTAAACCTTGTAGTATTGTTGTCATGTTCAGAAATTCATTTCTTATGCCAATGAGTTCAAGCTTATTCCTCACTCTCTCTTCCATTCAGGGTATTTGATATTACGTTGAGGTTCTTGATCCATTTATAGTTGAGTTTTGTGCAGAGTAATAGATATGAATTGATTTTCATTCTTCAACATTCAGCCATTCAGTGTCATTTACTAAAGATACTGTCTTTTCTCCATTGTGAATTTTGACTCCTTTGTCAATACTTAGATGTTCATGTGTGTGGAATTATGTTGGAGACTTCAATTTTATTCTGTTGGTCAATGTGTCTGTTTTAATGCTAATAGAGCATGGGAATGTTTAAAATACTAATTATCCCATTCCATGAGTAAGAATTTCTCTTCTTTATCATTTTCTTTTACTGATGTCTTAAATTTTCAAATATACAGCTCTTCTATTACCTTGATTAAATTTATACCTAAGTATATTCTTTATTTTTAATAGGTTCTAAGGATTTTTATTGATTTCCTTTTTATATTTTATGAGATTATAATTATACAATTTCCCCCATTCCCTCCACCTAAATCCTCCCATGGTCTACCTCTTCATTAATTGTTATACATACACTATATAGATATAGATATAGATATACATACATACATACACACACACAAACAAACACACACACACTCATAGGGCTATTAAAGTACATAATATAACCAAATATAACCAGTTCAGTCTGCCTAATGTTATTTGTATGTATATGTTACTTGTATGTATATGTTTTCATACGTCCTCTTCCCTGGGCCTCTCTCAGCATTGTTTAGATGCCTGTAGTTCTTTATGTAAAGTTGAGGACTCCTGAGCTTGCCTCTCTCATAATTTGTTATATATATATGCATATATATATGCAACGAAGAAGACAACTGATAGTAAGTTGACATTAAATCCTGTAATTTTATTGAAATTATTAACTATTTTTAACACATTTTGTGTGAAACTTTTAGTGCTCTCTATCTTTAGAATTGTACCAGTAGTTGGAGACATAGTTTTAATCTTCTTTTATTTATTTATTCTTTCTTTCCTTACTTTCTTGCTTTTTTCCCCTTTCTTCCTTCTCTGTTTCAGTAATTGCATTCTATTCAATAGAAGCATCCATAAAAAACAATGACATACATATTTTTCTCAACCACACTGGGACTATTTTCTGGATTGATAATATGTTAGGCTTCATAGAAAGTCTTTTGAAATTTACAAATACTAAAAATCATATCAAATATCTTTTTCTAACACAATGTTATCAAACTTCAAGTCAACAGCAGGAGGAAATCTGAAAAACTTACAAGCACATAGGAATATAACAACATGCTCCTAAAGCCCATGCTTCCATATATTTATTGTCAGCAATGATATCAAAATAGAAAGTAAGAACAAAATCTTGACACAAATAACAACAATACAACTGCAAAACAAAAGTATCGAATAATGTAGAATAAACGAATAAGTTCATGGAAAAATATAGCCCATTAAGACAGAACCATGGTGAAATTTTGAACAAGGCAATAATGCATATATTGATAGAATTGGTAATAAAGATCTTCCAATCAAAAAATCATGGCTTGATGTCATCATCTACTAAATTCCACCTAACACTTAAAGAATTTATAACAATCCTTCAATGTTTCCAAAAACAATATCATGACAAACATACATTCTAGTTGATTTTATGCTGATAGTATACTTGAGATAAAGGCATAGGATAGATATTCCCAGTGCAAACATTAGAAGTGGGATAAGAGGAAGTAGCCAATTCCACATAATTAATTCTAAAATACACTTAAAAAGCACCATTAAATATTAAATCTGCTTATCCCTTTAGACTCTTATGTCCTATACCCTCAGCCCACTGTTATCCTCTTACTTCATCCTTCCTGGTAGTAGAATTATAGAAGTATCTGCCACATCACCTTTTCAAAGATTATAGTGAAATCTGGACGATTTTTTCTGCATTCTTTTATTTGTTTTCTTTCAGTAGGGTCTCACTCGGTAGTTTAGGCCATTAAAATAATTTAATAAAACACATTAGACTTTGTAGAGAAATGCTACAAATAAGCCCTTGTAAGTATGCTTAAGGAGCTAAAGGAAATAATGTCCAAGGAAAAACTTGAAGTCTACTATTGACTGTAATACACATTTAGTTTAACCAAGACCATCTCTTTCTAAGACCTTCTAAGGGGAGGATTTCTATTAATTTCTCCTTCAGTGTTTAGTAGAATTGTGCATGTGTGCGTACATGTGTGCGTGTGTGTGTGTGTGTGTGTCTGCATGTGTGTGTATACATACACATATAAAAGGGAGGCAGGATACATGAAATTAGGAAGGGATTATGTAATGAAGGATCCTGCAGGAGTTGGAGGAGCAAATAAGGAATTGACTTGAAAAAATAACATGTATTTATGTAAGAAGTAAAATATTTGAAATAAAATAAACAAAATAAATGAATCAGTTGTGAAGGTTTTAAATGTGAAGAGGACAGCCAACTGTTTGTATGACATTTTCCAAGTTAGTTTCCTGGGTATTATACAATTTATTTTTCTTAAATGATTATGTGTTCTTTAAATTTCAGAGATGAAATGACTGTGGTCTGTATTTGATCAAGCACACAAAGAAAATTAGTGGCTGAATTGTATTCATCTCAGGGTATTGTTGCTGTCTCTAAAATCCTGTAGTATATGCAGAAACCAGATTATAGTAGGTGCTGGAAAAAAAAAGAAGGTACTGAATGTCAATCCGGAGTTTGCATATGATTTAGTTAGCACTTTTACCTCATTATTGGGTGTGGAGAGGAATGTTAGAATGTTAGAGTGGATGTAAACAAAAACATGTTTTAGAAGGGTGGTCTGGTGGAAATGTAAGAAAGTTACGGCTTATGGAGATACAGGATGGAGTACAGAAGGTAAAATGATTAGTATGCTGTTTGTAGGTGCCTGTTTAGAGAAGATGAAGGACCTGATCCAGGTCAGTCATGGTGAAGAACCTACTTTGTGCTGTTATTATCTTTATGTCAATATTAATCTTCTGTTCTGCTGTTTGCCTTATATTATGGCATGATTGAATAACATATTGCATCAGAAATAGATGTAGGTCTGGAAACTTAGAAAAAAGAAATAAAAATAAACAAAGGAACCCTGGGGACAAATTATTACACTAAGATTCATTTTTGAAAAAAATCTATTGATGTAGCAAATGTTAATGTGATAGACACAGTGTACCCTTGTGCCAGCTGCCACTGTTTGTATAAGTATTGTTGTGGTCATTTGTTCCATTAATGTGGGAGGAAATAATGACAGCATAAGGATACATATTGTTTGGGGAATTAATTTATTCCAAGAGAGGATACATATTCAGTGTTTCCACAGATGTAAACATGCATTAACCTGCATAATATAAAGAATCAAAATGAACAAATTGCTATTGTGGAAGAACAGCTCTTCAGACACACAGAAATAACAGTTTTGTTTTGGCATAATTAAAGCAAAAATGTTCTTTTCACAGCTTGGCCACATCTAGGCTACGTGGCTCTGTCAAATAGTTTTCCTTTCTCTGAATTACAGTTTCATCATATTTCCCTGAAGTAGGATGGTCTGTATGATCTCAGAAGCCTTAGCCAGGATAATAATACCATAGTCAAATTATGTGAATGCTTAACAGCAAAAAATGATATAAACCTTCCCTGAAAAATAAAGGTGCCCTCTGAGAACTCTTTTAGATATTTAATCTTACTTTTTGAGCCCTATATATTCACTTTATAGACCAAAAGATGTTATCCTAAACCATAAAAATGCCTCATTTGTTTTGTCCCCCCCCAATAAATAATGGTTAGTAATTGAAGAAATCTGTGCATCTCCATATTAATAGTCTATTTTTACTTTGTTATCAATACATACATATATGTGTATGCACGTATGTATATGCAGAATATATATTTGTAGTATATATATATTTTGTAGTATATATATATTAATACAACATCCTAACTCTGTTTTGTTGTTTTTTATACATGGCTTCAAGCCTTACCACTGTAAATTAGGCAACAAATAAGAGGTTATAACCTTGAGAGATCATCAGTTATTTGTCAAGGGGACGAACCTCCAAAAGATTGCCCCCTTCCATGCTAACTTCTCCATTGATATTGTCATTTTTAGTTCTTGTTTATTACAATGATTTCTAGAACAGACTATTTCACCGCTGAGTATTCAAAATTCTGACTCTCCTTTGCCCACTCTTTCACAATTTTCCCTGAAGCAAGGATGAAAGATTTGTGACATGGATGTATTCAGTAAGGATGGGCTCCCCAGGAGCTGGTTGCTCTTTTCTGTGATGGTTTCCATTTGCTGTAAAGAGAGGCTTCATTGTTGAGAGGTAGTAGCTACACTTATCTGTAGGTATAAGCATGTAACTTAGACTGTAAATAGGAATTACACTGGTCTAGAAAAGTAAAGTATTACATACATTTCTAAAGTTCATGATCTTACTAGCCTCAGGAAGCTGGCTAGACTTCCAGTGCCAAACATGATTTCCATCCTAATAAATGGAACCCAAGTTCAATTGGAGAGCCGTTGTTTGCCAACAGCATGTTATTGCCAATTGTTAAACTTTTAAGCATATGGTACCATGATGGTAATTGTCATGGTTCATAGGTGTTGCAACTGGATAGGACTGTTTAGTAGCTTCTTTCCCTTAGTAGCTTGCATAGTATTTTCTGGAGCTGTGGAAGCTATACTACAAAAAAGAGGCTTTTGGTGTTGACTCAAATTTTTCAATCCTTAGGTCCTAAGTGTATGTTGTTTTCAGCAATAACGGCCCTTCCTCAATCTCTGAGATCCACCCAGGAGCTACATCAATAGTCTATATTTTTAGGGAATAATTTGACTAACCACTAGAAAGGAGTTTTCTTGTACTTGGTTCTGGTGTTTTATTAATCCACAGTGCTTGTGGGGAGCACTGTCAGAGGCAGATGAGAGAGAACATGAGGCATTTGATTTGGGGGGTCTGATTTACCTCACTTAATATAATCTTTTCTAGCACCATCCATTTATATGCAAAATTTTCAAGCAGCTAATTAGTATTTAATTGTGTGTATGCACTACATTTTCATTATTCAGCCATCTGTTGAATGAAATTTTGGTTGTTTTTTTATTAACTGGCTAGAATAAATAGGGTGGATATGAGAATCATTGAACGCATATCTACTGAGTAGGATATCAAGTTTTTTCAGCATCATATTGTATATTTATTTTTAGATTCTTGAGGGTTCTTCATACTGATTTCCAGGATGGCTGGAATCATTTGCCATGACAGCAACAGTGAACAACAGTTTCTCTGTCTTTGCAGTCTCAACAGCATTTGCTCTTATACATTTTGTTTATCTTAGCCATTCTGACTGAGACAAGATGAAATCGCAGTTACTTTAATTTGTATTTCTCTAATTTCTAAGGATAATAAACATATTTTGAAGTGTGTCTTAGCCATTTTATTTTTCCTTTCTTATTTTTCAGGATTTATTTTTCTTAATTTATTCAGATTACATTTCAATTGTTATTCCCTTGCTTGTCTCCTCCTGTTCCTCCCTCCCATCCTCTTTCACCCTATTCCCCTTCCCTAGGCCTGAGATAGAAGGGGATCTCCTCCCTAACCATATGATAGCGGCCTATCAAGTCTCATCTTGGTAGTCTTCCTATTCTTTCTCTGAGTGCCACCTGGCCTCCCCACCAAGGGGAAGTGGTCAAATATAGGGCACCAGAGTTCATTTCAGAGTCAGTCCCCGCTCTCCACACAACTGTGGATAATTTCCTGTCCCTTGGCTAGATCTGAATATGGGTTCAATATTTACTGCATCTATTGTCCTTGGTTGGTACAATATTTGCAGCAGACAACCCCAGGTCCAAATATGCCCATCATGATGTTCTTCTTGTAAGTTTCAAGGTCAATCTGGATCCTTCTATTTCCACATTCTCCCATACTTTTCTCAACTAGAGTCACGATAGGATGTTACCACATCTATCCCAATCTCCTGGTAAGTGAAGACTTTCAGAGGATATCCATGTAGGGCTAGTGTCTAATTATAAGTAAGTATATACCATGTGAGTATTCCTTAGTCTGGGTTAACTCGCTCATTTCTCATTCTGTCCATTTGCTCACAAATTTCAGGATTTGTTTTTCATAGCTGAGTAGTATTCCATAGTATAAATGTACCATATTTCTTTATCCATTCTTCAACTGAGGGACATTCAGGTTGTTTCCATGTTCTGGATATTAAGAATAATGCTTCTATGAACAAGGTTGAGCATATGTCCTTGCTGTGTGGTGGAACAACTTCTGGGTATATTCCAAGGAGTGGAATAGCTGGGTCTGAGGTAGTCCTATTCCCAGTATTCTGAAAAAGTGCCAGATTGATTTCCAAAGTGGTTGTACAAGTTAGTACTCCCACCAGCAATGAAGGAATGCTCTGCTTTCTCCACATCCTTGCCAGCATGTGCTGTCACTTGAGTTTTTTATCTTGGCCATTCTAATGGGTTTAAGATGGAATCTCAGAGTCATTTTGATTTGCATTTCTCTGATAACTAAGGAGGTTGAGCATTTCTTTAAGTGTTTCTCAGCCATTTGATATTCCTCTGTTGAGAATTCTCTGTTTGATTCTGAGCCCCATTTCTTAATTTGGTTATTTGGTTTGGTGGTGTTTAATTTCTTGAGCTCTTAATATATTTTGGATATTAGTTCTTTGTCATATGTAGGGATGGTGAAGGTCTTTTCCCAGTCTGTAGGCTGTTGTTTTGTTCTGTTGACAGTGTCTTCTGCTTTACAGAAATTTCCCAGCCTCATGAGGTCCCATTTATTAATTGTTGACCTTAAGGCCTGGGCTGTTGGAGTTCTGTTCAGGAAATTGTCTCCTGTGCCAATGGGTCCCAGGCTCTTCCCTACTTTTTCTTCTAACATATTTAGTGTTTCTGGTTTTATGTTGAGGTCTTTAATCCACTTAGACTTGAGTTTTGTGCATGGTGATAAATATGGATCTACTTGCATTTTTCTATATGTAGACACCCAGTTAGACCAGCACCATCTGTCAAGATGCTATCCTCTTTCCATTGATTAGATTTGGCTTCTTTGTCAAAAATCAAGTGTCAATATGTGTGTGTGGCTTTATTTCTGAGTCTTCGATTCGATTCTGCACTTTCATTAAAATGCCTGGAAACAAAATTAACTCAAAAAGTCAGTAGCCTTCCTATATACAAATGACAATTGTGCAGAGGAAGAAATTAAGGGAACTACATCCTTCACGATAGCCACAAGCAATATAAAATATTTAGGAGTAACTCTAGCCAAGAAAGTGAAAGACTTGCTGGGAAAAACTTCAAATCTCTGAAGAAGGAGATTGATGATGACATCAGAAGATACAAAGATCTCTCTTGTTCATGGATGGGGAGAATTAACATAGTAAAAATGGCCATCTTACCAAAAGCCATTTTATTTATTTTATTTAGAATTCTATTTATATGCTTTGCCAATGTTCAATTTAGTCTTTTTTTCTTTGTCTGTTTTTAAATATATTATTGTTATTAATCATCATTCAGATGCATAGCTGACAAAAGTTCTCTCCTATTCTGTGGATTTATTTATTTTTTTTTTTTTTTTAGTTGATCATTTTTTTTATTATTAATTTATTCTTGTTACATCTCAATGTTTATCCCATCCCTTGTATCCTCCCATTCCTCCCCCCCCCCATTTTCCCATTATTCCCCTCCCCTATGACTGTTCCTGAGGGGGATTACGTCCCCCTATATATTCTCATAGGGTATCAAGTCTCTTCTTGGCTACTTGCTGTCCTTCCTCTGAGTGCCACCAGGTCTCCCCCTCCAGGGGACATGGTCAAATGTGAGGCACCAGAGTATGTGAGAAAGTCGTATCACACTCTCCACTCAACTGTGGAGATATCTGACCATTGGCTAGATCTGGAAGGGGTTTAAAGTTTACCTCCTGTATTGTCCTTGGCTGGTGCCTTAGTTTGAGCGGGACCCCTGGGCCCAAATCTGCCTATCATATTGTTCTACTTGTAGATTTCTAGGACCCTCTGGATCCTTTTATTTTGCTGTTCTCATTTTTTACATGACTGATTGTTTACTTTAGCTGTACATAAGCTTTTAGATTTATGATGTCCCAGTTGTCAGTATTTCCTTGGAAAATTGAGTCCTACTCAGAAAGTCCTATCCTATACTTATATCTTGTAGAGTGATGTTTCTTCTAGCCATTTTAGTATTTCAAGTTTCAAGCTAGAGTCTATGATCCACTTGGATCTAACGTTTGTGAAGGGTTATAGATTTTGGTGTAATTTAATTCGTCTGCATGTGGACATGCAGTTTTCCCAGGGCAAAACTAAAGATGCTATCTTTCTTCCAGTGTTTACTTTTAACCTCTTTGTCAAATATCAGATGGCTGTGCTTACAAGTACTTATGTTTTAGTTTTCTATTTTATTTCACTGTTCTATATGTCTGTTTTTGTGCCAACACTATGTTGGTTTTTTTCTACTATCACTATAATATATCTTTCAGTCTAGAATAGTAATCCCTCCAGTGTTGTTCTTTTTATTCACATTTGCTTTAGGTAGCTATGGTTTTATCTGTTTCCAGATACATTTTATAATAGCTTTTTTCTGTTATAGATATTTTTTATTGGGGTTGCCTTGAATCTATAAATTGCTTTTAGTAGGATGGTCATTTCACAGTATTGATTCTACTTATTGATGAACAAAAGATATCTTTCCATTTTTTAGTGTTTTTATAAATCTTTCTGAAGAAATTTTTGGTTTACATTTGTAGAGGTCTTTGAATTCCTTGGTTGCATTTATCAGAAGATTTTTAAAAAATTGTCTTTGATGTTTTCGTAAATGCGAAGGTGTCCATAATCACATCTCTATTTCTTGGTGTATAGAAACACTTCTGAGTTTTAAAAGTTGATCTCATATCTTGCTACTTTGCTCAAACTGTTGTTTCTAGAAGCTGACTACTGCAATTTTTGTGTTCTCTAGTATGTAATATTGTATCACCTGCTCAATTTGTTTACCATTTCTAGAAAATTTATGATATACTTTTGCAGATCTATACTGTATAGTATATGTCATTTGCAAATAGGAACCATGTGACATCTTTTTTTTTCCTGTTTATATACTTTTAATTTCTTTCGCTTGGCTTATTACTCCAGCTAGTACTTTGAATGAGATATTGAAAACTAATGGGGACATTGAAGAGCTGTGTGTCTCTAAGTCCTGACTTGAATCAGATGCTTCAGGTTTTTCTCCATTTAGGATTATGTTGACTGTGATTTTCTCATACATAGCTTTTAATATTGGTGAGGTATATTCCCTCTATTCCTAAATCATCTATATCTTTTTATCATGAAAGCTTGTTAGGTTTTGTTTAAGGTTTTACTGCATTTGATGAGATGATTGTGTTATTTTTGTCCTTGTCTTTTGATGTGATTTATTACATTTGCTGACTTCTATGTGTTGATCTTTGTATTAAAGTAATAAAGCAAACGTTGTCTTGTTAAATAACCTTTTTGATACATCTCTATATTCTGTTTGCAAATATTTTATTGTAGATTTAAAATATATTTTCATCATGATATTGGCCTGTAGCGTTTGTTTCTTGTTTGTTTTGCTTTTTCCTAGTTTTAGTATTGTAGTGATACTAGATTCATAGGAGGAGTTTGAAGTTCTCCTTTTATTCCTATTTTTTGTTTTTACTAGTTTAAGAAAGATTAACTTCAAATCTTCTTTGAAAATCTGATAGAATTATGAGTTGTTTCTATTGAGTCCTAGAATATTTCTTGATTTATTTGAGTCAAGGGCTTACTAGATCATATTGTTTTATGTGAGGCTTGTACCTGGTAAGAATATTAGCACTGGGTCTTAAGGAGGTGCAAGTAGGATCAAAAACAATCTAGAGAAGAGATAAGGCCTTACCCAGCTGCACAGTTAGACTGGGGTGCCAAGAAATGGAGACAAGTTCTTATGTGGCCTAAAAAGGAAAAAGTAAAGTATTTTATCTTGCAGTATTGTTGGTGTAAGCTCCCCAGAAAGGCAGACAGAGTGTTCCACCCATTATATTTTGTATCATCTCTTTAGTACCCTAGAAATTACAAAGAGATTTTTCAGTCTCTCTTGATTTATCTATTCCCAATTCTTATTCTTTCTTCTTACTTTAAGAAATAAAGTCATGTTAATAGTGATAACATTGTTTGATAAGCTGATGATTCAATAGTACATCTTCAAATTCAGTATTTAAAAAGATAGAGAAATTGTTTAGTAATAAATTTCTCATCATTCAGTATTTTCGCATTGGACCAGAAGTTTAAAAATGATGCTCCAACATTATAGAGAGTTTCAGGTGACTACTCAGGTAGCAAAATGTCTCTGTCATCTTCTCATTTGGAAAGCTACTAGCCAGCACTTCTGGCATAATCAGGTAACCAAGTTTATTCCTGTTCAATTCTCTGATAGGGTTGAAGACGAGGTAGCTTAGTTTTACAATTAAGCTTAGTTGTTTAGGGGTTAAGGTGTTTTTAGTTCTAGATAGGTGTTTTAAGTTGATAATGACATGATGTGATGGAGATTGATTTACATTCAGAATTTTAGACTTATCAAGATAGAAAAGATGTTTTCTTCAAGGTTGCCAGATACAAACAGCCAAAACACTGTGAATGTAACATTTATATAATTCCTGATTGTGTCATGGTTCTTCTTGCTATAGGTAGTTTATTGTATATATGTGTAATAATATAAATGTATATGTAAAAAATAAACATTTTCTTATCGTGTATTTTAAGTATTCCCTCTATTAAGGAATAGGTAAATTTTCTTTTTCTAGAAAGAGATCACATAATATATATATTTATGATATGACTATGCGTCTACTATAGTCAGAAAATATTCAGTCTATGTGGTTTTGTGAAATTAGCTGAGTCAATAATTTTCTACTTTCTACTACTTGAGTTGTTGAAATAATATTTTCCTATAGTGCTGTATGACATTTGTATTTCTACCAATATTATCCATAATATTGACAAAAACTGAAGTTTTATAGAGTTGGTTCCAAGAGGAACTTCAGAATATCAACTTAGGACCTGTGATGTGGTTTAGTACATAAAGGCTCCTGACACCCACACTTGTTCCCCAGAAGTCACATGGATAAAAGAGAGAACACATTCTTAGGAGTTGTTCTATGACCTATACATACATACCATGGCATCAACATGTCCCCCCACAACACACACATTCACAAAATTAAAAGTAAAAAGTACCAATTTTGAAAGTCCATCTAATATTAAATTTAAACTATAAAAATCAAAGAGCCTTTTGAGTACATGCTTGGATTCCCAAGTTCATTTTACTGGTCACATTTCTAAGTATTGAATAGTTTAATGCGATTTCCAGGCTCATTGAGCTCATTGGTGTCTCTTAACTAAACCGTTTCCTCTCATGCTAATTCAGTGTTGAAGAGCTTGAAACCTTTAGAACATAATAGATAATTCATGGTCCTCTGCATGTATTCATATATGTAATGAATACTCATGATCTTGTATTGCCATCTTCCAGTTAATTATAAACCTCTTATGATGACAATGGAGATTGATCATCATTAACATTTGGATATTTTGTTGCCAAAAACAGTTACATGATACGTTTTTATTTATACACACGACATTTCTGACAACTTGATATATCAACCACATAAAATTAATACAATGTAAACTGTAGAGTGCCAGAACAACAAGAGAGAATAAGAAAGAAGTAGAGTAATGGAACTACAGGAGTATTACTTAATTTTCTTGTTGAAAAGACAAGAAGAAAATTGAGGAATAATACTTATTTGTGCTTAAAGTTTGAAGAATAAAATTCACCATAGAAAGGGAAACATGGTAGCTGCAAGCCAAATTGCATCAGAAATCAGAGAGCTTTCTCCCTCCCCCCCACCACTTCTCTTTTTCATGAAGTCTGGGACCCTACTACACAAAATGATGTCACCCTACATTTAAGGTATTTCCACCTCATTTAAACTAATCTTGAAAATCCTTCAGAGGTAGATTTTCTCCCCAAGAACAGTCTAAATCCTGTCAAGTTGACAATCAATGTAAACCATTACAATCCTATATCTTTTGAATTTGACAGGACACATATCATTTAAAAGTCAAAAACATCCACCTCTTTTCTGCATATGTTCATGACTATCCCATAATAAAAAATTCAACAGCCCAACTTCAAAACTCACCATAGGCCAACAGTTCCAACACTACTCAAAAGCGTGTGTTCAGAATCTCTTCTGGGGATAACATTCCAACTGTGAACTCCTGTAGCATCTAAATCACTTTACATAGTTAAAATACAAAATGGCACAAAAATGCAAATCAAAACACATATCAGAATATCTAAGACCAAAAACTCAGAGGACAACATATGCTGGTGTGGATGTGGAGAATGGGGAGCACTCCTTCATTGCTGGTGGGAGTGCAAACTTGTACAACCACTTTGGAGATATATGTCACACTTTCTCAGAAAATTGAAAATAATTCTACCTCAAGACCCAGATATACCACTCTTGGGCATATATCTTTCAGGCATTTGTTCAACTTTGTTAATAGTAGCTTTATTCATAATAGGCAGAATCTGGAAACAACCGAGATGCCCCTCAACTGAAGAATGAATAAAGAAACTGTGGTACATTTACACAATGGAATACTACTCAGCTATTAAAAAAAGGAAATCTTGAAATTTGCAAGCAAATAAATGGACCTAGAAATGATCATACTGAACAAGGGAACCCAGAACAACAACAACAATAAAAAACATGCATTGTGTATACTTACTTATAAGAAAATATTAGCCACATAATACAGGATAAAAACACTACAATACAGAAAGAAGCTAAATAACAAGGGGAACACTAGGGAGAATGATTAATTCTCATTCAGAAGGACAAGTAAAATAGAACCCAGAAGCAGTTGAAGAGAAGGAGCAGGAAGGGAGCCTACCTTTGAAAGATTCCACCCCGCAGGAGATCTAAGCAGATGTTGACACACACAGCCAAACTCCGGGCTGGAACACAAGGAGTCTTTCCAAAGAGTTGGGAGATAAAAGGACCTAGAGGGGTGAAGGAGACCAATGGAGACAACAAATTCAGGCAAGGGATGGGGAGTGATGCACCAAATATGCATAGTGCAGACCTAGACCCTCTGCTCAGATGTAGTAGATAGGCAACACAGTCTCCTTGTGGGTCCCATAATATAGGGAGTAGGGACTAATTCTGACATGAGCTCTGGTGCCCACAAGTTGTTCACTTCCCCCTGGCAGGGCTGCCTGGCCATGCCAGAGAGGAAGCAGATACAGGTAGTACAAATGAGACTTGATAGGCTGAGACTAGATGTTAGGGGAGGAGGGATCCCCCTTTCTGAGGACTATGGAAGGGAGATGTGGGAGGCTGAGACAGGGAGAAAATGAGGAAGGGGCTACAATCAGGATATAAGGTGAACAAATTTAAAATAATTAAATAATAATAATAATAATAATAATAATAATAATAATAATAATAATAATAATAATAAAGGCATAGAATAAATGTTCCCATTTCAAAAGGAAGAAATGAGAAAAATTCAGAAGAGATAAAAAAATCTAGACAAAGAACTAGCAGGAAAAACATTAAATCCTATAGGTCTATGTCCAGTATTCAAAGCTTGTAAAGGAGTCATTAGTTCTCCAAGGGGGTTAAATAGGCCTTCTTTTCCCTCTATGCTAAATGAAGGAAACAATAGCTTCTTTCTTGGCTCCATTCTACACCTGTAGATTTCCTTAGCAGATGCCCCATTGTCTTTACATCAAAAAAACATGCAGATCTCCATTTTAACTTAAACATTGCCTTCACAGATTCATTTAGTTGCCTTTCCGGGCCTTTTTGCAGGGACTGTAATCCTGCTACATACTGGCTAGATTAGGTCACACTCTAAATCTAAGATAAAGACTTCATAACAACTTTCATCTTGCATATTACACATCTGCATACCATATAGGAGATGTCCATGTTCTGCCACCATCCTAGGACATAGCCTTACTTCTTAGGCCACAGCTATGGAAGGTTCTGTATGCTTTTGTGACTGAATCTGGAAAATTGCTTTCTAAGACAACTGTTTTCTACAGGGAGAAATCTTCTTGCAATATGTTCACTTTAGACTGTCACCTGTCAAATTAATTTGCATTTTTACAGGTTGGATCCTTACCTGAATGAGGTTCTGCCTTCAGGGGACTATTCCTATTGTCTCAGTGCAGAGTAGGATGTTTATCTTTATCAGTTACAGTACAGCATGGTTTTTCCCCCCATTTTCCTTAGCTGCAACTTTAACTTTAAAGTTTAACTTTAAACTATATCAATTTCATTTTTAGAAAAAAATGTAGATTTTTCATAGTCTTCTGCCTCATATATTGGACCTTTTCACTGTAGACTTGTATAAGGATGGAGAAAAATCTCCATGTCTCAACACGAATGCTTTCCAGCCTTGAAATTCCTTTGTCAAAACCATTAACTAGTTATTTTTAAATTCAGCTTCAGTCAAGATCTCAATGCATAGACAGAGTGAATCCAGATTCTTTGTCAGGATATTATCTGAATGGCCTCTAGCCCAGGCATTGCTACATCCCCTAATCCCATCTGAAACCTTAATAACTTTGTCTCACCTATTTGTTTTTCTCTCAGGATTCTGTTCTTCAAAACCCTAACCAGAGCAGCCCATTAATACCTTTTCATAGAACAGAAGCATTTCTAGTCTAAATTTCCCAATTATCTCGTATTTCAGCAAACTAGTTCCAAAGTCCTAAGAATTACATGCAAAAATTATCATAGCAATAGGGACATGCATTTGTACCCATTTCTTATATTGTTTCTCATTTAATTTTTGTATACAAAATACCCAACAAAAGAAACACATATAGCTGCTTTTTTGTGATCAATGACAACATACTCTGATAAAAGCAACTTCAGAAAGAATAAGATACCATTAGCTCACAGTTCAAGATGCAGTCCACCATGGCAGGGAAGTCAAGGATACAGGAAGTTGAAACAGCCAATCACATCACATCACACTCACACTTACAGAAAGAGAGTAATAAATATATACTAGTTTGCTTTCTCCATTCAATAGAGTCCAGAATCCTCTGCCTATAGAACTCTCCAGTCTATAGTTATGATCCTACATCAATTGACTCTTTAACATATTTGCCAACACGCCAACTGTTTAGGTTAAAATAGTCTCCTATGGGTGTATCTAAAGGCCTGCCTTCTAGAAAGTAAATGGTAACACCTTGACAACTAACACTTGACTTTACAACATGCTAACATAACATTTTTCTTTCATTTCTGCTCATTTCTGCCAGTTACTAACCACACAACAAATTTGCCAGTACTATAGCATATTCTTTGTGTAAATCATCTGCATGTGGGAAGAGGGAAACTCATTGAAAAATTGCCCAGATCATATTGCCTTGCAGTCAGGACTGCAAAAGATATTCAATAATGACTGATTTTGGAGGACTCCATCCACCATGGATCACGTAATGCCTAGGCAGGTGGGTCTAGGCTGTTCAGAAAGTTAGCTGAATTGTAAGTCAGAGAACCCGCCAGTAAACAGTATCCCTTAGTGCTTTGTGCTTTAGTTCATTTTGATTTGTTTCCATCTGTTTCTGGATGAAGCCTTTCAGAAGACAGTTATGCTGGGTTCCTGTCAGCAATCATAGCAGAGTATCATTAATAGTGTCAAGGCTTAGCTTTCGCTATAGAAAGGATCTCAAGTTGGGAAGATATTAGTTTGCCATTCCCTCAATCTCTGCTCCATCTTTATCATTATAATTCTTGTATGCAGGAACATTTTGGATTAAAGATTTTATGTGTGCGTTGGTATTTGCCTCCCTCCACTGGAAGTCGCCCCTGGCCACAGGAGGTAGTGACTTCAGGCTCCTTAGCCCCAGCTGCTAGGAGTGTCATGAAGGATCACCCCCATATACTCCTGGGAGCCTCCTTTGTCCCAGAGATGACCCCTCATCAATTTCTGCTCTTTTCTCAGCCTTTCTCCCTGACCCTCAGCCCTGCTCTCTCCAAACCTGATCCCTACCCCATTGCCCTTCCCACCCCTCTCCCATCCAGTTCCCTCCCTCAATCTATTTCATTTCCTGTTCTAAGTGAGATTATACACCTTCCCTTGATCCTCCTTGGCTTCTTTGGGCCCATGGATTGTAGTGTAGTCATTCTATACTTTATGGTTAATATTCACTTGTAAGTTGACTTTATACCATGCATGCCTTTCTGGGTCTGGGTTAACTCACTCAGGATAATCTTTTCTGATTCCATCTGTTTGTCTGCAAATGGAATGATGTTTTTGTTTTTAATAGCTGAACAGTATTCCATTGCATAAATGTACCAAAATTTCTTTATCCATTCCTCAGCCATCAGAGAGTATCAGAGGTTGCATCCATCAGGGACTACTAGCTATATCTGCAATCCTAAAGGACTGCTGCCACCAGGGACAACCACATGGCTAAAGGCCAGCACACTCAGCAAAATCCAGAGCAATATGGCACTACAAGAACTCACTATCCTACTAAAACAAACACTGGATATCCTAATACACTTGAAGTACAAAAAAGTGACCTTAAATCTAATCTTATAAAGATAATAGAAGCCTTTAAAGAGGAAATGATTAAATCACTCAAAGAAATACAAGAAAGTACAAGCAAATAGGAGAAGGAAATGAATAAATCTGTTCCAGTCCTAAAAATGGAAATAGAAGCAAAAAAGAAAATAAAAACTGGTGTGATTATGGAATTTGAGAACCTAGGGAAGAGAACAGGAACTATAGATTCATCACCAACAGAATACAAGAGACAGAAGAGAGAATCTGAGGCATAGAAAATACCATAGAAGAAATCCATACATTATTCCAAGAAAATACTAAATCGAAAAAGTATATTACACAAAATTGAGACACTATGAAAAGACCAAACCTAAGAATAATAGGAATAGAAGAATAACATTCCTAGCTCAAAGGCTCAGAAAACATCCTCAACAAAATCATAGAAGAAAATTTCCTAACTTAAAGCAATATCTATGAATGTAAAAGAAACTTCCAGAACACCAAAAGATTAGACCAAAATAGAAAATCTTCATGCCATATAATAATCAAAACACTAAATGTACAGAAAAAGAAAGAATATTGAAAGGGATAAGGACCACATAACATGTAATGGCAGACCTATTAGAATTACACCAGTCTTCTTAACAGACAAAACCAGAAGGGCCTGGGAAATATCTTGCGTATCCTATGAGACCACAGATGCAAGCATAGGCTACTATACCCAGAGCTATTTTTGACCATAGTGTTTATTAAACAAGAAAGTGACTGAACTGAAAAATCTTTCACTAAAACTAGACTCTGAAATGAAGGTATAAGAATATTTTAAAATTATTTCTTGAGCCAGGCTCAGTGTCACATGCCTGTAATCCCAGCACTTAGGGACATAAAAGTAGGCAGATCTCTGAGTTTGAGACCAGCCTGGTCTATGAAGTGAGTCCAAGAAAGCTAAGACTACACATAAAAACAAAACATAACAAACAAACAAAAAACCAAATCAAATAAAAAGAAAACAAAAAAAATCTTGTATTTTATTTTATATTATATTACCAAGTTTGACAGATGATAAGATATCATTTTCAAGTAGTTTAAAGTAGAAAAATCACCATGACTGAAATAAAATTTTATTTTGACAGAAATCAATGTATGATATCATCTTATCTAGAGTGATTGAGATTCTCTAGAGGAGTCACAAATGGTTTTCTATGTTCAAACCATCTTTATAAGAACATGTAGATTCTAGAGATAATATAATTTGTAAGCATAACATGTTATTAATTCTAGAGGGAATATAATACATGCTAGTATTATACAACAATATTTGTCTGTTAATTTATTTACACATTGGCTTAAGAAATGTCAGGTAAAATATTTGCTACTTTAACCTAAATCAAGACAATGGCATCAGTTGTCATTCATATATATATAATCATACTGTACTCTCAAAAAATGAATGGAATAGTACCTTAGAATAATCTTGTTATTATTAGTAAACAGATTAGTGAAGAAGGGGAAAAAGTTAGTGGGGGTCTCACCCATAGACAAAAATCTACAGGCAATAAATTAATGGATGCTAAGAGAAGGAAAATTAGCCTATTTCCTGGATTTGCCCCTTTATTGGTTATGGTCAGAATGGTCAGACCTAAAAACTTCTGTACACAAACAACAAAAACAGGCTTGAAGGATATTTTTATACACTTGTACATTCACATACATATTATTATATACATATATGTGATGATAACAATCAAAGAGAGAGGCTATCAACTTGAGAGTTGCCTGAGATGTGGGATGATTTGGCCAGAGTATACCTTGGAAGAAGAAGTGGTATAATTTCATTTCAATTAAAGATATATATTTTTTAAAATATATAAAAATAAAACTAAAAATATATTTAAGTATAATCCTTAAACAAACACATTTTCACATTATATGTGACAAAGAAAGAAATATTCATAAAGTACATCTACTAAATGTGAAAGTAAAATTATTGTCTCCAGGAAAAGTAGTTGTTCGAGTTAATAGATGAAGTAATTCTTTTATTGGGTAAATAATTTAAATTGAACGTAAATTGAAAGAACAGCTGCTAAATTATGATTACTCAAAATTGGAATTTAATATTTATTTTCCCTGAAAATGAATAAAATGAATCTATCATTTCTAGGAGAAGAATAAATATCATTCTTCAGCAATGATAAACATTTGCAAATCCAACTAAAATTAAAATTCTGAAAACTTACTTGATAGCTTTTCTGTGACTTTCCTATTAAATTTCCAGGAGATATTAAGAAAGGATAATTTTATATTGTACAATAAAATAAATAACATGAATATAGTTCAGTTAACAAATATTTTTAAAGGACCTACATTTTTACAATATTCTATCATAAAAATCTATTCCAAAATTATAATCAATATTTTAATGAAATGGAATAGGATGGAACAGAACACAAATAAATCATTGAGGTGGCTTCAGATTCCACACAAACATAACTTTTGAAGAAATTATTATTTTTCAACTTTTGATGTGCTGTCAGGGAAGAATACCATCAATGGTTTATAAAGTTTTTTCCAATAACATAGCTGAATAAGGCAGATATGCTTCTATATGCTTCAAAGAGATATACCCCAACCTATTAAAAACAGAAGTAAATGTACTATCTTTTACTAAGCTTGACATTACATATAATTGTTTTCATATAACTTTAATATACCATGTGATTTGCCCATTATTTTCAATAAGCTATAAATACATGTTGTCATTTCTAATACCTAGTATAGAAAATATAAACAGGTAAAAAATTACATTAAAATCTTTGTCAGTCTAATGTGCAAATAATAAATGGGCTGAAATAGAAATCAGGGAAATAATACCCATCACAACAGCCACAAATAATATTAAAATCTCAGTGTAACTCTAACCAAACAAGTGAGAGACCTGTATGACAAGAACTTCAAGTTTCTGTAGAAAGAAATTGAAGAAGATATCAGAACTCCCATGCATAGGCATATGTAGAAGTAACATAGTAAAAATGACCATTTTACCAAAAGTAATCTATAGATTTAGTGTAATCCCCATCAAAATTCCAACACAATTCTTTACATAATTTAAAAGAACAATTCTCAACTTTGTCTTGAAAAATAAGAAACCCAGGATATATAAAGCAATCCTTTACAATAAAAGAACCTCCAGAGGTATCACCATCCTTTATCATAAACTTTACAAGAGAGCTCTAGTAAATCTGTAGGGTATTGCATTAGAAAGAAAGGTTGATCAATGCAATTCAATTGAAGACCCAGATGTAATTCCTCACACCTATTGATATCCAGTTTTGACCAAGAACACAGAAATATGGAAAATGGGGGGAAATACAGCATCTTCAACAAATAGTACTAGTCTAACTAGATGTTGACATGCAGAAGAATGCAAATACATATCTATCACACTTCACAAAACTCAAATCCAAATGAAACAAAGACTTCAACATAAAACCAGATACATATAACCTTATAAAAGAGAAAGTGGAGAATAACCTTAAACACACTGGCACAGGAGACAACTTCCTGAAAAGAGCAATAATACTGCAGATACTAAGATCAACAATTAATAAATGGGACCTTCTGAAAATTAAAAGTTTGGGCTAACCCAAAATGGCAGACCCAATCCCACAAGGTGTCAGAACAACGGAACAGCAATGACTTCAGAACAATCAGAAGGCCATAGCTGCGAACCCAAAAACTCTACCATCTGTGTTCCCAGTGTGAGAGGAAAGCCCATGGTGGAGGAAGCAGTGTATCCAACCTCAGCTCACCTAGCTACTGGGAAAAGACCCTGCGGTTACATCGGAGCTTAGTCTCAGCCTCTGGCCAACTGCATACTCCCACCTTCCCATGGGTGGATAAGTTCTGGATACTGAGTGCCCAGCTCCAATCTTGGGCCCCCTGATGCCCTAGACCCAAGGAGACAGCCCCAGCTGTTGCTCCAAAGAGTAAACCTGTATGCTGAAAGATAACATCCAGACCTCTGAACTCACCGGCTCTCCAGGATGGTGGCACCCAGCAAACAACAGTGTCTGTGAAGCAGAAGCTCCTTAATCTCAAAGCAAGAGAGCCAGTGTAGAGGCAGCTGAATTTGGGATTTCCCTGAAGGATAGGAAGTCCCCAGGCTCCTGAGGAACACAATTGACCGTGGAGATGATACATCAGAGGAGGGAGCTCACAGGCATGCAGAAAACCTAGACTCCCTGTTCAGATATAGCCAATGGCCAGCTCATTCTCCACGCTTGTGGGTGGAGTGGGAACTGCCTCTGACATGAACTCTGGCGCTCCCTATTTGATCATGTCGCCTTGGCAGGGAGACGAAGCATCCACAGAGAAGGGGATGGAAGCTATCCAGACAAGACCTAATAGTCTGTGGTCAGAAGGTGGGGGGAGGACCCCCCTCAGAGGTCTACAGGAAAGGAATAGGGCAAAAGAGGGAGGAAGGGTGGGAACAGAAAGATACAAAGATAACACTTAATCTAAAAAATCCATGACTAAAAACATCCAAGAAATCAAGGCCACCATGAAAAGATGTAACCTAAGGAATAATAGAAATTGAAGAAAGAAAAGATTCCCAGCTCCAAGGCCCAGGAATCTTCAACAAAAATCATTGAAGAAAATTTCCCCAATCTAAATAAAGAAATGCCTATGAGCATACAAGAGGCCTAGATAACTCCAAATAGATTAGACCAGAAAAAATTCTCCTGGCACATTATAATCATAACACGAAATGTTTGTTTGTTTGCTGGTTTGTTTTTTTCAGGACAGGGTTTCTCTGTGCCATACTAGCTGTCCTGGACTCTCTTTTTAGACCGAGCTGGCTTCAAATGCACAGAGATCCACCTGCCTCTGACTCCCTAGTGTTAAATGTACAGAAGAAAAAATATTAAAATCGGCAAGGGAAAAAGTTCAAGTAACATGCAATGGCAAGTCTATCAGAATCACACTCAGTTTCTCAGGAGAGACCATAAAATACAGAAGGACCTGGGCAGATGTCTTACAAACCCTAAGGAACCACAGATGTGAATCCATACTATTATACCTAACAAAACTTTCAATTACCATAAATGGAGAAAACAAGATATTCCATGACAGAACCAAATTTAAATAATATCTATGCACAAACCAAGCCCTACAGATGATACTAGAAAGAAAACTTCCACCCAAGGAGGTTAACTATACCACAAAACCCACAGGATATAAATAAATTCACTTCAGCAAAACCAAAAGAAGACAAGGACACAAACACACCACCACAACCAATATCAAAATAAAAGGAAATAATAGTCACTGGTCATTAATATCTCTCAACATAAATGGACTCAACTCTGCAATAAAAAAACACAGACTAACAAAATGGAAGGGTAAATAGGAGCCAACATTCTGCTGCATACAACACAAGCACACACACACACACACACACACACACACACACACACACACACACACACTTCAACCACAAAGGTAGAAATTTCCTGAGAGTAAAGGGCTAAGAGAAGCTTTTCCAAGCAAACATGCCCAAGAAGCAAGCTGGAGTACCCATTCTAATATTGAATAAAATAGACTTTCAGCCAAGTTTAATTGAAAGAGATGAGGAAGGACACTTTATACTTATCAAAGGAAAAATCCACCAAAATGATACCTTAATTCTAAACATCTATGCTCCCAAATGCAAGGGCACCCACATTTGTAAAAGATACATTGATAAAGCTTAAAACCACACATTCTTGTCCACATATTAATAATGAGAGACTTCAATATCCCACTGTCATGAAAGGACAGGTCAAGAAAAAGAAACTAAACAGACAAATGATGACAATAACAGATATCATGAATCAAATGGACCTAACAGACCGCTACAGAACCTTTCACCCAAACACAAGAGAATATACCTTCTTCTCAGCACCTCACAGAACCTTGTATCTTATCAGACCACCATGGATTAAAGCTTGAACTCAACAACAAGAGAAATAACAAAAAGCCTACACATACATGGAAACTGAACAACTCTCTGCTCAATGACAACTGGGTCAGGGGAGAAAGAAAGAAAGAAATTAAAGACTTCCTAAAATTAAATGAAAATGAAGGCACAATATACCCAAACCTATGGGACTCAGTGAAAGCAGTGCTAAGAGGAAACTCCATTGCCCTCATAAAGAAACTGGAACTATTGCATACAAGCAACTTAATGGTACAGCTGAGGGCCCTAGGGGAAAAAAAGTAGACACACCTAAGAGAAGTAGACAGCTGGAAATTATGAAACTTGGGGATGAAATCAACAAATTAGAAACTAAGAAACAATTCAAAGAATCAATGAAACCAAGAGCTGGTTCTTTGAGAAAATCAACAAAATAGACAAATCCTTAGCCAAACTAACCAAAGGCATACAAACATGATCCAAATTAACAAATCAGAAATGAAAATAGGGTCTTGATAGATTCCACTTACCAACGTTGAATCAAAATCAGGTAAACAAATTAAATAGTTCTATATCCCCTAAGGAAATAGAAGCAATCATCAACAGTCTCTCAACATAAAAGGCCCAGAGCCAGACATATTCAATGCAGAATTCTACAAGAACTTGAAATAAGACATAATTCCAATACTCTTTAAATCATTCCACAAAATAGAATCTGAAGGAACATTGCCAAACTCATTCTATGAGGACACAGTCATCTTGATACATAAACCCCACAAAGTCTCAAAAAGACAGAACTTCAGAACAATTTTTTATGAACATACATGCAAAAAAAACTCATTAAAATACTCAAAAACCAAATCCAAGAACAAATAAAAAGTTTCCTCTACCATGACCAAGTTGCTTCATCCTAGGCATGCAGCTATGGTTCATTATATAGAAATCCATCAATATTATTCACCATATAACCAAAATGAAAGAAAAAAACACATATTCATCTCCTTAGATACTGAAAAACAATTTGACAAAATCCAACACCCATTCATGTTAAAAGTCTTGGAGAGATCAGGGATATAAGACACACATGTAAGGGCTATAAAGGCAATATAGAACAAGCCTATAGCCAACATCAAACTAGATGGAGAGAAACTTAAAGCAATCCCACTGGAATCAAGGACAGGACAAGGCTGTCCACTCTTTCCATATCTCTGCAATATAATACTCGAAGTCTTAGCTAGAGCAATAAGACAACTAAAGGAGATCATAGTGATACAGATTGGAAAGGATGACATGGTAGTATAAATATGTGACCCCAAAAATTCTACCAGGGAAGTCCTATAGCTGACACTTTCTGCAAAATAGCTGGATACAAAATTACCTCAAAAAAGAAAATGAAAAGCTTAAGACAAAGGACACCGTCAATAGGACAAATGGCAACGTACAGAATGGAAAACAATTATTACCAATGCAATATCTTACAGAGGGCTAATTTCCAAATATACATAATAAAGGGAAAAAAGTAGACATCAATAAACCAAATAATCCACTTAAAATATGGGGTATAAATCTAAACAGAGAATTCTCATCAAAGTAATTTCTATTTACCCAGAGACACTTAAAGAAATGCTCAACATCCTTAGCCATCAGATAAATGCAAATCAAAACAACTCTGAGGTTTCATCTTACACTTGTTAGAGTGGCTAAGATCAAACACTCAAGTGAGGGTAAATACTGGCGATGATGGAGCAAGAGGAAGCGTACTGGTAGGAGTACTAACTTGTACAGTCATGTTGAAAATCAATTTGGCATTTTCTCAGAAAATTGAATAATTCTACTTCAATATGCAGCTATAACACTCCTGAGCATATACCCAGGTACACTCCATCCTGCCCAAAGAACACGTGCTTAGCTATATTCATAGAAGCTTTATTCATAATAGTCAGTAAGTGCAAACAACTTAGATATCCTTCAACCAAAGAATAGACAATGAAAATGTGACACACTTACACAATGGAGTATTACTTGGCTGTTAAAAAATAATAAAATAATAAATCCATTAAATTTGTAGGCAAGTGGCTGGGACTTGAAAAAATCATTCTCAGTAATATTACTCAGACACAGAAAGGCAAAAATGGTATGTACTCATTTTAGTATATACTACCAATAAAGAGTAACAATGTTGCAATCCACAGAACCAGAGAGGTTAAGTAACAAGGATGGCTCAAAGGAGGATGCATGCATTTCCCTAGGAAAGTGAAATAGAATAGATATGAGGCACCAGAGCTCATGTGAAAGTCAGTCCCTACTCTCTACTCAACTAGGGAGGGAGGAAGGAATGGGAGGACACAAGGGATGGAATAACAATTGAGATGTAATATGAATAAATTAATAAAATAAAAAAGAAAAAGAAAGAAATAGAATAGATAGCATGGGTGGAATTAGGTTGGGTGGGATGGGAGCAAGAGGAATTAGGTGGTGGGGGGAAGTTGAACAGATAGGGTACTGAGAGAAACAACTACAATTTGGGGGACTGCATCCTGCGGATGAGTTAGAAACCTAGTGCAATGGAAACTCTCAGGAATCTACAAGGGTGAACCTAGCTAAGATTTCTAGCAGTAGGGAATAAGCAGCCTGGATGAGCCAACTCCTATAACCACCAGTAGAGAGACTGGGACACCATCCCAGGCACAAAACTTTCTACCTACAGTTTGTCCTGCCTGAAAGGTGTTCTGGGGTAATGGTGGTACAGATATCATGGAAGTGGCCAACAACTTACTGGCCCAGCTTGACACCCATGCCACAAGAGGGAGTGCATCCCTGACACTGCATGGATGGCCAAGAACCAGATGCTGTCTAGCCCGGAGAGCTAGGATAGAACCAAACATGAGTGATAACAACAAACACAAACAAACAAACAAACAAAAAGTCAATGAAATGATTCCTAAAGATGTTATTCTATATTCATAGACAAGAAGCTAATGTTATCATATTCAGAGAGGCATCATCCAGAAACTGATGGAAACATATGCTAAGGCCCATAGCCAAAACATTAGGCAGAGGTTAGGGGAGTCCTACAAAAAATAGGGAAGAAATACTCTGTGGGCCCATGGTCACAAGAAATCCCACAGAATCAACTAGCCTGATCACAGGGGCTCAAAAGACTGAACAATCAAGGAGCCTGCATGGAACTGATATAGGTCCTCTGCATATACATGTTATGGTTGTGTAACTTTATATTATTGTGGGAGCAGAAGCTGTCACTGACTCTATCACCTGCTTTTGGGACCCTTTTCCTTCTACTGGGTTGCCTCATCCAGACTTGATTTGAAGGGAGGTACCTAGTCTTGTTGTAACTTGATATGGCATATTTGGTTGAGATCTCTGGCCTGTCCTTTTCTGAAGGAGTGGATGCAGAATGGAGGTGAGGCGAGAGTGTACAGGGAATAGAAGACAGAAAGGAAACTGTAGTTAAGGTGTAATGTATGGGAAAAGAATAAGTTAATTTAAAAAATCTTTATCAGTCTCAGAAATTAATACCAAAGAGTTGAAATTATAAAATTTGAGAAGCTCTGTTTTTCTATTTTGTAAGCACTATTACTTTTTGATAGTGACATGTTAAACATATTAAACCAACAGCTGATAGCATCTTAATTTTAACTTATTACTACATGTTATTGAGAGTATTTCACATTTGAACACATTGAATGGAGCAACTTATTTTAGAGATGACAGCATATTGTATGTATACGCTGTAATTTATCCAACCAACACAATGAAGAATTTACAGAGTATTTCTAGGCTATTTTTCCAATTACAAATAATGCTTCAGTAAAACTCCTTGTACATACATTATTAAACACTATGCATACATACTTGTAGATCAAAATTTTGAAATTGTCTTTAAAGTAGGTACCTATAACATTTTTATAAATAGTACTAAATAATAGCTACTATTTTGTTTTTGTTATTAAATTTAAAATACATAAACATTTCTTTACCACATCAATGTTTCTTTTAAAAATATGGCTATTAATGGCAGCATAAATGACATTCATATAGATAAATAAAAGAATTCTGATGTTTTATGAAAGAATGATGAGTACGTCTAGTTCATAGTTTTATGTTTATATTTTAAAAGCACTGCTCAAACTAAGGCACCAGCCAAGGACAATACAGGAGGTAAACTTTAAACCCCTACCCAGATCTAGCCAATGGTCAGAACATTCTCCATAGTTGAGTGGAGAGTGGGATATGACTTTCTCACGTACTCTGGTGCCTCACATTTGACCATGTCCCCTGGAGGGGGAGACCTGGTGGCACTCAGAGGAAGGACAGCAGGTTACCAAGAAGAGACTTGATACCCTATGAGCATATACAGGGGGAGGTAATCCCCCTCAGGAACAGTCATAGGGGAGGGGAATAAGGGGAAAATGGGGGGGTAGGGAAGAATGGGAGGATACAAGGGATGGGATAACCATTGAGATGTAACAAGAATAAATTAATAATAAAAATTAAAAATAAAAATAAAAAAATAGTAAAAGCACTGCTCTAAATAAAAGAGATTTTATGATCTTGTGGACAGTTTGCTTGATCTGATGCTCTATCTCAATGAAATCCAATAATCTTGTTAAAGATTTGTCTCTCTCTTCCTCATTCCATCCTCCTCTCTCTCACTTCTTTCTTTTTTGTCTTCTTTTTAAATTCCTTTTTCTCTTATTTATTCATTCTTATAATCCTATTTATAATGTAATCCTATTAACCACTAGACACTATTTAGTAAGAAAAAAATGATTGAGATCAGGATGTATTGCATAATGCAAACCTCTTATTTTAAATCTGCATTAAGTTTAAATTCTAGATCAGCTACATCTTGCATGTGTAATACTGAGCAAGGCAGTTAGTTAATATACTAGTATTTCAACTCTTTGGCCTGGAGATAATAATGAGAAAATGGACTCCAAGCAGGGAACCAGGTAGTTGAACTGCAGATCTTCACCTTTCCCTCAGCTCCTCCAAATCCATTCCTCCAGTCTCATCCAAAGCTCTACAGAAGAACACCTGCTTAGGCTCCTCCTACCTCCAGCTACAGCTGGAATACAGACACACTCTGAGTATATACCTTTAACCCCCTGGCTACAATACACACCTTTAATACCTCTGGCTGGACTACAGACATGCCTTTAGTACATACCTTTAATCCCAAACAAAATGTCTAATTGAAAGACAAAGAGACAAATCAGAGAAAGATTATATGACAGAATGAGTTAGAAATAGGATATGTCCAACTCTCTTGAAGATATGAAAGTGACTTAAAAGCAGCAGGAGAGAGAGAGAGAGAGAGAGAGAGAGAGAGAGAGAGAGAGAGAGAGAGAGAGAGAGAGAGAGAGAGAACATTAAATAGTTTGTGGAGACAACACAATAGAGTTTGGGTGTGCAGTACAGTTCAATGCAGTTGAGTGCAGTTGTGCTCTTGTAGTTCAGTGCACAGAGTTCAGAGGCCATTTTATAAGCAGAGCAGTTAAGTGAGAAGCAGAAAGCCAGTTGTAGAGGAGTTTTGAGCCAGAACAGCTGAGTTGAACCAGCCAGTCAGAGATCAGAAAGAACTAGAAGGGGTGAGCTTACTCACGTGTAAGTCTCAGACGCAGAAAATATTCAAGGCCTAGGTTACCAGATGGAGGCTGGAAGCAAAAGTCTTCAGAGTTCGGGTTGCAGATTAAATTGCAAGAAGGCTAGAAGCCTCCAGGCCTACACCATGTATTCATCAAGCATGGGTATGGCTCTTATCTCAAGAAATAAAAACAATATTTACAAGACAGAATAGCTAAAACACTTCTAAATCATAAAAGAACTTCTAGAGGTATTATCTTTCCTGACTCCATGTTGTACTGTAAAGCTATAGAAATAAAAACGGCATGATATTGGCAGAAAACAAATCCACTGATCAATGGAATTCAATTAAAAATCAAGATATAAGTCCATACACCTATGGACACTTGAATTTCTTTTTAAAAAACAGATATATACTCTGGAAAAAGACAACATCTTCAACAAATGGTCTTGATCAAACTAAATATATGCATGTAGAAGAATGAAAATGGATTCATACTTATCATCCAGAACAAAACCTGAGTTTAAATGGATCAAATACCTCAACATAAAGCCAGATACTCTGAACCTAATAGAAAAGAAATTGGTGACTGCCTTGAACTCATTGGTATTAGAAAAGACTTAGAACTGAACACTAATAAGTCAGGCACTAAGAACAACAATTAATAAATGGGACCTCATGAAACTGAAGAGCATCATGAAAAGTACAGAAAACAACTGTCATTCAGACAAAATATCATCCTATTGAATGGGAAAAGTTTTTTCCCCAACTATGCATCTGATAAAGGGCTAATATCCAAAATGTATACATAACTCAAAACAATAGTTATCATGAAAACAAGTATCTCAATTAAAGTATAGAGAACATATCTAAACAGAGAATTCTCAGTATAGGAAACTCAATGGATAAGAGACACTTAAAATAATGTTTAATATCCATACATCACGGAAATTCATATGAAAACTACTTTGAAATTTCATCTTACACCAATCAGTATGGCTAAGTTCAATAACACAAGTGACTTCTCATGTTGGCAAGAATGTGAATCCTATTGCTTGTGGGATTGCAAACTTGTACTACCACTTTGAAAATCAGTGTGGCAGTTCCTCAGAAAGATGGGACTTTGTTTATCTCAAGGTACAGCTACACTCTTTTAGGGCACATACCAAAAGGACACTTCGTCCTAGCACAGAGACACTTGTTCAACCATATTCTTTGCTGCTCTATTCATAATAACTATAAATTGAAAATAACCTAGATGTTTCTCAATAGAAGAATGGATAAAGAGAATGCTTTACATTTACACAGCTGAGTGTAACCGGCCATTAAATAAATGAAATCTTGAAATTTGTAGGTAAATGGATGAAACTGAAAAAAAAAAAAAAAAGTAAATCCAAGTGAGTTATCCCAGACCCAAAAATATATATCATATCTATTCACTTATATGTGGATATTAGTTGTTAGATTAGTGGTAACCAAGATATAATCCATAGAACCACGAAGATTTGGGATACAATAAAAGACTATGGGGAATAGGTGTCTCTTATTAGGAAAGGGTAATGAGAACAGAAAGCTATGTGTGGATGGGGAGGTGAAACTAAAGGGTCAAGTGGGGAGGGGAGGAATGATGTGGGAAGAGACATGAGGAAAGATGGCTAAAATCAGGGGTCATTTAAGGGATAGCATTGAAGCCTAATATAGCATAAGCTTCTTAAAATATGTACATATATGAAGGCAATCTAAATGAAATCACCAAATAATTGAAGAAACAGAGCCACAACTATCTCTTGTCACCAACTGAAGCCTGTAATTGTGGAATTGCATTATATCAAATTTAGTAGCTGGCCAAATGGGTCACCTAGAAATTCCCAAACACCCCAGATATCAAGACTATAGCTTGCTCTCAGCAAACTGATATCAAGACCCCATGGCTGAAGACACCTTTCCAACTCATTGAACATGAATGTATTGATATGGTGTCTACACAGAACCCTTACCCTACATTCTAGCATCTTGGTAAAGGAAGGTTTCTGAATGCTACCAAAAGAGAAACATAAACACCAACCCAATTACAAACCATTTGATCTACAATAGTGTGTATTGTGCCTGCAAGGTATGCTAGGACAGTGGTGGCATAAATCTTGTGAGAGTAACCAAGCAACATCTGACTTGACATAAACGTCACTCCAAAAGTTGGAACCCATACCTAACACTTCTTGGAATACCAAGAAACTGACACTACACAGCCCAGAGACCTAGAGTGTAATCAAATACTATTGTTCAAAAAATCCAACCAACTAGCAATAAACATTCTAATAACATTCTCTTACAGATCAGTGCCACACTCACCATCATCAGAGAAGCCTCCACCTGTAGAAGGTAGGAAAATATATAGAGGCCAACAGTCAGACCATGTGAAAAGAGTAAAAGATCTTGGAACTTTCAACTCTAAATGGATAAAATCTCCATAAAATCCCTACCCTCAGGGCAAGAGGAGGCCAAAAGAGTATAAGAGTTAAAAGGGATGGAGGACACCAAGAAAGCAAGGTCCAGTAAATCAAAATAATCAAAATTCATATGAACACATAGAGACTGAGTAAGCTTGCACAGGGTGTGCATGGATATGCTCCGGGGCCTCTGTGCTTATATATTATGGCTTCCACTTTAGTATTTTTATGGGATTCCTGAGTGTACAAATGAATGAGTCTCTGTTTCTTGTGCCTTTTCTTGGGCTCTTTTTCTCCTGTCAGTTTTATACAATTTTTGATATGTTAGCTTTAGTTTTATCATTTTCACTCAGATACCTGTTTGTTTTCTAATAAAAATAGAAAAGGAGTTCATCTAGACTGGAGGTGAGATGGGGAGGAACCCATCTCATGGAGGAATAGTGGGAGGGGGAATCATAATCAGGATATACTATGTGAGAAAAAATATATTTTCAATGAAAGAAAAATGAGAAAAGAATAAATTTACCTCATAAGACTACTTTGAAGATTAAATGAGTCTGCATATATAAAACATTTAAAAGAACACTTGGCACATATTAAGTAATTTTAATATGATTATTTTAATGTTATTGCTAAAAACAAAAGGAAATGTATGTGCTTCCAACACAGTTGAATCTAATGCTATATACTGTATATAGCACAGTATATTTTAAGCATGCTTTAGAGTCTAATAAAGAAACAATCAGTGTTTGGTAATTGGGCTTTCACAGAGGTAGTCACATTTTATCTTATATTTGGTGAATGTGTAGAAAGAAGCTGGTCAAATGGAGATACTAATTTCTTTTATTACCTTGACTGAATTAATAATCATCATAAAAACACACATATGGCCATGCCTATGAAGGTATTTCCGGAAAGATTTAACTGAAGAAGGCAAACCAACTTTAAATGTGGACAGTACCATTCCATTGCCTATAGATCAGTAATGAATAAAAAGGATAAAGTGATCTGAACATCAGCATTCTTCACTCTCTGATTCACGACTGCTGATGCTACATGATAACCTTCCTTAACTCTTGCTGCGTAACTTCCACATTAAGATTAATCATATCTTCACACTGTGAATTAAAATAAATCATTCCATCCCTAAGTTATTTTGTCAAATATTTTGTTACTACATTGAGACAAGTGACTAAAATAGACATCCTTTTCAAATAATATAAATTGTTTTTCTAAAAAACAATATTCAGAGATAGGAGAAAATATATGTTTAGGAAACTAAAAATAACCAAAATTTACTGGAATCTAAATTTTATTGTCAGGAAATGACTTGAGACAGACTTGTTTAGATGATCAGAAAACCTAATCCTTAAAAGGCTTACATGTAGGATAAATTTTATTTTTCTCTGAGCTCAATATTGAATTGAAGGTTAACTTACTTTCCAGCTATGAATACTTGGTAGTGTGCTTCTTGAAAAACTATGTAAATATGATTTCAAAGCCATGTTGATCTTCTTTAGGAAGAACACATCAATTTTATCAGTGATCTTTGCTTTGGGCATGCGAGTGGAGAGAGAACATTTTTATAAATCTTTTTTGGTAGTACACAGTGAAAATGCTTGAGTCATGTAGAGTGTTTCAAACAGAAAGGGCACTCTGTCAGAAAAAAAGATGGATTAGAGACTATTAGAAACACCGAGATCTGAGAGTTTATTTTATTTCACTAGGCATGAAATTATTTGGTCTTGAAGGAGCATAGCTTCAGCAGGAACAGAAAGAAGCAATTAAATTCAGGGACATTTATGAGATAAAATCAATAGAACTTGTGATTTATCTGATATGGTGGAGGGATGAAGAAAAGGAAGATATCAAGATCAACTGAGATTTCTAGCTTAGGAAATAGGATAAATGTTAGTGCAACCAACTAGAAAAAATGTAAAGTTCACCAGCATTGAGATAACAATTAGTCTGGGTTGGACACGTTTAATTTGACAATCTTAGAAAACATTCAGTTGAAGATATATTCATACTATGGATAAAAATAAGTGTTGGTGAAAATATTTAGATAATATTATTACAATAGAAGGGAAAATTGAAGTGTTTATCATTTATCAGATTACTAACAAGTGTGTAGATTGAGAAAGAATATGAGGATGAGAAATGAAACTAAAGTACAAATAAAATATGGGCCACAAATCAAGAATGATTTGTATCACATAACCAAATAAGAATTTCAAGAAAGTAGTAAATCACAATGCCAAATATTGTAATGACTTCAAGCAAAACAAAATAAAAGCAGTGTTATTTGTTTTGAGAGGTGGAAGTTAAGTGAAGAACTTAGTCAAGGCTGTCTCAGCTGTGTGGCAAGAAGCAGAAATGAGATGACAGTGGGTTGGAAAAAAGTTGTGAACTACTAAACATGTAAAATGTTTCATATTTTCTAAGGTTTTTATTTTTATTAGTTCCTTGAGAATCTTTTAATCATGTTTAGTTTCTCCCTCAACTCCTCTCATATACATCATACCTTCTCTACACACAGAAGTGTGTAACCTCTTTTTGTTCTATGATTTTTAAACCAATCAAACCCTATCTATACAGCCCATGTACTCTTAGATGTGTGGCTTTCCCCTTGAATTGTGGTCAACAACTAGTCAAGGTGAAGGGAATAAAAGAATGATGCATGTTCAACCCTAAATAAGACATCTGTATCATACTCACACCTCACACTAGAATTCAGAGATCATTGCTAAAGAGGGCATGGATGACTAGAGGCGGTGGATGACTATAAGGAAACAGTATTTCCCAGAAACAGTAGAGCAATTGTGCCTATCAATCACTGCATCTGTGACAGCATAAATTTTCCAAATTTTTATTTCAATATAGAAAAGTATGTTTGTATATATACCAATATGCCTGTACATAAGTATGTGAAAATCCTAAACCTCAATACTTGTGCTTGTTAAAGACAGACCTGCAAACTGACTGTGGAAGTGAGTTACAAATGGAACATCCTATTGGGACTCCAGGTGAGAGAGGTATGGGAGAATGGGGAAATAGAAGGACCCAGAGGTTCCTAGAAACCTACAAGAAAACCATTAAGGCTGGCAGATCTGGACCAAGGAGGGTCTTCTAAAACTGCTACACCAACCAAGGACAATGCATTCAATAAAACTGGACCCCCTATTCAGGTCTGGCCAATGAATAGCACATTCTTCGCAACTGTGTGGAGAGTGGGGATGGACTCTGACATGAATTCTGGTGACCCATATTTGGCCACTTCTGTCACAGACCTAGGGGAGGGGAATAGAGTGAAAGAGGGAGGGAGGGGGAATGGGAAGATACAAGTGAGGGTATAACAATTGAGATGTAATCTGAATAAATTACTTAAAACAATATTAAGAAACATGAATATTTTCTACTTAGAATGACTTATAAGCAGAAAGGAACATTTCTTTTTTTGTTTGTAAAACTGTCTTAAGAAAAACTTGAAGATGATTTTGTAACTTTAAGTACTGTTATGTGGGCTAACCTCACAACAAAACTGTTGTAAATATATCATCCTTTGGACAACGAAAAAATTGAAAATGTTTTATATAGAGGCAAGTTAGGTGTACATTTTTATAGCCTTTTCTGGCTTCTGTGTTGTCAAGAGATTTAAAATAACAAGCTCATAGGCAAGTAATAAAAAGAGAGGAAGCTATATTAGTCTACATAAAAGGTAGGCCAATAATAATGGAAATGAGAATGAAAACCCATTTCTATAAATATTTGCAATCTGAAATTTGAAACATGAATCTGGAATTCATGTTGATTAGACATGAGCAGGAATAAGGGAGAAGTCTGTGCATTTGTAATTGATGTGGTATTACTAAATTTCATGCAAAGTATAAGATAAGGTTTAGAGATTATTCATAAATTAGCATGAGTTTAATTAGGGGTATATTATATTTGATATTATTGCATAATATGCATAAGCTTAGAAGCATGCCAGGGTGAAGAGTTACCCACATACAAGATGACAATTCAACCTTTAGAGTATTTGTAATAAAAAGAACATGTAAAGTGATAAGGGCACCTTGAAGAAATCTAATATTTAGTAAACAATTAGATGTGAGCCAGCTTATAAAGTAGGAGAATCTGTGATATAGGTAAAATTAGAACAAGCTGAATGTAGTGATGGAAAAAACTGTGGAAAGAATCTTAAGCATAGGAGAGTCAACAGAGTGCAAAACCAGAAAAGGAGGTTTTAAAGCAAAAAACTTGCTGCTGCATAGCAAATTTTGCAGTAACTGAAGAATTTGATAGAACTCATTCCTTATGTGAGTGCTCACCAAATATATTAACAAAAAATCAGGGAGAAGCATGGGAAAGCCTTTTTTTAAAAATTTATTCTTGTTACATCTCAATGTTTATCCCATACCTTGTATCCTCCCATTCTTCCCTCCCGCCCCCCATTTTCCCATTATTCCCCTCCCCTATGACTGTTCCTGAGGGGGATTACCTCCCCCTGTATATGCTCATAGGGTATCAAGTCTCTTCTTGGCAACCTGCTGTCCTTCCTCAAAAGTTGTCCGTCAAGGGATTTCAACAAACTCCAAAAACAATATAAGCTATCATGGCCCTTGGAAATTGAAGGTAATACCATCTTGCTGAAGATACCCTACACATTTAGCACAGGACTTAGAGGAATTGATGTGGAGAAAACCCAGAATCTTCATTCCTGAGGACTAGCTCTCGTAGTATCAGAAGGAGACTAGCAAGGAGCAAAGGAAAAAAAGCAATCAATAGCCCTGCACAGTTGTGATGCCTTTGAGCCACAACAATAATTGGCTTGACAAGATAGTCTGAAAGGTGCAATAGTGACACATATCTTTTGGTAACCAATCAACATTTAATAGGGCTTAACTTTGCTCAATAGGATGAAGAAGCCTAGCCCACTACCTGTGGATAATGACTACAGTTCTTAGAGGATAATGTATTACTGACACTTTCCTAAATTAGTATACTTTCTAACTCCATTATAAATAGTGACTCTTATATTCACAGTTAAGTATAGCTTTCACCCCTCATCAATGAAGCTTCTTCTTCAGTTGATGGAGATCATTACAGAAATCCACAACTTCTGAAAAGGCATGGAGTAACAGAATATGGGGTGCCGAACTCCAGTTGATACATATACAACACAACTCATGCATGGAAGGCTCAAAAACACTCGGGAAGAATAAGTGAAAAGATTGTAAAACCCAGAGGACCAGGGCATGTACAGAAAGACAGTGTCTTCTATATGTGACAGAAAAATTGAACCCATAAAATCCTAATGAAGTGGTTACCTAAACACATCTCACACAATGTTAACACCAGTTATCATGGCAACATGAATGGGGAAAATCTCACAAGACACCACTCATAGATGAAGAAGTATAGGAAATGGCTGCTAAGAGAGGGAAAATCAGATTTCTCCAGAGATGAACCTTCTGAGAAGTTATCCAATCCCAAATAATCAACCTTAAACAATACACATATGAGCAACAATAAATGAACATATTTGATTTCATTAAAAATAGTTATATACATGTGGGAATAATAAAGAAGAAGAGGCCATGAATTCGAGAAGTAACGGGGAAGAGGACGTGGGAGAAATTTGGTATAGACAAAGAATGGAGGATGATGCAAAATTCAGTGCTCATGTATAATAATCACAAAGAACAACAGATTATTTTAAAAAGTCAGTATCATATGGCTAATATCCACTTATAAGTGAGAATATACCATGCGTGTCTTTCTGGGTCTGAGTTACTTCACTCAGGATGATATTTTCCAGTTCCAGCTATTTGCCTGAAATTTTCAAGATTTCCTTGTTTTTAATAGCTGAGTAGCATTTCATTGGTTACATGTACCACAGTTTCTTTATCCATTCTTCAGTTGAAGGACATCTGGGTTGTTTTCAGTTTCTGACTATTATGAATAAAGCTGCTATGAACATAATTGAGCAAATGTCCTTGTTATATAGTGGAGTATATGCCTGGGAGTGGTATAGCTGGGTCTTAAGGTAGAACTGTTCCCAATTTTTGGAGAAAGCATCAGATTGATTTCCAAAGTGGTTGTACAGGTTTGCACTCCCACCAGCAATGGAGAAGTGTTCCCCTTTCTGCACATCCTTGCCAGCATGTGCTGTCACTTGATTTTTTAAAAATCTTAGCCATTCTGATGGGTGTAAGATGGAATCTCAGAGTTCTTTTGATTTGCACTTTCCTGATGGCTAAGGATGCTGAGCATTTCTTTGGGTGCTTCATGGCCGTTTGATATTCTTGCATTGAGAATCATCTAGATTATTTGGTTTGGTGGCATTTAATTTCTTGAGTTCTTTATCATATATATATATATACATATATATATATATGTATATATATTTTATTGGTGGTATCCTTTGCCAATCCACACACCTAAAAAAGCTAAGTAACAAGCAAGACCCTAGGGAGGATGCTTAATTCTCATTCACAGAGGCAAATAGAATAGACACTGGAAGCAGTTGAAGAGAGGGAACAGGATGGCAGTCTATTATAGTTGTCCTCTGGAAGACTCCACCAAGCAGGGGCACAAAGCAGAAGCTGAGTCTTGCAGCAAACTTTGTTCAGAGCGCAAGGAGTCCTGTGGATGAGTCAGGGGATAGAAAGACCTGTGGGATAGTAGCTCCACAAGAAGACCAACACAACCAACAAATGTGGGCCCAGGGGGGCTGGTAGAGGATGCACTGGAGAGGACCTAGGATACCCAATAGGCAGCTCAGTCTCCATTTGGGCCCTCTATTAAGGGAAGCAGGAGTTGTCCTTTCATGGACTTTGTGGTTTGCCCTTTGATCACTTCCCCCTGGTGGGGTGCCTTACCATGCCACAGAGGAAGAGGATACAGGCAGTCCTGATGAGATTGGGTAGGTTAGGGTCAGTTGGTAAGAGAGAAGGCATCCCCCTATTGCAGGATTAGGGAAGTGAAATGGGGGGAGGAGGGAGGGAGCAGGAAGGAAGCAGGGATAAGGGAGGAGAGAGGCATGGTGGGACCAAGAGGGAATGAGGGAAGGGGCCTACAATTGAGATGTAAATTGATTTTTTTTATTTTAAAAATTACTACAGTAAGTAAAAAAGTGAGTGTGAAGCAAAATACTGCAACGAGTATATAAAGTCATCTAGGGGCTTAGCTAGAGGGGAAGCCAACTTTCTAAACAAAAACAAAATATTTCATCTTGAGAGAAATTTCATTCAGGATGAGACTCAGAACTATTTGAAAATTGACATGATAAGTCATCATTGTAGAGACATTTAAAAATTCAAAGGAAAAAAAGTAGTTGAGGTAGCTCCTGATGAGGTCTCTAATGTCATGGTAAAGTATCAAATTAGTTAGCTCACAATGAACAAAATACAAGTTAGAGAGAAATTTTTCAGAGTGATGTAAAGAACTACATAGGGAAGAAGAGAAAGAACTGATCAAAATCTTACTGAGTACTAACTGGGGAATTAGAGAATAAGAGTTCATCAGAGGTGTAACACTGACATTTTATTTTTTCCAATAACCTGAGTTTCATATTTAAATTTTAATTAACTTTTAAAATTGTGTACACTTGTAGAATACAATGTAGATACTTGATAAAATTATTATATAGTAAATTAAATAAAAGGAGTTATTACTCCCATTTCTTTAAACATTAAAAAATCAAATAATATGTAACAATTGTACATAACCTGTGTAGTACAATGTTATATTTTAATGTATGCATAAATGCTTATTAATTTAATCAAGCTCATTACATGCATCAGTTCTCAGAGGAAATGAGCCATATTCAGGATGATTTGTCTGTGGTCACTTAGCAGTACTTTGAGCTTGGATTTTTTTAGCTTCTGTTTTCTAACTAGTTATAGCATATCAAAAAGATGATATGACTTGGGAGCTAGAGACAGTAAGACACTGGGGAAAAGGCAGCCTGAAGGTGAAGCTGGGTGTGTTTACTTATGACCATTATCAATATTATATACCCAGTGGCAACATAGAACACAACAAAATTTCTGGTTCACAACCCTCCAATTTCTGTTTCAAGTTTTCTGTTCCCTCTTTAGAAGACAAGATGCCCTTGGTGACTTATTGACTAAGAAATCCTGAAATAAATTATTGCATATCTATCATATTACAATTTCAAATGATGAAATTCCATTTAAAATTATCATTCTCTTATATATTTAAAGAATTTAGTTCTTCCACGTATATACATAAAAATACCTATGACAAGGAAAGATGTTCCAGTTACTTCCTTAATTACAGAAACACCCAGATTCTGGAATTCCACCATGACTCAAGGGAGACAGAAATGAGTGAACATGTCTATGTCTACAGAAATAGATAGATAAAATTTGGGAAGAAATAAGAAAGATAGCTCTTTTAATGTTTCTGTTAAAGTTATATATTTGATTTTAGCCATTCTGATGGGTGTAAGATGGAATCTCAGAATCATTTTGATTAGCATTTCTCTGATGACTAAAGACATTGAGTATTCCTTTAAGTGTTTCTCAGCCATTCAATATTCCTCTGTTGAGAATTCTCTGTTTAATTCTGAGCCCCATTTCTTAATTGGGTTATTGGATTTGGTGGTGTTTAATTTCATGAGCTCTTTATATATTTCAGATAATAGACCTTTGTCAGAGGTAGGGTTGGTGAAGATCTTTTCCCAGTCTGTAGGCTGTCGCTTTGTTCTCTTGACAGTGTCTCCTGCCTTACAGAAGCTTCTCAGTCTCGTGAGGTCCCATTTGTTAATTGTTGACCTTAAGGCCTGGTCTATTGGAATTCTGTTCAGGAAGTTGTCTCCTGTGCTAATGATTTCCAGGCTCTTCCCTACTTTTTCTTCTAACAGATTTAGTGTCTCTGATTTTATGTTGAGATCTTTAATCCACTTAGACATGAGTTTTGTACATGGTGATAAATATGAGTCTATTTTCATTTTTCTACATGTAGACATCCAGTTAGACCAGCATCATTTGTTGTAGATAATTCAAATTACCACACATACTAATGAGGATATGAAGAAAGGGGAACACTCCTTCATTGCTGGTGGGAATGCAAACTTGTACAATCACTTTGGAAATCAATCTGGCGCTTTCTCAGAAAACTGGAAACAGGGCTACCTCAAGACCCAACTATTCCACTCCTTGGAATATACCCAGAAGATACTCCATCGCACAACAAGGACATATGCTCAGCCATGTTCACAGCAGCCATATTCATAATAGCCAGAACATGGAAGCAACCTAAATTCTTTCAGTCAAAGAATGGATAATGAAACTGTGGTACATTTACACTATGGAATACTACTCAGGTATTAAAAACAAGGAAATCCTGAAATTTGCAGGCAAATGAATGGAACTAGAAATGATCATACTGAGTGAGTTAACCCAGACCCAGAAAGATACACATGGTATGTACTCACTCATAATTGGACACTAGTCCAAAAGGCATGTTCCATGAAAGTCTTCACTTACCAGGAGATTGGGATAGATGTGAGGACATCCTATTGGGACTCTAGGTGAGAGAAATGTAGGAGAATGGGGAAATAAAGGGATTCAGAGGGTCCCAGAAACCTACAAGAAGAACATCATGATGGGTGGATGTGGACCCATGGGAGGTTTGCTCAAACTACTGCACTAACCACGGACAATAGAAGCAGTAAACATTGAACCCCTACTCAGATCTAGCCAATGGACAGTTGTGGGGAGAGAGGGGACTGACTCTAACATGAACTCTGGTGCCACATATTTGACCACTTTCCCTTGATATGAAGGCCTAGTGGCACTCAGAGAAAGAATAGGCTGTGACCGTATGTTAGGGGAGGAGGTCCCCTTCTGTCACAGACCTAGGGGAGGGGAATAGGGTGACAGAAGGAGGGAGGAATGGGAGGACACAAGTAAGGAGGTAATAATTGAGATGTAATCTGAATAAATTAATAAATAAAGAAAAATAAAGTATATTTGAAGAAGATGGATGTTTTTCACTGACGATGAAACTAAGAATTGATTAATTTAATTCAAGACATATAGATCATAAATTTCACTAAAAGAGCAGGAATTCAGTTAGCTTTTATTGTACTTGATGCTTGATTTTGTTTGTGTTGGTGCCATGTTAACCTTCCCAGAGTCAACAGAGTGTTAGTGTAAGGTCTCAAAAGAAATGTTAATATGGGAATGAGCAAAATCTTCAAGAAAAGAGATAGATAATGTTTCCTGGGAAAGTAAATGATATAAAGAATGCCATGATAGAAAGAATGTGAGACATATGACTGGAGTGTTGATAGACTGCTCTGTTATTTAAGGTGGGTGGTGATGAATTTAGCGAGAACACTGACAAAGTAAGTTGTGAGTAGATGTTCAATGGGCCTCAAATCTAAGGTTCATCTCTGTCCTTACTTTGTTTACTTTTATTTGTTTAAGTTTAGTACATTCAGTAGGTGAACAATGAGCATAGGATACTTTATTAAATAAGCAGCTGCAGTGTTCCCAATACTCTGGCTCTTACAATCTTTCTGATCCCTTATCTGCCATTTTCTCTGGGTCATGGGGGTAGGTCCTATAGATGTGCCATTTTGGTCTAAACACTAAACAGTCACTTACTCTGTGCATTTTGAGAAGATATGAATTTCTGTATTAATTGCTACTCTCTGTCAAAAAGAAACATCTATGATCAAGCCTAAGAGCAGCATTGTTTTATGGGTATAAACACACATATCTAGAAGGCATTTTGACTAGTTGGTCTTTTAGTGAAATGTCAGTAGTAATTCTTCCTTGTGGACTCATGTCAGGCATAGCCTATGCAGTTTATAATACCCAACATGGATTCACACCTATGCAGTGAGATTTGGGGCCTCTCCGAAGGTGGTTTGTTATTTTCCATGCTGTCATGCTTCTAAAAATGTCATGGACACGTTTTTACCTAGCTAGTTGCTACTGTAGCATTCAGGGTTCACAGGTGGATATGGTTACTGATGAGTTTTCTTCCACAGCAGCCTGAACAGGACCATCTGGCATTATTAATGCTAGTCAGCAGAGAGAAAGCTTCCAGATTAATTTTGATGTATTCTTTCTCCAAGTGAGCAGTGTCTTCAGCAATACAGTATTAACATCTAGTTCTGAAGGGCAACAACGAGCAATGAAAAGGGCCTGCAGTCTTTAAAGAGATTCTGGGAGCTTTCTGGCCAATAATTATGATAGATGTCTTAAAACTGGTAGTGAGCTTTTCACTTTAAAACCTGTGACTTCTTCAAGCAGCATTTCCACCAACATAAGGTAATTATATTATAATTCTTTTTTAATTATTGTTTTTTTAGTTTGTTTATAAAGTTGTAGGCTTATTTTTCATTCACCCACAGTTTTTATCTTGAAAGTACTTTTATTTTTATATTTTTATTATTTAAAACAAATGTATATGATCATATTCTTCCCCTATCCCAAGTCTGTCCATATCCTTTCCCCTCCCTATCCACCAACTAAAGTTACTTCCCCTCCCCTCCACAAACCCTGAAACCACAAAAAAACACTCAGACCATGAAAACAAAACAAAACACTATTTAAATAGAACAACAATAAAAACACCAAACTGTAACACACAAAAACAAAAAACAAAAACAAAAAAGCAGTGGAGTCCATTATATGTTGACCAACTACTCCTTAACATGAGAAGTGCCTGGCTCTGAAGTGGTTGCTATCTCTAATCATCCCATTGGAGAAAGCTGATTTTCCCTTTCCAACAGGTAAAAATGACAGTTCAGTTGTTAACCTCTGCTCTAGTGGCTAGGTGTTCATTCATTCATTCATTTTAAATATATATATATATATATCAAAATAAGGTATAACAAGGTAACTATCACCTTTTTTATTATTTGTTATGTTCACCATAGCTATTTTAGCGGTGGTGAGATGGAATCTCAAAGCAGGGTTAATTTATACTTCCATAATGGCAAATGATATAGATCACTTTTTAAAATGGATATGATATGTCGCTTATCTCTTACTGCTTTCTTTGTGCTTTCCTTTTACCATATGACGGTCAGTGAGATACATTGGGTGTTTCCCTCAGGAAGCTATCCATCTTGTTCGTTGATTCAGAGTCTCACATTGGCCAGGCTAGCTGGTCAGCAAGTCCCAGAAGTCCTTTTACTTTGCCAGGTCTGTGTTTGTAAGTGTGCACCACTACATTTGGCTTTTCTCATGGGCTCTGGGGAGCAAACTGACGTTTTGATGCTTGCATCACAAGCACTTTACTGACTGAGATACATCCTGACTCCTGCTTCTTCAATATTTTAGAAAATACATTCTCATACAGATCACGTTTTCAATTTCAATAAAATCATATGTCATTATTTTTCTGTGACTCATGTTTATGTCTTATGTAAAATATTTATCTGAATCACATCACAGAATTTCTCTTCTGTGTTTTAGCCTAGAGTTTGCCTAGCTTTATGCTCAAAAGTTTAATCAACTGATGAAGGACACTGTCTATACTTCATAATCAGGAAGAGTGCAAAGGAAAGGAAGTGATCACTTACCTGCCAGATGGTATAACTTGGGTAGAGAAATTTTGTAAGTTGTTGGCAAAATATAGGCATTAACAAAATACACTGAATCAAACAATAGGTATGGAACAGATGATTATAAGCATATGAAAGAACCACCAGGACACAATTACCATCAAAATTATGGTAATCAAGCTGAAGATTCCAAAATTAGAGTGTTTCAAGTTCAACTTCAAGAGTGGTCCTAGACGAGCATTAGAATTTAAATAAAAGAAGTAGAAATGAATCAGGGCTACTGGATTTGAAGTAGTCTTAAAGGAAGTAAAAAAATCTGAGAATAGAAAAATCATCTTTTATGGAGAAATTGAAATCAAATGATGGAATTGGTAGAAATATGACCACATGGGTACCATTTTATGTCAAAATATGAATGAATTATCAGAATGTCCATGGAGTCCATGGTGTACATAATAAAAATCTGTTATTAAGGTTACTTTGGCCTCAGCAGGAGAAAAGGACTAGATAAGGAAAATAAGGAAAAGATTGGCACTCTCTTAGGTTTTGTGTGTGAGGCTTATATAATAAAACAGGGTAAAGAAAGCTGAGTTTCAGTTAAAACATATGAGTGATGATGTTCCGAAAAATTATCTTGAGTTTTAAAAAGGTATTTGGACAATAAATATGCATATTTGGAGAGTCAAAAGGTGATGAGAGAACAAGAAAAAAATGTTAAATGTAATATACAGCAAGAAATTATTAGATGTTTATATTATACACCCTTTAAAAACTGTAAGAAATAAATTCCTGATTTTTATAAGCACCTGAGTTTGTGTGGTATAATGATATAGAAGCCTGAACATACTAAAAATCTGATATGGAAGACAACATAGTACTCTGGTATTCTACAAGAACACTAATGCCTTTGAGATGTCCCATTGAGGCTTTGCATTGGGGATGGTGATTTGTTCACACCTGCTTGTCCTTGGGCTTGGGATGCAGATGAATTCTGGCTTTCAACCTAGGAGAAAGCCTTGTTGGGATTCTTAGTTCAAATAGCACTTCTTCCTCTAAAGTGCATGCTGAGTCTTTGACTGCAAGCATGAGAATCAAAATTATTTCTACTTGTATGCAAAAATATATAAAACATAAAAACTGTAAGATTATAGGTGCTGGAGAGATGCTTCAGTGGTTAAAGACCTTTCAGTGGTCCTGAGTTCAATTCCTGGGAACCACATGGTGGCTCACAACCATCTATACTGGAATCTGATGCCGCCTTCTAACATGTAGGTGTTCATGCAGGTAGAACACTCATATACATAAAATAAATAAATAAATATTTTAAAAACTATAAGATTGCAAATGTTTTTGTAATATAAGACCATCTGGTCCAGTCTACTTTGGAAATAGTAATAGACCTCATTTCAACAGAAGCCTTAATGTCTTGTGAAGACACAAACACAAACTGAAGAGTAAGTTTGCCAGCTGATGACCTGAGCCACCTCTGCCAGCATCAGGCATCAGCTATGTGAGATACCAACAATAAATGGCCAGGAAACCAGGATGAAATTCTAAAGACTTTTGCTTGGAGTGTTATAGCAAAAAAGAGTGGCTTCCTTCTTCTTTCCTAAGAATTACTCATTCTTATGTTCATCTTCAGTTCAGGGCTTCATGCTCAGGATCCAAGTAAATGTGAGTGGATGCACGCAGAACAACATCATCTTGTCCCTGGCACTCTCACCACCAGTCTCCAGTCGCACAATGGAAGTCTAAGGAAGTCTTTCCCTGCATCACCTGTAAGTTGGTCAGTAGTCAGAGAGGTGTAACTGTGAGATAAAATGTGTTGGTTGTTATTTACCTTTGTATTTAAGCTACAAGCAAAAAGCAAATAAAAATTAGACAAAAATTAAAATACTAGTGGCATTCATGAAGTCACATTTTCATCATCTACCAAATGTTCTACCTCTCAGTATAATTACATAAAGAATTGTATCTCAGTATTCATATTCCCAAGGACACAAGTAGTTAATCCATAAAAAATTCAAGTATTATTTGCAAGAAATTAGATTAAGTAAGGAAAGATATATATATAGATATTGGGTTATTTTTTAAGAAAAAAAGTCAATGTATTTACAGATAAGAAGAAAGTAGAAATTGAGAGTTTAATAGGCAAGATTTTTTTTAACATGAAAACATCTGTAATCACTGATGAAGTGGGAACTTTGAAAGGAGAAGAGACATAACTCAGAGCACAAATCAAATAATTGGTTATCCCAGACAGAAAGAATACCACTATTTGCAGTACTATAGATTGGATTAACATACGGGAAATTTATATACTTAGATTTGGGATTTTATGTGATTTCTAAACTTACAAACATTACTGCTTAAGGAACACTTATTATACTGTATATGGATTATAATAAGAACTTTTGATTACATGTTTGGTGTCTCCATATGTCCTTAAGCTGATGTAAATCAGAGAGTCTGTTATTCGTGTTTAAATATTTCCCAGGTTTCAGTACGGATACATCTCCAGGTCGTGAAAAATAGTATCTGAGTCCAGAGACACTATGAAATGCTAACCATCAAAAAGTGTCAGAGAGAGATGTGCAATGTGAGTCTACAAAGTCATTAGTTGAAGGAGAGAAAAATGAAGTAGGGGAGAATAATGAAATCTTCCTCACAAAAATAGAATGTTTAAAATTTGTGTTATTCACTGGAATATTTCCAATATCTAAAACAATACCCATTGCATAAAAAAGAGAAATATTTATCAAATAATTAAATGATAGTGTATAAACACATAGGGGTAATAAAAACATCGTCCAAAAATTCGGAGAGTAAATTCTTGGTAACCAGGCATTTATAATTTGCAAAACAATTCAGATTTGATAAATAGGAAATGGTAGTGAAGCTTACTTTGCTGCTGTTGTACTTTTCCATCGGTCTCTTGCGCCACCTGCCTTTCTATAATAGTAATGCTGAAGATCTGAAAATTACAAAGCGATTTAATTTGAACTCATACATTAGTAACCCTGATAAAATTACCATGTTATCTATTTTAAGTGTTCACTTTTCTGGCATTATAACATTTATAATGTTAAAGCAGATTTTTGCTATTGGAGGGTTTACTTATATAATCTGAACATTCTTCTTTTTAGATATCATTTATAAACATTTTCTCCCATGCCATGGGCTATCTTTTCACTTGACATTAACCTTTGTTAAATAAAAGGTTAATTTGCATGAACTCCAATTTATTTTTCTTCCATTACATGTGGTCTTAGCATCACATTCAAGCAGTATTAAGAATTATTTAAATAAGCAAAAATGTGGCTATTTTTGTCAGAAAGGTAGCATGTGAGATGATACACATGTTAATCTGCTTCAATAGAGGAAAAATTTATAAGCTTATATGTCAAGGTGTAATATTTTTTAATACAATGCATACATCGTGACAGTAAATCATCATATGAAACAATATTAGAGCAAACAAACAAAAAGGCAAAGTTAAATGTACAAGATAAATATGCAAAATAGTATTTTATATACTAGCAACTAACAAGTTAAAAATAAAATTAAGATAATTTCATGTATGATGAAATAAAGTAAAATGTGTTGTGATAAACAAAAGACATATAAGGCTTTAGAGACTACCTAAGTAAACTAAATCCTGTATCCATGTTTTCAATGTTTAATGTTAAAATAGCAATATCATTTACAACAATCTGTAAATTTAATGCAATCTGTGTAGATATTATTAAGTCCTTTTGAGCTTTGCAAAACTAAAACATGACCCTATAACTTATATAAAATTGCAATGTCTCTATAATTTCCTCAAGCATTACTGTGAGTAGAAATCATATTTTCTTAATTTATTACAAAGCTACCAATAGAGACCAAAGAATAGACACATAGACAAATGGTTTGAAATTTAGAGTATGAAATAAGGCTTCCCATCCATGCTCATGATTTGCTGAAGTATATTAGAACAATTTAATATTCCTGTACAGAAGAAAGAATTTAGAGCTTTACCAAAGCAATGAAACTAAAATAAGTGAAATACCTAAATATAAAAACTAAAACAAAAGATCCTAATAAAACTATAGGTAATTCTCTGTGATGCTGTATTTTGACTGCAGTTTCTTAAATATACAATAAAAAATTGCAAGCAATGAAAGACAAGAATATTTAATTTTATAACATTTAAAAACATTTATCATCAAAAGAAATTATTTAAAAAGTGAAAGCACAGCCAACAAATGGGAGGATAGTTTATATTTAATTTTTTATTAATTAAACATTTTTATCTTTTACATATAAATTTATATAATCACACATATATACAACAGGTTACCTATAGCAAGAAGTACCATGACACAATCAGGAATTATATAAATGTTGCATTCTTAGTGTTTGGCTATCGGTATTTGACAGCCTTGAATAAAACATCTTTCCTATCTTGGTGCATCTAAAATTCTGCATGTAAATCAATATCTATCATATCTCATCTCTATTAACTTAAAACATCCATCTAGATATAAAAACATCTTAACCCCTAAACAATTAAGCTTCATTGTAAAACTAAGATACCTGGTCTTCAACTACCTCAGATACTTGAGAAGGAATAAACTTGATTATCTAAGTATGCAGGGAGTGCAGGTTAGCAGCTTTCCAAATGAAAAGATGACAGAGACAGTTCATTACCTGAAGAGTTGCCCAAAACTCTAATGATAAGGCATCTTCTTCAGCCTTCTGGCCTAATATATCTGACAGACATATTTGTTAGGCAGGAACTATTGAGGACTTGCTTAACCTGTCTTAGCAGAGTTTGGCAGTCAACTCTGCCTACATCCAAACTTGCCCTTTTTAGGCAGAATTCTGTCTGTGATTGAAACAAGGACATTTTGCTCAGTGGCTTGTTTGCCACATTGAAGCCATCTCCATGAGAAAGTTCTTTGATGCTCATCATCCTCTTTGAGGTAGGCTGGGTGTTGCCAGGAGCTAATCTGTCTTATTGTCAGTGAATCTTTAAAATAATAAAAACATTTTAAAATGTCCTATTCTGCATGTCTCTGAGGTTTTTGAAGAGTTTATCTAACTATCCTATGCTATCTTTCTATAGAATCATATCTATCTGCTGCACCTAAGATTTATATTCTTGTGATAAAAGTAGAATTGGCATGACCATGATTTGTTCAACTAGCAGTTAACGCGCATAACTTATTTATCCTAAATAGCCTGCAATTGCATTTTCAAAGTATTGGAAGTAAACCTTGTATTGTAATTGAGTTATATGGGTACAATACCTCATACTAGAGTAGAAATACTTACATATATATATATATATATACATACATATATATATAATTTGTGTGAAGAATAACTGTCCATTTGAATTCTAAATCACTGTATCTAGAATTAAATTTACTGTATTTAACTTTTTAATGTCCAGAATTCCTGCAACTTGAAAAGAAATGGTGTCAATGTAATTTAAAATCAGTAAAATACGAACTAGTATTTCTTTCATATGATTGTACTAAGAGCTAATAAATATAATTAAAGAAACTGAATCATATTAATATTAGTGTTTGGTGAACTTCAAATTTAAAGCACTAATATCAAACACCAGTTAAGTATAAATTTAATGTTATGCCATTTGAACATAACAAAATATAGAAATAAAATTTTAATAAGGAAAAACAAACATTTATTGAATAAAGCAATGAGTGGTAGGTGATAAATCTCTATTTGTTTGGCCTCCAAGGATAGGTATGAGTTAGGTAATTTGATAAATGACTAGGAAGTTAGAATCAGTGAAATTAAACACATCCTATTGATTAGCTACTTGCTTATATCATTGCAAGAATAAAGGAGAGGGTGGAATGTGGAAAGAGAAGGAGGGAAGAACAGAGAAAGAGGGAGGGAGGGTGGGAGGGAGGAGATGAAAGAGGAGGAAAAGAATGAGAAGAGGAAAATACGAATTTTTTAAAATTTCATCCAAGATTTTGCTTATTTCTTCTCTATCCAACATTTGCATTTGGAAACATCTTTTTTATATATTAGTTTATCTGTGTCATGTTATAGAGAAAAATATTATGTTTATCTAGTCTATATTTAAAACAAAACACTAAAGGCAAATAATGCTTTTCATGTGATGGAGGTGTGTAATGATGTAATGGAAGAAAAAATTAATGGAACGAAATACAAGGTGGTAAATGAAACTCAGAGAGATGGACCAAATCTCTCAACTTCTAGCTTACCTCTTAGAATATTGCCAAGAACCATCCTGCTAGAGGAGCTCACTAGGCTTGTGGGCTTTCTAGGAGGTGATCCATTATTTTGCAAGGTCTCTACTGTGATGCACTGCCAGAACTGCTTCCAGCCTCTGGCATGATGTCAACAACCACTGATTTGGGGAAGTTTGGTAGGCATGAGAGATCTCTGGAAGGGATCTGGTATTTTGCAGGGTCTGTACTGTGATGCATCCCAGAATTGCTTCCAACCTATGACAACACTGTCAATTGTGCACTGCTGCATCTCTCTAAAATCTGGCAGTAGAGCTGGGTGTGATGGCACATGCCTTTAATCCCAGCACTCTGGGAGGTAGAGGCAGGTGGATCACTGTGAGTCTAAGACCAGCTTGGTCTACAACGTGAGTCCAGGACAGTCAAGATTACACAGAGAAACTCTGTTTCAAAAAAAAAAAATTAAAAATAATTGGCATTGGTGTGAACTGTCAATTTCTGGGAATTAACTAGCTCTGATTGAACAAACTTCCTACAGGATCTTGTTGAGGATGTACTGTTTGTTGTTCAGGTGAATTAATCCATGGTTATGGAAATCCTGATTTGATTCAAAAAGTTTAAAAAGTTAAATTGTTTTAAATTTTCTACAACAATTTTAGTGTGTTTACGGTGGCAATAGATACCTTTGTGGACCTCCAGATGCCTCACTAGGGATAGCCTTGAAGCAGATTTGTCACCTCAGATGGCACCACAAATCTTGGTATTCACCATAAATATAGGCAAGTAGGCTTAAACTTTCCAGGGACCCAAGATATTATGGAACTACCTAAAACTGCCTAAACTATGCATGAGCCTTAATGTCTACATATACAAACTGTTCTGTTATAATTCCTTATAGCTTGTCACTTTGTGGCATCATATGTTGTCATTTTAAATTTATTCTGTTTCTTAGAATGAAAGACAGATAAAATTATTGTCCTGAACTCATTATGAACTAAGAGATAGCTGGATAATGTGTCAGTCCTAATTAATCAGTCATATATTCTTGTCAGTTTTAGCCCCTGTTAACCTTTAGGCTTTGTCAACCTTTGTCACTCTGAATTCACTGTGAATTTACATAATGGATACATAGATAAGAAATGTTTAGTTGGAAAACATGTAACCTGTTGTATTTTAGAATTCATCTTTTATTGTGATTAATTGCCCTTTTTTGACTGTGAGGTAATTCTCTTTTCTTAGAAGTATAACTTCATTGAAGTTAAGATGCCTAACTTCATCCACATTTTCTCTAGAATGTATGTGTGTGTGAGTGGGTTATTTTGTATCTCTCTCATATTTCTTATTTCCCTGTAAATTTGCAAATAAGTTAGCAGACTTTGGGTTTTATCATTAGCCTTTTAAGGGTAACAGACCTAAGTTTACATTAATCTATTGGAGATCTCTGCAAAGAGGCCTATCTACAGATCAAAGAGCCTCCCTTTACGAGCCCTGCAGTTTCTAGCCAGAAGCCACTTCTACAGCCTCAGCTATAGGAAAATTGTGGTCAATTTTAAGTTTTCCTCCTCGGCCACAGTATAGCCAGTCCCTAGAGAAGAGACACTGAGCTCCCTTTCCTCTTCTGTCTTTCAGTACTGATCAATTCCCTGAGCCATCAGATCTGGCGATCAAGAGATGAAGTGAACTGGAAGGGAATCCACATCCAGCCCCAGAGAACTTACCCTGGACCTCTTCAGAACTGCAGCCAGGCACTCACAAAATATTCCCAAAACTAAGCTATTTTCTTTTTATATTTGGGAGATAGGATATTTTAGTTATTCAGTTATCAGACATGTTGCAGATATATTCCTGATGATACAACAAAAATATTGTTTACTGGATAGCTAATAAGCAAAAATTTTACAAGATATGTAATGCAAAATAAATGGTCCAGCATGTTTAAGGCACGAGAAGGACTTACTTCTCAAAGATTTTGATTTCTTGTTATGCACTTGTACAGTAGAATGGAATAGCTAGCTCTTTTGGAAGTTTCTGTTATATGAACACTATTTCAACAAGTCAACATCGTCATTATGACATAATCAATTTTTAAAAGACTCTGCCTCTAAATACCAATATAAATGGCATTGTGATTTGAATTTATGAGGTAGCATAAGCAACTATAGCACATTAATCGAATGCTGGTGTTTTCATAATTATATAGAGTGTTTTTTGGTAGAGTGAGTTTGATTTAAGTCTTTAATATTTCATAGCTGCACTATTCTGGGTCATTTACTTGGTTTCTCTATCCCTGTACCTTTCATCTGTAACATAGAGATAGTAATGTTATCTAACTCATAGAGTTGTGGCAGTAAAATGAATCAATACATATACTGCAAAACATCTAGAATAGCTATTATCAAATGCTAACTGCTATATTACATTAGAACATTTTAATTCTATGTATGTTTCTAGATGATAAGTTTTTCTAAACTTTGTAGGTGATACATACTTATGCATACTTAGGGGATTTGGAATGACTACCCAGCACATGTATTCAGTGTGCAATGATCAAAGGAAGGCAATAAACTAAAACATTTATGTGTCACTTGGCTTTCATTGCTCATTTATCTTCCATATGTAACCATATATTTGCTCAGGTGTAGATGCTTAGAAAATAAGCCTATTCTAGGCTAGAGAGATGGCAAGGTGTTTAAGAATGCTTGCTGCTCTTGCAGAGTACAAGAGTCCAGTTTCCAGAAGTGAGTTACAGATCTAGAAATTTCTATACCTCTGCTCCACACAAGAACCTACATTTATATGGAATACACAGAAACATACTCACAAACACATAACTGCAAACATTAGAACTTCATAAACTATGACAAATATTTGTTGAAATTAAATAATGAAGGCTAACCAGTGCTACAAGTTGATTGAGTACAAAACATTTCACAGAACATAAAGGAAGGTAATTAACACTGCTTGGATAAAGCATAACTGTGTTGAAAGTATCTGTTTCCTTTCAGAATTTTTACAAAACAGTAAACCTGTTCAAGCAAGCTGTTGGAAACAAAGATAAATGATGCTGGATATCCACCAGATGGCAATATTGCCAAGCAGATGCAAACGCTTGAGGAAAGCACCAGAACAAACTATTCTCCTTTTGTTTTCTAGTTTCAGAACTTTAACTTACTTTTTAAAAACATATATTTATTGACAATTGGGGAATTTTATATCATGAACTCTTGTCGCACTCACTTCCTAGTCATCGTAGGTTCACTTCTCCACCCTTGGATACAGACAGAGGAGGAAGAGGAGGAAGAGGAGATGGAGGAGGAGACAGAAGAAGAAGAGGAAGAAGAAGAAGAAGAAGAAGAAGAAGAAGAAGAAGAAGAAGAAGAAGAAGAAGAAGAAGAAGAAGAAGAAGAAATAATGTACAATTTGTGTTGCCCATGGTCAAACTTCCAGTGCATGTCAGCTTAAGAAGAACAGTCCTTCTCCAACCATATCCCTTTTAGAGGCCATCAGTTGTGGAGAGCTACGCTTAAGAATTCTTATCAAAATTTCTAAGAGTTTTCTTTGATGGTTTTCCTTCTAAGCTGTTACTTTTGGGGAGTTGGGTAGGTGGAGTAGGGGTTGTCACAGAAGCCTTCTCTTTCCCTTTTTCTCAACTATAAGTCAACAGTCATCAATACCACGACAAAAGTAGCTTCCTTGCCCTTTACAGCGAGTAAAAATAGGGATCATGGAATTCCACATGGTTTCTTCCAAAAGCATGGACTACAGACATCCACATGGTTTCTGGAATTATCCTATGCCATGGACATCAGCATGGTCTCCTATGGAAGTACAGACCATAGAAATCAACACAGAAATCAACATAGAAATCTGCCACAGCACAGGCCATGGACACCATCATAGTCCCCAACAGCAGCACAGGCCAAGAACATAACCATGGTCTCAGGTGGCAGTGTAGGCCACTCCCATCAACACGGCTTTAGGCAGCAGCAAAGACTATGAACATCAACATGTTCTTCAGCAGCAACACAGGCCACAGACATCAACACAGCCCCCAGCTTCAGTAGGACAACGAACCAAGACATGGGCCCTCAGCAGCAGCATAAAACATGGAAATCAACAAGGCCTCAGGCTGTAGTGTAGGCCACTCACATCATGGTGGCCTCCAGTGACAGCATGGCACATAGATAACAGCATGGTTTGAGGCTGCTGCACAGACTTTGGACACACATATGTTCTTCAATGACAACACAGGCCACAGATATCAGCAGCTGGCTGAAGTAAGACTGTGGACCTAAACATGGCCCCCAGAGGCAGTGTGGACTTCAAACATCAACATAGCCTCAGGTGATGGCCCAGACCACTGACATATGCATGGCCTTCAATCTTCTTTACCTTCTTCCTGGAAAACTCAGTTCTTTTCCCAGGCTTTTCATAGAACTGTCTGGCACATCAGCCTCTCTTTCATTATTAGAGGAAGAAGATGGTACTTTGTTTCTTATTTCTAATTTATAGGCAATTGACCTATAGTTTAATTGTATATGCCTCAAATACTTTGATAAAGATAAAAAAAAAACCAACCAAAAAATTGTAGTACATACGTACTGTATCAAGCATTATATATAATTGTTTCATTAAATCACCACAGGAGACATTTATAAAGTCATCTTTAATGTATCTATTATGGACTTCTAGGTAAACCAATAGACTAGATGGTATCAACATATGACCTAATAAAGGAGAATAGAGCCAGGATAAGCAAAGATAGACTTTATTCTAGAGAGGAAAGAACAAGCTTCAATAATTCACAAAGGTAATGTTAGCTTACATGAAATTATGGAAAGATGGATGGGAAAAAAGCCAAGTTGACTAAACCTCCAGCTACATGACTTCCAACTGGGATGAGGGGCAGCAGCAGAATCCTGTAAAAGGTAATCCAAGCAATGATGAAAGCAGACTGACAATTCAAATGCCACCAGAAGCCCACAGTCCTTACAAGCCTATAAAACAACGGTGTGTGTGTGTGTGTGTGTGTGTGTGTGTGTGTGTGTGTGTGAGAGAGAGAGAGAGAGAGAGAGAGAGAGAGAGAGAGAGAGAGAGAGAGAGAGAGAGAGAGAGAGAGTATTCCAGTCCCCAGTGAAGAGCAATCTCATTTTGAACACTATATGACTTAGACATCAGTCACTACCAGGTAAATTCAAATGAACAATCACTAGTGCACACACAAACAGAACACTCCAGTTTTAAAGGACCCAGAAATAAGTTGATCTAGTGCTTGTTTGTTTTTCTCCTTCTTTTTCTTCTCTCTATTTTTATATAATTTTAACAATAGTATTGTTCTACCACATTTAAAAACACATTTTACTTTTTATTCTCTTTCATAATCCATGTAACTGTCCTTATTCATTTTCATTACTAAACAATCCTTTTCTTTATCTTTCTTAAATTTTCTTCTTCATCTTTTGTTCAATGTATTATTTAATTTTTTCTCTACTTTAATTTTAGCAACATTTGTCCTGTATCCTATTGGACCTATTTTTAGTTGAGCTTTTTTGGTCTATTTGAGAAATAAAAACTCATAATTTTCTTTATTATCAATCATATATTTATCTTATTTTACTTTTAAACATTTGTTTTAATTATAAAGATTTCTATTTTATTTTATCACTTCTTTCCCATTCATTTTTCCTTTTATTAATTTTATTGCTTACTTGAGAATTTTGTAAAATGTATTTGATCATATTTACCCCTACTCAAACCCCTCCTAAATCCCATACCCCAATCTGACTTGGTCACCTTACCAGTGGATACGCTCTTAACAAAATAGACTTTTACACTCACAGCTATCAAGGAAGATAGTTCTTCAACTAGGGATGGTACTTTGTACCCCCCCCATATCTTTCTACACTGAGGTTTTGGCTATCTTGAGCATGCATACTATGCATGCTGTCACAACCTTTATAAGTTCATATGTGGAACTGCCCTGGAGTGTCCAGAAGACAGGCTTCCTTGTAGGCATCTACCACTTCTGGCTCTTCTTCTCACTCTTTGGCAGTAGTTTCTTAGCCCTGGGACGAGAGATTGGGATATAGATATATCATTTAGGGCTTAGTGTTCTGCAATTTTTTTGGTCTCTGTACCCAGCCAATTGTGGGTCTATGTATTCATTATTATCTATTTCAAAAGGAAGCTTCTTAAGTGAGAGTTAATCTATGCATATAAGAACTATGTAGGAAAGGTCTTAATACTATATCCCCTTAGGAAAAAGACAGGAGTGGGCTCTTCCCAGTGTCTGATAACTTTTCTAGACATAGGTTCATGATCAAATAATGGTACCAGCTATGGATTTTATGATGTTAAAGGAGACTTAAATTCAATCAGAAAGTTGTTGGTTATTTCCATAACATTCATGCCACCATTGCACCACTTAGAATGCTTTTTTAGCCCAGATCTTATTGTAGCTCAGAGAGTTACTGGCAGCACATAGATAATGAGTGCTTTTCCTTCCACTAGCATAAATAACATCCTCCAGAATTACGAAACCCAGCCTGTAGGGATGAAGCTTCCACAACAGTGCTAACTTGATAGTTCCGTATTTTGTGATTTAAGTATATGGTATCTTCTGCAACAGGGTTTTACTGTCAAGTTCTAGAGGGTAACCAATATCCTTAGTGATAGTCTGTACTACTTGAGAATTTAGGAGATATCATTGTTCAATAATTCCAAAAGATGCAACTTGTTTCTTACACTGGGATTTTTGTTAGCTTATGGTGTCTAGTAAGGATATTGCCATCCTTTACAGGGTAATACCATTTGATCACATTCTCTCTCTCTCTCTCTCTCTCTCTCTCTCTCTCTCTCTCTCTCTCTCTCTCTCTCTCTCTCTCTCTCTGTGTGTGTGTGTGTGTGTGTGTAGGTGTCAGTGTGTGTGTGCATACATGTGTATAAGTATATATAACTATATATACCTGTGTGTGTGTGTAGACATTCTTGTAACTTTTTGAAAGGTGTTTTCTATTATTTATGCTTTCTTATATTTCCTACTGAACCATGCCCTCTCACCCTCACCTTCAATTTTATCCTTCCTCTTTTCTTACTCTGCTTGAAGCCTTTATATCACTACATTATATTTTCATCCTTTGCATTCATTTTTCTTTCTGGGTCTGAGTTACATCAACCAGAAAGATTGTTTCCAGTTCCATCCATTTATCTGCAGAGTACTCAACAATATGACAAGAGAAGATTGTAAAATGAATACAAATATATCAGTTGAAGAACGTTTTTGTTTCCATTTCTTCATTCTTGTGAATATAGCAGTAATGAATATGGTTGAACAAGTATATGTGGAGTAGTATGTTGACTTCTTTTGACATATGCCAAGAAATGAAATAGCTACGTCATACAGTATGTCTGCTTTGAGCTGTTTGAGAACTTTCCACATTGGCTTCCCAGTGCCTGTGAAAGTCTGCAGTTTCACCAACAATAAATGAGAGTTTCCCTTTCCTTGCATTCTTTTCAGCATTTGTTTTCCATTTTAAAATTTATTTTTATTCATTTGTTTATTTAATCCCTTTGCACCCTGATTCCCGTTACCTCCCTCCTCTCTTAACAATCCCACTCTCATGCTCCACTCCCCACTTCCCCCTCTCCTTCTTCTCAGAGAAGGTGAGGTCCCCAAGAGGTACTCTGGTGTCTCAAGTCCCAGCAGAACTAAGCACTTCCTCTCCCACTGAGGCCAGCAAGGCAGCCCAGCTAGGGGAAAAGCATCCAAAGGTAGGCAACAGAGTCAGAGATAGCCCCTACTCCTATTGTTAGGAGACACACATGGCTAAGCTGCACATATGCTACATATGTGTAGGTGGTCTAGGTCCAGTTCATACATGCTCTTTGGTTGGTGATTCAGTCTCTATGAGCCTCCATGGGCCCAGTTTAGTTGACCATGTAGGCTTTCTTTTGGTGTCCTTGACCACTCTGGCTCCCTCTATCCTTCCTCCCACTCTTCCACATAACTCTCTGCCTATTGGTTGGCTGTGGATCTCAGCATCAGTTTCCATCAGTTGTTGGATGAAGCCTCTCAGAATACAGTTACGCTAGGTTTCTATCTCGAACCATAGCAGAGTGCCATTAGTAGTGACAGCAGTTGGCTCTTTCCCATGAGGTGGGAATGTTGGTTTGCCATTTTTTTTTTCAATCTTGGCTCCATCTTTACCCATATACTTCTTGTAGGCAAGACAAATTTTGGGTCAAAGGTTTTATGTGTGGGTTGTTGTCCTCCTCCCTCCACTTGAAGTCCCACCTAGCTACAGGAGGTGGTGACTTTAGGCTCCTCAACTGGCATTGCTAGAAGTCTCAGCTATAGTCAGCCCCATAGACACCCTGGAGCCTCCTCTATGCAAAAGATGGCCCCTACATATTTTCATTCTCTCTTTCAGTCTTCCCCTAACCCTACTCTCCCCATACCTGATCCACAACCCCATTATCCTCCCTGACCTCTTTCCTACCCCATTCCCTCCCTCTATCTACTTCAGATGTCTATTTTATTTTCTGAGTGAGACTCAGCCTCTTCCTTTGGACCTCCATGGCTTCTTTGGGTCTTTGGATTATAACATGGTTATTCTGTACTTTATGGATAATAACCACTTATAAGAGAGTACATACCATGTGTGGTTTCTGGGTCTGGGCTACCTCATTCATGTGCCTGCAAATATCATGATATCTTTCATTTTAATCGCTCAGTAGTATTCTATTGTGTAAATGTGCCACGTTTTCTTTATTGATTATTTAGTTGAGGAACATCTGGGCTTTTTTTTTCAGTCTCTGACTATTATGAACAAAGTTTCTGTGAACATAGTTGAGCAAGTGGCTTTGTGGTCTGATGTAACATTTTTGGGTATATGCTCAGGAGTTATATAGCTGTGTCTTGAGGTAAATTTATTGTCAATTTTCTGAGAAACCTCCAGATTGACTGATCTTAGCCATTCTGACAGATTTTAGATGGAATGTCAGGGTCATTTTGATTTGCGTTTCCCTGATGACTAATATCATTGAATATTTCTTTAAGTTCTTCTTAGCCGTTAGAGATTCCTCAGTGGAATATTCTATTTGGTTCTGTACCCCATTTCTAATTTGGTGAATTGGTTTGTTGGTGTTTAATTTCTTGAGTTCTTTATATATTTTGGATATTAGCCTGTTGCCATATGTAGAGGTGGTGAAGATCTTTTCTAAGTCTGTAGGCTGCCCTTTTGTCCTATTGGCAGTGTCTTTTGCCTTGCAGAAGTGTTTCAATTTAATGAGGTCCTATTTATTATTTGCTAATCTTAATATCTAAGCTGCTGGTGTTCTGTTTAGGAAGTTGTCTCTTGTACCAAAGAGTTCAAGGCTATTCCCTCTCCCCTTTCTTCTATTAGGTTTACTGCATCTGGTTTTATGTTGAGGCCTTTGATCCATTTGAACTTAGGTTTTGTTCAGGGTGATAAATATGGATCTATTTGCATTTTTTTACATGAAGACATCCAGTTATTCCAGCACCATGTGTTGAAAATGCTTTATTTTTTCCATTGTACGGTTTTTGTTTCTTTGTTAAAAATTAGGTGTGTGAGTTTATTCTGGGTCTTCACTTCTATTCCAATGATCTGCCTGTCTATTGCTATGCCAATATAATGCAAAGTTTTATTACTATTGCTCTGTAGTACAGCTTGATATCAGAGATGGTGATACCTCCAGAAGTTCTTTTATTGCATAGGATTGTTATAGATATTATGCATTGTTGCTCTTATATTTAACATTGTCTTTGGCTGATGTATCAGTTTCTTTTATCCTGTCTTTAGCATTTGAGATTCTCTTTTCCATCTCTTGTAATCTGTTGCTGATACTTGCATCTGTTGTTTCTGTTCTCGTCCCTCATTTTTTTTCCATTTTCACGATTCCCTCACTTCGTCTTTTTTTATTGCTTCTACTTTTATTTTCAGGTCTTGAATAGTTTTATTCATATTCTTCACATGTTTAATTGTATTTTCCAGCATTTCTTTTTTTATATACATTTATTTTATGACACATGTATAAAACAAACTACATACAGCAGGGAGAACCATGTGACAATCATGAGAACAATGAGTTCTACACATGTTACATTCATAGTGAATTGGCCATCTGTATTCGTCCTGTTTGAAGTAAGTGTCTTTCCTCTCTTGTTGGGTCTAAATTTCTGAATGAAATTCAATATCTATCTTATCTCAACTCTAATAGCTTAACGTCTTTATCTTGATCTAAAACAATCTTATTCTCTAACCAACTAAACTTGGCTGTAAAACTATACTATCTTGTCTTCAATGGCCCTCAGAGACTTGAAAAGGAATAAAACTTAAATTCTTGAGTAAACCAGCAGTGTGGGTTAGCAGCTTCCAAAACGTACAAATTGATTTAAGACAGTTTACTGCCTGACCAGTCACCCAGTACACTTTATAACGTTGGAGCCTCATCTTCAGGTTTCTGGCCTAATATCTCTGCCAGACTTGTTCTCAGGGCAGGAACTATTGAGGACTTGCTTACCCTGATTTGGCAGAGTGTGGCCATTGACTCTGCCTGCATCTAAGTTGCCCATTTTTAGTCAGATTCTGTTTGTGGCAGGAACGAGGACATTTTGCCCAGTGGCTGGTTTGCCACCTTTGAAGCCATGTCCATGAGGAGGCTCTTTGATGCTCATCATCTTCTTTGAGGTTGGCTGGGTGTTGTCAGGAATTAACTTATCTTGTTGTCGAAGAAATTTAAGATTGTAAGAACAACTTTAAATGCCATATTCTGTGTGTCTCTCAGGCTTTTGAAGACCTTATTCAACTATTTTACCTCATATATCAATAGAGTCATATCTATCTGTAAGACTTAGGCTATATATTCTTGTGTTAAAATCTGTCAAGTATTTGACATGCCCATGTTTTGTATCAATAAACTGCATTCTAGAGCAATGACTTAGATATAACCTTCATTATAAAGAACAATTAAAGTCTTGAGTTAAGGAGTAGGTTCAATTATCTAGCTTTTGTACTATCCTCCCTCTATGTTGCTAAATCTCCCTTTCTTTCTTTTCAGCTCCCATCTCCTTGTCTACGCATGCAAGATAAAGGCAAAGAGAGACGTTCCTGAATTTCCCCTTATTTTTTCTCTGTATAAGACCAATAATGACTTATGACCACCTTCTGATGAGAATAAGCATTTGTAGATCAAGTGAGCAAACAGAAACCTATACAACCCCTGTTAGAGGGAATGGGACATCATTATTTTATGGTTTCTTCAGGTTGAATTGGGGTGAATAATACCTTGGAATGGGCCCCCCAAAATTGGAGAGAATGTTTAAGCAATCTAGTGATTTCATTGGTGGTTCATTTTCTAAATGTTGAGAGATTCCAGGCTTAGTAGGAGATTGAAATGGTGGTCCAAACTGGATCAGAAGTTTTCTGCAATGTTGTCCAGGAAGGTGTCCAAATCTGATGGGTAACAGCAACAGAATCATCCGTGGCTAGAACTAGGAGGATGCAACATGTCAATGTTCATTGTGCTGGGAGGAATGACTCCTGTTAGGTCTGATCCAGCTGGTTATTTTGTTCTGAAAACATAATTTCTCACAAGCATTACACAGTTCTAACATATTTGTATGAGGTGTTTCTTTTAAGGGATTTATTTCTTTGCTCTTTAAAAGCCTCTACCTATTTGATTTTGTTTTTTCCTGTATTTCTTTAAGGGATTTCTTCATGTTTTCTTTACAGGCCTCTATCATCTTCGTAAAACGGAATTTAAGTTTATCTTCTTGTGCTTTGACTTTGTTAGGATATCCAGGGCTTGCTCTGGAGGTTCCATAGTGCCTTGGTTCTTGTTAATTGTATTTTTACACTGCCCTTTGGCTATCCAGTTGTCCCTGAATGTTGCTGGTGTAGCAGATATTTGGAAGGTGGGCCTATCCTGAATGTTTCTGGAATAGCAGTTGTCCTGTGGGCAGTCTTGTGCTGGATGTTCATGGTGCATCAGGCCTGGATGTTCCTATAGTATCAGGCTTGGTGAACAGGAGTGGAGCAGTGGCTCAGCAATGGGGGTTAGGGAACAACATGTAGCTCAGAGCGGCTGATTGTGTCCCAGGGCACCCACCTGGGCAGGAAGTTTAGAGGGGGAGGGGTCTAAACTGGATGTTCCTGTAGTATCTGCTTTGGTGAACAAGAGTGTTGGCCTGTCAACAATGGAGGCAAGATCAGGGCCTGTTTTCCTTTTTTTAAACTTAGTCATTTTGACTGGATAAGAAATCTATAAACCATGTAAATTTTCATTTTCCTAAGTGCTGAGCATGATGAACACTTTGTTTGTTTGTTTGTTTGAGACAAGGTTTCTCTGTATAGCCTTGACTGTCCTGGACTCGCTTTGTAGAGGAGGCTGGCCTTGAATTCACATCTATCTGCCTGCCTCTATCTCTTGAGTTCTGGAATTAAAGGCATGCACCACTTGGACTTGCTTTGTAGACCAGGCTGGTCTTGAAATCACAGAGATTCACTTTCTTCTATGTGCCAGAATGCTGGGATTACAGGCATATGCCATCATGCACAGATATGATGAATACTTTTTAAAAGATATTCCTTATTTATATTTATTTCTTGTTTTGAGAATTCTCTCTTCATAGCCATTGCCCCTTTTGTAATTGTGTTGTTTGAGTAACTCTTTGCATTTTAGAATTTATTACATATTTTGGATATTAATCCTCTGTCAGATGTATAGCTTGTAAGAGTCTCTTCCCTTCTGTGAGCTTCCATTTCACTCTATATGGAGAATTGTAGTGAAAGAGATATGGGGATAGTTGTGGAAGAGAGGGAGTAATAGAAACTGTGTAAACAAAGTATTTATTTATTTATTTTTATTTTAATAAATAAATAAATATTAATATTATTTTTAAAATTGCAATGTCATATTGCACAGATTAGAAAATTTTCATAAGGAAACAAAACAAACACACTACACTAGAGAGAAATCTGAAGAAAAAAGTACTTCAATGGGAATTAGCAAAACTGATTTCAAATCATAGTACAGAGCCATGGACTAAGAATGGCACTGGTCCAAAAAATATATAAATATATAATGGAATAAAATTGAGGACCAAGACATAAGTATGAAGAATCATAGTCATCTAATTTTTTACAAAGAGTGGGAAAATGCACATTGAAGAATAGCCAGGATCTCATACAAGTGCTGCTGAGAAAACTGAATTTCTTTATGACAAAAAAAAGAAATCATTTTCCATTTACCATCTTTCAAAAAACTCCACTCAAATGAATCAAGAACCTCAACATAAGATCTGATACACTGAAACAGAGAAAAAATTAGAGCATATGCTTCAACATGTGGGCATGGTAAGGAGTTTTTAAATAGAACTCTAGATGCACAATCAATAAATGATATCTCATGAAATTAAAATGTTTCTCTACAGAAAAGAAAACTTTGGGCTGGTGGAATATTCAGTCCAGAAAACAGAAAAAATCCTGGCTATCTTTTCATCCAAAAGTTTAGAGTATAGAATATATTTCAAAGACTCATACTAAATATTTTTACCTATCATTGATTTCTGAAATAGTCTTTGTGTGTTCTAGGTTGTATGAATGTTTATGAGGGTTTCTAGAATATATAAAGAACTCAAATTAAGCATATTTACCCTTCCTTGATTTCTGAGAGGCTTGCCATGTGGTGCAAGTTAGTGTGTGTGTGTGTGTGTGTGTGTGTGTGTGTGTGTATGTGTGTGTGTGTGTGATTAAAGAAGAGACAATGAAGTTGAATGAGAGTGGGTGGAGTGGCATGGTGAAATGTGTAGGGGTAAAAATAATTTAGATGCAGTATTATTGTATGGAATTCTCAAAAACATTTTTTTAGAAAAAGGAAACAAAACTTTTCAGTAACCAGCAATTAATATACTCACAACTGGTCAATGTGAAGAGTATATGAGATTACAGAGTTTTCAGTCCTGAGTGTGTTATCTATATAACACCTCTGCCACCCAGATACCAGGGATCACTGAAGAAGAGTGAAAAGAAAGATAGTTAAGAGCCATAGGTAATAGAGTACTCTATGAAACAGTGTTTTGTGTATGTAAGGCAGTTGCACCTAGGACCTGTTAGTAGCTGTGACTGCATTCATAGGCCCTGCAAAAGATCAAGCAAAACAAAATGTCAGCTTCCAGGGGGAAGGTTTTCAGGAGGTCCCATTCCTAGCTAGCAGAGGAACAATTGGTAATTTGTGGCTACTGGAGAGAGGAAGTCAATTTGTTTTCCAGTGATATAGTGCCAGCTAGGCTACTCCTATTCCAGTAGATGGCCCTAAACCCTTGAACATACTAGCAGAACCATGTGTATTTCATAGGTTAAATACAAACAAAACAAAACAAAACAAAAATATGAAATTAAGAGGAACTGGTGTTAATGAGAATAGGGGAAGAATTGGAATTTAGGAAATATGGAGTGGATTTGATCAAATTACATTGTATGAATAATAAAAATTTTAATTGAAAGAAAGGAAATATGGGGTGGATTTGATCAAAGCACACTATATTCATTATGGAATTCTCAATCATTTAAAAAAAAGAACAACAAAAATTTTAAAAATAGCCAAGAAGAGACTTGATACCCTATGAGAATATATAGGGGGAGGTAATCTCCCTTAGGAATAGTCGTAGGGGAGGGGAATAATGGGAAAATGGGGGGGGGGGAGGAATGGGAGGATACAAGTGATGGGATAAACATTGAGATGTAACAAGAATAAATTAATAAAAAAATGGCCTTGTAACTAAACAGAGAATCCTAAAATTAATAATAATAGTAATAATAACAATAATAATAATAATAGCTAGGAAATACAGTTAAAACATACAATGTCCTTAACCATCAGGGAAATACATGCAAATTAAAATTACTTTAAGACTCCTTCTCACCCCAGTTAAAAAGGCCATCACTGGGAATGCAAAAGACAATAGTTGACATGGGTTTGACATGTTGAAGTGTGTAAACTAGTTAGGCTTCTTTTGAAATCAGTCAAGAGTTTTTATTTTTTTGTTTGTTTGTTTTAAAACTAGAAATAAAAGTGGCTTGGCTATAACACTACTGGACATAAACCCAAATGACTATACTTGTTATAGAGATATTAATACATTCATCTTCATGGCTGCCATGTTCATGATAACAAAAAAAAAAAAATGGTATCAACCTCGATGTCAATCAACAGGATGACTAACTACGAAAATGTGGTACATATACATAATCGAATATTACTAAGTTCTAATGAACATTGACATAAAATTTGCAGGTAAAAGGATGATACTTGAATTTTTTCTACTCAGTGAAGTAACTTAGGCCCAGAAAGATGAAATCCCTATGTTCATTCTTATATGTGTATCCTTGCTTTATATCTTTCACTTCTTGTGTTTAGCTTGTAACACAATTGAAAACAAGAAATTTACAAAGGCTGGGCCTATAATAAACTATAGGTAACACAAAAGCTAAAGAGTAGAATACTAAGAGAAGAAAGGCTTAAGCAAAGAAGAGCACTAAAGAATGGGAGAGGATAGCTAATTCAATGAAAGAGGCATGAAAACCCATATGAAAGTCTACTATTTGAGAGCCTAATTTTAACATACTTGGAAGAATAGTAGAACATATGTGAAATGAAAGAAGAGAGTGGAATATTAAAAGTTAAAGGATTAAGCAGGGATGTATGCCTGACAATTCAGGGAAGAAATGAGTAGTGGAGTGGGCTAACTAATACTACTGTTACATGAAAAAGTTGTATGAAAAGTGTCTTTTTAGTGAATTAATAAAAAATATATAACCTTTAAAAAGGAATTAAAACAATTATCCTGTGTGACTGAAAAAATGTTTCTTTCAAATGAATTTGTTACTAAATAAAAATCACAGTGCACTGCATGGGATATAATCACAGTTCATTGAAGGTATGTGTAAAATTCTCAAGAAAAAATAAAAATTAAAAGCATTTTTTAATATGATGCTAGGGCATCAAGTTTCTTCTTGGTAGTCTGCTATCCTTCCTCCAAGTGCCATCGGGCCTCCCCATCAAGGGGTCATGGCCAAATAAGGGGCACCAGAGTTCGTGTGAAAGTCAGTCCCCAGTCTCCACTTAACTGTGGAAAATGTCCTGTCCCTTGGCTAGGTCTGGGTAGGGGTTTGATGATGACTGCACATATTGTCCTTGATTGGTGCCATAGATCAAGCAGAACCCCTGGGCCCAGATCTGCCCATCATAGTGTTCTTCTTGTTTCTGTAATATGAATGATTTTATTTTTCAATTAAAACAAAAGAAAGCATTTTTTTAAAAAAAGAGTATACTCCACCAAGGAAAAGAGCCAGAAGTAAAATTGGAAGAGATCTCCAAACCAACAGATGAACAAAATGAATCACGTAAACACAAAAATACAAAAACGGCAAAACAACATGACTCATCTAAAGATCACAATCCTTCAACAAATGAATTCAGATATATTGAAATACACAAAATACTGGATGGGGATTTCGAAAGATTAATATTTAAAATAAATAACTAATTCAAAGAAAATCCAAATAAGTAAATAAATTAAATCTAGCACTAAAACAGGGAAATTAGCAGAGGAAGCCAGCAAAGCAGATGAAAATATTCACTTACATGGAAGAAAGAAAAAGCATGGAAATCAATATTTGGAGAGAAGAAGAATGGAAATTTTAAAAATAAAAAACTAAGTGAATCAAGGAAAAAACACAGTAGAAGGCATCACTAAGATACTTGATCAAAGTCTTAGTTATTTTCCTATTTCTATTATAAAATTTACCGACAAAAGCAACTTAAAGAAGAAAGTGCTAATTTGTCTCACAGTTGAATGGCACAGCCCATCACAGAGCACAGATGTTTGATTGAGAAGCACTTTTTAGTCTATCTTAGAAGACAACCAAACAAAATTTTTAAAAATTGAGCTTATGACTATAATATTAGCAGTACTTTACTAGCTAGATTAATAACTTATTAGAACTCCTTTGATTAATGTGAAAACCCTGATCTATTGAAGTCTTGATATAACAATTGCATAGTAAGAGAAAGAAATCTGAAGAATTGGTTTTATTTTTTTTAATTACTTTCTTAGACATTTACAACATGTATTTACACACCTTAAAACACTTTGTTAGACCTTTATAACCTGTATTTACATATCTTAAGTCACTATTTTTAGACTCCTTCAACTTAAGTTTTATATCCTCAAACCTTTACAACTTGTATGTCTATACTGTAGTACACTTTCTCAGACTCTGAGAACTTACATAAACTTTAAAAGTTTTTTTTTTCAGCCAGTTATTTGCCATGGCACTGGTGGTTGATTAAAAGGAACTGTCATTGTAAAGCAATGGAAAAGTAAGGCAGGAAGCACCTCCTGTAATCCTAGTACCCTGGGAAGCAGAGGCAAGTGGATCTCTGTGAGCTCGAGGCAAGCCTTGTCTACAGAGTGAGTCCAGGATAACCAAGGCTACACAGAGAAACCCTGTGTGGAAAACAAAACAAAACAAAAAAAAACCGAAGTTACTTTGAAATGTGTTTTATGGGTTTATTTGAGTCTAGTAGAGCTTATCAGAATCTGGTAACAAGGTAAAGGCTTATCTTTCTCAGCTGGAGACCTAGTAATTCTCCAGTAAAGCTAGAGACCTTATTTTTACATATGAAGAGCAGGTAGCCATAATTTTGGGAAAGTACCTAGTATGCTATGCTTGCTGCTGTTAAAACTAGTTAGTCCTAAACATGATCAGAGATCTCAGAAGGATAAATTATAGCAGGTGGTATAATCCAATGCTATATGTAGTAATTAATGTGACAGAGACTTCCCCATTACCTGCCTAGGCTCCTGTGATCTCGATGGCTGGGCAGTGGTAGTGGTAAGGGTGTCATCAACTGTCATATAGGACAGCATTTCATCTTCAGCTGCCACACAGAGAAGCAGGCATTCAGCTGTCAAAATTATGTCTGAAAAATTTTTCTGTAGAGGAGGATCTATAGGGTTCCCAGAAGGAACGGGAATGTCCATAATGGGAAGCATTTTTATTAAACATTTTAAATGCCATATTCAGTAGATCTCCGAATAGTTTGAGGACCATATATCTATTAAGCATATCTGATTTTAGGCTTAACATTGAAAACACATTAGCTTTTATGTCTTAATTACCTTTAACAGTTTAAATTGGTAGGTTTTTGTTTGTTTGTTTGTTTGTTTGTTTCTGGTTTTGTTTTGTTTTGCTTTTTGGTGTTCTGAGACAGGATTTCTCTGTGTAGTCTTGCCTGTCCTGGACTCACTTTGTAGACCAGGCTGGCCTCAAACTCACAGAAGCCAGCCTTTGCCTCACTGAGTTGAAAGGATTAAAGTTGTGTTACCAGATCAAATGGTAGCTTTTATAAGACTAGGATTTTACAGTTTTGTTCCTGTTCATTTGAGCCTTAAAATTTGAGTTGACGATTAATTGAAGGTCCTTTGGCATCAAAATAAATCATAAATGCAGTAAACTTTAAACCATAAATATAGCCCATAGGGAGACTGGGAACTTTTCTAATCCTTTGGTAGTGTACCATTATCAGGTTTTTTTTTTGTTTGTTTGTTTTTTTGGTTTTTTGGTTTTTTTTGAGGGGCGTGTGTGACTAAGTTTATCCAAATAGCTAAAGCTTAACAAAGTGAGCAAAGATAAAGAAGCCTGACCAATATTACTGTGAACTGTTAAGTCTAAAATCTCTGTTCAGAGACCACCACTCACATATGCAATCAACAAGAGTATCATTATTTCTAGAAAGCAAGAATCCTGCATGCATGGGTCAAACACTTTATAAAATGGTGACTCAAGATGTTGGTTTGCAGGCCTTTTTATGAGTCAAGAGCAGAATTTCTGCAAGAGTTAGGTAATCTAAAACCTGATTGGTTGGCAGCAAGGCAATTACATGGGTTTTTATTTGAATGGCCCTTTTAACCATAAAATGAGATACCTAACCCATATAAGGGTGTCTAGCACAGATGGCCAGTCTTGAGATAAGATTTCTCCACATTTCTGTGGTTTCTCCAGGCTGCTCTTCAGGTGGGGAATTTTAATTGTCTGTTCCTGGAATTTATGATTTCTCCAGGTCAGGCCTAGGTCAGGCTTGGTCTTATAATGGAGACTAAGTACAAAATGGAGTTAGTGTCTTCTTTCATGAAACTGAGTCAACCTTAAGAATTTATAAATCTTATTTATCAAATATACATTATTTATCAAATATATGTTGTTAGTTATCTAATTTTTAAAGGCCTGGTGTTGAACAGTTAGCAAAGACACAGGTAATTAAGTATAAATCTGAGCCAGCTTTTGTGAATTTGAATAGACCTTTATTACTTTACAATTTTATCATCATAAAAAACTCATAACATTCTAAAATATTTGAGGCCAGTTATTTCACTTGTCTAAAATGAAATTACAATGATAAACAGAAGGATCAGTAGGACTAATGAGTTCTATAGTTCTTACTTTATGCTATGTGGTCATTTTAACCAAGATAATAGTCATACCACATATCATGTACTTTTAACCTATAATAAAGATGGCTGCCATCAATGCAGCTGTTTCTGTCTTGATGAGTTCATGAGCCAAGATGGAGGAAAGCCATATGGTTTTTTTTTAAACATCAGTTTTCCTAAACACGAATTAAATCTAAGGTACATATACAGTATATTCTAGGCAAGAATTGAGTCACCTATGTATAGATCTAATTATAAGCTTTTTGTTATAATTTTAAATCTAAATTTCATAACAGATTTTATAGATTTTAAACCAGGGATAGAGTTAACAGCATATTCTTAAGAGATTCTTTGAGAGCAGAGTGCAGAAACATCATAGAGATGAAAAAAATTAAGAATAGAAGTAAAACCTTAAGATAAGCGACTTTTTGGAAATGCAGAGAAGAGCAAATTAAGATATAAGAGATCTAGAATCATTTGTTTGTGCAGTGACAAAGTTGTTAGGATTTGTGAGAATTTGGAAATCAAATGTGTCAATTTTGGGCCACTGATATGTACTGAGTCCAAGATGTAGTAATAAAATCTTAGTCAGGAGAGGAAAAGAGGACATGTCAAAACCTTCCACTGGAAGGCATTCCTATAACCTCCAAATAGAAGCTGAGAGGGAGCATAGGTGTCTTATACATGCTCATTAGGAGAGAGCTGAGAGCAGAAGCTGTGGGACTACAGAAGGGAGCTAAGAGACAGAAAGCAGGGTGGTACAATATCATAGAGAGAAGCAGCTAGAGCAAGGTAGAGGGTAAGGAGCAAGTGATGGGGGCCCAGAAGGGTGTAGCAGGGAAATGTCCATGTGGTGGGTGCCCCAAAGGGAAAGCAGGCTGCAGGAGCCAGAGAGAGGATACTTACTGAATAAGTAAGGAGAGATAGTGAGAGAAGCAACTCAAGAGGCAGATTCTAGAAGTAAATTTGGTGGGTAGCAAAAGTCAGCAGAAGCAAATGATTCATATATACTTTAGGGAAGTCAAATCAACAGATTGGTTTGGAGTGGCAGAGTTCCTTGAGAGAGAACCTGTTCATGCTACTCCCAGTTTTCAGCACCAGATGAACGGAAAAAGGAATTAAAAGAGGAAAGAGAAGGTTGGGTAGAAAGCTTATTGTAGATAAACCAAAAGCAGGGATATCTGAGATAGTTCAGAGTAAAGGTGATCATATTGAACTGGGCCATGTGAGCATAGGGGCATAGGAGAGGAAAGAGCCAGGCCAAGAGTCCAGAAAGATAAATAGCAGATAAAAAAGACTAAGTAATCAAAAAATAGCTGAATTATATAGGGGAGGATAGGTGAAGAGAGGGAAGGCCAGCTCAGTATTTGGGCTGGAGAAGTTTAGGGTAAGGCAGCAGGGTATGTCAGCCAGGAGGATCCTGTAACAGGAAGAGACTAAGGGATGTTGAAAAACTTGTTGGCCAGGTCCACTTTGATATGTTAAGTACACAACTCAGCTGTTTTTTTCCAGCTGGATTTTCCCAAATCCAAGAAGAAATTGAAAAAAAAACCATAAAATATAGAGTCTATCAATTGAAATTAATTATATTGTAGTAGAAAGGTCCCCAAATCTAGAGAAAGAAGTTTACGAACAAATACAAGATGCTGGTAGAATGCCAGACATGTATAAACAAATAAGAACTTATCCACAACATATGTTCAAATAGTCAAAACTACACTGCAAACATACTTTTTAAATCTGCAAGAAAAATGCCATTGTAAGACAAAATAACAACATATCCTTCATCTTAAAATTCAGGAATGAGGCTGGCACTATAGAACATTTGAAGGAGTGATTGCCTAGCATTTCCAATGACATATGTTAGGTCCAGAGTACTGCATAAACTAAGTGCAGTAGCACATGTTTATACTTATAACACTGCAAAGGTGAAATCAGCTGTATCAAAAGTTCAAAATCATCTTTGAATCCACTGTGGATTGGAGGCCACCATAGTCTGTGTAAGACCTTGTCCCAAAATAAAAGCATCTTTTCCTCTTTTTTAGAGCAGTGTTATTGGTTTTGCCACCAGGCTCCTAGGCTATCCATTCTTAGGTAATATTGGTATAAAAGGAAAGAAAGAAAATATAGTGGGAAAATGACTCCTAACAATATTCTACTACATTCATAAATGAGTGCTTATTCAGTTATCATCAGAGAAGCTTCTTCCTGCAGCAGATGGGAAGAAACATAGAGGCAAACAGTGAGATAAGATGCTGTATGAGACTGACATTGGACTGTTCAGCCCTAAGTGGGTAGTCTCCATCAAATATCTCCCCGATAAGGTCAGGAAACCCTGCATAAGAAGCCGTAGAAGGAGTGTAAGAGCTAGAGGAGATGGAGGACACAAAGAATACAAATCCCTCCAAGTCAACATGAGTAAAACACATATGATCTCAGAGACTGAAGCAGGATGCACAGGTCCTGCATGGGACTGCGCCATGTCTTTGATGTGTATGTTTTATGTAACTTCCAGTTTAGGGTTCTTTATGGGATTTATGAGTGTGTGAATGAGTGGATCTCTGATTTTTGTGCCTTCTCTTGGACTTATTTGTCTTCTGTTGATTTTATTCTGTTCAAATTTGATGTGGTAGTTCTTGTTTTATTATATTATACTATATTATATTTTGTTATATAGTTTTTAAAATGAATGAATGAATAAAAATCTAGCCACAGGAGTAAAGGTTAACAACTGCACTGTCATCTACACCTGCTGAGAAAGTGAAATGATTTTCTCCAATGGGATGACTGTGGATATATCAATTACTCCAGCACAGGCCACATACAATGGAATCCAGCTTTTTGTGTGCTTTCATTTGGTTACAGTTTGTTGGTCTTTTTAAAGTTGTGTTATTTTGTTTCTTTGGTTTCACATATTCTTGTATTGGGTTTTGGGGTTGATTTTTGAGAAAGAAATTAAAGTTGTATTAGTAGGGAGAAGGAGAGGATCTGGAAGGACTCGGAGGAAGGGAAGAACATTGTCAAAACATATTTAAATTTAAATACTGTTTCAAGTAATAAAAACAAGAAAAACAAAATCATCATACCTTGAAATTCATGAAATATTTCAAGGCATGAAAATTGATAAATGCTAGCTAATATAATTGTTGCAGTAAAACTCTTTTTAAATTGATGAATGTAACTTTTAGTTATGTTGACAAAATAGAAGCTTTATCTCTGAAATAGGATATAAAAATGAAAGTTGAGATTTAAGAAAATGCTTAATGTTACTATACGAAAAATAGGTAAAAAAAAAAAAAAAGAAAGAAAGAAAGAAAGAAATCATGGTGGTAATTCTTCTATAAATAAGCAGTCAAAACACCAGTGTCCAACTCTAATGTGTCATTTGTACTGGCTGAGGTCAGTTTTAGTCACCAGTGAGAGATTCTCATGCACATGTGCTGTATGAGCTGGAGTGAGAAGGCTACAGATATGGTGATAAAATAAAATGAATAAAGCATGCATAGGCAGTCAGCTGAAGGACATATGGCAGTGGAGAGAGTCAAAGAAGTATGGCATGAAAACCTGAAGTTGAAACCAAAAAAATATTCACCAGAGGAGGCAATCCTTACCTCATCATTGCCTGGGTGATTACACGAAAAATGCCCTAGACCATAGTGCAGATCCCTGAAGGCATGGAGATTGTAATATAAACTCAAGGAGGTGGCCATTCTGTGAGAGGTTAGGACTTTAACCACTGAAAATTCAATGAATGGGAGTAACTATGCTAGAACAAAGAGCCTGTGAGTCTCCTCAAACTAGGGAATTCTGGCAGAAATTAAATCACAGTCACAGAAATACTTAGAGTCCTCAAATATCTGAGATGAGAAGCCTTTATCTGAACCTGTAATAATTTTCAGAAATGTTAATCCAAGATTAGGGAGAAACTGTATTATAATAACAAGACAGAGGTATTGTTTATTTGTATACTTTATAGTTATTTACAGTTTTTACTTTGAGTACTTGTTTTAACTTTTATCTTGTTATAAACAGTTTTAGTATTGCCTTATTTACCTACAGTATTTCTATGTACTTATAATTTCTTATTATTTCTCAAACTGAGCATATATATTTACCTTCATACTGTTATTTTGCCCCTCTTTATCACTTTTAACATTAACTCTATTTCTCCACTTAAATATATCTATAGCTCTGAAAAATATAAACTGGTCAGCGTGATCCCACAAACCCCTAAATATTGTAGGCTACTGCAATTGTTCTTGGTTCCACTCAAGAACGAGACAGTATATCTTATAACCGAAGGCACCACATATTTGATTCTAAAATAAGGATTAATCCAGCTGGTACTGACATGGAAGCTCTATCTATACTAGCTAGTTTACAGAGTTCTGAAATATAGCAAATAAATAAATAATTATTAGTATTATCCAACTGTGATCTCTGTGAGCTACAATAACAACTTTCTAGGAAATGTATAGCCATAAGTACAATGCTATGGGAGTAATGGGCTACTTTTTTTACTTGAATTTAAGGCCTGCTCCACATATGATACTGATTTCTGGAACCATTAACAAGTCTAAAAACATGAAGCTAGATAACCACATCTCTCAGACTTTATTAGAGGATTAGTAGATGGTAATTAATAGAGACTTTAATCAAAGCCCCTAATCAAAATGTATATAATAAGATTAGATTGTGAAGTAGACAGCCCTAGGATAGATATAGATATATAGATATAGATATAGATATTATATCCCTCCTCCAAAGTTTGAGGATTCACCATGAAAGCAAGTGCAGAAAAGGTTTTATGAGGCAGAGGCAGTGGGTAACTACAGCAGAACAAAGTTTTCTCCACAAAATAAGGAAGTTACGTAAAATATAAAAAATATTAAGCCAGACAAAACCTCTCAATCTTGAATGGGGAAGTGTTCAGGAAATCCCACCATAGCTTAAGTTATATTAGTAATTGATGGCTGTTCTAAGGGATAATCCATTTTCTTCAGGCATCAGGCTTCTGAGAAACTGCCTGTGTTCCTTTAGATGGCCCTATAACCCATGTATATATTGGGAGCACAAAGTGGACTGCATTGGTTGAAAAGAAATGCAAAAAATATATGAAATTTGGAGGAAACAATGATGGTAGAGATAGAGGATTAAGTGTAAAGGATAAAAATTGGGGACAAATTTGATAAAATGTAATATGTGCATATATGACATTCTCAATAACTAAAAAAATATACTAACACTATAATCTCCAAAGAGTCCTCTAGTTCTATATGCTCTGAAATATATTGTGAATCCAAAGTTCACAAGTGTTGTCTAATAAAAGTTAACATTGAGAATGATGTTAACTAATTATATTTAATACTTTGGTCATATTTCCCTCAAAGTGGCATTAAATAACATAAATCCAAATGGAGAAATTTTCATGAGGGGAGTGAGAGACAATGGGAAAAGAAGGAAATCTGGAGAAAACAGCTAACACAAAATTCGCAAACCAATACAATGAAACCCAGATTTTATTAGACAACAATCCACGGTTACCATCATGTATTCACAGTTCTTCAATACCAGAGAGCAAAGATAACGAGGTGGTTGCATCATCAGACTTTCTATTTACTTACATGAAGAAAATTAACAAATATGACCAAAACTTCATAGAACTGAAGAAATCAAACTGAAGAATTGCTAGGCTAGAGGAAGGAGATAGAATCCAAAGGTACAGAAACTGCATAAAATATCATAGGATGTATTCCAAGGAGTGGAATAGCTGGGTCTTGAGGAAGCCTTATTCCCAGTTTTCTTAGGTAGCGCCAGATAGATTTCCAAAGTGGCCATAACTAGTTTGCAGTATCCCTTGGTAGAAGAATGGATAAAGAAACTGTGGTACATTTACACTATGGAATACTACCCAGCTATTAAAAACAAAGAATTCCCGAAATTTGTGGACAAATGGATTGAATTAGAAATGATCATAATGAGTGAGTTAACCCAGAAGCAGAAAGAATCAAATGGTATATACTCATTTATATCTGGACACTAGCCCAAGGGGCATGTCCCACAAAAGCCTTCACTTACCAGGAAACTGGGACAGAGGGGAAGGCATCCTATTGGGACTCTAAATGAGAGACGCATGGGAGAACAGCAAAATAAAAGGATCCAGAGGGTCTTAGATCAATTTGGCATCATGATCTCAGGAATCATCCTAGAGCACTGACATCTGGATGGCCTTCTGTGGCAACACAGGCCACAGATATCCATCACAGACCCCAGGTACAGCCATAGACCCAGACACACCCTGTGGTGGTAGCCAGAACATCACCATGGCCTTAGGTCTTTGTGTAGGCTCTGCATATCTGCCTGTTCCTCACCACCTTCAAGTCTCCAATTCCAATTTCTCCAGTTTATGAACCCTTTGGCCTTGCTTTCTTTCCCATGCCCATATTTGCTTATCATAGTAGATCTTGCAAGTTGGGCATTTAGGTATTCTTTTTCTGAGTGCCCCAGGCCACAGGGCTGGGGCAGGTACTTGGGTGTCTTCTGGAACTGGATTTCAGGTGATAGTACACTGAATCTGTAGATTACTTCTTGAAGGGGTAGTTACTTGTAAAATACCAATACTACCAAAGAATAGGGGAGATCTTTCAGTATTCTAGTGTTTTTGTCAATTTCTTCCTTCAGTGTTTTGAGGGTTTTTTTTTATTGAAAACAATTTTTTTTTCTCATAAAGTATATCCTGATTATAGTTCCCTCTCTCTCTACTTCTCCAAGTTCTTACCCACCTTCCTCCTTTCCAGATCCATTTACTTTCTATCACTCATTAGAAAAGATAATAACCAAACACAACCAAATAAAATATAATATGATGAAGAAACACTATCATATCAAAAGTGGACATGGCAACCCAAAAGGAAGAAAAGAGTTCCAAAAACAGGCACAAGACTCAGAGATCCACTGTTCTCTCAGTCAAGAGTACCATAAAAATACTAAATTAATAGCTAGTACATATATTATGCATCACAGACCCGAGGTAAAACCACAGACCCAGACATACCCTGTGGTGGTAGCCAAGACATTACGATGGCCTCGGGTCTTTGTCTTTGTTTAGGTTCCTCATATCTGCCTGTTCCTCACCACCATCAATTCTCCAGTTCTACCTTTCTTCGTATATATGGAGAGGATCCAGTGCAGACCCATATATGCCCTGTGCTTTTTTCTTCAATCTCTGTGAACTCATGTGTGCCTTGTTTAGTTGATTCAGAAGGCCTTGTTCTCCATTCACTCTGGCCCCTACATTCTTTATGCCTTATCTTCTGTGTAATTGCCGGAGCTCTGAAGGGAGGGATATGATGGAAACATCCCACTTAGACTCTTTATGCTAATGTGTGGATGTGGGTCTCTGCATCTGTTTTTATTTCCTGTTGCCAGAGGAAGACTCTCTGGTGGTTCTCTGGATAAGGTATAGATCTGAGTATAGCAGTACATCACTAGGAGTCATTTTATTGATACCTTTTTCAGACTAGTAGCATTTGATTTTACCCTAGGTCTCTGGGTTATCTGTTATCTGTTTCCTAGTTACCCAAGTACTGTCAGGTATATGTGCCTTTTTGTGAAGTAGGCCTTAAGTAAAATCAGACATTGGTTTTCTACTCTGACAAGCTCTGTGCAATCATTACCCTAGCATATATTGCAATCAAACATATTGTAGGTTACAGATTTTCTGGTTGTATTGGTGTCCAGGTTTCTCTTTCCACATCCTTCAGAGTACCTTCCTTCACTAAAGAGAATAGAACATAAGAGTGAAGTCTCCATGTAGGTACCAGCTCCAGGTCTCCATGTTCAATGAGCTGTGTGGACACTATCCTTGGCAATGGGGACCCCATTGTCAGTTTACAGGAGCAATCCTTTGACTTAACATTAGCCTAGATTGTTTGAGGATTTTCACAGGACTTCTTTTGCCAAAAACTCAATTGAATGCAACCTAGTCCTCATTCTAGAAGCCTTTTGTGGCTATAAAAGATGGCCAGTTGAGACTCTTTATCTCCTATTGCTAGGAGTCCTCATTAGAATTAATTTCAAAGATTCCAGGAAGTTTCCAGTGCACTAGGTATTCACTCCTCCCACCAAAGGCCCTCTGATTCTAGTCATCTCTTCCATAACATTGCTTTCTACCCAACTGCCCCCCTTGATTTCTTCCCCTGTTCCCATCCCCATCCTCCCCAGTAGGTCCATAAAATCTGTTCTGTTTCCCCTCCCAGGGAGATCCATCTGTCCTCCCCAGACCCTTTTTCTTTATGTAACCTCTCTGGATCTACAGATTGTGTCTTGGTTATCATTTACTTAACGGCTAATATGTACTTATAAGTGAATACATGCCATATTTATCTTGAAGTAGTTGGGTAACATCACTCAGAATAAATTTTTTCTAGTTCCATTCATTTGCTTGGAAATTTCATGGTATTATTTTTTAAACAGCTGAGTAGATTTATCCTAAGGTAATTCTTAAATTGTATTTATTTATTTATTTATTTATTTATTTATTTACTTTATATCCTGATTGTAACCTCCTCCCTCCTCTCCTCTTTGTCCCTTTTTCCTTCTCTCTTCTCCCCTCCCCCTCCCTTATTCCTCAGAAAAGGAGAGCAGCACAACCAACCCCAGCTCCTCAAGTTGCATCAGCATTGAGTGCTTCCTCTCCCTCTATGGCTTGGGAAGGCAGTCACACCAAGCGGGATTGATCACAAAGCAGGCAACAGATTCCATGTCAGAGACTGCCCCTACTCTCTTTATTAGGGAGCCTGAATACATGAAGCCTGAACAGCCCATCGGGTATATCAGTGTAGCTCTAGTCTATGCATGTTCCTTGGTTGGTGCTTCAGTCTCTGCAAGCCCCTCTAGACTCTGGTTAGTTGGGGCTCTTGGTTTTCTTGTGGAGTTCCTGTATCCTCCAGGTCCTTCTATTCTTCCCACAACTTTTCCAAAAAAACTCTTTATGCTTTGCCCAATGTTTGGCTGCAAGTCTCAGCATCTATTTTGATCTGCTGCTGGGTGGACTCTATCAGAGGACAGCTATGCTAGGCTCGTGTCTGTGAGCATAGCAGAATAATGTTAATAGTGTCAGTGGTTGGTTCTCTCTCATGGGGTGGGTCTTAGGTTGGGCCAGAAATTGTTTGGACATTCCTTCAATTGTAGGCACTAGTTTTTAAACTATTTTATTTGAGGTTTTCTAATGCCTCTACCTCCCTTCCAAACCCCTGACCCTAGGTAGAAGAGAAATAATGTTAGAAGAGACATGAGATGCAGATCTCTTTAGACCTAGTTTCAGCTGGTTAGGGTTGTTAGGTTCTTTGGAAAGATACCACTCTCAGTTGTCAGTATATCCAGCAGAACCAGCAGCCTTCTTTCTCTATCCATCTCCTCAAAGCATCTCTCCCTCTCAGAGAATCTCTTGAAGTGTTCTACTCCCCTCTCTAGGCTCTGGTACCCCTCTCAGAGTCCTCAGAATTAAACTATCTGCATTTGGTAAAAACCACACCCTTCTCTGAGCCCCATGCAAGATACTGGGAAACTGACTGTCCAGCTTTGCAGAGCCAAGGTAGATCAATCCTGCAAAATTCTTGCTTCACAGTAAAATCTGTCACATGTTCTGGGCTGGTAGGCTAATGATTAGTTGTTCCAATGACACAGAATTCTCTGGTGACTGTCTTTGTCATTTCTATAGTTCTGGAAGCTGATTGCTCAGTGCTTCCTACATACTTAGGTAATATTATTTCTTTCTCAGGTCTCTGATGGGCTTTAAGTCTAGATAACTATAGTCTTAGTACAATTAAGCTTAATTGTTTAGAAACTAAAAAAATGTTTTAGGTTTAAAAAGATACTTCTAGGTTGATGAATATAAACTATAAGAAAGTGGATTTAGGTATAGAACTTTGGACTCACCAGGATAGGATCGATAGTGGAATACTTTTCCAAAGTTGCCAAATACAAATGGACTGGTCATTGTAATTGTAATTCTTATCTGGTAATCCTCATAATTATTTCTATTGTATATATTTTATTAAAGTTTGAGAAAAAGTCAATATTTTAAACAAAAATGGTATATGTAATGGAAGTTTTGATTTCTTTAAAAAGTGAGATTTGCAATGTAAACAGATTTTTGCTTTAATCCCAAGTTTAAGATATGAAACTGCTTTTAGTTTATCCCAAGCTGATAATTCTCTAAGGTAATTTTAAGCCTATCATGAATAGAATACTTTGCCTGATTTCTTTCTCAACGTTTGTCATTAAGATATAGGAAGGCTACTAATTTCTATTTCTTAATTTTGCACCATGCTCCTTTGCTGAAACCAGTTCTCTGCATTTAGTTTCTTTTTTTAGTATGTATTTACTTTTAAATTTTTATTTATAATTTATATATTCATATTACATCCCAATCATAGCCTCCACCCTCCTCTCCTCCAGGTGCCTCCTTCCCACCTTCTTCACCCTATCCCTTCCCCTACCCCTCAGAAGGGGATCCCCCTTCACCAACTCACCCCAACACATCAAGACCCATCATGGATGAGCTCCTCCTCATCTACTGAGGCCAGAAAAGGTAGCCAAGTTACGGCAATGTGATTGAAAGCAGGGAACAGTGTCCATGTCATAGACAGCATACGTTCAGCTTACTAGACGATCCACATGAAGATCAAACTGCCCATTGGTTACATAGGGAGCCTGGGTCCACTCAGTGCAAGCTCTTTGGTTAGTGCTTCAATCTGTGTAAGCTCCCATAGGCATTAGTTGACTCTGTTGGTCTTCTTGCAGTGTTCTTGTCCTCTCTGGGTCCTTATATCCTATCTTTCCTTCCAACTCTCCTGCTCCCTGAGCTCCATGTTATGCTTGGCTGTGAGTCTCAGCATCTGATTCAGTTAGCTCCTGAGTGAGGCCTGTCAGCAAACAGTTAAGTTAAGCCCCCTGTCTGTAAACATAGCAGAATATCATTAATGGTGTGAAGGATTGGCTTTCTCCCATAGAGAGGGTATTACGTTAGGTTAAGCATTCGTTGGTCATTCCCTCAGTCTCTATCTTTATCTCTGCACATCTTGTAGGCAGGGTACACTTTGGTTTGAAGTTGTTCCTCTCCTTACCACTATAGGTCCTACCTGTCTTGAAGGTGGCCTCTTAAGTCTCATGTTCCCTCTTGATAGAATACTCAGCTAGACATCCCCATATCCTCTCTGTAGCCTATCCTGTCTCAGGTCTTCAGCTTGTCTCAGTGATGTTCCTGCCTTTGGTTTCCTTTTTCTCTCCCCACATTTGATCCCCCACTTTGTTTCCCTCCCCACATGCTCTCTTGTCTAGTTCCCTTTCTACTTCCTCTTCCACTGTCCACTCTATTTCTCCATCTCAGTGAGATTCAAATAGGAGTTTTCTGATGGAGTTTTTATGGTCATTTGTTTAAATAATCATATTTTCTCTTTTGACTTCTTTCATAATATTTTATTATTAATTAATTTATTACACTCAATTTATTACTATTGATCCAGATAAAAGGTCAAATACTTTATTAAATGGATTGATGAGAATGTATATAATTGTTTTGTTCTTGATCATAGAAAGAATGCTTCAGGTTTTTCTTCACTTAGCATGATTTTGGATCATAATTTATCTTACATAAAGCTTTTTTTTTTCTTTTTCTTTTTCTTTTTGACTTACATCCCTTCCATTGCTTTCTCTCCAGGGCTTTTAGATGAAGAAATGCTGGGTTTTGTAGACGGTCTTTTCAAATTATATTGTGGTCACCATTTGATTTTCATTTATTTATGTAATGAACTATATATACTTATTTACATATGTTGAACCACCTCTGAATCTCTGAAATGAAGCCAATTTTATCACAATAAATGATATTTTGATGTGTCCTTCAATTTAGTTTCTGATTATGTTATTGAGAACTTTTGCCACTATGTACAACAGAAAATTTGATCTATAATTTTATTTGGTTTTGATATTAAATAATGTTGTTTTCTTTTAAAAGTACTTGGAAATCTTCTTTCATCATCTATTTTATTAAATATTTTGATAAGTGCCTTGATGTCAGATATTCATCAAATGCTTAGAATAGTCCTGCCATGAATCCATCTGGATGTCTTTTATGTTGGAGAATTTTTTAAATTACTGTTTCAATTTCCTGGGTTTTGTAAATGGTTATTTTTCCCACATTGGTTTAACTTTGGTAGGTTTTAACTATCTATAAATTCACTCTTTTTTTTTTTTAATATTTTTCAAGTTGGTGGACTGGAAGCTTTTCAAACATGTCTTCACAATTTTCTAAATGTTGTTGCTATCTGTTTTAACATCTCCCTTTTCCGCTCTCATATTATTAATTTATATCTTATCTAACTTTCTTTTGATTAATTTGGCTAAGAGTTTTCAGTTTTGTCTATCTTTTAAAGAAACAGTGCTAATTATTTGTACCTTTTACTTTTCTAGTCTATTAATTTCTGTTTGATCTTTATTATTTTCAACTGTATATTGCTTTTGTATATTGTTTTGGTTTTTTCTTATTGTTCCAATGCCTTGCTGTACATCATTAAGCTATTTACTTGAGATATTTCTAATTTTTAAAATAAGTTCATACGTTTCTCTGATGACTGGGGACATTGAGCATTTCTTTAAGTGTTTCTCAACCATTCTATATTCCTCTGTTGAGAATTCTCTGTTTAATTCTGAGTCCCATTTCTTAATTGGGTTAATTGGTACACTGATGTTTAACTTCTTGAACTCTTTATATATTTTGGATATTAGACTTTTGTCAGATGTATGGTTGGTGAAGATCTTTTTCCAGTCTGTAGGCTGTCGCTTTGTTCTGTTGCCAGTGTCTTCTGCCTTACAGAAGCTTCTCAGCCTCATGAGGTCCCATTTATTAATTGTTGACCTTAAGGCCTGGGCTGTTGGAGCTCTGTTCAAGAAGTTGTCTCCTGTGCCAATGGGTTCAAGGCTCTTCCCTATATTTTCTTCTAACAGATTTAGTATCTCTGGTTTTATGTTGAGATCTTTAATACTCTTGGACTTGAGTTTTGTGCATGGTGATTAATATGAATCTATGTGTATGTTTCTACATGTAGACATCCAGTTAGAGCAGCACCATTTGTTGAAGATGCTATTCTTTTTCCATTGAATAGATTTTGCTTCTTTGTCAAAAATCAAGTGTCCATAGGTGTGTGGACTTATTTTTGGGTCTTCAGTTTAATTACATTGATCAACCAGCCTATTACTATGCAAGTACCATGCTCTTGCTCTATAGTAAGCTTGAGATCAGGTATGGAAATTCCTCTAGAGGATTATTTTATTCTACAGGTTTGTTTTAGCTATTCTGGTATTTTGTTTTGTTTTGTTTTTTCTTATGAAATTGAGAATTGATTTACACCCATCAGAATGGCTAAGATCAAAAACTCAAGTGACAGTACATGCTGGCGAGGATGTGGAGAAAGTGGAACACTCCTTCATATTGGTGTGCAAAATTGTACAACCACTTTCAAAATCAATCTGGTGTTTTCTCAGAAAACTGGGAATAGGGCTACCTCAAGACCCAGCTATTCTACTCCTTGGAATATACCCAGAAAATTCTCCACCACACAACAAGGACATATGCTCAACCATGTTCATAGCAACCTTATTCATAATAGCCAGAATCTGGAAACAACTTAGATATCCCTCAGTCAAAGAATGCATAAACAAACTGTGGTACATTTACACTATGGAATACTATTCAGCTATTAAAAACAAGGAAACATTGAAAATTTCAGGCAAATGGATGGATCTAGAAATGATCACCATGAGTGAGTTAACCCAGACCAGAAAGATACACGTGATATATACTCACTTAAAATTGGACACTATCTCAATAGGGATGTCCCCTGAAAGTCTTCACTTAGCAGGAGATTGGAATAGATGCCGGGACTTCCTAGTGGGATTCCAGATGAGAGAGGTATGGTTGAATAGGGGAAATAGAAGTATCCAGAAGGAAAAAAAAAAAAAAGAAGTATCCAGAAGGTCCTAGAAACCTACAAGAAGACCATCACTCACGGCTGCCATATCAGGACCCAGGGGGTTAGCCCAAACTACTGTGCCAAGAAAACACAATGTGTGCTGTAAACCTAGATCCCTTATTCAGATCTAGCCAATGGACAACACTTTCTCCACAGTTGCGTGGAGAGAGGGGACTGACTCTGACATGAACTCTGGTGTCCCCTATTTGACCACTTTCCCTTGGTGGCGAGGCCTGTTGGCACTCAGAGGAAGAGTAAGCAGGTTACCAGGATGAGAACAGATAGGCTGTGATCATATAGTGGTGGAGGAGGTCCCCTTTTGTCACAGACCTAGGGGATGGAAATAGGGCAAAAGAGGGTGGGAGGGGGGAACAAGATGACACAAGTGAGGAGATAACAACTTATATGTAATCTGAATAAATTATTTAAATATAACAAAAATAATGACACTTAGAAGACTAGGGGAAGGGAATAGGGCTAGAGAGGGAAGGAGGATGGGAATAGGAAGATAAGATTGAGGGGATAACATCTGGGATGTAATGTGAATAAATTATTTAAAAATTTAAAATAAAAAATAAAAAATAAAAAAATAAGTTCATACAGTAATAACATTTTTTTCTGTTAGGACTGCCTTCATTGTAGCCCATAATTGTAGAATTTAAATTTTCTTTTTGATATATTCAATGATATAATTCATTGGTATGTTGTTTAATTTCCTTGACTTTGTGTATGTTCTGTATTTTCTATTGTGATTGATTTCTAGATATGATCTGTTATAGTGAATCACAATCCAAACTATTCTTTCTACTTTCTTATATTTTTTGAGACTTTCTATGTGTCCCAATGTGTGATCTATTTTAGAAAAAGCTTCATGGGATGTGTATCATGTCATATTTAGACGGAATGTTCTGTAACTGTCTCTTTGCTCCATTTAATTTATAATGTCACTTTATTTCAATGTTTTATGGTTCTATTTTTCTAGAGGATCTTCCTAATGGTAGAGTTGAGTACTATTGTGGTGGGGATAATATGTGCTTTTATACTTAATAGATTTGTTTTATGAAATTTTATACACCTATTTTTGGAGTGCATATGGTTATAATTACAGTGTACTCTTCATCATTTGCTGCCTTGGCCAGAATAAAGTGACCTTCTTTACCTCTTTTGACCAGAATTTGTCTGAAATCTTTTTGTCAGATATTATAATAATGTCATTTGCTTGTTTCTTGCTTCATTTCCTTAGAAGACTTTTTTTCCATTATTTCACATTTTTGTAGGGTCTGTCTTTTAGGGTAATGTGTGTTTCACTGAGGCAACAAAAATAAGGATTCTATTTCCAAAGCCAATATTCTAGTTCATGCATTTAGATAGAGAAATTGAGACAATAGTGTTTCTGTTGAAAGATAGGTACTGATGGCTGTCCTTTTGCTATTGTTTTTTATTCATGGATGTTAGTCCTCTTCTTTTTGTTTTAGATTTACTTGAATTTTTTTCATAAAATATATTCTTTATCCTGGCTCCTCACAGATCCTAACCCCCAACTTGGTGTTCTTTTTCTTTCTCAAAAAAAAAAAAAAATCAAGAAAAACAACAAAACAGAAATCAAAACAGACAACAAACAAAACAAAGAAAACCAATACAAAAAAAGACCAAAACAAAAGTGTACAAAAAAACATGGTGCTTATTCTCTGTTGGCAAATTACTATTGGGCATGGGGACTACCCTGGAGTGTGGCTGATATACCCAGTGATATTTCATTGGATAAAAACTGACTTTCCCTTTACCAGCAAACATTAATTGTAAATAGCTTCTTGGTTAAGAGTGAGACTTCATGTCCACTTTCCCACTTCCCATTTTCAGTAATATTAAAAAAATAATTTAGTATTTTTAAAACTGTAGCTGTTTATGTGTATTTAACTTTCTCTTTAGGCCATAGTATTTCTTCTAGTATCATCTATATGGTGAGCTTGGAGTAAATTCCTTTAGCCTGCTTCTGTCATAGAAAGTTTTAATTTCTCTAAATTTATGATAGTTTTTTCCAGGTACATTAGTGGGAGTCAAAAGTTGTGGTTCTTTCAGAACTTGAAATGCATATTTCAAAGCCTTATTGACATTAGATATTTCTACTTAAAACTAGAGGCCAGATATATGATTCAGTGGTTAGAATCATGTGCTGCTGTCCGAGAGAATGCAAATTCAATTCAAAGCACCCATGTTAGTGGCTCACAACCACTTGTACTCCAGCTTCAGGAGGATACCATTAGCTCCTGCAGGAATCTATGTTCTTGTGCACACACACAGGTAGGCACACAAACTTGTATACACATATGCATGCAGGTACATACCAAATAAAAATTAATAAAATAAAATAAATAAGCTATTAGACAAGAGAGGTCACAGTTGAGGCTACCACATGGGTAGGGTAAAGATCTTGCTTCATTCTAGGTAGCACACACTTGGGGTGAAGATCTCTCCTGGGCCTTATCCTGGATGGTCAGAAAGGAAGCATGGCGGAAGTATAGGATGAGAGCCCTGGGTTAGATTCAGCAAAACAATACATACATATAGATCCTAGTTGGACCTAGATCAAGAGCATTGATGTGGCTCCTTCCTAGGATTGAAGTGTCAGTACATAAGAATTATGTGGAGTGATAGTAGTATTATCTTGGATGTAGTCAATAGCTGTTCAGTTGGAGTTAAGTCCCACCCAATAGGAATTTCATGCCTGGCACTATAAACTTAGCCAATTATTTATGGCTGGAGAAATCATAGATGTAAAAGTAAACTTTTATTCACCAAATGTAGTTGTCATTTCAGAGGTTAACTTCTGAATAAGCCTGCCCTTTCTACTGATTAATGAACTGGATAGCTGGTTCAACTCAGCTGTTCTGGCTCAAAATTCCTCTCCAAGATGGCTAATTCAAACTGGTTTTTCTCCAAGTCTCACTGAAAGGCTCTGCCTTGAAAAACTGCCTCTGAATCCCTTGAACTGAACTGCACAAATTTAATTGCACTCAACTGAACTGTACTGAGCTGTACTGTACTCCCAAACTCTACTGTACTGTCACCAGGAATTCACAACCAAACTCAACTACACTGCAATATACTTACCGCACTGAATCCCAACTGATTTACACAACTGAACACCCTGGACTCCACTGCATCTCAATGTGCTCTCTCTCTCTCTCTCTCTCTCTCTCTCTCTCTCTCTCTCTCTCTCTCTCTCTCTCTCTCTCCTCCTCTCTCTCTCCTCCTCTCTCTCTCCTCTCTCTCTCTCTCTCTCCTCTCTCTCCTCTCTCTCTCTCTCTCTATCTCTCCTCTCTCTCTCCTCTCTCTCTCTCTCTCTCTCTCTCTCTCTCTCTCTCTCTCTCTCTCTCTCATTATTGATGTGTTCTCTTAAATAGCCTCTTTTTGCTGTACTGTTCTCACAAGAGTTGGGCATGTCCTATTTTGTCAAGTCTTTATCTAATTCATCAATTTGTCCCTCAATTAAACATTATTCTGTGGGTGTAAAGGTGTGTGCTAGGGGCATGTCTGTGTTACAGCAAGATGGATGAAAGGTGTTTTTGTATCTGCACTCCAGGTGGATAACACAGACCTAGACAGTCTTTGGATGTGATCAGAGCAGTCATGTTGCTGGATTAAAATTCCTCTACACGTAGACACTGGGGAAAGCCTACCAGGGTAGCTTCCCTAAACCAATATAATTTCAAAAAATCTTAGTTTTGCAGCAGATGGGGACTACTTCAGAGATCCACAACTGGTCAAAATTAAGAGAATTAGTGACAATGGGATGAACATCCACAATTTGTACTTTTACAGCACAACTCGTACATCTAAGACTCAGGAGGCAAAAAGATTGTAAGAGCTAGAGGACAAGGACAGTTGCTGAAAGACTCTTCTAGACATGACAGAAGTGTTGCCCACATGAATCTTCAACAATATTGCTCTTAAGCAAAATCTGCATGCCAGTGTATGCAATTTGGTGTTTCTATCTTGCAGCTTTTAATATTCTTGCCTTTTCTATATATTCAGTGTTTAAAATATGATATGAAATGAATAGCTTCCTCTTCAGTGTTACTTGATGTTTTGTATGCCTCTTTTATCCAGATTGGGACATCTTCCCTTAATTTGGGAAATATTTCTGTGTAACCCCTTTGAAAATATTTTCTATGCCTCATGATTTTTCTTTTTTCTTTTCCTTTTTGTCCTCTGAGACATAGTTTCTCTGTGTAGTCCTGGCTTTCCTGGACTCACTCTGTAAACCAGGCTGGCCTCAAACTCACAGCAATTCACCTGCTTCTGCTATTTGATATTAATTTCAACTTTAAAATGATAGTTGCTTGTCATAAGAATATGATTTATTTTTTGACTTAATCTTGTGTTCTAAGACCTCATACACACTATTTATTAATTTCATAAGAGATTTTTTATTTGGTGGGATTTTCTCTATAGCCAATCATTTCATCTACAAACAGGAGATTATATATATCTTGCTTTGCAATGTATATATCTTTTAATTTCTTTGCTAATGCCTTATTACCATGGCTAGAATTTCTAATGATAAATTTAAAAAGATTTATTAAAGTTCAAATGTTTGCTTTTTTCATAACTTTAGGGAAGTAGTATCTTTCAGGTTTTTTTCTTTTAGGAGGGATTATAATAGAATTATATCACTTTCTCCTCCTGTCCCTTTTCTCACACCAAACCCTCCCATATACCCCTCCTTGATCTCTTTCAAATTCATAACCTTTTTCATTAACTGTGGTTATATGCAATTATTTGTGTACATATATTATTCCTAAATATAACTTGGTCAATCTGTATAGTTCTTACATGCATGTTTTCAGGGCTTATCATTTGGTATTAGAATACCAATTAGTATGCTCTTTCCTGATGAAAATGATTACTCCCATTCTGAGCATTTCTTAATTTCCTATAGTTCTTTACACAGGTTTGAAGCCTCTTGGGATTTCCCCAGTATACATTGGCATGCCAATTGTTGTTCTTGCTCAGCTTATATCCAGGCAGTCATGTTAGTGATACTTTATGGCTGTAGATTCTGACATTAGTAAGGGACACAATCTCACAGATTCTAGCCCTCTTTTGCAATGTTCCTTGAATCTTAGGTTTGGGAATTGTTGTTGTTATTATTGTGTGTGTGCGTAGTGTATACATATGCATGCATATATATATTTATATATATATATATCTATTTTTAATATTAGAGTTAACAAAAATTATAACTTTTGACACTCTTTACTAAGTTACAGATGCTTCTCTTTCAGGTTTTCTAAGAGTGTTTAAACATAAATTGCCAGAAGGTTACCTTAAATATGTTTTATATGTCAATTAATATAGCTAATATTTTTATCTTGATGTACAACAATATATTTGAAAATAGTTAACCAGTCATTCATTTGTAACTTCCAGTTTACTTTGTCATATAATTATTTAAGCTCATTGCAAGATTTGTTTTCTAATAATTTTAAATTATATTAAAATTAACTTTTTTATATTTTATAGTTTGTTATCAAGATAATACTCATCCTATAAATTTAACTTACAAGTCTGATACTATTACTTTTATAGGTTGGTGTTGTAATTCATCATAAATTGTTATAGGCCTGAAGAGATGACTCGGGGGTTAAGATGGCTGGCTCCTCTTCCACATGTCCTGAGTTCAATTCCCAGCAACCACATGGTGTCTCACAAACATCTATAATGAGATCTGGTGTCCGGGCATTCATCCAGGCAAAACACTGTATACATAATAAGTAATTAAATCTAAAATAATTGTTTGACTGGGATAGTTCTTTGGGGGAGCATTAACTTATACAACAATTTTTGAAATAATAATATACGCATATATTCTGGTTTTAAAGTCAGTGAAATGTGGTACTTTTGTTTTGTTTTGTTGGAGAAGTTGTCCCATTCAATTTGAGTAATAAAGTTCTATGTGCCATGTTGTTTATAGTGTTTCTTAATGATTTTTAATTTCTGAGAAAGAGATTTTCTTATGCATCTCAGGCTGGCCTGGATCACATAATCTTTGTGACTCAGCCTCCTGAGTATGGAGGTACCAATGTGCATAAACACTCTTGCTACCCTTGTGATCTCTTTAATGATGGTGATGATCCCTATCTCAATCATATTTGGTCATCTGTGGTGTTTTTGTTTTTATTTTGTCAGTCTTGCAAGAGAGTTAACACTTGTATCACATATTTTTGAAGAAAATGATTTGTGTAACTGATTTTATTAAGTTTTTCTTATGTCAAATATATTGTTTGAATTAGGTAATTTATGCTATTCTATATTATTTGCTCTCTTGTGCTTAAATTTTGATTACTCTTTTTAGCTTATTGATCTAAAATCTTAAGTTTTTTATTTGAGATAATTTCCCTTTTATAACATAGATATTTATAGCCATAAATTTTGTTTTCAGCACTTGTACATGTTCTGACAACCTTAATATATTTTTATTTTTATTCAGTTATAGGTATTTTTAAACTCTTCTTTGAGACTGTGTTTGACCATATGTGGACATGTACAGTTTATTATATAAGCACAGTTGTATTATTGGTTACAAGTTTGTTTCTATTGTGGCTAGAGAAAATACTTGACATAATTTTAAAGTTTCAAAATCTGTTCAAGTGTTTCTTTTTTTTTACATTTTTTTATTAATTTATTCATATTACATCTCGATTGTTAGCCCTTCCCCTGTTTCCTCCCATTCTTCCCTCACTCCCACTTCCCCCCTTCTCCCCTCCCCTATGTCTGTGACTGAGGGAGACCTCCTCCTCCTATATATGCTCTTAGAGTATTGAGTCTCTTCTTGGTAACTTGCTATCCTTCCTCTGAGTGCCACCAGGCCTCCCCATCCAGGGGACATGGTCAGAGAAGGGGCAGCAGGGTTTGTGTGAGAGTCAGATCTCACTCTCCACTCAACGGTGGAGAATATCATGTTCGTCGGCTAGGTCTTGGTAGGGGTTCGAAGTTTAATGCCTGTATTCTCCTTGGCTAGTGCCTTAGTTTGAGGAGGACTCCAGGACCCAGATCTGCCTGTCATAAAGTTCTTCTTGTAGGTTTCCAGGACCCTGTGGGTCCTACTATTTCCCTATTCTTCCATGTTACTCTTGCCTAAAGTCTCAATAGGATGTCCTCTCCTCTGACCCACTTTCTTGGTAAGTAAAGTTTTTCATGGTACGTATCCCTTGGACTAGTGTTTTGATATAAGTGAGTATATACCTTTTGTCTCTTTTTGCTTCTGGGTGAACTCACTCATTATGATAATTTCTAGATCAATCCATTTGTCCACAAATTTCAGGAATTCCTTGTTTTTAATAGCTGAGTAGTATTCCATGTTGTAAATGTACCACAGTTTCTTAGTCCATTCTTCTACTGAGGGACACTTAGGCTGTTTCCATGTTCTGGCTATTATGTATAAAGCAGCTATGAACATGGTTGAGCATATGTCCCTGTTGTGTGGTAGGGCATCAACTGTTTCTTATAGCTCAGGATACACATTATCATTGTGAATTTATTGTAGGTACCTGAATATATGGCATACTATTGTCTAATGGGGAAGTTTTTTATATAGTATTGGCCAAGTTTACTATGATGTGAAAAATACTGATTGAAAATAATGTCAACTATAAGAATCCAGTCATTCAGTTATGTATATTTCTGGGGATGATCTAGTATCTTTTCTCCTACAATATTACTTCAGACCGTATATCAGTGAATACATGTTTTGAAGCCAGTTTGGAGAATTTGTGCTTGTCCAGGTTCAATTTAATTTACTAGTTTAGTAGCAACAGAAATATGTATTTAATAATGCATTCCCATTTCTACAACTAATTCCATATGTGATATTATTTTAAGCACATTCACTTTTCTGTGTTTCAATAATCCCACTTATAAAGAGAATGCTAGCTTTGTTATTTTCTTTAATACTTTAACATTATTGACCATCTGTGATTCTGATTTACTAAATCAATAAACATATTTGTGCCATTTTGCATTAGTTCTCTGAGCATGCATATTTTATGGAAAATATTGAAATACAGGTGCAAATATTCTTTTAAAGAATTTATACTTGATGTATAAGGAAAGGTTTCAAGAATGTCTTAAGAAAATCAGGTTAGACAAAGGGAAGGTGATATTTTGTTTGTTAACAAAGCAGATAAAACAGAAACTTGTATTGTTTTACATGACTAATTAATAAAGGCATTATAATAATTTCTATATTTTGTTAGGGATGTATGTAAAATGGAGAATATCTGTTATTATTGAAGACTGCAGGGATGATAACCAGCTGTAAGAAAAGGTATTCGAATGTTTCATTAATGTTCTTCTAACCTTGTGATCTAAACTAAGACAAGTATCTTGTCTTTTCTGATATATATATATATTTATATATATATATCATATACATGATATATGTATATTTCTCATATTTGTACATATATGTAGGTATATATGAGAAAATATGGGGAGATGGTCCATTGAAGACTTTCCTGCTTTTTTATATCTTGCAATTTTACATGGTGCCCCTTTGGCAGAGATTAATAGTGACCAATGTACCTGTAAGAAGAATTGTCAAAGATGGGCCCTCATAGATACAAAGTAATTTTCCCTAGACTGTAAAAAAGGATGCTAATTTCTCCACAACTAACTTCCTCTCTAGGGTCCACATGCTCAGGATTTCCACTGGAATACAGTTACATACTTACATTCTGATGATAGATTCTCTATTTAGTAGATGGATGACTTTGGAAAAAGTCATTTACTCTCTGTAAGTTTTAAAGATCTCATTCATAAATTCATAAAACTTCTTTAGGAATTTTTTATATAATTTGATCACAGTCCCTCTTGGGGTTCTAGCATTTATACTCTCTCAAGAGTCTCCAGAATTCTAAATGTAAGCTGTCCTCAGCTGGCAGCACCCTACCCCCACCCCACTTAATCCCCGGGCACCAGAGCATGATGACAAACCATAGTTAGTGGCTGTGGTCAATATGAAGCAGCTCATACCTGGGATTAATAAAAAGCATATTTCCACAATGTTTCTGTGTTTTTAGAGAAATAAAATGTCATTACAGGGTTGTTCCATACCTCTTATTTAAAACTTTCTGGATATATCTGCATCATCAGTAACTCTATGGGGGACTCATGAGGCTGAAAGATAACTTGTCCTTTTATGAATCTATTTCTAGGAAATCTGCATACTATTGATCATAAACTATATTCTCAAATATCATGAAAATAAAACCTTCAGAAAATAAAAACAAGAAAATTACAGCCGTACTTTATTCCCACCTTAAGATTAGAAGTACCACTAAACTGTTGCTGTATTTTTCAGTTATATTTTTATGCATTAATATGTATCTGAGTAACTGGGTTTATCTTCTCTATTTAATTTGCACTCTATTTTACATAACAATAATGCTATGGGAGACTGACTTTTAATCACTTTCCTTTTCAAAAAATCCATTTAAACAACCTTGCATTCACCTTGTCCTTAGTTTCTAAAGGATTCTGACTTTCTATCTTCCATTCATCTGTTCCTCTATCCATATTCTGTCTTTTTTATGTTGGAAAACCACAAATATACACTTTATCTGTCATACTGTTTGGCGTACAAACTTTTCTGACAGAATTTGTAGGCCAATGTCTTTTTCTAAATGTGACCACTGATTCCTTGTCACAGATTGGATGCTTGCATTCTTCTGGACTCTTGAAATTTCCTGCAGATAACAAACATACAGAGAAATAAAACTACCAAACCAACACAGGAGAAGGTAGATCTTGAATGTTCTGGAGAAAATCAAATTATTTTCATTGTAGGATCATGTGACAAGAATCATATGATGGGCAGATGGAACACTTTCTTCTCTGGCAGTATTTTGTCACTCAGGAACTATATCTGTACTGCTATTGCATGTAATCTTAATAAATTACAGTGGGTTTTAGTGGAACAATTTGAATAGCTGCTATTACTGCCTACTGGGTTTTCTTATTATTAGCCTCTGCTCATAGTGCCTCTAGCGTAGTGAATCCAAATGGAACTGCTGTTAGTTTGGAAAGAGCTTGAAGGCAGGGAACCTAGTCTTTTATCCATTTAGACTGACAAAAGTAAATAATTTTTCTGCTATTACAAAGAAGAAATATGACCATAATCTCTTACATAAGGTTCTCATCAACCCAGTAGGAGAACAGAGAAAGCCTGCAAGGTAGGAGAATGGGCTTTCAAAACTTAGCCCAGAAGTTTGTTAGGAGAAATAAGAAGAGAGAAGACAGGGATAAAAAGAGAGCAAAGGATATCAAGATATCAAGAAATGAAGAGACATGGTAATGGTTCAAGGAAATTGGAGTAGGAAAAATATTTACCAGATATTTTCATAATTTAATTTTTATTAACAAATGAATAATATTCTGTCACATAAATATACATGATTTCCCTCATTTATTCATCAGTTGATAGACATTTAAGCTGATTCCATTTCCTATATATTGTGCATAGAGTAATAATTACATGAATGAGGATGTATCTCTATAGTAGGATATAGTATCCTTTGGGTGTATTTCCTAGAGTGTTATAGCTTGATTATGCAGCTGATCTATTTCTAGCTTTTAAAGAAACTTCCACAGATAAGTAAATCATAGAATATGGATAAGTCAAGTATGTACTTTCCTGAAATCTTCATCTCTACTGGCTAGTGTTTCATGTAGCTATGAATGCTAGCAGAGGAAAAACTTAGTAATCATTCTTGCTTAGATGTGAATGTGATCTAAAACAATGACTGGCCTGTCAAGTCATGTGCACTGATATAATATTGCCATGAATGCTGTAAGAGTAAGTAATTAACCACTTTCTGATCAGATTCAAGGTAAACTCCAGAAGATGAAACCATATCCTGCACCATTGTCAGACAAGCAACCTGTGGCTATTCAAATCATATGCCCTATAGGAGAGCCTACTTCTATTATCCCATTAAATGGGCAATATGTAAAAATATGTTACTTCTATACCTAAGGACCTAAAGTTGTATCTGTAGATTGATATGTTATTCATCCATCATCAGAGAAGCTTCTATTTGCAGCAAACAACACAGATACTCACAACTACTCAAGGTGCCAAGATGAAAGACTATGGAATGTTCATCCATAAATTAGATACCTATATCTCATCTCTTTCTCCAAAAGCTCAGGCATCATTGTGGAAGAAAGAATTGAAAATGGATTGATGTCAGTGGTGATGGATGACCATAAAGAAAGAGAGTTTTCTGGACACATCAGGAGAGTGGTACATATGTACTTATAGTATTTTATAAGTCCAAGCCCAAGCCAGAAAAAAAAATAAACATAGAGAGGGGAGGTAAGAATAAAGCACATTCTAAAGAGGAAGAGAATATTTGGGTAGTACAAATTAGCCTTAAAAGATTTTTAAATGATACCAAATTGGGAAGTCTGTGAATTAGGCAAGAGTTACACATCATGTGTGACTCTCAAAGGACTAATAAAAATGGAAGGAAGAGGAAGAGGAGGAGGAGGAAGAAGAAGGAATCTCTTGGTCAACATAGTCCAAGTTACTCCCAAAACAATATAGATTATTTATTTAGGCCTTGACTGCCTCTCAGAGTTTGATAGTAAGTCCCTACTGCTGAGGGCACTACACACTTAGGATATAAGATTTGAATGCTTCAAGCTTGGTCTACATCGAAAACCTACTTGGTCTGGCTTCCAATGAACTATAAAATACTATGCAGTCTACCATGAGATGAAAGCAATTAATTGTCTTACCTGGTAACATCTATGAACCCCAACAATGACCTGCATGGCAAGATACCCATAAAGGTGTACTATGGCACTCACATATTGATGGTAACCAACTATACTCATGGCCCATTCAACAGGAGAAAAACAATGCCTATTTATAGAAACTTCAGCAACATCCTAGAGCTAGTGGGGTCAGGGACATAAGAAAAATGTCCATTATCTCACTTTGCCAGACTAGTATAATTTTGTACTACATTCTAATCTCATCCTTATGCCTACAGATAAGTACAGCTATCACCCCATCATCAAAGAAGTATCTCCTTACAGCAAATAGAAACAATCACAGAAAACCACAATTGGAAACAGCAGGTCATTGGGAGTCCAGTCCCAATGGGTATGTCTACATCAGAGCTCTCCTGTGTCTATGGATCAGGGTGGAAAGACTATAAGTCAAAATATACAGAAGGCTGCTATTAAATAGTCACTTCTAGAAATGTTTGCATAAAAAGTCTGGACTAATGGCATAATCAAGCAACATGCAAATGCGGAAGGGTAAAATTTTCACTAGGTCCCATCCCTAGATAATTGTAGAAAATTAATGACTTCTGGGAGAGGGAGAATTAGCCTCTCAGAAGGATCAAGTTGTCAAGCCTGAACACTCATACATATGAAATATACAATTCATACTTTATATATGCATTTTGTGCATAAGTATGCATATGTATGGTGCGTGTGTGTGTGTGTGTGTGTGTGTGTGTGTGTGTGTGTGTGTGTAACAACAATAACCACAGAAAGGAGGCTATTGAAGTGACAATGAGGGGTAGCACAGAAGAAGTTGAAGGAGGGGCACTAGGGAGGTGCTGGGAAGGGGAAATGTGATATAATTCTATCTTAATTTGAAAATGTGTTAAAATGAACTCAATAATTAAATATGTCTCTTTTGAGCACAAAGTGTTTTGGTCTTTTGTGTTGATCTAATCAGGTCCTCTGTGTCTTTTAAAGGAGAACTGAGACCATTAATTTCTAGGGTTACTATTAAGAGACAGTTTCTGACTCCTTCAACTTATTAATTGTTTTCCTTGTTTGTTAACATATTTTCTGTTCTGTTGGCTCTTCTGTCTTTTTTTTTTTGTTGTTGTTGTTCTGTTGCTTCTTATCCACACAAGAGATTTGCTATTTTATTGAGTTGGACTTGATTTATTGTTTACTATTCCTCATTTACAGTTCTTTTACTCTTTTAAAATTTCTGTCTTCTGGTCTTGTGTGATAATTACTTTTAGTTTTCTTTTGTGTATAGAATCACTTTATTTTCTGTTAGAGCCTGAAGGTAATTCATAAAAATGTACTTATCTTGGCAGGTATTTGTTTCTAAGTTTTACTAAATAGTTTCTAGATATTATAATGTTGACAAATCATTTGCTTTCAGGGCTAGAAATATGTCATGCCTTGTTTTCCTAGCATTCAGCACTTTTCTCTTCATACATCTGATGTTATTTGGAAGAGTATGTTCCAGGAAGTAAATTGGTTTTGTTGCTTGCTATTTTCAATAACTTTTTGTTCTTCAAAGTTGTTTTATGTTTCTTCTTTTTCTTTAATTGAAAATAGATTTTTTTCATACAATATATTCTGATTATAGTTTCCTCTTTCCCTACTGCTCTCAGTTCCTGCCTTCCTCCCCTCCCTACCAGATCCACATCCTTTCTGTCGCTCCTTAGAAAAAAAGCAGGTAACCGGAGAATAACAATAAAATAAATCAATAACAAGAAAAAACAACCAAACAAGAAAAAAAGGTCAAAGAAAATGCACAAGAAACATAGAAATACATTTTCACATTTGGGAATCCCATAAAATCCCCCAAATGGAAACCATGATATATATGCAAAGGACCCATAAAGTAGAAAACAAATAAACCAGCAAAATCTTCCTGAGGATTTTGAGACAAAGAACTGCAAAAGATGCCATTGAGTTTGTTTTCTGTTCACTATCTATTGCTGGACATGTGGCCTACTCTTAAGAGTGGATTGTTTCGCTAGGGAGAATCTCTTTTAAAAAAATAATTTTTGATCTGAAACTGGTAATCAATTCGAGATTGCTTCAGTAGGAACATGTGTCTACTTCTCCTCTCAGCTCTAGGAGCCCACCTGGTATGGACCCATGCAGGCCCTATGCAGGCTTCCACAGTTCCTGTGGATTCAAAGGTACACCAGCTTTATTATGTCTACATGGCCTTGATTCCTTGGTATATTCTATACTCTCTAATTCTTACACTCTTTCCATCTCCCCTTCCACAGAGTTCCCTGAGTCCTGAGGGGAGGGATTTGAAGAAGACATCCCTTTTAGTGTTAAAGGTTTCAAGGTCTTCATTATGGCCCATTGTTTGGGTATTTTCAGTAAATTCTGAAAAAAAAAATTCATGACTTCTGTCTGAACCCACTGTATATTCAGAATGGAGATGTCAGTTTCTATCTTTCAGTTAGTGTACTTTCTACTATTTCTGTTGCTGTTGCTATCCAGTTCTGTCTGATCCATAGTGGCCAGATCAGAATCAGGGCGATATTTCAATTTACCTATATCTTTTGAGACTTCTTTTGCATCCTAATGTGTGGTCAATTTTGGAGAAAGCTCCATGGGCTGCTGAGAAAAAATCATATTACTTAGTGTTTGTGTGAAATGTTTGTTAGGTCCATTTAATTTATGTTGCTTATCTCCAGCATTTCTATGTTTAGTTTTTGTCTGCTGGCAAGAGTTGGGTATTAAAGCCACTCACTATCACTGTGTGAGGATCAATATGTGCTTTTAGCTACAGTAGTGTTTAATGAACTTGTTTTCCTTTGTGTTTGATGCACAAATGTTTAGAATTTCAATATCCTTTTGATATATTTTTCTTTTAGTGAACATGTTGATGTTGTATCTTTCCATATCTCTTGACATTAGTTGGGATTTGAAGTCTATTTTTGTCATATAATATTGTCTTAGTTAGGGTTTCTATTTCTGTAAAGAAAGACCATGTCCACATCCACTCTTATAATGGAGAACATTTAATGGGGCTGGTTTACATTTCAGAGGTTTAGTCCATTATGACCAGGGTAGGAAGCATGGTGTCACACAGGCAGACAGGGTGCTGAGAGTTCTGCATCTTTATAGCAGACATCAGGAAGAGAGAATAAACCATTAGGCCTTTACTTGAGCTTCCAAGAGCTCAAAAATTCCTCCAACAAGGTCATATATACTCCAACAAGGCAAACCTCATAATAGTGCCACTCTTTATGGGCCTATGGGGGCAATTTTCATTCAAACCACCACATTCTACTCCCTGGCCCTTAGGCTTGTATCCATATCATAATGTAACATGAATTTAGTCCAACTTCAAACGTCCCCATAGTACAACACTGTCTCAACACATTTAAAAGTCCAAAGTTCAAATTCTCTTTTGAGACTCATGTAATCCCTAAACTGTAATCCCCTATAAAAATCAAACTGACAAAGCAGATCACATACTTACCAAATGCAGTGGCACAGGATATGCATTACTATTCCAAATTGAGAAAGGAGAGCATAGTGAGAAAATACTGGAGCAAAACAAAACCAAAAACCAGCTAAAAACCCTCAAAACTCTGCATCTCCATGTCTGATGTCAAAATGTTCTTCAGATCTCCAAATCTTTTCAGCTTTTTTGACTGTAACACACTTTTCTCTCTTGGGCTATTTCTACTCCCTATTATCTTTCTTTATCAAGTATGCCATGGCTTCATGGCTTCACATAATGGTCTCTCTAAGCTTCCATTCAGGGACAGCCATGACATATGCCTAATAAACAGCTTTCCTTAGTCACACAGGGGAATTTCAGAACTATGTGGCCAAAGCTGCCAAGTTCTGCTGATTGCTGAGACTATAACATTGTACTCTCGATTGATTACATCCTTATTAGCTTTTTGTTGTCAGTGGTTTCCTTCACTGCCTAAGCTTAGATGTGGTAGAACTTGCTCTATAGACCAGGCTGGCCTTGAACTCAGAGATCTGCCTCTGCTGTTGTCACTGTGCTCTGTCTCTGCCTCTTCCTCTGTGCCTCTGTCTCTCTGCCTTTCTGCCTCTGCCTCTCTACCTCTCTGCCTCTGCCTATGCCTCTCTGCCTCTCTGCCTCTGCCTCTCTACCTCTCTGCCTCTGCCTCTGCCTCTCTGCCTCTCTGCCTCTGCCTCTCTGCCTCTGCCTTTCTGCCTCTGCCCTCTGCCTCTGCCTCTCTGCCTCTCTGCCTCTGCCTCTGCCTCTCTGCCTCTCTGCCTCTCTGCCTCTGCCTCTGCCTCTCTACCTCTCTGCCTCTGCCTCTCTACCTCTCTGCCTCTGCCTCTCCGCCTTTCTGCCTCTGCCCTCTGCCTCTCTGCCTCTACCCTCTGCCTCTCTGCCTCTGCCTTTCTGCCTCTGCCCTCTCTGCCTCTGCCTCTCTGCCTCTGCCTCTGCCTCTCTGCCTCTCTGCCTCTCTGCCTCTCTGCCTCTGCCTTTCTGCCTCTGCCCTCTCTGCCTCTGCCTCTCTGCCTCCACCTCTCTGCCTCTCTGCCTCTGCCTCTGCCTCTGCCTCTCTGCCTCTGTGCCTTTCTACCTCTGCCTCTCTGCCTCTGCCTCTTTGTCTCTGTCTCTCTGCCTTTTCTGCCTCTCTGCCTTTCTGCCTCTCTGTTTCTGCCTCTGCTTCTCTGCCTCTGCTGGGATTAAAGGTGTGTACTACCACAGCCTGCTCTGAGCTTTTCTTTATTACCTTTTCACAGGTTGGAGGCTTATCTGGGTGGGATGTTGTCCATCCTGAAGTTATCCCTTTCTTCCATTTAGCATCAGGCTTTTCTTTAATCTGTTCATCTCCTTGAACACAGTATGTAATTCAGTTCCACTTCCTGTTGGCCCTTTTCTCCTCAATCTGTAATTTTTTTTTTTTTTTGCTTTGCTTCAGATTACTCCTTTTAATGAAATAAATCTGCATAACAGTGAACACAAAATAACCATGGGGCAAAATCAATAGTAGACTGTTTTGAGTTTTCCTCTGCCAATGAAATTATCCAAAATGTTTCACTTCTCTAGCAAACTTTTCAGACAACGCAAAAAGCAGCCACGTTATTTTCTAAAATATCACGGGAACCGTTTCTAGGCCACATACTAAAATACCTCTCCACTGAGACCTTTTGAACTGGTCCTACACAGTTAAAATCCCCCTCAGCACCACTGTGTTCAATTCTACTAGGATAACCCATTAAGCCCCATTCAACTGCTTTTCTCATCCAAAATTCCTAAGTATATATTCCTTCAAACAAAAGTATGGTCCAGCCTATCACAACAATATGCCAATCTGTAGTGTCAACTTTTGTCTTAGTTATGATATCTATTACTGTGAAGTGACTCCATTTCCATGGCAACTTTTACAATGGAAAACATTTAATTGGGGATGGATTATAGTTCAGAGGTTTAGTTCATTATTGTCATAATAGGAAGCATGGTGGCATGAAGGAAGACATAATGCTAGAGAGATAGCTGAGAGGTCTACATCCAGATCAGTAGGCAGCAGGAAGAGCAAAGGAATCATTAATTCTTCCTTGAACAGGATCTCACTTACTCCAACAAAGCCACATTCCTCCTTGTGACACTCACCATGGGACTCTGAGATTCATTTTTATTCAAACTACCACAGAATTTAAAACTCCCTTGCTTCTTGGGTGCATTTATTTTGAATACTTCTTTCAATTATTTTATCCTGAGGTGATGGCTATCCTTGAAGGTGAGGTGTGTGTTTCTGAAGCAGCTGAAAGATTGATCCTCTTTTCTAAATCAATCTGTTAGTCTGTGTCTTTTCCTTGAGGAAACTGAGATGATAAATTTTGAGAATTATCAATGAACAGTACTTACTGATTCTTGTTACTTTATTGTTATACTTTTTCCCTTCTATATTGTCAGGGTTTTCTAGAGTAACAGAAATTATGCAAAATACGTACATATATATGAATTATTAAAATTATTTACAGGCATTGATCCAGCTAATACAACAATGGCTGCCTATTAATGGAAGGTCCAAGAACTCAATAGTTGTTCAGTTCAAAAGGATGGATAAGGGAGAGAGTAAGCAGACAGAGAGCTTCCTTCTTCTGTGTCCTTTATACAGGCTGCCAGCAAAAGGTCTGGTCCAGATTAAAGGAGAATCTTCCCACCTAAAAGATTCAGATTAATGATTTTTCTTCCCACCTCAAAGATCTCTATTAGAAGTGTGTAAAAGTATCTTTTATTCTCATGTTTCAATTGTTGTCTTGAAGCATTGGTGCCTCCTTCTGCTAACCTAGGCCTAGTCCTGGAAGCTTCTAGCCTCCATACAATCTAACATAGGCCTAGAATGTGTTCAGTCTCTGAGACTTAACTGCTTAACAAGCTCACCATTACCTGTTTTTTTCCTGAGTTCTGGGCTGGCTGCTTCAACTCAGCTGTTCTGGCTTAAACTCTTCTCCCAGCTGATTTATTTAATCTGGCTTCTCAGCCCAAAATTGCTCTGCTTGGCCTCAAACTAACTCAGAAATCTGGTCTAATCTTCTAGCTTCTCATTTTCTGGCTCATTCCATCTTCACCTGAGTTCTCTCTCTACAACCCATCTCTCTTTTACTGTCCTGATAAACTGCCTTCTCTCTCTGTAAAACTCCCTTTTAAGTAGCTTCCCTTTCCTCTCTCCTCTCTCCTCTTGTGAGAGTTGAGCTTATCCTATTCTGGCAAATCTCTGATTCACCACCTTTTCTGCCACTCAATTAGATATGACTTTCAAACATGGGTGCTTCCTTCTACAGACTAAATTTACCTTCATTTGGGATTAAAGGCATGTACCACCATGCCTGGACCTAAGTAAGCTTTTCTTTACCAGATACTTGTGCTACACCAGGGTGGCCTTGAACTAAGATCTGTGTGCCTCTTTCTCCTGGATTAAATGCATATTTGTATTCCAGCCAGATCACATAGACCTAGAAGATCTTTGGATGTGATATCTTGCCAGAACAGCCATGTTGTAAATTAACATTCCTCTGAAGAATGGGTTATCTTACTTCAAAAGATTTAATTAAGAAAAAAAAAAAGACTGAGGTATGCTCAGTCATTTGGGTTTTAGGTAATTCCAGATATAGTCAAGTTGATGACTAACAATATCCATCATACCTATTTTTCTTTCTCTTTCAATTGTGATTAATAATTTTGTGAGTACAGTAGTCTGGATTGGCATCTTTGGTCTTTCAGAGCTTGTCAGAATCCATTCAGGCCCTTCTGTCTTTCAAAGAGAGAGAGGGGGTGGAGAAAGTCTAAGTGGAGCTCTCCATCAGGTCCCTCTACTCAGAGATTCAGGGAAAATTGTGGGGGGTCAGAGGGGATAGAGGATGCCAGGAGAAAACAACCCATCAATTCACCTAAGCAGGCATTACATGGGCTCACAGAGACTGAAGTGGCCAGCATGGACCTGTATAAGTCTGCACCAAGTCCTCTGAGTATATGTTATGATTGCTAGCTTGGGGTTTTTGTGAGACTCCTGACAGTGGGTACACTTGTATCTCAAACACTTTTGCCTACTTATACAACTCTATTCTTCCTATTAGGTTCCCTTGTTCAGCCTCAATATGAGGGCTTTTCCCATGTCTTATTGTATCTTTGTTCTGTTTGGATGTCTCTTGGAGGCTTGCTTTTTCTGAAGAAGACATGAAGAATCTCAAGGAGAGAACAGGAGTAGACAGCAAATAAACCTTGTTTAGGATGTGTTGTATAACACAAGAATCTTTTTGCAATAAAAAAGGATATTAAATAAAGAAACTGAAGAAGAGATCAGAAGAGGGGAATATTTCCCATACTTATGGATCAGTAAAATTTATATTGTGGAAATGGATATTTTACCAAAAACATTCTACATCCTCATCAAAATCTCAACACATCTTCACAAAAATTGAAAAATAATTTCTCATCTTCACATGGAAAGATAAAACACATCCAGCTCAAATAATCTGAATGATAAGAAATTCTGCTGCAACTATCACCACCCCGGTTTCAAGTTGTACTACAAAGGAATAGTAATAAATACCCTGAATCTGATAAAAGATAAACTAGCAAGTAGGCTAGAACTTATTGGGACAGGAAAGGAATTTCTTTCAGGACAAAAACAACACAGACACTAAGAGCAAGATTAACAAATGGGATCTCATGAAGCTTAAAAGTTTCTGTAGAACAAAGCTGCTGTACTTTATTCAGGCAAAACGCTGCCTACAGAATTGAAAAATATCTTTATCATTTATATACATCTGATATAGGTCTAGTATGTAAAAATACATAAATAAAAGTGTGACTATCAAGGAAGCAAATAATCCAATTAAGAATTGGCTATGTAAGTAATCAGAGAGTTCTCAGAATATGAAACACAAATGACTGAAAGACAAATAAATGTTCAAATGACTGAGAGGCAAATAAATGTTCAACATCTTAGTCAACAGGGAAATGCAAAATAAAAGTGCTTTGAAATTTTATTTTATTCTAGTCCAAATGAGCAAGATCAATAAAGCAAATGATAACACATACTGGAGAGAATATAAGGAAAGAGAAGCATTTATACATTGCTGGTTAGAGTGCAAACTTGTATCTCTACTATGGGAATCAATATGATTGCTCATTAGAAAACTGGGAATCAATCTACTTTAAGATCCAGCTATAGGACTCTTGTGTATATACTCAAAAGATTCTACATTTGATTACAGAGATAATTGCTCATGCATGTTTACTGTCACTTGTCTTAGGTACTGTTCTTTACTGTAAAGAAGCACCATGAGTATGGTAAGAAAGCATGTAGTTGAAGATTTGCTTACAGGGTTAGAGGAATAGTCCATAGTCAACATGGAGGGAAGCAGAAAGACACTGTGCTAGAACAGTGTCTGAGGACTTTACCTCCTGATAGCCAGGCAACAAGCAGAGAAACAAGACACTGGGTCTCTTTTGAGTGGCAAGGCAATATCTTAATTGCAATCCCATGTAAAATAAAAAATAAAAAGCAAATCACAAACTTCCAACATGCAATAATACAAAATATACATTACCATTTGAAAATGGGTGAAGTAAAGCACAGTGAGGAATTATCAGACAAAGCAAGATCAAAACCTAGCAGGGTAAATTTCAAATCTTGCACCTCTATGTCTGATCTTAAAGATTTATTAGATGGCTTTTCCTTTCCAGATTTGCCAACTACAACACACTTCTTTCTCCTGAACTTGTTCCACAACCTGTGAGCAGTTTTCCTTGGCAAATATCCCATGACGCTGGCATATGGAACATGAAGGGGTCTACAATAAAATATAGGCTTCACTTTCACAGCTTCATACAGTGATCTCTCAGGGCTACTTTGTAAGGATTCCCCTGCTGCACATGTGGCCTCAACAGCTTTTAATTAAGTTGAGGAAAATGCCACAAAACTTTTATTCATACATCCTTCTTGACTAAGCCAAAACCATGTGGTCAAAGCTGGCAAATTCTTTTTTTTTTTTTTTCTGGAGCTAGAACCTGGTCCCCTCCTATAATCATATGTGTATAAGCTTTCTGTCACTGATAATGTTTTCTGCTGTTAAGTTTTCCTTTCCTTTTCACGAGTTGGAATCTTAGCTGGGTGGGGTCTTACCTTGAGGGCACCACTTATTTTACTCCATTTAACATCAGGCTTTTCTTTAAATTTTGCATCTGCTTGAACATAGGACTTGTCTCCAATATTACATTTTTTGTTCTTTTTTGTCATCAAACTGTACATTTTTTGTATTTCTCTTTGCTCTACTTGTTCCTTTTCATGTGGCATAGTCAATGCTACACTATCATGAAAGCTCCTCTGCTAGTGGTACTAATGTAAAACACTTAAATTTAGACTTCTGAAAACAATTGAACAAGGACAAAAAGCATTCGCCTTTTTGCCAAAATATCACAAGAATGGTCTCTACACCAGCTGAAGAGTCTTTCCTTCTGAAACCTCTTGAGTCACACCATCTTCAGTACAATTGTCTTTCATGCTCCAAGTAGGATTGCTTCAAGTGTTCAACTGCTTTTCTAGTTGGAAGTCTCATAATCTTACATATTCCTTTAAACAACCGCATGGTCAGGACTATCACAGCAATATTCCAATCCCTGGTATCAACTTATGTGTTATTCAATGTTCTATTGTTGTGAAGAGACATTATGATCTTATTTTTTTTCTTTTTTTTAATTTTTAAAAAATATTTTATTAATTTATTCATATTACATCTCAATTGTTATCCCATCCCTTGTATCCTCCAATTCCTCTCTCCCTCCCATTTACCCCTTACTCCCCTCCCCTATGACTGTGACTGAGGGGGACTTCCTCCCCCTGTATATGCTCATAGGGTATCAAGTCTCTTCTTGGTAGCCTGCTAGTTTTCCTCTGAGTGCCACCATGCTTCCCCTTCCAGGGGATGTGGTCAAATATGGAGCACCAGAGTTCATGAGAAAGTCAGTTATTTTATTTCTTTTGAATTAATTAGATGAAGATCTTCTAGGCAAAATAATTGATCTAACTGCTATAACTATCTGAGTACTAATTGTTCATAAAGAAGTAAAAATGGTTACTTAATTCTTTTGGAGAAAATAATTCTTGCCCTTTCATCATGCCCTCCTTTCCTTTTTTTCCCATTTTATTATTTTATTCATATTACATCTCGATTGTTAGCCCTTCCCCTGTTTCCTCCCATTCTTCCCTCCCTCCCATTTCTCCCCTTCTCCCCTCCCCTATGTCTGTGATTGAGGGAGACCTTCTCCCCCATATATGCTCTTAGAATATCGAGTCTCTTCTTGGTAACTTGCTATCCTTCCTCTGAGTGCCACCAGGCCTCCCCATCCAGGGGACATGGTCAGAGAAGGGGCAGCAGGGTTTGTGTGAGAGTCAGATCTCACTCTCCACTCAACGGTGGAGAATATCATGTTCGTCGGCTAGGTCTTGGTAGGGGTTCGAAGTTTAATGCCTATATTCTCCTTGGCTGGTGCCTTATTTGAGGAGGATCCCAGGACCCAGATCTGCCTGTCATAAAGTTCTTCTTGTAGGTTTCCAGGACTCTGTGGGTCCTACTATTTCCCCATTCTTCCATGCTACTCTCTCCAAAAGTCTCAATAGGATGTCCTCTCCTCTGACCCACTTTCTTGGTAAGTAAAGTTTTTCATGGTACGTATCCCTTGGACTAGTGTTTTGATATAAGTGAGTATATACCTTTTGTCTCTTTTTGCTTCTGGGTGAACTCACTCATTATGATAATTTCTAGATCAATCCATTTGTCCACAAATTTCAGGAATTCCTTGTTTTTAATAGCTGAGTAGTATTCCATGTTGTAAATGTACCGCAGTTTCTTAGTCCATTCTTCTACTGAGGGACACTTAGGCTGTTTCCATGTTCTGGCTATTATGTATAAAGCAGCTATGAATATGGTTGAGCATATGTCCCTGTTGTGTGGTAGGGCATTTTCTGGGTATATTCCAAGGAGTGGAATAGCTGGGTCTTGAGGAAGCCCTATTCCCATTTTTCTGAGAAAGCGCCAGATAGCTTTCCAAAGTGGTTGTACTAGTTTGCATTCCCACCAGCAATGAAGGAGTGTTCCTCTCTCTCCACATTCCTGCCAGCATGTGGAGTCATTTGAGTTTTTGATCTTAGCCATTCTGATGGGTGTAAGATGGAATCTCAGTGTCATCTTGATTTGCATTTCTCTGATGACTAACGAGGACGATCATTTTTTTAAGTGTTTCTTGGCCATTTGATATTCCTCTGTTGAGAATTCTCTGTTTAGTATTGAGCCCCATTTCGCAATTGGGTTGTTTGGTTTTGTGGTGTTTAATTTCTTGAATTCTTTATATATTTTGGATATTAGACCTTTTTCAGATGTAGGGTTGGTGAAGATCTTTTCCCATTCTGTAGGCTGTTGCTTTGTTCTCTTGATAGTGTCACCTGCCTTACAGAAGCTTCTCAGCCTCATGAGGTCCCATTTATTAATTGTTGACATTAAGGCCTGGGCTGTTGGTATACCATTCAGGAAGTTGTTTCCTGTGCCTATGTGTCCCAGGCTCTTCCCCACTTTTTCCTCTAACTGAATTAATGTCTCTGGTTTTAAGTTGAGGTCTTTAATCCACTTGGACTTGAGTTTTGTGCATGGTGACAAATAAGGGTCTAATTGCATTTTTCTACATGTAGACATCCAGTTAGACCAGCACCATTTGTTGAAGATGCTATCATTTTTCCATTGAATAGATTTGGCTTCTTTCTCAAAAATCAAGTGAGCAAATGTTTGTGGATTCATCTCTGGGTCTTCAATTCAATTCCATTGATCCACTGGCCTATTGCTTTGCCAGTACCATGCTGTTTTGATTACTGTTGCTCTGTAGTACAGCTTGAGATCAGGTATGGAGATTCCTAAAGAGGATCTTTTATTGTATAGGATTGTTTTTGCAATTCCGGGTTTTTTATTTCTCCATATGAATTTGAGAATTGAACTCTCAATATCATCAAAATATTTTGTGGGTGTTTTGATAGGGATTGCATTGAATCTGTAAATTGCTTTTGATAAGATGGCCATTTTTACTATGTTGATTCTCCCAATCCACGAACAAGATAAATCCCTCCATCTTCTGATGTCATCTTCAATCTCTTTCTTCAGAGGTTTGAAGGTTTTTCCAATAAGTCCTTCACTTGCTTGGTTAGAGTTACTCCTAGATATTTTATAGTGTTTGTGGCTATTGTGAAGGGAGTAGTTTTTCTAATTTCTTCCTCTGCCTGTTTGTCATTTGTATACAAGAAAGCTACTGACTTTTTTGAGTTTATTTTGTATCCTGCCAACTTGCTGAAGGTGTTTATCAGCTGTAGGAGTTCTCCGGTGGAATTTTGCGGGTCACTTATATACACTATCATATCATCTACAAATAGGGATAATTTGACTTCTTCCTTTCCCATTTGGATCCCCTTGATCTCCTTTTGATGCCTTATCACTCTAGCTAGAACTTCAAGAACTATATTGAAGAGATATGGGGACAGAGGGGCAGCCTTCTCTGGTTCCCGATTTTAGAAGGATTTCCTTGAGTATCTCTCCATTTAATTTAATGTTGGCTGTTGGTTTGCTGTATATAGCCTTTATTATGTTTAGATAAGTGCCTTGTATTCCCGATCTCTCCAGAACTTTAAACATAAATGGGTGTTGGATTTTGTCAAATGCTTTTTCTGCATCTAAAGAGATGATCATGTGGTTTTTCTCTTTCAGTTTGTTTATATGATGGATTACATTGATGGATTTCTGTATGTTACACCATCCCTGCATGCCTGGAATGAATCCTACCTGGTCATGGTGAATGATGTCTTTGATATGCTGTTGTATTCGCTTTGCAAGTATTTTGTTGAGTATTTTTGCATCAATGTTCATAATAGAAATTGGTCTGAAATTCTCTTTTTTTGTTGGGTCTTTGTGAGGTTTAGGTATCAATGTGACAATGGCCTCATAGAAGGAATTTGGTAATATTCCGTTCATTTCTACCTTTTGGAATAGCTTGAATAGTATCAGTATTAGCTCCTATTTGAAGGACTGGTAGAATTCTGTGCTGAAACCATCTGGCCCTGGGCTTTTTTTGGTTGGGAGACTATCAATGGTTGCTTCTATTTCTACAGGTGAAATAAGGCTATTTAATTTGTTTATCTGGTCTTGGTTCAATTTTGACAAATGGAATCGGTCGAGAAATTTGTCCATTTCCCTTACATTTTCGAATTTTGTGGCATATATGCCTTTAAAGTAGGTTCTTATGATTCTTTGTATTTCTTTGGTGTCTGCTGTTATGTCTCCCTTTTCATTTCTGATTTTGTTAATTTGGATAGTGTTTCTCTGTCTTTTAGTTAGATTGGCTAATGGTTTGTCTATCTTGTTAATTTTCTCATAGAACCAGCTCTTGGTTTTGTTGATTCTTTGGATTGTTCTCTTTGTTTCTAATTTATTGATTTCAGCCCTGAGTTTGATTATTTCTAGGCGTCTACTCCTCTTGGGTGTTTCTGCTTCTTTTTTTTTCTAGAGCTTCCAGATGTGTTGTTAGGTTGTTTATGTGGGATGATTCCTTTTTCTTTTTAAAGGCACTTAGTGCTATGAATTTTCCTCTTAGCACTGCTTTCAATGTGTCCCACAAATTTGGGTTGTTCCATCATTTTCATTGAATTTCAGGAAGTCTTTTATTTCCTCCCTTATTTCTTCTGTGACCCATGTGTCATTAAGTAGAAAGTTGTTTAGTTTCCACGTGTTAGTATGCTTTATGTTATTTCTGTTGCTGTTGAAGTCCAGCCTTAGACCATGGTGATCTGATAAGATACAAGGTATTATTTCAATCTTCCTGTATCTGTTGAGTTTTGCTTCGTGACCAACTATGTGATCAATTTTAGAGAACGTTCCATGGGGTGCTGAGAAAAAGGTATAATCCTTTGCGTTTGGGTGGAAAGTTCTGTAGATATCTGTTAGATCCATTTGATTCATGACATTAGTTAATGAGGTATTTCCCAGATTAGTTTTTGAATCAAAGACGTATCCTTGAGTGAAAGAGGGGTGTTGAAGTCTCCCACTGTTAATGTGTGGTTATCGATGAGTGGGGCAAGCTTTGTTAATAACTCTTTTACAAATGTGGGAGCCCTTGTATTCAGAGCATAGATGTTCAAAATCGTGATGTCTTCTTGGTTGACTTTACCTTTGACGAGTAGGAAGTGTCCATCCTCATCTCTTTTGATTAATTTTGATTGAAAGTCTATTTTATTAGATATTAGAATGGCTACCCCAACTTGTTTCTTGTTACCATTTGCTTGGCATATTTTTCCCCAACCTTTTACTCTGAGGCAATGTCTGTCCTTGTGGTTGAGGTGTGTTTCTTGAATGCAGAGGAATGTTGGGTCATGTTTAAGCATCCACTCCGTTAGTCTGTGTCTTTTTATTGGAGAATTGAGACCATTGACGTTGAGAGATATTAATGACCAGTGATTGGTAAGTCCCTTCATTTTTGGTATTTGTAACAGTTGAGATTTTGTGAGGTTGTGACTTTGCAATGGTATAGTTACCTATTTCCTATGTAGTTTTGGTTGTAGTTTGAGCAATTGGGGTTGTGTTTTCCTTCTAATAACTTCTTTAAAGCCGGATTTGTGACTAGGTACTGTTTGAATTTGTTTTTGTCATGAAATAGCTTGTCTTTTCTATCAATGGTTACTGATAATTTTTCTGGATATAGTAGTCTTGCCTGGTATCTGTGTTCTCTCAGGGTTTGCAGCACCTCTGTCCAGGCCCTTCTGGCTTTCATGGTCTCTGCTGAGATGTCAGGAGTAATTCTGATAGGTTTGCCTTCATATGTTACTCGGCCTTTTTCTCTTGCTGCTTTCAATATTTTTTCCTTGTTCTGTATATTTTGTGTTGTTATTATTATGTGGCGGGAAGATTTTCTTTTCAGCTCTATTCTATTTGGTGTTCTGTAGGCCTCTTGTATGCTCATATGCATCTCCTTCTTCAAATTGGGGAAATTTTCTTTCATTATTCGATTAAAGATATGTTCTGGGCTGTGGAGTTGGCTATCTTCTCTTTCCTCTATCCCTATTATTCTCAAGTTTCATCTTTTCATGTTGTCTTTTAATTGTTGAATGCTCTGTGCCAGGAACTTTTCAGATTTAGCATTTCCCTGAATGGTTGTTTCCAGTTCTGCGATTGTATCTTCAAGTCCCGATATTTGTTCTTTTATTTCTTGCAATCTGTTAGATGAGGCCACCTCTGAGATGCTTGCTTTCTTCTGTGATGCTTCTTGATCACGTTTTTCTTCTGTGTGTTCCTGTATCAATGCTTCCATTTTTGTCTTCATGTCTTGGACTGTTTTAGTGATTTCCTTCATCTGGTTATTTATATTTTTCTGAAATTTTTCAAGTGCCTCTTTATATAACTCTTTTAACTCTTCAGCCCTCTTGTTTGCTTCCTCCTGCATTTGTTTACAGATTTTATTTGCTTATTCCATTATCATCTTCTTTACTAAGGACTTAAGGTCATGTTCTTGCCTATCCATTGCTGTTAGGTTCTCTAGGTTGTTTTCATTGGGAATGTTGGGATCCGGAGATGCCAAACTGTTTTGGTTTTTGTTAGTGTTCTTTCGCTGTCCTCTTGTCATTTTGATGGCTCTGATGTTGGAAGTTATTTTGTAGTGACCTTCGCTGGTTGAGAGTGGTTAATTGATGACTGATTATAGGTCAGGTGCTCTTGCCTGTGGGGATCAGGGAGTATTTTTACTCCTGGTGATTTTTCTCTGCACCGTTGGCTCCAGGCTGAGTCAGCCAGAGTAGATATCTGTTTGGACTTTACTGCTGTAATTCAGATCAGCAGTTTTGGGACCTAGAATAAGGTCCACACACAAATGTTTTGGTTGTGTAAGTTGATACCAGCTGCCTGTCCTTCCTGTGGCTTTGTAGTCAACACCCCAGGTAGTTCAGATCATCTGGGGGTGCAGCTGTCTTTTAGCTCTGTCTCTATACCCTTTAGTGGTGTCCAACCTCTCCCAGAACTATATTCCTACAGTTCTCAAAGTCCAGCAATCTGTTGCTCCACTTATGTCTCTGGTCTCCATAGAGTAGATCAGATACGTGGCTTATTGGTCATTTGAAAACCATATGGAAACATAGCACTGTTAAATCTTTCTAAAAATGTAGATTTAAATGAAAGATATCTGAATGGAGTCATCAATAATTGGGGAAATAATGCCTTAATGCAACCATGCTACCCTGCAAAATTTTCAGTGCATGGAATTGATTACATCTTGTTGAGTTGTAGACCAAAGGGGATCCATGAAAACCTCCCAGCATCACATGTTCTTTCAAAGGCTATTGGTTATTCTCCACAACTTGATGTTGAGGCACTATTTCTGAAGACACTGTGAAGGCTAAGGAAATTCTTTTTGTTTCAGTTACCTCCTTTAGTGGTCATTGGCCCCTGATCTTAATTCTTTTTTTTTCTGATCCTAATTCTTAATGTTCCGACTTTTCCCACTCCTCTAAACTTTGTTACTATTGTAAAATGATTAGCTGCATTCTCTGCCTTCTATAACATGTTTTTCTCTGTGGGCATGGGAAACAGGAAGTTCCTCACATATCTGGGGGTGTGAGTCAATTTCTCATTTTGCTGTAATTTCCTCAGAGGTGAGTAATTGTGGTTCTTGCCTTTAAAATCTCTTTCCTTAGGCCCTTCTTGGCAGCACACTTTCAATTTGGCTTGAAGACTATTGCCCTGCAAGTAGAATTAACACATTTGCCTAACTGTAATTGTACTAAGTCTTTAGTCTTTTCTTGGTGGTCTTGAACTCCATAAAAACACCATTTACATATGTCATAAAATATGGAGCTGATGACTAACTAGAAATGTTATCACTACTGAATAGCATTCATTGTTCTAGAAAGTACTCTTCATGTGACAAGAGTGAAAAGGTAATAATTGATATCCCTCACCTACAGTGACCTACAGTAGTGATCTGCTTTCAAGAAATACTGGTGCAGAACTAGCACAAATTTTATGACAGTAGCCATCTATTTTCTTATTTGATTTAAGGCCAATTCCATGATATGAAGCCCATATCAGACATTGCTAAAGTGGCCAAGAACCTGAGACTAGATAGGTTACCTACCTAAGGGCAAACTTAAAGCTATTATTCTGCTAAAAGAAGTAGCAATAAAGTAACTCATAATGACATGGTGCTATACCCATAGATCTCTGTCCCTCTCACCTTTCATCAAAGAAGCTTCTTCTTGCAATAGATCGAAACTAACACAAGACCCAAAAATGAACAATGTGTAGAGAATAAGAGACTTTATAGCACTACATTCTAAATTGGATGTATTCATCAAAGGCTTCTCATCAAGGATCAGCAATATATGCAGAAGAAGAGCTAGAAAGATAATGAGAGTCAGAAATGATAGATGACTCTAAAGAAACAGTGTCTTTCAGACACAACTCATACTCATATGAACTCACAGAGTCTATGGCAGCATGTACATGACCATCGCAGATTCAAGTCAAATGTAGTCCCAGCTCTGAGTGACAAAGTATACACAAGCTTCCACTTCTAATCATGAAGCTATCCATAAGTGATATACACTGGCAAAGAAAAAAAATCAGTTTTCTTCAATGGACTCTTCCTGAGTATGTTAACAATACTTCAGGGTAGGGCCAATGTACAGGAGTAGTTGGTTAGCACAAAACAACCTCAATGGTAGTTTTATAGGCTTTTGTCTCATTTTGTTTTGTTTGAGCATTAATTTATTTTATTGGTAGTGTACTAGTTTATTTTGATTTCTGGGTTTTTGTGTGTTGTGTTTTTTTCTTTTATAAATATATTTTATTAATTTATTCATATTACATCTCAATTGTTTTCCCATCCCTTGTATCACCCCTTTCCTCCCTACCTACTATTTTCCCCTTACTCCCCTCCCCTATGATTGTGAAGGAGTAGAACCTCCTCCCCCTGTATATGCCCATAGGGTATCAAGTCTCTTCTTGGTAGCCTGCTATCCTTCCTCTGAGTGCCACCAGGCCTCCCGATCCAGGGGACATGGTCAAATATGGGGCACCAGAGTTTGTGTGAAAGTCAGTCCCCATTCTCCACTCAACTGTGAAGAATGTCCTGTCCATTAGCTAGATCTGGGTAGGGATTCGAAGTTTACTGCACGTATTGTCCTTGACTGGTGCCACAGTTTGAGCAGGGCCCTTGGGCCCAGATCCGCCGATCATAGTGTTCTTCTTATAGGTTTCTTGGACCCTCTGGATTTTTCTATTTCCCCATTCTCCCATGGTTCTCTCACCTACAGTCCCAATAGGGTGTCCTCCCCTCTGTACCACTTCTCTGGTAAGTGAAGACTTTCATGGGACATGCTCCTTGGGCTAGTGTCCAGTATAAGTGTTGTGTTTTTTCTATGTGTTTCTAGATTGGGGATTTTTGCTGTTATTTAGTTTGCTTTAGTGAGAGAAGGAGGTGAAAAGAACATAAAGTTATTTCTGTATGGATGTGAGGAGGATCTTGAAGGACTTGTAGAAGGACAAACATGATATAAATATATTGCATGAAATTTTATTTCAATAAGATACATCTATATCCCAATGAACTGGAAAAATCTAAAAGAAGTGTGTGAGTTTCCAGGTAGATATGACCTATGAGCATGAAATCAAGATAAAGTTGATAATTTGTCAAGATCTATAACGTTCAATGATAAAGAAATAGCAACTTTAAAAAAATCTCCTGAGTAAAACAGCTCAAGACCAGATGGATTCAGTGCAGAATTCAATTAGACTTTAAAGAAGAACTAGTACCAATATGCCTCAAAACACCCATAAAATAAAAAAAAGAAACATTTTCAAGTTTCTTTTATGAATCCATTATTATCCCGAAACCAAAATCATCTAGAGGTCCAAAAGAAAAAGAAAATTATAGGCCAATATCTTTAATAACTAGACACAAAATTTTTCAATAAAATACTTGGAAAGGAAATTCAACAACTCATCAAAAAGATTATATGCTTCAATAAGAACAAATACAGAGTAACAGTCAGATATTACCCACATAAAGAGGCCTTGAAACATACACCTTCAAAGGAGTTATACCTATCAAATCCCTCCACAGAGTGCTCAGGGAACTCTGCAGAATAGGGAGCAGGAAGAATACAGGAAGAAAGGGGAATGGAGGACATTAGGAGAACAAGGCTTTCTGAGTCAACTGAGCAAGCTCATATGAAGTCACAGAGATTGAAAAAGCAAGCACAGGGCCTACATGGATCGGCATCTGGTTCTTAATACACGCACACACACACACACACACACACACACATGCACACACACACACAAATGCACACACACTCATGCACACACAGAAATATATCTTAGTATATATGTTTTAGCTTTCAGTTTGGTATTTTTATGGGACTGCTGAGTATACGAATGAGTGGGACTCTGATTATTGTACTTGCTCTTGGAGGCCCTTTTCATTTGTTGAGTTGCCTTGTCCAGCCTCCATGTAATGATTTTTATTGTGTTGTTTGTTTGAGTTTTGATCTAAGGTGTACCCTTGCCTGTCCTGGACTCACTTTGTAATACTGGCCCAGAACTCGCAGAATCTGCCTGTATCTGCATGTCTGAGTGCTGGTAGCACGCATGTGCACCACTGTGTTCAGATAATTTTATTATATTTTATTCTGTCATTTTTTTGTTGTTAGTTCTTAGTATCCTGTTCTTTTCTAATTAGAGACAGAAAGGGAGTGCATCCATTTGTGAGGGCACATAGGGAGAAAATGGGAGGGATCAATTATCTACTTCATCCCAGTGATCAACACACATAAGAAATCAATAAAAGTAATCGAACACATAAATAACCCCAAAGACATAAACCATATGATTATCTCATTAAACGCAGAAAAAGCACTTAACAAAGTAAAAATTCATTCATTGTAAAAACTCTTGAGAAAATAGGGATCTGGAACAACTATCCCAACATAATAAAGGCAACACACAGAGCATCACAGGTAACATCATTCTAAATGGAGAAAAACTCTAAGAACTTCTACTAAAATCAAGAATAAGAAAGGAAGTCTGTTTCCCTCTTGTTCCCCATAGTACTTTAAGTCTTAGCTAGTGCAATAACAAAATTGAAACGAATAAAAGGATACAATTAGTAGAGAAAGAAGTCTAAGTATCTTTATTTGCAGATGATAGGATTCTATACATTAAAAACCCTAAAGACAGCAACAGAAATCTCATGCAGCTTGTAACAATTCAGCAAAGTAGTCAGATACAAAATAAAAGAGAAAAAAATTAGTAGCTTTCCTGTACACAAACAACAAATACAAAGGAAAAAATTTAGGAAAATAATATATTCAAAATACCTCAAAATGTCTTAGAATAAGTCTAAAAAGGGAGATGAAATATTAATATAGTGAAAACATTTTACTAATGTATTTATTTATTCACTTTACATTCCAATCATAGCCCCCTTCTTCCTCTCCACCCAGTGCTATCCTGTCTTCCGAAAACCCCTTCTGCTATTCCTCCGAAAAAGGGAGATGTCTACCCACCTATTCCAGTTCATCAAGTTGCATCAGGACTGAATTTGTCTTCTCAAATAATGAAAATGTTAAGGTGCCAAAAGAAGAAATTGAAGAAGATACCAAAAGATTGAGAAAAGCCTCATGCTCATGGATAGGTAGGATAACTGTATTGAAAATGTCCATCCTACTAAAAGCAATCTACAGAGTTCTTAACAAAATCCCCATCAATATTCCTATACAATTCTTCACTTAAATTGAAATTCACAATACCCAATATAGACCTGAATAGCAAAACAATAATGTCTAGATCACAGATCTCAAGTTACACAACAGTACTATAGTAATAAAAGTCATCACAATACTGACATGAACACAGATTCGTTGGCCAATGTAGGAATTCAGGACTCACACATGGACCCACTCCCCTAGAGCCATCTAGTTTTTTTTTTTTTTTTTTTTTTTTACAGATTAGCCAACAAATAAACCATAAATAAAAGAGAGTGTCTTAACTAAATAGTTCTAATCAAATTGAATAGTTATATGTATATGAATGAAATTTGGTCCTTATCTCTTAGCATGCACCATGTTCAACCAACAATAGATCAAGGACTTCAACTTCAGATGATATACCCTGAGTCTGATAAAGAGAGTGGGAATTATACAACTCATTGGAATAGGAATGGACTTTACTTTGCTTTTCTTTCTTTTCTTTTTTCCTCCTTTTCCCTTTCTTTCTTTCTTTCTTTCTTTCTTTTTCTTTCTTTTTGAAGCAGGGCCTCTCTACATAACCCCACCATTGTGGAATACAAAATGTAGACTAGGCTGGTCTCAAACTCAGAGATCTTCCTGCTTCTGTCTCTCAAGCACTAGGAATAAAGACAAGTGTCACCATGCATACAAGGAATAGACTTTCTAAAAAGGACACTGATGCTTCAGACAATACGACCGACATAAGGATTTCATAAAATTAAATTTTTCTGTATATAAAATAACACCATCATTAAAATGAAGAGGAAGCCTACAAAATGGTAAACATAATTCATTCCTAGACATACATTTAACATAGGTTTAGTATTTATATTTTTTAAAGAACTAAAAATGTCATCCACTGCCTCAAGCTCTTAAAATTTTTCAGTCCTCTCTTCTGCAAAGACTCTTGAGCCTTGAGAGGGCTGGGTGTAGTATGTATGTTCTATTTAGGGCTGAAAATTCTGAAGTCTATTATTATCTCTACCTGGTTCTGTTGTAGGTCATTGGGTTAATAACCATCTACTTCAAGTAAAAGTTTCTAAGATTTGGCTTGAGAGATGCACTGAACTTTGAGTATAACAATAAGTGAGAACCATTTTAAAACTGTCCATTTAACAGCATGAAAGCAGAAGGTTCTTTCTTTGTGGTCTATGGCTGGTCTAGCCATAGGTTCTTAGCCTGAAAATAGTATCAGTTATGAGTTTTCATATTGTCAAATAGGAGCTGTAACCAATAAGAAAGTGATTAGTTGTTCCCACAATGTTTATGCCACTATTCTACCAGTGGACATACTTTGACAGGCAGTCATTATTATGATTACTAGGATTCATAGCTGTACCTGACTGATTTTTTCTTCTCCGGTAAGAGGCACATAGCACCATGAAGCACTAGAAAAGGAAACCAATAGGAACTAATCTTCCACATCCGTACGAACATTATTTCACCATGTTCTATGATTCAAGCATTTAATATCTTCAGCAATAGGGTGTTACAATTAAGTTCTAGAAAGTATCCAAGAGGAAAGGCAAAGGCATATAATGTTTGGGAGATAGGGGATTTCACTAGCTAACAACCTCAAAAGAGGTAACTCATACTTGGCATTGTGATTTTATGTATTAGCCTCCAGTGTATAATAGAATACTGTCTTTAACTGTATATGTTTATGTGCTTCTATACTAGTATATTTCCAGATGTCTTTTACAAAAGGTAGTTAGTATTATTTATCTTACCAATATTCTGTTCTATCCTACCCGCCAACATCATCACCCCAGTTTAACCTTTCCTGATCCATTAGTCCCTTTTATCACTTACAGTAATGTATCATATCTGTACTCTCTTGAAAGACCTACTTCATGGTTTCTTAGTAATTTATGGGCTTATTGACTTCTATGGGTATCCCAAATGAAACATTCATATATGAAGACTAAAAGGTAATGTCCACAAACAAAATAAAATAGTCATTTTTCTGTGTCTGGGTTACCTTGTTCAGAGTATTTGCCTCTAACTCCATCCATTTACCTTCAAATGTCATATTTCTTAGTATCTGAGTGATATTCCGTTATGTAACTATAACATATTTTCATTATTAATCAGTTGCTGTTTCTATTACTTGGCTCTTGTGAATACGGCAATAAACATGACTCAGTACCTATCTCTAGAGTAGGATATGAAATCCTTGGACAATATTTCTAAAAGTGATATAGCTAGATCGTCTATTAGATCTATCTTTTGCTACTTTGAGGAAACACACACACACACACACACACACACACTAATTTTTATAGTATCTGTATCAATTTGCATTCCCAACAATGGATGTATTAGTATTTGTTATCTTTGGGATTTTTTAATTAATTAATTAATTAATTAATTAACTTTATATCTTGATCAGAGCTTCCACTCCCCCTTCTCTTCTCAGTTCCTTCATTACACCTCCACTTCCACAATGTTGTTAGTTTTTGTTGTTGTTGCTCTTTATTCTTCCTTCTTTTCCTTTTTCTTTATTCTGTTGTTTGTTTTCTTGCTTGCTTGTTTGTTTGACCTTAACCATTCTTAATGTGTTAAGACAAAAATCTCAAAAATATTTAATTTGCATTTTAAATTTATATTTAGGGTTGACACCAATAGAAATATTAACATGAAAGGGAGAAACTGGACTGTGCCTCAAGCTTGGACAGAGACTACAGACAACTAATGAATGCTGATAATGGGAGAAATAGTCTTCCATACTGAGCTGACTAAGACAAAGGTCAACTCAGAATTAAGGAAATTTTTATTTAGGAAAGGAAAAAGAGCTTTAAATTCCTGGATTCAGGAATGTTTAGATGTTATAAACATTATATAGTTTAATTTTAGTGAATGTATCTCACATTTTAACATATACACACATATGTATATTTTTATTTATTTTTATTTAACCAGTTTGCAGCCTGATACAAGCCCCATCCCTCCTTTCCTTGAAGTCCCACCATCACATACCTTGGCCCTCATTCCTACCTTCTCCTTCATCTCAGAGAAGGGGAGGACCACAAGGGGTCCCAATCAACACTGGGATCCCAAGTCACATAAGGGACTAAGGTAATTATCTACCACTGAGGTCAGACAAGGCAGCACAGCTAGGGAAAGGGGATTCAAAGGCAAGCAACAGAGTTAGAGATATCCCTAACTCCCATTGTTAAGGAACCCACATGTTCACCACACTGCACATCTGCTATGTATGTGTAGGGAGTCAATGTCCAGTCCATGCAAGCTCTTTGGATGATGATTCATTCTTTCTGAGCCCCCATGGGCCCAAGTTAGTTGACTCTGTAATTCTTCTTGCAGTGTCCTTGACCCCTCCAGATCCCTCTATTCTTCCTCTCACTCTTCCTCAAAATTCCCCTGAGTTCTGCCTATTATTTGGATGTGAGTCTCTGCATCTGTTTCAGTCAGCTGCTGGACGAAACCTCACAGGAGACAGTTATGCTAAGGACATAAGGACTAAGGATTCCTGTTGAGAAGTCTTGGTTTCTCTCTGTATCCTAATTTTAACTTGTTATTTGGTTTGTTGGTGTTCAATTCCTTGAGTTCTTTATCTACATCAGTCAGATATATGGTTGGTTAAGACCTTTTCCTATTCTGTTGGCTGCTGTTTTGTCCGATTGACAGTGTCTTTTGCCTTGCAGAATATTTTCAGTATCATAAGATCCCGTTTATTAATTATTGATCTTAGTACCTGATCTTTTGGTGTTCTGTTGAGCAAGTTGTCTCCTGTACCAATGAGTTCAAAGTTATTCCTCACTTTCTCTTCTAATAGAGTTAGTATATCCAGTTTTATGGTCTTTGAACTACTTGAACTTGAACTTTGTGAAGGGTGATACAAATAAATATTGATCTATTTGCACTCTTCTATATGAAGACATCCAGTTATACCAGCACCATTTATTGAAGATGCTATCTTTTTTCCATTGTATGGTTTTGGCTTCTTTGTCAAAAATTATGTGTCTATAGCTTTGTGGGTTTATTTCTCAAATATTTATTTGATTCCATTGATCAACTTCTTTATTTTTATTCCCATACCATCCAGTTTTTAATTACTATTGCTTTTTAGTACAGCTCAAAATTAGGGATGGTGATACTTCCAGAAGTTCTTTTGTTGTACAGGATTGTTTTATGTATCCTTGGATTTTTGATTTTCCATATGAAGTTTAGAATTTTACATTTAAGGCCTTTAAAGAATTGATCAAACTGAGTGAGTTAACCAAGAAGCAAAAAGACTCACATGGTATATACTCACTTATAATTGGACACTAGCCCAAGAGGCATGTTACATGATAGTCTTCACTTACCGGGAGATTGGGACAGATGTGAGGACATCCTATTGGGACTCTAGGAGAGAGAAGTACGGGACAATGGGGAAACAGAAGGATCCAGATGGTTCTAGAAACCTACAAGAAGAACATCATGACAGGCGTATCTGGGTCCAGGAATTCTGCTCAAACTACTGCAACAAGCAAGGACAATACTTACAGTAAACATCAAATCATTTCTCAGATCTAGCCAATGGACAATTCATTCTCCATAGTTGAGTGGAGAGCAGGGACTGACTCGGAAGCGAACCCTGGTGCCCCATATTTGACTGCTTCCCAGTGGTAGGGAGGCCTGGTGGCACTCAGGGAAAGAATAAGCAGGCTTCTAAGATGAGACTTGATAGCCTATGGCCATTTAGTGGAAGTGAAGTTCCCCCTCAGTCACAGACCTAGGGTAGGGGAATAGGGTGAAAGTGGGAGGGAGGAAGGAATGGGAGGATACAAAGGATGGCGTAACAATTGAGATGTAATCTGAAATGTTTAATTAAATAAAATAAAAAAATCTAAAAAATGAATTGTGTTGGAAAAAGAATTGTGTTAGAATTTTGGTAGGAATTGCATTGAATCTGTAGATTGCTTTTGGTAAGATGGCCATTTTTACTATGTCAATCCTACTGATCCATGAGTATGGGTGATCTTTCCATCTTATGATATTTTCTTCATTTTTTTCTTCAGAGACTTGAAGTTCTCATAATTCAGGTCTTTCACTTGTTTGGTTAGTTATAGCAAGATATTTTATATTATTTGTGGCTATTGTGAAGGGTGTTATTTCCCTAATTGCTTTCTCAGATTGTTTATAATTTGTATAAAAGAGGGCTACTTTTTTTAGTTAATTTTCTATCCAGTCACTTTGATGAGGGTGTTTATCAATTTTAAGTGTTTTCTGGTAGAATTGTAGGGTGACTTCTGTACAGTATCATATCATCTGTAAATAGCAATACTTTGAATTCTTCCTTTCCAATCTTTGTTCACTTGATCATTTATAGTTTTCTTACTGCTCTAGCTAGAAGTTCAAATTCTATAGTGAATAGGTACATAGTGAGTAGGCAGCCTTATCTTATCCTTGATTTTGGTAGAATTGCTTCAAGTTTCCCTCCATTTAATTTGATATTGGCTATCAGCTTGCTGTATATTGCCTTTATTGTGTTTAAGTATGGGCCTTGTATCCCTTATAACTCCAAGGCTTTTATCATGATGTGATGTTGGATTTTTGTCAAAGGCTTTTTCAGCATCTAATGATGTGGATTTTTTTTTCAGTTTGTTTATATAGTGGATTACATTGATAAATGTTCATATTGATCCACACCTGAATCCCTGGAATGAAGCCAACTTGATCATGGTGGATTATGTTTTTATGATTTCTAGGATTCAGTTTGAGAGTATTTGATTGAATATATTTGAATCAGTGATCAATTTGTTCTAAAATTCTCTTTCTTTTTTGAGTCTTTGTGTTGTTAGATATCAGGGTGACTGTGGCGTCATAGAATGAGTTTGGCAATGTTCCTTCTGCTTCTATTTTGTGTAATAGTTTGAGGAGCATTAGCTCTTCTTTGAATGTCTGGTAGAATTTTGGGATAAAACCATCTGGCCTTGAGTTTTTTCTTTAGAGGGGGTATTGGGAGACTCTTGTTTTCTTTATGTGTTATAAGAATGTTTACATTGTTTTTCTTATCTTGATTTAACCTTGGCAAGTGGAATCTATCAAGAAAATCATCCATTTTGTTTAGATTTTCCAATTTTGTAGAGTATAGGTTTTTGAAGTAACAACTAATGACTTTTTGGACTTCCTTGGTCTCTATTGCAATTTTCCCCTTTTCACCTCTGATTTTATTATTTTGCATATTGTCTCCCCACTCTTTAGTTAGTGAGGCTAAAGGTTTATATATGTTGTTGTTTTTCAAAGAAACAACTCTTAGTTTGGTTGTCCTCTTTGTTTCTAAGTTATTCATTTGATCTCTGAGTTTGATTAGTTCCTGCTGTCTACTCCTTTTGGGTGTATTTGCTGCTTTTTGTTCTAGATCTTTCAGTTCTGCACTTACCTTCCTAAAATGAGATCTCCAGTGTCTGTAGAAAGGCATTTAGTGCTTTGAAATGTCCTTTAGCACTTTTTTTATTATGTCCCATAAGTTTGGGTATGTTGGCCTTCATTTTAATTGAATTCTAGAAAGTCCTTAACTTCTTTCGTTATTTCTTCCCAGACATGTGGTCATTGAGTAGAGAGTTTTTCAGTGTCCATGAGATTGTAAGTCTCTTGTTGGTGAAGTCCATTTTTAATCCATGATGGTCTGATAGGATTCAAGGGGTTACACTGCAGTATATTTGATCACATTGTGAACCCTAAGATTGTGTACTTGAAAACTCTGTTTCTAGTTGTTGTGTGGTTCAGCCCTAGCATACACCTTTTATTCAAGAACTTTCTGTTTATTGTAAACAGGTAATTGTGGTGTACCTCAGCCCTACCATACACCTTTAATCTAAGAGCTTTCCATAAACAGGAATAAATAAAATTAGTCATAGGTCAAGAGGCAGAACAAACAAGAAGCTGTCAGGGAGTAAACATAGGAAAAACCCATAGATAGTGAAAGGAAGTCTAGAAACTGGATAGTGAAGCACACAGGAAGTAGAAAAGAGAGAAATTCCATTTGAAGGTTTTTTTTAGAATGCATGAAGAAGGAGAAGAGGCTTTTTCTTTCTGGAATATCAGCTGAGTAGGCAGATTAGCTTAGTGTTTTCTACGCCTCTCTGAGCCAGTAGGTTTTCATCCCTTGCATCTGGTTTCTGAGTCTTTATTAGGAAACTCAAATGTTAGAGGTTTTGTTTAAAAACAACATAATATAGGCCTAGATTAGAATGCATAGAGGTTAGAGGCTTTCAGGATTAGACCTAGGTTAGCAGACAGAGCCAATAAGCCTTGGAGATAAAAGCTAAATCAGGCAAATAACAGTTACTTTAACAAGGTTATTCCAATTTTCTTGTATCTGCTGATGCTTGATTTTTGACCAATATATGATCAATTTTGGATAAGGTTTCATGAAGTACTGAGAGGAAAATGTATTATTTTGTATTGGGTGAAATGTTTTGTAGACATTTTAGGTCAATTTGGTTCATAATCTCTGTTGGTTTCATTATTACTGTTTACTTTCTGTCTGGAGGCCCTGTCCACTGGTGAGAATGGGGTAATGAAGTTTCCCACTGTTTTTCTTTTCTTTCTTTTATCTATTCTTTTCAAGACAGGGTTTCTCTTTGTAGCCTTGGCTGTCTTATACTCACTTTGTAGACCAGGCTGGCCTCAAACTTTGATCTCGAATGCTGGGTCAAAAGTGTGCGCCACCATATCCAGCCCCACTATTTTTCTTAATTCCACTATTTTCTTAATTCCAAATATCTTTTTAAAAATTGATTCACTTCACTCTTGCTGGCAGTCCTATCCCTCCGCGCCTCCCAGTCCCACCCTCTCTCTCTCTGCCACATTGCTCCCCCGCTCCTCAGAAGGGAAAATTCCCCAACCCAGCTCATCAAGGCACACCAGGATTGAATAAACCTGCCTTCCCTATGTCCTGGTAAGGCAGTCACACCAGAAGGAAATAATTGATATCCAAAAAGAAAGTCCATACCAGAGGGAGCCCCCACTACACTCAATAGGGGACCAAAATAAAGTCCTGGCCATCCATCAGCCACACCCATGTAGGGGGCCTGGGTCCTGTCCATGAATGGTCCTTAGTGGTGCCTCAGTCACAAAAGGCCCTTTTGACCCTGGTCAGTTGGCTTTGTTGGTCTTCTTGTAAAGTTCCTGTTACTTGTAGGTCCTTTCTAATTCCTCACACTTTTCCATAAGATTGCCTGTTGTTCACCCAGTGTTTGACTGCGAGACTCAACATCTGTTTCAAACCACTGCTGGGTGGAGTGCCTCAAAGGACAACTCTTCTAGGTTCCTATCTGCAAACATAGCTGAGTATTTTTAACAATGTCATGGGTTGGTTCTCTCCCATGGGATGGGTCTTGGGTTGGACATTCCCCCAACCTATGCTCTATCTGCTCTATCTTTATCCCTGCACATCTTATAGACAGGGTGAATATTGAGTCAAAGATTTTTTTGAGTGGGTTGGTGTTACCCTTCCTCTACTAGGACACTTGTTTAATTAGAGGGTGTCTTCTTCAGTTTCTATGGCCCTTTTTCTAGGAGTCTTTTCTAGAGTCCCTCTCATAGCCCCCCAAGGAGCCTACCCTGACTTAGGTCTCCAGTTTGTCACAGAGATGTCCCCTCCCACAGTTTATCTTTTCTCCATGGGCCTTTTGTTCTCCCACCTCTGCTCTTACCAGATCTGATCTCTACCCTCATATTACTCTGTGTTTCTTCTCCTACCTTGTTCCCTCTCTTTAACTACTATCTCTATTTATTCAATTTCCCCTTTGAGATACAAGCATCCTTCATTGGATCCTCCTTGTTAACTATCTTTTTTGGGTTTGTGCATGGTAGTACGCTTATCCTGTACTGTATTACTAAAATTCACTTATAAGTGAGTACATAGCATGTGTGTCTTTCTGTGTCTTGGTTACCTCACTCAGGATGATCATTTCTAGTTCCATTCATTTGCCTGCAAATTGCATGATTGCCTTTTTAAAAATAGATGAGTATTATTTCATTGTGTAAATGTACCACTTTTTTTTTTTTTTTTGGCTGTAAACACATGAGGCAGTTTATTGGCGGAGCTCCAGGTTGACACATATCTCACGCAGGAGACAGAGGGGTCAACCCAGAAGCCCAGGGGTTTGAGGTTTATATGGCCAAAGGTCGGGGGGAGTGGGAAGTTTTGGCGTGGCCACACGCGATTGGTTGTTTCAAACATTTGAACATAAGCAAATTGCATATGCAGATCTGGGGTAAGGTCAGACTTAATCACACAGGAACAGTCCTTGGTTCCTGCTTTTCTCAGAACCCAAGGGTAGATGTTTATCTGAGCTAATGACACATCTGGTTAAACTCAAACCCAGAACATTGTGTGAGGGCCTCAAGGGGGGATTAAGCAAACACCATAAGATCAGATGAGGGGTCTTAGCTCATTACTCACTAGACCAGGCCCGGTACCTGTTTCTCTAAGATTAGAATTATCCAGTAGAAAAAGAGAGGAATGAAAGGGAAAATTTTTAATTAGCATTAAAGCACCCAGAAGAACAGAGCTCTCTAACTCATAAGTGCGGGTCGGCAGGTATGCTAGCCCAAGGTCCCAGATGATAAGTCACAAAGAATGCAGAGCTAGGAGACAACGGCCTATTGAGTGTACCACATTTTCTTTATCCATTCTTTAGTTGAGGGATGTCCAGAATATTTCCAGATTTTGGCATCTATGAATAAAATTGCTATGAATATAGTTGTGCAAGTGTCCTTGTTATATGGTGGAACAACTTTTGGGTATATACCCAAGGAGTGATTTGGCTGGGTCTTGAGGTAGAGCTATCCTTAATTTTCTGAGAAGGTGCCAGATTGATTTCCAAAATGTCAGTACAAGTTTTCACCCCCACCAGCAACACAGGAGTCTTCGCCTTTTTGCATATCCTCACCAGCATGTGCTGTCACTTGAATTTTTTATCTTAGCCATTCTGTCAGGTGTAAGATGGAGATTGCATTGAATATGTAGATTAATTTTGATATGATGGCCATTTTTAGTATGTTAGTCCTACCTATCCATGAACATTGGAGATCTTTCCACCTTCTGCTGTCTTCCCCAATCTCTTTCTTCAGAAACTTGAATTTCTTGTCAAACAAGTCTTTCACTTGTTTGGTCAGAGTTACACCAAGATATTTTATATTATTTGTGGCTATTGTGAAGGGTGTAGTTTGCCTACTTGCTTTCACAGACCCTTTGTCCTTTGTATACAGGAAGGCTATTTTTTAAATTAATCTTGTATTCAGTCATGTTGCTAAAGGTGTTTATCAGCTGTCAGAATTCTCTGGTAAAATTTGGAGAGTCACTTTGTGTACTATCTGCAAATAGTGATACTTTGACTTCTTCCTTTCTGATTTGTTCCACTTGATCTCCTTTAGTTTTCTTACGCTGTAGCTAGAACTTCAATTACTATATTGAAGAGATATGAAGAAAGTGATCAGCTTTATCGAGCCCCTGATTTTAGTGGAATTGCTTTGAGTTTCTCTCTGTTTAATTTGATGTTGATGATTGCTTTGCTGCGTATAGCCTTTATTTTGCTTATATATGGACCCTGTGTCCCTAATCTCTCTATGACTTTTATCACGAATAAGTGTTGTATTTTGTCAAAGGCTTTTTCTGCATCCAATGAGATGATTATGTGATTTTTGATGGATTTTTGTGTGTTGAACAATCCCTGCATGTGTGGGATAAAGCCTACTTGATCATGGTGGATGATATATTCAGTATGTTCCTAGATGTATTTTTTTGTTTGTCTCTTTGTTTTTTGTTTTTGTTTTTGTTTTTGTCTTTGAGACAGGGTTTCTCTGTTCTGACACAGAGCCCCGACTGTCCTGGACTCTCGTTGTAGACCAGGCTGGTCACAAACTCACAGAGATCTGCTGTCACTGCCTTCTAAGTACTGGGACTAAAGGTGTGTGCCACCACACCTGGCCCTGGATGCATTTTATTGAGTATTTTTGCATCAAAGTTCATGAGTGAAATTAGTCTGCAGTTCTCTTTCTTTGTTGAGTCTTTGTGAGGTTTAGGTATTTGGGTGACTGTGGTCTCATAGAATGACTTGGCAATATTCCTTCTGTTTCTATTTTGTGGAATAATTTGAGGAGTATTGGTGTTAATTCATCTTGGAATGCTTGGTAGAATTCTGCGTTCACAGCATCTAGCCCTGGCCTTTTTGGGGGTGGGGTGGGGCATGAGACACTTTTGATGATTGCTTCTATTTCCTTACACGTTAGAGGACTGTTTAAACTGCTTATCTGACCTTGATTTAATTTTGGTAAGTGAAATATAACTAGATAATTTTGGGTTCTCTCTCTCTCTCTCTCTCTCTCTCTCTCTCTCTCTCTCTCTCTCTCTCTCTCTCTCTCTCTCTCTCTCCTTTTTAGTTTGTTTGCTAGGGTTTTGTCTATATTGTTGATTTTCTCAAAGAACAAGCTCATTGTTTCATTGATTCATTGTATTGTTCTTTGTTTCTAATTTATTGATTTCAGCCCTGATTTTGATGATTTCCTGTTGTATACTCCTCTTTGGTGTGTTTGCTTTTTTGTTCTAGAGCTTTCAGATGTGCTGTTAAGTTGCCAGTATGAGATCTTTCCAATTTCTTTACAAAGGCACTTAGTACTATGTACTTTCCTCTTAGCACCACTTTCATTGTGTCCCATCAGTTTGGATATGTTGTGCTTTCATTTTCACTGGATTATAGAATATACTTGATTTCCGTTTTATTTATTCCCTAGCCCAGTGGTCTTTGAGTAGGGAATTATACAATTTCCATGAGTTTGTATGCTTTCTGTTGTTTCTATTGTTGTTTAATTGCAGCTTTAATACCTGGTGATCTGGTAAGATGCAAAGGTTTGTTTCAATCATTTTGTATCTGTTGAGGTTTGGTTTGTGACTGAGTATATGGTCAATTTTGGAGAAGGTTCTATGAGGTGCTGGGAAGAAGGTATATTCTTTTTTTGTTTGGGTGAATATTCTGTAGATATCTGTTAGGTCCATTTGATCCATGATGTTTACTAGTTTCATTATTTCTCTATTTAGTTTCTGTCTCAATGATCTGTCCAGGGAGAATTGGTAGTCTCTGATGGCTGCTGGTCTCTGGGATTGCACGTAGGGATAGCGTCCAGGAAATGGGGCAGGTGGAGAGCTTTGGGACCCTGATGATTCTCTTTCTCTGCTGCTGCTACCTGGCAGTTGGTGCAGTTCCCTGATGGCTGCTTGTCTCCAGGACTGGTGTTCCCTGATGGTTGCCTGTCTCTGGGATGGTTGTTCCCCATGGCTGCCTCCCTCCTGAACTGCAGATGGAGATGGAGCCTGGGAAATGGAGTGTTCTCTGCAGATAGAGAATGGAGTACATTGGGGTGCGATCTGATGCTGATATCCCAGGATAGACAGTGCCTCTGCTGATAGGCTCTGTTGTTTCCTAATGAATTCTGGTACCCTGGATTGCAGATGGAATGGGATCCCAGGAAACAGCACATACCCAGGCCGACTGTGTCTCTACAACCAGGCTCTACTAGTCCAGGAATGCTGGGAAGGTTCTCAATTATTCCCAGATTGCTGCCTGCCTCCAGGACTGCAGGTGGAAATGAGGCCTGAGAAATAGAGCATCCCCAGGAGATGAGGAGTAGAGCACACTCTTCCACTATTAATGAGCAGGGATCAATGTGTGATTTAAGCTTGAGTAATATTCTTTTGTTCTAATGTGGATTCCCTTGCATTTGTGGGCATACATGTTCAGACATCATCTTGGTGGATTTTCCTTTGATGAGTATGAAATGTCCCTCCTCATCACTTTTGATTACTTTAGGTTGAAAGTCTATTTTATTAGATAATAGGATGGATACTCCAGCTTCCTTTTTGAGCCCCTTACTTGGAAAACCTTTTATTCCAGTCCTTTACTCTCAGGTAATGTCTATCTTTGCTGAGATGTGTTTCTTGTATGCAGCAGAATGATGGATCCTGCTTTTGCATTCTTAGCGTAATGAAGCCTTTCAGGTCTGATCCAGCATCAGTGTCCAGTTCTTTTGTTCTGAGAACATGTACTTTCTCACAAGCATTATACAGTCCTAAAATTATAAATTATGAGTTGTGCAGGATGCACAGAACAATTAAGGCTGGTTCTCTGCTTTTTCTATGAGCAGAAGAAAGAGATCTGTAAATCTTTATTCATGCCATAGGAAGAATGGCATCTAATAATAAGTCACAGGGATTCCGTGACCAACAAGAATCATTGTCTCTGCCTAGACATTCATGTCTCAGCCAGTCTCAGAGCTATTCCCATGTAGTAGGATTATCAATATAATTTACCTGCTTGTTCTGCAGTTTGTATTCTTCACATCCCTATTGAAAGCTTCTCCCTTATCACCTCCTGATTCCACCCTCTCTCCCTCCCCTAGTCCTCAGAAAGGGGAGCCCTCCTTCCCTAACATCTGACCTCAGCTTATCATCTCACCTTTCCTACCTGTATCCTCTTCCTTTGTGGCTTGGCAAGCCCACCCTGCCATGGGGGAAGTGTTGAGGAGGCAGATGCTAGGTCAAAAGTAATCCCTACTCCTTATATTGTGGGACACACAAGGAGACTGTGCTGCCTATCTGCTGTATCTGAGCAGAGGGTCTAGGTCCACATCATACATGGTCCTTGGTTGGTCCATCAGTCTCTGTATTGTAATGTGGTTATCCTGTACTATGTTATAATATCTGCTTATGAGTGAGTATATACCATGCATGTCTTTCTGGTCTCAGGATGATCTTTTCTAGTTCTGTCCATTTGCCTGCAAATTTCAAGATGTCCTAGTTTTTAAAATCTGAGTAGTATTCCATTGTGTAAATGTACCAGTTTCTTTATCCATTTTTTGGTTGAGGGACAGCTAGGTTGTTTCCAGATTCTGGCTATTATGAATAAAGCTATTATGAACATACTTGAGCAAATGCTTTGTTGTATGGTGGAACATATTTAAGGTATATTCCAAGGAGTGGAATGGCTGGCTCTTGGGGTAGAATAATTCTCAATTTCCTGATAGAGCACCAGATTTATTTCCAAAATGGTTGTACAAGTTTGCACTCCCACCGGCAATAGAAGGGTGTTCCCCTTTCTCCACAACCTCATAAGCATGTGCTATAACTTGAATTTTTTATCTCAGCCACTTAGATGGGTGTAAGGTGGAATTTTAGAGTTGTTTTGATTTGCATGTCCCTGATGACTAGGGAGGTTGAGCATTTATTTAAGTGTTTCTCATCCATTCTATATTCCTGTTGAGAATTCTCTGTTTAGCTCTGTATCCTACTTTTTAATTGGGATATTTGGCTTTGTGTGTTTAATTTGTTGAGTTCTTTATATATTTTGGATATTAGACCTTTGTCTGCTGCAAGGTTGTTGAATATCTTATCCTAGTCTGTTGACAATGTCCTTTGTCTTATAGAAGCTTTTCAGTTTCATGAGGTCCAACTTATTAATTGTTGGACCTCTTAGAGCCTGAGCTCTAAGTTGGTGTTCTGTTCAGAAAGTTGTCTCTTGTGCCAATGAGTTTAAGGCTCTTCCCCACTATTTCTTCAAATAGATGTAATGTGTCAGGTTTTTAGTTGAAATCTTTAATCAACTTGGATTTAATTTCTTGCTCAGTGATAAATTTCAGTCTATTTGCATTTTTGTACAAGTAGCCATCCAGTTATACCAGAACCATTTGTTGAAGATGCTATCTTTTTTTCCATTGTATGGATTTGGCTTATTTGTCAAAAATCAAGTGCCCATATGTGTATGGGTTTATTTATTTATGTGTCTTCTACTTGATTCCATTGATCAACCAGCTATTTCCATGTCAATACCATGCTACCTTTATTATTGTTGCTCCATACTACATCTTGAGATCTGGGATGGTGATTCCTCCAGAAGATCTTTTACTGTATAGGATTGTTTTAGCTTTTCTGTTTTTGTTTGTTTGTTTGTTTTTCCATATGAAGTTAAAAATTGATCTTTCAAGGTCTGTAAAGAATTGTCTTGGAATTTTGATGGTAAATTGCCTTTGGTAAGATGGACATTTTTACAATGTTGATTCTCCTGATCCATGAGCATGGGAGATCTTCCCATCATCTGATATGTTCTTCAATTTATTTCTTTAGAGACTTGAAGGGTTTTTTTTTGTACAATCTTTCACTTGCTTGGTTAGAGTTATGCCAAGATACTTTATATTATTTGTGCCTATTGCAAAAGGTGTAGTTTTCCTAATTTCTTTCTCAGCCATTTTTTCATTTGTATATAGGTGGATACTGTTGTTTTTTTTTTTTTTTTTAGTTTATTTTGTATTCATGCACATTGCTGAAGGTGTTTATCAGCTGTAGGCATTCCTTGGTAGAATTTTTTGGGTCATTTATGTATACTACCATGTCATCTGTGAATAGTGATGGTTTGACTTCTTCCTTTCCAAATTGTATCCCATTGTTCTCCCTTAGTTGTCTTATCACTCTTGCTAGGAGTTCAATTACTATATTCAAAATACATGGAGAGTGGACAGCCTTGTTTTGTCCCTGAATTGGGTTTTTCCCATTTAGTTTCATATTGGCTATAGGCTTGCTCTATATTGCCTTTATTATGTTGATGCTCTCTCCAAGACTTTAAATATGAATGCATATCAAATGATTTTTGGACATCTGAGATGATCATGTGTTTTCTTTTCTTTCAGTTTGTTTTTATGATGGATTACATTGATAGATTCTGTACATTGAACCACCACACCTGGATGCCTGGGATGAAGCCTACTTAGTCATGGTAAAAGATATTTTTGATGTGTTCTTGGAATCAGTGTACCAGTATTTTATTATTTTGTGCAGTTGTTCACAAGAGAAATGGCTCTGTAACTCTCTTTGTTGAGTCTTTCTATGGTTTAGGTATGAAGTTTTCTATGACCTCAAAGAGTGAGTTTGGTAATGTTCCTTCTGTTTCCATTTTGTAGATTAGTTGAAATAGAATTGGTATTAGCTCTTCTTTGAAAGTCTGGTAGAATTCTGCACTGAATCCATCATGGTCTGGGCTTTTTTTTGGGGGGGGAGTATTTTATGACTGCCCCTATTTCCTTATAAGATATAGGACTATTTAATTTGTTTACCTGATCTTGATTCAATTTTGGAAGTTGATATCTATCAAGAAAATTGTCCATTTCATTTAGTGTAAATTTTGTGGAATATGGGCTTTTGAAGTACAACCTAATGATTCTTTGAATTTTCTCACTGTCTGTCATTATGTCTCCATTTTCATTTTTGATTTTGTTGATTTGAATACTCCTTTGCCTTTTAGTTAGTTTGGCTAAGGGTTTGTCTAGCTTGTTGATTTTCTCAAAGAACAAGGTTTTTGTTTTGATTGTTATTTAAATTGTTCTCTTTGTTTCTAATTTATTGATTTCTAATTTATTGAGTTTGATGATTTCCAGCCATCTACTTATCTTTGGTGAGTCTGCTTCTTTTTGTTCTAGAGATTCCAAGTGTGTTGTTAAGTTGCTTGTATGGAATCTCTGCAATTTCTTTATAAAGGCACTTAGGACTATGAACTTTTCTCTTGGCACTGCTTTCATTGTGTCCCCTAAGTTTGTGTATGCTGTGCCCTCCATTTCACTGAATTCTAGGAAGATTTTAATTTCTCTTTTTTTTTAATTTCATTCCTTACCCAGATATCATTGAGTAGGGATTTGTTCAGTTTCCATGAGTTTGTAGACTTCTGTTATCTCCATGGTTGTTGAATTCCAACTTTAATCCATGGTGGTTTGATAAAATATAAGGGATTATTATAATCTTTTTGTATCTGTTGAAGTTTGCTTTGTGACCAAGTATATCGTCGATTTTGGAGAATGTTTGTGAGTTGCTGAGAAGAAGGTTAATTCTTTTGTGTTTTGGTGAAAAGTTCTGAATATATCATCTAGGTACATTTGATTCATGATGAATTAGTTTCATTATTTCTTCATTTAGCTTCTACCTCCATGACCCATCTATTGGTGAGAGCAGGGTGTTGAAGTCTCCCACTATTTATGTGTGATTTAAGCTTTAATGTTTCTTTTATGAATGTGGGTTCTCCTCCATTTGGGGCATAGATGTTCAGAATTGAGACATCATCTTAGTATTTTTATGTGTATGAAGTGTCCTTCTCCATCTCTTTTGATTTGTTTTGGTTGAAAGCCTGTTTTATTAGACAATGGGATGCCTACTCCAGGCTGTTTCTTGGGTCTGTTTGCATGGAATAACTTTTTCCAGCCCATCAGTCTAAGGCATTATTTATCTTTCTTGCTGAGGTGTACTTTTTGTATGCAGCAGAGTGATGGGTCCGGGTTTTGTATTTATTCCATTAGCCTGTGTCTTTTATGGGGGAGTTGAAGCCATATATGTTGAAAGATATTAATGACGAGTGCTTGTTGGTTCCTGCTTTTTTGATGTTGGTAGTGGTAGAAAGTGTGTGTGTTTCCTTTCTTTTGGTTTTGCAGATATGGGAATACTTATTTCCTTTGTTTTTCTGGATAAAGTTAGCTTCCTTGGGTTGGACTTTTCCTTCTAGTATTCTGTAAGACTTGATTTGTGGCTAGATATTGTTTAAAGCTGGTTTCATCATGGAATATCTTGATTTCTCTATCTATGGTGATTGAGAGGTTTTGCTGAGACTAGTAGTCTGTGTTGGCATATGTAGTCTCTTAGTGTCTGCATGACATCTGTCCAGGGACTTCTGAATTTCATAGTCTTTTGAGAAGTCAGGTGTAATTTTGATAAATTTGCCTTTATATGTGACTGGGCCTTTTTCTCTTGCAGCTTTTAATAGTCTTTCTTCTGTTTGTTTAGTGTTTTGATTGTTATGTGTAGGGAGGATTTTCTTTTCTAGTCTAATCTATTTTGAGTTCTGTAGGCATCTTGTACATTTATGGGCATTTCTTTCTTTAGGTTTCTAGTGATATCAATGGTCCTTGGAATTGTTACTTGTGTTCTTATGCTGAACTCTTCCCATTGTGATGTCTCTGGTTGGAGTATGTGTTCAGTTCTTGCTTGACCCCAGAACTTTCTGTGGATTTGCTAGGTGACCTGAGTTCAGATCCACTTGTGTTCAAGACTCTGGTGTCTTCTCAGTGATAGAACCACCTGATGCTGGTGCTTTTGCAAGCCACAGCTCCCTTTGCACCCTGGGAGTTCAAAAGCTGCCCACCAGCCAAGCCTGTGGCACTAGGCTTCTGAGGCTGCATGCTTATTTCTGTAGGGACCAGGGAATTTTCTCTGCTTTTCTAGGTGGCCCAAGGCCAGACCCAACCTGCTCCACACAGTTTGGACCCCTCACACCAGCACTGGTGTTTTGTGGTTCTCAGATAGGTCCTTAGGTTCCTGAATAGTCACTGCTGCCCTGCTGATCAAACAAGGTATGTGTTAGGCACTTCCATGTTGAATCTCCCATCTCTGATTCATCTTCCTACCTATGAAATAATAACTTCATTTTTAAACAGCTGAATAATATGCCATTGTCTAAATATATACCCTTTTCACTGTCCATTAATAGTGTGATGGCCATCAAGACTGTTTACATTTCCTGGCTATTGTGAATAGAGAAGCAATGAGTATTGATGCACAAGCATCTCTGTAATGGGATATAGACTTTTTTGGAGTTTTATAGCTGAAAAATGAGAAAATTAAAAGGATCTCAAAAGAATCCCCATGCTCATGAATTGGTAGATTTAATATTATGAAAATGTTCATCTCTCCAAATGCAATTTATAATTCAACACAATTCTCATCAAATTTCCAATTCAGTTCTTCACAAAAATTGAAAAAATACTCTTAAATCTCATATGGAAATACAAAATATCCAACATATTCAAAATAGTACTTAAAAACATATTACCTGTGGAAACTATTTGTACTGTTTCTTAACATTCTATAGTTGTATACACATTGAATAACATATAATTATTCCATCAAGCTGTTTAACATACCACATCAAATAGATACTAATTTTTCTTTGTAACATTGATCAAACATATCAATACCCAAATTCTTTATCCTTAGTCCCAACCAGTATTGGAGGCTATACTAAATAGTATTGTAACAATCTACAGAGCTAATGAATAGAGTGAATATAAATGTTCATCAATGTACAAGCTCTCTGTAGGTTTAAAATAGAGAATATCCTTCTACTAATTATAGCCAATGTGTTGTGCAACACACCACCAAAAAATTCCATCTGTCTAACTGAATTTTTATACAATTTGAACATATTCTTTCTTCCACTTAGTCTCTATTAAGCATCATTCTGTTTTCTGTTCATATGAGTTTTATTGTTTTTAAATGTCCAAATAAGTGAGAACATGTCTATCTTTCTTTGCCAGTTTGCTGTACAGGAGCAAAATATCTTCTAAGTTTATATGTATTTTAAATGATGCAATGTTGTTTTTGAAGACTTTTTAAAGAATATTCTATTGTGCACATATCACATTTTTATCCACAAATCCACTGATGAACATTTACGTTTATACTATATCTTGGTTGTTGTGAATAGTGCTGCATTGATATTTAGTGTATCTGCAAGTATGATTTGGCTAGATCATAATGATGTTGGGCAGGGAAAGCCTGATACTGAGTTCTATTGAAAATATTGGCTAGGCTTTGTAATTAGGTGGATTAATTGGGTAGGAATTTCAATGCTATTTGATCAAGATGCATCATCACAAGTATTCTTTGCTAAACTGTAATATCATTTCAGTTCTGCAGTCTTTTAGAACTACAGATGGTCACTAAATATAGGTTTATTTGATGATTGTTAAAGAATGAAACAAAAGGTATGCTTGATAGGCATTGTTTCCCTGGTTGTTCAGTATTTTGAGGTGGGTTTAATATTTGACTGCATTACTATTTGATATCCTGTGTCATACAAGTCTAGATTTCTGTGAAGTCTAGGCTACCACTGTATATCCTTACCAGAATGAAATTTGAGATATACTTTGAAAAAACTGTGCATACATTGGATTTGGTCTGTGTAGCTACTCTAGTGTATATACATAGGTTATGGCTTGCCTTTCCCTCCCTATATAGTCCCATGGAGTAGGATCTCACTCTGCAACTGAGGGACAGACAGACATTTAAGAAGCCAAGCCAAATTAAAGTTCCTGCTTTTGAATGCAATGTGTCTTGAAGATACTCTATACTACTGCCTCATACTTATGGTTCGGTGCCACAACTAGAAGAGATGCAGAACTACCACCAGTATCAACAGAGTGGTCACTGTGATGTCTGTACCTTTTCATTTTTGTTTGACCCCAGGTTATCTGGTGATACTCTTTTCCCCAGTGTTCCTCATGAGGTTAGATCAAAGTAGATTTCCTGGGATGAGTCTCACAATGCATTCCTTGAAAAAAAAACTTGGATTTGTTTTTCTTAGTACAGAAATCATGTATTCATCAGAATAATCTCTTTGTGGTACTGTGCTATCATAGTGGAGAGGGGAGAGCTATCCTTCAGAATAACAATATTACTTTAAGTCTTTTATTGTAACTGTTATTGAGTCTTGCGATTTACACAGGTTTTTCCAGCTTATTGCCTAGTTTGATACTTTAATAAAAATGTTCTTATCTGTAGATAGTGATTTATTTGGTCTTCATCTGATAGAATCTAAAGCCTAGAATTTCCTATTCAACTATTCTGCTACCATTTCTTCCATATAGTTTTATATATGCTATTATCAAGTCCTATAACTCTTTCCAACCTTGTACTGATATAGTGAAACTTATATAACTTCACAAACACAAGGAAAAAGTCTAAATGTTGATATCATTATCATGAGATTTAAGAGACCCTCAACTGTTGTTTCTGCTCATCATATTCTAATTCCACTTTACACCTTGTGCATCAAGGTTATTTGGATTGATTTAGCCATTATATGGTTTTATGCAATAATTATTTTTTATAGACAAGACAGTGGTGGTGCATACTCACACTATGCTAATAAGATATCTTTGTATCTTGGCTCTCAACTTCGACTGTACTCGGAGTTCTTCCCCCCTCAGGATAAATAAGTACTTCTCCCCCTTATATTAGGGCTGTTTTATTACATGTAGATTAAATATCCTTGGTACCCCCTAGTCCTAGCAAATGAAACATATTCACCCTTGAAACCTATCCCAGTTCCCAATGTTAATTATGTCCATGATTCACAAAATAAACTCTTGCTCTTTCATTCCATTCCTTCCTCATGACCATCTGAGGAAAGAAGAACTCACCTCCTCCATGAAGGCTGATGAGAGTTTCTGGACCCCCATCCCTATAAGCTTCCACTGTTCACTGTTGTGTCATGACAGGCAGCTACTGAAGTCTGCCCCATTGTCAGAACTTCATTTCACTGGACTTGCCTTCCAGTGTTTTTCAGACAGTTGCTAGCAACCATGTCCTTAATAGAGCAGTTTACCCAATGGCCTGTAACACTAAAATATCATCACAAACTTTGGGAACATCTGAGTTTCTATTGCCATCTAATACCAGCAATCTCATTTTTAAAGAGCTAACTACAACACCCAGTGAAAAACTCATTTCCACCTCCGCTGGTGAGACCAGGAGCCTCTCTTAGCTCACGAGCATGTTCCCTGAGAGTGTTCTAGCCATTCTGAGAAAAACGGGAACCTTTGATCTCAAGGTTCCACTGTTCCTGTCCAGAATCCAGCAGGAACCTGGAAGCTGTGGCCCAGGACAACCCAGGTCCCTGCTAGATGAAGAACAACAAGGCAGGGGCAAGAAAATTGACCAGGGTGCCACTATTACTTTCTGATTCTTGTGTGTGTTTGGTTGGTTTGGTTTGGTTTTTAATTTGAATTGGTTGTTTGTGAATTTCACATCATGTACCCCAATCTCACTTACCTCTTCCTTCCTTCACACCTGCCCTCCACTCTTGCAACCTCCTTACAAAAAGAGAAAAAAATCTCATTGTGGAAGTTGTAGTGTGTCACATTGTGTTCGACAGTATACACTTTGGTCCACACTTCTTTGATTGCAAATGTTCATCGCAGTGACTCGATGGTCTGGTATGAAACTTCTGGCTTCTGCTACTTTATCAGTAATAGCACTTCACTGGGACTTCTCTCAGATATCCTATTGTTTTCCTGTGTCATGGGGAGCATGTAGTTTTGGACCTGTAGTTCTATTCTTCCATTCCAGTTCATTGATGGAATTGATGTTGTTGTGGGCCAATTCAGTCTCCTGGATCTGGGCCTGAGAAGTGTCTGAGATGATCAGACTGGCAGGTCTGTCTCCTACTCTCATGCCCTTGGGGCCAGCTTACCTGCAACCCCCACAAACAGGGCCATCTCTACCCTGCTGCCTATGTGATGTGCATGGTTCACTACCCAAGTATTGCAGCCAATGAGGGACATGACCACTTATACTTCTCTGATGATCTCTATGCCAATCTTCCAGCCTGAGGTAAGTGACAAGGGGTAAGAGGGGCAACTCTCCATTGTGCATCGTACTGTACAGTTGATAACTGGTGGTGCCAGCTTTCCCATATTCATGCCCTCAGGGCTGGCTCCCCTGTGCCTACAACATCAGGATCAGATTTATTGTGTTGCTCAGGTGAGATGCAGGACCTGCACTCCCAAGCGCTGTAGATGGTGAGGGGCAGGGACAGCATTCCTGCTCTCATGACCCCAGGGCCAGGTCTCCCACCTGCCACAGGTAGTTAGAAAGGAAGAAGGCATCTTTCCTTTGTCCACACTACCACAGAGGAGACAAGCACTATGGCTAGATCTTCCATGCTCTTATCCTGGGACCAGCTCACCCACAAATCAGGGACACTTTCTGGAGTACTGGAGCTGGTTAAGTGTGGGGACAGCTCTCTTGCTTTCATGACTTCAAGGACAGTTCTCCTACAATGCCCAGGTTAGAGGTTGGGCCAGTTCTGCACAACCCTCAGACACCAACTTATTCCTGGACAGCAGCCTAGACAAGGGACATCTGCCTGGCCTTTAGTGGTAATGGATCTCTGCTGCCATGGACCCAAATGTGACTCCTAGTGGCAGCACAGGCCAGGACTCCACCATGGTGCCAGGTTACATCACCAGCTACTCACATCAGGCTGATCCTCACTGCCATCAAGTCTCCAGTTCTGCCTTTTGTTTTTCTTTTTTGTGCCCACATGCTCCTTTTTTTTTTTCATTATTTTCTACTTCTCCGCCACTTACTTGCTCCTTTTAGTGGTGCAGCAGGGTCTCTGAGTGCCTGGAGACATCTCGGGAGTAGTCTCAGTAGTGCTATGTCCCACGCATGAATTATGGGGCTAGGCAGGTCTCATCTTGAGCATGGTTTTCCTCCTTAGGCCTGTGTGGTGTTGGACTGGGGGTCATCTCAGGCTAGTTCTCTGTCCATGCCTTGTGACATGGGTCCAATGGTGGTATGGTGATCTCAGGCTAACTTCTCATCCAGGCCTGCCCAGTTGGCCCCATGCAACGTTTGTCTGTCTTCGACTTACTCTCGCCTATGGCCTGCAGTCCCAGGTAGGGTTCTTCTAGTTTCTAGCTTACTTCCTGTCCTTAAAGCCCATCTACGTGCATGGTGACTGACTAGTGGTCATCTCAGGTTCCCTTTTTTAAAGGAAATGTTAGGCTACTAATCATTCAGAGGTTCATAGGTAAGAACACAGAGTGTAGACATAGCATCTCTCTTCTTTGCTACCTAATGATTCACTTGTGACACAGCAGCCACACCTGCAAAGATTTTAAGGTCAGTCCAATATTACTTTTTTTCCTAGATAGGGTTTCTCTGTGTAGCCTTCATTGTTCTGGATTTACTTTGTAGGCCTGGCTGTCCTCAAACTCCCAGGGATTGGCCTGTCTTTGCTCCCCCCATGATAGAATCAGAGGTGTGTGTCACCACTGCCTGGCTCAATATCATTTTCAAGAGAAATTTCTCAATTTTCTAAATTTCTTCTACTAAGACTACTTTTATTTTCCCCTTTTCTGTTAGTTCTTTGACATTTTCATAAAAAGGTATTTTGATAATTTTCATGCCATTTCCTCAGTGCTCCCTGTTCCATTCATATTGCCAAATATACCCAACTTTGGTTCCTCTTTTTCGTAAGCCCTCTAAGTTCAAATTGTGCCTCCCATATACACTTGGATGTATGGTATTGAGTCAACTCACCATGTTATGCATCCTTAAATGAAACTGACTCCCTATTCTCATTTGCCAATCACTTATTTAGACTTGGTTATTCATGCTGCAATTCAGGCCTATACAGATCTTGAGCATGATAGCTCAGATATACAACTGTAAAGCTCTGTTGAGAAAATATTTTTTTCCTTTGTAGTCATAAGCTACCTCTGGCTCTTACAATTTTTTGTTGCCTCTTCTACAGTGGTCCCTGGGCCTTAATTGTAAAAGGTGTGATATATAGGTCTTGTTTAGGGCTGAGAATTCCAGTCTCATAATCTCCGCACTTTGATCAGTTGTGGGTCTCTGTTAATTACTATGTACTGCACAATGAACTCCTTTCTGATGAGAGTTGAGAAATGCAGTTTTTGCTGGGTATAACAATAAATCATTATAATCCAGGTTACTACTGTGTTCATTTAGCACAGACAGAGTAATAAGTACTCTCTGAGGGCCTATTACATGTCTATCCATAGGTTTCTGGATCTGGATATGGTAACAGGTATGGGTTTTATTTTGTGGAACAGGCCTTAATTCCAATCAGAAACTGGATGGATATTCCCATGATGCTCATTCCACAGTTTCACCAGTGGAGTTGTTTTTCCAGGCTGGTCATTATTTAAGTTCACAAGATCCATGGGTGGGTAAGACTGGTTACAGCTTTTTTCTTTTAGTACCCTCTGTAGCATCCTCCATGATTATGAAAGCTAGCCAGTAGTAATGAAGCTTTCAGATCAGGACCAGCTTGGTTTCTTTTTCTTTTTCTTTTTTTCTTTTTCATGTTTAGAGAAAAGGTTTCTCTGTGTTAGCCTTGGCTGTCCTGTACTCACTTTGTAGATCAGGCTGGCCTCAGACTCACAGAGATCTGCCCCTCTTTGCCTCCCCAAGTGCTGGGATTACAGGCATGTGCCTCCATGCTCAGCAGCTTGATTATTTTGGGTTTTTCTTCTTTATTTGTATATTCACTTTACGTACTGGTTGTAGCCCCATCCCTCCTCTCCTCCCAGTCCCACCCTCCCTCTCTCATTGTCCATTCTCCTATTCCTCACAAAGTGGAAGCCCCTTTTCCATCCACCGCAGCTCATCAAGTCACATCAGGACTGAACATGTCTTCTTCCCCTTTAGTCTGGCAAAGCTGTCCTGCCAGGGGGAAGTGATCAAAATTCTAGGAACAAAGTCCATGTCAGGGACAACCCCCATTCCCATTACTAGAGGACCTACATGAGGCCTGAGCTACCCATCAGCTACATCTGTGTAGAGGACCTACGTCCAGTCCATGTGTGGTTCTTGGTTAGTGTTTCAGTCTCAGCAAGCCCCTCTGGGCCCTGGCAAGTTGGTTCTGTTAGTCTTCTTGTGGATCTCCTGTTCCCTCCAGGTCCTTTTCTCCCACCCACCCCCTTTCCACAGGACTCCTTATGCTTCTCCCAATGTTTGACTGTGAGTCTCAGCATCTGTTTCAAAGCTCTGATAAGTGAAGCCTCTCAGAAGAGAACACTGCTGTGTTCCTGTCTGAAAGCATAGCAGAGTATCCTTAATAGTGTCAAGGGTTTCCTCTTTCCCATATGGTGGGTCTTGGGTTGGGCCGGATATTGGTTGAACATTCTTTCAATCTCTGCTCTATCTGCTCTATCTTTATCCATGCACATCTTGTAGGCAGGGTGAATTTTGGGTCAAAATTTCTGTGTGTGGGTTGGTGTTACCTCCTTCTGCTAGGAGTCTTGTCTAGTTAGGGGAAGTCTTTTTCAGTCTCTATGGCTCTTACTACTAAAATATTAAAAGCAAAAAGGGATTTTGTGTACAGTCAGTGTTTTATAATTTCACTCAATTTATCATTTTTCTGCCTAAAAATCAATATATGTGTATTTATATATACATATATATACATATATAATATGTAATGTATATTATTTGTTCTATTTGTGCCATGATCATATTTGTCATACTCAGTGTTGTTCATATTACCCAGCACTGTAAAAGGTAAAAGAAAACAAAACATATATACAAATTATATAAATAATAAATGTATGTATTATCTAAAATATTATATATATAAACTGAATGCAGCATACTGAGCTATCAAATGTATTTTAAGATTTTATTCTACACCCATAGTATGGTGTATGTTTTTGTCTTTTATACAATGCCCTGTACTTTTCTGAAGGTTATATAATATAGTCATCGCATATAAAGAATCTTGAATAATATTGCTGACTTTAAAAGTTCAGGATTTTACTACTTACCCACCATGTAACCTTGGGAAAACTAGTTAATTCCTTATTATGCCTTATATTATTCATTAGAGAGAATGTATGGATAAACAATAACACCTACAAATGTGATTTATTTGAAGATTAAGCAAGGTGACACTTAAAATCACTTATCATGCAATTAGCACTCAATAAATTGAAGCAATCATCATTATCAACATGTAAGCTACTAGTCTAACTTGGTTTATGCTGAGCTTTTTTTTTTAAACTCCATGTGACTTCTCATCTTCTCTTGATGACATATGTAATTAACTGAGATACAAGGCCCTGAGTAGGTCTGAGGGTGTTCCCCAGAATGATTAACTGAGAGAAGAAGACACTTCTTTAGAGCAGGATACATTTTTCAATGGGTATCCCAGATATAAACTGAGGGCAAAACAAAAGTAAGCAATACATTGTTAAACTACGCTGTTGTTTTTATGTAACCCAATTTTGAAAATGCATAGACATCCCCCTGATTCTGTTTCTGCTGAGATCATTACCTAGTATACTTCACAAATTATTAGCTGCCAAGCATTGTATGCTCACCACAAGCACACACATTTATTGGGAAGTTCTTTCTCCCTGTCCCTTTAATTTTGGATTACATATCTTTATTCTTAATTTTCTTCCATTTATTGCATTAGCATTTCATTTTTTACTTGTTCTATGTGTGCTATGACTATGGTTGTCTCAGTCAGTGTTGTGTATATCACCCAACACTCTAAAAGATAAAACAAAACAAAACAAGACAAACAAAGAAAACCTTATATGTACCTAATTTTTTCAATTATTTTATTTTTGGACATACACATTTATATTATTACACATATATACAATAGATTACCTATGGCAAGAAGATCCATGACACAATCAGGAATTATATAAATGTTACATTCTTAGTGTTTTGGCTATTAGTATTTGACAGCCTTAAAGAAGACATCTTTCCTATCTTGGTGCGCCTAAATTTCTGAATGTAAATCAATCTCTATCACATATTATCATTTTCAGCTTAAAATACCTATCTAGACCTAAAAATATCTTAACCCCTAAACAATTAAGCTTCATTATAATACTAAACTACTTGGTCTTCAGCTCCTTCAGAGACTTGAGGAGTAAACTTGATTATCTGAGTATGCCAGGAGTGCAAGTTAGTAGCTTTCCAAATGAAAATTTGACAGAGCCAGTGTTCTACCTGAATAGTCACCCAAAACTCTCTATAACGTTAGAGAATCTTCTTCAGCCTTCTGGCCCCATATATCTGACAAACATATTTGTAAGGCAGGAACTATTGAGGACTTGCTTACCCTGTCTTGGCAGAGTTTGGCCATCGACTCTGCTTGTATCCAAGCTTGCCCATTTTTTAGGCAGAATTCTGTCTGTGGTAGAAATGAGGGCATTTTTCCCAGTGGCTTTTTGCTACATTTCAAACCATCTGCATATGGAGGTTCTTCTATGCTCATCATCTTCTTAGAGGTAGGCTGGGTGTTGCCAGGAGTTAACCTGTCTCATTGTCAATGAATCTTTAAAGTAATAAAAACATTTTAAATGCCATATTCTGCATGTCTCTGGGGTTTTTGAAGACCTCGTCTTTCTATAGAGTCATATCTATCTGCTGTACCTAAGATGTATATTCTTGTGATAAAAGTAGACTAGCAATTGATATGACCATGATTTAATCTACTAACATTTAATTTGTATACCTTATTTCTCCTAAATAGCTTGATAGCACTTTCAAAACGTTGGAAGTAAACCTTGTATTATAATTGAGTTATATGGGTACAATTAACTCATATTAGTGTATATATATATATATATATATATATATATATATATATAACATATATATTATATAATGTGTGAAGAATAATCTTACATTTGAATTCTATACCACTGTATCTAGAACTTATTTTGCATCTACATACAAAATTCTATATCAGTGAACTAAAAATATCTTGTGAGTGACAATTGAGGCATTAAGTTGAATAGATTCACTAATCTACTTTTTGTGCTATCTTCCCTGTACATTTCTATATTCCTCTTTCTTTCTTTCTTTCTTTTCAACCACTTTGTCCAAACAGGATGCCAATATGAAGTATGCCGTGAGGAATGCATCATTTCAGGTCTGATCTAATGTCAGTGTCTGGTTCTTTTGTTCTGAAAGCATATAACTTCTCACAAGCATTATACAGTCCTAAAATTATAAGTGTATAAAAGGTGTGCATGATGCATGGAACAAATAAGGCTGCATTTCTATTATTTGTATGAGCAGGAAAAGAAGACATCTGTAAATCTTCATTCATGCCAAATGAAGAATGGCATCAAATAGTAATTCATAGGGGTTCTTTAGTCAACAAGAATCATTGTCTATGCCTAGACATTCACATTTCAGCCAGTCTCAGAGCTAGTCCCATACAGTGGGATTAGCAATATAAATTACTGGCTTGTTCTGCAGTTTAAATTCTTCACATCCTGATTGTAGTCTTCTCCCTCATTCCCTCCTGACCCCCCTCTCTCCCTCATCCCCTCTCCTTCCTTCCCTTAGTACTCAGACAGGGGAGACCTCTTCCCCTAATATCTGACCTCAGCCTATCAAGTCTCATCTCTATTAGCTGTAACCTCTTCCTCTGTAGCCTGACATGGTCATCTTGCCAGGGGGATGTGATCTAAGTTCAGTGGCCAGAGTGCATGTCTGAAGTAGTCCCTACTCTCCAGACATGGGATCCATAAGGAGACTGTGCTACCACATCCAAGCAGTGGATCTAGGTCCACATCATACATGGTCCTCGGTTGATGATTTTGACTCTGTTTTGTAGTGCAGTTATCCTGTATTATGTAGCTAATGTCTGATTATGAGTGAATATATACTATACATGTCTTTCTGGGTCTGGGTTTCCTCACTCAGGATGATCTTTTCCAGTTCCATCCATTTGCCTGCAAATTTCAATATTTTCTTGTTTTTAATAGCTGAATAGTATTCCATTGTGTAGATGTACCACAGCTTCTTTATCCATTCTTCTTTTGAGGGACATCTAGGTTATTTACAGATTCTGGCTATTACAAATAAAGCTGTTATGAACATTGTTGAGCAAATGTGCTTCTTGTATGGTAGAGCATTGTTTGGGTATATTCCTAAGAGTGGTATGGCTAGGTCCTGAGGTAGAGTTATTCTCAATTTCCTGGGAAAGGACCAGATTTACTTCTAAAGTGATTGTACAAGTTTGCATTCGCCCCAGCAATGGGGGACTTTTCTCCTTTCTCCACATCCTCACCAGCATGCGCTGTCACCTGAGTTTTTGATCCTAGCCATATGGATAGGTGTAAGATGGAATCTCAGAGTAGTTTTGAGTTGCATTTCCCTGATAACTAGGGATGTTGAGCATTTCTTTAAGTGTTTCTCTGCCATTCAATATTCCTCTATAGAGAATTCTTTTTTTTTTTTACTTCTGTACCCCATTTTTAAATTGGATTATTTGGTTTGGTGGTGTTTAATTTCTTCAGTTCTTTATATATATTGGATATTAGCCCTCTGTCTAATATCAGGTTGGTCTAGATCTTTTCCCAGACTGTAGGCTGTCATTTTGTTCTGTTGACAGTGTCCTTCGCCTTACAGAAGCTTTTCAAACTCATAAAGTCCCATTTATTGATGGTTGATTTTAGGACCTGAGCTGTTGGTGTTCTGTTCAGTAAGTTGTCTCCTGTGCCAATGAGCTCAAGGCTCTTCCTCACTTTTTCTTCTAACAGATTTAATGTGTCTGGTTTTATGTTGAGGTCTTTAATCCATTTGGACTTTAATTTTTTGCAGGGTGGTAGATATGGATCTATTTTCATTTTTCTACATGTAGCCATCCAGTTAGACCAGCACCATTTGTTGAAGATGCTATCATTTTCCCAATGTATGGATTTGGCTTCTTTGTCAAAAATCAAGTGTCCACAGGTATGTGGGTTTGTTTCTGGGTCTTCAGTTTTATTCCATTTATTAACCAGCCTATTTCTATGCTAGTACCATGTTGTTTTTATTACTGTTGCTCTATAGGATAGCTTGAGATCTGGGATGGAGATTCCCCCAGAAGATCTTTTATTGTACAGGATCATTTTACCTGTTCTGGGTTTTCTGTTATTCCATATGAAGTTGAGAATTGATCTTTCAAGGACGGCAAATAATTGTGTGGGTATTTTTATGGGAATTGCATTGAATCTTTAGATTACTTTTGGTAAAATGGCCATTTTTACTATGTTGATTCTCCTGATCCATGAACATTGGAGATCTTTCCATCTTCTGAAATCTTGTTCAAATTCTTTCTTCAGAGATTTGAAGTTTTTTCATACAAATCTTTCACTTTCTTGGTTAGAGTTACACCAAGATACTTTATATTATTTGTGACTATTGTGAAGGGTGTTTTTTCTCTAACTCCTTTTTCAGCTTCTTTGTCACTTGCATATAGAATGGCTACTGATTTTTTGGGTTGATTTTGTATCCATCCACTTTGCTGAAGGTGTTTATCAGCTGTAGGAGTTCCTTGATAGAATTTTTGGGATCACTTATGTAAAATATTATACTGTCTACAGATAGTGATAGTTTAACTTCTTCTTTTCTGATTTGTATCCCCTTGATCTCCTTTCATTGTCTTATTGCTCTAGCTTGGACTTCTAGTACTATATTGAAGAGATACAGGGAGAGTGGACAGCCTTATCTTGTCCCTGATTTCAGTGGAATTGATTTAAGTTTCTCTCTATTTAGTTTTATGTTGGCTATAGGCTTGCTGTATATTGCCTTTATTATGTTTAGGTTTGTGCCTTGTATCCCTGCTCTCTCCAGAACTTTTAATATGAATGGGTGTTGGATGTTCTTGAATGCGTTTTCTGCATCTGAGGAGATGATTATTTGTTCTGTTCTTTCACTTTGTTGATATGATGAATTACATTGATGGATTTCCACATATTGAATCACTCCTGCATGCCTGGGATGAAGCCTACTTGGTTATGATGAATAATAGTTTTGATGTGTTCTTGAATTTGGTTTGTGGGTATTTTATTCAGTATTTTTGCATCAATGTTCATAGAGAAATTGGTCTGAAATTCTCTTTCTTTGTTGAGTATTTCTGTAGTTTAGGTATCAAGGTAACTGTGGCCTCATAGAATGAGTTTGGTAATGTTCCTTCTGTTTCTATTTTACAGAATAATTTGAAGAAAACTGATGTTAGCTATTCTTTGAAGGTTTGGTAGAATTCTGCACTGTGTCCATCTGGTCCTGGGCTATTTTTTGTTGAGAGACTTTTTATGACTCTATTTCCTCAGGTGTGTTAGGACTATTCAATTTGTTTACCTGAACTTGATTCCATTTTGGTAGTTGATACCTATCAAGAAAATTGTCCATTTCATTTAAGTTTTCGAATTTTGTGGCATATAGGCTTTTGAAGTAAGACCTGATGATTCTTTGGATTTCCTCACTGTCTGTCATTATCTCCCTTTTCATTTCTGATCTTGTTGATTTGAATACTCTCCCTCTGCCTTTTAGTTAGTTTGGCTAAAGGGTTGTCAATCTTGTTAATTTTCTCAAAGAACCAGCTATTGGTTTCATTGATTCTTTAATTGTTTTCTTTGTTTCCAACTTATTGATTTCAGCGCTGAGTTTGATGATCACTGGTTTCCTGTGTTTTTATATGGCTCTCAGTTTTGTTACTAGTCTTCTTGCTCTATCCTCTAGTCATCTGGTTGTCTCTGGTGTTAGCAGGCATAGGGGTTCCTCCAATGACGTTGTTCTCTATTTCCCAGGTTGGACAGGCAGATTGAGAGCAAGTAAGGAGAACTCCAAGCCAAAGGTTGTTTGCTAGGGCTCCCCAGAGGCCTCCTTAGGATGTTGGACAGTGGGTCTTAGAGTCTACACCCAGCTCAGCTTATCTGGGTTCCCTGACTGTATTCCAGCAGGGTCTGGCAGGGGAGGATTGAGCTGATATATTTCTAATCCCAAAGTTGCTCAGGAGTCCTACAGTACTTTTTGAGATGGCAGGGCTGTCTATCTGCTGTGTTACAGGTGGTTCTCTGTGCCAGTTTGGGTAAGACCGAAGAAGAGATTAGAACTCTAAGCTTCTCATGAAACAGCAGTGAATGTGGGGTGTGGCATGCACAAATTTCTGGTCGGAAACTTAGGTGGATCTGGCCAATAGGCTGTATGTGGGTGGAGTGAGATCAGGTCCAGATGCAGCTAGCAGGAAAAATTGCAGTTAATGAGTAATGTGGCCCAAGCTGGTCTCTGCTCTGTGGGCTTGCCTTGTGTCTTAGCTGTATCTGAGTGGTATGTTTCAGGCGGTTTGTATATACAGACCAAGGCCTGAAATTGCTCATAGGATGGCAGCTAATGTGGACTGTGGCTGGGGCTGAATTCAGCTCTGCCAGCTACAAGGTTTGTTCCCAGCTAGTAGGCAGTTGGGGGTGTTGTAAGAGATTGTGTCTCCAAGCTGCTCATAAGTTCCACAGGCCCTCTTGGGATGGCAGGGGTATATTTGTCTGCTCCATGACCCAGCCAATCTAAGCTGGCAAGCAGCTAGGTGTCTGAGATAGCTCAGAGCTCTGTGATACTTGAGTGCCCAGCACTCTTTTCTCGGGAGGCAGCTAATGTGGATTGTGTCCTGTGACAGGACTAAGCTCTACCTGTTCGCGCCCTATCCTGGATCCAGAAATAAGCTGATAGGGGTTTGGGGGGGCAAAGTGAGAGCCCGGAGTAGCAAGCATATCCCATCCTTTTTTTCTCCAGGATCCCACAAGTGGTAGCTGGCAGTGAGGACCCGAAGCTGCAGGGATTTCCCACAGTCCTTCCCAGTATGGTGGCTAGTGTTAGCTATCCCCAGAGATTTTTCTGTGGGTTAGCTGGGTGGTCAGGGGTCAGACCCACCCATGCCCCACATAATTTGGATCCCTCTCACCTGAGAATCATAAGCACTGGCATTTTGTTGTTCTCTGATTGGTCTTTAGATTGTTGTGCAGTCCTATCTTAAAGCTAATTAGATACAGTGTGCAATTGGTGCTGCCATATTGGAAATCCCACATGTACCCAATTTTAATGAGACCAAAATCCTTAGTAATAACTGCTACTTTAAAATATTACTCATGTGTCTTCTCCAATATGATCACAGACTCATTGGAAGAATCCTTATCATGCACATTGGCGTATGCTCCAATTTTGATCCTGGTTCTCAGTAGGGAGAATTTAAGTAGTTGTTGTCAAACGGTACAAGCTCAGGAACATTTTCCTGGTTGAGCTGATGTTTTCATTCTAGAAAAACTCTTTGTACTCAGGCTTTTGTTTTGTTTCTGTTCAATTTGTATTCTTGAGATTGTTTTTCAATGATATTCAACATTTTGAACTCTTCACACTAACTTTATAGGAACATCCATGTTCTGTAGCTGCTGAATCACTTCCTTCAAATGCCACTTAAACTGCCAACTGGGCCCAGAGTTGCCAAGAAAATAAAAATCAGCACCTAAAGGAAATATAACCTCATCTCAGAATAGCCATATATAGTTACTCATGATGGTATAAAAAAGAGACCCCAGTGTTTCAGTAAACCATGGGTCCTGGCCTAGCTACCTTGAGATGCATACGTCATAGTTTTTTTTGTTTTTTGTTTGTTTGTTTTTGTTTTTGTTTTTTTTTTTATATAGAGTCCATGGCTGCTGGGGCACAATGTGCCTTCCAGTTCATTCCATCAAGCAGTGAAGCATTCAGGATATTTTGTGTTTCTTCCTATGTACTCTTAGTAGTAAAAGAATCATGAAAGCTTGACAGGACAATTGGTTTCAGACATTAATCTTGTGTACTCTATATAGCTTTCAAATGTCGTTGTATCATGGCAATTACAACTGTATTGATCCTAGAAATTGCCATTATATTGTTTTTGATGAGGTTATAAAATGTCTTATTGCTCTCAATAAGATAGGTATAGCCTCAGTTGTGCTGTGTCCACTCCAATCTGGCCTAATTTAATTCCTTGAGGTCATATCATGTGATCTTGTCTCAGTATGCAAGCACAGACACTTACACAGAATGATTCCATTTTTTACTGAATAGTGAAAAGGCCTTCCTCATACAGGGTATATATCTCTAAAATGCAAAGGTTTTCTCCATTTAAGTATAGACTCATGAAAAAGGTAACTATGTATTGTAAATACAGCACTGATCATATAACTTTTGTTTCTAATTAAATACCAAATAAATTTTAAGTATTTTAGCTGTCCAGGGAAGAAGGTTGGCAGTCTTCACTCTCCTTTCTGTCCTCTAAATTTAATCTCCAAGCTCTACAGGAGAGCTGTGGCCTCTCCTTCCTTTCTGCTTCCATCCCCAGAGTGCTGAATAGATTCTGATTGTACATCCCAATTTCCTCTCTCCTGTGTAAACCTTTAGCTTCCCCTCCTTCTAGCTCATCTTCATCCATAAATGTCAGATCCCAACAAACAGAAACACATTCTACCAAATGGGCACATTTGGCAGGATCTCAGAAACATTTCATACCAGGCAACACATAATTATCACACTCTCCTAAGAAACAGAGACAGCAACAGAGATCAAGAAACCAAATACCCACCAAACAAAGATAATACTTGACATCAGACCCTAAAATTAAATTCATCCCAACCACAGGTTCCTACATGCCAGCATAGAAACACAATCAATGACAGCCAGAGCAATATGTATCCATTGTAGCACAGCACCTCTACCACAGTAGGCACTGTAAAACTCAATATAGATGAATTACAAGACAAAGAGTTAAAAGTAATCTTTTTAAACAAGGCAGATGTTCTTAGAGAAGATACAAATAACTCAGTTAGAAATCTATGAAAACAAAAATAAATAGTGGAATGAAATAAATAAAAGTTTAGGACATAACATGGAAATAGAATCAATAAAGAAAACCCATAAAGTGTTGGGTGACTATTCAGGCAGTAAACTGTCTCAGTCATTTTTTCTTTCCTTTTTTCTTTTTTCTTTTTTTTATTATTCTTTTTTTAAATTTTTTTCTTGTTATATCTCAATGGTTATCCCATCCCTCGTATCCTCCCATTCTTCCCTCCCTCCTATTTTCCCTTCACTCCCCTCCCCTATGACTGTGACTGAGGGGGACTTCCTCCCCCTTTATATGCTCATAGGGTATCAAGTCTCTTCTTGGTAGCCTGCTATCCTTCCTCTGAGTGCCACCAGGTCTTCCCCGTGGAAGTTGCTAACCTGCACTTCTGGCTCACTAAAGTATTTAAGTTTTATTCCTTCTCAAATCTCTGATGGGGTTGAAGACCAGATAGTTTAGTCTTTCAATTAAGCTTAGTAGGTTAAGGGTTAAGATGTTTTTAGATCAAGACAGATGTTTTAAGTTAATAGAGATGAGATATGATAAATATTGATCTTCATTTGGAAATTTAGACCCAACAAGATAGGAAAGATGTTTACTTCAAGTTTGCTGAATACAAATAGCCAAATCACTATGAATGTAACATTTATATAATTCCTGATGGTCTCATGTTTCTTCCTTCTGTATGTAGTTTGTTTTATTCATGTGTAATAATATAAATGTGTACATTAAACAAAAACATAATGAAGAACTGATTCATTAAAAAAGAAACTCCATTAACGACTAAAAACTGGAAATGAAAAATTTAGAACTTGAGCAGGAACCTCAAAAGGTAGCCACATCAACAAAATGAAAGATATGAATGATGAAATTTCAGTAATTGAAGATAATATAGAAGAAATGAATGAGATTATCAAGGAAAGCACAACATACTAAAAAAGTCCAGGCACAAAACAAATGGGAAATCAGGGGCATTATGAAGACAGCAAATCTATGAATAAAGGGAATAAAGGAAAGAGAAAAAATCTATGTCAAAGGCACATAAAATATTTTCAGCAAAACCCTTAAAAAGTTTTTCATAACCTAAAGAAAGAGATACAAGAAATATAGAGCAGCAAATAGACTGGACCAGATCCTGACATAATAATCAAAACTATATATGTAAAAATGGCCTGGATAGATGGACTACAAATTCTAAGAGACCATAGATACCAGTTCAGATTACTTTACCCAGCAAACTTTCAATCACAAAGAAAGACATTTCATCATAAAACTAAATTCAAGCAGTATCTATAAATCTAACCCATCAAAAGGTGCTACAAGGAAAACACCAAAATGAAAAGGTTAACCACGCCCATAAAAACTCAAGAATTAAATAACCTCAGCCCAATAAAAAAAATCAAAAGATAGCTGTAAGCACAACAACAAAAATGACAGGAATCAAGAAACATTGCTCATTTATATCTCTCAACATTAATGACCTCAATTCACAGTAAAAAGACACTAAAAGAATGGATGTGAAAAGAGTATCCATACTCCTCCTGTATCCAAAAGACACACCTCAACCTCAAGGATAGACATGAATGGATGTAAAAAGTAAGGAGGCATAGCCATTTTAATATCTGACATTATAGACTTCAAAACAAAACTAATCAGAAAAGATTGCAAAAATCACTACATACTCATCATGGGAAACATTTACCAACAAGACACTGCAATTCTCAACATGTATGCACAGAACACAAGGCCACCAGTGTTCATAAAAGAAGCACTACTACAGCTTAAATCACATATTGACCATCATACAGAGGTAATAGGTGACTTAAATATCCCATTCTCACCAAAAGACAATTCATCCAGGTAGAACTAAACAGAGAAATGCTGGACCCAACTAGCTCTATAAACCAAATGGGCCTAACAGATATTTACAGAACATTGAACCCAAAAAACTAAAGAATATACCTTCTTATGAGTACTTCATGGAACTTTCTCCAAAAACTCACCATATACTCAACATAAAGCAAGCTTCAACAGATAAAATAAAACCAAAACAACACCCTTCATCTTATCCATCCACACAGAAATGAACGAAAGTACAGAGAGCTCACAAACTCATGGAAATTAAACAACCCTCTACCAAATGAAAAATGGGTCAAGACAGAAATTCGAAAAGAAACCAAAACCTTTTTAGAAATGAAAATGTATCATAATAAACCATATGGAAGACAATGAAAGCAATTCTTTTTTTTCTTTTTTTTTATTAATTTATTCTTGTTACATCTCAATGTTTATCCCATCCCTTGTATCCTCCTATTCCTCCCCCCCCCATTTTCCCATTATTCCCCTCCCCTATGACTGTTCCTGAGGGGGATTACCTCCCCCTATACATTCTCATAGGGTATCAAGTCTCTTCTTGGCTACCTGCTGTCCTTCCTCTGAGTGCCACCAGGTCTCCCCCTCCAGGGGACATGGTCAAATGTGAGGCACCATAGAATGTGAGAAAGTCATATCACACTCTCCACTCAACTGTGGAGAATATTCTGACCATTGGCTAGATCTGGGTAGGGGTTTAAAGTTTACCTCCTGTATTGTCCTTGGCTGGTGCCTTAGTTTGAGCGGGACCCCTGGGCCCAAATCTGCCTATCATATTGTTCTACTTGTAGATTTCTAGGACCCTTGGTATCCTTTTATTTTGCTATTCTCCCATGCGTCTCTCATTTAGAGTCCCAATAGGATGCCTTCCCTTCTGTCCCAGATGAAAGCAATTCTAAGATGCAATTTTATAGCACTATCTATATTTTAAAAAGGAATGAAAATGGACAGATTTCATAAGGAAGTTCTAAAACACTGATGATATTTAGAAAACAAAAACTTAACTCAGTATTAAAGCAACTAAGATACAAAGACCAATAACAACAAAATAATACAAAGAATCAATGAAACAAAGGGTTTGTTCTTTGAGAAAATCAATGAAACTGACAAACCTCTAACTAAATTAGCTAAAACACAGAAAGAAAAGATACAAATTAATGTGATTAGAAAACAAGGGGATGTATAACAACAACAACAAAAAAAACCCACAAAGAAAATCAAGATAATAACGACATACTTTTAAAATCTATACTCCAAAAACCTGGAAATATTAAAACAAATGGATAATTTTTATATATACTGCCTTTGAAAGCTAAATATATATTAGATAAGAAATTTAAATAGATGTATATAGCCTAGTAAAATAAAAAAAGTAATTAAAAGCGTCCTACCCAACAAAAAATAAAGCGTTTAGTACAGAGTTTTAGCAGATATTCAGAGAAGAATTAAAATCAATACTCTTCAAAATTGCTTGACAAAATAGAAACATAAGTAAAATTGCTCAATTATTTTTATGAAGCCATGGTTACCCTGATACCTAAGCCACATAATAACCCAACAAAGAAAGAAAATTACAGACAATTTTTTCTTAAGAACATAGATGCCAAATTTTTCAATAAAATACTTGCAAATTGAATACAAAAACACATTTAAAAAATCACTCACTATAATCAAGGAAGCTTCATCCCAAGAGTAAGACCTGTATGGACAAGAACTTCATGTCTTCAAAGAAATTGAACAAGATATTAGAAGGTGGAAAAATCTCCCGTGCTCATGGATCAATAGAATTGACGTAGTAAAAATGGTGGTCTTAGCAAACACAATTCACCAAAATTCCAACACAATTCTTTACAGACCTTGAAAGAATAATACCCTACTTCATATGGAAAACCAAAGAGCCCAGGATAGCCAAAACAAACCTGTATAATAAAAGGACTTCTGGGGGTATTTCCATCCCTAATTTCAAGCTGTATTACAAAGTTATAGTAACAAAAATTGCATGATATTGGCATAGAAACAGACTGGTGGATCAATGGAATTGAATGGAAGACCCAGAAATAAACACACACAGCTATGGACACTTGATTTTTGACAAAGAAACCAAAATTACACAATGGAAAAAAGAAAGCATCTTCAACAAGTGATGCAGGTCTGACTGTATGTTGACATGTAGGAGAATGCAAATCGATCCATCTTTATCATCCTGCAAAAACTGAAGCCCGAATGTATCAAATTCTCAGCATAAAACCAAATACACTGAACCTGACAGAATAGCCTTGAACACATCAGCACAGGAGACAACTTCTTGCTTGAAAGTAACGCCAGTAGTGCAGGTACTAATATCAGCAACTAGTAAATGGGACCTCATGATTGGATATATATATATAAAGAACTCAAGAAACTATACAGACAACAAACTAAATAATCCATTTAAAACAAAATACAGATCTAAGCAGAGAATTCTTAACTGAGAAAAAAACAGCTGAGAATCACTTAAAGAAATGTTCAACATCCTTAGCCATCAGGGAAATATAAATAATATATAAATATAAATAAAAAATAAAATAAAATAAAAGTCTGTGGTTCCATTTTATACTTGTCAGAATGATTAAAATAAGAAACACTAGTGACAGCTCATGCTGGCAAGGACGTAGAGCAAGTGAACACTCTTCCATTTCTGGTGGGAGTGAAAACTCTGGGAATCAATATGATGGTTTCAAAGAATATTCGGAATCTAGCTATCTCAAGACACAGCTATATCAGTCCTGGGCATATACCCAAAATGTTTGTCACCATACCACAAGGATACTTACTCAACTACATTCATAGCAGGTTTATTCATAATATCTAGAAACTGAAATCTACTTAGATGCCCCTCAACTGAATAATGGATAAAGAAACTGTGGTGCATTTACACAATGGAGTATTACTCAGATGTTAAAAATAATGACACCATGAAATTGCAAGCAAATGGATGGAACTAGAAAATACGATGCCGAGTCAGGTAACCCAGCCTAGAAAGACAATCATGGTATATACTCACTTATAAGTGTATATTAACTATAAAGTAAAGGATAATCACACTCCAATCTACAGATCAAGAGACTCTAAGTAATGAAGAGGGATCAAGGAGGGATTGATGGGTCTCCCTGGGAAGGATAAATAGAATATATTTTGTGGGTGGACTGAACAGGTGCAAACGGGCAGGAATAAGAGTTATCAGGTAGGTAAAAGATGGAATGAGAGAATATTGGGAGAGACACTGGAATTGAGGGCCTGTTCAAGGGCAATGTAGAAATCTAGTGCAATGGAATCTCCCAGGAACCTATTAGAGTGACTAATAGATTAGGTCTTAGCTAAGACTTAGTAATGGCCAATACAGAACTAGAATTGGTCATCTCCTATCACCAGACAAGGCTTCCAATGGAAGAATTGGGACACCACCACAGCCACAAAATCTTTGACTTATAATTTGTCCTGACAGCATGATGGACTGGGTAAAGGTGGCACGTAAATTATGGGAGTGGCCAACCAATAACTGGTCTAGTGTGAGACTCATGCCAAGAGAAGGAGCCCACCCCTGACACGGGCCTGCAGGATCAGAAATCAGAGGCTGGATAAGCCAGAGACTTAGGATAGAACCAAATATGACTGGTTAAAAAAGGAAATGAAATAATTCCTAATGATATTCTGCTATACTCATACATTAGTGCGTAACCCAATTGCCATCAGAGAGACTTCTTCCAGGAACTTATGGAAACAGATGTAGATACCCACAACCAAACATTAGGAAGAGCACAGGGAACCCCATTGAAGAAATTGAGGAAGGACTGTAGGAGCTAAAATGAGGAATTGTAATGTAAATATCCGATATTCAGAATATCTGATGTGAGTCCCATAAGAGTTGAGACCATATGTTGAGAACGACTGCTATAGTAGTATACATAAGTGACCCAGAAAATTCCACCAGCAAACTCCTACAGTAAGGTAACACAGACCCATAAAAACAAATATGGTATATGTTCATTTATATGGATATTAGCAATTAGATCATTCATAATCAAGCTACTATCCATATAACTGCATAGGTTAGGTATATAATAAGGAATGATGGAGGGGATGAATCTCTCTATGAAGGAGAAATAGATTAGAGAATTATGGATAATCAAGGTGGGGACTGAAATAAGAGGATCAAATGGAGAGGATGAGAGATGAAAGAGACAATGGAGAGAGTATGAATGAAGTGGGCATGCATCCCATTTATAACACAAAAGTTGTCTCCAATTCATAACCAGTTGCAAAGGAAAAATTAGTTTTCTCCAAGGGAGTTTCAGTGGGCAAACAAATCACTTTTAAATGTAGGCCCCAAACCCAATAGTATATGTACAAGAAAAAATGAACATAGTGGCATCTTTGGAAGATTTTGTATGTCATAAAGTTTTGTCATAGTATTTTTTTTAACTTTACATGTGTTTCCAATATATACTATGGCTTCTGGTTTCATGTTTTTGTGGGATTCCTCTATTAGTCATGTGTGTCTATATGTGTGTCTTGTGTTTTTTCTTTGGCTTTTTTTCTTGTTTGTATTGTCATATGCTGATTTGTTTTGTTTTATGCTATTGTATTGTATTTCATTATTATTCCTTAGATGCCTGTGTGTTCTCTAACTAGAGACAGACAAGTATACATCTAGATGGGAGAATAGCTGGGGAAGAACTGTGAAGAGTTAAGGAAGGAGAACGCATAATCAGAATGATTTCTATAAAAACTCTATTGTAAATAATATAGAAAAAAGGAAATTAAGCAGAAAAATGGATTCACTTCTTCTTTACATATTTGGTAAAATAAAATAGTGAATACAACAAATACTGGTATGTTTTTCCTGGAGGACTTTACTACTGGTTCAATTTTGTTACTGAGTATTGGTCTTTCTATTGTTCATTTTATTTTTATTGTCATAACTAAATAGAATAAATGCACACATCATTGGGATACCTAATTTTCATGTAGGTAAGAATTTTTTAATGTTTGAATGAACTTAAATGTAGATCTCTAAAATTTACCTTTTCTATTTTAATTTTTATTTTATTTTTATTTCTTTTCAAATTTCATACCTGAATACTGTATTTATATGATGCCCCTCTTTGATACCACTCCTCCCACAATCCCACACTCTCCTTTCAAACAGACAACCTGCTATTTAATTATTATTGCCCTATGTATTTTCACAAACTGAGTCAATTGAGAGTTGCTTGCATGTGTATATGTATGTATATGTACCTGTATGTGTATGTACCTGTATGTGTATGTATTTAAGGATGACCATATGGAATCGGATAACTTACCAAGGAACTTAGCCTTAAGGAAAACTAATTCTCCTCATCTCAGTAACCATTAATTGCTGAAAGCTCTTCATTTAGAGGTGAAATTTTTTGAAATTTCTTCTATGTATAATGACATACCAACTGGTATTATCATTGTACAAGTCTTGCTTGCTTAGAAGATCACACTTTTTAGATTACATGGATACACATTCCATGTCAGATACAGAAGACAGTATCATTGATCCTTTGGTCACATTGTTTTCTAATATAGTGAGCTCCAGGTCCATTCATGTTATGTCAAATGATAGACTTACATTCATTTTATAAATGAGTTTTATTCTGTTGTGTAAATATAATGCATTTTCTTCATCAATCCATCCACCTATCCATCCATCAGCTCATGTTCACTTAGGCTGTTTGTAGTTCTTTAGCTATTATTAATAGTGAGGCAGAAACAAAGACTGCACATATGTCTTTATCATTCTTATTTTGTTTCCTTTGCACATATACTCAGCAATAATATTGATTGACGACAGTACCCTTACTTTTAGTTTATAGAGGAGGCTCCATTATCTTTTTCATAGACACCATATAATACTTTATCATTCCCATCAACATTTTTCAAAGGTCCTCCTTCCTTCATGCTTTTTTTTTTTTTGCCAGAACTTTTATCGTTAACTGTTTTAAAAAGTATCTATTGGAGCTAGGCATGGTTGTACGTGCTTTTGACGTCAACACTGTGGGAGGCAGAGGCAGGCAGATCTTTGTGTGTTTGAGGCCAGCCTGGTCTACAAAGTGAGTCCAGGACAGCCAAAGATTCATAGGGAAACCCTATCTCAGAAAACAAAAAACAAACAAACAAACAAAAAAACAACTAAACAAAACCATCCATTGAGACTACCATAAGGTTTGGATATCTTGCTTTAGATTTTATTTGCCTTTCCATAATAATTAGTGATGTTTTATATTTTTTACAGAGATTTGGTTGTAATTTGCATATATTTTCTTGAGAAATGCCTGTTTATTTCTATTGTACTTTTTAATTGGACTATTTGTTTTGTGAATTTTTAATAGTTTTGTTTTTACTACTGAATTTTTGGAGCTGCATATATAATTTCTTTTTATATAGGTTTTATCGTCACTCTTTCAAGTGTATCCCCCCTTTGAACAGATGTTTTTCTTCTTTAACTTGTTATAATCACATTCATAATTTTTGCTTTTGATTCATATTCAGAAATATAATTTCCCATTCTAATAGTGCTTCCCTGAAGGAGAGATAAACCTGTTTTTGTTACGATCCCAAGTGTGGAATGGGGAATGGTCTTGTAAGAGAACAGGTGATGTTAACCCACTAGAAGACCAACCACTTCATGTGGGAGCTTGATTGTCGCCAGCTGAAAATATCCGTGAACAGACTCTGGGAGGAGATATATAAGTGAGCCAAAAACAGGAGGCAGGGCTTTTGGAGACTTGGGGTACTTTTATCTGTTCATCACTCAAATTTGAGAAGCTCTTAGAGAGAACCACTGGAGGGAAGGCTTCTGGGCTCCTGGTGCTGGCTGAGGTTCAGGGTTCTTGTTACTCCAGGTTCCAGCAAAAGAAATTCTGCTGATTACACCAGGAGAATCGTTCCTCGGAACTGTTATCTTTAAGGTTTTGTTATTTTATTCTTTAATCTCCTTTTCCTATCATTTAGGTTAGTCAGGTTATAAGTGACATACGCTCGGTTAAGGAATTCATAATAAAATATATTTGTTAAGAAAATTGAGCCTACCCTTCCCTATTTGCTTTCAGAAGTTTTATACTTCAAGTTTATTTCTTTAATTTTTAAACCTAACGAGGTGAAAACTGGTGAGTGATATATGTCTTTTGCATATGGACATCTGCCATTTAAGAGATTGTGTTGGGTCAGCAAGACTGATTAGTGGGTAAAAATGCTTAATCCAAGCCGATCACCTGAATTCAATCTTTAGGATCCACCTGGTAAAACAACAAAACTACCTCAAATAAGTTGTTCACTAACCGATAGTGCTTTCTGTGGTGAACATGTGGAGCTCAAAAAACATGCTACTGACATGTAAATGTCATTTACTGCATTTTCTGCATATCTTGCCATGCTGGCCATTGTGTTTCATAGCTGTTGTAGCTGAGTACAAATGCTTAAAACTGCTTTCAGGTCAGTTCTAGCTTGAATTATCTGAGTTCTCTGTTCTGAGTGTGTGGGCTCACCCTCAACCCTTGAGAGGCAATCAAGGCCCTACATTGATCATCTATATTGTTTGGGGAGACACTTAAACTATCCAGACGAACACTTTGAAAGGAAGGTTCCTCCTAAGCTGTACTGCTGTTTCTGTTATTCTGTGATTGTAAGTAACATTGTCAACCAAGTGGCTTAACTTTCCTTCTCTCTCTCTCTCTCTCTCTCTCTCTCTCTCTCTCTCTCTCTCTCTCTCTCTCTCTCTCTCCCTCTCTCTTTCATCTATTGGGTATAAATTTAGGTAAATATGAAATAATATGATATCTTTAGGCCTTATCAAACAACTTTGAAGTTATGTGTCCCTTGTCCCTCTAGCTTCTGATATTGGCCTCTTTCTTCCTCAGTTTGAGCAACCTCCATGTTTTGTCATTTTTCACTTCATATCACCTGTACCCCGATAATTCCCTCCAAAGCTCCCCTACAAACTATGTCCCCTTTATACTCTCCTTGTTTCTGTGTTTAGTCCATGGTGTATATTAACCTCTGAAAATTTGGAGCTAAGAAATAGAGATAAGAGAAATCAAGCAGTCTTTATATTTCTGGGTCTATGTTATCTCACTCTATATAATATTTCCAGGTCTATTAATTTACCTGACTGCCTCTGAAATGAACTCTGGTGTCCAATGATTTGATCACCACCCCTTGGCAAGGTAGTCTTGTGGGCACACAGAGGAAGAGGAGGCAGGCAATTCTGATGAGACCTAATAGGCAGTGATCAGAACAGCTAGGACTTGCTGCTGGACTCCAGGTAGAGTGCTGAAAGTGATATGGAAGAATAGAGGAATGGAAGGACCTCAAGGATTTAGGAACCTCACAGGGGACAAGCTGGATACAGGGGACTTACACAAACTCTTGCACCAACCAAGGACCATGCATGAAGTAAACCTAGACCTCTTGTTCAGATCTATAGAGTGGACAGTTCATTCTCCATGGCTGTGGGAGAGTGGGGACTGTTTCTGACATGAACTCTGGTGCCCCCTATTTGACCACTTCCCCTTGGTGGGGAGGCCTGGTAGGCACACAGAAGAAAGGGATGCAGGCTATCTGGATGAGACTTGATACGCTGGAGTCATATGGTGGGAGAGGAGGCCCCCTTCTGTCAGAGGTCTAGGTGACGGGAATAGGGCAGAAGAGGGAGGGAGGGTTGGAATGGGAAGATAAGAGTGATGGGATAGCAATTGGAGAGTAAATAAATTATAGTAAATAAAAAAGTTAAAAAACGCAAAAAAGAAAATGTCATATTTTAAACAACAAACGTGTAAACGCCTTTATAGATTCTAAATCTCATCCTTACACCACAGAAACATGAAGCTACAACTTCTAGTCAAAGAAGACTTTCTTGCAGCAAATGAAGAGCATAACAGAAAACCACAACTTGGTACAATGCAGAGATCAATAGACTGTAGAAAGCCAAGCCCCAGTGGATACATCTATTTCACAGTTCCTGCATCTATAGCTTGGGAAGCACCATAAAAGAGGGTTGAAAAAATCTTAAGAGCCAGAGTACCAGGAAGTTACCTCAGAACAGTCTCTCCTAGGGATCACTGTATAAATAAGACTTGAACAATGACAATATCAATGAATATATTTATGTGGCAGTGAACTTTTTTAATGCTGTCCCAATCCTAGACAAATAACTATATGCAATTAACAGCTTCTGTGAGAAGGAGAATTAACTTCTTCCAGGGATGAGCTTTCTTATTTTTCCAATGCACAGTGGTTAGTCCTGTGACTATTTACATAAAATAACAAAAATAGACCCATATACTCACACATATATTGTGCAAAAATAATCACAGAAAAAGAATGCATCAAGTTGAGAGTGGGTGCGTGGAAGGGTTTGAGTAAAGTTAGCTGGGAGGAGCTTGACATGGCAAAAAGAGGATAGACAGTAATGCAATTCTACTTTAATATAAACATTTTTAAGTGATGAAAGTGAATATACTGCCTTATTTTGGATCTTCAAAAACTTTAAACTTTTTTCTGTTCAGTTTAATGCAACCTTATGTTTATTAAAAATGACCTTATTTATGCTGTTATAGTCTCTATATACATAATTTTTTCAGCATTTTTCTCAATAAAGAGTACCCCACTTCACCAGTTTCATTCTCTGTATCTACTGAGAAAAAGATATTCTTTTATCCTTCAAGATGTTTATGTTTATTGACCTGTATATATTAAACTTTCTTGTGTTCTGGGATAAATCCCATGTGATCATAGCAAAAACTCTTTTAAAAATATTTTTACAATTTATTTTCTTTCTTTAATAAAGTATATTTTATTTAATCATTGAGAAATTCTGAAGTGTAAATAATATTGGTCTTATATAGCCTCAATTTCTCCTACCCACTCCTTCCAGTCACCCATCAAATATCCTCTCCACTTCTTGTCCTCTTCTTTTACCTTTGTAAACCATTGAGTCCAATTAGTGTTGCCTGCTGGAATACTGACTGACACTGATTGCTTGATATTTTGCTGGTAAGCATAGTTACAGTGAGTTCATTAATGCAATGGCCATGGTATATTCAGATGACATTTCTCCATCTTCTTACTCTGACATATTTTTGACCTCCTCTTTTGCAATGTTCCCTAAGTCTTGGGAATGATGTTACTTTAGAGCTGAGCGGTCACCTACATTCAGTTCATTGACTGAAACTTTGAATCAACTACTAGTCATATCAGAGAGAAACTTCTCTGGTCAAGGTTCAGGCAGCACTTATCTGTATATAATTATAAATATAAATATAAATATTTTTAGCCAGTCTGACAGCATATTCAATTAGCCAGACAGTAATAGAAGGCTCTGCTCTAGGGCCTCTGGCCACTTCAATCATGGCATTTTGACCTTTTTGTAGAACAGGTCCCAAAATGATTGGTTACCACATAACCTTCAGTTAACTATTGCACCAGAGACCATGTATCAACTGGTAGATAAGTATTATATCATGCAGTTTTCACCACTGGGAAATACCACTGATGGCTTTTCCCCAGCAGCCAGCATAGCCCCTTAAAATACAGTGAGCTCTGGTTAGCATGGAGTAAGTTTTCAAGCCATTTCCAGCTTGAATTCTCTGTGTCTAAAAATGAAAGTGCATTCTGTCTTACCATCTAGTTTTAATGGACAAATGAGAGCAATGGCAATCACCTGTGTTATTTTGGGTGACCTTGGAGTGTCTTTGTTCAATAATTCATTAGGATGTTTCCTATACTTGACACTGAGATTTTCATTTAATTACCCATGGCTTCTGGGGAGAAGCATTGTGCACACATACAGGATACCTGTGTCCAAGCTACTTTAGAAAGTTATTCTTATTAATTTTACATTTTAATTCAATATATTTTGATAATCTTTCCCATCTCTAAGTCATATCAGATCCTCCCTACCCCTCTGCCCACCAAACTCCATGTTTTCTTTCTCCTTTTCAAACAATAAAATACACAAAACACCAAAACTTAACAGAAAAAGCACACAAAAATATGGAGTTTATTTTCTGTTACTCAACTGTTCCTAAGTATGAGGCCTGCTGTGGAGTGTGGTTGATACATCCAGTGCCACCCAATTGTAGAAAATGTAGAGGAATGTTAGGAATATGGGTGTTCTGGCAAGAGATCACATCCAAAGTCCTTCTAGATCTATGTGTCCTGGCTGGCAAGAGAGCACATCCAAAGACTTTCTAGGTCTGTGTGATCCAGCTGGAATACAAATACACCTTTCATCCAGGAGACAGAGGCAAACAGAAATGAGTTCAAGGCCAGCCTGGTATAGAGCAAGTATAAGGTAAAGAAAAGATTAGGTCCAGGCATGGTGGTACATGCCTTTAATCCAAAACAAAGGTAAAGTTCATTTGTAGAAGAAAGCAGGTATTGATTTCAAATTGCAAATAACTTCTTGGTTAGGTATGAGTCTTTGCGCCCATTTCCTTTTCCCTGTTCTGGGATTTTGTCTGGCTTGAATTTATGTAGGTCTTTTGTATGCTGTCATGGTATCTGTGAGTCTGTGTATATATCAGCCTCATTGTTTATAGAAGACACGGTTTTCTTAGTCCTTTACTACCTCTGCCTCTTCACTATCTTTCTGCCTCCTCTTCTACGTAAGTTATTACATCACTTCTCCCTTTCCTATCCCTATTCAAGCAATCCAATATTCCGCCTGTTCCCATCCCAATTCACAGTCTTTTTCTTTATTATTGTTACATATGCATATACAACCTGATTTATTGTTGTTTATTGTTGCTTATGTGTATATGACTTTAGAGTTCACCATTTGGTATTGGAAAGCCAACCATCTGTATGGCAGACTAATTCTCCCTCTCTCCGTATTAACCAGTTAGCTATGGTTATTTGTCGAGAAGTGTTTCCCCTTATAGTATTATTATGTCTATATATGTGGTCATTGTTCAGATCTTCTTTAGCCAGCCATGTTGTTGAGACATCATAGAGTTAGATTCCCTGTTTTTCTAGGGGAAACAGTCTCCAAACAGACTTTCTGGTCATCTGACTTTTACTATGTTTTTGCCCCTCCTCTGGGATGTTCCATGAGTATTAGATTTAGGAGTTGTTTTGAATATGTATCTGTTAGGGCTTTACAGCCCAGAATGAGTTAATTTCTGCATTTTGAGCAGCTGTGCTTTTCTGTATTAATTTCTATACTGTTGAATGCAGTTTGCTATGGTGTCACGGTTAAATTTTGTACCCAACATGTGTTCAGAGATGTATGCATTTTCTTTAAATTTTCAAGTTAAGTAGCACACAATCATTTATACTAGTTGATAACTTCCCTTTGCATTTCTGTGGTATCAGTTTTAATGCATCTTTTTCCTAGCGTGTGTGGTTTATTTGGACCTTTATTCTTGGTTAATATGCCCCAAAATTTCTTAATTTCATCTTTTAAAAAATCTTAATTTGTTTATATTTTGTGTTACTTTATTTGTATATCATTAATACCTTTTCTGTTGTGTGCTATATTTACTTGAGCAACTTGAGGGTTTTTTTGTTTGTTTGTTTGTTTGTTTTGTTTTTGTTTTCTAATACATGGATTCTCTGTGTAGCCTGCACTGTCCTGGACTTTGTAGACCATGCTGGCCTCAAACTCTCAGAAATCCATCCCCGTCTGCCCTTCTGGGATTGCAGGTGTGTGCCGCCATGCCCTGCTATGGGACTGGGTTTTTTATTAGAGCTTTTGCTACATTAAAAAAAAAATTTATTAATTCATTCTTGTTACATCTCAATGGTTATCCCATCCCTTGTATCCTCCCATTTTTCCCTCCCTCCCATTTTCCCCTTATTCCCCTCCCCCATAACTGTTCCTCAGGGGGACTTCTTCCCCCTGTATATGCTCATAGGGTATCAAGCCTCTTTTTGGTAACCTGCTATCCTTCCTCTGAGTGCCACCAAGTCTCCCCCTACAGGGGACATGGCCAAATATGAGGCACCAGAGTTCGTGTGAAAGTCATACCCCACTCTCCAGTCAACTGTGGAGAATGTTCTGTCCATTGGCTAGATCTGCATAGGGGTTTAAGGTTTATCGCCTGTATTGTCCTTGGCTGGTGCCTTAGTTTGAGCGGGACCCCTGGGCCCAAATCTGCCTATCCTAATGTTCTACTTGTAGGTTTCTAGGACCCTCTGGATCCTTCTACTTTGCTATTCTCCCATGCTTCTCTCATCTAGAGTCCCAATAGGATGTCCTCCCCTCTGTCCCAGTTTCCTGGTAAGTGAAGGCTTTCATGGGACATGCCCCTGGGCTAGTATGCAGATATAAGTGGGTATATACCATTTGATTCTTTCTGCTTCTGGGTTAACTCACTCATTATGATCATTTCTACCTCAATCCATTTGTCCACAAATTTCAGGAATTCCTTGTTTTTAATAGCTGAGTAGTATTCCATAGTGTATATTAACCACAGTTTCTTTATCCATTCTTCTGGGGAAGAGCCTGGAACATATTGGCACAGGAGACAACTTCCTGAACAGAACACCAACAGCCCAGGCCTTAATGTCAACAATTAATAAATGGGACCTCATGAGGCTGAGAAGCTTCCGTAAGGCAGGAGACACTGTCAAGAGAACAAAGTGACAGCCTACAGACTGGGAAAAGATCTTCACCAACCTTACATCTGACAAAGGTCTAATATCCAAAATATATAAAGAACTCAAGAAATTAAACACCACCAAACCAAATAACCCAATTGAGAAATGGAGCTTGGAACTAAACAGAGAATTCTCAACAGAGGAATATCAAATGTCTGAGAAACACTTAAAGAAATGCTCAATCTCCTTAGTCATCAGGGAAATGCAAATCAAAACAACTCTGAGATTCCATCTTACACCCATCAGAATGGCTAAGATCAAAAATTCAAGCAACACCACATGCTGGTGAGGATGTGGGGAGAGAGGAACACTCCTTCATTGCTGGTGGGAATGCAAACTAGTACAGCCACTTTGGAAATCTATCTGGTGCTATCTCAGAAAAATGGGAATAGGGCTTCCTCAAGACCCAGCTATCCCACTTCTTGGAATATACCCAGAAGATGCTCCAGCACACAACAAGAAAATTTGCTCAACCATGTTCATAGCAGCCTTATTCATAATAGCCAGAACATGGAAACAGCCTAAGTGTCCATCAGTAGAAGAATGGATAAAGAAACTGTGGTACATATACACTATGGAATACTACTCAGCTATTAAAAACAAGGAATTCCCGAAATTTGTGGATAAATGGATTGAGCTAGAAATGATCATAATGAGTGAGTTAACCCAGAAGCAGAAAGAATCAAAATGTATATACTCACTTATATCTGCATACTAGCCCAAGGGGCATGTCCCACGAAAGCCTTCACTTACCAGGAAACTGGGACAGAGGGGAGGGCATCCTATTGGGACTCTAAATGAGAGACGCATGGGAGAATAGCAAAATAAAAGGATACAGAGGGTCCTAGAAACCTACAAGTAGAACATTAGGATAGGCAGATTTGGGCCCAGGGGTCCTACTCAAACTAAGGCACCAGCCAAGGACAATACAGGAGGTAAACTTTAAACCCCTTCCCAGATCTAGCCAATGGTCAGAATATTCTCCACAGTTGAGTGGAGAGTGTGATATGACTTTCTCACGTACTCTGGTGCCTCACATTTGACCATGTCCCCTGGAGGGGGACACCTGGTGGCACTCAGAGGAAGGACAGCAAGTAGCCAAGAAGAGACTTGATACCCTATGAGAATGTATAGGGGGAGGTAATCCCCCTCAGGAACAGTCATAGGGGAGGGGAATAATGGGAAAATGGGCGGGGGGAGGAATGGGAGGATACAAGGGATGGGATAAACATTGAGATGTAACAAGAATAAATTTAAAAATAATAATAAATAAATAAATAAATAAATAAATAAATAAATAAATAAATAAAAAAGAAATGTATTTCTCTGGGGGAAGTCTGTCAACAGAGAATGATGGTGTTCCTTTAAAGGAACCTTATTTTTTACATGTGCTTTGTATCTCCTCATTGTTCATCTTGGAAATTACCTCTCCCTGTTTTATATAGTGACATTCACAGAGACATATTTCCTTTTAAAGATTTGTCCTATTGTATGTATTAAGTAAACTACATTGACATTTTTGGCTCCATGTTGCCTAAGTAATGTGCTCTCTATATATTTCTTTATGCTGTAGTAAATGTACTTGATGCTAGCATGCGTCTCTGTGGTCATGACTACAAAGATCTTTTGGAATTTTTCACTCACTCTAATGCATATATCTTAGGTTGAGCAAATTTGATAGTGGTTTTGGGTATGTCCACTGTGGAAGGGATGCAGGGTACCTATCATTGCCTATCAGTGCCTGCAAGATATGTTGGAGTAGGTCTTCACTAGTAAGTACTGGAGGTGTGGCTAAAGGAAAGAACTGTGAAAAGGCTAAATTACACCAGCAAGTCTGCTAACCATTGTATAGTGTTTCTGCCAATAAGGTGTAGTCACCCACCATCAACTGAGGTCTACCTTGTGTCAGGACCTTACAAAATATACAACAGTATCCATCATTTGAGTCAAAGGTTGACAGATACCAGGACCAGTTTTTCAGGCCTGGGAAGATGCACTGTGGCACGCCTGTTTGCTATTACAAAACAATATTCGATATCAGATGCTGTATATGTATATCATATGGCTGGACAGCTCAGGGAGGTGATATTTGGTGTGATACGTTGTCACAGCAATGAAGATTGAGTGCATGTCATTTTCATAGGGTCACAAACATTCTAATTGAGCTGTACGGGAATAAGGAAGCATATATGACAAAAAGAACAGGGTCACTGTGGTGATTGTGAGTGGGCTTACCACAATAAGTATGTAATCTAGTAACTACCAGCTTTTAAGATGATATTTATTAATCTGTTGGTCACAACCCCTTTTGGAGAACCAAATGATCCTTTCATAGGAGTCTCCTAAAACAATTTGAAAACAGATATTTATATTACTCTTCATAACAGTAAAAAATTACAGATATGAAGAAACAACAAAATAATTTCATAGTTGGTGGTCACCATACCTTGAGGAACTATTAAAGGGTCAGCACACTAAGAAGGTTGAAAACCACTGTTCTATAGACTTTGAATTGGAGAGGTATAATTTCATTCTATACACAAAATTGGGTTAAAAATGCCACAAGGTGAATTAGTTTTTGCCCTGGAAAAAATTCGATGATTCTCACTACCTGTAAACTTTCATATCTGGGCCCTGAGTAGTATAAGATTCTTTAGCAGAAAGAAAACTTTCAAAAGCTCAGATATGAGTGACACTTGGTAGGAACCTATTGTTTACTGTTTCTTTGCCATGGGTAGTCAATACAGTGTGCATTGTTCCCTTCTTAACAATATGATTTGTGTCTTATTATCCCATTTTATTCTCATTATACTCAAGCACACTCTGTCAAATACTGTAGACTAATAGTTGCTGCTTATACTTTTTTGAGTTTTATTCAGTAGGAGAGAAGTAAATAAAATACCCCAAATCAACCACAGTTGATGGCTGTTTCAAACACAACTGTTTGCATAATAACCTGTTATTATTTTAAATATAAATTAGTTGTTTGTTTAGGACAAGGTCTCTCTGTGTAGAAAAGGCTAACCTGGAACTCATTATTCAGCCCATATGAATGTTCTGCCTTATCCCAGCTAAATGATGACATTAGAAACATGTACCACAATACCAACCAATAATTTATCTTTCTTAACCCCTTTAACCATCTGAAACACAGTTGGCAAATTTTCATCCATAATGTTTTTGTATCTGTGCTTTTCATCATGTGAATGCATTTATATAAGTTCTCTGGTTTTCATATCAGTCCTTTCCATCTGGAAACTCTCTACTGTGAGCTTTTTTGAAGTGGTGATTACTTTCTGTGGGAGTTCACAACCCTAGATTAAAAGAAAAACATGCTGAAACAGTTTGAGATTGCCTCTGTCAAAGTCCAACCAGTTTTACTGGCTTGGGAAAGTGTTTCAGTGATAATTTCCTAGCTTGAAATTCTCCCACCAAGTAAATAGTGTGAAATTGGTCCCCAGGTTTCTTTTGCATCACACAAACCCTGTGCTTCAAATGTACTATACTTGAAAGTTTTCAATTTGTGGTCCTTAGTGCTTGGAATTCTTCTAATTTACTCTTTTTTCTTTGCTTGATGTGAAAAACACAATGTCAAACTCCAAATTGTCCTTAATATTATTTCTTCCTTCATAAATAACTATAGCAAAAATATGGTGAATCTGTGGAGAGTTTCAGCAGTGTTTGGTTTCAGGCCCATTCATCACCATGAAGGAAAATGTCTTTGAATTTTTGATATTCATCATGATCGCCTGGCTGCTCCAATAGGAAAGATGAATCGTTTTATACTCAATTGAACTTTACACTAAAGGAAGTAGACACTAAGAGCATCACAAAAACTTGCTAATTAAATCATCTGAACAACTTATATTCCATTGTACAGTCTTTCCAAAGGAAAACATTTCTGATTCTAGTTTATCTTACTGTTTTCTCCTATATTTCGAGGTATTTTTTTGCTCTCTGACTTTTATTTCTCTAAAATTTTCAGTTAAAGTAATTAAGGTAGAATATATATGCACACGCGTGCGCGCGCACTCGCGCGCGCGCGCACACACACACACACACACACACACACACACACACACATACATTTTTAGGGATTGAGGCTTTTTCTAGGTCTTCATTTTTATCTGAAACCAGAATAACAGATTAGCTTTGGGCATCATGAATGAAGGGAAGCTCAGGAAGAGGATGTACATGAAGGTATAAAGGTGGTCAAGGAACCATCAGTAGTAAGAAAATACGTTGATCTTACAAGACAAATACATATTTAAAATTCAAATTCCTCTATTCCATTTACCTTAGGATAACATTGATTCTGTTTCTCTTTCTGGTGATGAAGTCTATCTTAATTAACAACCTGTGAACTATGCATAGTCAGCAGAGCTCCTATTTTCTTCTGACTTGATGATTGCTAAAGTAGGGACCCCTCCTGTGGTTTGAACCTTGTCTTGCTTGAACATGTGCACATCTTGTGTGTTTTTGCTACAGTCTCTCTGAATTCATACGTGTATCAGCCCTGTTTATTTTTCTGAAAGATACTGCTTCCTTGGAGTCATTTATCTCCCTCTGGCTCTTAGAATCTTTCTGCTTCCTCTTCTGCATAGGTCTATGAGCCTTGAGGGGAGGGGATTGGTAAATAAATTTCATTTAGGACTGAGTACACCAAAACATCTCACTGTACAGTGACCAGTTATGGGTCTTGGTGTTAATTATCCTTGACTGAAAGAAGAAAGAAAGGGCTATAGTAGTAGCTTTCCATATGGATTTAAAAATGACTTTATTTTTTATATTTACCTGTAATTACATAATTTCTTTTTTCACATTCTTCTATCCACAACCTTCCATACACCCTTGTTCTCTTTTCAAATTCGTGAAATCTCTTTCTCTCTCTCTCTACATATAAGTGTGTGTGTGTGTGTGTGTATGTGTGTGTGTGTGTGTGTGTGTGTGTGTGTGTACTACAAAATGCCAGACAGAAGCTTATAATCTTAAATATGCCCCAAACACTGAAGGAAAATAATTGTGAAGAATTAAAGGAAACCAGGAAAACAATAATGTACAAATTATAATATAAATAAAGAGAAAATTACAAAAAACACAAAGATTTTTTAGAACATAATAGATACAATGAATGAACTAAACATTTACTGAAGCAATTTTTACAACTTGTACAGGCAGAAAATAATAATTAAACTTAAATATAAAGGCATTTGAAAATACTTGTATTGAAGAGAGAAAAGAAACACATATGAAGGAACTTATGATGCATCACAAATTAGACTAATGTAGGAATTGTACAAGCCAACATGAGAAAAGGTACGAAGGGAACATATGAAATATACAAAAGAAAATAAGTGGCCAATTTCCAACAAATTTTATTTTAAAAATACAGGAATCTAGAGGAGATATAACAGATTAGAAGCTATTTCCATGGGACATGAAAATAAGACTCAGAAAAAATAATGTCTACTCCAAAGAAAACACAAAATAAGAAGAGCTAGAAAGCATAGTAACTCAGAAATGGACAAATAGGGAAGGTGAACATGTGGAGAATCCGAAGAGAGAAACATAGATAAGAAAGAAGTGTCAAATTACTCCAGATTTACAGCTCCTTGGCAGAAGAAGGGAAATCCAAAGTATGATCTAAAAAGTAAACCTCATAGCACTGGTGAAAGGAGACTGACTGTCCTTCCCATAGGAAATGTCTACAGTTGTTCTAGTTTTGAACTTAGTTTTTAGTTTTATTACACACGAATGCTATAACCAGGCACCATCTTGACTTAATATTAAGTTCCCCTAAAATAACCTGATACCAAAGAGCAATCAAAAGTCACAGTCTGGAGTTAACTTCTCACAGATCTGGGGTGGGAAATAGCTGTAGATGTGGGGAGGGTGAATCTGTATAAATGAAGAAGCTCAGGGCAACAGGACTTTCAGAAGTTAGTGGTCCCTTCTTTAGCAAGGAGCCAAATAACTGCTGAGGTTACTAGCCCAGAACCCAAGATCACTGAGAGCCTTGAATCGTCCATTCTCTACTAAGAATGTGTATTGCTCACCAGATATGTTATTCTACTAGCCCAGAATTAATAAACAAGTCCTCCCAAAACATAGTCCTATGTTCTACCTGTCTTATCTACACTAAGGAAATATACAACAAAGTGGACCCCCTAACACCATTTCAATGTCAAGATTATTGAGAAAATGGCCTTCACCTACTCTAATATTTGTACATTTTGGCTACTTTTTCAAACTGGAAGACTCCAACATTAAAAAACAAAAAACAACAAACAACAGCAACAAAACCCAAACATTTAAAAGATTCTGTCTCAATAATGTTTTAGTATTCAGGATTTCTTTCCATTTGACCTTTGTGGCTTTTTTCTTTCATTATACTTAAAACAAATTATATTTTTGTTCTTTATATAATTTTAATATGTAACTTTCTTTACTATGCATATTTATAAACATTGTCTCTAGAGCATCCTCATTTTCTCTACTCTGCATTATTCTTTGCTAGATCTTTCTTTTTTTTTACTTTAATTTGTTCAGTTTACATGCAGATTGTTGCCCCCTCCCTCATCACCTCCCCATCGCACCCACCCTTCCCCATTCACCTTTCTCCCTCCCCTAGTCCTCAGAAAGGGGAAACCTCCTGCCCTATCATATGACCTCAACCTATCAAGTCTCATCTGTACTACCTGTATCCTCTTCCTCTGTGGCCTACCCGCCAAGGGCAAGTGATCAACAAGTGGGTGCCAAAGTCCATGTCAGAGGTAGGCCCTACCCCCTATATTATAAGACCTACAAGGAGACCATGTTGCCTATCAACTACATCTGAGCAGAGGGTCTAGATCTGCTCCACACATGGTCCTTGGTTGGTGCATCAGTCTCTGAAGCACCACCACACCCCGCACCCAGCCCCTGCTTTGTCGGCTCCAATTGTCTTCTTATAAAGCTCCAGTCCACTCTAGTCTTTCCATCCCCCAATTCTTCCATAAGACTCCCTGCACTTCACCCCAAACGTTGTCTCTAAGTCTCAGCATCTACTTTGTTTCCTAGCTGGGTGGAGTCTTCAAGAGGACCTCTATGGTAGGTTGCCATACTGTACTTTCTCTTTTACTGCTTCTGGTATATGTTCTATTTGCTCTTCTGAATGAAAATTAAGCATTCTTCATAGGGTCCCTTGTTGTTTAGCTTCTTTATGTCTGTATATTCTAGTGTGGTTATTCCTGAATTATGTGGCTAATATCTGCTTATAAGTGAGTATATACCATGTGTGTCTTTCTGGGTCTGGATAACCTCACTCAGGATAATCTTTTCTAGTTCCATCCCTTTGCCTGAATTTTCAAGATTTCCTTATGTTTAATAGCTGAGTAGTATTCCATTGTGTAAATGTACCATAGTTTCTTTATCCATTCTTTGGATAATGGACAACTAGATTTTTTCCAGATTCTGGCTATTATGAACACAGCTGCTATGAACATAGTTGAGCAAATGTCCTTGTATGATGGAGTAGCTTTCAGGTATATGCCAAGAAGTGATATACCTGGGTCTTGAGGCAGCACTATTCCAATTTTCTGAGAGAGCGCCAGATTGATCTCAAAATCTCCAAAGTAGTTGTAAAAGTTTGTATTCCTACCAGTAAGGGGAGACTGTTCCCATTTCTCTACATCCTTGGTAGCATGTGGTGCCACTTCAGTTTCTAATCTTAGCTATTCTGACAGGTGTAAGGAGGAATCGCAAAATTTTTTTTATTAATTTATTCTTGTTACATCTCAATGTTTATCCCATCCCTTGTATCCTCCCATTCATCCTTCCCTCCTATTTTCCCCTTATTCCCCTCCCCTATGACTGTTCCTGAGGGGGATTACCTCCCCCTATACATTCTCATAGGGTATCAAGTCTCTTCTTGGAAACCTGCTGTCCTTCCTCTGAGTGCCACCAGGTCTCCCCCTCCAGGGGGCATGGTCAAATGTGAGGCACCAAAGTACGTGAGAAAGTCATATCCCACTCTCCACTCAACTGCGGAGAATGTTCTGACCATTGGCTAGATCTGGGTAGGGGTTTAAAGTTTACCACCTGTATTGTCCTTGGCTGGTGCCTTAGTTTGAGCGGAAACCCTGGGCCCAAATCTGCCTATCATAATGTTCCACTTGTAGGTGTCTAGGACCCTCTGGATCCTTCTACTTTGCTATTCTCCCATGCTTCTCTCATCTAGAGTCCCAATAGGATGTCCTCCCCTCTGTCCCAATTTCCTGGTAAGTGAAGGCATCCATGGGACATGCCCCTTGGGCTAGTATGCAGATATAAGTGAGTATATACATTTTGATTCTTTCTGCTTCTGGGTTAACACACTCATTGTGATCATTTCTAGCTCAATTCATTTATCCACAAATTTTGGGAATTCCTTGTTTTTAATAGCTGAGTAGTATTCCATAGTGTATATGTACCACAGTTTCTTTTTTTTCTTTTTTTTTTTATTAATTTATTCTTGTTACATCTCAATGTTTATCCCATCCCTTGTATCCTCCCATTCCTCCCCCCCCCATTTTCCCATTATTCCCCTCCCCTATGACTGTTCCTGAGGGGGATTATGTCCCCCTATATATTCTCATAGGGTATCAAGTCTCTTCTTGGCTACTTGCTGTCCTTCCTCTGAGTGCCACCAGGTCTCCCCCTCCAGGGGACATGGTCAAATGTGAGGCACCAGAGTACGTGAGAAAGTCATATCACACTCTCCACTCAACTGTGGAGAATATTCTGACCATTGGCTAGATCTGGGAAGGGGTTTAAAGTTTACCTCCTGTATTGTCCTTGGCTGGTGCCTTAGTTTGAGCGGGACCCCTGGGCCCAAATCTGCCTATCATATTGTTCTACTTGTAGATTTCTAGGACCCTCTGGATCCTTTTATTTTGCTGTTCTCCCATGCGTCTCTCATTTAGAGTCCCAATAGGATGCCTTCCCCTCTGTCCCAGTTTCCTGGTAAGTGAAGGCTTTCGTGGGACATGCCCCTTGGGCTAGTATGCAGATATAAGTGAGTATATACCATTTGATTCTTTCTGCTTCTGGGTTAACTCACTCATTATGATCATTTCTAGCTCAATCCATTTATCCACAAATTTCGGGAATTCCTTGTTTTTAATAGCTGAGTAGTATTCCATAGTGTATATGTACCACAGTTTCTTTATCCACTCTTCTACTGAGGGACACTTAGGCTGTTTCCATGTTCTGGCTATTATGAATAAGGCTGCTATGAACATGGTTGAGCAAATTTTCTTGTTGTGTGCTGGAGCATCTTCTGGGTATATTCCAAGGAGTGGAATAGCTGGGTCTTGAGGAAGCCCTATTCCCATTTTTCTGAGATAGCACCAGATAGATTTCCAAAGTGGCTGTACTAGTTTGCATTCCCACCAGCAATGAAGGAGTGTTCCTCTCTCCCCACATCCTCGCCAGCATGTGGTGTCGCTTGAATTTTTGATCTTAGCCATTCTGATGGGTGTAAGATGGAATCTCAGAGTTGTTTTGATTTGCATTTCCCTGATGGCTAAGGAAGTTGAGCATTTCTTTAAGTGTTTCTCAGCCATTTGATACTCCTCTGTTGAGAATTCTCTGTTTAGTTCCAAGCCCCATTTCTCAATTGGGTTATTCGGTTTGGTGGTGTTTAATTTCTTGAGTTCTTTATATATTTTGGATATTAGACCTTTGTCAGATGTAGGGTTGGTGAAGATTTTTTCCCAGTCTGTAGGCTGTCGCTTGGTTCTCTTGACAGTGTCTCCTGCCTTACAGAAGCTTCTCAGCCTCATGAGGTCCCATTTATTAATGGTTGACATTAAGGCCTGGGCCGTTGGTGTTCTGTTCAGGAAGTTGTCTCCTGTGCCAATATGTTCCAGGCTCTTTCCCACTTTTTCTTCTAAGTGGCTTAGTGTCTCTGGTTTTATGTTGAGGTCTTTAATCCACTTGTACCACAGTTTCTTTATCCATTCTTCTACTGATGGACACTTAGGCTGTTTCCATGTTCTGGCTATTATGAATAAGGCTGCTATGAACATGGTTGAGCAAATTTTCTTGTTGTCTGCTGGAGCATCTTCTGGGTATATTCCAAGGAGTGGAATAGCTGGGTCTTGAGGAAGCCCTAGTCCCATTTTTCTGAGATAGCACCAGAAAGATTTCCAAAGTGGCTGTACTAGTTTGCATTCCCACCAGCAATGAAGGAGTGTTCCTCTCTCCCCACATCCTTGCCAGCATGTGGTGTCACTTGAATTTTTGATCTTAGCCATTCTGATGGGTGTAAGATGGAATCTCAGAGTTGTTTTGATTTGCATTTCCCTGATGACTAAGGAGGTTAAGCATTTCTTTAAGTGTTTCTCAGCCATTTGATATTCCTTTGTTGAGAATTCTCTGTTTAGTTCCAAGCTCCATTTCTCAATTGGGTTATTTGGTTTGGTGGTGTTTAATTTCTTGAGTTCTTTATATATTTTGGATATTAGACCTTTGTCAGATGTAGGGTTGGTGAAGATCTTTTTCCAGTCTGTAGGCTGTCGCTTTGTTCTCTTGACAGTGTCTCCTGCCTTACGGAAGCTTCTCAGCCTCATGAGGTCCCATTTATTAATTGTTGACATTAAGGCTTGGGCTGTTGGTGTTCTGTTCAGGAAGTTGTCTCTTGTGCTAATATGTTCCAGGCTCTTTCCCACTTTTTCCTCTAAGTGACTTAGTGTCTCTGGTTTTATGTTGAGGTCTTTAATCCACTTGGATTTGAGTTTTGTGCAAGGTGACAAATATGGGTCCAGTTGCATTTTTTTTTACACATAGACCAGTGCCAATTGTTGAAGATGCTATCCTTTTTCCATTGAATGGATTTGGCTTCTTTATCAAAAATCAAGTGACCATATGTGTGTGGATTCATATCTGGGTCTTCGATTCGATTCCACTGATCAACCAGCCTGTTGCTGTGCCAGTACCATGCTGTTTTAATTACTATTGCTTTATAGTACAGTTTGAGATCAGGTATGGAGATTCCTCCGGAGCACCTTTTATTGTACAAGATTGTTTTAGCTATTCTGGGTTTTTTGTTTTTCCATATGAAGATCAGAATGGAACTTTCAATGTCTTTAAAAAATTGTGTAGGTATTTTGATAGGGATTGCATTGAATCTGTAGATTGCTTTTGGTAGGATGGCCATTTTTACTATGTTAATTCTCCTAATCCATGAGCAATGAAGATCATTCCATCTTCTCAGGTCATCTTCAATCTCTTTCTGCAGAGTTTTGAATTTTTTTTCAAACAAGTCCTTCACTTGCTTATTTAGAGTAACTCCTAGAGATTTTATATTGCTTGTGGCTAATGTGAAGGGTGTGGTTTTCCTAATTTCTTCCTCTGCAAGTTTTTTCTGTAAATTGGGATAATTTGACTTCCTCCTTTCCCATTTGGATACTCCTGATCTCCTTTTGTTGTCTTATTGCTCTGGCTAGAACTTCGAGTACTATATTGAAGAGATTTGGAGAGAGTAGGCAACCTTGCCTTGTTCCCAATTTTAGAGGAATTTCCTTGAGTATCTCACAATTTACTTTGAGTTTGGCTATTGGCTTGCTGTATATAGCCTTTATTATGTTGAGGAAAGTGCCTTGTATCCCCGATCTCTCTAAAACTTTAAACATGAATGGGTGTTGAATTTTATCAAATGCTTTCTCTGCATCCAAGGAGATGATCATGTGGTTTTTTATTTTCAGTTTGTTTATATGGTGGATTACATTGATGGATTTCTGTATATTAAACCATCCCTGCATGCCTGGAATGAAGCCTACTTGGTCATGATGAATGATCTCTTTGATGTGTTCTTGTATTCGTTTTGTAAGTATTTTATTTAGTATTTTTGCGTCGATGTTCATAAGAGAAATTGGTCAGAAATTCTCTTTCTTTGTTGAGTCTTTGTGAGGTTTAGGTATCAATGAGACTATGGCCTCATAGAATGAATTTGGTAATTTTCCATCCATTTCTATCTTTTGGAATAGCTTGAATAGTATTGGTATTAGCTCGCCCTTGAAGGTCTGGTAGAATTCTGCACTGAAACCATCTGGCCCTGGGCTTTTTTTGGTTGGGAGAATATCGATGATTGCTTCCATTTCTGTAGGGGAAATGAGACTATTTAGCTTGTTTATCTGTTCTTCACTCAACTTTGGCAAGTGAACTTGATCAAGAAAATCGTCCATTTCCCTTAGATTTTAAAATTTTGTGGCATATATGCCTTCAAAGTAGGATCTTATGATTCTTTGTATTTCTTCAGTGTCTGTTGTTATGTCTCCCTTTTCACTTCTGATTTTGTTGATTTCAATACTGTCTCTCTTTCTTTTAGTTAGTTTGGCTAACGGTCTGTCTATCTTGTTGATTTCTTGAAGAACCAGCTCTTGGTTTTGTTGATTCTTTGGACTGTTTTCTTAGTTTCTAATTTGTTCATTTCAGCCCTGAGTTTGATTATTTCCAGGCGTCTACTCCTCTTGGGTGTTTCTGCTTCTTTTTTTTTTCTAGGGCTTCCAGTTGTGTCATTAAGATGCTTATGTGTGGTGTTTCCAATTTCTTTTTAAAGGCACTTAGTGCTATGAATTTTCCTCTTAGCACTGCTTTCAGTGTATCCCACAAATTTGGGTATGTTGTTCCTTCATTTTCATTGAAATTCAGAAACTTCTTGATTTCTTTCTTTATTTCTTCCCTGACCCAGGTGTCATTTAGCAGAGAGTTGTTTAGTTTACACATACATGGAGGCTTTTTGTTATTTCTGTTGCTGTTGAATTGCAGCCTAAGAGCATGGTGATCTGATAGGATACAAGGTATTATTTCAATCCTCTTGTATCTGTTGAGGCTTGCTTTGTGACCTACGATGTGATCAATTTTGGAGAAGGTTCCATGGGGTGCAGAGAAGAAGGTATATTTTTTCTTGTTTGGGTGAAAGGTTCTATAGATATCTGTTAGATCCATTTGACACATGGCATTGGTTAATGATGTTATTTCTCAGCTTAGTTTCTGTTTCAATGACTTATCCTTCAGTGAGAGTGGGGTATTGAAGTCTCCCACTATTATTGTGTGGGGATCGATGTGTGGTTTAAGCTTTTTTGACAGTCTTTTACAAATGTGGGCGCCCATGTATTGGGAGCATAGATGTTCAGAATTGTGATGTCATCTTGATTGACTTTACCTTTGATGAGTATGAAGTGTCATTCCTCATCCCTTTTGATTAATTTTGGTTGAAAATCTATTTTGTTCGATACTAAAATGGCTACGCCTGCTTGCTTCTTGTGACCATTTGCTTGGAATATTTTTCCAACCTTTTACCCTGAGGTAATGCCTATCATTATGGGTGAGATGTGTTTCTTGAATGCAGAAGAATGTTGGATCTTGTTTATGTACCCATTCAGTTAGTCTCTGTCTTTTTATTGGAGAATTGAGACCATTGATGTTGAGAGATACTAATGACCAGTGACTGTTAAGAGTCTTAATTTTGATGTTGTTTCCAGTCGATCGTTTGTGTAATTGTGTTTTTGCCATGGGATAGTTATCTATTTCCTGAGTAGTTTTGGTTGTAGCTTGACCTTTTGGGATGGAGTTTACCTTCTAGTTCCTTCTGTAAAGCTGGATTTGTGGATAGGTACTGTTTGAATTTGATTTTGTCATGGAATATTTTTTCTCCATCAATGGTTATTGATAGTTTTGATGGGTTAAGTAGTCTGGCCTGGCATCTGTGGTAGCTTAGGGTTTGCAGGATCTCTGTCCAGGCCCTTCTGTCTTTTATGGTCTCTGCTGAGAAGTCGGGTGTAATTCTGATAGGTTTGCCATTAAATGTTATTTGGCCCTTTTCCCTTGCAGCTTTTAATAGTTTTTCTTTGTTCTGCATGTTTTGCTTTTTGATTATTATGTGACGGGAAGTTTTTCTTTTCTGGTCAATTCTATTTGGTGTTCTGTAGGCCTCTTGTATGTTTATAGGCATCTCTTTCTTTAGATTGGGGAAATTTTCTTCTATGATTTTGTTGAGAATAGTTTCTGGGCCTTGGAGTCCGATATCTTCTCTTTCTTCAATGCCTATTATCCTGAAACTTCTTCTTTTCATGGTGTCCTTAATCTCTTGGATGTTGTGTCAGGAGTTTTCCAGATTTGTCATTTTCTTTAATGGTTGATTCAATATCTGTGATTGTATCTTCTAGCCCTGAGATTCGTTCTTCCATCTCTTGGATTCTGTTAGAAAAGCTCACCTCTGTGTTGGCTGCCTTCTTCTCTGAGGTCTCACATTCTCGTTTTTCTTCTGTCTGTGTGTTTATCATTGAATCCATTTTCATTTCAGATCTTGAACTGACTTTTTGATTTCTTTCATCTGATTGTTCGTATATTCCTGCGTTTCTTCCATTGCCTCTTTATAGGTCTTCAGAGCTTGAACCGTTTTATTTACTTCTTTCATCTGGTTGTTTGCATTTTCCTGCAATTTTTGCAGTTCCACTCTATGTGCTTCTTTTATGTCTCTCACCTGTTTGTCTGCGTCTTCCTGCATTTGATTATGAATTTTATTTGTTTCCTACATTACCATCCTCATTACTAAGAATTTGAGGTCATTTTCTTGTATTTCCATTGTATTTGAGTTCTCTGGATTGTTTTTTTTTTTTTTTTTTTTTTTTTTTTTTTTTTTTTTTTTTTTTTTTTTTTGGGATAGCTGGAAACTGGAGAGGTCATTTTGTTTTGGTTTTTCTTGCGTATGCTTTTTCACTGTCCTTTAGACATCTTGCCGTCTTTGTTTTTGTTGGGTAGCTTTCAGAGTTGGATGGAGGGAGTCTGATGATAGATTCACTTGTTTTCTCATTATTTCCCTTGGCTGGGAGCTCTAATGCTTCACTGGTGTGGATGTTAGGAGGTTAACCCTGGTGTTTTGGACTCTCACAGCCAGTGATCTTCAGCTCCCCTGTGCTGTGGGTCCTGGAATCGTTCTGAGTCTCTGAATGAGTGTTGGGTCAGGCCAAGGTATCCGCAGCCTTCTGTGTCCCCTGCTAAGTCCAGCCAGGAACACTGGGCCCGAACCACAGGCCGAACTCAGCTAGATTCTCAGAGCCTGAACCGTCTGCCAAGCTCAGCTAGGGATACTGGGCCCAAAATGCACACAGGGTCCAGCCAGAATTTTTGGGCTGGGACTACGCACCAAGCTCAGCTAGGGGCTTTTGGCCCAATGTGTGTGCTGTGGTCAGTTATTGACTCAGGGCCCGAATTGTTCTCCAAGCTCAGCCAGGAATTCTGGATTCAAACTGCGCACTGTGTTCAACTAGAGTCTTAGAGCTGGTGAAACTGAGTGCTCCTCCCAGCCTACGTCACAACAAGAGAACTGCGGCTGCGTTGAGCTAGGGCTTTCAGTGGAACTGAGCGCTCTGCCCAGCCTGTGTCATAGCAGGAGAACTACGGCTGCACTGAGTTAGCTCCAGTGGTGGAACTGAGCACTCCACCCAGCCTGCGTCACAGCTGGAGAACTGTGGCTGCACTGAGTTGGGGCTGGGGGTGGAACCAAGCACTCCACCCAGACTGCGTCAGCACAGGGGAGCTGCCACTGTGCTGAGGTGGTGCCTAGGGTGGAACTGAGCACTCTGCCCAGCCTATGCCACAGCAGGAGAGCTGTGGCTGCCCTGAGTTAATGCCTTGGGCAGAATTGCTTGCTGGGCTGAGTCAGAACCCGGGACCCTGAGGCCGAACTGTCCGCCAAGTCCAGTCTGAGTCCCAAGGCACCACGCGACCCAAATCCTGCCCAGAGTCCCCTCTCCCGCAGCAACTCCCCCCAGCCACCACACCAATCGCCTCCACCGGAAGGCTATGAGCTGCAAACCTCAGCCACCGCTGCTGGTGCCGCTGGTGCCACTGCTGCTGGTGCCTCTGCTGCTGCTGCTCCGATCCGAGAAATCCGTGCTTCTCCCGTGTGCAGGGGCATGCAGGTTCTCCGAACCGTGGAGCACTCCCGCTGCCGTGGTGTGGGGACCTTGGTGTTCCTGGCTCAGAAATCTGTGCAATTCCCCACATTGTTCACTGGAGCCTCCAAACACGGTCCACACTGCTTCCTGCCTTCTTGGATCTTCGGAATCTCAGAAATTTTTATTAATATTATTTGCATTTCCCTGATTACTAAGGATGTTGAGTATTTAAGTGTTTCTCAGCCATTCTATATTTTTTTGTTGAAAACTCTCCTTTTTTAGTTCTGTACCTAAGTTTTTAATTGGTTTATTTGGTTGGTAGTGTTTAATTTCTTGAGTTCTTCATATATTTTGGATATTAGCCCTGCATCAGATGTATGGTTGGTAAAGACCTTTTCCCACTCTGTAGGCTGTTGTTTTGTTCTGTTGACAGTCTCCTTTGACTTACAAAAGCTTTACGGTTTCATGAGGTCCCATCTATTAATTGTGGATCTTAGAACCTGAGCTTTTGGTGTTCTGTTCAAGAAGTTGTCTACTGTGCCAAGGAGCTCAAGGCTCTTCCCTACTTTTCTTCTAACAGATTTAGTGCTTCTTGTTTTATGTTGAGGTCTTTAATACCCTTGGACTATAGTCCAATACCGGGTGATAAATGAGGGTCTATTTGCATTTTTTTCTACAGGTAGCCATCCAGTTAGACCAGCACCATTTGTTGAAGATGCTATCTTGATTCCATTGTATTTTTTGTCAAAAAAAAGTGTCCATAGGTATATGGGTTTATTTCCAGGTCTTCCATTTTATTCAATTGATCCACTGTCTATTTCTATGCCAGTACCATGCAGTTTTTATTACTGTTGCTCTATAGTACAGCCTGAGATCAGGGATGGATATATCTCCAGAAGAACATTTATTATATAGGATTGTTTTAGATATTCTGTGTTTTTTGTTTTTCCATAATAAATTGAGAGTTGTTATTTCAAAGTCTGTAAAGAACTGTCTTGCCATTTTGATGAGAATTGCATTAAACCAGTTGATTGCTTTTGGTAAGATGGCCATTTTTACTATGTTAATCCAATAAATCCATGAGTATGAGTGATCTTTCCACCTTTTGATATCTTCTTCAATTTCTATCTTCACAGAATTGAACTTTTTTTATATAAGTCTTTCACTTGCTTGATTAGCTTTACACCAAGATACTTTATTTTTTTTATGGTCATTGTGAAGAGCATAGTTTCCCTGGTTTCTTTCTCAGCCTATTTGTCTTTTGCAAAAGGGGGGATACTGATTTTTTAGTTGATTTTGTGTCAAGCCACTTTGCTGATGGTGTTTATCAGCTGTAGCAGTTCCTTGGTAGAATTTTTGGAGTCACTTATGTATACTATCATATAATCTGCAAATAGTAATTTTCTGACTTTTTACTTTCTAATTTGTATCCCTTTCATCTCCTTAAGTTGTCTTATTGATCTAGCTAGGACTTAAATACTATACTGAAGAAATACAGAGAGAGCTGGCAACATTGTCATGTCCCTGATTTCATTGGAACATATTTAAGTTTCTCTCCATTTAGTTTGATATTGGCTACATGCTTTCTGTATATTCGTGTTACTATGTGCAGATATGTGCCTTGTGTCCCTGATATCTCCAAGACTTTTAACATGAATGGCTATTGGATTTTGTCAAGAATACTCATTTTTCATCATCTAAGGAGATATTCACATGGGTTTTATCTTTCAGTTTGTTTTATGTGGATTACATTCATGGATTTCTGTATATTAAAATGCCCCAGCATGCCTGGGAGGGAACCTACTTGGTCATGGTGAATGATATTTTTGATGTGTTCTTGGTTGTGGTTTGTGAATACTTTATTGAGTATTTTTTTTTGCAACAATGTTAGTATGATAAATTGGTGTGAAATTCTTTCTTGTATCTTTCTATGGTTTAGGTATCAAGGTGTCTGTGGCCTCAAAGAATGAGTTTGGGAATGTTTCTTCTGTTTCTATTTTGTGAAATAGTTTGAAGAGACTTGCTATTAACTATTCTTTGTAGGTCTGGTAGAGTTCTGTGCTTAATCCATCTGGCCCTGGGATTTTCTTGGTTAGGAGACTTTTTATGGCTGGTTATATTTACTTAGGAGATATAGGATTGTTTAAGTTGTTTGCCTTATCTTGATTCAGTTCAGGTAAGTGATATCTATCATGCAAATTGTCCATTTCATTTAAATTTTCAATTTTTCTGACATAAGCTTTTAAAGTAAAGCCTAATGATTCTTTGGCTCAGTGTCTCTCATTATGTCTCCTTTTTAATTTCTGGTTTTGTTAATTGGAATACTCTCTCTGCCTTTTAGTTAGTTTGGTTAGGGGATTTTCTATCTTGTTAATTTCCTCAAAGAACAGGCTCTTGGTTTTGTTGATGTTTTCAATGTTTCTAATTTATTGATTTCAGCCCTGATTTTGACGATTTCCTCTCATCTACTTCTATTTGGTGTATTTGCTTCTTTTTGTTCTAGAGCTTTCAGATGTGCTGTTAAGTTGCTAGTATGGGAGCTCTCCAGACTTTTTTTTTTATAAAGGCACTTACTGCTACGAACTTTCTCATAACACTGCTTTCATTGTGTCCCATAGGTTTGTGTATGTTCGGCCTTTGTTTTCATTGAATTCCAGGAAGTCTCTAATTTTTTTTTATTTCATCCCTGACTCAGAGGTCATTGGGCAAGGAGGTGTTCAGTTTCTATGAGTTTGTAGGCTTTCTGTTGTTTCTGTTGTTATTGGGTTCCAGCTTTAATCCATGGTGGTCTGTTAAGATGCACGGGGTTATTTTAATCTTTTTTTTTTCTGTTGAGGTTTGCTTTGTGACCAAGTATACAGTCAATTTTGAAAAAAGTTCTCTGATAAAATTATTTAATTAAAAAATTAATAAAAAATAAATAAACAAAAATAAGATACACAGCAGAAGGTATTTAAAAACGAAAAAAGAAAAAGAAAAAGGTTCTCTGAGGTACTGAGAAGAAGGTATACTCTTTTGTGTTTGGGTGAAATATTATACAGATACCTGGTAGATCCATTTTGATTTTTGACATCTATTAGTTTAATTAATTCTCCATTTATTTTTCTGTCCTGATAATCTGTCTATTATGGAGAGTGAGATGTTGAAGTCTTCCACTATTAATTGTGATGTTCAATGTGTGATTTAAGCTTCAGTAAAGTTTCTTTTATGAATATACATGCTCCTACATTTGGGGCATAGGTGTTCAGAACTGAGATGTCATCTCGCTGTATTTTTCCTTTGATGAGTATGAAGTGTCCATCCCCATCTCTTTTAGTTTGTATTGGTTGAATGTCTATTTTATGAGATACTAGAATGACTACTCTTGTGTCTGTTTGCTTGGAATACCTTTTTCCAGTCATTTACTCTGAGACTTGCCTTGAACTTACAACGATCCTCCAGCCTCCGCCTCACTGAAATTAAAGGCATGTGCTACTATGTCCAGCTTATTTATACATTGTACTTGTATTTTATAGTGTTTATAATCATTTAATTTTTATCTATCGCTTTATGAGCGGTAATTAGGATGGGAGGCTGCTCACTAAGAACACTTTTCAGTAACATCAGAAAAAATCCATACAAATAAATTTGCCAAACAACATAAAGACAAAAGAAACACAGTACCCCCAAAGCCCACAATTCTTCAGTAAGTAAATATAAATATATTATATAGGTAAAAGGATAGCTAAATGATATAAAACCTTATTTGTAAAAACTATTAATAATTTTAAATAGGATTAAAAATAAATAAATGAATAAATAATGGAAATTAATTCAAGATATGAAAAAGAAAGCCAGTAACATAGGTGGGAATGTGAAAATCACAGATGGATGGTAAGGTCATAACATAGATAAACAGTTCAACAGGAATATTGAAATTTATGTTCACCTTTCAGAAATCAGTGAGTCGAATTAAAACACAATGAAAAGCATCACCAATATACTACAACAAGAAAAATAAATGATGTGAAAGATGGAATAGAAGGCCAATGAGGCCAATATTGAAACATTGATACAAAAAGTGAAGAAGGAAGTTCCTTCCAATCCCAAAGCCAAAGTCAAAGTGAAGGCCTTTAAAACCAAGTAGGCAATCACAAAAAGAAAATCCAATCACCCATCTTTCAGTGCTCCAAGAATCTGTGGCTCCAGAGGCTGTCCAAATACCCTCCAAAGAGCACACTCAGGAAAAACCAGCTTGACCAATATGCCATCAACAAATTCCCCTTGACCACTGAGTCAGCCATAACGAAGATAGATGACAATAGCACATTTGTATTCATGGTGGATGTCAAGAGCAACAAGAACCAAGTCAAATAGTCTATAAAGTGGCCAAATTCAATACCTTAACAAGACCTGATGGAAAGAAAAATGGTTCTTATTTAGTTTGATTGTCTCTTAATATGATACTCTGGATGTTGCCAACAAAATTGGGATCATGTAAGCTGAGTCCATCTGAGAATTTTAAATATATTTTTTCACCATACTAAAATAAAACAATGCAAGCATAACAACTACTTCCAAGGAAGATTATGGAATTAAATCAAAGATTTGATTAAATCCCTCTTTGGAAGAAGAGACTAATATACAATCTAAATGCATAAAAACACTACTTAGTGGAATTACAGCAGAAACTTTCATGTCCAGGAAAAGAAGTGGACATTTAACACAACAAACATTTATAACCTCAAATAGACATGCACAGAGAACCAACCCATGACACATTAAGAAGGCCAAAATACAAAACAAAGAAACATGATTTTCTTAACCTTTCAAAAGAAGAAATATAAATATATAAGTGAACTTGCTGATAAATACATTGAAATAGGCATTTTAAGAGAACCCTAGGGAGAACGCTTAATTATCATTCAGAAGGGCAAATAGAATATATACCAGAAGTGGTTGAAGAGAAGAAATAGGATAGAAGCCTAGCAAGGAGGTTCTCTAAATGACTCTGCCCAGTGAGGGATCTAAGCAGATGCTGAGGCTCATAGTCAAAATTCTGGGAGGAGCTGGAAAGAGAATGACAGAGGAACATTATGTACTTTTATGTAAATTAAAACATACTAATACTAAGAAAACATTTTTAAACAACTAGTATTTTGCTAAGGTATATGATAAATAAAAGATTTAAATTATGACATTGAAATTCAAAATATATAAATCATAGTATTGCACACAGTACTACTTCTAACCAAGCATCTCACTTTACTGCCAGAGAAGTATGGCAGTGGGCCCATGATAATGAAGTCCATTGGTCTTACCATGTCCCTGAAGCAGTGGCCTAATAGAAAGATGAAATGGCATTTTGAAGACACAATTATACCAATTAGGTGTCAGCAGCCTGAAAGGCTACAACAGGGTGTTCCAGAATATAGTATATGCCTTGAATCAATGTACAGTATATGGTATGGTTCCTCCCAGAGCCAAGATCCAAGGCTCTAGGAATCAAAGAGTGAAAAGGGGAATATTTCCATTCACTATCAATCCTAGGAAAAAAATTTCCTTCCTGTTCCTGAGACCTAAAGTTCTGCTGGCCTAGAAGATTTGGTTCCAGAGTGGGGAGCACTGCTGCCAGGAGCCACAACAAACATTCCATTGAACTGAAAGCTCAGAGAGCCACCTTGGCCACTTTGGGATTCTGGTGTCCTTAAGCCAAGAGGCTAAGAAAAGAATAAGTGTTGGGAAGGATTTTTGATCCAGATTACCAAGAGGGAATTGGGTTGTTTCTCTACAGTAGATGTAAGAAAGATTATGTCTCAAATACAGGATATTCTTCAGGGTGCCTCTTGGTGTTATCATGTCACATGATTAAAATCCATGGAAGACTACAACAGTATAATCCAGGAAGGATGACAAAGGACACAGACCTATCAGAAGTGAAAGTATGGGTCACTCATCCCAGGAACAGAGTCAAGACCTGCTGAGGTGCTTTCTAATCACTGAAGAAATATTGCATGAATAGTAGAGGGAGGTACTTATAAATACCACCTAAGGCCACACAACTAATTGCATATTTTGTTAAGAGTGTACAGATATTTGTGTTTTCTTTACTATTTTTTCTTTTTCTTTATATTTTTGAGACAGGCTTTTCTGTTTAGCCTTACATTTCCGGGACTCATTTTGTAGAGCAGGCTGGCCTTGAACTCACAGAGGTTCACCTCCTCTACCTCTCTGTGTGTTGCTGTTACAAGTGTGAGCCTTCACACGCGGCTTCTAAATTTCTTTACCATGCAATTTAACATCGATTAAGAGAATATGAATGCTCATCATATTTAAATTGGATATACCAGAAGAATGTTCCTCAGGAGTTATTGCAACCAATTTAAGTTTATAATACATTTGAGGTTGTACAAGGGACAGTTATATCATGTTAGGCATAATTAAGCCTTGTTAAATATATAATGGTTTTGTGATTGTATGTGGGAAAGTTATATTATGTTTAAGTGTCATTATGACCTGGTTATTGTTTTCATTTGACAAATAATTACAACATAAAAAGATATGATTGTGCATCAAGTTGACCAGGGATGGACTTATGATTCTAGGTTGTCAACTTGACTCCATCCAAATTAACTAAAACAAAAAAGGAAGTGATATATCTGTGAGGGATTTTGCTTAATTTGAAGTAGGAAGATCAACTTCTAATATTGATCTTAAAGTAAAAAGACATGACTTTAGTACAGATCATTTGAGCGGGGAAAAACACAACATTAATCGGGGCTATGCTTTCTGCTGAAAACTTACATAATAACATGGAATAAGGAACCTTTTGTTCTTTCCCTGCTTGCTCTTGTCTTGGTAGTAAGTCCATCCCTTCACTGGCGTTACGGCTTACTTCTTTGAGATTACAGCATATTATGAAGACAAAACTGAGAAACGTAACCTCTTGGACTGAAATGCTACTATTCTTGGACCTTCTTTCTGTTTTATAAGGAGACATTGTTGGTTTAGCTGGACCACACAGCCTGTAGGTTATTCTAATAAACTGAAGTGACTAATGTAATATATATGATTCTTGAAGCATGAAAATAATCTCTTTGTTCTATAAGCTGTCTTGGTCATATGCAATATATATGATTCTTGAAATGTGAAAATAAACTCTTCTATAAGCTGTCATGGTTATAGTGCTTTATCACAGTAAAGAAAAATAACTAATGTAGGTATTTGATTTCAATTACCATCTTTAGTGTAACATTCATAGGACAGCATAGATAATTGAGGTGAAATTATTACAGAAAGAGAGGCAATACTACATAAGAAAACTAATTTACATATAAACACCTATTTTATGTCAGAAGGTATACCAAATGAAGCAGACTTCTCCAAACTAATTAGTCCTCATGTAACTTAAGCACTCTTCTCTGGACAATTAAAAAACTGAAGTTTATCCATGAAAGTAAGGTGCGTAATACTGAAATTTTCTTCTAATCTTGTAATTAGATTGCTTAAGAAAGTCATAGCATCCCCCACTAGTATTGTTTTCGGTTTTTATTCCCTTAAGAATAGAGTTCGAAAGGCTGGAGAAATAGCACATAGTTTGAAACTGCAAGCTGCCCTTTCAGAAAACATAGATTTGAGTCTCAGAACTCATACAGTGGCTCACAACTGTCTGCAACTCCAGTTCCAGGGGATCAGACACTCTCTTATGGCCTCCACTGGCACTGGACGTGCAGAGCACAGACATACAGGCAGGCAAAACATCAATACACTGAAATAAATGAATCTCAAAATTTGAAAAAAATAGAGTACTATAAATTAGTTCTCAACCTTACTCATTTTTAAAAGAATTCAGTTAAGAGTGCTATTGTTTATTTTACTTTGTAATTTCACATTTAAAATGAATATCTTAAGATATAATATACAAATGCTTTATATAATAGTGTTATATCAACCTAATTGGAGATGAGGTTTTTTATACTGCAATATTACATAGGAGGATAAATATTTTCAATTATTTTTGAGTAGTTGCCTAGATTTACAGTATGAGGTCTTATTTCCCTTTTATTGGAAAGGTCTTAACTCTAATTAGACAGCTGTTTCTTGTTGCCAAGATATTATTGCCACTACTGCACCTTTAGAGATATCTTGCCATGCTTATCATTGTGCACTGGATAATATATTGATTGCTTTTCTCCTTTAGCAGCTTCTGTAGCACCTTCTCATACGATGAAAGCTAGCCCTCAGGGAGAGGACATTCTGGTCAAATGCAGCGCAATTCCTCTGTGTCCTGAGTCCCAACTGAGTGGTGTATTCAAGAACAGAAGTTTACTTTCAACTTCTGAGAAGCAACCAAGGTAAACAGCAACAAACTAAACTGAAAAAATTGGGAAGATTTCTTATGTCATGTCTGATTGCCAGGCATTTACGAGATATTCTGGGACCCTTGGGGGGATATTTTCATCCCCAAGTTCGGTAATTGTATTTAAACAGTGTGTGTGTGCATGTATGTGGGTAGTTTTAGGTAAATATAAAGTACTGTGATTCCCCATGACTTTTTCAACCATCTTTAGTGTTATGTATATTTCCTCTAACCCTCTCACCTCTGTGCTGCACTTTCCTGTTCACATTAAATTGTTTCTATTTTGAAAAAATAATTTATTATTTATTGGTTAGAGATCTTCAAAAGTATGTTAGAATTCTCTAAATCCACCTGGGCCTGTAATTTTTTTTTTTTTTTTTTGATGAATGCATTCATTTACTTTAAATTGTATTTCTTAAAAGAATAAAAATTTTTAAAGTTTCTCTTCAGATGTTCTGAATTTCTTTGGTGCCTATTGTAATGTTTTCCTGTTCAATTCTTATTTTCTTACTTCATGTAATAATTTTCTTTCTTTTGGTTATATTGGTGAAGCGTGTTTCTATCTTGTTTATTTTCTCTAAGAACCAACCCTGAGATTTGCTGTTCTTTAATATTGTTTTTACAGTTCTATTTTATTATTTTTTTTCACTGAGTTTTATTATTTCATGCCATGTAATGAATTTGGGCTTGTGTTCCTGTTTTTCCAAATTCTTAATTTGCCTCATGGAGTCATTTATTTGTGCTCTTTCTGAATTTTTAATGTATGCAGTTAGCATTAAGAATTTTCTCTTTTGGGCTCCTTTTAATCTTATGGAGCTGCTTTTAATATGTTCCCTTGTCTTGTTGGGTTAGGCTTTAATTTTCATTAATTCCAGGAATTATTATTTTTCTTTGACCTATTCATCATTAAGTAATGAGTTACTTAATCTCCATGAATTTGTGAACTCACTAAAGATTTGGTTGCTGTTGATTTTAAGTTCTGTTGCAATATAATCATGCAGAAAACATAGTAATTTATTTTTTCTGATTTTATGAAGATTTGGTTTTGGCCCAGGATGTGGCTTTAGTTAAGTGTTCATGGGCTGCTAAGTAGAATGTATATTCATGCATGTTTAAGTAGGAACTTCTGTAGATATCTCTTAGCACCATTTGATGTGCAATGCCAGTTAAGTCTGATGTTTCTTTGTTCATTTTCCAGATGACCTATCTATTGAAAAAAGTGAACTACTGAAATAATTTACTGTTATTGGTTTGTTGCTATTCTGTTTCCAATAGGGATATTTTTCTGAATTTCGCTGTATCAGAGATTCATGAAATTTCTCTATGATTGCATTGTCTTTGTGGTTAATTGTTCCCTTGATTAGAATTAAGTATCATCCTCTATTCTGATTATTTTAATTTAAAGTCTATTTTGTAAGCGATTAGGACAGCAACACCCACATACTTCTTGGTTGCATTTGTTTTGAATACTTTTCTCTGTCCTTTGACTTTAAGGTGCTACCTATCTTTAAAGATTAGATCAACTTCCTGTAGACAATAGACAGATGGATTTTGTTTCGTATAATCTATTCAGTCAATGTGTCTTTTTGAGTGAAGTTGAGGCTATTTGTATCTACAGGTATAATTAAGAGAGACAAGATAATTATAGTCATTTGATATGGCATTTTATGTTTATGTTCTTAGTTATATTTTCTGAATCAGTAAATATGTCTTCATTTGTTTTCTTTCTATGGTTTCCTGACTATGATTATTTCTGTTCTCAGTCTGAAGTTTTACTGTTAGCATTTTCTGTAGAGTAGGGCATTTAGACAGGACTTCTTTAGCTTGTCTGTATCATGGCAAGTTTTTCTTTCTCTTTAAACTTTGGCCTATAATTTTGCAGGGCCCATTTTTATATGGGTTGGTATCCATAGTCTTTAAGAACATAAAGTGCATTGCTCCAGGTTCTTCTGATTTTTGAAGTTCCTACTGAGAGATGTAATCTTTTTAATTTTTTAAAATTTATTTTTAATTTATATATACATTTGAAAGCCAGATCATAGCATCCTCCTTTCTCTCTTTGCACTCCCACCCTCCTACCCTCTCCCCCTATCTCACCTCCCCTTGTTCTCAGAAAAGGGAAGACTAGCCCAAACCTGCACATCAAGCCACATCAGGACTGATCTCCTCTTCATCCACTGAAGCCAGGCAAGGCAGGCCAGTTAGTGCAAAATGACAGAAAGCAGACAACAGATTCCATGTCATACACAGCACCTGATCCACTTACTAGAGGACCCACACAAAGATCGAACTGTCATCAGTAACATATGTGTAGGGGGCCTAAGTCCATTTCATGCATTCTCTTTCGTTGGTGATTCCATATCTTTAAACCCCCATGAGTCTAGGTTAGTTGGCTCTGTTGAACTTCTCATGTAGTTCTTGTCCCCTCTGGTCCTTCTATCCTCCTCCCCACCCCTTCCACTTCTTGCACAGGATTCCACATGCTATGCCTAATGCTTGGCTGCAAGTCTTGGCATCTGATTCTATCTACTTCTAGGTGAGGCCTCTCAGAGCATTGTTATGTTAGCTTCTATCTGTAAAGATAGCAAAGTATCATTAATGGTGTCAGGGGTTGGCTTTCTTCCATTGGGTAGGTCTCAGGTTGGAGTGTTGGACAGTGCCTCGGTCTCTGTTCTATTTTTATCTCTGTACATCTTGCAAGCAGGGAAATTTTTAGCACATGTTGGCAAGGGTGTGGGAAAAGGGGAATACTCTTCCATTGCTGGCAGGAGTGCAACCACTTTGGAAATCAATCTGGTGCCTTCTCAGAAAATTGGAAACAGTACTACCTCAAGACCCAACTTTACCACTTTTGAGCATATCCCCAAAAGATGCTCTTCCATATTGAAGGATATTTATTCAATTATGTTCATGGAAACTTTATTCATAACAGCCAGAGACTAGAAACAACCTAAGATGTCCCTCAACTGAAGAATGGATAAAAAAATATGGTACATTTACACGATGGAATACTACTCAGATATTAAAAACAAGAGAAACATGAAATGTGCAGACAAATGGATGGAACTACAAAGGATCATCCTGGGTGAAGTAACCCAGACCCAGAAAGACACACATGCTATATATTCAATTTTAAGTGAATATTAGTCATATATTACAGGATAATCATACTACAGTTTACAGACCCAAAGAAGCTAAGTAAGAAATAAGCTTATCTGTGTGATGTTAGATGTTATTCTTATATTTCTAAAGGTATGGGTTATACTTAATTGATGAAACTTGTCTTGTATGATCTTGTTAATGATCTAGTCTATACAATTGGTCTGGGAGTTTTGTCAATTATCTCTGCCTATATTCTGAAGATTTACTCTTTTTATGGTACCCCACAGCACATGCATGTACTTTTGTGTGGTGGACATCTAAGTAATTAATTCTCACCATAAATTTTTATGTGACTGTTCATGTGGAGTGGGTAGATACTGTCCCCACCTTATATTGTCTGGGATTTTGCAACAAGATCTGGGCATATAGAATTCTTTTGTTGTTTGTTTGTCTGAAGTGGAAACAGCAAATTGGGTTTGCACATAAGATGTACAGACTGGGACGGGGCTAGAAGTTGGGTATGGCATAGGATGTCATAAGGTAAAGCAGACATAGGACTGTACTCCATTTATAATTAGTGGCCTTTGCCATGTTTCCTGAAAAGATCTGCATAGAACTCTCAGTTTAATAAGGAAAATCTTATCTATTTTAGGATGGTTCCTACTTCATTCTGGGGCTCTGATTTCACAATTTGTACAGTTAACTTCTTAGGATCTTTTACCATGCCTACGACTGGGGAGGCTTTCTTTTTTAACAATTTTATTAAATATTTTTACATATACATTTGTATTATTACACATATATACAGGAAACTAACTGTTATGATTTAAAAAATAAGAAAATAAGATGATAAGATAATAAGATGCCAGGCAACAGATATTATATTATATGAGGTTTATTAAATGAGTATGAGGAGAGAAGAAAAGGAGGCATGGGTACCCCAGAGATAGAGAAAGAGGGGGTAAAGAGAGAGAAAGAAGAAGAGAGGGAAGAGAGAGAAGTGAGGTAGGACTGTCCTTTTATATAGCCCTGGGCAGGGCCATGACCCCATAGCAGGTAGGCAATGACATCACAGGTAGGCATATGGAAGCAGAATCCTAACATTCCTACCTTTTCCTATAATTAAAAAATGAGGAACTTTGGATTGTTTTTATATAAGGTAGGTTAAACTATATAAAGGCAGCTTTTGGCTGCCTTTGTAAGGGGAAAAGAAAGAAGAAAAGAAATAGCATGAAGTGTTCAGATTATGTAGTGAAGGGGAAGGAAAAGTTCTGCCCTGAAAGTTCAAGGTAGAGGGCAGGCTATGTCTGCCATGTCCTGCAGCAGATAGGGACTGAGGAGTTCTGGGAGAACCTGGCGCTCTGAAGAACACTATTTCAGCCTTTTGCAAATGGATAATGGGAGAAATAATCTTCTTAACTACTTCCTGCTCGCAGTAGGGCAGCAATAGGGGCTTTAAAAGGCCGAAATGTTGGCCAGGTTCCAGAAGAACAGGCTGTTGATTTGCTGTCCAGGGTCTGAGAACATCTGCAGCTGGGAAGGACAATACAGGTCCAACTAGGAGGAACAATGCTGGGATGATCCAAGAGGTTGGACAGGAGCACTTGTGGGTAGCTGCTGGACGATGTCCCAGATGTAGGAAGCCTAGCAGGATACTGGAACATATATGTGTGTAGAAGACAAAGTTAGTAGGTTAGGGACAAAATTCCCTTTAGGTGTACATTTGAAATTCCTGGGAGAGCAAAGAGAAAAGGCAAAAGACAATGCTGGCAATGCATGAAAATTTTGGGAGAGCAAAGGAAAAGATTTGGACGTGGGAAACTTCATTCAATTTTACCCTAGGGAAGGCTTGAACATGGGAGAACAAAGAAAAGGTTTGGATGTAAGGATCTTCCTTACATTTTACCTGACTGCTGGCAATAACCAAAGGGCTTTAGTTTTGGATCTGTCCAATTTGATTGCAGAGACATGTAAGCTTAGAAGCCCTTAATGTGGGAACATGGATTTGAGATTCTCTAAAAGATATCCCAAAAGCATGTTAGAAGGAACAGACATCTGGACGTTTACAGTGGGAACAAGAAGTCAGTAAACCATTAGGGCATCCCCAGAATGGATAATAACACAAAGAACAGGTGCACAGACTGTTCCAGCAACTCATCAGTACTGGATAGTGACCAAAGAGCACAGCTCTGCAGCTGAGCTGGCCAGAGAACACAATCATCTACCTAGTGCACTAAGAATTTTTCTAGAGGCCAAGCGGCGGCAGGGGTGACTGTGTCAGTTCTCATCCAGTGTGAACTGTCCTAGCTGTAGGTCAGTGAGAAGGACCAGCCAGTCCTGGAGACTGGAGTTGGGTAACTCTGCTCCCAGTGAACCAGAGAGGTGTCTTCAATCTCTTGGACAAAGGGAAGTGTTTACACAACTAGGGAGAATTCAGCTGGTGTTGGGTGCAGAAAGGTAGCAATCAGGTAGTTAGGTTAGGGGAGTCCCAAAACCAGTGAAAAGGGAGAAGGTGATAGGTGAGAAACTTAGGCTTTGGATTGACAGTACTTTTCAGGATTCCATTTCACCTGAGAGATGGATTTCCTGTAGCTTACAAGAATCCTTTTAAGTTCATAAAGGTAGATAAATTTAGCATCATCACTGTTTGTAACCTACAGTGAAATACACATTGTTAGACATGTACACATTGTACGAAAGGGGAGTAGACATGTAGCATAGTAGAGGCTTGGGAAAAAAACTTTGTGTTAAGAGCACAAATACTCTGAGGTGATCTTAGGAAAGGCAGAAGCCTTATGAACTTTTCTGATACCTATGGAATGGTTACATGGGGAGGACAGAAATCTCCTGCGGAGCAGAAGGCAAAAGCGTACTTTGCCACTCTGAGGTGAGCTTAGGAAAGGCAGAAACCTTTCTGGCCTCTGTGGAACAGTAACATGGGGAGGACAGAAATCTCCTGTAGAGCAGACAGTGAAAGCTTACTTTAGTATCACTATACATTATGAAAGATGTCTGTCCAGAAGACAGGACATATATAATTTTAATACAATGAGAGACATTTTAAGGAAAAGACAAACGTAAAGAAATGTAAAATCTTGGGACTATGATAGGATCACAGGGCAGAATGTTTTACCATAGTTAGCCTAATAAATTAGAGCTTCATTGATAAGTGCCAATACTTTGAACATTTAATACAGTAATATCAGCAACAGAATAGCAACAAGAAGAAATAAAACATCCTTTAAACATGTTGCCCTTTGTAACTTGCATTTACCGACTTAAAACACATTCTTAGACCTAATATTCATATCAATCTTAAAACGCCTTAGAGCCTTTAACATTCACAAAACACCTTCTTGGAAACTTTAAGACATAGGTGAAATTGCTGTAAGTAGTCACTGTCCTTTAACTAAAAGAATAGGAAAGTGTCTGAAGCCTCTTTGCCTGAGGTCTGTGAATAAGGGAAAGCTGTTTGTTTGTTTGTTTGTTTTAATAAGAGATCTAGTACCTAAGTCTTAACTAGCTAATGAGTTGACCAGTGAACTAACATGGTAGATTACTTTAAGCTGAGAAGCTAATTCTCTGTTCTATAGTTATCAAGCTAAAATCAGCTTAGCCATCAATGTGATCAGAGACCTGAGAAGAATAAATTGTAACCATGTATCAATAAAAATGATGGAGATGACTAGTTAGTCATATCCCAGTAAATAGACAGTGTCCCAGTTGTCTCCTGTGGCAACATGGCACCATGGGCAGAGACAGTCTTGTATGAGGCACAGAGGACAAGAGGCTATTTCTGTAGAAGGTGAACATGGAAGAGAGTGACCTCACCTTGTGTTCAATAACATGAGACAATGACTCTCCGAGTGTCCAGTCTGTTCACAGTTAGGTGGATCCATAGCAGACGTTGGGAGAAGTTTTGTTCAGTGGCCAGAAACCATAATCCAGGCTTGACCTAGCCTTCCATTGCATCCAAGTCTTCTGAGACCTTGGGGAACTACTGTTATGATATGGGAATCTCTGTTTTTATAAGTTGACACATGTGAAATGCCATGTTCAGCAGACCTCTGGCAAGTTTGAGGTAGCATATTTGAGTTAAACAATCTTTGTATCTAGTTATCTGCTTTAAACTATAGTTTGTAAACATAAAACAGGATGTTTTGATCTAATTCTATGTTCAACCTTGAAAATGTAAACATATTGGTTTTTAGCATGACTAAAAATATATTATATTAAAGGACTTGATCATTTATAAGACCTTAACAACTAAATCTAGAAGTTTAGGTTTTATCCCTGTTAAGTTGGAGCCTTAGAAACATAAACATTGTCCATAAAAAGAAAGAACAGTTCCTGTATGATCAATAACATCATATTTAGAAAATAAAGTTAAGCATGTTTTAAGGCAGTGATTGTAAACTTTGAGACTGAAGATAGAGCATTAACAATCAAGTTTTAGCATTGTAAACAAATGAAAACTAATACAGCAGAACATTATACAAGATCAGTTGACCAGGAAGCTTGCAGGAGCCCCCTGGGAGTAACAGCATTTATCTTGTTAATTTGAATAGACCTTTATAATTTTGAAATAGGAAACATTTAGAACCAAGATATAATAAAATGACTTGGTGTATTTATCTAAAAGGAGATAAATAGAGGTTAAGTTTTATATATGAACCCACAATTTACAAAGTTAGCATAGCTCACGATGTGGTGACGGTTAACTCTGCCCCTGGCCTGCCCTGGCCTGCTTTTGGGCAGGCAAGGCTTAGAGAGTAGGGGCCCATGCATCTTCAGTGAATTTCCTGCATCCCTATGGTGGGAAGGGGGAGGGTTCGGTGCAGCAGCCATGTGTAAGAATTTTTTAAATGGAAGAGAACAGGCAGTCCTCAAACACCTCAGAAATGTTCTGGGTCGCTTTGGAACAGCATCAGTGCACAAGCTGGCCATGACGCAGGGTGTGGCAGTGGTAGCAGGGTCTATCTGGCCACCCAAGTGCACCCCATGGGGTGTAATCTCTTTTCCCAACCATCTCTAATGAACCAAGCAACATAGCAGTGAAGCAGCATCTTTTTTACCTGGTCAGGCTTAGCTCTCAGACCATTCCAGTGGGCAGACAGTAGGGACAGGAATCCCTGTGCCTGAGTGCTCTAGAGGGCAAAGTTAGGCTTCTGAGGGTTGGGGAACCAAGACAAAGGGAGCATCCATTTACTTCAGTGGCTGTCTTGAAGAGCTAATCAGGTGGCCTGTGGCAAGCTTGGAGAGATTAGTCTGAGGCACCAGGAAATAGGAAAGGAGGAGAGTACTTAGAGAAATTTGTTACAAACAGTAAAGGGACATGGGATTCCACTGTGAAGACAACAGAATGGCCCTTTGACTTTCATATCCAAATCATGCGCACCAATGTTATGATTTTAAAAAATAAGAAAATAAGATGATAAGATAATAAGATGCCAGGCAACAGATACTATATTATATGAGGTTTATTAAGTAAACATGAGGAGAGAAGGAAAGGAGGAGTAGTGAGTGAGAGCGAGAGAGAGAGAGAGAGAGAGAGAGAGAGAGAGAGAGAGAGAGAGAGAGAGAGAGAGAGAGAGAGAGAGAGAGAATAAGAAGGAGGAGGAAGAGGGCAGGTGCGAGGTAGGACTGTTCTTTTATATAGCCCTGGGCAGGGCCATGCCTCCATGGCAGGTAGGCAATGACATCACAGGTAGGCAGACTGAAGGAGAATTCTAACACTACCTAACGCAAGAAGAACCACAAAACAATCAGGAATTATATATATATATACATATATATAATTATATATATATATTATATATTATATTCATAGTGTTTTGGCTATTTGTATTTGGCTGCCTTGAAGAAAACATCTTTCCCATCTTGGTGAGCCTAAAAATCTGAATGTAAATCAATATCTATCCTATCTCCTCATTTATGACCTTAAATCTTCTACTATTCACCTCCACATATATCTACTCTGCCTTAGGAACTACATTTTCTGTTGATCTAACAGCTGAATTGATTTTAGTATCAATAACAAGGCTTTGTAATTACAAATATGGACATAGAGGAAAATATAGCTCAACTATACCAGAAATTTAACAAGTAAGGATTATTGGTTTTAGTTAATATTATGAAGCATAACACCAATAAAAAAATCAATATTTTCTGGGCTAAGCTTCTTAACTGCAAAAAGCATGCATTTCTTATATTTCTTAGTATTCCATCAAACTCATCACAGTCCTTCTGTTCTAGCACCACATTCCTTTTCTCCTGTGCATGCCCACAGTACATTTTTCTCAGATAACTTTCTTTTGTCCTTTTAATACACTGAGGAAGCTTTGGAGAGATTATTTGGATGAATCAGTTATCACTTATAAGCTGTTTCAAAACAATCATAGATATGCTCAAAGATGTGACAGTTACATTAATCCTAGTAGCCTGTATATCAAAATATATAAAGAATAGAAACTGAAAACAACTAAAATGTCAGCAAAAGGAAGTTGGTTAAATAAATGATGGTGTATCCATTCAATAAATCCTGTCAGGTACAGAAAATAATATAATATTGAGAAGAGTTCTTAGTAAAAAATGACCTTATAGGACAATGAGTATGACAAAATAATTTTAAAGGTACTGAGATGTGGGTAAAACAATTGAGAATCCAGTCTCATATTGTATAAAGGGCAGCAGCCTCATGAACTACAAAGTTTCAGAAATTCTTTCACAAAAGCTAATCACTTATTTGATGCTAAATTGTCAATATTAAAGGTGAGACATACATATGCATATCTTTTATCACATTATTTGATACTAAATTGTCAATAAAATGTGGAATATACAAGTCTTTGTCTGTAATTACATATGGGATATGATAACGCTTCTGTGCTCTCATGTATTTATGACTTTCATTTTGTTTGAGGTAATAGCAATATCTGGAATGTGTATTAAAATGTCACATAGCTGTGATTATGTTTACTCTGAGTAGAGAAAAGATTATAAAAATATAAATATGAGAATCTAAAATGAAGAGATAACTAATAGCTTCTTATTACTTTTATTGAAGATTGATTCTTTCATTTATTATGTTATGATTATTATTTTCCCTCCACCTATTCCTCCCAATTTATACCCCCTCCCCTGTCATTTTGGAGACATTCCCTTTCTCTCTCTTCTTAAGAAACAAACAGCCATCTAAATAACAATAGCAAAATAAAATATAACACAATATGATAAATCAAAAACAAATAAATCAGAATAAGGCAAAACAAACAAATGAAGAAAAAAGAGCCAAAAAGAAAGCATAAGAAATGCATATAGACACAGACACCCATGTTCCCACCCACAGGATTCCCATAAAAAATCAAAACTAGAAGGCATAATAAATACACAAAAGAATTGCAAGGTATTTTTGAATGCCCTGACTTGACATCATGAAACAAAGAATGTCCATAGATGTCAATGAGTTCATTTTGTGTTGGCAACGTACTGGTGGACATGCAGACTACTTTTAAGAGGAGTTTGCTTCCCCAGTGAGACTCCCTTGAAGAAAACATTTTTTTTTTCATTTGGAAGTAGTTATAAATTGGACATAGTTTCTGGGATAGAAATAGGAGCTTCTATCATCTCTCGAAACCCATCTGATTCAGACCGGTGTAGGACCTGTCCATGCTACTACAATTTATGAGTTCATAAGTGCCCCAGCCTGGTTGTATCGAAGAGGCTTTGATTCCTTGGTGTCTTCTATCCCCTCTGTACTCTCTACTTTGGCAGAATTTCAGAGCCCTGAAGGGAGAGATTTGATGGAAACTTCCCTTTTGGAGCTGAGTGTTCCAAGGTCTGTCACTCTCTGCATATTGTCTTTCTGTGGATTTGTATTTGCCTTTATCTCCTGCAAGAGGAAGCTTCTTTCTGATGGTGACTGAATGAGGCACAAATCTATGAGTATAGCAGAATGTAATTAGAAGTTGTGTTGCTATTATATTCCTTCTTAGCAACCCAAACAGTGTTGGATATGGGTTGCATCTCATGGAGTGAGTCTTTAAAAAAATAAGATATTAGTTGGTTACTCCCACAAGCTTTGTGTCAATATTATATCCGTGTATCTTGCAGGCAGGTCACCCTTGTAAATCAAAGGTTATGTACCTGGGTAGATGTCTACCTTTCTACTTTGTTAACATGTAAATACCTTCCAATACCATGAATGCTAGTCTTAATGGTGACGTTCCCTTGTGGGCACCAACTCAAATTCTCTATATTCAATGAGTTGTATAGGTTTTGTCTTCAACAATAGGGCCTTACTGTCAGTTTGTGGAGAGACACTAGCAGACTTGGCAATAGCCTGGCTTGTTTGTGGGGTTTCTACAAGATCCCTTTCTTCAACAATTCAATTAGATTTAACCCATTACCAGGACTGGGAACTTCATTTAGTGATGAGACACATCTAGTTGTCACCTCTGTTATTTGGTGATTTGATTTGGATTACCTTTTAATATATATAGATGATAGAAAGCTTCAACTGTACTTGGTTTCCATACTACCTCTCAAATGACCCTTAGATTTATCTGTCCTTCCCAATATTTTCTCGTCCATACTCCTCTTACCTTACTGTCCATGTTTAACACTCCTATTGCAGCCCTCCCCATCCACCCATTATCCATCCAGTACTATCTATTAGATTTCCACATCCTAAGAAAGTCCATCCATTCTCACTGGTCCCTTACTCTCTACCTAATTTCTGTGGTTATATGGATTGATGCTTGATTGTCAATCGCTTAACAGTTAATATAAGTGAATTCACACCATATTTGTATTTCTGGGTCTGAGGTTTTATACTCAGAATGCTATTTGCTAGTTCCACCCACTTACCTCCAATATTTTTAATGGCTGTAATATTACGTTGTAGAATTGTGGCATATTTTCTTTATTCATCCACTTCTTGATATACCTCTAGGTTGTTTCCAATTTCCTAGTATCATGACTAGAGCAGCAATGAACATTAGCTGAGCAAGAGACTCTGTGGTAGGATAAAGCATGCTTTCAGTATATTCCTCCCAAATAGTAATGCTATATCTTGAGGTAAACCAATGCCCATATTTCTCAGAAACTACTGCACTGATGTCCATAGCAGTTGTACAAGTTTTCATTCCTACCAACAATGAACAAATGTTCTCCCTTCTGCATATCCTCAGCAGCACAAGCTGTCACTTGTTTTATGGATCTTGGACATTCTGACAAGTGCATGATGAAATCTCAAAGTAGTTTTCAGTTACATTTTCATGACAAATAAGGTTGTTAAGCATTTCTCTTTTCTCTTTTTATTAATTTATTCAGATTACATCTAAATTTTATCCCCTTCCTCGTCTCTTTCCATTCCTCCCTCCTTTCCTCTTTTACCCAGTTCCCATCCCCTAGGTCTGTGACAAAAGGGGACCTCCTTCTCCACCATATGGTCATTCTCTCCCTCTCAATTATTTACTATGCATTTCTATGACTATTCCTTCCCGTGGTACTACAGTATTCTGAAAATATTTCTCACATTCAAAGAGACTGGAACTTTTATTGTACCTCATATTACACCTTAACATCTCTTGAGACATCAGACTGATAGCCTACTATATACCCATTTGTTTGTTTAACCTTCTTTTAAGAGAACAATCAAGCTTACTTGCCTTGGATTTCCTGTTTTATCCAATTTTACAAACTAAGCTAATGCTTAGCCGTAATCTTAAAGTATGTACATTTCATGTCCTGAAACCGAGAACAATGTAAGCTTATCATTTGCTGAAAACAGTAAAGACAAAAGCTGAAGGCAGCCTTCTAAAATCTATCATGAAATTTGAAAGCATCCATTATGGAAATTGTTTGATAAACAATGATGTTTGTAGTACTGTTTGTTTTCTGGGTCAGTTGTGATCAGTTGAAGCCAGTGACTTAATCCCTTGTAAAATTCTATTAAAGTTTTCTGTAAGGGTTTCTCATTCCCTTTTCCATCAGATGCTCTCAGTACTATTCAATAAGTACAGAGCAAGAAGCCTTTTGTGATGGAGATGCAAGACACAGGAAGCAAGAGTAGAGAATTCAAATCTCAACTTACCCTGGGATAAATGACTCCAAGTGGAAGTGCTTTTATTTTTTTCTTTTTTAATTTTTAGAAAATGTATTTATTTACTTTACATCCCAGTGCTAGTCCCCTCCCTCCTCTCCCCCTGTTCTCACCTTTCCTCCCTCTTCCTCCATCCTCAGAAAAGGGAAGCCCAGCCTACCCACCTAACCCAGCTCATCAAGTTATGTCAGGACTGAGCATATCCTCTTGCCATATGACCTGGCAAGGCAGTCCTGCTATGGGGAGCTGATCAAAAGACATGCAACAGAGTCCATGTCAGAGACAGCTCCCACTCCCCTAACTAAGGTACCCAAATGAAACCTGAGCTATGCATAGGCTACATCTGTATAAGGGGCCTTAGTCCAATCGATGCATGGCCCTTGGTTGGTGCTTCAGCATATACAAGCCACTCTGGACCCTGGTTAGTTGGCTCTGTTGGTACTCTTCTGGAACTCCTGTCACTGACAGGTCCTTTTATAGTGGAAGTGCCTTTATTTCTTTCCTGAAGGCAACACTGATATAGCTTGTTTATTCAGCTGATCACTGATGTATTTAATCCACATACCTTCCTAATTTTGTGTTATTTTTTATCAACTTGCTAACATTATAATCATCTGAGTATGAAGCCATGACTGATGAATTGTGATGATCCTCTTAGTTCATGTGGGAAGACCCACTCCAAGTGTGGGTGGCCCAGATTTAAAAGAGTGAGCTTCACAAAAGGAATATTATTTGCCCTTTCCAAGCTTGGCCTTCGCTCTTGTTACCCAGCTGATATACCATGTTCTGCTGTTTCTGATTCCTTTGCTGATATCAGAACCAGCACTTTCATGCTTCCATTGTTGATTAGAGACACGTGGCTAATTAGAAACTCCCAAGATTTTGGTACCATATTAGAACTTACAAGCCACCCACCCTTCTGCACAGAACAACTATTCTGTGCTCAGCCTGCTAAGTGTGAGAAAACCACTTCAGGACTATTTCAACTTCTAAGGCTCACAGCCTCAAGGACTGAACACCTTCCAGGTTCTCAGCTTCTCAGATGTGAAATAATTGTTGTTGTATTTAAAATAAACTCATTTTTAAATTATTTTACTATTGATATTCATTTTATCAGTCCTGAACCTATAGAGAAATGTGGATAATATACATCTTAAGTCCATTATTCCTGTCTGTATGTTCATGGGTGTGAGTGCATCTATTGGAGCTTGGGTAGCTTCTCAGGGGCTGCATCTTCAAAGAAAAGTGATACCTCCTTGTCCAAAGTCTTCAATTGCAAATATCTTCTCATTTAGGGGAGGGACACTGTTAGTAACTCCCCCCTTCCATGCTGAAATTTTGTCTGGCATGTTCTTGCACAGATCTTGTGGGTGCTGTCACAACCACTATGAATTCATATGTGCAAATGTCTTGCTGTGCTTGGAAATCACTGTTTTTTGTAGTCATTCACCGCTTATGACTCTTACATTGTTCTGCCCTCTCCTTCACAATGATCCCAAACCTTGAGAGGAAAGGAACATGATACAGCCATTCCATTTAGGGCTGGGTACTCTAGTCATGGGGATAGCAAGGGCTAAAACCCTTTGAAAACGTCATATGAAAATTTACTATTGTAGAAACATTCTAAAATCATACATATATATGTATATGTATACAGATATAGATAACTTTTTAAATCCTTGCACATCATGGAAAACCATGTTTCCTGGATCTTGGGAGGGTGATATAGATGATAAGTTTAGGCATTTATTTTCAGCATTTTGGCCAGTTATAATCTGTGCATAATCTGCCACATAGAGCATAAGGATAGAGGGATGAGGAGAAAGAGAGGGAAAAAGAAACAAAAAAGACAAGCTTCTATTACCAAAGCTGATAGAAATGTTAGTCAAAGCTAAAAACATAAAATAATCATAAATATTTATAAAGCAGTTTGGAAATAAATCTATTTACATCGGTGTCAGTACTGAGTTCTCTATAATCAGAGACATCCCTAGCCATGGGATTTTGTAATTTGGCTCTTTTAATTTGCTTACCAAACTTGCCTTCTTAGGGATGCCAGGGGCATGGACTTTTGATTGAAACCCAGTAACACCAGAACTAGCTTCATTTGCATTGCAAAGCTTGTATGAGTAGAAATCCTACATGGAGCAACTGTCCTCATTCACAAGCTGGTAATTTTGTCTTTAAAAATAAAACTGCCTCACAAAATAACTCATTCTGACATAAGAACTATTTCAAGAAAGTAGATACTGCCACAGACCTTCACCTTATGCAGCATACTGGATTCTTGTTACTATCCAGCCTATTCCATCTTACAGTGTGCTAAAAAAAAAAAAAAAGAAACCTATTTTGTCTGTTGATAATTATATATAGTGTATTCATATACTATCTGCCACAAGGGTGGTGAATACTACACTACACTTCTCAAGAAGGCCTCACCTGTAAGTTTATGTCCCCTTCTCCCAGTCTACCCCTTTTTATTGCTTGGGACTTCCATTGCATGCTCACAACATGTATTAATCAATTCCAGCTACATTCTCCATGTGCTCCATTTCTTCTCCCATTTCCTCATGTCTATTCCTTCGCAACTTTATATATTTCTTTGTTTGTTTGCTTGTTTTGTTTTGTTTTGTTTTGTTGAGTCCACTCCATGCATGTGAGTACCTAGAAATTTATTTTTGTGTTAATTTATTTCATTTTATGTGTATGAGTGTTTTGCACACATGAATGTATGTACACCATGTGCTTGATTCCCAAAGAAATCAGTAGAGAGCACCAGGGTTCCTCCCATCTCTGCTTCACACTGTGGAAATTACAGATGACCCTTGCTGTGCTTGGCTTATATGGAGTAATAGCAATCTGAAATTGTGTCCTCATGCTTGGATGCCAAGCACTTTACCAATTGAACTTATATTTTTATACCCTATTTGCTTCATTCTTATCTCTCTTGAAAAAAATACTTAAAATCCAAGAAGGCAGCATCAGGTTTGGAGACCTTAAATTGCACAGATCAGAAGAAAAGGAAAAGTTAAAGTCTCTATCAAGTTCATAATTGGAAATAGGCCATGAAGTAATTCTGTCTTCAAAACTAATATGATGTTTAACTTCATATCAGGAACCAAACATTCTTTGTTAAATATAATCCTAACTGAGCTTCTGAGAATGTTTTTAGATGAAATTAACATTTGACTCAATAAATGAAATGAATGAAATTGATCTCCTCAACATGGTAGGCCTCCTCCAACCAAATAGAAGCTTTGACAGAAACAAAAAAGTGAGGTAAGTCAAAATTTGCTTCTTCTGTTTTCCAAGAGGACATCAATCTTCTCTTGTGCTTGGACTAGAACTTGCATTATAAGATTTCTGTATTCTCAGGACTCCAGGTTTTAACTATATCATCAGTTTGCATGAGTATCCCTTTTTCATGTGGCTAAACATAGTAGCTGACCATAGAATCTGATTCGTAAGAGCTATTTTCTTTTAATGAATCAATTCTCCCTTCCTTCTTCCTCCATTCTTCCATTTCCCACCCCTATCTCTTTCTTTCATTCTTTGAATACACACCCTCCCCCCCCTCTCTCTCACACACACATATATTCATATGCAGGTTTAAGTACACACATCTGCATATATGTATCTATATGTGTAATTTTTCCTTCTATATGCATGGAAGGATTATAGTCCCAATGTAATAATTCTGAGGCTAAAAAACAATCAGAGGCAAATGTTGTGTATATAGATTCATTATGACAAATATCAAGGAAGGAACTGACCTGAGAGCATGCATCCTCAGTGACTAATAAATGACACCAAAATCAGTATTTATGAAATAAAATAGTTTTCTAACCTCATGCTGACCTCATTCTCACAAACTAAATCCATTGGTTCTATGCTTATTCTGATCTAAGTTGTAGGTAAAATATTTCTTCCTATTATCTGGCCCTGCCTAGCGCCACAAATAAAGTTTATGAACACGGGGCTAAATTTTATGCTCAAATAACATATGTGTCTGAAAAAGTCAACATCTAATTATAGACAATGTGTTTTAGATGGCCAATAGCCATTTATGATGTTATTCACTGGGATGGTTATGTAAGTATAATGATTATTTTATGACATTCATATATGATTAGATGTATGATCCTATTATATGGCTGATCCTCCAACTCCATTGGATTATTTAGTGTGCTAGTCACCTGGGGAAGAGGATAGGGAAATCTAGACTTTCAAAACTGACTCATGTACCTTGAAAATGTTTCTCTTGGCTCTTGAAATAGTTAATGCATCTTTATATGTTAATAAAATATCATTAGCAGACAAATGTAAATTTCCTTAACAAAACTGAGATTTTGCTAGACTTCCTAGAAAGTCTGTTACAAATAAAATAAACTTATGCATGTGTGTCAGTGTATGTGCATGTATGCTGTGGTGAAGTGTATATTATATCAGTAACATACATGACTTCCTCTTTTAGTCACTAGTTTCTGAGTTTCAAAGACAAAACATGTGAGTCTAAAAACCTCCTTTGAATGTGTTCAATATCACAACTGCTATTAAATGTTTTCAATATAATAATGTCATGTTCTAGTCAAATTTAATCTGCATCATCGAAACTTCCTCTGACTTTTCACAAGGAAAAAACTTAATATGTTTATTGTTATGAATTATGTAAAATGTATATATCAACTGGCATAATGCACAAAGGGTTATACAGTATTTTATTTATGTATCAAAAGTTCCCATAAAATTATTTATTATTTAATCAACATTTCCAAAGGCACAGAAAAAAGATAGTACTTAATAGGTATTTGAAAGTTGGCTCCTTTTCAGCCAAAATAATTCAAGATGTTTTCATTAGAATGCTGTGTTAGTACAAAATAAACAAACATGCTTTGGGATAAGTTAAAATTTGACATTGCCAGTCAACCTGAAAGTTTGTATAGAGATTGGAAGTTGCATGTGAAGAAGAAAATAAAAGGATAAGTACAAACTTTATGTAAGTCTAAAACCAATCACAGTGAATTCACTGACATGCAAAGTTAATATTTTAGTAAAAAATAAAAATTTAAAGAAAAATATCAACACTGAGAGCAGATGAGATGGCTCAGTAGGTAAGAGAACTTGTTGCCAGATGTGATGAAATTCTATCCTTAAATCGTCATAATAGAAGGAGAAAATGACTCCTGAAAGATGTCTTCTGACCTTCATACATGAACTCTGGTATGCATGTTATTCTCACAAAACAATTTCTTAAATGTTTAAAATACTGACACTTGCATGTCCCATTTAGGCCTTAGTAGTCCTCAGTCTCTTATGCTCTGTATATTGAAGAGTGGTAGGTCTGTTCTACTCACCATTTACTGGAAGAAGAAACTTCTCTGATGAGAGTTGAGAGATGTTCTGATCTATGGGCATAACAATATGACATTAGGAGTTATTTTAATATTATTTCCATTTATCAAAACAATAGTAGTATTTCTTTCCTAGGGACTATGACCTATCTAGAGACAGGTTCTTGGTCCCATTAGCAGTACGAAGGATGGATCCAACCTTGTGGAGAGTTCCTTAAATCCAATAAGAAAGTAGTGTAACACTCCAAAAACATTCGTGACACTATTGCTTATCTTCTCAGGTTGGCCATTATTACAGCTTGCTGAGTTCATAGTTGGGTGAAATGAATGATTATCATTCTCCTCCAGAAGTATGGATGACACCTTAGAGTTATCCATATCAGACTTCTTGCAAGGTACAGGGTTCTTCATTGAGGTAGGTTGGAAGGACTGTAAGAGCTGTAACAAAAGTTCCAGTGCCAGGAATGAAAAACCTCCCCTCAAGTTGTAAGACATAGGAGTCAAAGGGAATTCCAAAATAAAAATATATATAATCTATTGACATTACCCTTGGTTGTCTCTCAGAATCTGAAGGTAGCACCCTATTTCTGAAGATAACCACATACTTTAGATACAGGACTTAGAAGGAATCAAAGTGGAACTGACCCAGAAGCCTCCTCCTTGAAGTCTAATTCTTATAGTATCTGAGGGTTCAATGAAAGCGTGCAAGCTCCAAAAGAGAAAACAATAAACATTCTTATCTACCTGTAAAATAAATAAATCACAATAGTGACCAGAATGGTAAGATATTCTCAAGGGTAAAATAGTGATACTTATAACTTGGGAAAAACCGACAGCTGTGTAATTAGACTTTCGAACTGTTAAACAGGAGGACGTCTTAGCCAACTGCTTAGCTGGTGGAATCATGTACATGAAAGAACCTACTATTGCTACTTTGCGAAATCACTGTAACTCCTAACTATATTCCTAATATTTATTCTTATACGTTTACATAAATGTAGCCCTCATGTCTCATCAGAGAAGCTTTGTTTTTCACCAGAGGTCATGACAGTCCAAAATGCAGAAATCAACTGCTCACGAGGTACTCAGCTTCAATTGTCATATTATCAACATGACTGCTACACCAAGGGTCTGGGGAACATTGTGGAAGTGAGGGCTGAAAGATGCTGAGAGCTAGGATGTCTGCTGGGAGATAGTGGTTTCTATCTATGACAGAGAAGTTGTACTTACAAAGTCTCAGAAAATACTATTACCTAAGAAAATTTGCACAATGACAACATCAGTGAACACATCAGTGTAGGTGGGGGAAATCTCACAAGACCCTCCCCCATAGGTGAGGAGCTAAAGACAATGTCTGATGAATTAGGAGGAATCAATACTTTCCAGGGATCAAACGTTTCATAGTGATCATCCCTAAGCAAAGACACTTATAATCAGCATTAAATGGATTCAGAAGAAGGCACACACACACACACACACACATACACACACACACACACACACACACACACACACAAATTTGAGAAGTGACTGTAGGACAAAGGAATAGTTGCGTGAAGGACAAGGAGGGGTGTAAATGATATGATACAATAATCATGTATGGCATTCTCAAAAATTTTAATACAATTAAAAAGCTGAGAGAGAGAGGTCAATACAGAAGGGGAGTAAGGAATAATCATTCCTTGTTATATTCTAAGGCATAGCCTTATGTCCACAGACAAGCAAGCTTCTCTTTGTAGCAAATGGAGACAATGAGAGAAAACTACAACCAGAAACAATGCAAAGACCAATAAATGGTGGGAAGCCCAGTCCCAGTGGATATATTATGGGTCTGGCATCCATGACTCAGGGAACACTGAGGAAGGGATGATGGAAGGGTTGTTAAGAGATAGAATATCAGGAAATAGGCTGAAAACCAATCTCTCCTAGAAAGGAAAATAAGACCAAACAATGGCAGTGTCAACAGACATGTGAATAAGGAAGGGGTAATTTTTCACAGGTCCTACCTGCAGACAAGGAACTACAGGTAGCAAATGACTGCTGAAAAGAGAGAACTAGCCTCTTCCAGATTTTTGAGAACTCTATGCATGATTATTATATACACATCATTTCCTTCCTTAAGTGTATTTACATCATGGAGCCCTACCCCAACTAGTTATCCAAAACAAAATGGTCAGCCCTGAAACCATATACACACAAGTAACAAAATGGACCCAGCAAGTTATATTTATATATTTTTGCATATGCATACATACAATAATAATAATAAATGAAAAGGAGGTTATCAATTTGAGAGTGGGGATGTATACACAGGGTTGAAAGGAGGGTACCTGGGAGTAGCTGAAGCAAGGAAAAGGAAGAAGGTAAGTGATGATATTCTATTTGAATTAAATATACAAAGGAAATAAAATTTTAAAATGTTAAAGGGTTGTGTGGCTGACTGAATTAAAATAAGCCCCCATTGACTAGTAGGGACTGGTACTATTAGGTGTGTTCTTACTGGAGTAGGTATGGCTTAGTTGGAGGAAATGTGACACTGGAGGTGGGCTTAGAGGTTTAAAATGTTCGAGCCTGGCCCAGTCCCTCCCTCTCTCTCTCTCTCTCTCTCTCTCTCTCTCTCTCTCTCTCTCTCTCTCTCTCTCTGTCTCTATCTCTCCCTCCCTCTCTCCCTCCCTCCCTCCCCCTCTCTGTGCTGCCTGAGATATAGATGTAATACCTCTGAGCTACTTCTGTGCTTCCTGCCATGATGATAATGGACTAAACCTTTGAACTTGTAAGTCAGCTCCAATTAAATGCTTTCCTTTATCAGAGTTGCTGTGGTCATAGTGTCTCTTCACAGCAATAGAAACTCTAAATAAGAAAGTATATAACAGTTAAACATGGTGGATGACTTCAAGGAAACAGTATTTCCTTTACAGAACAGTGTAATTATATGTATGAATTCATAACAGTTGTGGTTGCATGAATAATGCATGGAACTGGGGAGATGGCAATGAGGCCCCATCACTAAACTGAGTAAGAATTGGCATTAGATAGCTGTTAGGAGAGTAAGAGTCAGTCAGATAACTTTAGTGAACCCTACTAGTTCAACCTCATCCCATATCCAAGATGAGTTGGCCAGCAAAAATTGAACTCAAGTTTAAATAAAAATAAAAAAACTGAGCTGTAAAGATGGTTCAGTGGTTAAGGGCACTGCCTGCTCTTCCAGAGGTTCTGAGTTCGATTCCCAGCAACCTCATGGTGGCTCACAGGCATCTATAATGAGATCTGGTGACCTCTCCTGGCTTGTAGGACTAATGCAGGCAGAGCATTGTATACATAATAAATAAATAAATAAATAAATCTTAAAAATAAAAGAACTATAACTTGGGTGAGTAGTGAGGTGTGGATGGACTTTGGAGGAATTGGAGGAAGAGGGTAAATATGATCTAACATATTGTATGAAATTCTCAAGGAATTAAAATATTGACATTGTAAAAGAGACAAATTTGAACTATTGTTTAGAAATCAAAATATAGGGTTGTTTTTTTTTCCTTTTATTGAGCATAATTTTTTTTCCTGATTATGGCTTCCCCTCATTCTACTACTCCTACCTTCTTTCCACTTCCCCTCCTATCTGGATCCATCACCTTAAGGTCTCTCATTAGAAAACAATCAGAATATATAGTATATGGAGAGAGAGAGAGAGACAGAGACAGAGAGAGAGAGAGAGAGAGAGAGAGAGAGAGAGAGAGAAGAGAAGAGAAGGCAAAATCACCAGTGTCTGTGGGTTCTAATACCAAGGAGACCCCACATTTTGGATGACAAGCAGATCTGATCTCAAGTCACCCAGAAAAACAACAGAGAGAGCTCTCCCGGAATCCCTAATAGGAGCCGTGCACTTTCAGGACCCAAAACAGTGGGCTGGCAGGCTGCTCTAGCACCCACTAGTCCTCAGAACTAGCTTGAGTCTGCAAAACCACCAGTGTCTGTGGGTTCTAGCACTGAGCAGACCCCACAGTCATGATCAGAATCAGACCTAATCTCAGGTCTCGCAGAAAAAACACAGAAAGTTCCAAGGTCCAAGCAGGCACTGTGCATACACTCCAACCAAAGACATCACAATGGGAAGAAATCAGCATAAGAACACAAACAACAATCCGCAGGACCCTTTGATACCACCAGAAACTGAAACCAGCAGTCCCACCACCACAACAAGCCCTAGCTGATGCACAAGAGAAGGATTTCAAATCTGAGGTTACGAAAATGATAGAGGCCAAAATAAATCCCTCAAACTAGAACTGGAATACACATAGAAAGATCTGAAAAAATCACTTGAAGAAACTGCAATCAAACAGGATAAACAAATGAATAAAAGGTTTCATGATCTAAAACAAGAGATTGAAGCTATGAAGAAAATACAATCTGAGATAATCCAAGAAATGGAAACCCAAGAGATGAGGACAGGATCTACAGACACGGGTATGACCAACAGAATTCAAGAGATGGAACAAAGAATATCAGAGATAGAAGATGTGACTGAAGAAATGGATACAGCAGTCAAAGAAAATGCTAAATCCAAAAAGCTCTTGACACAGAACATGCAAGAAATTTGCGACACTATGGAAAAAAACCTAAGAATCATAGGAATAGAAGAAAAAGAATACTCCCAACTGCAAGGCCCAGGAAATATTTTCAACAAAACCATGGAAGAAAACTTCCTTATCCTAAATAAATTAATGTCCATAAATATACAAGAAGCCTACAGAACTCCAAATAGAATGGACCAGAAAAGAAAATTATCCTGCCACATAATAGTCAAAACACTAAATGTACAGAACAAAGAAAGAATATTAAAAGCTGGGAAACACTTAAAGAAATGCTCAACATCCCTTGTCATCAGGGAAATGCAAATCAAAATGGCTCTGAGATTCCATCCTACAACTATCTGAATGGCTAAGATAAAAAAAACTCAATGACAGCACATGCTGGAGAGGATGCAGAGAAATAGGAACATTCCTCCATTGCTTGTGGGAATACAAACTGGTATAACCACTTTCGAAATCAATCTGGTAATGTCTCAGGAAATTGGGAATAAGTCTACCTGAAGACCCAGCCATACCATTTCTGTGCATATTCCCTAAAGAGGGTCCACCATACAGCAAGGACATTTGCTCAACTATGTTCATAGCAGCCTTGTTCATAATAGCCATTTTCTGGAAACAACTTAGATGTCTGTCCACTGAAGAATGGATAAAGAAATTATGGTTCATTTACACAATAGAATACTATTCATCTACCAAAAACAAAGAAAATTAGAAATTTGTAAGCAAATGGATGGAACCAGAGACAATCATCCTGAATGAGGTAACTCAGACCCAGAAAGACACAAAGGGCATAGTCTCACTCATAAGCAGATGTTAGCTACTTAATTCAGGTTAACCACATTAAAATACAGAGACTGATGTGCCAAACAAGGTCCATGTAGGATGTGGACCTAGACCTTCTTCTTAGATGTAGTAGATAGACAGCACAGTCTCCTTGTGAGTCCCACAATATGGGGAGAAAGGTCTACCTCTGACATGAACTCAGGCCTCCTAATATTCACTTCCCCCTGGCAGGGTGGTCTTGCCATGCCACAGAAGAAGAGGTTACAGGTAGTACAGAGGATACTGGATAAGATGAGGTCTGATGTTAAGGGAGGAGAGTTCCCTGTTCTAAGGACTAGGGGAGGGAAGGAAAGGGGATGAGGGACTGGATGGGATTGGGAGGTGATGAGGGAGGGAGATACAATTGGGATGTAAAGAATTCAAACTGCAGAACAAGCAGGTAATGTATATTGCTAATCCCACTACATGGGAATAGCTCTGAGTTTGTCTATGCATAGAAGAGGCTTTATGTTGGTCACAGATACTCTGTGACTTATAATAAGAGGCCATTTTTATTTTATTAATTTATTCATATTACAATTAAATTGTTATCCCATCACTTGTACCCTCCTGTTCCTCCCTCCCTCCTGCTTTCACCCTATTCCCCTCCCCTAGGTCTATGACCAAGGGGGATTTCCTCCCCCCACTATATGCTAATAGGCTATCAAGTCTCATCTTGGTAGCCTGCTTATTTTTTCTTTGAGTGCTCTCAGGCCTCCCCACCAAATGGAGATGGTCAAATATGGGTAACCAGAGCTCATGTCAAAGTCAGTTCCCACTCTCCAAATAACTGTGGAGAATGTCCTGACCATTGGCTAGATCAGAGTAGGGGTTCGACATTTACTACTTGTATTGTCCTTGGTTAGTGCAGTAGTTTGAGCAGACACCCCTGGGCCCCGATCCACCCATCACGATGTTCTTCTTGTAGGTTTTTAGGATGCTGTGGGTCCTTCTATTTTCCATCCCCTATATTTGTCTTACCGAGAGACCCAGTAGGATGTCCTCATATCTATCCCAATCTCCTGGTAAGTGAAGACTTTCGTGGGACATGCCTTTTGTGCTAGTGCCTAATTATAAGTGAGTATATACCATGTGAGTCTTTCTGCTTCTGGGTTAACTCACTCAGTGTGATCATTCTAGTTCCATCCATTTGTTTTTAATAGCTTAGTAGTATTCCATAGTGTAAATGTATCATAGTTTCATTATCTATTCTTCAACTGAGGGACATTTAGGCTATTTCCAGGATCTGGCTATTATGAATAAGACTGCCATGAACATGGTTGAGCATATGTTCTTGTGTGGTAGAGAATTTTCTGGGTATATTCCAAGGAGTGGAATAGCTGGGTCTTGAGGAAGCCCTATTCCCAGTTTTCTGAGAAAATACCAGATAGATTTCCAAAGTGGTTGTACAAGTTTGTATTCCTACCAGCAATGAAGGAATGTTCCTCTCTCTTCACATCCTTGCCAGCATGTGGTGTCACTTGAATTTTTGATCTTAGCCATTCTGATGGGTGTAAGATGGAATCTCACAGTCGTTTTGATTTGCATTTCTCTGATGACTAAAGACGTTGAGCATTTCTTTAAGTGTTTCTCAGCCATTCGATATTCCTCTGTTGAGAATTCTCTGTTTAGTTCTGAGCCCTATTTCTCAATTGGGTTATTTGGTTTGGTGGGGTTTAATTTCTTGAGTTCTTTATATATTTTGGATATTAGACCTTTGTCAGATGTAGGGTTGGTGAAGATCTTTTCCCAGTCTGTAGGCTGTCGCTTTGTTCTGTTGACAGTGTCTCCTGCCTTACAGAAGAGTCTCAGCCTCATGAAGTCCCATTTATTAATTGTTGCCCTAAGGCCTGGGCTGTTGGTGTTCTGTTCAGGAAGTTGTCTCCTGTGCCAATGTGTTCCAGGCTCTTCCCCACTTTTTCTTCTGACCAATTTAGTGTCTCTGGTTTTATGTTCAGTTCTTTAATCCACTTGGACTTCAGTTTTGTGCATGGTGATAAATATGGGTCTAATTGCATTTTTCTACATGTAGACATCCAGTTAGACCAGCACCATTTGTTGAAGATGCTATCCTTTTTCCATTGAATAGAATTGGCTTCTTTGTCAAAAATCAAGTGACCATACATGTGAGGATTCATTTCAGGGTCTTTGATTCGATTCCATTGATCAACAAGCCTATTGCTGTGCCAGTACCATGCTATTTTAATTATTATTGCTCTATAGTACAGCTTGAGATCAGATATGGAGATTCCTCTTGAGGATCTATTATTGTATAAGATTGTTTTAGCTATTCTGGATTTTTTGTTTTTTCATATGAAGTTGAAATTGATCTTTCAATGTCTTTTAAAATTCTGTAGGTATTTTGGTAGGTATTGCACTGAATCTGTAAATAGTTTTTGGTAAGATGGCCATTTTTACTATGTTAATTCTCCTGATCCATTAGCAAGGAAGATCATTCCATCTTCTCATGTCATCTTCAATCTCTTTCTTCAGAGTTTTGAAATTTTTTTCAAACAAGTCCTTCACTTGCTTGGTTAGAGTTACCCCTAGATATTTTATATTGCTTGTGGCTATCTTGAAAGATATAGTTTTCCTAAATCCTCCCTCTGCATGATTATCATTTGTGTATAGGAAGGCTACTGGCTTTTTTGAGTTAATTTTGTATCCATCCAATTTGCTGAAGGTGTTTATCAGCTGTAGGAGTTCTCTGGTGGAATTTTGGGGGTCACTTATGTACACTATCATATCATCTGCCACTAGGGATAATTTGACTTCCTCCTGTCTCATTTGCATCCCCTTGATCTCCTTTTGTTGTTTTATTGCTCTGGCTAGAACTTTAGGAACTATGTTGAAGAGATATGGAGAAAGTGGGCAGCCTTGTCTGATCCCCAATTTTAGAGGAATTTCCTTGAGTAACTCTCCATTTAATTGATGTTGGCTATTGGCTTGCTGTAAATAGCCTTTATTATGCTTAGGTATGTGCCTTGTATTCCCGATCTCTCCAAAACTTTAAACATGAATGGATGTTGGATTTTGTCAAATGCTTTTACTGCACCTAAGGAGATGATCATGTGGTTTTTTCTTTCAGTTTGTTTATATGGTGGATTATATTGATGGATTTCTATACATTAAACCATCCCTGCAGGCCTGAAATGAAGCCTACCTGGTCATGATGAATGATATCTTTGATATGTTCTTGTATTTGTTTTGCAAGTATTTTGTTGAGTATTTTTGCGTCAATGTTCATAAGAGAAATTGGTCTGAAATTCTCTTTATTTGTTGTGTCTTTGTGGGGTTTAGGTATCAACGTAACTGTGGCCTCATAGAATGAATTTGGTAATGTTCCATCCATTTCTATCTTTTGGAGTAGCTTGAAGAGTATCGGTATTAGATCTTCTTTGAAGGTCTGGTAGAATTCTGCACTGAAACCATCTGGCCCTGGGCTTTTTTTGGTTGTGAAACTATCAATGATTGCTTCTATTTCTATGGGAGAAATTGGACTATTTAATTTGTTTATCTGATCTTGATTCAATTTTGGCAAGTGGAATCGATCAAGAAAATTGTCTATTTCCCTTTGATTTTCAAATTTTGTAGCATATATGCCTTTAAAGTAGCATCTTATGATTCTTTATATTTCTTCAATGTCTGTTTTTTGTCTCCTTTTTCATTTATGATTTTGTTGATTTGGATAGACTCTTTCTGCCTTTTAGTTACTTTGGCTAATGGTTTGCCTATCTTGTTGATTTTCTCAAAGAACTAGCTCCTAGTTTTGTTGGTTCTTTGGATTGTTCTCTTTATTTCTAATTTATTGTTTTCAGCCTTGAGTTTGATTATTTCCAGATGTCTACTCCTTAGAGGCCAATCTTAGTATGGCATTAAGAAAGATTCGATGATGTCATACTTCTGCTCATACAATGAGCAGAGAGCCAGACTTAATTGTTCTGTGCATCCTGCACACCTCATACAATGATAATGTTAGAACTGTATAATGCTTGTAAGAAATCATGTTTTCAGAACAAAAGAACTGGACACTGACACTAGATCAAACCTGACAGGATTCATTCCTCTCAGCATGGTGGATACTGACATCCTGCATCCTCCATTCTCCAGCTCCAGGTACCTCAGTTGCTGTTACACATCAGAACAGAACAGCTTCCAGGACAGATAGCATTGTAGAAAGCTTCTGTTCCAATTGGTCCAACATTTCAAATTGTCCCACACTGGACTCCTATTAAGCCCGGAATCTGGCAACATTTAGAAAATGGACCACAAATGCTATCCCTGGCTTACCTAACCATTTTCTGCAATTTGGGGGGGGGCGCTTCAAAGAGATATTTGCCCTCAATCAGCCTGATGAAACCTTAAGAGAATGATGACCCATTTCCTCTAAGGCACTGGGGGGTTGGGCAGGTCTCTGTTTGCTCTTTTGGTCTACAGATGCTTATTTTTATCGGAGGTAGTTATAAGTTATTATTGGTCTTATACAGCGAGAAAACTAGGTTGGACTCAGTGATGTCTCTCTTTTCCTTTATGTTTCTTTTGTAGGTAAGGTGATAGGAGCTGAAAAGGAATAAAGGGGGACATAGAAATATAGAGGGATGGTAGAACAAAAGGCATATTATTGAATCTACTCCTCAACTTAAGATCTTAATTATTACTCACAAATAAGGTTATTTTTAATTCATTGGTATTGAATGTTGTATATTGATGTAAATCACAGTCATGTCAGATACTAGTCTAATTTTATCACAAGAATATATATTCTAGGTCTAACAGATAGATATGATTCTATAGATATATAAGGTAAAATAGTTAAGTAAGGTCTTCGAAGCCTCAGAGACCTACAGAATATGGCACTTAAATATGTTTTTATTATTCTAAAGATTCTTTGACAACAAAACACGTTAACTCCTGGCAAAACCCTGCCTGCCTCAAAGAAGATGATGAGCATCAAAGAACCTCCTTAGGAAGTTGTTTTCCAATGTGGCAAAGCAGCCACTGGGAAAAATATCTCATTTTTCCCACAGACAGAATTCTGCCTAAAAATAGGCAAGCTTAGATGCAGGCAGAGTCGATGACCAAACTCTGCCAAGATGGAGCAAGCAAGTCCTCAATAGTTCCTGACTCACAAATATATCAGATATATTTGGCTAGAAGGCCAAAGATGATGCTCTAATGTTAGAGACAGTGTTGGGTGATTGTTCAGGCAATAAACTGTTTCAGTCATTTTTTCATTTGGAAGCTGTTAGCCTGCACTTCCAGTTCAGTCATGTATTTAAGCTTTATTCCTTCTCAAGTCTCTGATGGGGTTGAAGGCCAGATAGTTTAGTCTTACAATTAAGCTTAGTAGGTTAGGGGTTAAGATGTTTTTAGATCAAGATAGATGTTTTAAGTTAATAGAGATTAGATATGATAGATACTGATCTTCATTCAGAAATCAAGACCCAGCAAGATAGGAAAGATGTCTACTTCACGTTTGCCAAATATAAATAGCCAAATCATTTTATGAATGTAACATTTATATAATACCGGATTATCTCATGGTTCTTCCTGCTATGTGTAGTTTATTTTATTCATGTGTAATAATATAAATGTATACGGTAAAAAGAAACATAATAAAAAAGAATATAGGGGTGAAGACTGTGTAGACAACAGCTCAACTTCTTCATGTTGAATTGGTTGTATAAATGCTGTTTTTAGCAATGGAACCTTGCCATCAGTTTTTGTCATGCTACCTATAGTCTCGGCAAAGGCCTTGGTTGTTTGGAGGTTCTTATGGAACCATTTAGCCAACAACTTAATCAAATGTAACCTTGCCCCACTACAGGAAGCTTCATTTGGTGACAAGTGATATCCAGTTGGGACTCTGTCCCCCCCCCAATATTTTGGTTATTTCATTTAGGTAGATCTCCTTCATATCTTGGGAAGTTTCTACTATATTAGGTTTCCATATAATAAATCAAATGACCCTTAATTTAGCTGTCAAGTGAGTTTTTTGGTGTTGGTCAATCCATTTATCTGCAAATTTCATGATTTTGTCTTTGCTAAATGGATTAGTAATACCTGATCATGTACCACATTTTCTTTATCCATTTTTCTGTTGAGGGACATCAAGGCTCTTTCTAATTCTGGTTTTTATGAATAGAGTAGCAATGAACAATATTCAACAAGTGTCCCTGTAGTGGTGTGAAGCAATCTTTGGGTATATACCCCAAAAGTGATATGGTTGGTGTAATGTAATAGGTCTGCTTTTATATGTCACTTGGTCACTTTCCCTTGCATCTTTTAATATTCTTTTTTGTTCTGTATGTTTAGTGTTTTGATTATTATGTGCTGAGAGAATTTCTTTCCTGTTTCAGTCTTCTTTGTATTCTGTATGCTTCTTGTATCTTGATGGGAATCTCCTTCTTTAGTTTAGGAAATGTTTCTTTTACAATTTTTTTGTGGATTTTACCTGGGTTTATTCTCTTTCTTCTATTCATTTTATTCTTATATTTGGTCTTTTCATACTGTCTCAGATTTCTTTAATGTTTTGTATCAAGCGTTTATTAGACTTAATATTTTCTTGGATTGAGGTGTCTATTTATTCTATTATGTCTTCAATGCCTGAGATTCTCTCTGCCACCTCTTATATTCTGTTAGAGTCTTGCCTCTGGGATTCCAGTTTGAGTCCCTAAATTTTTCATTTCCAAATTTTATTCAGGTTGGGTTTTCTTTATTGATTCTATTTCCATTTTCATATCTTGGATTCTTTTATTCATTTCTTTCCAGGGTTTGTTTGTAGATTTCTTTAAGAGATTTATACATTTCCTCTTTAAGGACTTGTGTCATATTTATAAAGGCCATTTTAGCATATTTTTCTTGTGATTCAGTTGTCTTATATTTATGGTTGTGAGCTTAGCCTTTAATGGCTGAGCTGATTCAGATGTCTTGCAATTCTCAGGGTCTATAGTAGTAGGTTTGCGGCCTCTAGTGGAGACATATTGTCCTGGATGTTATTGATTGTGTTTTATGCTGGTGTCTACACATCTGAGTTTGGAAAGATTGTAATTCTAGGTAGTAATACTTGGTCCTATCTTTGTTGGTTAGTATTTTGTTCCTTGGTTGGTGCTGCCTTTTCTCCTCCTTAGAAGGGTATGGTAGCTGTGCGTTCCCTGGTAGGAAATTCTTCAATCCTGATGTGTGTGGGCACTGCGGGCTCAAGGTAAAATATGTTCCTAGGTTTTCAGAACTGGAACATAGTAATGGGGATGGACTAGGTGGTGGGTGCCAAAGAAATCCACAGAAGAGAGGAAAGCATGGAGTTTGGCTAGTATCTGCTTAGTCCCCTGGGGTATAAGAACTGAGATTGAGGAGAGACAGCTCTGCTACAGAACTGGGGCTGGACAATTGGATATGGAGAAGAGCAAAGGTGATGATATGAAGGTTGCCTACCTGCTTTGCTTGCCTACTTGTTTCTCTTTCAGGCATGACTGGTAGGTTCTCAGGGGATGTCTGCTCGAGTTAGGGGTTGGAATAACACGATGAGTGGGGAGAAAGTTTTGAGGAGAAGATCTGTATGATCTCCCAGGGATGGGGGTATAGAGAAAGGGAAAACTGCAGCAGGTGGTTTGCTACAGAGCTAGAGATAGACTGGAGGATTGGATTTAGAAGAGAGGAGGGAGTGGTAAAGATCCACAGTTAAGCTGATTCCCTAGCTTGTGTAACCTGTGGATTCCTAGGGAATGTCTGTTGGAATTGAGGACTGGGATAGTGTAAGGAATGGGGTGGGGAACGTGTTTAAAATGGAAGATCTGCATGATCCACTGGAAATGGCAGGGTGACACTGCAGCAGGTCGTCAGTCTACTACACAGCTGGGATGACAATCTGGAGTTGGACCTGGAGGATCAGAGGAAGAAATGAATATCTACAGTTAGCCTACCTGCTTCCCTGGGAGGAGCAGAAATAAGAAGATCTTAAATGGGATTGTGGCCAAATGTGTTGCCACAAAACTAAATGTTGGGGTTGTAAAAAAAATGGGTAAGCTAAAAATTTCTGAAAGTGCAACAACAAAAAAAATAGTTGAAACACAAATGCATATATAATATATTATCAGTAAAATCTGATTTGCAAGCTTATTTTGCGTACCTACATACCCAAGACTGTGTAAAATTTTCTCAGATTAAAAGTTCTCACAAATGAGAAATGTTTAAGAAGCTTTGCTTTAGGAGATTATAAAGGCAGGGTACATTAGAATCCTGACAATATCACACATGATGAATTGAATAGCAGGAACATTGGTATAGGTATATATAAAAATTCAATGTACTGACAGTTTCAATATGATTTGGGTAACCCTCAAAGGTTTCCAAGGTGCAGGATATTTAAAGATTTGGGTCCAAGTAAAGGAATACTTAATAGGTAGGGCATACTGGGATCCCTTTAGGTCTTAGTTGAGTCATTGCCTTCAGAAAGATTTAACTTAGCTTGCCTGTGATTCATTGTTAGTTCTTGCCAGAAACTGGGTGTTAAAGGTATAGGTTTCCTTCTCATCTTGTGCTTGAGATGTAATCATTCCTGTTCACATTCTTTACCATCTGATAGCTGTAGTGTGGTCCTTGCTCTAACCTTCATTATATACCACTTCGATTTTCAGTGATGCAAAACTATAAGTTTTGTGTTTATAAGTTAATTTTTCCTCATACTTTGATTTTATAAAGCATTTTTTACTATAGTAACAGAAATAACTAAAAATCAAGCAAAAGCAAGGCAGACAGACAGACGCTAGGGAATAGGGCATATGGATAAAGCTACCTAAGTGGAACTAGATTTTGATGCTATTAATCTGTTCTAGTTTCATTTCTGTTCTTGTGATAAAATATCCTGACAAAAAGCAACATGGGGTAGGGAAAACTTAATTTGGCCTACAATTCAAGGTTACAGTCCATTGCTGCTGAAAGTTGCAAAGACAGATCTTGAGACAGCATGTCACACCACATTCACTGTCGAGAGAAGAAAGAAACAAATACACTCAAGCTGCCTGTTTCCTCACTGCTAATGCTCAGTTAGCTTTCTTTTCTCTTACAGAGTTCCAGGACCAGACCATGAAGTGGTCATGTTCACACTCAATGTGGATCTTCTGACAATCTTCCATAGGCCAACCTGATCTAGATTTTTCCTCTACTCATTCCTGCCTACTAACATGCCAGCGCACTTTCCTGGTTCCAAAACCAGAGCTTTAAGGCTTTTTTTGTTTTTGTACATTTCTTCCCTAGGACAAATTGTCTCCTTTGCTCACCTCAAAGCTCTTATATGAAAGAGATAAAAGGATTTGCATTCATGTTATACCTTCACCCCATCCACTTATACTTTAATGCCCATATGTTGACCACATGGAACGCTTTAAATGTTGACTTTAGCTAATGAACCACTGTGGATCACAAATACCCATCAACCCTACTGTCTTCCCCCATCTTTTGCCCTTTTCCCATTAGATCTACAAGAAGAGATCAGTAGTGCTTGAACAAATAGTTTTATTTAGTATACATTTATGCAAATATATATATATATGTCCTAATCTACTACTATTTCCATACCCCTATAACCACAATACCCCTTTCCCTTTGGTCCCTCCTCTCTTCGGTATAGAATACATAGCCAAACATTAAATGAGAGTAGAGAGAAATAACAGCCTTAGCAGATAATATTTAAAGCAACAGTAACAAGTAAATAAGTTACAGGCATACAGGTAGGGATAATGTTCATTCTCCTGTTATAGCATGGTAAGACTTCTTTCAGTCCTCTTGTCAAGATGTAATTCATCAATATCACTTCAGGGAGCCTCATTTCCTCTCCCACTTGAGTAGAATTTGACAGTGTCACAGTCTTTCTCCCAGAAGGCGTCAGTTCCACACAGTCCATATCACTGCTGGGTTTGAATCAAGCAGAAAGTGTGTGATATTGTTATGTACATGTGCTTAGGATATTTTCCACAGTTTCACAGAGCTTGTGCGCAAAGCCGAAAAGCTGAAAGCCATTAAGGTATCACCAAATTTAGTTCCAGTTCAAGGGGGAGGGAGACTGCTCAAGCAAGTGATGGATAAAACTTCACTAATTACCATATAGACTCTAAGTTTTAAGACTTTTACATTTTTTTCTTTTTTTTGTATTTAAATATTTTTATTCTTGGATATGTTACACAGACTTTCTCCTCCATTAAGATGCAGATGCAAAAGCATTAACAACCACTTGTCTAAAGTTACAAATGCCGTATTCCCCTTCCCAATTCTCAATACAGACTTCCGAACACTGACTGGACAATCCTATAAATCAAAAGCCATGAGGTACACTATCTCTCTATTAGGTGCCTTCTAAGATCATTCTATAAAAATAAACTGGCAAACGTTATTTCCAGGAGGTCTCATTACAAAAGAACAGGGAATTCATTCCAGATGCTACATTTCAACTAATCCAATTAACATAAATTCATTTACATAAATCTGAGCACAGACACTTTTGCTGGGGCCTGCATATATTATGTCATGAAAATCTCACCAGGCTAATCTACACTGTTTCCTCCATGTGCACCTTTAACAACCAGATAAGGCTCTTTTTTTCCTTTAGTATTAAGTATATTCTGAAGTTCAGGAAGTCCATATTTGAAGCTGAAACTTTGCATAATCCCCCCAACAGTCCTTAGTTTTTCAATATGGGATAATATCTTGAAAATGGACACTTGTTGATAAATATCATAAGATCTTACTTTGAGAATTATAATACAAAGTCATAATCACACACAAGATATTACTATCACTGTAATAAGGTAAGTAAGCTTGAAATATACACATAAAAGTCTGTGAAGAAGAAGATTAAACAACTTCATTTTCAATCTCATATTGTTCGTGTCTGCTATATTTCATTTCTTTTCTCATGTGTGCCAGATGATCTTCTGTGAAACTTTGCCTCAGAGTCTAGTCTTGCTGACAGTCTTTAGAAACAAGAAAGTTGTGACAGATTATGTGTGTTAATATGCTATACTCTGTAAGTTTGTTGGTGTATGTACTTGTATATTTATGTTATTTATGCATTTCTAGAATTATGTAGGACAGTGTGGAAAGATACCTTAACTTATATGATATTCAGTAATTTACAGTTAAAGAGTCTATAAGCTCAAAACATGTGAGAAAGAATGTGTATGCCACATATACAGTGACCAAAACATGATTACCTGCATCCCGGATATCTATGCCAATACAGGAATTCCCCCACTCCAAATAATCCTGTTAAGGTTGAATATCAGAGCAGCTACATGTAGAACTTGCTCTCATCAAAGTATTTCTTCAAATATCCTAACTTATACAGAAATACAGTTTCTTGGTACTTAATATATATAATATATGCATTTGAATTTGTAAAAGGGGAGAATCTAGCAATTTCTTTGTCTATCACTTCTGGTACATTCTCTTTGTTCATGTGTACATTTCAAGCGTGATGTCTTCCTAGTAATGTGACAGTGCTAACACACAGCCAGTAAGGGATGTACTATAAACTGTTGTCTCCAGAAGTGAAAACAAATTTTGCAATAATATTTACACAACAATTTTGCTGGGCCTATCAGGTGGCTGATAACGATTGTTCAGAAAAAGGTTGGCTAGGGTGAGTGGTGCAGTCTATGTAAAAGGACACACATGGGGTTTAGAAACCATGTGACCACAGTTCTTTAGCACCATGCCCGAACCCACAGAGCTAAATGGCTGCACATGGGTTAGAGCCTAGGATCTAGAGCTCATTAGCACCATGTTCCAACCAAATGAGCCCTTCAGCCAAAAACTTCTTACAATTGTAGCACCCTCAGACTTGGCTGGGTACTGAATTCAGATTAGTTGCTGCTGGAAAAATGTCTAAACAAAGGCCCATGTGAAGTTGAAACTATTCCTATGCCCAACTCTTTAAACATCCACACATCACCAAAACCGTTGTATAAAGTTCTGGGTCTGTAGTGTTTCCAACCAAGTCAGCAGCAAACTTTGAAGCTGGATTATCTGTCAAGCATGGAACATTCCAGATTCCAAGCCTTACTGTGGGTGAAAGATATTTGATTATTTGTATAGAATAGGGATAGGGGTGAGGAAGTGCTTTCTTAGGAAGGGTAGAACATTAGGTTAAAGTATAATAGCACAATACTCATTTGAATTACAATGATAAGCCCTTTACCCAAATTTCTCCTAAATCTAAACTGGAGAAGAAGGCTATCAGAGCTAGGTACAATGCTTCTAAGAATCATGGGGTATTCAATTCAAATTCAACTTTGCCTTCTCCATGTGGGGAGGGAGAACCATAAGCAGACAGTCCATTATCCTGGGAAATATCTATTATACCAAATGATGAGTGAAAAGGAATACATATATCTGTCCTTAAGATAGTCAGAAGTATTTACATAGTGTGTTTGGAAAATACACAAGCAGAGCTCACTACTCACAAAGACTACTAATCCCCAAAACAGCTGAAGCCAAAAAGAGATCACAGGTAGGTTGGCAGTTTATAATGGTCACAATAGAAGATTCAGTCATGTTTTCAGCCTAAAACTACTCCAAATATGTATTCATATACTTTAGTAATATGAGTTAATTGTTTTGTAATTGGGGTATTAGTGATAGGACAGGGAAAATGGAATAAAGGATTAAAAGGACACATAAAAGAGACAATGGAAAGAAAGTGATTTAAACTTGAACTAGGTTCTTCCCCTAATTTGTCCTTGGTAATTTACTGAAATATTTGAAGATCTGAATCCAAAATCTGCCACATCTTTTCCCTAAGTGAAAACAGAGTAGCTGGAAGCTGACTCTCATTACTTCATTTCCTGATACTAAAAATCTGTCCATACCTTACAAATCAGGAGATATCACAGTAGAGTCTGGATAGCTTGTGATTGTTAAGAAGATTTTAAAAACAAGAAGAAAGATAATAGTGGAGAAAGCAATTGAAAGAGAAGTAAATAAAAGAGGAGAAAGATGATTATAGGTTGGAACAGGAGCAAGGAAGAGGAAATGGACAAAGGCTAGGAAAGGGTGGGGAGAGACCAGGGGGAGGCCAAGTATATTGAGGAAGAGGCAAAGAAGAAGAGAGAAAATTGAGGAAGACCACAAGTTCAATTCTCATCCTGGTATCATCTTTACACATGCAACCATGGATGCTGTCCAAAGAACCATAATAATGTTGTCTCCAAAACAATGGCAGTAACAGGATGAGGTATCACTTCTTCCTCCTCCTCTCTTCTGCTGAGTTGAAATTGTCCATAAGCTACGGAGACAGGGACAATTAAAACAACAGTAAGAACATTACATTTTCTCGCTTTTCCAGAAAAAGAAATACAAAAGTACACATTTACATGAAACAAAGTAGGAAACTAAATGTAGAGTCAGAAACATGGAGGAGGTTTGAGATTTTGAAGTGTGGACTTGGGCACTTTGATTTTTCTTGCATTCAGAGAGAAGCTATCACCAAAATTTTATGCAGCAACCTAGGGAAATAACTCTGATTATATGGGGTGAATCATTTCACTGCCTTCTCTATGCCTGGGCATCTGTAACATTCCCCATCCTCACTACCACAGGAGAAAAGATACTACTAAGCACTTGCACGTATAAGGGACTTTGAGTTCCCAGAGCATCCACTGAAATGATATCTTAGTCTCCTAACCTTTCCATGGGAACAAAATAATAAAACCATTCTCCTGTACATCAAAATAAAATATAAATAATGATATATAGTAGCTCACAGAGATCCTGAGGCCTGCAGTATCTGTGGACAAGCACAATATTTGTTTGGGTGGTACTCAAAATATTAAAAGAAACCTGGTGGCAAAAAAAAAAAAAAGATAGAGTTTTTAAAACTCCAAGTCAGAGAAAAATTTTCCTCTGAGTGACAGAAAAATATCTGATAATCAAATATTCTTGGTGTATTCAGTTTGGAGTGAGATCAAAAACAGAAAAGAGGAGCATACATAAAACTAGAGAAACGGTAATTTGAGTGAATAAGACATAGGTTAGTTCACATGACCCTGATCTCTCCAATACTGTCCCTGTTTTTCTATGTAAACACATGTGAAATTAATGAAGTCTAATTATTTTGATCACATCATACCTCAGATATTTTGAGAACTGATAGTCAATCGCGGTCTGGGCAGCTTAAACTCTAGGCACTGAATGGAGAAAGGAGATTTCAACTGCAGGGGAGGGAGGGGGACTGGGCAGCTCATCAAAATCTTTGAATCGTGGGAATTTGGGCACTCCTGGATTGGGATCCACACAGGCAGGGGGGTGGGTATGAGATACAGAGCTCAGTCGGCGATGCTCTCCCCTGAGGCGGCTGATTTTATCTAGCAGCATCTTCTGGATTTCCATGATGACCTTCTGAACTTCAATACGGAAGCTATCACTGAGCCAGCAATAGATGTAGGGATTGTAGCAGGAACTGCTAATTGCTAGCCAGTGGAGGAAAAAGTATAGACCATTGTGGCTTGAGATGGATTCACTGGATAGCAGCACCAGATAGAGATTGAGGGGGAGCCAGCTGATTGTATAGAGAAGCACCACTGTCATCAGCATCTTTAGGGTCTGCTTCTTCTTTCCACGCTGGCAGATGTAAGTGTGGATATTGATGTCATCAACAGCATCATGGATCCATAGCTTTTTAGCCACATGGCCATAGACAGCCACCAGCACCAGCAAAGGCAAGATGAAGAAGAGCAGAAAGGTGCCCAGGTCAAGGTATTTCCATGTGGATTTTGAAGTATATGGGAAACTTGGGAGGCAGGCAGTTTCCTCAGTTGTGTTTCTAGGTTATGAGAGAGAGAGAAATCAAAACTAACGATTTAGTCTTTTTCTTAAGGCCCACATCAAACTGTGTGGCAATTAGATCTTAAGGGTGAGATGCATTTACTGTTTGTGTTCTGTCTGTATTGAGCATAAACCCAGGAGGACTGGGATTCAACTGACCCAGAAGTCTCATTTACCTGTAGGAATACCATGGCCTCAAAGATGGGAATTGTAACCCACTGCCCTGAGAGATTTAGGGAAATAATGACAAATTACAGGTTAGAGAATTTTTTCTATATATGTTTTTAAATGTACATATCCTAGCCCCTAATTCCTAAATCATTCCTTATGAGTTCCAAGGCCTTGGGTTGGCAGAGTAACAGAAATCATCTTATCCTGTATTCCTCTTACCCAATTTCCACTTGGTAAAGCTTCTGGTAAATGGCATGTGGCAAAGCAGCACAGGTGCTCACAATCCAGATGATAATGATACAAACATTGCCTTGCATGGGACTAATCCGGGACTTCAAAGGATATAGCATCACCTAGAAAGAAAAGGACCCCATCCATCTTTACAAGTCAAATTAAAGTGAGACATCCATAAACTGCTATTCTGATAGAAGGGTACAAAGACTTGAAGGTATGTGGATAGCAATGTGCTTCGTGGACTACTTTATTTTATATATAAATGTTGCTTCAGAAAAGTACAGCATTGCTACATTTGAAGAAGTCATCAGTCCAAGTGGGCTGATTTTAAAGCACCTGTTTCACTGTCTGCGGTTCTGGCTAGAAAGGAGACAGATGTCCAGTAGTATGACTTACTATTTTATTTTCTTTTTTCTCTACCTTCTATTTGGGTAGAAAAGTGCCCCTTATATTTCTTCATCTACCCTTCTACCTGGCATGCTCGTTGGCTTTTCTCATCTCCTCCTATCCTCTCCCAACTTGATTCCTTCACAGCCAGACTTTTCTACCTTGCTCCTTTTTTCTATCTTCCCTTCTATCTCCTATTGGTTGCCACTTAGATCATTCTATAGCTACTCTTATCTGGACATAACCACATACACTTCAATCCCTTGGTCTTTCCATACCACTCACTTTCTGTCACCCTCCTGAATGCGTAACTATATAATCCCCCCAGCTTCCCATCTCTTGCCTCGGTTCTTTTTAATTAATTTCAATCATCCTCCTAGCTCTTTATTCCTCAAATCTCTTTATCCCCTCCACCTCATTCCTCTATTCTTCCTCAGAGACTTCACTCCCACCTCCCATACAAAACCCTCAGTCAGACCTAAAACTACATCCACATTCTCTGATCTCTGTCCTCTTCCATCCTTTAGCCAGTCCTGCAATGCAGCAAACAGGAAATGTTTTCCAAAGAAGAACATGTATCATGTGTTTATTGCCACATCTCTGTTCCCATAGCATCCCAGAAAAGATGGTAGCATTTTTATTAGATTTGATTTGGTGAAATTCTGTGCTGCACCATCTTTCAATCTTCTCAAATTAAACATATACATTTGCCTATATAGACCTAAGACTTGGAAAACTTTTTGGATTATTTGTAGCCTTAATTGTCTCCACCTAAGAGAAGACTCTCTTTTTTCAAGATCTGGGAGGCACATACCCGATGTCGGTCCAGGGAAATAGCTGCCATGCTCATCACAGTTACATAGGCACATGAGTACTGGGCAAAGCGGCTGAGGTGACATGTCATCTTTCCAAACACCAAGGAATTACACAGATAGCGCACCTGTAGGAGAAATGGTTTGGTGATGCATAGGAATCCTGTGTCCATACCTCTCAAAAGTCCCAAAACACAAATAAAAGTCCCCTTGCTTCACCAAACTACTGGTATCATTTTCTCAAAAAGCAAAGCAATATTTTTCCACTCCAATTCTCACGCTCACCACATTTTCTCCCACACAACACCCTGGCTTGAAGCCATGGAGGGGCACTAAATCAACAAACCTACAAACTGACTTCAAGTTCATGTACAACATTTGAAAGGTGGAGAAATGGGGTTAATCTTTATGATAAATCTTGCATTCACACATTAGCCAAAAGCTCACCAGCAACAGGTCCCACTGCCTCCCTGGGCAGCCCAACACTCTCTCACTGTCTGCCATGGCAAGAGACTAATTCAGCGACGCAACAACTACCCTGCCAGTCTTCCTAGCACATTCCAAAGCTCTACAGTCTTTCTCAGCTTCAGTTTGATTTCCTATTAAAATGTTCTCCAAACCAAGCTAACCCTTTCTAACTCTCCCTCTCCTCTGACCACAGCAATCACTGCTGCAAGTACCAAGTTTTACTTTAGCTCTTGCCCCCTCCCCAGGCTACCCTCCTCAGTATCCCAGCTTACCATAGTGAAGGGAGAGCTGAGAAGAGCGAGCATCATGTTGGTCACAGAAATGTTGACAACGAAGAGGCCGGTGGCAGTGTGTACCCTCTTGTACTTCATAATTATATGGTTCAAGACCCAGTTGCCTATGATGGCAGCAAAGACCACTATGGTGTACCCTACCACTAACCAGAATTGCACCTGATCGTCCTGGGATACAATTTCCAAATCTAGGGGACCTGACGTATCGGCCAGGTCACCTGTGTTTGGCATGTGGTCTGCCAACTTATCCCTCATGGACAGCATGCCGTTACGGCCAGCATGCCCCACCGCAGATGCGGCATTGGATGCGGCCTGAAGCACCTGGGAGGTGGTGGAGGTGATCAAGTCATCAAAACCACTAGGTACACTCAGAGCTTCTGGAGTCAGCTCATCTCCGTAGCTCATGGTACCAGGGCTCTGGAAATCCCCTTCGGGCAATTCTGTAGTTGGGGCATCCATCCCAGTGCCTTTAGTGGACCGTGAGGTCACTAAGCCACTTGCTCAGGAGGCTCTCAAAGAAGGGAGAGGGCTAGTTGAGGCCGTAGACAAACAGGCAATTGGTGCCCTGGAGCTCTAAGCTGCTAAGGTGTTCTCCAAGATGTCTAGGGCAAGGAGAGGGAAAAAATAACAGGAGCCAGCAAAAAAGACTGGACCTGCTCAGGTTGGGCAAGTGCGCAGAGCTGGGCAGCTGAGCGCAGGGCAGTCGGTCTGCAAATGCTCTTCCTGGAGAGTACCCACAGCACCTGCTCCAAACTGGAGATGGCGTCAGGCTTCGCTCAAGCACAGATCCTCCTCCATGCTGCCAGTGATTATTCCGACCCAATTTCTGTTGCCTTCAGTCAGTCATCAGTCTGTAAGTCTTTCTGTCCAAGGCCGGCTGGAGCTGTGGGCAGGGCGGAGTCAGGCACTGCCACTCTAGCTCCAAGCCCGTGCAGAGCCGGCTTTCTGCAGCTGCCCTTTATAAAAAGTCCAGGGGCCCGCGCTGGAGCCAATGGGGAGCCTCGACTCAACCCCCCCCCCCTCCTCACCCCCGCGCGCGCCCTGTCCTTCTGGGCTGGGGAGTCTGAGAGGCTGGCAAAGTCTTTGTCACTCCTGTCTCAAGCCCCTCCTTTCGCTGCTCCCCTCTTCTAATCCTGCAGTTGGAAGCCTGGATTTATTGTTAATGGGTTCTTCTTTTAACACTACCCTGTCTGTAATTTGAATTCAGCATTTCCCTTTCCCTTGCTTTCTGTTTCTTTTCTGCATCATCGTCCTAGGCACCGGCTAGCTGTGACACAGGTACCGAATGGAGGCTGTGGAGACTGCAGTCGCATCTGGATCAACAAACCAGGCAGCTGCCTGGGGAGAGTGATCTATAGAAAAGACTTGCACAGATGTGGTGCTTTCACAGAGAGAATGAGGCAGGGTGCAGCTGGAGAACTAAAGGACAGTTTAGCTTAGGAGAAGCAAGAAAAGGTCATCTGGGAGCGGGCTCAACACTATATTCTGTTTTGTCTAGCCTCTAAACTGCATGCCACCGACCAGGGAACTCTGATCCTGGCCTCTGGAAACAGGGCACTCTCATCTGGCACCCAGGAAGTAACACTTCTGGAAAACTAGACTGTGTCAGATTAGTCAGCGGTCTGGTCTAAAGGGTGAGTCCCTCGGGAAGATTTAGAATTTGGGAAGCTTCGGCATAGCAATGCTGCTACCATTTAAAGCAGCAGGGAGAGGGAGATGTAGAGGGTTGCGGTGGAAAACACTCTAGGACTGGTGGTCCCTCACTAGTTTTTCTCCTGGAAAATTTTAGCTACAGCTCCATTCCAGAGGTGTTAGAGTCACAACCAGAACAGCTAAGCTACCGCTCTAGAAAGGATGGAGGAGACCCTGGTCTTTCACAGTGTGTCATTTAGTTATCATCTGCCCCCACCCCTTTTCAGTAAGTGGAGAGACTGGGATAAATAGATTATACAAGGTCATGGGGGGATTAGTTGAAGCATCAGAACTAAAAATTAGAAAGGGCATTCAGAGACCTCAGCTATGCAGCAAGCACTCTGTTTAAGAATTCCTGGTGTTTGTTACAGCCAGTCTCGTGACTTTCTAGCCACCCTTTAGTGCCCAGAGGCTAAACCACTATTTCCTGGAGGAAGTAAAAAGGAAGACACCTGATCTCAAGAATGTCAATAATTACTGATTAAGGCATAAGCAGGAATCAATTTAGTACCATCACTATCATCATCACTGTCCAGTCATCAAAGATCACAAAGGAGCCATGACGCAGACAAGCAAACTCCTGGGTGTTTTCACTGAACACATCTTGCGGATTATAGACTAAGAAAGTAAGAAAGAAATGAAGCAGATCTGAGGGTGTTGTAATATTTCTGAGATGCTGTGTCTGGTACGGAGATGGTGGTGGATGGGCTAATACTGAATAGGTGATCAGAGAGAAGCAAATTGTGTTTTGTTTGGTGACTCACAGAGATTAGACACATACATAAACACATTTTGAAGGGATTTAGTAAATCTTAATTCTATCACACAGACCCATTCTGGAGAAGGCACAAAGTCGGGTCTTTAGACTGATTCCTCTGCATCAGTTTCTATTAGAAGTTTGTCAAGATATATCAACTTGCTGTTAGCCTTGCTTTCAGGAACCCAAAGGGCTTAGGATGTTGTGCGGATGATGGGTTAAAGATGAGACCTCTGAAATGTAACTGAAATACAAAGGACTATATGTCAGGGTTCTGACACAGAGGTTTGGACATGCAAAGGCAGGATCAAGATTGCTGATCTACCAGCCCCTGCCTTCTCCTCTTTTTCCCTCTTCCTTTCTCTCCTTATAATTAGTATAATATTATATATAATATTGTACATATTATTATTTTATATATAATTAACTCTTTGAGAATTTTATGTTGTATTGTCATCCTGCTCACCCCTTTCCATCCCTCTTCCCAGGTCATAGCCACATTGCACCCTCATTTTTGTTTAAACCTTGTTGTCATGCTGTTTGGTCTCTCTGAGCTAGAGTTCCTGTAGCTGTCAAGAAGCTGTTGGGAACACTCACTCCTCATACAAATGTAAGATCCATATAATACTGCTGGTAGTGACATGCATTTCAATCCACTAAAATTCTCACCCATTTAAAAAACCTCAGAGTGCATTTTTATTATTGTTCATTTTAGTTTTTTAAATAATTGAGTTCATTAAGAAAATGTCATACATGTGTGTAAATCATTTTTATGCACTACTGGTTATTATCCACAAATACTCTCCAATCCCACTCCTCTCTCTTCTTTTCCCACATAATGCCCTTTTTGCTTTTATCACTTTTTCCTCTAAATTATAGATATGAAATATAATGTAATGTATATGTCTCTTTTGTTTGGTTGGATTTTTAAAGCAGCATCTTATCACACTGGCAAGGGTGGATTTAAATTTCTGATCCTTCTGCCTCAGCCTCCTGGGTGCTGGGATTACAAGCATGTGTCACCAAATCTGGTATGATACTTGTGTTTATGAATCTAGCTTACTTCTCTTCGATACCACCACCGTGTCTTTTTATTCATTTCATGCCCTGATGTGCATGTGGTGTCTTCAATATCCATCAGCTATCTGAAACCTTGCAAGGGTTTTTACAAGAGTCAGTACCCCTAGAGAATCTTGGGAACAGTAAGCCATCTATATTCCCAGTATATCAATGTAAGAAGTTGAGGATTAAAAGGAAAGTTCACCATAGTATCTATTTCTAAGAAGCTGAACATTGTACTAAAGGGAAGAACCAATGCCCAGGAAATACTTAGTTGAGGCAGACATAAGATGTGCAGTCAGTCTACAGGAACAAATAGTACAAGATGAGGGCTTAGGAAACTTTGCAGATAAACTAGCATTTGATCTGGGGTTTGAACCCACAGGACAGAAATGGGTGGAAAGGGGGAGAGATTAAACTTTAGCCCATAAAGTAAGTATAACACAAAGTGAGAAGATGCTTCTGGTTTGTTCAAGGGAGCAAAAATAAATGTTTTAAATCAAAAGTTCGGTGTTTGTTGTTCCTATGCAGTTATCTGTTCCTGCAGTGTTTTTTAAGTATCTCAATGGAGATAGTATAGTTGCAAGTTGAAGAAAATCATTATATAGCCTGATTGGTGAAAAAAAGAAAGGGTCCTTTGTACAGAAAGAGCCAGGATAAGCACTTTTCTTCATGCACTACTTCAAGTTATCTATAGATCTTACACCAAACTTTGTTCCTCCCCTGCATTATGTTCTTTCTAATCTTTGACATAGAATGTGACATTTATGTTGGAAATGATTTCTGTAATCCTCAGATGAGTTCAACCTTCTCTCCAGGCCTTCACACTGAGCCATAGTATCCAAACTGAATATTTCTACACACCAATTTTGATTGGCTCTATCTATATAAAACACAGCAAAGATTCGTCTCATTTGGAGTCTGTAAACTTCATTCCAATGCTCAACCACAAATAACTTCCATTTTTGGCAACATAGCTCTAAGTACAACTGCATGCCTCTGGATGTGCTCTGCCTCACACCTGAGCTTCACAGTGGCCGTTCTATCTTCTGTAAAATTACAACTTCTATCTTTCTGAACAAAAGTAATTAACCAAACCAAATCACACAGAACAGGAATAAACACTCATCTTTTACTGAACCACTTGGTGTCAGTACCTACCTTGTTTCCCCAGCCCACTTCCAAATTGAATACTGGCAAGGAAAAGAAAATGTCACACCTGTTTTGATCTGTTGCAACACTCAAGAAATCTTAAGTGACGTTCTCATTCCAAATTCAAATTTTATTGAGCCAGGAAGAACTACCAAGTTTGCCAGTGCAGCTGACACTTACTTGATCTTTCTATGAGCAAAGGTACAAATTTTGATGCAAAAGATTTCTTGGTTTTCCTTTTCCCCCTTGCTGTGTGTGTTTTTATTTTATCTAACATGCAATTTAATTCCTTCTATATTTGTGTTATCCTGTTAAAAATTCAAATGCCCTTGAGCCTGGTTTCTTTACCTAATATCTGACTCCTATCCACTGTAGACAGGATAACTGATGATTTTTCATCCACTCTTATTTTCCAACACAATTTCCCCAAACCGATATCTCATTGATCTGGCCCCTTTCCTATTGGGAGACTGTAAACTCTAGTAAAGTGACAAAAACAGCCACCTCTTTGGATGCTAGTCCAGGTCCACAAGCCTGTGTCATTATGGTCAGAGACTCCTATTAGGGTAGTACCCTTTTCTGTTTGGCCTGCTATCATGTAGAAATCCAGAGCCATATCCAGATTTTATCCTCGTATTTCCTCCTTTTTGCTGGATTTCATCTTTCTGTTGTTCTAAGAAACAATCCTTGATGATTCATACCTAATTTTCAAGTAGAAAGGCTGTCTTTGCAACAAAACCTATTATCTCCAGGTTGATAATCAAGAAGAGCATCCAAATACCCTTCTGCCCAGAGGGTCACAGAAAGCTAAACAAAGTTCTGGTCAATTTGGCTATGAGCATATTCAGCCCTAGCAGATTTGACGAGTTGGAAAAAACATCTCTAGAGTAAGAATAGCAGAATCGCTGGCAGGAAAAGGTGAATAGTCAAAGGAAAAGGTGATTTCATTTCAAATGCAGACAGAGATTATCCTGTTAGCAACTGTTGAGGATGACAGACCCAACGTAACATTCAAAAGTAAATTCCTGAGTTAAGGCTTCACATAATTATTAGTTATAACAAATCAGCACCGAGGAAAGGCATTACATTTTCAAAAAGCCATCCAGACTCAGCTTTCACTAACCATAGAAAAGAGAACTAGTACCCAACATCTATGTGTTCTACTGCAGTGTTGTGACGCTTTAGCTCTCCACTGAGCCAAGACCTGTTTTCCAGAGACTTGCAGCTTATGAGCCTACTTTGTCACCCTGGGTTCACACATAATCAGCATAATTGCTCTTCCTCATATACTACTTCAGGCATTTCAAGGCTCTCTTCTGTTGAGCCCCATCTGTTCATAGCTATAAGGTGGACAGAGCCTTGTAACATCAAGAAAGAAACATAAAGAATAAAAGGAAAGAAAAATCCAAATCTGATACCCAAGACAGAAATCAAGAAAGGCAGCACCAAACACCGACTTGGAAAAGATATAATTTTCCTGGGCTTTTTTCTCAGTGATTATTATATTTCAGTGACAATGGTAAGAAAGGCAAGAAAGGAAGTGGGCAATGGGATCTGATCTTATAAAAGGTTTTGAAACAGGACAGGCAGACTTTCTTCAGACTTTTTATTCATGTAAGTAGCTCTAGCTATAAGTGTAGTGCCAGAAAAGGCTAAGGGAAGGTCACTGGCTAGAATGCTCTGTCCAAATGCTACATCACATATTTAAGGGTTTAAACTTAGCTCAAAGCTTCTGTACAGGTTTTAGCCAGTCAGTGAATCTTGTGTGTGTGCATGCATGCGCGCACACACATGTGTGTGTGTGTGTGTGTGTGTGTGTGCCTGCGCGTGTGTGTAATGAAAGAGTGCAGAGCTTTTAAGAGAGCCTTAGAAAAGCCCTTAATACATATGCATTAATAAGAATCCTACTGTGATCCTAGTCTCCTGCCTTCAAATAACTATCACTAGGTGGCTGAGGTTCTAGCTATTTTCTTGCACTATTCTTCCTGTTCAATTCTTCTTCTCCAGCAAAATAGAAATCAGTGAGGTTATTGTGCTTATACTCACATAATATTTAAATCATAAAATTCAGAAAATCTCAGTGAATCACATAAAGAACAAAGAGATTTAAAACTATCTTCTCACATACAGGGACACTAAAGCCAATAGATAAGAGGGATAATGTCACAAAGGATGATTCACCGCTAGAACCTAAGTCGGCTAGGTGCTGTCTGCTCCAACACTTTTCTCTGCATTCAGTCTCCTCATTTGCTGTCCTTGTGACAATTGGCTCTGCTTCATTGTTTCATATTATTTCTTCCTGCCTGAAAAAAAGATGGTTGATTTTTGTGTGATAACCTTTGCTATGCAGGAAAGCACTGGGCAATATATGTTAAATAAGAAGATGATAAGGCCTTTTAATTGTCTTACTAAAGTCAGAACCTCTAATCTTGGAAGTTTCTGAGAGCCATATCTCCCATATCTTTTGGGTTAGAGAACAGTGTCTCATGAACTTTTGTCTTTTCACAACTGAGAGTTGTGTACAGTGACTTATGAATCCCGTGTTGTCTCTAACCTGCAGTGCAATCAAAATTAACCTTTCTTGCCTTCACTTTCCCTAACTGTATAATAAGGAAATAGATTAAATGTTCTCAGTACACTTACAACTCAAATATCTTATAATATTAATCAGAATCACAAATTAAAACATGAAAACAATATTAGAGTTTAATATTTTAAACCTGCAGATATGGTGTATGTTCTAATTTCCTTTCTGTACCTGTAACAAACACCATGAACAAAGGAAACAACAGGGAAGGAAAGAGTTTATTTCATTTTACAGGTTGCACAGCCTATTACTGAGGACAGAGACTCAAAAGAAACTACAGAAGAACACGATTTGCTGGCTCATTCATAGACTCCCGCTCAGCAAGTTTTGTTACATTGCCAAAAACATCTTCCCAGGGAACTGTAGTACCCACAGTGGGCTAGGCCTTCCTACATAAATTAACAAAATAATCTCTCATAGAAATTCTCACAGAACAATTTGAGCTGGACAATCCCTCAACTGCAAGTCCCTTCTCATGTCATTCTAGGTTATGTCAAGTTGAACATTCAAGTTAACTAAAACAGTATATAAATAACCAAAGATGTAGCAATCTTCTCTACTTTTATTCTCTAAATGTACCAGAGATGAGGAAGGCAATTCTTAGATGTACTGTACAAACACAGCAACCTTTGAGCAGAAAACATAGGAAAGTAAAAAATTCAAGGACAAAAAGATGATATAGAATCTAGCAAACACTTTGCCTCCTTCCAGATTAACACTTGCCAAACTTTCCATTAAAAGCCCCACAAGGAGGCCAGTGGATCTGGACTGAGGGGGACCTCTACAAACTATTGCACCAACCAAGGACATTGCATGCAGAGAACCTAGACCCCATGTTCAGATCTAGCCAATGGACAGCTCATTCTCCACAGTTATAGGAAAGTGGGGACTACCTCAACATGAACTCTGGTGCCCCAAATTTGATCAGTTCCCCATAGCAGGGAGGCCCAAGGACACACAGAGGAAGGGGAAGCAGGTTATCCAAATGAGACCTGATAGGTTGTGGTCAGAGGGTGGGAAAAGAGGTCCCCTTCTTGAGAGGTCTAGGAGAAGTGAATAGGGCAGAAAAGGAAGGAAGGGTGGGAATAGGAAGATACAGAAGAGGCGATAACAATTAGGATGTATAAATCTTAATAAACTTATAAATTAAAATTTTTAATGTATCTACTAAGCACTACTCAAGTATTATTGTACTGAACGAAATGGACAAAATCACTGTCCTTGCAGAATTATTATTCTCGTGGGGAAAAACTAACAACAGGTAAGTAAGCAAAGGAACTAAGTATTTTTATAGCAAATATTATGAAGAAAATATAAGAACATATAAAGAAAGTGGCTTTACATGTGTTTGTGATTCGTTAGATTGTATGAGTTAGTACACTCTGGGAAGGCAATATTAGGACTGATGAGTAAAAAAATTAGAAAGACTCAATCAAGCAAAAGTTAAAGGTAAGTGGTAGGTACCTCAGGAAGAAAGGAAAATCAAGTGAAGAGGCCCTGATATGGGAACAAGTTTGGAGTATTTAAGGAACAGGGGGGAAAGGCCAGGATAAGAATTAAAGATCAAAAAAATAAAGTAAAAAGTAATATTAGAGAGTTCTCATCTTCCAAGCTCTCTGCTTCTCCAGCACTGGAGTTAAGCCATGCACCACAACCACAGCACTGAGGTTTTCATGTGGACTTTGGTGAGCAAACTTAGTTCTTCATGCTTAGAAGCAAGTACTTTGAAGACTGAGCCATCTCTGCAGCACCAAATTATATAATGTTTTAAGGTGCTTTCTTAGTCTTCTGATGATCATCTGATAAAAGCAGCAATGTTGTGGTATATACATTTAGATGCATTTAATTGATAAGGAACATGAAGTCCAAATATGTGAAAATGTCATGCATCTGTTCACATAGACTCACCAAATTTTTTATTTCACTTGCTTATTTGTTTATTCATTTATCTTATCTTTTCACTTTTTTTTCCTCTTAAGTCTCTTAGAATTCCCCTAGACAAGTTCCTGTAATGTTACAGCAATTTTCTCCCAACTGACAGCCAACTGACATACAGGCAGGGACTAGGAGCTTGAGAAGACTGGCAAGGCATTAAGAACTGTCACATGTTATGCACTGTCTGTTTAGGCTTATTGATTGTATATGCTAGTAAGATTCAATCCCTGCTGGTGACACTGGTCCTTAACATTGCAGGTAGGACACTGTCCACCAAGACAAGGGAGGGAAATAAGGTTGAAAAACAGTAGTTATAGATTCAGGCAGCATCCAAAATTGCTGTCTGGAGAAGGCAGTGTGCTTGGCCAGGAGCTTCTCTCATTGAAAACATATTATTCCAAATATCTTTAAAGACATAATTCATATTCTTCTCACAAGAGATCACCAAGCAGCCATCTGCCCATCATCTTCCTTTAGCTGATAAATGGAGATTTAAGCAAATTATTATTGTTTTATATTTCTGAATTTTAAAAAGGCAATGTTTACCAAATTTATTCAAATTTGGAACACTCTCCCTCCCTCTTTCATACAGCTGATCTTGATGTCTCTTGTTTAATGAAAAGGACATTAGTCACTGCTGCCATGAGACCAGGAGTTTTGATTTCCTTTCATCTCCTTTCATCTTATAAAAATTGAGAAATGTCACCAAGCATCACTGAGCCTTGGTTCCTCAGCAGTAAAATAAGCATAGTAATCTCTGTCCTCCTACACTTGTACGATGGCTCTGACATTCACAAATGTTTAGCAGCAAACACTGTTTAACAATAAGGTATTATAGGAAGTGCACTTACTACATGGCTTGCTATGGATTCTCGAATGCTCTCTATCAGCTTCTTATTTCCTTCCCACGAACACTTTAACTTTTGAACTCAGAAATAATTTTCCAGTGATTTCATGAACACTTGGAGGAGGATATGAGAAATTCTAATGTTGTAAATCTTGACATGAAGGGAAGAATAAGAGTATCTCAATTGTTTCTATTCGGTGTGCAACAAGGTAATAAAATAATGACATCTTTCCCTGGAAGACTATGATTGTGAATGAATTCATCCTACCATTCATACCTTATCTCAGAAAACCAACCTACCAGATAACCTCTAGTTCCTTACAACTTAAAGTAGAAAGCTTGGGTCCAATACCCATATTACTGTGGAGTGCATAATGAATGCAAAATATTAAGCCCCTCTACTATTGTTGATGAATTATAACTTTTATTTTAACAAAGGTTATGGGTAAATGTTATGTATTTAAGCCTGAGAAACGTTGAACTAGCTCATAATTATGTATGTGGCACTCATGGTCTTTAAAACATGCTTATTTTAATTGAAATATTAATATAAAATATTGGTTTAAATTGAGATTGATGTTGTCCTAGTTTCATTCATGTTGTTGAGATAAAAATATCCCGGCAAAAGGAACTTAGGGGAAAAGGAGTTTATTACATTTCCAGGTTACAATCCATTATTTCAGAAAAGTCAAGGCAGCAATGTAAAGCAGCACATGGACTAAAAAACAGTTGAATTCTTGCTTTATTTTGTTCATCTCAATTTGTAGTCTTTTAAATTATTGAAGATCCCCTTCCTATGGAATGGTACTACCCACAATAAGCTGGGTTTTCCTATAGCCATTAATAACCAAAACAATCACTGATGGACATATCCAAAGGCTAATTTTTTTCAATAATTTCACATTGAATCTTTTTTATCAGGCAATTTTAGGTTGTATCAAGTTGACAGTAAGCGATATTAGAGGAAATGGGAAAAACAAGTGTGGGAATTTTAACTGAGGATGGCAAAAGGCAGTCAATATAGAAGGAAAGGGAGAAAAGAGGGACAAATAAAACTAAGGGTATTTGAAAAGGCCACAAAGGTTCTCTTTTGTTTGTTTGTTTATCTGAAGTTACATATAATACATATAAGTATATTTTATTTATGTATATATAGTTTAAATTAAGTTATGCCACTTGATTAAACAATGCTTCCTCAAGAGCAATAGATTACCTAAGAAAAAAATCCTAGTACCAGCCTTAAAAACCTCTTAAGTTGCTGGTCAGGGTAATTCAAGAAATTTCCGAAACAATTGGTATATTGCAATACGTCATTTCTCAGAAGTTGAAGGTAAGTTCCTACTGCTGAAGACACCATGCTTTTCCAACATAAGACTCAGAAACTTTCGCTCTGACCTGAAAATCCCCCGAAACTCCATATTTTACAGTAAAAGATGGAAGAAACCAATAGTCTTACCTAGATGAGATGTCTATGAATCACAACGATGGCAGCATGACAAGACACCCCTAAAATTGCAGCAGCAGCATTTATATCTTGGAGGTAACTATCAACTGGGCTGTCTAATTAGACTTAAGGTCCAAAATCAGTAGGAGAGAAATCATGCCTGCCACTTGAGATCTCTCCAACTACCTGGGGCTGGTGGACCAAAGATTTTAGAGGGCAACTCACTACTGCCAGTTTATTAAACCAGTATATTTCTTATGTGTATTCTAAATACTTACCTTTATACTCACAGATAAGTGTAGCTCTTATCCCTCATCAAAGATTTTTTTATTTTATTAATTTGTTCATATTACATCTCAATTGTTATCCCATCCCTTGTATCCTCCCATTCCTCCCTCCCTCCCATTTTTCTCTTACTCTCCTCCCTATGACTGTGACTGAGGGGGACCTTCTCCCCCTGTATATGCTCAATCGTCAAAGATTTTTTGCAACAGACAGAGATCATTATAGAAAGCTACAACTCATCAAAATGCTAAGAACAACTGATCATGGGTTTCTCAGCACCAACTACTATAACTATAACACAACTCCTGCACCTAAGGCTTAGAGAATATTACAAGAGAATGTGAAAAGTTTATAATACCCAGCAACCAGGAAATCTGCTGTGAAATCATGCCTCCTGGCTTTGACAAGGAAACTATATCCATGAAATCTCAACAACATGGCTACATCAACAAAACCTGAACAATTCTAGCAACAATTTGACATCCAATATAGATGAGGGAAATCTCACGAAGCCACACCCCTACATAAAGAACTCCAGGCAATTAGCTTCTGCTAAGAAAGAATTGGTCTTCCACAGAGATAAGCCCTTGATTGGTTATCCAATATCAAGTGGTCAGCCCTAGGAACATATACATATTGTCAACACTGAACAGACACAATGGGCTGTTTACTCATTTATATTTATATTTTAAATAATGGTTAAAAGGGAAGCTGTACATTTGGGAGGAGGTAAGTGGACATGGGAGTAGTAAAAAGGAACTGAGGGAAGGGAAGTGATCTAATTGTATTTTTTTTTTTTTTATTAATTTATTCTTGTTACATCTCAATGTTTATCCCATCCCTTGTATCCTCCCATTCCTCCCCCCCCCATTTTCCCATTATTCCCCTCCCCTATGACTGTTCCTGAGGGGGATTACGTCCCCCTATATATTCTCATAGGGTATCAAGTCTCTTCTTGGCTACTTGCTGTCCTTCCTCTGAGTGCCACCAGGTCTCCCCCTCCAGGGGACATGGTCAAATGTGAGGCACCAGAGTATGTGAGAAAGTCGTATCACACTCTCCACTCAACTGTGGAGAATATTCTGACCATTGGCTAGATCTGGGAAGGGGTTTAAAGTTTACCTCCTGTATTATCCTTGGCTGGTGCCTTAGTTTGAGCGGGACCCCTGGGCCCAAATCTGCCTATCATATTGTTCTACTTGTAGATTTCTAGGACCCTCTGGATCCTTTTATTTTGCTGTTCTCCCATGCGTCTCTCATTTAGAGTCCCAATAGGATGCCTTCCCCTCTGTCCCAGTTTCCTGGTAAGTGAAGGCTTTCGTGGGACATGCCCCTTGGGCTAGTATGCAGATATAAGTGAGTATATACCATTTGATTCTTTCTGCTTCTGGGTTAACTCACTCATTATGATCATTTCTAGCTCAATCCATTTATCCACAAATTTCGGGAATTCCTTGTTTTTAATAGCTGAGTAGTATTCCATAGTGTATATGTACCACAGTTTCTTTATCCACTCTTCTACTGAGGGACACTTAGGCTGTTTCCATGTTCTGGCTATTATGAATAAGGCTGCTATGAACATGGTTGAGCAAATTTTCTTGTTGTGTGCTGGAGCATCTTCTGGGTATATTCCAAGGAGTGGGATAGCTGGGTCTTGAGGAAGCCCTATTCCCATTTTTCTGAGATAGCACCAGATAGATTTCCAAAGTGGCTGTACTAGTTTGCATTCCCACCAGCAATGAAGGAGTGTTCCTCTCTCCCCACATCCTCGCCAGCATGTGGTGTCGCTTGAATTTTTGATCTTAGCCATTCTGATGGGTGTAAGATGGAATCTCAGAGTTGTTTTGATTTGCATTTCCCTGATGACTAAGGAGGTTGAGCATTTCTTTAAGTGTTTCTCAGCCATTTGATACTCCTCTGTTGAGAATTCTCTGTTTAGTTCCAAGCCCCATTTCTCAATTGGGTTATTCGGTTTGGTGGTGTTTAATTTCTTGAGTTCTTTATATATTTTGGATATTAGACCTTTGTCAGATGTAGGGTTGGTGAAGATTTTTTCCCAGTCTGTAGGCTGTCGCTTTGTTCTCTTGACAGTGTCTCCTGCCTTACAGAAGCTTCTCAGCCTCATGAGGTCCCATTTATTAATGGTTGACATTAAGGCCTGGGCCGTTGGTGTTCTGTTCAGGAAGTTGTCTCCTGTGCCAATATGTTCCAGGCTCTTTCCCACTTTTTCTTCTAAGTGAGTTAGTGTCTCTGGTTTTATGTTGAGGTCTTTAATCCACTTGGATTTGAGTTTTGTGCAAGGTGACAAATATGGGTCCAGTTTCATTTTTTTACACATAGACCTCCAGTTAGACCAGCACCATTTGTTGAAGATGCTATCCTTTTTCCATTGAATGGATTTGGCTTCTTTGTCAAAAATCAAGTGACCATATGTGTGTGGATTCATATCTGGGTCTTCGATTCGATTCCACTGATCAACCAGCCTGTTGCTGTGCCAGTACCATGCTGTTTTAAGTACTATTGCTTTATAGTACAGTTTGAGATCAGGTATGGAGATTCCTCCGGAGCATCTTTTATTGTACAAGATTGTTTTAGCTATTCTGGGTTTTTTGTTTTTCCATATGAAGTTCAGAATTGAACTTTCAATGTCTTTAAAAAATTGTGTAGTTATTTTGATAGGGATTGCATTGAATCTGTAGATTGCTTTTGGTAGGATGGCCATTTTTACTATGTTAATTCTCCCGATCCATGAGCAAGGAAGATCACGCCATCTTCTCAGGTCATCTTCAATCTCTTTCTTCAGAGTTTTGAAATTTTTTTCATACAAGTCCTTCACTTGCTTAGTTAGGGTAACTCCTAGATATTTTATATTGCTTGTGGCTAATGTGAAGGGTGTGGTTTTCCTAATTTCTTCCTCTGCAAGCTTGTCATTTGTGTATAGGAAGGCTACAGACTTTTTTGAGTTAATTTTGTATCCAGCCAATTTGCTGAAGGTGTTTATCAGCTTTAGGAGTTCTCTGGTGGAGTTTTGAGGGTCACTTATGTACACTATCATATCATCTGCAAAGAGGGATAATTTGACTTCCTCCTTTCCCATTTGGATCCCCTTGATCTCCTTTTGTTGTCTTATTGCTCTGGCTAGAACTTCGAGTACTATATTGAAGAGATATGGAGAGAGTGGGCAGCCTTGCCTTGTTCCCGATTTGAGAGGAATTTCCTTGAGTATCTCACCATTTACTTTGATTTTGGCTATTGGCTTGCTGTATATAGCCTTTATTATGATCTAATTGTATTTTAATGAATAAAATTGTTATATTAAAAAGTAGACTAAGTGGAAAAATCTGTATTCTAAGAATCAGTGTTGGAAAGAGGATATGTTACAAACAAAATAATCAAGTTTCTAGGGAATAGAGTGTACCTTCTTGCTTACATAGCCTCCATCTAGTCACGACATACATAACTACAAGTTGAATTGTTTTCTTGCCTGTAAAAGAAAGTGTAAATTGAACATTACAGATTACATGGGTGACATATTCTTGGATCACTATAATAATGAAGCCATTCTAGACATTGAGTTAAGCATGTAAGTAGAGAATCCCCTTCTGTTTTCTATCCCAATAGCAATGTCTACCCACATGGACCCCTATTCATTACTTGACTGCATTACATTGGCCATTTTTCATGTTGTCTTTATTAATAATGCCATAGATCATGGAAAGAAGAATCAAGGTCTTCTTTGTTCTTCTACTGGTATCTCTTCATATCTCTTAACTCATTAGCATATATACAATTTTCAATTGAAATAAAAAGTACATTTTGGAACATCAATTATTTTACCAGACTTCACTCACTTTGCTGACTTTAAATCAATACATTTTATAGGAGTAATGTGGATTAGCAAAGTTTATTTGCATGACTACAATAATTTCCCTGAAGCATGTCTCATCTACTTTTTATACAAGTTAATAATCACATTCATACCAAATGAACTAACAAGGCACACTCTAGTTTACTACAAAGTTGGTGACTAGAAGAAGAAAATAAACCAGTGGAAAACTCACTGAGAGACAAAATTGATCAAAGTGGTAGTGTAAAAATTAACAAGCAAAAGTCCTCAACATTCCTACCCTTGTTCAAATTTATCAATCTCAGCCCAGATTTTTTCCCTCATAAAAAGTCTTCGAAGTTTCCAAACAATCAGATTCTGCCTTAGTAAACACAGTGTGACAGAAGTGAGGCACAAAGAGCAGAAGGAACTTGATCGATGACACTCAAACTTTTGTAAGGTTTAGGTCTAGAGTTTTGCCTACTACCACTTTTTGACAGCTCATTAATTGTTTCCTTCTGTGAGGATTTATTTTAGTAAGGCTGCAATATAAAATAGTGAGACTTGTATCAGTCTTTATTCTAGGGAATAGAGTATATTCACATTTCTTTGTAATTGAAAATAGAGACAACAGGCAATCAAGGTCAATTAAATATAAAAAGGGTTAAATTTAGTAACAGCTTGAACCATCACACTGGTGCCTGTCTTCTCAAGCCAGTGCACTGGGATATTTTAATTCCACATTATGCCTCCAGAGAAGAGCTACTTATTTCAGCAGCTGTACCAGGTGCTTTATAGATATAAAGCACTCTTAAGGTATTTTTTTATTCACTAGCCTGCCACATTTCCTCCCTGAATTTTCTTTAATACTTTTGATGTTTTTGCTTGCATTCCTCTGCTTTCCATCCCAGAATCAACCAACAGAATTTGTAATCCTGAATGACTTCATTTCAAACCCTGTAAAACTCTGAGAAAGGAACAAATACCGTACTCTCATCATGATCCAGGTGCTTTAAACTTTTGTGTGCTTAATGGAGTAAATAGGATTATTGCCATTTAAATGAATAAATTAAAGAGTCTAGAAGCCAAGTGTCTCATACACAATCATTCAGCTGGAAAGTAGCAATGCTGGAATTTTAATCCAGATATTCCTGACTCCATGTATAATGGATCATACTGAAACTCCAGACGATTCACTCCTACTTTGTAAACAAAATGACTAGTACCATTTTCCTTCACAACTGTTGTTAATTTTTATTTTTATCTTGAAATTATTTCAAAATTATCAAGAAGTTTCAAATATGCTCTAAAAGTGCTCACATGAACCCTTTCAGCAATTTTCCTTACACTACCATACACATGCATAATTAACTACAAAGCCAGTACTGTGATGTAAGCCCAAGGATGCTAAGCAACATGTCATATTAAAATGTCACACTAGTTGTTACATATAAACTTTGTGCATGTAAAAATGTGTTATACTTACAGGTTCATATAACCATCATCACAATAAGAATAGAGAACTGGTACATCATGATAAATTATCCTGTGCTACACCTTTATAATCATAATCGTGCTAAACTCTAACAAAGGTAAACATGGACTTATTCTCCATCACTAAAATGCAATTTTTGATGATGTCCTAAGAATAACATCACATATAGAAACTTCTTAAGATCTGCTTTTTCATTTTTGTATTATAAACAATATTTTATCCTGACATTCAAGAAAAATGAGGGATATCATAAATTCAACATCATCCTAGACCATATAACTATTCTGAAGCAGTTCAGAATACACAGTTTGAGGGCCTGCTCAAAAATACAGAGTAGGTGACTGAAATGTAGTCAATTCAAACCTTTCATTACTGTCCAGAGACAGCATTTTGTGACACTAATATACCATAATTTATTTACCTGTTAAAGGATATTTCAGCTGCTTTCATTTTACAGCAGTATACATAAAGTTGTTTTGATCATTTATGTACAAGTTTTGTGTGCACATACACATTTATTTTTAGGACAATTCCAAGGACTATAGTTGTATGTTTACTTAGATTAATCACACAATTACTTTTCACAGTCTAGTCTTTTTTACTCTCACCACATACAGATATATGTATGTATATATCATATATACCATATATATATGAACCAATTTATCTATACTTTGGACATCATGGAGGTAGGGACATTTTTCCCCTGCTTGCACAAGAAGTTCAGACTTGCAAAGAAAGGGATTGTAACTGCAGTGATGAAATGTTTCCTTTATGATGACCACATGATGTATTACAAGCCAGTATCTGTTCTGCTCTTGGCTGAAATTGAGGTTGCAATATCCAAGAGAAAGACAACAAAACCAGTGTCAGAGCTGTAATTTTTCTGTACATTGGGAAAAGTAACACTAAGAATAGGAACTGGCTTTACCCATGTTCACATTAAGGATCAATAGTAGACTTAAGACTAGAATCTGAGTCTCTTAATTTTTAGAAAAGAGGGGAATTGAAAATTCCTATCTTCTGCATCAATTCTGTTGAAAGTACCTAATTTCTTAAAGGTCAAATGCTTTCTCAGAATGAACAACAATCATATGCTGTTTCAGGTATTTGGTTCTGACCTTAGACACCATTAGCTCAGAGTGGTCTTTTGTGCAACTTCACTCAGCAAGCCACAGGAGTGTGCCTTACAATATACATTTTAATTTTGGTTCCTGCCCAAGACTACTTAAACTTCATTTCCAGGCCTTCATGACAAGGTTTGTATGTATTCTAAAAACCTACTCTGATTTGTGGCAAGAAGTTACTAAACAGTCCAGGCTGCCTCAAAATACCTCTATGGCCTAGGCGGGCCTTGAATTTGTGATCTCCCTGCCTCTGATTACCAATTTCTGGGATTACAGGCCCAGTGATTATCTAATTTATAATAAATATTTCTCTGAGCCCCATATTTTGGTCCTCACTCTATAGTAGTAGTGAAATTATCAGTTAGACAGAATCCAGGTAATCTGTGTCACATCACCAACTATTAGAGAAAGGAATCAAACTAATTGGCAGCAAAGAATGTGATCATGCTTCTCGTAACTCAATTGTTCATTCATAAGTAATGTTTCCTGAGAGTAATAGATATGATTAGTCACATATTGAGTAAAGTTTCTACATTAGTCTTACCAGCATATAAATGTAGGCATAGCAAATTTTAAGATTTCCTTGTTTTTAATAGCTGAGTAGTATTCCATTGTGTAAATGTACCACAGTTTTTTTTTTTTATCCATCCTTTTGTTGAGGGAAATCTAGGTTGTTTCCAGATTCTGGCTATTGCAAATAAAGCTGCTATGAACATAGTTGAGCAAATGTCATTGTTGTATGGTGGAGCATCTTTCAGACAAATGGATGGAACTAGAAAAGATCATCCTGAGTGAAGTAACTCAGACACAGAAAGACATACATGGTATATACTCACTTAAAAGTGGATATTAGCCCAACATAGATGTCCTCTGAGTGACTCCATCCAGCAGGAGATCAGGACAGATACTGAAACTCAAAGCATGACTCTGGGGGTAGCATTGAAAGTTGTGTAGAATAGTGGGGGGATAGAAGGACCCAGAGGGATCAGGAGCTCCACAGGGAGAAAATCACAGCCAGAGGTTTCTGGACATGGGGGTAAGGGGAGGGCTACTCAAATTGATGCACCAACCAAAGACAATGCATGCAGATAAACTAGACCCCCTGTTCAGATGTAGCCAGTGGACAACTAATTCTCCACATGATGTGAGGGAAGGGGAGACTGCCTCTGAACTTCTGACATGCACTCTGGTGCCCACAATTTGATCACTGACCCTAGGCAGGGCAGCCTCAGGCACACAGAGAAAGGAGATGCAGGCTATCCTGATAAGACCTGATAGGCTGAGGCTAGATGATGGGGGAGGAGACATACCCTTTCAGAGTTCTAGGGGAGAGGAATAGGGCAGAAGAGGGAAGGACAGTGGGAACAGGAAGATAAGAGCAAGGGGATAACAATTGGGAAATAATGTAAATAAATTAAAATAAATTTAAAAATTTTAAAGTGTAGAACTAGCAATGTAGTATTAGTTTCTTGCAGCAGATAAGCGAAGAATCAGTTCCAGGATAATAGCATACAGATTAATGTCTAAATTAAGCCAAGATCTCAAAGTTAATTTCGAAGACAGCAAAATGGTCATACCTTTAATGTAGGTGACCACTAGGACAAAAGAAAACTGGCCAAGAGAACAGTAAAATAGAACTCAGAATTTTATAAGAAATTGTGGAGTTGAGCATGGTGATGAGCTCCTGTAAGCCCAGCACTCAGGATCTCTCTGAAATTGAGGCCAGCCTGGTCTAGAAAGCAAGTCCAGGACAGCCAAAGGTACACAGAAAAACCCTGTCTTGGGAAAAAAAAACCCAAGAAATTTAGGGTATTGTGTTACTGAGGCCAAGCGAATGGATCCTGGAAACTGATTCTATTTAAATATGGAAGGTTTATTTTCTTAGAAGAACCAAGCTATATGGTTAAAAAAATAAATGCTATTAGAAATGAAAAAGCCATTGAGGAGTGAAAATCTGAGACCGAGGAAGACTGAAACTAACAGAAATGTAATACATAGTAAAGATATGGGGAAAAAAGGCAAAGTATAGGATACAAGAAGGGGGCATGGAGACTGAAGAGGATACCCTCTACCTAGAAAAGACTCCTAGTGGAAGGAGAACACCAACCCACCCACAAAAACATTGACTCAAAATTTATCATGTCAACAAGATATGCAAGGATAAAGATAGAGCAGAGGTACTCATGGAGACTGAATCACCAACCAAGGACCATGCATGGACTGCACCTAGGCCCCCTACACAGATGAAGCCAATGGGCAGCTCAGGCTTCATGTGAATCCTCTAGTAAGGGGAGTGGCAGCTGTCTCTGACATGGACTTTGTTGTCTGCTCTTTGATCACTTCCTCCTGCCTCACCAGGCCACAGGGAACAAGATACTCTCAGTCATGATGCAACTTGATGAGCTGAGGTGGGCTGGTAGGGAGCCTGCACTTTTCTGAGGAATAGGAGAAGGGAAGGTAGAAAAGGGAGGGCACATGGACTGGGAGGAGAGGATGGAAGGGGCTACAACTGGCATGTAAAGTGAATAAATAAATACAAAGTACTTGCCATACAAACAGTAGTCCCAAGTTTGAATTTCAGAACCCACATAAAAAGTTGAGTGTGATAGTTTATAGTATGCACTTGTAATCTCAGTGCTAGAGAGGCAGAAAAAGGAAAATCACTGGCTATACATTCACACTATCATGTAAGGCAAATCCAGGACAGTGAGAGATGTAATATGGAAAATATATAAGGTAAACAACACATGAAAAATGAAACCCTAGACAGATCTGTTGTCCCTAAAAACACACACACACATATATATATTTGCATATATGCATATGTATATACACACACATATGGAGACATGAACACAAATGGACACAGATGATATATAAACTGTACAGTTATGGTTGTCTACACATTTTCACATACTTTCTAGGTTGCTACATTTAGATCTATGACATACAAACTAACCTTTTCTTCTTGTAAATTTGGTTTATCTGGAGTAGTACCAACTATAGGAGGATAGTGGGCATAGGGTCTGGAAATGTCATGTAGAAAGAACGCCTACAAAATAAATGGCATCAAACTGCATTCGTGGAATATTGAAGATCACACAAGTGGATCGATGCTCAAGATGTTTATTTTTGCAGTTCAGGCCCCACTAGAACTAGCTCTGCTGACCTTTTTCTGCAATTGGAGACAGACTAGCCAAAAGCTGATCTCACTTACAAAGTAACAATTTTGGTGTTATAAACTGCCTGGATGCCAGATCTAATAAAGAAATAGTGCTATTAAGCCTGGAAAAGAAACAAAAAGGCTAAGGTTTGCTTAGAGTCTGTATATTCAGAAGATCCATTACTAGTGAGAAGTATATAGAACCTGTGTCGTTGTAAAAGAATGAGGATCCCTGGTTGGAATACATAGGAAAAGAGATTTCAACTACACAGAACAAAGGTTTTGTTTTAATAGCTTCAATTTTAATCCATACAAATAGCAAATGAGTTGCCTCAGATAGTAAATTCACCTTCTGTGGATGTTTTGAAGTCACAAACTGACAAACAGTGGTTTTAAATACAAGAATCAGTCAGTAAGAGGGGAAACAAATAAGCTGATGGAATGAAGTTGGAATGGATAAGGATAAATGGTTGCATAGGTACAGCGTCAATCTCTACACCTCTGAAAGATTACCATAAGACAATTTGTGCATCTCCATGTTTCTCAAACTTAGACTTATTAGTAGAAGCTATTGTTAAGATAATTTTGAATAAAGTGAAATAGAAATTTTTGAACAAGTAGGCCTTGTATGGAACAGAATGCCTTGAGAAGCTCTTTAGTGCAGATAGCACAAACTGGCAACACATATATTATGTAATCCAGGTCACCTAATTTAATCATCTGGGATTAACAAACATCAATGTAGACTTTGATTCCTAAAGCCAAAATTAATTGGTACTGATTGTAGAATGGCACTACCTTAAAGTGATACTGTTGTTCATCCTCAATACAAGTCACCAGGGCATGGGGATAAAATTAACTGAGATTTCATATGAAACTCTTTATTGACTATATGTGAGGTTGAATGTCCTTATGTTTGCTTTGATAAAAATCATGAAAAGGGACACACTCAGTCCTGATATGATGCGATGAGCTGGAGTGGATGGGAATGGGAGAACACTCTCTTCTAAGGAATAGAGGAGGGGGATGTGGGAGAGGGAGGGAGTGTGCGACTTTGAGATGAGAAGGGATGGGCTACAACCAGGATGCAAACTGAATAAATGAATGTTTAACAATCATGACCAAAAACCAGTTGAGGAAAGAATTATTAATTGTATATTACAGTTTATAGTCTGCTATGAAGGGAAGTCAGAATAGGAAATCAAGACAAAAATCTAGAGATGAGAACTGAAGCAAAGACACTGGAGGAATGTGGTTTATCTCCTTGATCTTCATCGCTTGCTCAGCTTGCTTTCTCACACACCCCAGGACACTATGTCTAAGAATTGCACTGTCCATAGTAGTTTTGGCTCTCCTATATAAATCTTTAATCAAGAAACGACCCACAGTCTTGCCTGCAGGCCAAGTTGATTAAGGCATTTTTCAATTGAGCTTTCTGCTTCAGAGATAATTATAATATGTGTCAAGTTGATTGAAAAATAGCCAGGAAAATTGAACCCTTGATAAGTTGATACACAACTACACTCTTAAAAAGTAATATTCTCGTTGTATGATGGAGCATCTTTCAGATATATGCCCAGGAGTGGAATAGCTGGGTCTTGAGGTAGAAGTATTACCAATTTTCTGAGAAGGTGACAGATTGATTCATTTGTTCAACAATGTTCATAGTATCCAGCTGTATTCATAATAACCAGAATCTAGAAACAACCTAGACGTCCCTCAACCAAAGAAGGATAAAGAAACTGTGGTACATTTACACTATGGAATACTATTCAGCTATAAAAACAAGGAAATCTTGACATTTGCAGGCAAGTGGATGGAACTAGAAATGATCATTCTGAATGAGGTAGCCCAGACCCAGAAAGACATGCATAGTATATACTCATAAATAGATATTAGCTACATAATACAGGATAACAACACTACAGTACACAGACCTTAAGAATCTGAATTACAAGGAGGACCCTAGGGAGAATGCTTAGTTCTCATTCATAAGGGCAAATACAATAAACCCTGGAAGCAGTTGAAGAAAAGATACAGGATGGGAACCTATGATAGAGGTTCTCTGCAAGACTCCACCCAATCCAGGATTCCAAGAAGATGCTGAGACTCACAACCAAACTTTGGGGTGGAGCGCAGAGACTCTTATGGAATAGTTAGGGGACAGAAAGATGTGGAGGGAACAGGAGCTCCCCAACAGCTCCACAATGAGACCAATGGAGCCAGCAAATCCAGCTGTGTGTGTGTGTGGGGGGGGTGCTTCAGAGACTGATGTACCAATAAAGAACCATGCATGGTGAAGACCTAGACCCTCTGCTCAGATGCAGTAGATAGGCAGCACAGTCTCCTTGTGGATATCATAATATGGGGAGTATGGGCTACTTCTGACATGGACTCTGATGCCCACATTTTAATCACTTCCTCCTGGTGGGGCAGGCTTGCCAAGCCACAAAAGAGGATACATGCAGACCAAATGAGACTTGGTAGGCTGGAGTCAGATGATAGGGGAAAAGGCCTCCCTCTTTCTTAAGACTAGGGGAGGGGGAATGAGGGAAAAAGGGTGGGACTGGAGATGATGAAGGAGGGAGCTAAATTGGGATATAAAATGAAGAAATTAAAAATAAAACAAAACAATAATCTTATCTTTCTTGTTTATCTCCAATATCTCATATTAATATTGTCTTTGGTTGAATGAGAATGGCTGTCATATTTACATGTTATTAAACACTTGACTTCAGTTAGCAGATGTATTTGTGAAGAATTAGGTGTGGCTTTCTTAGAAGAGGTGTATCACAGAGACAGGCTTTGAGGTTTCAAAAGAATCCTACAATTCTGACTCTTTCTATCTCTGCCTCAAACTTGTAGATCAGATATGAGCTCGCAGCTGTTTCTATCAGCTTGTCTTTACTCCAACATGAAGGATGCCAAGCCTGTAAAATCACCTGTTTATAATAAACAGAAAGTTTTTGGATTAAAGATGTGTGTTAGTCCTTAACCACGACAAACAAGAAACAGGTTTTTACTTTACAGTCTCGAGGTTCACAATAGGATCAAATATCCTGCAACATTTCCTCCCTTTTGTCTAAATAAAAGACTTTGTTTCTAACATCAATAAACTCCTATCTTGGTGAGTCCAAAGTCCTGTACCTAAATCATTTTGTTTTAAAACTTGCATTGCCAATCAAAAGCCATCTTTTTAAACCTAAAACATCTTCTTAAATCCTAAACAACTCAATCTTAATTGTGAGGCTGTAACTGTTTAGTCTTCAACCCCATCAAAGACCTGAGAAGGATGAATATTATCTGAATAAATAGAAAGTGCAGAGCAAATAGCTTCCAAAACTATAGAAATGACAGATTCTGCTGGCTACCTGGACAGTCACCCAAGGCATCTCTATAGCATTGGAGCATCATCTTAAGCCTTGTGGTTCAGAATATCTGACAGACTTTTCTGTGAAACAGGTAATATGAAGGACTTGCCTACCTTGTCCTTGCAAAGCTTGGCAGTTGACTTTCTTGTATTCAGTTTTCCCAGTAGTCTATCTGAAGTCAAAGCAAAGACAATTGCCACACATGAAGCCATCTACTAAAGGAGAAATTTTTGGTGCTCATCATCTTATTTGAAGTTTAAAAGCAATGCTGCTGCCAGAAGCTGACATGTCTCATTGTCAAAAAAGATCTCACATTAATAAAACATCTCTAAATACCATATTCTGTAGATCTCTGGTGTTTTTGAAGACCATCTATCTATCTTATAACCGAATTACTTGTTTCTAGCTATATACTGACTGATTAACTTAGAAAATATCTGTGATTAACTAAACTAGTACCTAACAAAACCACAAGTTTGATTAATTAAATTTGCATTTAACTATCCTAAAGAGTTTATGATAGCAGCGTTCAAAAGGACTAGAGCTTCACATTGCATGTTTAAGAATACCATAGCCAAAACACTATGAATGTAACATATATATATATATATATATATATATATATATATAATTTCTGATTGTTTCACGGTTCTTCTTCTGATATGTAGTTTATTGTATATAAGGGTAATAATATAAATGCATATGTAAAAATATTTAATAAAAAAAGTTTTTAAAGAAAATAAATTTCTCTCCAAAGGATTTCATCTAAAAAAAAAAAAAGAATTACATAGGTATAATACCTTAAAAAGAATTGATACATAGTATGCTGTAACCAAAATATAACCTTAACTTTGTGTCAATATACAAATATCAGTAAGAGTAGATTCAATAATCTACCTTTTGACTATTATTTCTATATCACTATTTTTCTAAATAAAAAAGAATTATTTTAATTCTAATAAGTAAAATTATTCACAACATTAAAGCTATTTTGCCAAGCTTTCTACAATGTCCAGCTTGATTATATTTGGCAATCTTAGGACTAAGTATTTTTGAGTTTAAATTTCTGTAAAATGTATGTGATAGTCTCCTATGAACTCAGCAAATTTAATGTTTTAAGCAGTCCAAAGGTGCTCTTTGAGTGATGTTTGTTAGCTCAGTGGCAACACTGACTCGGTAGAATATAACAGTCAACTCAAAGGTGTCCACTCTTTGCACAGAACCAGGCAGCAGAAGAAGCATAGAGCAATTCTTCCCAGTGGTTGGTGTTACATAACTACTAGTATCACAACAGAAATTTTATATGTACATAATAATCCTAAAGATGGTGAGATAATATTTATGCCTTAAAAATGAGATAGGCCACTTGGCGGAGAGGCCATGTGGAAACACAGAGGAAGGGGATGCAGGGTATCCAGATGAGACCTGATAGGCTGTGGTCAGATGGTGGGGGAAGATGACTCCACTGGTCAGAGGTCTAGTGGAGAGGAATAGGACTGAAGAGGGAGGGAAGTTGGGAACAGGAAGATAAAAGGGAACAGATTACTGTCGAGATGGATGTAATGTAAATAAACCATGTAAAGATCAGCTTTGGACTACAGACTGCTTAAAACATTCAAATGATTTATGTTTTATGTTGTAATATGCAAAAACTTCATTTTACTAGAGAAATATGGTGGAGCATTGTCAGTCTTAATTTGTGCAGGTATCCTCATAATAGCCATGAATTCTAATAAATGTGTAATTACGGAATCAGTCTTTTCATAACTTGAAGCAGTGGCCCATTGAAATCCTGAATATATATCTATGGTAGGATGCACATACTTTAATTTTATACAATCTAAAAATTAAAATATCCATTTGCCAAATTTCATTTCTTTGGGTATGCTTGGAGTTACTTCCTATAGGTAATGGAGTTTGGTTATACAAAGAACAAGTACGTCATTGTCTTATGATTTACTTAGCTTCTTACCAACTGATAGAAAAAACTTTCTTCAAACTTTTGCAGTTAACATGGTGCTTCTTATGAAATTCTGAGGCTTCTAGCACATTTCCTATGAATATCTGATCAATTTCATCATTAGCTTGTGCTAGGGGACCAGATAGACCCATAAGAGATCTGATATGTGTTACGGATGAATTCTATTTCTAATTACTTGTTGTGGTTGAATAAATAGCAAGGTTAAATCTGAATCATCCAGAATAAGTTCAGCATTTTCGATATATAAAACAACTTTTTCTGGGTAGTGTGAGTCAGTAACTATATTAAGAAATTCAGGAAAATCACATAATAAGAGTGGTATACAACTCTGAATTTTGAACTGATTCATAAGGATTCTGATCCACTTTACTTATTTTTCCTGTCTTATAGTCTACCTTTCCTGGTTTATTTGCACCAGTATAAAATGTAGGTGCTTCCAAAATTGCTGCCCCTTTTACTATATGAGGGAGAATCCAATTATTTCTTTTTATAAGTCTCTTGCTTTGGGGACATTTGTTGTTAATATCTCCCCAAAATTACTGCATGTTCTTTGTCAATGTTCATTTTTCCTTTCATAACCAATCCAGAAATCTTTTCTACATAGGTCTTTAATTTTTTACCATGTTTATGTGCCCAAAATATCCATTATAAGATACTATCTTCTCAGAATTCCCATAAGATAATGTGTAGATGGCAAAATTACCAAAATACAATCTACTTTTGGATCAAAACATTGCAGATGTGCATCCTGTAATTTCTTTCCTAGCAGAGTCAATTCTCTCTTGGCCTCAGCTGAAGATTTTCTTGGACTACTTAAGTCCTTATCACCTTGTAAGGTTTGAAATAAATTACTCAGCTCTTGAGTAGTTAGTCCAATTATGGGCCATCACCAGTTAGTATCTCACAAAAAATTTTTGAAAATCATTAAGACTTTGTAGTTCATCTCTCTTGATTTGTACTTTCTGTGGTCAAATTTTCTGTAAACCTATGTTGTATCATAGATAAGTGATAGATATTCTGCTTTGGATTTTTTTTTCAGGAGCAATTTGTAATCTCCATCAAGGCAAAATTCCCTTTACTTCATCAAACATTATTTCTAAGGTAACTGCATTTGAACCAGCCACTAAGATGGCATTTATATAATGATAAATTTTAGTCTGAGGAAACTTTTTATGAATTATTTCTAATGGCTGTTGTACAAAATATTGACACATGGTAAGACTGTTTACTATTCCTTGTTGTAAGACTTTCCGATGATATCTCATTATTGGACCACTATTATTAGAAGTTGGCACTGAAAAAGCAAACCTTTCCCTAGCCTGCTCATGCAAGGGGATTGTGAAAAAAATAATCTTTTAAATCAATTACTTTCAAGGACCATGACTTAGGTAATAAAGAAGGCAATGGGATTCCAGGCTGTAAAGTGCCCATTGGCTAAATCATCTTATTTATGTCTCTTAAATCTGTTAACACGCTCCATTTTCCTGATATCTTTTGTTATATCTAGTACAGGTGAATACGGTTGCGTGTGTGTGTGTGTGTGTGTGTGTGTGTGTGTGTGTGTGTGTGTGTGTGTGAGAGAGAGAGAGAGAGAGAGAGAGAGAGAGAGAAAGAGAGAGAGTAAGAGAGTATTCATTATTGCATTTAGAATAGTAGTTGAAAAATAGTTACAAGCAATTGAAATCAGAAAAAATATTACTGTAAAAGAAGAAGAAATTGCCATGAAGTGTTCTATTAAATTACAAAGCTTTGGAATCCCCAAGACAAACTACAGCAGTGCTAGGAAATGTGGGGGAAATCACAAAAGCTCCTCACTGATTCACTGTCAATACCATTTAAAGCAATAAGCTGTTGATATCTTTGTATGTCCTTGAGTATAAATATTCTTTCTCTTTGGGTGCTGTGGGTCAAAACAAGGGTTTTGTGCAAGTATTCTGCCACCAAGCTACATACCAACCTACAACATCATTTAAATATTTTTAATTATATGCATGTATTTTTGTGTGTGTGAGAGAGATAATCTCCTAAAGTTTAAAAAATTTACTAATCCAAACTGATATAGTTTACAACTTTTCATTGTTATTAAAAATAACACATGGAAAATCTTTGCAATAACATGTTTGTGTACATCTGCAAAGTTTAGGCCTACCATGCCACTGCATGATGAAACTGAAAGGAGTGACCAAAAATTGTTATAAAACCCATCTTAATTTATCCAGTTACCATACAAAACTTATTAAGAGATTATAGGCACTCCCAAGGTTATAATGAATTTAAATGCCATCCTATAGACATATTAGGTTTGAGGAGATTTAAAGAAGAGATCATCCCCTATTGGTATATATTCATCCTATGTCAGGCAGTTTCTAAATTCATGGTCAACTCAGAATAGTATTATTCTCCAAGACTGGAAAGATTTGGCAACAACAATATTATAACCTGGTCTTCAGTTACAATGGCAATTATGGAGGAAAGAGTAAGCAAAGGCCATACAACAGCAAAAGCAGACCAGAGGTATTGATATTTTCTAGGATCAGCTGCTAGGCAAAGCTAAATATTCTGATTTATAAAGTCAGTTTGAATTTGATGATCATACCTTGGCACTATGTTATCTAGCAGCTTTAAATGCTTGGATAAGGTTGAAGAATCGGGAATTATGTCGTGTCATCTACTAGAATTATACAAGGCCCTAAAGAAGCCTTCACTGATTATTTTTTGCAAAGATTGACTTCAGCTGTAAATAGAATAGTATCAAATTCAGAAGTCAGAAAAGTAATAGTTGAAACTTTGGCTTTTGAAAATGCTAATTCAAAATACAAAAGAGTGATTAGATCTTTAAAGGCAAGATCAACACCAATAAAGGAATGGGTTAAAGATATGGCTGATACTGGGTCTCATGCTTATCATGCTATTCTGATAGAAGAAGTAATTTCTAAAAGACTTAGGAAACATCAAAATGGCATATACCCAAAAGATGCTCCAGCATACCACAAGGACACTTGTTCAACTATGTTCATAGCAGCTTTATTTATAATAGCTAGAAATTGGAAACAACCTAGATGTCCCTCAACTAAAGAACTGATAAAATGTGGTACATTTACACAATCGAATGTTACTCAGCTATTAAAAACAAAGAAACCATCAATTTTCATGCAAATGAATGGAAATAGAAAGTATCATCCTGAGTGAAGTAGCCCAGACTCAGAAAGTCACGCATGCTATGTACTTACTTGAAAGTGGATATTAGCCATAAAGAACAGGATCACCATGCTACAATCCACAGATCCAAAGGGGTCAAGGAAGACCCAAGGGAGGATGCTTGAATCTCAGAGAAGAGGAAATAAAATACACAAATGAAGTAGATGGACGAAGGGAACTAGGTGGTATTAGGGGTGGGGAGGGTAATGGGAGTGAGGATGAGATTGGGGAGAGTTGAGGGGCTGGGAAAGGGAGGACCTGGAGAGAGAATGGAAATAAATGAGGGGCATCTCTGAGACAGGGAAGACTCCAGGGAGTCTATGGGGTGTCCCCAGCTGAGACTTCTAACAGTGGGGGTTAAGAATCCTGATTTTTCCACCTCTTGTAGCCAGGTCAGACTTCAAATGGAGGGAGAGAGATCACAACCCACCCATAAACCCTTCTAACAAAAAAAATTGTCTCATATAAAAGAAGTGTAGGTATAAAGATATATCAGAGATAGGAGGAATGGCAAACCACTGACTGGCCCAACTTTAGACCCAGCCAATGGGAGAGAGCCAACCCCTGTCACTATTATTGATATTCTGCTATGGTTACAGACAGAAGCCTAGAATAACTGTCTTCTAAGAGGCTTTATCCAGTAGCTGATGGAAAGGCATACAGAGACCCACAGCCAAATAGACTGAGTTCAGGGAGTTTTATGAATGATTGTGAGAAAGGATTGAGGGAGCTGGAGAGTCAAGGACACCACAAGAAGACCTCAGGGTAAACTGGGCCCATGAGGGCTTACAGAAACTGAACCACGAACCAAAGAGCTTGCATAGAGTATACCTAGGCCCCCTACACATTCGTAGTATTTGTGCAGCTTGGTCATTATTTGGGTCCCTTAACCCAAATAGTAAAGACTGTCTCTGACTCTGTTACCTGCCTTTGAATCCCTTCCGGTAGCTGGGCCATCTCTACTAGATGCAGTAGGAGGAGGATTGCTTAGTCCTGCTGCAAATCAAGGTGCCAGGGTTGGTTGGTACCCCTTTGGGGCCTCCCTTTTTCTGAGAAGAAGGAGAGAGGGGAGTTGGAGGAAGAGGGCATGAGGGTAAGACTAAGAGAAGATGAGGGAAGGCACTGGAATCAGATTGTAAAATGATTAAATAAATAAAATTAAAATATATAGATATGTAGTTTTTTCCTAATTTGACACTGTCTTAAGTAATCTACATAATTATTTTATTTTTTAAACATACATATTTTTATTACACATGAATAAACCAAACTACATGCAGCTGGGAGAACCATGAGACAATCATGAGTTATTTAATGTTACATTCATAGTGATTTGGCTATTTGTATTTGTCAAACTTGAAATAAACATCTTTCCTATCTTGTTGTGTCTAAATTTCTGAATGAAATTCAATATCATATCTCATCTCTGTTAACTTAAATCCTTTATCTTGATCTAAAAATATCTTATCCCCTAACCAACTAAACTTGATTGCAAAACTAAACTATCTGATCTTTAACCGCCCTCACAGACTTGAGAAGGAATAAAAATTAAATGCCTGAGTGAACCAGTAGTGCAGGTTAACAGCTTCCAAAATGAAAAAAAAAAATGACTGAGATAGTTTACTGCCTGAACAGTCACCTAACACTCTCTATAATGTTGGGACATCATCTTCAGCCTTCTGGCCCAATATATCTGGCAGACATATTTGTGAGACAGGAACTATTGGGCTGGAGAGATGGCTCAGCTGTTAAAAGGCTAGGCTCACAACCAATCACTTGAATTTTTATTGATTGATTTACTTGTGCTTTTTTTCTCATGGCCTGCTTACTATGTAGACCAGGTAGGCCTCATCTTCGGCCTTCTAGCTTAATATCTCTGCCAGACTTATTCGAAGGCAGGAACTATTGAGGACTTGCTTACTCTGTCTTGGCAGAGTTCAGCCTTTGACTCTTCCTGCATCCAGGCTTGCCCATTTTTAGGCAGAATTCTGTCTGTGGCAGAAATGATGACATTTTGCCCAGTGGCTGGTTTGCCACATTTGAAGCCAACTCCATAAGGGAGTTCTTTGATGTTCGTCACCTTCTTTGAGGTTCGCTGGGTATTGTCAGGAGTTAACTTGTCTTGTTGTCAAAGAATCCTTAGAATAATAAAAACATCTTTAAATGCCATATTCTGTAGGTCTCTGAGGCTTTTGAAGACCTTATTTAACTATTTTACCTTATATATCTATAGACTCATATCTATCTGTCAGACTTCGGATATATATTCTTGTGCTAAATCAGACTAGTGTTTGATATGACCATAAGTTGCTTCAATATACAAAGTTCTATATCAATGACTTAGAGATAACCTGCTTTGTGAGTAACATTAAGGCCTTGAGTTAAGGAGTAGGTTCAATCATCTACCTTTTGTTCTATCCTCCCTCTATATTTCTATATTCCTCTTCCTTTCTTTTCAGATCCTATCTCCTTGCCTATTGATGAAAAGAAAAGAAAAAGAGAGACATTCCTGAGTTCAGGCTAGTTTTATCTCTGTATATGGCCAATAATAACTTATAACCACCTCCCAATGAAAATAAGCATTTGTAGACCAAGAGAGCATAGAAAAACCTACCCACCCCTGCCTTAGAGGGAATGGAATGTTGTTCTCTTAAGGTTTCTTCAGGCTGAATTGAGGCATATAATACCTTAAAAGGGGTCAAAAATTAGGGAAAATGGTTAAGCAAGCCAAGGATTGAATTTGTGGTTCAGTTTCTAAATGTTGAGAGAGTCCATGCTTAATTAGAGTCCTGTGTGGGACAGATTGAAATGCTGGACAAATTGGGATTGGAAGCTTTCTAGAACACTGTCCGTGAAGCTGTCCAATTCTGATGGGAAATAGCAACAGAGGTGTCTTGGGCTGGAGCAAGGTGGATGCAGGATGTCAGAGTCCAGAATGCTGAGAGGAATGAATCCTGTCAGGTCTGACCCAGTGTCAGTGTCCAGTTGTTTTGTTCTGAAAACATAATTTCTCACAAGCATTATACAGTTCTAACATTGTAATTGTGTGATGTGTGCAGGATGCACAGAGCAATTAAGACTGATTCTCTGCTCGTTGTATGAGCAGAAGCATGACATCTGCAAATCTTACTTTGTGCCATACTAAGAATGGCCTCTTGTAATAAGTCACAGAGAATCTGTGACCAACATGAAGCCTCTCTGTGTATTTACATTCATGTCTCTGCCAATCTCAGAGCTATTCCCATGTAGTGGGATTAGGAATATAAATTACCTGCTTGTTCTGCAGTTTGAATTATTTACATCCCAATTGCCACCCCTCCCTCAATACCTCCTGATCCCACTCCCTCTCTCATCATCTCCCAATCTCATCCCTTCCCTTGTCTCCTTTCCCTCTCTCTCTTAGTCCTTAGAAAGAGCAGCCCTCCTCCCCTAACATCTACCCTCAGCTTAGCTAGTGTAATTATTTTATTTTAGAGATTATAATATAAATGAGTTTCTTCATTCTCTTTTCTTTCTCTAAGCCATTCTGTATATCTTTTTCTGTCTTTCAAAGATAAAGCTCTCTTTTTAATGTTATCATGTTACTTGTATATATGATTTCAGCACTGACCATTTGGTGTTAGATAATCAACTGGTATGATCTTTCCCAATGGACACTTTTTTTCCCATTCTCAGCATATCTTTCTTGCTTCTAGATTTTTATGTAAGGTTGAGGAGTCCTAGACTTTCCCCCATTCATATTGACATATCTATTGTTCTTGTCATTGTTCAACTCATTTTTAGGTAATCATATTAGTGAAATTTTATGATGTGGCATATGCCATCCCTGGAGGACAGCATCTCAGAGTGAACTCCCTGATCCTCCAATTTCTAAAATCCTTTGACCCCACTCTCCCAAAGTGTTCCCTGAGCCTTAGGTGTGAGGCAGTATTGTGGATGCATCCTTTTAGACTGGGCTCCAAAAGTGCATTTGGATTGGTTGTGGTTTTCTGTACTGATTTCCATCTGTTATTGAGACGTTTCCTTGATGAGGACTGAGGACTATACTTATTGGTGAATATCTGTGGATATAACAACAAATGTTAGGGAAAGTATGATGGTTCCAAAATTAAAAAAAAAAACTAAATAATAAAATTTCTGGAACTAAGTGAAAATGAAAACATGATACAAAAAAATTTCTGTGAAACATTGAACGCGGTTGTATAAGGGAAATTTACCTCTCCTAGTGTTTACGTTAAAAATCAGAAAGTATTTTAAAATGACTTAATGATCCACCTCAAGTATTTGGAAATATGAGAACAAACAAAAACAAAATCCAATACAGTGCAAGGAATAATACCAATTGCAGAAGAAGTCTATTAAATAGAAACAAAGAAAATAATACAAAGAATCAATGAATTTAAAAGATGATTCTTTTAGAAGGTAATCAGGAGCTACAGCTCCTTGGCTCAACTAAACAAAAGAAATAAGAGGATGACTTGAATTAACAGAATCAGCCAGGAAACATTATGACAAGCACCAAAGAAATTCAGAATGTTATAAGGAAATACTTTTTAAGCCTGTACTCAAATTTAAAACTGAAAGAAATGGATTAATTTCTCGGTTCATTAAAACAACCAAAGTTAAAATAAAAAGAGATAAACAACCTAAACAGATCTGTAGCAAAGAGTATTAAACAATAATGAAAAGCCTTTTTACTCACAAGAGACCAGGCCCAAGTGAATTCACAATGAAAAACTTCATTCTTAGTGAGCATGGGTGCAAAAATCTTCAATAATATTTTGAAGCAGAAAACTCATTAAAATTAGGGACAAGCTGTAAAATGATCAAGTAATCTGTGGTAGCCCATTGCCTGCTGTGCCCACTCCTTCCTCTCTGACCCCACTTTCAATACTTGTTTGGGTCGAAAGAAGTTCTATCCAAAGCCTACAGTGGTCAGGTGGTAGGGACTCAGAAGCACTCTCCAGAAAGCACTTACCACTAAGCATACCACATATACTACACATTCCTAAGATTCAGAAAGGGGAATAGAAACCAACAAATGAAAAACCCAACCACCCAAAACAAGACCAGATATCAGTGCCTAGAATTACAATCTTCTAAAACACAGATGCATTGACATCTGTGTAAAAATACAATCAATAACATCCAGGGCAATATGGCTCCATCAAATCCCAGCAACCCTGAGAAGTACAATATAACTGAAGCACAAGGCAAGGAATTCAAAATAACTATTAAGAGTATGCTTAAGGACATTAAAAAAGATATGAATGAACCCATACTGAGTTCTGAAAACACAAACAGCAAAACGAAAGGAAGAAGATAATTTGAGACATGAAATGGAAATAGAATGAGTAAAGAAGACACATAATGAGGGAAATTTGAAATGAAAAATTTAGGAAATTGAACAGGAACCTCAGAGGCAAGCTTCCCCAACAAAATACAAGAGATGCAAGAAAGAATATCAAGCAATGAAAACAAAACAAGATAGAATAAATGGATACTTCTATCAAAGTAAAATGATAAGTCTAAAAAACTCCTGACACAAAAACATTCAAGAAATCTGGAACACCATGAAAAGACCAAATCTAAGAATAATAGGAATTAAAGAAAGAAAAGAAAATCAGGCCAAAGGCACATAAAATACTTTTAACAAAATGATAGAAAATTTTGCTTAATCTAAAGAAGATTCATAAAGGGGAACAGAAAGCAACAAAAGAAAAACCCACCCACCCAAAATAAGACCAGATATCAATGTCTAGAATTACAATCTTCTAAAATTCAGAATAATTCTTGCATTTCCAATGGAGGCTCTAAAAGCCAAAAGGGCCTAGACAGAAATTCTACAGACTCTAAGACAGTGTTTCTTAACCTGTGGGTCCACGCTTCTTTGGCAAACCTCTATCTCAAAAAGTATCTACATTATAATTCATAAGAGTAGTAACTTTATAGTTAGGAAATAACAATGAAAACAATTTTATGGTTGGTGGTCACCACAACATGAGGACCTATATTAAAGGGTTGTAGTATTAGGAAGGTTGAAAACCACTGCTCTGAGTGCTCACAGTTGCCAACCTGGACATCTATACCACCAAAACTTTCAGTCACAATAGATAAAGATTTTCTAAGATAAAACTTAATTATTAGTATTTATCTACAAATCCAGCATTACAGAAGGCACTTGAAAGATAACTTCAACCTAAAGAGGTTAATCACAACCAAGGAAATACAAGGAATAAATAATTTCAAAAAGGAAAATCAGAAGAGTATGAAAACAACCCCAAGCCAGAACAACAAAATAATGGGAATCAACAAACACTGATCATTGATAACTCTCAAGAGTAATGTCTCTACTCCCTAATAAAAAGCCATAGACCAACAGACTGGATGCAAAAACAGAATCCATCCTTCAACTGCATCCAACAAACACACCTTAACATCAAGGATAGCAAAAATATCTGACAAAAACAGACTTCAAACCAAAACTATCCCAAAGAGATAGGGGATGACACTACATACTCGTCAAAGTAAAAATACACCAAGAGAATGTTTCACTTTAACACATCTATGCACCAAACACAAGCGCACCCAAGTTCATAAAAGAAACACTACTAAAGTCACATATTCACCCTCACACAGTGATAGTATGTAGCCTTAATACCCACCCTCACCAATAGACAGACATCCAAACAGAAACCAAACAGGAAATGCTGGAACCAAATTACATTATAAGCCAAACATATATAACAGATATTTACAGAACATTTACAAGAGAATATACCTTCTCAGAAACTCCTAGGACTTTCTTCAAAATTGACTACATACTTGGATACAAACCAAATTTCAGAAAATATAAGAAAGTTAAGATAAAACTCTGAATTGTATCTGACCACTACAGACTAACAACAGAAAAAACAGAAAGCTTACAAATTTATGGAAACTGAACAATTAAGTACTAAATGAAGAATGAGTCAAGACAGATATTAAGAAAAACTAAAATTTTTACAATAGAATGAAAATGGAAAAAAAACAACACATAAAAACCTATGGAACACAATGAAGTGTGTTCTAAGAGAGAAGTTTATAGCACTAAGTGCATACAAAAGAGGTGGGAAGATTTCATACTACTAACTTAATGGCTTACTTGAAAACTCTTGAAGTAAATGAAGAAATAATTACCTTAAGAAGTAGATCCAAGGAAAGGTCAAGCTCATGGCTAAAATCAATAAATTAGAAATGAAAAAGATACAAAGATTCAAATAAACAAAGACTTGCTTCCTTAAGAAAATCAGAGTAGGGGCTGGAGAGATGACTCAGTGGTTAAGAGGTCCTGAGTTCAATTCCCAGCAACCACATGGTGGCTCACAACTATCTATAATGTACTTTGATTCCCTCTTCTGCAGATAAAGCACTCATATGCAATAAATAAAATAAATAAATTTTAAAAAGAAAAGAAAAAAAAAGAAAATCAGAGTAAGGGTAAGCAGGCTACCAGGCTAAGACCTGATAGGCTGTGATCATATGGGGAGTAAGGAGGTCCGCCTCTGTCACAGACCTAGGGCAGGGGAATAGGGTAAAAGGGAGGGAGCAGGGAACTGAAAGATACAAGTGAGGGGATAATAATTTAGATGGAATCTGAATAAATTATTTAAATTAAAAAATTAAATACATAAATAATTTTTTTAAAAAAAGAAAGTACCAGGAAAAAAAGAAAAAAGAAAATCAATAACATTGATAAACTCTCAGCTAAACTCACTAATAGGTGAGTGAAAAAGATTTAAATTTAATAAAATTAGAAAAGGAAAACATAAGCAAGGCATGGTAGCTCATGTGTGTCATCCCAGCACTCAGGGAAGGCAGAGGAAGGAGGATCTCTGTGGGTTTGAAGCCAGCCTGGACTACAAAGTGAATCCAGAACAGCCAAGGCTACACAGAGAAACTCTGTCACTAAAAATTTTTTTAAAAAGGAAAGAAAGAAAGAAAACAAGAAAAGAAAGAATAAAAGAAGGACATAACAAAAAACAAAAAGGAAATCCATAGAATCACAAGGGTGTACTTTACACACATTACCAAATTGTAAAATCTAAAAGAAATTGATCGTTTTCTCAATTTGCACTAAGTCAAGATCAAATAAATATTGTAAATAAACCTATTACCACTAGTAAAATTGAAGCAGTAATTAATCTCTCCCAACCCCAAAAATAAAATTGCCAGAGACAAGTGATATTAGTGCAAAATTCTTTAAAGAAGAGTTAATACTAATACTTTTCAAATTATTCCATAAAATAGAAACAGAAGAAATATTGCCCAATTCATTTAATGAAGTCACAGTTACATTAACACCTAAACTTTATGATGATCCATATAAAGATTCAAGGAAGAAAATTCCATGCCAATTTTTCTTACGAAATACATGCAAAAACTCACAATAATATACCTACAAATCTAATCCAAGAACATATCAAAATGATCATCCACGGTGATCAAATAGATTTTGTCCCAGAGATGCAGAGAGTGTTCAGTATACAAAAAGCAATGAATGTAATGAGCTATATAAACAAACTGTAAAAAAATCACATGATCATCTCATTAGGATCAGAAAGGGTCTTTGACAAAATCCAACACTCCTTTATAATAAAAGTCCTGGAGAGGTTAGGGATACAAGGGACATAACTCAGTACAATAAAGACGATTTACAGCAATCTCATAGCCAGCATCAACTTAAATGAAGAGAAACTTAAAGCAATTCCACTGAAATCATGGACAAGAAAAGGTTGTCCACTCTCTCCATACCTATTCAATATAGTATTTGAAGTTCGAGCTAGAGCAATAAGACACCTAAAGGTCAATGGGATACAAACTGAAAGTGAAGAAGTCAAAGAATTTTTATACGCAGATGATCTGATGGTATACATAAATGACTCTAAAAATTACACCAGGGAACTCCCATAGTTGATAAACACTTTAAGTAAAGTAGCAAGATACAAAATTAACACAAAAAAGTAATCAGCCTTCCTACATTCACATGACATATGAACTGAGAAAGAAATCAGGGAAACAGCATCTTTCACAATAGCTTCAAAAATATAAAATATCCTGGGGTGAATTCAGCCAAGAGAGAAAGATGTATAAGACAAAAATTTTAAGACACTGAGATGAGAAGAAGATATCAGAAGATGAAACAATCTCTCATGCTCATGAATTGGTAGGATTATTATAGTAAAAATGACAATTCTACCAAAAGCAATCTATGGATTCAGTGTCATCTCCAACAAAATTCAGTACATTAATTCACAGAAATTGAAAGGACAATTTTCAGCTTCATATAGAAACAAACAAACAAAGTTCCAGGATAGCTAAAACACTCCTGAATGATAAAAGAGCCACTGGAGGTATCACCTCCAAACTCAACTTGTACTACAATAGAATCAAATTGAAGACCCAGAAAGACAGTATCTTCAACAAATGCTGCTCTCCAAACTGGATGATGGCATGTAAAAAAATAGATCCATACTTATAGACTTGCACAAAACTCAACCTAAATGGATCAAAGACATTGACATAAAGCCAGATGCATGAATATGATAGAAGAGAAAATGGGAGAATAGTCTTGGATTTATTGGCTTTCTGAAGAGAACACCAATAGCACAGACATTAAGAACAATTAAGAAATTGGGCTGCATGAAACCGAAAGGTTTCTGTAAGGTAACAAAGCAGCAGGCTACAGAATGGGAAAATATTTTTAGCAACTACACATCTCATAGAGAGTTAATATCAAAAATATATGAAGAAGTCAAAATTCTGGAATCAAGTCAACAAATAGATAAAACATGAGTATACAGATAAGGCTGATGGGCAGGTTAGGCTTCATGTGGGTCCCCTAGCAAGTGGAACAGGGTCTGTTTCTGACATGAACTCAGCTGCCTGCTTTTTGATCACTTCCCCCTGACAGGGCTGCTTTGACAAGCCACAGGGGAAGATGAAGAGCTCAGTCCTGATGTGAGTTGATGTTCTGGGGTTTGTGGATAAGGGGACCTCCCACTTTTCTAAGGAGTAGGGGAGGGGGAGGGGATAAGAGAGAAGGAGGGTGGGGCTAAGAGGAGAGGAGGGAGGCGGTATGATCAGACTGTAAAGTGAATTAATAAAATATTTTTAAGTGCGGTACAGATCTAAACAAACGATTGTCAAAAGAAGAAATTCAATGGCTTTAAATGCTGAGAATCATTTAAAGAAATGTACATCATATATTCACCAGGGAAATGCAAATCAGATCTACTTTTAGATTTCATCTCACATTAATCAGAATGGCAAAGATCAATAGAACAAATAACAGCTGATCCTGTAAGGATTTAGGGGGAGGAGAACACACATCAATTACTGGTGGGAGTGCAAACTTGTACAGCCACGATGGAAACCCAATGTAAAAATTCCTCAGAAAGATAGGAATTTGCTCTACCTAAGGTTCCAGCTTTACCACTCTTTGACATATACCCAAATATCACTTCATCCTAATACAGAGAAACCGTTCAACCATGTTCATTGCTGCTTTTGTTGTACTAGCCATAAATTAGAAACATCCTAGATGTCTGTAAGAAGTGAACAGATAAAACGTGCACATTTCCACAATGGAACATTACACAGCCATTAAAAATATTGGATGTAGGTTTTTCAAGATGGCGGCGAGCAGTGTGGACCGTGTTTGGAGGCTCCAGTGAACAATTCAGGGAATTGCACAGATTTCTGAGCCAGGAACACCGAGGTCCGAACATCACGGCAGCGGGAGTGCTCCATGGTTCGGAGGGACCAGGGTGCAGAGGACCTGCATGCCCCTGCACACGGGAGGAGCGTGGATTTTCTCTGATCGGAGCGGCAGCGGCAGAGGCAGCAGCACCAGCGGCACCAGCAGCGGGGGCTGAGGTTTGCAGCTCATAGCCTTCCGGTGGAGGCGATTGGTGTGGTGGCTGGTGGGAGTTGCTGCGGGAGAGGGGACTCGGGCAGGATTTGGGTCGCGTGGAGCCTTTGGACCCAGACTGGACTCGGCAGACAGTTCGGCCCCAGAGTCCCGGGTACTGGCCCGGCCCAACAAGCAATTCTGCCTGAGGCACTAACTCAGCTTCGGCCACAGCTCCCCTGCTGTGGCGCAGGCTTACTTGAGCGCGCAGCTCCACACTAGGCAGCACCTCAGCTCAGCGGCAGCTCCCCTGCGGTGACACAGTCTGGGCGGAGCACTTGGTTCCAACACAGGCGCTAACTCAGAGCAGCCACAGTTCTCCTGCTGTGGCTCAGGGTTGGCCAAGCACTCAGTTCCACGCTAGGTGCCACCTCAGCTCAGCGGCATCTCCCCTGCAGTGACACAGTCTGGGCAGAGCACTTCGTTCCACCATTGGTGCTAACTCAGAGCAGCTGCAGGTCTCCTGCTGTGGCGCAGGCTTGGTGGAGTGCACAGTTCCATCCTAGGCACCACCTCAGCTCAGCGGCAGCTCCCCTGCGGTGACACAGTCTGGACGGAGCACTTGGTTGAACCACAGACGCTAACTCAGAGCAGCCGCAGTTCTCCTGCCGTGGCACAGGCTGGACAGAGCTCTCAGTTCCACCAGCTCTAAGACTCTGGTTGGACACAGTATGCAGTTTGAATCCAGAGTTCTTGGCTGAGATTGGTAGTCAGTTCAGGCCCTGAGTCAATAACTGACCACAGCACACACTTTGGGCCAAAAGGCCCTAGCAGAGCTTGGTGCGTAGTCCCAGCCCAAAAATTTTGGCTGGACCCTGTGCACATTTTGGGCCCAGAATCCCTAGCTGAGCTCTGCAGACGGTTCAGGCCCTGAGAATCTACTCAGTGTTCCTGGCTGGACTTGGCAGCGAACACAGAAGGCTGTGGATACCTTGACCTGACCCAACGCTCATTCAGAGACCCAGAACAATTGCAGGTTCCACAGCACAGCGGGGCTGAAGATCACTAGCTGTGAGAGACCAGAACAACAGGGCTAACCTCCTAACATCCACACCAGTGAAGCTTTGAGCTCCCAGCCTAGGGAAATCGTGAGAAGATAAGTGAATCTATCATCAGACACCCTGCATCCAACTCTGGAAGCTACCCAACAAAAACAAAGATGGCAAGATGTCTAAAGGACAACGAAAAAGCATACGCAAAAAACCCCAAAACAACATGGCGTCTCCAGTTTCCAGCTATCCCAAAGAAAACAACCCAGAGACCTCAAATACAACGGAAATACAAGAAAATGACCTCAAATCCTTAGTAATGAGGATGATAATGGAGGAAACAAATAAAATTCGTAATCAAATACAGGAAGATGCAGACAAACAGGTGAGAGACATAAAAGAAGCACATAGAGAGGAACTGGAAAAATTGCAGGAAAATGCAAACAACCAGATGAAAGAAATAAAGAAAACGGTTCAAGCTCTGAAGACCTATAAAGAGGCAATGGAAGAAACTCAGGAATACACAAAAAATCAGATGAAATAAATCAAAAAATCAGTTGAAGATGTGAAAATGAAAATGGATTCAATGATAAACACACAGACAGAAGACGAACGAGAACGGGAGACCTCAGAGAAGAAGGCGAGCAACACAGAGGTGAGCTTTTCTAACAGAATCCAAGAGATGGAAGAACGAATCTCAGGGCTAGAAGATAAAATCACAGATATTGAATCAACCATTAAATAAAATGCCAAATCTGGAAAACTCCTGACACAAAACATCCAAGAAATTAAGGACACCATGAAAAGAAGAAATTTGAGGATAATAGGCATTGAAGAAAGAGAAGACATCAGACTCCAGGGCCCAGAAACAATTCTCAACAAAATCATAGAAGAAAATTTCTCCAATCTAAAGAAAGAGATGCCTATAAACATACAAGAGGCCTACAGAACACCAAATAGAATTAACCAGAAAAGAAAAACTGCCCGCCACATAATAACCAAAACACAAAACATGCAGAACAAAGAAAAAATATTAAAGCTGCAAAGGAAACGGGCCAAATAACATTTAAATGGTAAACCTATCAGAATTACACCCGACTTCTCAGCAGAGACCATAAAAGCCAGAAGGGCTTGGACAGAGATCCTGCAAACCCTAAGAGACCACAGATGCCAGGCCAGACTACTTTACCCAGCAAAACTATCAATAACCATTGATGGAGAAAAGAAAATATTCCAAGACAAAAACAAATTAAAACAGTACCTATCCACAAATCCAGCTTTATAGAAGGTACTAGAAGGAAAACTCCATCCCAAAGGGTCAAGCTACAACCAAAACTGCCCAGGAAATAGATGGCAAAACATGGCAAAAACACAACAACACAAACACTCGACTGGAAACAACATCAAAATTAAGACTCTTAACAGTCACTGGTCATTAATATCTCTCAACATCAATAACCTCAATTCTCCAATAAAAAGACAGAGACTAACTGAATAGGTACATAAACAAGATCCAACATTCTTCTGCATCCAAGAAACACATCTCACCCATAATGAAAAGCATTACCTCAGGGTAAAAAGTTGGAAAAAATATTCCAAGCAAATGGTCACAAGAAGCAAGCAGGCGTAGCCATTTTAGTATCGAACAAAATAGACTTTCAACCAAAATTAATCAAAAGGGATGAGGAAGGACACTTCATACTCATCAAAGGTAAAGTCAACCAAGATGACATCACAATTCTGAACATTTATGCTCCCAATACAAGGGCACCCACATTTGTAAAAGACCTCCTAAAAAAAGCTTAAACCACACATCGATCCCCACACAATAATAGTGGGAGACTTCAATACCCCACTCTCACTGAAGGATAAGTCATTGAAACAGAAACTAAGCTGAGAAATAACATCATTAACCAATGCCATGGGTCAAATGGATCTAACAGATATCTATAGAACCTTTCACCCAAACAAGAAAGAATACACCTTCTTCTCTGCACCCATGGAACCTTCTCCAAAATTGATCACATCGTAGGTCACAAAGCAAGCCTCAATAGATACAAGAGGATTGAAGTAATACCTTGTATCCTATCAGATCACCATGCTCTTAGGCTGCAATTCAACAACAACAGAAATAACAAAAAGCCTACACGTTTGTGGAAACTAAACAACTCTCTGCTAAATGACACCTGGGTCAGGGAAGAAATAAAGAAAGAAATCAAGGAGTTTCTGAAATTCAATGAAAATGAAGAAACAACATACCCAAATTTGTGGGATACATTGAAAGCAGTGCTAAGAGGAAAACTCATAGCACTAAGTGCCTTTAAAAAGAAATTGGAAACATCGCACATAAGCATCTTAACAGCACAACTGGAAGCCCTAGAGAAAAAAAAAAGCAGAAACACCCAAGAGGAGTAGACGCCTGGAAATAATCAAACTCAGGGCTGAAATTAACAAATTAGAAACTAAGAAAACGGTCCAAAGAATCAACAAAACCAAAAGCTGGTTCTTTGAGAAAATCACCAAGATAGACAGACCACTAGCCAAACTAACTAAAAGGCAGAGAGACAGTATTGAAATCAACAAAATCAGAAATGAAAAGGGAGACATAACAACAGACACTGAAGAAATTCAAAGAATCATAAGATCCTACTTTGAAGGCATATATGCCACAAAATTTGAAAATCTAAGGGAAATGGACGATTTTCTTGATCAATTTCACTTGCCAAAGTTGAATGAAGAACAGATAAATGAGCTAAATAGTCCCATTTCTCCTACAGAAATAGAAGCAATCATCGATATTCTCCCAACCAAAAAAAACCCAGGGCCAGATGGTTTCAGTGCAGAATTCTACCAGACCTTCAAGGGCGAGCTAATACCGATACTCTTCAAGCTACTCCAAAAGATAGAAATGGATGGAAAATTACCAAATTCATTCTATGAGGCCATAGTCTCATTGATACCTAAACCTCACAAAGACTCAACAAAGAAAGAGAATTTCAGACCAATTTCTCTTATGAACATAGATGCAAAAATACTAAATAAAATACTTGCAGAACGAATACAGAACCACATCAAAGATATCATTCATCATGACCAAGTAGGCTTCATTCCAGGCATGCAGGGATGGTTTAATATACGGAAATCCATCAATGTAATCCACCATATAAACAAACTGAAAATAAAAAACCACATGATCATCTCCTTGGATGCAGAGAAAACATTTGATAAAATTCAACACCCATTCATGTTTAAAGTTTTAGAGAGATCGGGGATACAAGGCACTTTCCTCAACATAATAAAGGCTATATACAGCAAGCCAATAGCCAAAATCAAAGTAAATGGTGAGATACTCAAGGAAATTCCTCTAAAATCAGGAACAAGGCAAGGCTGCCCACTCTCTGCATATCTCTTCAATATAGTACTCGAAGTTCTAGCCAGAGAAATAAGACAACAAAAGGAGATCAGGGGGATCCAAATGGGAAAGGAGGAAGTCAAATTATCCCTATTTGCAGATGATATGATAGTGTACATAAGTGACCCTCAAAATTCCACCAGAGAACTCCTAAAGCTGATAAACACCTTCAGCAAATTGGCTGGATTCAAAATTAACTCAAAAAAGTCTGTAGCCTTCCTATACACAAATGACAAGCTTGCGGAGGAAGAAATTAGGAAAACCACACCCTTCGCATTAGCCACAAGCAATATAAAATATCTAGGAGTTACCCTAACTAAGCAAGTGAAGGATTTCTTTGAAAAAAATTTCAAAACTCTGAAGAAAGAGATTGAAGATGACCTGAGAAGATGGCATGATCTTCCTTGCTCATGGATCGGGAGAATTAACATAGTAAAAATGGCCATCCTACAAAAAGCAATCTACAGATTCAATGCAATCCCTATCAAAATACCTACACAATTTTTTAAAGACATTGAAAGTTCAATTCTGAACTTCATATGGAAAAACAACAAACCCAGAATAGCTAAAACAATCTTGTACAATAAAAGGTGCTCCGGAGGAATCTCCATACCTGATCTCAAATTGTACTATAAAGCAATAGTAATTAAAACAGCATGGTACTGGCACAGCAACAGGCTGGTTGATCAGTGGAATCTAATCGAAGACCCAGACATAAATCCACACACATATGGTCACTTGATTTTTGACAAAGAAGCCAAATCCATTCAATGGAAAAAGGATAGCATCTTCAACAAATGGTGCTGGTCTAACTGGAGGTCTATGTGTAAAAAAATGAAAATGGACCCATATTTGTCACCTTGCAAAAAACTCAAATCCAAGTGTAAAGACCTCAACATAAAACCAGAGACACTAAGCCACTTAGAGGAAAAAGTGGGAAAGAGCCTGGAACATATTGGCACAGGAGACAACTTCCTGAACAGAACACCAACGGCCCAGGCCTTAATGTAAACCATTAATAAATGGGACCTCATGAGGCTGAGAAGCTTCTGTAAGGCAGGAGACACTGTCAAGAGAACAAAGCGACAGCCTACAGACTGGGAAAAAATCTTCACCAACCCTACATCTGACAAAGGTCTAATATCCAAAATATATAAAGAACTCAAGAAATTAAACACCACCAAACCCGAATAACCCAATAGAGAAATGGGGCTTGGAACTAAACAGAGAACTCTCAACAGAGGAATATTAAATGGCTGAGAAACACTTAAAGAAATGCTCAACCTCCTTAGTCATCAGGGAAATGCAAATCAAAACAACTCTGAGATTCCATCTTACACCCATCAGAATGGCTAAGATCAAAATTCAAGCGACACCACATGCTGGTGAGGATGTGGGAGAGAGGAACACTCCTTCATTGCTGGTGGGAATGCAAACTGTACAGCCACTTTGGAAATCTATCTGGTGCTATCTCAGAAAATGGGAATAGGGCTTCCTCAAGACCCAGCTATTCCACTCCTTGGAATATACCCAGAAGATGCTCCAGCACACAACAAGAAAATTTGCTCAACCATGTTCATAGCAGGCTTATTCATGATAGCCAGAACATGGAAACAGCCTAAGTGCCCCTCAATAGAAGAGTGGATAAAGGAACTGTGGTACATATAAACTACGGAATACTACTCAGCTATTAAAAACAAGGAATTCCCGAAATTTGTGGATAAATGGATTGAGCTAGAAATGATCATAATGAGTGAGTTAACCCAGAAGCAGAAAGAATCAAATGGAATATACTCACTTATATCTCCATACTAGCCCAAGGGGCATGTCCCACGAAAGCCTTCATTTACCAGGAAACTGGGACAGAGGGGAAGGCATCCTATTGGGACTCTAAATGAGAGACACATGGGAGAATAGCAAATAAAGGATACAGAGTGTCCTAGAAATCTACAAGTAGAACATTATGATAGGCAGATTTGGGCCCAGGGGTCCCACTCAAACTAAGGCACCAGCCAAGGGACAATACAGGAGGTAAACTTTAAACCCCTTCCCAGATCTAGCCAACGGTCAGAATATTCTCCACAGTTTAGTGGAGAGTGTGATATGACTTTCTCACGTACTCTGGTGCCTCACATTTGACCATGTCCGTTGGAGGGGGAGACCTGGTGGCACTCAGAGGAAGGACAGCTGGTAGCCAAGAAGAGACTTGATACCCTATGAGAATATACAGGGGGAGATAATCCCCCTCAGGAACAGTCATAGGGGAGGGGAATAATGGGAAAATCGTGGGGGGAGGAATGGGAGGATACAAGGGATGGGATAGACATTGAGATGTAACAAGAATAAATTAATAAAAATAAATAAATTTAAAAAATATTGGATGTAAATGAGTCAAACTAGAAAAAGTCATCCTGACTGAGGTAACTCAGAGATCCAGAAAATAAATGTCCTAACTAAAAAAATGGACCTGAACTGACCATTCTCAATAGTAGAATAAATTGCTAAAATATTTTTAATTGTTCATCATCCTCACCAATTAGGTAAGTGTAAAGTAAAATAACTGAGGTTTTATCTTACCTGACCAGAGAAGGTAAAATCGACAAACAACTGGAAATATCAGTAAGGATGTGAGGAATGGGGAATTCAGTCTAGGTGGGAATGTATCTTACTTAGGGTTTCCGTTGCTGTGAAGAGACACTGTGACCAAGGCAACTCTTATAAAAGACAATATTAAATTGGGGCTGGCTTACAGTTTCAGAGGTGGGGGAAAGCATGGCTTTCGTGGGACATGCCCCTGGGGCTAGTATGCAGATATAAGTGAGTATATACCATTTCAGTCTTTCTGCTTCTGGGTTAACTCACTCATTATGATCATTTCTAGCTCAATCCATTTATCCACAAATTTCAGGAATTCCTTGTTTTTAATAGCTGAGTAGTATTCCATAGTGTATATGTACCACAGTTTCTTTATCCACTCCACTACTGAGGGACACTTAGGGTGTTTCCATGTTCTGGCTATTATGAATAAGCCTGCTATGAACATGGTTGAGCAAATTTTCTTCTTGTTGTGCTGGAGCATCTTCTGGGTATATTCCAAGGAGTGGAATAGCTGGGTCTTGAGGAAGCCCTATTCCCATTTTTCTGAGATAGCACCAGATAGATTTCCAAAGTGGCTGTACTAGTTTGCATTCCCACCAGCAATGAAGGAGTGTTCCTCTCTCCCCACATCCTCACCAGCATGTGGTGTCGCTTGGATTTTTGATCTTAGCCATTCTGATGGGTGTAAGATGGAGTCTCAGAGTTGTTTGGATTTGCATTTCCCTGATGACTAAGGGGGTTAAGCATTTCTTTAAGTGTTTCTCAGCCATTTGAAACTTCTCTGTTGAGAATTCTCTGTTTAGTTCTGAGCCCCGTTTCTCAATTGGGTTCTTTGGTTTGGTGGTGTTTAATTTCTTGAGTTCTTTATATATTTTGGATATTAGACCTTTGTCAGATGTAGGATTGGTGAAGATCTTTTCGCAGTCTGTAGGCTGTCGCTTTGTTCTCTTGGCAGTGCCTCCAGCCTTACAGAAGCTTCTCAGCTTCATGAGGTCCCATTTATTAATGGTTGACATTAAGGCCTGAGCCATTGGTGTTCTGTTCAGGAAGTTGTCTCCTGTGCCAATATGTTCCAGGCTCTTCCCCAATTTTTCCTCTAAGTGGCTTAGTGTCTCTGGTTTTATGTTGAGGTCTTTAATCCACTTGGATTTGAGTTTTGTGCAAGGTGACAAATATGGGTCCAGATGCATTTTTTTACACATAGACCTCCAGTTAGACCAGCACCATTTGTTGAAGATGCTATCCTTTTCCATTGAATGGATTTGGCTTCTTTGTCAAAAATCAAGTGACCATATGTGTGTGGATTTATATCTGGGTCTTCGATTCGATTCCACTGATCAACCAGCCTGTTGCTGTGCCAGTACCATGCTGTTTTAATAACTATTGCTGCATAGTGCAGTTTGAGATCAGGTATGGAGATTCCTCCAGAGCACCTTTCATTGTACATGATTGTTTTAGTTATTCTGAGTTTTTTGTTTTTCCATATGAAGTTCAGAATTGAACTTTCAATATCTTTAAAAAATTGTGTAGGTATTTTGATAGGGATTGCATTGAATCTGTAGATTGCTTTTGGTAGGATGGCCATTTTTACTATGTTAATGCTCCTAATCCATGAGCAAGGAAGATCATGCCATCTTCTCAGGTCATCTTCAATCTCTTTCTTCAGAGTTTTGAAATTTTTTTCAAACAAGTCCTTCACTTGCTTAGTTAGAGTAACTACTAGAGATTTTATATTGCTTGTGGCTAATGTGAAGGGTGTGGTTTTCCTAATTTCTTCCTCTGCAAGCTTGTCATTTGTGTATAGGAAAGCTACAGACTTTTTTGAGTTAATTTTTTATCCAGCTAATTTGCTGAAGGTGTTTATCAGCTTTAGGAGTTCTCTGGTGGAATTTTGAGGGTCACTTATGTACACTATCATATCATCTGCAAATAGGGATAATTTGACTTCCTCCTTTCCCATTTGGATCCCCCTGATCTCCTTTTGTTGTCTTATTGCTCTGGGTAGAACTTCGAGTACTATATTGAAGAGATATGGAGAGAGTGGGCAGCCTTGCCTTGTTCCTGATTTTAGAGGAATTTCCTTGAGTATCTCACCATTTACTTTGATTTTGGCTATTGGCTTGCTTTATTATGTTGAGGAAAGTGCCTTGTATCCCGGATCTCTCTAAAACTTTAAACATGAATGGGTGTTGGATTATATCAAATGCTTTCTCTGCATCTAAAGAGATGATCATGTGGTTTTTATTTTCAGTTTGTTTATATGGTGGATTACATTGATGGATTTCAGTATATTAAACCATCCCTGCATGCCTGGAATGAAGCCTACTTGGTCATGATGAATGATCTCTTTTATATGTTCTTGTATTCGTTTTGCAAGTATTTTATTTAGTATTTTTGCATCGATGTTCATAACAGAAATTGATCTGAAATTCTCTTTCTTTGCTCAGTCTTTGTGAGGTTTAGGTATCAATGAGACTATGGCCTCATAGAATGAATTTGGTAATTTTCCACCCATTTCTTTCTTTTGGAGTAGCTTGAATAGTATTGGTATTAGCTTGCCCTTGACGTTCTGGTAGAATTCTGCACTGAAACCATCTGGCCCTGGGCTTTTTTTTGGTTGGGTGACTGTCGATGATTGCTTCCATTTCTGTAGGGGAAATGGGACTATTTAGCTTGTTTATCTGTTCTTCACTCAACTTTGGCATGTGAACTTGTTCAAGAAAATCATCCATTTCCCTTAGATTTTCAAATTTTGTGGCGTATATGCCTTCAAAGTAGGATCTTATGATTCTTTGTATTTCCTCAGTGTCTGTTGTTATGTCTCCCTTTTCATTTCTGATTTTGTTGATTTCAATACTGTCTCTCTGCCTATTAGTTAGTTTGGCTAACGGTCTATCTATCTTGTTCATTTTCTCAAAGAACCAGCTCTTGGTTTTCTTGATTCTTTGGACTGTTTTCTTAGTTTCTAATTTGTTAATTTCAGCCCTGAGTTTGATTATTTCCAGACATCTACTCCTCTTGGGTGTTTCTGCTTCTTCTTTTTCTAGGGCTTCCAGTTGTGTCATTAAGATGCTTATGTGCGATGTTTCCAATTTCTTTTTAAAGCACTTAGTGCTATGAGTTTTCCTCTTAGCACTGCTTTCAATGTATCACACAAATTTGGGTATGTTGTTTCTTTATTTTCATTGAATTTCAGAAACTCCTTTATTTCTTCCCTGGCCCAGTTGTCATTTAGCAGACAGTTATTTAGTTTCCACGTACGTGTAGGCTTTTTTTTAATTTCTGTTGTTGTTGAATTGCAGCCTAAGAGCATGGTGATCTGATAGGATACAAGGTATTACTTCAATCCTCTTGTATCTATTGAGGCTTGCTTTGTGACCTACGATGTGATCAATTTTGGAGAAGGTTCCATGGGTGCAGAGAAGAAGGTGTATTCTTTCTTGTTTGGGTGAAAGGTTCTATAGATATCTGTTAGTTCCATTTGACTCATGGCATTGGTTAATGATGTTATTTCTCGGCTTAGTTTCTGTTTCAATGACTTATCCTTCAGTGAGAGTGGGCTGTTGAAGTCTCCCACTATTATTGTGTGGGGATCGATGTGTGATTTAAGCTTTTTTAGGAGATCTTTTACAAATGTGGGTGCCCTTGTATTGGGAGCATAAATGTTCAGAATTGTGATGTCATCTTGGTTGACTTTACCTTTGATGAGTATGAAGTGTCCTTCCTCATCCCTTTTGATTAATTTTGGTTGAAAGTCTATTTTGTTCATACTAAAATGGCTATGCTTGCTTGCTTCTTGTCACCATTTTGCTTGGAATATTTTTTCCAACCTTTTACCCTGAGGTAATGCCTATCATTATGGGTGAGATGTGTTTCTTGGATGCAGAAGAATGTTGGATCTTGTTTATGTACCCATTCAGTTAGTCTCTGTCTTTTTATTGGAGAATTGAGACCATTGAAGTTGAGAGATATTAATGACCAGTGACTGTTAAGAGTCTTAATTTTGATGTTGTTTCCAGTCGAGCGTTTGTGTAGTTGTGTTTTTGCCATGGGATAGTTATCTATTTCCTGGGTAGTTTTGGTTGTAGCTTGACCCTTTGGGATGCAGGTTTCCCTCTAATACCTTCTACAACGCTGGATTTGTGGATAGGTATTGTTTGAATTTGTTTTTGTCATGGAATATTTTGTTTTCTCCATCAATGGTTATTGATAATTTTGCTGGGTAAAATAGTCTGGCCTGACATCTGTGGTAGCTTAGGGTTTGCAAGATCTCTGTCCAGGCCCTTCTGGCTTTTATGGTCTCTGCTGAGAAGTCGGGTGTAATTCTGATAGGTTTGCCATTAAATGTTATTTGGCCCTTTTCCCTTGCAGCTTTTAATTGTTTTTCTTTGTTCTGTATGTTTTGTGTTTTGATTATTATGTGACGGGAAGTTTTTCTTTTCTGGTCAATTCTATATGGTGTGCTGTAGGCCTCTTGTATGTTTATAGGCATCTCTTTCTTTAGATTGGGGAAATTTTCTTCTATGATTTTGTTGAGAATAGTTTCTGGGCCTTGGAGTCTGATGTCTTCTCTTTCTTCAATGCCTATTATCCTCAAATTTCTTCTTTTCATGGTGTCCTTAATCTCTTGGATGTTTTGTGTCAGGAGTTTTCCAGATTTGGCATTTTCTTTAATGGTTGCTTCAAGATCTGTGATTGTATCTTCTAGACCTGAGATTCGTTCTTCCATCTCTTGGATTCTGTTGGAAAAGCTCTCCTCTGTGTTGCTTGCCTTCTTCTCTGAGTTCTCACGTTCTCATTTTTCTTCTGTCTGTGTGTTTATCATTGAATCCATTTTCATTTTCAGATCTTGAACTGACTTTTTGATTTCTTTCATCTGATTGTATATTCCTGAGTTTCTTCCATTGCCTCTTTATAGGTCTTCAGAGCTTGAACCATTTTATTTATTTCTTTCATCTGCTTGTTTGCATTTTCCTGCAATTTTTCCAGTTCCACTCTATGTGCTTCTTTTATGTCTCTCACCTGTTTGTCTGCGTCTTCCTGCATTTGATTACGAATTTTATTTGTTTCCTCCATTACCATCCTCATTACTAAGGATTTGAGGTCATTTTCTTGTATTTCCATTGTATTTGAGTTCTCTGAGTTGTTTTCTTTGGGATAGCTGGAAACTGTAGATGCCATGTTGTTTTGGGGGTTTTGGCGTATGCTCTTTTGCTGTCCTTTAGACATCTTACCGTCTTTGTTTTTGTTGGGTAGCTTCCAGAGTTGGATGGAGAGAGTCTGATGATAGATTCACTTGTTTTCTCCCGATTTCCCTAGGCTGGGAGAGAGCTATCTTTCATAGTACTAGAAGTTGATATACAAGGTGCTAAGGACAGAAAACAATCAGTTGTCCTTCCCACCTGTTATAACTCTGAAATACAATGATCAGCATTGCAAGATGTCCTTAAAGCTGCAATAGTGACACATATTTTGGCAATAACTAGCACCTGTGTAATTGGGCAGGAGTGAAATCAATCTGTTACTATAAACCTAGCCAACTATTCATGCCTAGCAACACTATGAATATGAGATTTCCCTCAACATAGAAGGGAGAATTCCCACATGTCCCCAGTCCTAGAGTAAGAGCTACAAGAAATTAACAAATACTGAGAGAGAGATAATAAGCCTTCCCCATAGATGAGCCTTCTTGGTTTTAGAATACCAAATGGTCACTCCTAGAAACATATGTATATACAGGCATCATTGAACTGACTGCAGAATCAGCAGTCTGTATTTATCTGTTGATTTATATGTCTGTGCACTGACCATGATTTAAGAAGGGAAAGTCATGATTTTGATATGGAGGGGGCAGACATGGGAGAGATAAGAAGGAAAAGACTTAGAGAGAAATTATTCACTTTTAATTTAATAAAATAGTATCTTTGATGCTTCTATTAAGCAACTAGGATTAAGAATCTGGCACAAGATACTGGTGTATGAAGATTTTTTGCTACTTTTGGCTGAAACCATTTTAGTAAATATACTGGGTTTTTTATTTAGACTTATGGCTTTGTCATTCCATTTTTATACATCTTGCTCAGTTCCTGGAATATATTTTTTGCCATTTACCTTGATTGAAACACCTGGGCCACAACAATCCATGAACATAACTAGGCCACATTGTGTGACAATAAAGGTCAAGGAGATTTGAGAATAAAAAAAAAAACACAAACACACACACAAAAACAAAAACCCATTCTACAACATAGGTCAAGAGTATGGAAAGAAGCTGGGCATAATGATGTAGCTATAAATGTAGCTGCTCCAGTGACTGTGCCAAATAGCTCCTAATTTCAAGGCTATCCTGGCCTATGGAGTGACTTCAAGGCCAGCTGGATCATCCTGGTGATATTTAAAATATATTAAGATTTTTAAAAATACAAAAAGGAGCGAAGTACTGTGCTCAGTGATATCATGCTTGTCTCACCAACCATCCACAAAAGATCCAATGTGGTACTTGTGAGCAAATAAAGTTTGCCTATTTTCCCCTAAGAAAACTCTTACCATTTTCCAAATCTAAACTCACATATTTATTGTTTGTTTGTTAGCCCTCACTGAAATGCAAGTCTCACAGTGGAAACTCAAAATCTATATACTTGCAGATTTACATGCATATACTTAACAGATATTTGTTGAGTAAATAGAGAAAAAAGAAGAACTAAAGCAAAGCAAATTTTTCTATGCAGGTGCTCCAATACTCCTCCCTTTAAAATTCATATAAGATAAAACCAGAGACACTAAGTCACTTAGAAGAAAAAGTAGGGAAGAGCCTGGAACATGTTGGCACAGGACACAACTTCCTGAACAGAACACCAACAGCCCAGGCCTTAATGTCAACCATTAATAAATGGGACCTCATGAGGCTGAGAAGCTTCTGTAAGGCAGGAGACACTGTCAAGAGAACAAAGCAGCCGCCTACAGACTGGAAAAGGATCTTCACCAATCCTACATCTGACAAAGGTCTAATATCTAAAATATATAAAGAACTCAAGAAATTAAACACCACCAAACCAAAGAACCCCAATTGAGAAATGGGGCTTGGAACTAAACAGAGAATTCTCAACAGAGGAATATCAAATGGCTGAGAAACACTTAAAGAAATGTTCAACCTCCTTAGTCATCAGGGAAATGCAAATCAAAACAACTCTGAGATTCCATCTTACACCCATCAGAATGGCTAAGATCAAAAATCCAAGCGACACCACATGCTGGTGAGGATGTGGGGAGAGAGGAACACTCCTTCATTGCTGGTGGGAATGCAAACTAGTACAGCCACTTTGGAAATCTATCTGGTGCTATCTCAGAAAAATGGGAATAGGGCTTCCTCAAGACCCAGCTATTCCACTCCTTGGAATATACCCAGAAGATGCTCCAGCACACAACAAGAAAATTTGCTCAACCATGTTCATAGCAGGCTTATTCATAATAGCCAGAACATGGAAACAGCCTAAGTGTCTGTCCATCAGTAGAAGAACGGATAAAGAAACTGTGATACATTTACACTATGGAATACTACTCAGCTATTAAAAACAAGGAATTCCTGAAATTTGTGGACAAATGGATTGAGCTAGAAATGATCATAATGAGTGAGTTAACCCAGGGGCAGAAAGACTGAAATGGTATTTACTCACTTATATCTGCATACTAGCCCAAGGGGCATGTCCCATGAAAGCCTTCACTTACCAGGAAACTGGGACAGAGCGGAGGACATCCTATTGGGACTCTAAATGAGAGAAGCATGGGAGAATAGCAAAGTAGAAGGATCCAGAGGGTCCTAGAAACCTACAAGTAGAACATTAGGATAGGCAGATTTGGGCCCAGCATTCCCGCTGAAACTAAGGCACCAGCCAAGCACAATAGAGATGGTAAACTTTAAACCCCTACCCAGATCTAGCCAATGGTCAGAACATTCTCCACAGTTGAGTGGAGAGTGGGGTATGACTTTCTCATGTACTCTGGTGCCTCACATTTGACCATGTCCCCTGGAGGGGGAGACCTGGTGGCACTCAGAGGAAGGACAGCAGGTTACCAAGAAGAGACTTGATACCCTATGAGCATATACAGGGGAAGGTAATCCCCCTCAGGAACAGTCATAGGGGAGGGGAATAATGGGAAAATGGGAGGGAGGGAAGAATGGGAGGATACAAGGGATGGGATAAACATTGAGATGTAACAAGAATAAATTAATAAAAATAAGTAAATAAATAAAATTCACATAAGAAACAGACAATTTTCAACTATCTACTATGTATTAGATACTATAGTGGAAATTTTGGAAACACACTAAAGACTATTTTTATGGGTTACCTCCATTTTACAGATGAAGTAACTGGAAAAACTATAAGGCTTTTAGTTATATGTATGCTGTCACACACATGTGTCTGAGCCTGAAGTTAAAACTGTGCTTTCACCCAACATGTTTTACCCCACATTATACCAAAATTTCTTCTTGCTTCTCCCTTTCATTGTCTACATGTTTCCTGTTGTCTAGTATCCATCACAGCAAGGGTCCTTGCAAGCACAGAGACTGATGTGACTGCCCTTATTTGATCTACCTTTGGGATTGTTTTGCTGTGTTGGTCTCCATGGGAACGAACAAACATCATCCTCTAGGGAAGTTATTGGAGCATGGCAGGCTCATTGGATCTTTCTGTTCCCAACCTGTACCAAGTGAACAACAAATCAGTCTAAGTGAAAAAGTCATTAATCAAGAAAGGCATATATTAAGACACTTTTACCTTTCCCCCCAATAACACAGTAGGTCTTTTAATGATAATTATCACCTCACAAAAGCATGACACCACAGTTGTGGAGGTCACCATTCATTCATCCATTCAACAAAATATTAATTGAAAATGTGTTTTAGTCATGCACGATGTTAGAATTTAGAGATACAAACAAGTAAGTATCCTACTGTCATGAAACATTTAGTCTGATAGAAATTGGCAAATAATAAATGCAAAGTAAACTATGATTTTAGATAGAGATCATTTTTTCTGAAGAAGATAAAGTGCATGCTGGGGCAAAGAATGACATTTATATATTTTTCAATTGATGAAAATGAAAAAATGGAGTGTGTTTAATTAGTGAATTTTAGGAGATAAATACAGAAGAAAGAGGGAGAAAATTTTGTGAAAGCCCAAGACAAAGAATTGCAACAACTAATGAAAGCTGGGAGCAGAAAAAATAGTCTCCTGTAGCCAAGAATGCCAAATGGTCAGCCCTGAAAAAATACATACAAGTTACATTATATAGACTAAACAAGTTTTATTTGTGCATTCATGAATGTGTACACACTACAAAGAAAACAGGGAACTTTATGGGATGGTTTTGAGAGAGGAAAGTGATGAGGGAAACAATGCAATCATGTTACACTCTCAAAAATATTTTTTAAGTAACTACTTTTTCTGAGTGGGTGAATACAGAAATCCATGTTTGGAGATCTCCAAGATGTCATGTGCAAAAAGAATGGTAGGTCAGAAGGATTGTTACCCCCACCCCTTTCTATGTTCACATGCCTTGCATTAATATTTAGAGAGCGATAATAGCTGGGAATCAGAACTGCTCTCAGTGTATTTGAGTTTCTACAAAAAGGTTTTGTGGGTCTGTTGAGTCAACAGCCAGGATACCTGAAAGTTTGCCTTCAGGTATAGAGACTAACAATCAGTTAAAAAAAAAAGCTTTAGTAAAATGTGGCTCATATAAACTAGGGTAACTTTAGGTCCTATATTACCTTTCTACGAGGCTGCATTAAAGAACCTCAAGCAAATATGGTCATCTCTTTGTTTTTCGTTTCATTGCTTGGTTCACAAAACAATTATATAATATTGATACCTAGAACTAGAACAGTCAAAGTGAAAATAATTTATATAAAACCTCTTTAATGACTGATTTAAATGCCCCCCCTTTTACCACATAGAATCCTCTGAGCAGTGATTCAACATTAATTGAGAAATTGTGTATATCAGATTGGCCTGTGGGATTGATTGTCTTGATTGTTAATCAAGTAAGTGGTCCAAGCACACTGTAGGTAGCACAGTTCCATGGAGGATGGACCTGGATTGCCTAAGAAAGCTAGTTAAAACATGAGCCTGTGAGCAAGGTAGCATGTAGTGTTCCTCCATGGTTTCTGCTTCAAAGTCATGCTTAAGTACCTGTTCTTTTTTTTTTCTCTTTTTTTTTTTTAATTTATTCTTGTTACATCTCAATGTGTATCCCATCCCTTGTATCCTCCCATGTTCCCCCCCCCCCCCCATTTTCCAATTATTCCCCTCCCCTATGACTGTTTCTAAGGGGGATTACCTCCCCCTATATATTCTCATAGGGTATCAAGTCTCTTCTTCGTAACCTGCTGTCCTTCCTCTGAGTGCCACCAGGTCTCCCCCTCCAGGGGACATGGTCAAATGTGAGGCACCATAGCACATGAGAAAGTCATATCACACTCTCCACTAAACTGTGGAGAATATTCTGACCGTTGGCTAGATCTGGGAAGGGGTTTAAAGTTTACCTCTTGTATTGTCCTTGGCTGGTGCCTTAGTTTGAGCGGGACCCCTGGGCCCAAATCTGCCTATCATAATGTTCTACTTGTAGATTTCTAGGACACTCTGTATCCTTTTATTTTGCTATTCTCCCATGCATCTCTCATTTAGAGTCCCAATAGGATGCCTTCCCCTCTGTTCCAGTTTCCTGGTAAGTGAAGGCTTTCGTGGGACATGCCCCTTGGGCTAGTATGCAGATATACGTGAGTATATACCATTTGATTCTTTCTGCTTCTGGGTTAACTCACTCATTATGATCATTTCTAGCTCAATCCATTTATCCACAAATTTCGGGAATTCCTTGTTTTTAATAGCTGAGTAGTATTCCATAGTGTATATGTACCACAGTTTCTTTATCCACTCTTCTACTGAGGGACACTTAGGCTGTTTCCATGTTCTGGATATTATGGATAAGCCTGCTATGAACATGGTTGAGCAAATTTTCTTGTTGTGTGCTGGAGCATCTTCTGGGTATATTCCAAGGAGTGGAATAGCTGGGTCTTGAGGAAGCCCTATTCCCATTTTTCTGAGATAGCACCAGATAGATTTCCAAAGTGGCTGTACTAGTTTGCATTCCCACCAGCAATGAAGGAGTGTTCCTCTCTCCCCACATCCTCACCAGCATGTGGTGTCGCTTGAATTTTTGATCTTAGCCATTCTGATGGGTGTAAGATGGAATCTCAGAGTTGTTTTGATTTGCATTTCCCTGATGACTAAGGAGGTTGAGCATTTCTTTAAGTGTTTCTCAGCCATTTGATATTCCTCTGTTGAGAATTCTCTGTTTAGTTCCAAGCCCCATTTCTCAATTGGGTTATTCGGTTTGGTGGTGTTTAATTTCTTGAGTTCTTTATATATTTTGGATATTAGACCTTTGTCAGATGTAGGGTTGGTGAAGATTTTTTCCCAGTCTGTAGGCTGTCGCTTTGTTCTCTTGACAGTGTCTCCTGCCTTACAGAAGCTTCTCAGCCTCATGAGGTCCCATTTATTAATGGTTGACATTAAGGCCTGGGCCGTTGGTGTTCTGTTCAGGAAGTTGTCTCCTGTGCCAATATGTTCCAGGCGCTTTCCCACTTTTTCCTCTAAGTGACTTAATGTCTCTGGTTTTATGTTGAGGTCTTTACACTTGGATTTGAGTTTTTTGCAAGGTGACAAATATGGGTCCAGTTTCATTTTTTTACACATAGACCTCCAGTTAGACCAGCACCATTTGTTGAAGATGCTATCCTTTTTCCATTGAATGGATTTGGCTTCTTTGTCAAAAATCAAGTGACCATATGTGTGTGGATTCATATCTGGGTCTTCGATTCGATTCCACTGATCAACCAGCCTGTTGTTGTGCCAGTACCATGCTGTTTTAATTACTATTGCTTTATAGTACAGTTTGAAATCAGGTATGGAGATTCCTCCGGAGCACCTTTTATTGTACAAGATTGTTTTAGCTATTCTGGGTTTTTTGTTTTTCCATATGAAGTTCAGAATTGAACTTTCAATGTCTTTTAAAAAATTTGTAGGTATTTTGATAAGGATTGCATTGAATCTGTAGATTGCTTTTGGTAGGATGGCCATTTTTACTATGTTAATTCTCCCGATCCATGAGCAAGGAAGATCATGCCATCTTCTCAGGTCATCTTCAATCTCTTTCTTTAGAGTTTTGAATTTTTTTTCAAACAAGTCCTTCACTTTCTTAGTTAGGGTAACTCCTAGATATTTTATATTGCTTGTGGCTAATGTGAAGGGTGTGGTTTTCCTAATTTCTTCCTCTGCAAGCTTGTCATTTGTGTATAGGAAGGCTACAGACTTTTTTGAGTTAATTTTGTATCCAGCCAATTTGCTGAAGGTATTTATCAGCTTTAGGAGTTCTCTGGTGGAATTTTGAGGGTCACTTATGTACACTATCATATCATCTGCAAATAGGGATAATTTGACTTCCTCCTTTCCCATTTGGATACCCGTGATCTCCTAAGTACCTGTTCTTATTTCAAAGGGTGTGTTATAGACCATGGCATACATATGTTAGCTAAATAAAACCTTTCTTTCCTAAGTTGTTTTTGGTAATCATGTTTTATCACAATATAAGAACTCAAACTAGAACAACTGCTCTAATTTCTCATACTCAAAGTTTTAGTTGGATTATCAATGATAGGAATGAACATCATCATTACTAAAATACAACCAAATCATTCACAGTATTTGTCTCATCAGTCTATAGCCTGTATATATGTCCTTTGATATCTACTGCTGAGATGGCTCCTTCCTAAAATTTGGAGTGTCAGAGTCTACTCTACCTTTCCAAAGACTTTTTTCCCCTAGGACCCAGCTGAAAGCTCTTTTTTTCCGGAAAGTCATTGTTCACATTCCAGCTAAGACAAGAAATACTCTCTCCAGAACTTCCACAGATTGTAAAGTCTATCAACAGCATTCATTACACATGTAATACCAGAATTTGTATACCTTTTTAGTAATTCATATGTATATTGCCTTAGATTTCTAACTCATTGTAAACATTCCTCTGATTCTTTATACTTAAATAAAAACTGGAGATGTGTCCCATTTCTCTATCTTAACTTCCACTGTAAATAAGAGGATGTTGAATTTATAACTATATAGGCTAAATGGATGTCATCCAGCCTGGATTCTTTTCCTTCCTGTCGTGTTAAAGAAAGCATTATGGATAGCTAACATGTTTCCATGCCAAGCATTTAATGGAAGTCTCTATTTACCACTTGCCTCTCACCATTTCTCTCTCTGTCATAAGAAATGCAATAGAAAGTTATACAGCAGTACATTTAATTTCAAAATAAAATTGACTACACAAACTTAGATGTCCACCTGAGATGGGAATAACATGAAGCAAAAACAGCAATGACAGCTTACAAGACAATAGTTCTGGCTGTAAATGAGGAAGAAAATACAGAAAGATAAATCAGTGTCACCCCACTATTTCATTCCAAACTCATCTTATCTAATATCTCCCAGACTTCTACTTGCACAACACAAACTCATATATCATTGAAATTAGGGCCAGGTTGTAGAACAGAAAGAATGAAAACTGCAAGTTATAAGCTAAACAACAAGAAAAGAATCAATGGAAAACAAATTTCCAGGTCAGCCTAACTAGTAATGCCACAAGAATATTTACATGGAAGTCCCCATATCTAGGGTTGAAATTAATGGATATTAGAGCATATATCTTCCATTTTTTATGTTATCATGTTTGCCTCAGGTTTTTTGTTATACAAGAAAAGTAATAAAATGGGTTATATTATGAAGTTTCTAATTTACAAGGTTTTTAGTATATGACAATGTGTATGACAGATGTAGACTGTTTTAGTAGAGGATTTAATTGCTATAGCCAGAAACTGAAGATATACAAAAGACATAAAGTTCATAGATTAGGCTTCTGAAGCTGTTACAGTTCATTTGAACTTGTTGTATCATTGGAAACTGTATAGCACAGCAAGAGTAATACCAGGTTGACATCTAGATGGAACTAGGTTCAACTGCATTTCCCATGATGTGAAACTTTCAGCAGATCCCTTTTCCATCTACATACCAATCCTGTGTTAATAGTGTTGGTTGTTATGAGGTACAGATGAGATACATATATATTGACAGATGTACTTTAAATATTCTTCATTGCTGCAACTATTATCCTATAGTTCAGTGTCTTCCATACATTGCATGACTCTCCCCAGTGATCTCATACCATTTTGTCAATTACCTAAGTGATAGAATCTAGGTCTCACCTTGCCCCTTTTCCCTATTTCTGAGAAAAGTAAACCGTAGATGCCTAGTTGTTGATTGATGAAAATCCTAAGTTTTCTGATGGCAACTTTTAAATGTTACCCTGACACAACCTAGAATCACCTTGGAAGCAAGCTTCAATGAGACGTTGTCTACATCAGGTTAGCCTGTGAGTGTGTGTGGTTGGCTGTCTTGATTGTCTTAATTTACATGAAAAGACTCAGCTTAAATATGGGAAGCAACATCTGGTAGAAGCACTGCTTTATATTTGAGTCTTTTCTACCCACGACTGAGATATGGATAAGTTATTGAAGTCCATAGAGCGAATATTATCATCATGCAATTGCTGATAGTGGAGTATTGTTATTAGAAAGAAGTTCCTAGCTTTTTTCTTCTGGGGCAAAGAGAATACTGAACCAACAATATTAATATTCTGTGCCTTACAGAAAGGAAGTAATAGGGAAGTAAAGAGGATTAAAAGAATGAATGTTTAGGGATTTGTCATTATGCTTAGATTTTAACAAGGTATTATAAAGTACACAACAACACAATCATATAAATTGTGTTTTGCTATTGGAGTACGTAACTTGTCCATGAATGTTCTGTTAGTATTCTAATTTAAAGTAAATGTGTCCATGTGTTCTTCCAAGGCAAACCTGATTGCTGGAGGAAACCAGGAAAGAGAAGATCTTTGTTAGAAATCAAATTACAGATAAGGGAATTAAAAAAGATTTCATATTCGGAAAGTTTGTGGGGTATTTACATAAAAAGAGTAGTGGAAGGGAGAAAAACTTTATGCTCCTGAGCACAAAAAACTCCTCTCTCAAAGGCTTTCGTTTATATCAGATTCAGGCAACTGAAGTAAGGGCACTCTTGCCATCTCTTTGGCTATCAGCACTATCAAGAAACCCGGCCTCTTTATTTGTCTTCTCAATCAGTGACAGAAAGCCCTGGGTTGAATTGTAACATTTGATCTGATGTGGTACTTTGTGGTAAAAAGGGGTGATAATCAGGGTGGAAATTACAGGACAGTAGGGAAGAGAACAACCTGGCCCTGTTTGTGACCTTGCTTGAAGCTTTCAGAAGTGGTCAGAATCTATATAACTTTGAGCTGTGGAAGATTTTAGAGCTCCTAAGAAAATGTTCCCTAAAACTGAATAGTGTATAAGGCACTTGCATGGTTGAACACATCAGATGATCCCAGCTCATTGAGCAGGTTTAAGTTACGATAGTGTTTTCATGATAGCATTGGGTGTGATTAATAGAATTAATATTCAATATAAGATTGAATATGATCACTGGAGGGACAAGACAACAGAATATATACCATTATCTGAGTTATTTGTAACATTAACACCAAAAATCAGACACTTTTCTTTTCTTGAAACATTAAAGGGCTGCCCATGGGAATGATGACTTGACACACAAGTCACTGTGTTGTAGTGATGAACTTGTCTTTACCAGGCTATACAAATCTAAAATATAGGACAAGCTCAGTGGTAGACCACAGATCTTTTGTATAACATGTTTTCTTCATTGCCTGACTCATTGAATATTTTCTCAGGAGCTCCTATTGATGAGACAGCACAATCAAATGAAAGCTGTCTTCAAAGGGCTGGAGAAAATTGACTCTACCATATTCTGAAACAAACTTTTAGAAAAGCTATTAACAAGCTTCCACATCTACCCCTCCAGTCTCTAATAGGGTCTACAGATACCCTAATAATTAGTTTAAGTCCCATAAGCCTGTATTAAAGAACATTGATATTAGGCAAGGCTAACAAAAGAATATAAAAACTGAAAATGTAATAAAATAAAGATGGAATTTGATTTTCACACAGATTTAGATTCATATCATATACTACCTAACTTATCTGTTATGATAATATGTAATATTAATATCACAATACATGATATACATAATTATATAAGTCAAGTATTTCACTACCTTGAGGATTAGTCTCTATACATGTAACATGAAGGACATGTCTACTGCTAAACACAGTCTTAATGAGAACTTAATGGGATAATTTATATAAACTAAGCACTAAGCCTGGCCACAGGAAACACATAATCAATGCAAAAAAAAAAAAAAAAAAAAAAAAAAAAAAAAAAAAAAAAAAAACCACATTGTTTACCTGAATCTGTGTCCTCACCATTTCATATCAACATTATCTTTCTATTACCTAATCCTGGTTATAATTCAGTAAGATGGAGGCCTGCAAAACCAGAGAAATTAAGAAACTTAAACAAGAACATATAGTTAGTAAACAGGGGAGCCCCAGTCTGGCTAAGTGAACTTCTTTCTATTATGCTATATTTGCATTCATGGATAATTTAATTGCTATGAATCTTTACTAAAATAAATCTTTACTTATTATCAACCACTTTAACCTTACCCATTGGCTTAATGGAGATCTTCAATCAACCTTCCTTCAGGAATCCCACAAGGCAGAGGAAGATCAGCTCCAGAGAGTACCTTTACTCTGTTTTATAGTTGTCTGGACATGGGAAGTCCAAGATAGCACCACTAGCCAAAGGATTATATTTTGAAAATATAGCCCACAGTAGAAGGATCTACTCAGCTAATGTGTCTACATGTATCTATGAGCAGTCAAGTTATGAATTTGTGCTTCATATGTCTATATCACTAAGTATAAAATGGAAACTTACAGAGAAAAATCATATCTTATTATTGATTTTCCAAGAGAATTTTTAGGAGTTGCTGTTAAGAGCCATCTTTTAAAAAGTCGATAAATGAATTGATAGACTCTGTCTCAACAAACAAAATGTAAGTAGAGATTCTGAAATTCCATTAAAAACAATTTTCAAAAGAAACAAAAATGTACCAAAGAAAAAGTCAAATTATAAACTAGAAAAGCATTTCTTGATTTAGATGGCTAAATGGCTGGACAAACAGCTTCATTCCCTCCACTTCATCATCACCACTCAGAACACACTTACATTACTCCCACACAAATAAACAAAGAAAAAAAAACACTTTCATGGTCCTCTTAAAATCCACAACCCTTTGTCAGGCCAGAGAAAGTATCTGTTAAAAGCAATGTTGCCATAGCAACTATAATTTGGACAGTTCCAGCTGCATCTCAAGCTGCTAGATTCCCCTGAAAGATCAAGGAAATGGAAAAAGAGTAAAGAAAAAATTAAAATGGCCCTGAAATCAGTAATCTTTGGTCCATTTTAAAGCTTCATTATTTCATTAATGAAAGTGTACTGAAAAGTTATACTATATCATGTAGTATATGATTTATGAGGATCATACATATAGTCGCCATTTTTAATGAGCCTAGTCTATAAAAAAGGAGTGTTGTCAGGCAAAATCCCAGCATGGAGAAGCAGAAGTGAACACAATGCCTCACTCCTAACCATCAACATATTTCCAATTGATACCTGCTATGAAAGAGAAATCTTTTTTCTTCAATGGAATGTCAGTGGATATCAACCACAATCCAGAAAAGGCCCCATGCCCAAGAGTAGTTAGCTAGGACAAAACTGATTCCACATTTTTGTGGGCTTTTTGTTTTGTTTTGGAATCTTTCTGTGCTTTTGGGTTAGTTGTCGCTGTTGCTATTGCTGCTTTATATTCTTTGTTTTGATTTTCATTTTTGAGAGGAAGAACATGAAGTTGGATGGATAGAGAGTTGGGAAACATCTAGAAGGAGTTCGAGGAGGGTAAATATGATCAGCATGTTCTGTGCAACATTTTCTAAAAATTAATGTAAAAAGAAAAGAGTGTGGTAAACATATTTAGAAGATATAATAACAATGTGCTACTTGCCAGGCATGGTGGTGCAAGCTTATAATCCCAGCACTCCAGCACTCGAGGAGGCAGAGGTAGGTGTATTTCTGTGCGTTCAAGGCCAGCCTGGTCTACAAATTGAGTCCAATATAGCCAAAGCTACATGGAGAAACCATGTCTCAAAAATAAAACAAAACTAAAAGCAAATAAAAAACATGTGATTAACAAGTTAAAAAGAGAAGAAGAAGAAGAAGAAGAAGAAGAAGAAGAAGAAGAAGAAGAAGAAGAAGAAGAAGAAGAAGAAGAAGAAGAAGAAGAATTAATTGTGTCTTAAGGAAAATGTTGAACAATTCCTCTGAGATGCCAACATGAATATTTTCTTTGAATTAAGTTTCAGGGGCAGAAAATGCTCTGTGAAAAAATCATTTGATTGATAAGAAATGCCATAAGCAAACTCTCACAGGTGGTGGCATGTTCAGGACCTAGTTCATTATAGATAAAATATAAGATGTGTATACACAAAACATGGTTGAAATCAAATTACAAAAGACAAAAATACCACAATATGTTTTAATTATATGTAGTATATAATAGGAAAGTTGGAAAAAATCAAATATCAGTGATAGAGTAATTGTTTGTCATTACTCAATGTCAGAAAAAGACAAAGTATTTAGAAACATTAGCATGATTGAAATGAACAAGTGACCTCACAAAATGTTATGTCATTCTGTCAAATCTGATAGAAGTAAAATAACTGTAGAATAAAAGGAAAACTGTAATTATACTAAGAAGTCAAAAATATTTCTACTACACAAGAAGCAATTATTGAATGCAAAGACTGATATTGATGTCATATGAAACAGTCTTAGAAACCTAATATAAACTCTTCTAAAGCATAAAATAATAACTATCTACCTAAAATAGCTATAAGATACATAAATAGATATATAAATGTATGTACATAGATAAAATAATATTTGTCTATCTAGGCTGACAGTATTGCCTCAAAGGGCCAAACACTATTTAACAAAAACCTCAACCACAGGCATAAGAATCCATCTTTTCAGTTGTTGTTCAGGGTCGTCCAAGAGCCTGCCAAAATATTACCAACTATTACTATTGTCCTTGATTGCCCCAACAGGTGAAAGGTAGGTACATCTTTATTGCTTAAATATCATGCAGTTCAGACACGGGGGCAAGAGAACCCTGAGCTAGAACTGAGTTAAAAGCCTCTATCCTGTGAAATAGCTTTCATGGTACCAAATGACTGCATGCAAGCTTCAAAGGAGGCAAGTAGCCAATGGCCCTATCCAGCTATGACATCTGCGAATCACAGCAATGACAAGCATGGCTTGATAATACTCAGGACAGTAACCAACAGCTCTCTAATTGGACTTAAGAACCACTCAACAAGAAAGAAACCATGCCTGATACCAGAAACCTCATCAACTACCCAAAACTAGTCAAGTTCTGGATCTTAGAAGAGAACTTACACAACTGCCTTTTTACTAAACCAAGATAATGCCTAACACTATTCTAAATATTTGTCCATATGCCCACAGATAAGTGTAGTCCTCACCTCTCACCAAAGCAGCTTCTCTGTGAAACAGAGACTATTACAGAAAATTACAATCAATCTAAATGCAAAGCTGTGGAGCCTAGTCACAAAGCATACATCTCCAACATAACTTCCATACTTAGGATTCAGGGATCATTATGCCAGAGAAGACAGAATATAGTAAGAGCTAAAATGGAAAATTTGCTGTGAGTTGTGTCTCCTAGGGATGTCAGACGCTACACCTATAAAGTCTCTCCAACACAACTGCCAAAATATGAGCTGAACAAGTACAACGGTAAACATGCTAATGTGGATGAGGGAAAGCCCAGGAGGCTTCAACATTACACAAAGAACTAGAGTCCATTAAAAAATGATGAGAGCAGTCAAAATAGTCTTCCTCAGAGAGAACACACTAACTGGCTATCCAATACAAAAAGGTCAGCCCTGAAAACATACATTCGTGTTATACAGATTGTGTGGGTTGTCCTTAATACTTAGAACTCACACAATGTGACTGTGTGTGTGTAGCAATAAATAATAAACAAGACAATAAAGAACTTAAAAAACAAAGGCTATAGACTTGAAAAGGGGTGAGGAATGGCACATAGGAGGGTTTATGTGTAACAAAAGAAGGGGGAAGTTATGCAATTATAATTTTTAAAAAATAAGTATTTATAAATGTTGTTAATATAAGAAACATAGTAGTAATACTGATGGGATTACTGTTTCATATTCAAAGATATATATTAAAAAGCTACACTAATAAACACAGTATGGTACTAGCACAAAAACAGACACGTAGCACAATGGAACAAAACAGAAAACTCAACATGTAATATAATTAGAGCCATTTAATAGAAATTGACAAAGGTGCCATGAAGATACACTGGAGAAAAGGTAGCTTCTTTAACAAATTATGCTTGTAAAAGTGGATAGATACATATGGAAGTATGAAGTTAGACCAATATCTGACATCTTGCACAAAAATTAAGTGCAAGTGTATTGAAAACCTCAATCTGAAACCTGACACATTTAAATTGCCATAAGAAAACTTAAGCAGTGTTCTACAGGAATGAACTTTCTAAATAAGATTCCATTTGCCCAGGAATTAAGGCCAACAATTGACAAGTGGGGCAACGTAAAACTAGGTTGCTTCTGTATAGTTAAGAAATCAATCAATGAAGTAAAGAGAAGCCCACCAAGTGGAAAATAATTTTGACAGCTACATATCTGACAGAAGAAAAGTATCCAGAATATACAACAAACTAAAAATAAAAGAATCAAGAATGCAAACAATCCGATTGAAAAATGGGCTAAGATTTTGAACAAAGAGTTCTCAAAAGAAGATACATAGATGACTCAGAAATACCTCAAAATTAGTTCATCATCCTTAGTAATTAAGGAACTGCAAATTTAAACTTTGACATTTCATTCCACTCAGAATGTTTGAAATCAGCAGAACATTTTTATAACCAACACTTTTTAAAATTTTTTATTTTAAATTTATTCTTGTTACATCTCAATTGTTATCCCATCACTTGTGTCCTCCCATTCTTCCCTCCCTCCCCTTTTCCCCTTATTCCCCTCCCCTATGACTATTCCTGATGGGGATTACCTCCCCCTGTATATGCTCATAGGGTATCAAGTCTCTTCTTGTTAGCCTGCTATCCTTCTTTTGAGTGCCACCAGGCTTCCCCTTCAAGGGGACATGGTCAAAAATGGGGCACCAGAGTTTATGTGAAAGTCAGTCCCCACTCTCCACTCATCTATGTAGAATGTCCTGTCCATCAGCTAAATCTGGGTAGGGGTTCAAAGCATACTGCATGTATTGTCCTTGGCTAGTTTCATAGTTTCAGCAGGACTCCTGAGCCTAGATCGTCCCGTCATAATGTTCTCCTTGTAGGTTTCTAGGGCCCTCTGGATCCTTCTATTTCCCCATTCTCCCTTGCTTCTCTCACCTAAAGTCCCAATAGGATGTCCTCCCCTCTGTCCCATTTTCCTGGTAAGTGAAGACTTTCATGAGACATGCTGCTTGGGCTAGTGTCCAGATATAAGTGAGTATATACCATTTGACTCTTTCTGCTTCTAGGTTAGCTCACTCATTATGATAATTTCTAGTTCAATCCATTTGTCCACAAATTTCGGTAATTCCTTGTTTTTAATAGCTGAGTAGTATTCCATAGTGTAAATGTACCACACTTTTTTATCCATTCTTCTACTGAGGGACATTTAGGCTGTTTCCATGTTCTGGCTATTACGAATAAGGCCACAATGATCATGGTTGAGCAAATGTTCTTGTTGTGTGATGAAGCATTTTCTGGGTATAATCCAAGGAGTGGAATAGCTCGGTCTTGTGGAAGCCCTATATGGAGAAACAAAAAGCCCAGAATAGCAAAAAAAAATCCTATACAATAAATGATCCTCCGGAGGAATATCCATACCCGATCTTAATATGTAATATAGCGCAACAGTAATTAAAATAGCATGGTACTGCCACAGCCATACACTTGTGGATCAATGGAATCCAGTCGAAGACCTAGAAATGAATCAACACACATTTGGTCACTTGATTTTTGAGAAAGAAGTCAAATCCATTCAATGGGAAAATGACAGCTTATTCAACAAATTGTGCTGGTCTAACTGGATGTATACATGTAAAAAAATGCAATTAGACCCACCATGCACAAAACTCAAGTCCAGGTGGATCAAAGACCTCAACATAAAAGCAGAGACACTAAATCGGTTAGAGGAAAAAGTGGGGAAGAGCCTGGAACACATTGGCACAGGAGACAACTTCCTCAACAGAACTCCAACAGTCCAGGTCTTAAGGTCAACAATTAATAAATGGGACCTCATGAGGCTGAGAAGCTTCTGTAAGGCAGGAGACACTGTCAAGAGAACAAAGCAGTAGCCTACAGACTGGGACAAGATCTTCACCAACCCTACATCTGACAAAGGTCTAATATCCAAAATATATAAAGAACTCAAGAAATTAAACACCACCAAACCAAATAACCCAATTGAGAAATGGGGCTCGAAACTAAACAGAATTCTCAACAGAGGAATATCAAATGGCTGAGAAACACTTAAAGAAATGCTCAACCTCCTTAGTCATCAGGGAAATGCAAATCAAAACAACTCTGAGATTCCATCTTACACCCATCAGAATGGCTAAGATCAAAAATTCAAGCGACACCACATGCTGGCGAGGATGTGGGGAGAGAGGAACACTCCTTCATTGCTGGTGGGAATGCAAACTGGTACAACCACTTTGGAAATCTATCTGGCGCTTTCTCAGAAAAATGGTGACTAATTCTTAGCCACGTTTTTATTAACAAGTGGACTGGAACTAAGTGGTAAACTTGACTGAATGACCCTTGGCTGTAGTTTCAAGTTAAGGGTCACATAGCAATACAGTTACCTCTGGAAATTTCTTTGATAAGAAAGTAAAAAAATTATGGGACATGCACCTTGGGCTAGTGTCCAGATATAAGTGAGTATATACCATGTGACTCTTTCTTCTTCTGGGTCAACTCACTCACTCACTCACTCACCTCTCAGGAAAGTGAGACTGAGGGGAGGACATCCTATTGGGGCTGTAGGTGAGAGAAGCATGGGAGAATGGGAAAATAGGAGGACCCAGAGAGTCCTAGAAACCTACAAAAAGAACACTATGATGGGCAGATCTGGGCCCAGGGGTCCTGCTCAAACTGTGGCACCAGCCAATGACAATATGTATAGTAAACTTTCAACCCCTACTAAGATCTACCCAATGGACAGGACATTCTTCACAGTTGAGTGGAGAGTGGAGTGTGACTTTCACATGATCTCTGATGCCCCAATATTTGATCACGTCCCCTGGATGGAGAGGCCTGGTGGCCTTCAGAGGAAGAATAGCAGGCTACCAAGAAAAGACTTAATACCCTATGAGCATATACAGGGGAAGAGGTCCCCCTCACTCACAGTCATAGGGGAAGGGAGTAGGGGAAAATGGGAGGGAAAGAGGAACGGGAGAATACAAGGGATGGGATAACAATTGAAATGTAATATGATTAAATTAATAAAATATATTTTAAAAAAAAGAAAGGTCACCGAGTTTGTACATTAACCTGATGTTATATCAAGAACAAAGATTTTGTATGAAATTTCCTTCACTAATAAAAAGAAAGAAAGAAAGTAAAAACAAAAGCAGAGAGAAAACAAAACAGTCAGGATGTTTTAAAACAATGAGGGTTGTAATCAGTTACTCCTGGCAGGAACATCAGACCCATTTCCAGAAGGCTCTCCCTTGAGTAGGGGTCACAGCCTAGGGTTCCGTAGTAACATTTGTCACACAGACTCCACAGGAGGGGTGTTGACAAAGATCTACCTAGCTCTACTTTCAGAGATTTGACATTAAAAGCACAATAAGAACTGCCATATGTCTCTTCACATTTGTTGTAGCATTTTGTAGTCCACTACCAATTCAATAGGGGTAAAACTTCTTGTAATTTTCACTAGCATTTTATGGTTAATTTTACTACTTTTCAGTTGGTTTGTTTTTGTTATTTGTTTCTGTGTCATTCTTGCAGTTATCAAATGATAGTTCATTGATGTTTTCATTTACTTTTCTCTGATGATTGTTGAACCTTTATCTATGTCTTTTATGTATTTATATGTAACTATCTAATCTCACTGGTTTAATCTCTTGTTCATTACTGCATGTCTATCTGTGTTTGTACCATGCCCCAATTTGTTTGAGGCTAACAGAATAAGGCTTAAATAAACATAAATGAAAACCACGAGTTTCCAGCAATTCATAAGAATATAACTAGTCCCAAATTACTTTCATAATGTCTTCCATAGAGACTTGCTACCTATGAGCATATACAGGGGGAGGAGGTCCCTCTCAGTCACAGTCATTGGGTAGGGGAGTAGAGGGAAAGCCAGAGGGAGGGAGGAATTGGAGGGGATACAAGGGATGGGATAACAATTGAGATGTAATATGAATAATAAAATATTTTTAAAATGTCTTCCATTATCTCTGCATTCTTGAAAGGTACAAGAAAATTAATTTTTGCATATAATGCCAAAATTTCATAAATAGTGTTTTGGGTTCTTTTATAAAATCAGAATTCCTTTAAATAGAACATCAAAGAAATATTTTTGTATGTTGATGCATATATTCTTGATGCTCCAAATCTCTTAATTATCTCTGTCTTCTCTACTTTTCAGCTGACAAGAAAAACTATAGCCATTGTACTTGATGATTAAGTCATTTCTGTCTAGTCCCGAAAAATAGATACAATCACTGGGAGGTGGTGGTGCAGGGTTTTAATCCCAGCAGTTGGGTGGCAGAAGCAGACAGATCTCTGTGAGTTCGAGGCCAGCCTGGTCTTCAAATTGAGTCCAGGGCAGCCAAGGCTACACCGAGACAACCTTTCTCAACATCCTCCCCCCAATAGATACAAGCACACATATTCTTGCCATCCCAGCTTATATATGCCTTGATCACTATCACTAGTACTTGAGCTGACTAAATGACCTCCGTAAATTAACTGCTCCATGGCTTATACTCTCATTGTACAAGTTTATGAATCATACATGCTAACATCCTTCTGTATTTTTGTCACCACATACGCTACCATAATTCATATGTATCAGAGTAATTTTTTCTGTGTGCATTATCTCTTTTAAGCTTCTCTCTGACTCCTGAATCTTAGCTTCATGTTCTGTTGTATGCATGAAGCTTCTGATGGAATCATCAAATAAAATTTCTAGTCATTGAGGTTGGAATGAGAAAAATATAGGCTCACATGTTTGAACACTTGTTGTCCTGGTTGGGAGCTCTGTTGGGCAGGTTGCACAACCTTGACAAATGAAATACATCATTCTGGGTAGGCTTTGAAAGTTCATATCCTTGCTCTATACCCAGTGAGTTGTCCCTTCTGAGTGTTTGTTTTTAAAGTTGTGGTCTCTAGTTTCCTGCTCTGGTTGTTTGCTGCCATGCTGTCCTGTCCATTATAAACTCTAAGTGTTTTGAAATATAATCTCAAAAAAAAGCCTTCTTTCTATTGCTTTGTTTGTGGGGTTTTATCATAGTAGCAGTAAAGTTATGGAAATTGATACCAGAGAGTTGACTGTTGCTGTGATAAACCTGACTATGTTTGTGGTAGAAGCAAAATGAAGGAAGATTTTAGACCTTTGAACTGGAAAAATTGCTCAAAATAGAAAACAGAGCTTTAAGGGGCCGAACTAGTTGGAGCCTGAAAGACAGTAGTAATGACTGAAATATGGACAATGGGAGCCCTGATGAAGATGTTTTAGGGAAAGTAGTATTTGCAAGTGGGCTACAGGCCATATCAACAATAATTGGGCAAAGATTTTGGCTGTTTTTTCCCCATGTCCTAAGAACTTTCCTCAGGCCAAATTTAAAAGGTAGCTGATTGATTTCTTTGATGGAAAAGTCAAGACAGCAAAAGATTAAACCTATTGATCAGTTATTACTCATTTTCCTTATTTGGTTTTACAAAAAATGACAAGTGTGGCAGCACAAATTGAAGAGAAGTAAAGAACTCTAAAACTCAATGTTACAACCAAGTTATGACCTGAGAAGGAATGCAATTGTTAAGGAAGTTGGTAGCATCAAAGAGTGGGCTGGTCTGTTCTGGTTCAGTAAGAAATGGTGCCCAGCTATTCCTCCAGGTTTTGAAAAAGAGCCTAAGGAATTTTCTGCTCTTAGAGAGTGATCGCTTCAACATACGAAAGTTGGTGATGATGTGGTTGAAGGGGACCAAGGTTCATACTAATGTGGTAGCTAAACAGACCTGGAAGTATAAGATATATAAGAATGAGAAAATTCTTCCTCTGTGGTTTCAGAGAGTAGCTGAGACCAGGCAACATAAAGAAGAGTCCCTGAAAAAAGAAAATCCAGAAAAAAAACAAGAGACCCTGAAAAACATCACAGGAAACTCTGAAAGAGAAATCTGGGTTGCAGTAGAGATGCTAAGATATTGGAAATGACAGAAGCGTGAGGCATTTGTGAAAGAAAGTTTCATATAGGGACATGAACCGGAGAGATGTGTGTTATAGGCAGCAAACCTGGAGGGGTAGACCCCTTTGAAATTAGAGTCTCCGACATCGAGAGGAAGCCACAGGATTTGGAATTTGCCCAGGTGGGCTTTGGTCTCACTTTGGTCCAGTATTTCTTTACAATATCTCAATTGCTCCCCCCTTTAAGTGGTAATGTATACACTTTAGCACTGCATGTTGGAAATACCTAATATTGTTGTTTTTTTAAATATGGGGCCAGAGAGTGAAGTGTGGTAGTTTGCATGAGAAATCAATAGACTTGTATATTTGAAAACTTGGTTCCCATTAGGTGGAACTGGTGGCAGTTTTTGGGAAGATGATTCAGCCTCACTGTAGGGAACAAATCACTGGAGGTAGGCTTTGACATTTGATGGCCTCACCCTACTCCAGTGTGCTCTCTGTTTCATGCTTTTGATTAAAGATCTCTCAGCTTCATGATCTAGCTATCTGCTGCCATACTGTGTCTGAAGGTGTGAATTCTAACTCTCTCGGACCAAAACCTCCTATAAACTCTTTCTTTATAAGTTGCGTTGGCCATGATGTTTTATCACAGCAGCAGAAAAGAAACTAAAACATCATTCTCACTCTGACCCTCATTTCCTTCTGAATATTCATAACTAGAAAGTCAAGTCTTTTCTTATTAGCACCTAATTTTCTATGATTTCTTTTTCTTTTTTCTTTTTTATTGCTTAATTAATTTATTCAGATTACATCTCCATTGTTTTCCCCTCACTTGTATCCTCCCTCCTTCCTGCTATCACCTTATTCCATTCCCCTAGGTCTACAACCAAGAAGGACCTCCTCCCAAATATGTGGTCAGAGGCTATCATGTCCCATCTTTGTAGCCTGTTTATCCATTCTCTGAGTGCCAACAGGCCTCCCCAGCAAGGGGAAGTGGTCAAATATGGGGTACCAGAGTTCATGTCAGAGTCAGTCCCCGCTCTCCACACAACTCTGGAGAATGTCCTTAAAGATCACAGTCTTTGTGTTCCGATTAGATAAATTATATTGGTGTTGTCTCAAGTACACATATCCTTGTTGTATTCCTCATCCTGGATAAAGCTACTCAAGTTAGCTTATTTTTACTTTATTAAGATACATATTTTCTAAGTAATAATGTCTTTTTGTTGAATGTTAAGACAGATTTGCAATTGTCAAAAGATTTGTGAGCATGATTTAAAGTGGTTATAGTTGCTATCAATATGTGATCAATCTCATGTTGGTTTCTAATAATACTGCATGTATTCACTTTTTTGATAGGCCCTACTAAAACCTCTCCAAGACAAGGGAGCATACGATCAAGTCATCATTCAGCTTCTTTTGTTGTTTTTGTTGTTGTTTTCTTTTCTTTTCTTTTCTTTTCTTTTCTAGGTAGAATTTCTTTGTGTATCCCTGACTATCCTGGAACTCGCTCTGTAGACCAGGCTGACCTTGAACTCACACATATCTGCCTGCTTCTGCCTCCAGATTCAGCTGGGATTACAGGTAAGTGCCACCACCACCTTGGCCTCATTATCCAACTTCCTTGCTAAAAGGCTACACAAACCAACAGGACCACCTTTCTTGTCATAAGAGAGGAGCTTCCTTCTGGGTCTAGAGACACCAGGGAGGGGTTAGTGGAGAGCTGAATCCCATGGCTTTCTTGGTGTTTGTTGGGAATGTCAGCTCAGCTCCCACTTCAGAACAGCTGCCATCAAGGAAGGAAAGGAGAAAATGAAGTTACAAACTAGTTTAGTCTCCTGGCCCATGATGGTTTTTGAAGATGAAGGATGCACAAGTTCAGCTTGCAGGAAATCTCTGTTTAAATAGCTCAACCAAGAAGTGTAGATTAATACATGACTGGCAAGATGGTGGTCATCATAACTGGTCCTTGCTGGCACTCTAATATCAGCTGTATTCCTTAAGAATGGTAAGAAATGTCTGTGCTGTAGGAAGAGCATAATATATAGAACTGTGAAATAGGACCGAGGGATGAGACAATTACACTAATCTAAAACCACAACAGTCTCTCAGTGGCCACATATGTATGTTTAGAAGTCCGTGAGGGGCATAAACAACAGTGAACAGAACATCAATATTTTTGGCAAGGGATACTGAACAAACATAAGTTTCCCTCAAAGAGGATGGAATTGATCCTGCTAAAACTGATATGTACATTCCCATGAAATACCTTGCACTGTGAGAAGCAGTGAGCTAGAGAGACCATAGCACGGACTATCACAGGACATATTCAAACACGAATCTATTTGACAAGAAAAAATATATATATGGATCTAATTTAAATATATTCATCAAGGTCACCTGATGAGAAGACCATTAGTGCTATTAGAAAAAAAATGGAAGAAAACAAGAGGAACAGAATCTCATTAAAAAAAAATAGTGTGATAAATTTCAATAATGCAAGCAAATGAACATATAACCTTAAACAGTGGGAACTTCATTCTATTTTCTGTCAATAAATGAAAACACTGGTAGAAAAGACATCTATTTTAACCGAGGATTTAAACAAAATATGCAGTCTTAGATGAAAAATTGTAATAGGAAAGGTGATGTCAGTATGGAGCACATGGGTTTTGCTGTCCTTAGTGAAGGAAATGTCTTAATTGGGCACATGTTTTTTGCTGTTGCTGTTTTATAATGATCCTCATATCAATGTACTCATAAAAGGGCCCTATTACTTTGAACAGGAATTAGGTATCATATCAAAAATACTATCAGAGACTAAGGGAAAGTCAATGTAACCAAAAATACAGATGAGGGGTTAATTTAACGAGTTTGAACTAGCAAACTCTAGCAATCTAACAGGTATATGAAGAAGTGAGGAAGCATAAGCAGGTTTAAGAGGTTTAAGCCAAGCCTCCTGTTTCCAACCAGACTTCCAGTTCTAGCACATTGCCTCCCTCGCTAGGGTGTGAAGGTGGCACTTTCTGACGTGCAAGGCAAATCTGGGGTTCTCAGGCAGCCTGCCCTGGACACCCTTCATCCTCAAACTGGTCAGAGGTAGGGCTTTGTGAGGTCTCAGCCCCTCCTTAGCTGCTGCTGTTGGCTAGGGCGGACTTTGCTGACCAATCAGGGCTGAGGGGTGTGGCCGGCCATTGTTCACGCAACACAGATAAGCAGGGGTGCTAGGCGCTCTGGTCCAGTCTACTGCAAAGCTTCAAGCTGACCAGAATGGCCAGGAAGGCCACAGCGCCCAAGGTGGACCAAGGACCATGCGCGTCGACCTCCAAAGCCAAACCCAAGAAACAGCGCAAGGCTACCAGGACTCGCAAGCCTCAACCTTATTTTTGTCTCGGAAAAGCTGCAAATGTGAGAGGACCCAACCTAAGCCCATTCCCTCCTTTCTTCCGCCACCTCTTTCTGGAAGAATTTCCCTGGCCCTCTATAAAATCTTCTGCCTCTCCCCTTTTTCCCTAAAGCCCACAACTCATGCTGTCTTTTCCCAAACCAGTGTCCTGGTGACCTTAGTGTGTGATCCTTTCAGATCATCCGGAAGCGGAAGGGACCGCTGACAAGGACCTCTAAGAAGAAGGCTCCTGAGAAAACCGTCATACCGACAACTCCTACAGAGCCAAGTGAAACCGCCGCATTGACCTCAGTTATCCAAGAACCAGTGAATGAGGGTGCCAACATGAATGTCCCTGAGCCCATACAACCTGGCCCAGAGGGCGCCGGCATTTGTGTTGAGGAACCAGCCAGCTCCTAGGCTGAGATCGCATAGGCCCATAGGTCTGGCAGCTGGTCCACGGTCAGTGATGTGAAAATAAAATTTCACCACATGGTAGTTTTCCTGTTGGTGACAATAAAATAAATCAGATGTGAAAATATTTATGTCACTCTCATTCTCTGATGGTGGAGCAGGCAGGGAGGGAAGGGAAGGGTGGATAGATGATAAGGAACATTGGTTTCTTCAAGCTTTGACGTAAGATGAGCAATCCTCTGATAGGCAGACACTGGAAGGGTCAGAACTCAGCTGAAAACAAATGTTGCTGAAACTTTATTTCATAGGATAAGAGGGAAAGCCCTGGGTATTCCTAAGTGTCACTGCATAGGGCTGGGGCTTTGTCTGAAGATATTGCATTTTTATGAAATGATGTGTGGGTGGCATTTCCAGCCCTAAAGTAGGCAACACATAACCTTTGTGACACCTACTTCGTTTTGGCGTGTGTTACAGTCTTGCATTTCATCTCATGTACTAAAGACTCTCAGAAGGGTCAAAGGCCGCACCCTATTAAAACGTGTCAGTAAGTACCAAGGCAGTCATCGTGGCAGGAGCTGCAAGGGCAGCACTGACATAGCCTGCTTCCTTCAGAAATTTGGGGAGGAGTAGGACAGTGAGGAGAGGCCTTCCAACTGCCGCTGGCCACAGAGCAGGCAGTAAGTCTATAGGGCACTTAAGAACAACTGATCTGTCTTTTCATCTAACTTTACTGTGTATTTTCTAATCCTTTTCTGAACTCCCTTCAGGAAGTGTCCTGAAACCAATGGTGCTGGAGAGAGGACTCAGGTGATTCCTCAAAGGCATGAAGACCTGAGTTTGACTTTGATCCCCAGAACCCACATAAACAACAACAACAACAGAAACAACAACAACAATGAAAACAACAACAAAAAACAACTAAACAAGAATAGGCAGGGTGTGGTGGCACATGCCTATAACACCAGCACTGGGGAGGCAGAGGCAAGTGGATTTCAGTGAGTTCAAGGCCAGTCTGGTCTACAAAGTGAGTGCAGGGCAGCCACAGTGACACAGAGACACACACACACACACAAACAAAAAAACCAAAACATCAGCCTGGTACGGCGACATACACTTTTATTCCCACCCATCACTCAACAGACAGAGTCATGCAGATCACTATGAGGCTACATACTGAAACCTAGTCTCAAAAAAACAGTTTCAAAATCTGTGTGTGGTATTGAACACTTATTTACAGCACTGAGGGTGAGGAGAAGGGTGGATCCCTGGGACTTGCTGCCCACCCTACATAGTAGGTCCCAGGCCAGTGAGAGACCTTAGGGGTTTTTTTTTTTTTTTTTTTGGTGGTGGTTGTTTTTCCCTGTTTTGTTTTATTGTTTTTTTAAGGAGGACAGCACTCAAAAATCTACAGTCTCTGGCAAGAGATCACATCTAAAGGCCTTCAAGGTCTTTGTGATCCATCTGGAATTCAAACTGGCCTCTAATCCAGGAGACAGGAGCAAGCAGAGCTGAGTACAAGGCCAGCCTGGTATAGAGCACACTTTAGGTAAAGAAAAGCTTAGGTCCATCTTAGGTCCACGCGATGCTAATCCAGAACAAAGAAAGTAAACTTAGCCTTTAGGAGGAAGCACCTATGTTGGAATGTGATGTCTAATTGGGTATCAGAAAAAGAAAGTGAGTAAACCGAGAAGATTTGACAGAATAGGACGTACTCAACTCTCAGGAGAAGAGAGAAGAAAGAGAAGCTACTTAATGGGCAATGCAGAGAGAGAAGAGGCAGTTTTAGCAGGACCATAACAGAGAGACACTTTGCTGAGAGCGAGCTCAGGTGAATCCTGAATGAGCCAGAGGATAAGAAGGAGAAAGAAGGTTTGGGCAGATTGCTGGAGTTAGTTTGAGGACAAGCAGAGCAATTCTGGGGCCCAGTGGGAAGGCAGATTAAATCATCTGGGAGAGGAGTTACAGCCAGAACAGCTAGGTGGACCCAGCCAGCCCAGAGGTCAGAAAGAAGAAACAGTGAGCTCATTAAACAGTAATTCTCAGAAGCTGAAACACTGTAGGCCTAGGTTAGACTGTATGGATAGTAGCAGCTTCCTGGATTAGGCCTAGGTAAGCAGACAGAGGCAGTAAGCTTCCCAGACAATAAGTGAATCAGGTGAATACAATATCCTCTCAAAACAATAAGTATAAAAAAAGAGGAATCAAAATCAAGGAAAATCTAATTAAATATCCAATCAGGAAGTACTTAAGGGACCAGCCAGAGCAATAAGGGAAGACAATAAGTAAAAGTGATATAAAGAGAAACTAAATAAAATTTTCCTGCTTTGCAGCTCATATACATTAAAGATGCAAAAAATGCACCAGAATATGTCTACAAATGAACAATGCTTTCATCAAAGTGGCAGGAGAAAAAAATCAGTTCAGAGAAACCACCCACAGTGGTGCACACCAGTAATCCCAGCACTCAGGGAGGTAGAGGCAGGTGAATCTCTGTGATTTTGAGGCAAGCCAGGTCTACAAACCCAGTTCAGAACAGCCAAGCTATACACAGAAAACCTGTCCAAAATAAATAAATAAATAAATAAAGTCACACAAACTAGTAGAATTTCTATACACAAACACAATCTAGCTGAGATCATGTAAAAACTAATTCACAAGAGCTTCACAAATATTTAGGAATAATCCTAACCAAAGAGTTGAATGGCTTCTACAATGAAATCTTTAAGTCTATGAAGAAAGAGACTGAGAAAGATAGTAGAAAACTAAAAGACATGCAATGCTCATGGGTGGACATAGTTAATATTGGGAAAATGAGCATTATATGAAAAGGAATTTACAGAATCTCTGCAATCTTAATCAAAATCCCCAAGACCCTTACAGAAATAGAAAAAATAGAAGATTGTGGAGAGCCAAGGGAATCCTGAGGAAAAAGACCAGTGATGGAGCAGTTACCATTCTATATTGCAGACGACGTTATAGAGGTACAGTAATAAAAACAGTATTACATCGGCAGGAATGCTATGATCTCTAGAGAGGGAGGATAGGGCACAGGTGATATAATATGGGAAATAGGAAGAACAGGGCAGGAAAATTAATCGGGAAGTGGGGAAGGCAATATGGAGGGAGAGAAATGGAGGTTGAATAAGTAACACTATCCATGCTGGGGAAAGCCTTAGAAAAATACTTAATGTTTAGTAAAAATACATAATAAAGCTTTGCATGTATCTATATCTATATACACATGTACACACATACACAGTGAAGCTATTTGGGGTTATAATGCTCCCAAAAGAGTTATATAATAGCCAGATCCCAAGCAAACATCAAACCTTCCCCTGAAGGCCAAGGTGGTGGAAAGGGCTCCCGAAATAATATAAGCTATGGTGACTGTCCTTGGTTGCCTCCCAGAATTATAGATAAGGTCCTATTGCTGAAGACATTACACACAGGATTTAGAGGACCTGAATAATAAGTGGCCTGTGAGCATCTTCCCTGAGGACTACTGGTTCTCACAGGATCTGAGAGTACTGACCAGACCAGATTCTGGCAGCAGGTGGAGCATGGGGGAGGGACTTTGGCAAACTACCAAGAAAGAGAAGCAACCAGCAGTCATACCAAGCTGAGACACCTATGAGCACAACAATGGCAAGCATGGCAAGATGTTCCCAAGGATTCAACAGTGGAGCTTGTGTCATAGAGGGAAACAATGGGCATCTAATTGGACTTAAGTCTGCCCAATAAAAAGGAATTCATGCCTGATACTGCACTCTTACCCAACTGCTAGTGTCTGGTAAGGTCTTGGGCCCCAGAGTAGACCCCACTGCTGCCAATTGCCTAAGCCAGTATAGTTCCTAGCTACATTCTAAATATGTAGGCTTACATTCACAGATAATTGTAGCCATTACTCCTCATTAAAGAAGTTTCTCTTGCAGTAGGCAGAGACCATTACAGAAAGCTATGACTGGTTAAAATACAGAGGACAACTTGATTGTGTTGTGCCCAGCCCCAAGTATTACATCTACAATACAACCCTTACATCTAAAGCCCAGGGAACATTGCAAGAGGGGGCCCTAAAAGATTTTCAAAACAGGAGGTCTGTTGCAATGATAGAGTCTTCTGTACGTCAAAGTTAACGTGCACTCATAAAATCTGAAATTTATGGCGACTTGATCAAGGCCCACACAATGACAACACCAGGTGACAAAAGAGAATCAATACAGGAAATCTTACAAGGTACCAGACATAGATGAAGAGCTTTAGGCAACTAATGACTGCTAAGAGAGGGAAAATGTGTCTTCCCCAAGATGAGCCCATTAGGTCATCCAGTCTTAAGTGGTGAGCCCTAAATACAAACTACTATGAGCAACACCAAATAGCCTCATCAGGCAGAATTCATATATACACATATATTTGTACATACAGAAGTACATACACATGTAACAATAATTAAAAGAGAAGCCATAAATTTGAGAGGGATTGGGAGGACATGGGAGGAGTTGGAGGGGAGAGACAGAGGGAGAAGTGATACAGTACTGATGCATGTAATTCAAAAACAGATTAAAAGCCGGGAGTGGTGGCACATGCCTTTAATCCCAGCACTCGGGAGGCAGAGGCAGGCGGATCGCTGTGAGTTCGAGGCCAGCCTGGTCTACAAAGTGAGTCCAGGACAGCCAAGGCTACACAGAGAAACCCTGTCTCGAAAAACCAAATAAATAAATAAATAAATAAATAAATAAATAAATAAATAAAAAAAAACAGATTAAAGAAGAAAAGGACTATGAAATGTAAATTTCCTTCCTTTCTCAAATTTTATTCATGTTTGTGCATGCCTGTGTTTGTGTGTGTGTGTGTGTGCATACAATGTGTGTGTGTGTGTGTGTGTGTGAGAGAGAGAGAGAGAGAGAGAGACAGAGAGACAGAGAGACAGAGAGACAGAGAGACAGAGAGACAGAGAGAGGCAGAGAGAGACAGAGAGAGACAGAGAGAGAGAGAGAGACAGAGACAGAGACAGAGACAGAGACAGAGACAGAGAGAAAGAGCATGTCCACAGCTCCAGTGTGGAAACAGAAGAACGTTTGTGGGAACTGGTTGTCTCCTCATACTCTAGTTCCTCTGGCATCTGGCCTTTGAATTCAGGTCATTAGTTTAGTGGCAGGACCTATGACTCACTGAAATGAATTCTCAATCTGTCACTTTGTACAGCTAAGGTATAATTTGTTTAAGCAAGTGAGACAAAGCACAATGAAAATGTACAAATATTTGATAGAAAGTGTTCTACATATTACTTAATTTAAAGAAAAGTTTGCTTTAGTTAAACTAATTCCAGGGAGAAATTTCAATATTCAAATTCTCAAAGTTTACTTTAAAAGCATAGCATAACACCAGTATTATAAGCATTATATTCACTGCATGAATTATTAGACAAAACTGTTTTGTTAACATACATTCTTGATTTTCTCTTACAAAACTATTTTCCTTATCTTAAAATTTCATGAAATCTATTCCAGTCCCATTCATCCCCTCTCCCATTATTCCTAGACTCTCTCTTTTGTCTGTCTTCATGTCCTCTTTTTCTTTTTCTTATATCCCACTGAGTCCAAGTAAAGCCACTCCATATATACATGGGAGGTGGCATGCTGAAATATGAGCACCCTATCATGGGCCATGTCTGTTAAGGAAACGGATTCTTTCTTAACTGTCACCAACTGCCACTAGCTCCTAAGGTAGGGGTGGGGGCTCATGTGCCCTTCCTCCCTCCATGCTGTCATGTTGACTGGCTTGCTCTTGTGCAGGCAGCCACAGCTACTTGAGTTCATGAGTGTATCTGTCCTGTCATGACCAGAAAACAGTTTCATCCCAGCTCCCCACCACCACCTGTCAGCTTTTGGTTCTTACATTCTTTATGCCTCTTCTTCCATGGTATACCTTGTGTCTTTGTAGGAGAGATGGGAGATGGATGTTTCCGTGATTGCTGAGCAATTCACAGACACTTGTACTCTTTGTCCACTTGCTTCTGTAATAACCATCACCTACTGCATGAAGAAGCTCCTCTGTTGAGGTTTGGGAGTTGCAGCCATCTGTGGGTATAAAGATATGTATTTAGGTTTGATAGTGTGTACATCTTGCAAAATAATAACATTAGGTTTCACCCCTAGTTCCTATCAACTCCTCAGCCATGGGTTCTTGGCCTGAATCACAGTAAGAGGAACGTGTTTCTTCCTTTGGATTGGTCCTTAAATCAATCAGAAAGAATTTTGTTGTCATCAAAACATTCATGTCACTATTTCACCCACAGGCATGTCTTGTCATGCAGGTCATTATCGTAGCTTCCCTTCCCTTCTTTCCTTTTCCTCCTTCTCCCTCCTCCTCATTTAGGGTACATCTCGCTGTGTAGCCCTGGCTGGACTGAAACTCACTATATGTACCAGAATGGCCTTGAAATCATACAGATCTGTTGTGGACCATCTCAGTTGGGTATAGGTGCTTGGGGTCAGGATTTCTTGAAACGTCGGTGGGCAAAGATAGGCGAGTGACAAACAGAGATAAACCAGACGTAGTGTTTGTACCTGAGTGTACTTTGTAGACAAGTGAGCTGTCTGTGTATTTTTGTTTTTGGAAACAAGAAGTGTTTATGTTGTTACATTATATTATAATAGAATTTAAACTACAGAATGTAGTGCAATAATGTTGTCATCAATCTTGAACAATCATTTATAAGTCCTTAGACTGGTATTAGTGCATGTGGCCTCTTTATTAAAGGTCTGTGTTTTCTTATTATGTCAAACAACTGTGTGTCAGGACAGTTTGTTTTTTAACTTCTTCTGCCATTATCTGGAGTTTACTTAAACATTTTATTTCTAAGTCTTAATACAAACTATTTACTGTAGACTAATTCTTTTTTTTTCTTTCTTAAAATATTTTATTAATTTATTCATATTACATCTCAATTGTTATCCCATCCCTTGTATCCTCCCATTACTCCCTCCCTCACACTTTCCCCCAATCCTCTCCCCTATGTCTGTGACTGTACATGCTCATAGGGTATCAAGTCTCTTCTTGTTAGCCTGCTATCCTTCTTTTGAGTGCCACCAGGCTTCCCCTTCAAGGGGACATGGTCAAAAATGGGGCACCAGAGTTTATGTGAAAGTCAGTCCCCACTCTCCACTCATCTATGTAGAATGTCCTGTCCATCAGCTAAATCTGGGTAGGGGTTCAAAGTATACTGCATGTATTGTCCTTGGCTAGTGTCATAGTTTCAGCAGGACTCCTGAGCCTAGATCATCCTGTCATAATGTTCTTCTTGTAGGTTTCTAGGGCCCTCTGGATCCTTCTATTTCCCCATTCTCCCTTGCTTCTCTCACCTAAAGTCCCAATAGGATGTTCTCCCCTCTATCCCGCTTTCCTGGTAAGTGAAGACTTTCATGGTACATGCCGCTTGGGCTAGTGTCCAGATATAAGTGAGTATATACCATTTGACCCTTTCTGCTTCTAGGTTAGCTCACTCATTATGATAATTTCTAGTTCAATCCATTTGTCCACAAATTTCGGTAATTCCTTGTTTTTAATAGCTGAGTAGTATTCCATAGTGTAAATGTACCACACTTTTTTATCCATTCTTCAACTGAGGGACATTTAGGCTGTTTCCATGTTCTGGCTATTATAAATAAGGCCACAATGATCACAGTTGAGCAAATGTTCTTGTTGTGTGATGAAGCATTTTCTGGGTATAATCCAAGGAGTGGAATAGCTGGGTCTCGAGGAAGCCCTATATGGAGAAACAAAAAGCCTAGAATAGCAAAAACAATCCTATACAATAAACGATCCTCCGGCGGAATATCTATACCCGATCTTAATATGTAATATAGCGCAACAGTAATTAAAATAGCATGGTACTGCCACAGCCATACACTTGTGGATCAATGGAATCCAGTCGAAGACCTAGAAATGAATCCACACACATTTGGTCACTTGATTTTTGAGAAAGAAGTCAAATCCATTCAATGGGAAAATGACAGCTTATTCAACAAATTGTGCTGGTCTAACTGGATGTATACATGTAAAAAAAATGCAATTAGACCCATATTTGTCACCATGCACAAAACTCAAGTCCAGGTGGATCAAAGACCTCAACATAAAAGCAGAGACACTAAATCGGTTAGAGGAAAAAGTGGGGAAGAGCCTGGAACACATTGGCACAGGAGACAACTTCCTTAACAGAACTCCAACAGCCCAGGTCTTAAGGTCAACAATTAATAAGTGGGACCTCATGAGGCTGAGAAGCTTCTGTAAGGCAGGAGACACTGTGAAGAGAACAAAGCAGTAGCCTACAGACTGGGACAAGATCTTCACCAACCCTACATCTGACAAAGGTCTAATATCCAAAATATATAAAGAACTCAAGAAATTAAACACCACCAAACCAAATAACCCAATTGAGAAATGGGGCTCGGAACTAAACAGAGAATTCTCAACAGAGGAATATCAAATGGCTGAGAAACACTTAAAGAAATGCTCAACCTCCTTAGTCATCAGGGAAATGCAAATCAAAACAACTCTGAGATTCCATCTTACACCCATCAGAATGGCTAAGATCAAAAATTCAAGCGACACCACATGCTGGCGAGGATGTGGAGAGAGAGAGGAACACTCCTTCATTGCTGGTGGGAATGCAAACTAGTACAGCCACTTTGGAAAGCTATCTGGTGCTATCTCAGAAAAATGGGAATAGGGCTTCCTCAATAACCAATACTTTTTAGGATGTAAGAAAATGAGAACCCTCATTCACTGTTGGTTGTACTGTTAACTGTTGCAGCCACCACTCTGGTTATTAGTGTGAAGAATTCTCAAAAAACTACACACATATATATATGCCTTTTGACCCAGCTATACCACCCCTTGTCATATGCTCAGAGGGCTTGATATCCTTCTCCCCCAGATACTTTCTCAGACATGTTCATTGCTGCTTTGTTCACAATAGCTAGGAGATAGAAACAACCTAAATGTCCTTCAACTGATGAATAGTTAATGAAAATGTGGTACATATACACAGTAGAATAGTATTCAGCTATAAAAGAAAATTAATCATGAAATTTTCAAGTAAATTAATGAACCTAGAAAATAAATGAATGAGCTCAGAAAGCATTATACTGAGTAAAATAACCCAGATGAAAAAAGGCAAACTGTACGTTTTCTCTTATCTTTGGTTCTTAGCTACAAATTTTCAGAGGAGTATATTACCTGATGTAACCATAGAAACCAGGAAAGTAAAAAAGGACAATGTGTGGGTTGGGGAGCTCTAGAGATGGAAATAGCAGGACAGAGAGGATATGAAGGAAGCAATGGGAAAAACAAAGTTGTTAAATTGGCAAGGGGAGGGAGGTCAATACATAAGAGAGAAAGAGACAATGGGTAACATTAAGGATGTTAGAAGAAACTAACAGAATAACATTATTCAATATTTACCTAAAATTACATATAATACATATAAGTTTATATGTGTACACAAATGTATGTATATATGTATATGCATGCATGTATGTGTGTATGTACGTGTACAATGAAATAGTGTCATTAGTGGTGATATTGTTCCCCATAGGAGCCAGAGACTAACAAAAATCCCAGTACCAAGAATGAAAAACCTCCTTTCAGCTGTTGTCTGGGGAAGTTCAAGAGACTCCCCAAACAATATATTGCTTTTGAACCCCAGAAGTTGAGGCTACCACACATTTCAGACACTGCATTCCAAGGGAACAAAAGATGAAACTCATCCAGAAGTCTCCTTCCTGAAGACTAGATTGCATAGTACTGTAAGGTGCTATGCTCGTTGCCAAGGGAAGAAAGCAATCCAGTCATACCCAGCTGTGATTCCTAAGAAACACAATAACAACCATTAGAGCAAGATATCCCTCAAGATGCCGTAGCGGCCCTTGTGTTTTTTTCAATAGCCAACTGCTTTCTAAGTGGACTTAAGGCCTGATCAACAGGTAGGAAATCATGCCTAGAACTGAACAAATACCCATACATAGCAAAGTCATGGATTTCAAAGAAGAACTTACCACTAACGTTTTACTAAACTGGTTACTTCCTATGTACATTCTAAATATTTACCATTATACCGACAGGTAAATGTAGCTTTCGCCTATCATCAAAGAAGCTTCACTTTGCAGCATATGGAGACCATTAAATACATCCACAACTCATCAAAATTGACAGAACAACTGATCATGGGCTGCTCAAATCCAATTGATACCTCTATACCACAACACTTATACATAAGGCTCAGGGAACATCTCAGAAGATGGGTCTAAAAAATTATAAGAGCCAGAGGACCAGGAAGTCAGCTAGGATACTGTGTCTTCTAGAAATTACCAGTATTTTAAACCAATGAAACCTCAACAGAATGGATGCTTACGCAAAACAAGGACAATGTTATTGATCCACATGCTAAGGAAGAAGGGGAAACGTCATGGGACTTCACTCCTAGATAAGACCAACAGGCAATTAAGACTGCTGACTGAAGGAGAATTAGTCTTCCCCATGGATAATCCACCTAAATTGTTCTCCAGTACCAGAAGGCAGCCTTGAAATTATATTTATAGGACAAGTACTAAACTTACAGAGAAGGTTGCACTGATATATTTATGCATTTATATGCATGCATGTAACAATAATAATTAAAGAAAAAAGGCCAAGAACCTAAATGGAGTAAGGGAACATATGATGGAGAGGGAAAGAGTAGAGGATGAAGAAAAATTATATGATCACATTGATTCTTAATTGCAAATAAATACATATGACTAAAAACACTGTTCAGTTGGCAGAGTGCTTGCCTATCACACACAAAGGTCTAGGTTGAATCCCCAGTTCAGGATAATCCAAGTATGGTATAAAAGTTTGAAATAATGCATGGCTGTATAGTGACATTAAGGCCGCCCTGGGATACATGAGACTATGTCTCAAATCAATTGATAGATGATAGGTAGATAGATGGATAGATAGATAGATAGATAGATAGATAGATAGATAGATGATAGATAGATAGATAGATGTAATTTTTGCTTTGTATTTCTCTGTGATGTGCACTTTTGAACATACCCAATTATTTAGTTTCGTGATGTTTTCAAAAGATGCACACACCCAAGTAACCAGCACCCAAGTGACTGAATCTTTTGGAAAACTATTTGTTCCTTGTTCTCTTGGTAATTCAACTCTCTGCCTCAGAGTTAATCTATAAGGGTTAGGTAAATACAGTTTAAAATGTAAAACATTTTGACAAACCTGAAGTAGGTAGAGAGCTGCTTACATTGATTACAATGTCACATGAGTTCTAGTGAAATTATTTCATCTCAGAAAATGTCAAACTGTTCTCGTTAGTATATCACACGATAAATGTGCTTGAGATTAAAAACAAAAAAAGCAATGTAATTAACCTTAATATGACTTGCACTTCCTATGAAATCAGCTTTTACTCTAAGCAAAATATATTACTTTAGTCTTAAGCTATGTACTTGTCCATACCCATGACACCTAATAGTGTTTGCGGCAGTGATGAGGGAGGTATGTATTGTGCTAATCATTTGATAAAAGCAGCCATCAGGTTGAAATCAACCTTAAACAAAACAACTTTCCATCATAAATGTTGGAACCAGCATGTACATGTAGGTGGATAACATGTTAATGGGTTTGAGTACTATTCTGAACCGAATCAATTGTAGTCAATAAAGCAATTTCTTGCCTTGTGAACCTCTGCTAAAGATCTGTTCTCTTTTTTGGTTGTTTAAAGTGTACCTTATTTATTTCCATATAGAGTTACTTTTGTTGCTGTTCAGTAAATATAGAGGAAAGTCCTTTGCTATGGACAAATTTGGACTCACTTTTGTTCTAAACTACTCCAGTTGAAAGACTCTTCATATTTCTAATGTGATATCAATGTGTGTGTGTGTGTGTGTGTGTGTGTGTGTGTGTGTGTGTGTGTGTAACACATAAGCAGAAAGAGACTATTTGGGAGGAATAAGAAAAACAGCATATAAGTAAGTGGAATAAGAGATGGCAATAGGAAAGAATATGATCAGGCCACAATCACATACATTATGAAAATGACTTAATGAAACCTATTATTTTGTACACCAACTAAAATAGTAATTTTCATTTTTGGAAAAAGGAGAAGAGGTGAAAAAAAGTCACTCCATCTTCCATTTTGCCCTTCCGTTTTTCATTTGGCTCCCACACATGCAACAAGGAAAGGCCATATGGAGACACAAAGAGATAGTAGCCATGCCATGGAAAGGGAAATACAGATACCCAAACCCTGTTAAAATATTTTCATTGACTTCCAGTCTCCAGAGCTGAGAATATAAAGTCATATTATTAAGAATGTCATTGATAATTATCATTAAGGCTTAAGTAGCGAAAGAAAAGATTATAACCAAAGCAGTAAAACTGTCTTTATTCATGGATAATGTGTATACTAGTATTTTGAAAAATATTTCCAAAGACACTTTGGAAGAAAGAGACAAGATTAGTATAAGCCAGAGGAAACTGTACGGGGAATCTAGCTATCCTGAGTATTGAATGGTTACCTTGGAAGTCTGTAGACCAATCAACACATCTGTTACCAATGAAAGAATATCAAAAGGCAGATCCTCCTGGTAAAGAAAAGGCTGGCTAAACATAGACAGAAAGTGTGTTCATAAAATCATGCTGAACTAAATTTTCCCATAATAATTAATTTTCATTACCTATGTTTAAAAGAATTTAAGATCCATCATCCTGTCTTACTGAATCATAAATTTTGTGAATAGAGACTACTTTAGTTTCTGGCATTTGGTTATCCATAGAGAGAAATACGATTATTCTTGTCTTATACTGTGATCCCATAAGAATCACAAATCCCTAAAATCCTTCAGTCCACATTATTTTCTTCGCATCTTGAATTCCCCAGTTGTCCCGCTTACTTTGGCATATCTTTACTCATACATTTCCAGAGATCTTCACTCTTAAATGGCCAATCTCACCAAAATTGTGGAAAATGCTTGTGTGCTTCCTCTGATTTGATTGATGCCTTGTCTTTTTCATAGCCTTTTGTTTTCTAGTCTAGAGGTTTTGCTGAACAGATCACAACATTAGATATTTATATTTTCACTTGACACTTTCAGAATCCTGCTTCAATTTTCTATTCTAGACCATTCATATAAATAAACTGTTGTGGGAAAGTAATTAAATGCCATGGAAACAACCTCAAGTGAAAGACACATAGGAACTATGTAAACTGCCTGGGTTCAGAATAAGGGGTTCAGTTGTGGTATGCTCACTAGATATTAGATAGTCAGTTGAGTGTCATTCTTGCTGAGTGGTATGGAAAGTATCTGAAACATTCGATCCCTGGACAAAATCTGCATCTTACTTGAATTGCCTCATACTGACTGAGTAAAATCTTAATAATTTATGAATTGGGTTCAAGAGTTGATGAGAGTGTTCCAAATTTTAAAGATTTTTTTAATCTAATTTCACTTTGTTGTATGCAATCTTAACCCAAGAGAAATGTGTTAAACAAACTGAAAAAAGACACTTGTTACTTCCAATATTATGTATTCTATTCCTGCAAGTGTGTATTAAAATATACTGCAGTCTAAAGTGTGTGTGTGTGTGTGTGTGTGTGTGTGAGAGAGAGAGAGAGAGAGAGAGAGAGAGAGAGAGAGAGAGAGAGAGAGAGAGAGAGAGAGAGAGAGAGAGAGGGAGGGAGGGAGAGAGAGAGAGAAAGAGACAGAGAGAGACAGAGAGAGATCATTGTTTAAAACCTTGTTCATCATGGATTTTGTACTAATTTTAATCTTTTAAAATGCGCACTAAAGACAGAACATTGTTGTACATACTTGCAATCATAGCACTCTCAGGAGGCTGAAGCAGGGGAATCCTGAGTACAAGGTCAATCTGAGCTACGTAGGAACTGTCTCAAAATGTGTTACTTTATTATAATTAAATGTGTTCTTCAAGGTAAGCACATCACACATTCTGGCTCTACCTTTCATCCCTAGTCTCTAAGACTCAAATATGAACTTCCTGTGATTACTTCAATGTAATATTCTAGTAGGCTGCAAATTTAGCAAATGAACACAAGTCCAGTTGTTTTTCCTAGATGTCATAATCTCTCATCCCAGATAGTAATTAATGAGATTTCCACCTTCTAATTATCATGCTTGTAATCTTTTTGGTCTTTTTTTATCTTTTTATTACTTTATTCTTGTTACATCTCAATGGTTATCCCATCCCTTGTATCCTCCCATTCTTCCCTCCCTCCCATTTTCCCCTTACTCCCCTCCCCTATGACTGTTCCTGACGGGGATTTCCTCTCCCTGTATATGCTCATAGGGTATCAAGTCTCTTCTTGGCAACCTGCTGTCCTTCCTCTGAGTGCCACCAGGTCTCCCCCTCAAGAGGACATGGTCACATATGAGGCACCAGAGTTCATGTGAAAGTCACGCCCCACTCTCCACTCAACTGTGGAGAATGTTCTGACCATTGGCTAGATCTGGGTAGGGGTTTAAAGTTTACCACCTGTATTGTCCTTGGCTGGTGCCTTAGTTTGAGCAGGACCCTTGGGCCCAATCTTTTACATATACATTTATATTATTTAAACATATATACAATAAACTACCTACAGCAAGAAGAACCATGAAACAATCAGGAATTATATCAATGTTACATTCACAGTGTTTCGGCTATTTCTATTTGGCAGCCTTGAAGAGAACATCTTTCCTATCTTGGTGCATCTAAAATTCTGAACGTAATTCAGTATTTATCATATCTCATGCTAGTAATCTTAATTTCAATCACTCCTTTACTTCATAGGTTTACACTTTACAGTTCAACAAAACCAATTGATTATCTTAATAAATGTTGCCAGGATCCTCATTTAATCCCACTTAATCCTGGATCCTCATTACCTATCACGTGAACCATTGCAGTGTCCAGGCTCATCAATTACACACACACACACACACACACACACACACACACACACACACACATACACACACACACACACACACACCCCTTATACAACAGACAGTATGATCTTAAAATATAGGTTAGATAATATCATTGCTGTCATCAGAAATCTTAATGGCTTCATAGTATCTACATAGGACAAACAAGTTCTCCAGAAAATTTTCTAATACAGTACCTACTTATCTTCTATCAATATTTTCAAACTTATATTTTCAAGAAAATATAATATATTTTTGTTGTTATGTTCAAAAATTAGTGGCATATCAACTCTGTCCTTGTGCCATTCGTAGTACGGCAGTAAATGATAAAGGTTTCCATATCTAACATCAAGTAGACATTGAAGAAATCCCTGTTCACCAAAGAAAAGATATTTCCTTAGTTCCATTGTTCCTATGTCTACCAAAATAATCCATTCATGTTCTGAATTGATAGCTAAGGGGTTGAAATCACTTGATTATCTTGCAGGGAACCTAGGTTCTGTTTTAAGCACTCATATTATAGCTCACAAACATCTGTAACTCCAGTTCCAGAGAACCCAAAACCTTCTTCTGAACTCTGTAGGTCAAGGCATGCATACAGTGCAGACAAACATATGCAGACAAATCAATCATACACATTAGATAGATAGATAGATAGATAGATAGATAGATAGATAGATAGATAGACAGCTGATAGATACAGAGATACATAGAAGATAGATAGATAGATAGATAGATAGATAGATAGATAATAGATGTTCATCCACAGACCAATAAAAAATTTAGGAATTACAAGACCAGATGCTTTACAGGGAAAGTCGCAGAAGAAGCAGCTATAGATGCATGTTGGATTCTCCCCAGACCATTTCAAAGTCACAAATTGTTTCCCCTTGAAGTGGAGTAGATTTTTTAGGTAACACATTTCATGATATCTTTCCATTGCTAGCTCAATGAAAATGTCTGGTGAAAAGAAGTCATGAGGCCCCTGCTTGTTCTCAAAACAGTTGACTGGAGCATACAGATGCTACTTTGCCTTTAAATGAAAGAAAATTAATGCAGCCCTTGAGGATGGTTTTGTTTTGTCTGACTCACAGGGCCTCCATCTGTGTCTGTTATACAACATTGCCAAGGAAAGTACATATGAAAATCACTCCTTATGCTATCAGGAGGAATTCATTACTGGTGTAATTTGAAATTGTTTAAGAATGATATTTGTCCCAGAGTCACATGGACATTTAATGAATACCCTTTCAAGTGCATTTCTATCTTCTAGACTACAGAATTGGAGAAAATATGGCATACCTATAATCATCACATTATAGTTCCTAGTTTTTGTTTATCCTCACTCCCAACAGCCAATTCCTCAAGACTTCACATTTTCTTATGTGTGTATAGGAGATGAAAACAGCAAAAGACAAGAATTTGGTAAACTCTTTTCTTATAATTTATCTTAAGAGGATAGAGATACATAATAAGGCTTTATACACAGAACATGAACACATGTATGCAAACAAAAACTTTCTCAACAATACTACTTTTACTACCACAACCTAGTATCATCCTATCTTTTAGATATTTCGCCTATCTTCTAGAGTTTCCCCCTTTTCTACCACTTACATGTAATCTGAGTCAGTTTCTCTGTTTTGTTCAGGTTAAATCTAAAATAAAATATTTTATTCTTCAATCCCCTATGCTTCTAAGCTTTTTTCTTTTCTGTCTCTGAAACCTATCCTAAATCCATTCATTCTTTTCTTATATAACAAAAAACACCCTGTTTCTAATATAAACAACAGCAATACTAAATTTGACTTCTATCCCTATCTCTCTATCATCCATTCTTTCCCTAGAAGTCAATGTGAACTCTTAAAATTTAAAGCCATACAAGTTATCTTATTTATTCAAAGCTATCTAATGGGTTATCATATCAGGAATAAATACAGTCTTCCAGAATATGAAGCCTGGCTTCTTCTTCAGTGTCATCTAATATCACTCTTCTTACTTGCAGTAAACCAAAAATACTGGCTTTCCTTTTCACCCTTCTTTTGCAAAATCATTAGACTTACTCTAGCATTTAACAATGTTCATAAGAGAAATTGGTCTGAAATTATCTCTCTTTGTTGGGTCTTTGTGAGGTTTAGATATCAAGGTAACTGTGGCCTCATAGAATGAGTTTGGTAATGTTCCATCCATGTTATTTTGTGGAATAGTTTGAAGAGTATCTGTATTAGCTCTTCTTTGAAAGTCTGGTAGAATTCTGCACTGAAACTACCTGGCCCTAGGCTTCATTTTTTTTTAATTGATTCATATTACATCTCAACTGTTATCTCATCCCATGTATCCTCCCATTCTTCCCTTCCTCCCATTTTCCCTTTATTCCCCTCTCTTGTGACTGTGACTGAGGGGGACCTACTCCCCCTGTATATGCTCATAGGGTATCAAGTCTCTTCTTGGTAGCCTGCTATCCTTCCTCTGAGTGCCAACAGGCCTCCCTATCCATGGGACATGGTCAAATGTGAGGCAGCAGGGTACGTGACAAAGTCAGCCTCCACTCTCCACTCAACTGTGAAGAATGTCCTGTCCATTGGCTAGATCTGGGTAGGGGTCCGAAGTTTAATACCTGTATTTTCCTTGGCTGATGCCATAGTTTGAGCAGGACTCCTGGGCCTAGATCCATGCATTATAATGTTCTTCTTGTAGGTTTCTAGGACTCTCTGGACCCTTCTATTTCCCCAGTCTCCCACACTTATCTCACCTACAGTCCCAATAGGATGTCCTCCCCTCTGTCCCACTTTCCTGGTGAGTGAAGACTTTCATGGGATATAACCCTTGGGCTAGTGTGCAGATATAAGTGAGTATATACCACTTGACTCTTTCTGCTTCTGGGTTAACTCACTCATTATGATCTTTTCTACTTCAATCCATTTGTCCAAAAATTTTGGGAATTCCTTGTTTTTAATAGCCAAGTAGTATTCCATAGTGTAAATGTACCACAGTTTCTTTATCCATTATTCTACTGAGGGACACTTAGGCTGTTTCCATGATCTGGCTATTATGAATAAGGCTGCTATGAACATGGTTGAGTATATGTCCTTGTTGTGTGCTGGAACATCTTCTGGGAATATTCCAAGGAGTAGAATAGCTGGGTCTTGAGGAAGCCCTATTCCCAGTTTTCTGAGATAGCACCAGATAGATTTCCAAAGTGGCTGAACTAGTTTCCGTTTCCACCAACAATGAAAGAGTATTCTCTCTCCACATCCTTGCCAGTATGTGGTGTCACTTGAATTTTTTATCTTAGCCATTCTGATGGGTGTAAGATGGAATCTCAGAGTCATTTTGATTTGCATTGCCCTGATGACTAAGGAGGTTGAGTATTTCTTTTTTTTTTTTTTTCTTTTTTTCTTTTTTTTTTTTAAATTAATTTATTCTTGTTACATCTCCATGTTTATCCCATCCCTTGTATCCTCCCATTCCTCCCCCCCCCATTTTCCCATTATTCCCCTCCCCTATGACTGTTCCTGAGGGGGATTACCTCCCCCTATATATTCTCATAGGGTATCAAGTCTCTTCTTGGCTACCTGCTGTCCTTCCTCTGAGTGCCACCACGTCTCCCCCTCCAGGGGACATGGTCAAATGTGAGGCACCAGAGTACGTGAGAAAGTCATATCACACTCTCCACTAAACTGTGGAGAATATTCTGACCATTGGCTAGATCTGGGAAGGGGTTTAAAGTTTACCTCCTGTATTGTCCTTGGCTGGTGCCTTAGTTTGAGCGGGACCCCTGGGCCCAAATCTGCCTATCATATTGTTCTACTTGTAGATTTCTAAGACCCTCTGTATCCTTTTATTTTGCTATTCTCCCATGCGTCTCTCATTTAGAGTCCCAATAGGATGCCTTCCCCTCTGTCCCAGTTTCCTTGTAAGTGAAGGCTTTTGTGGAACATGCCCCTTGGGCTAGTATGCAGATATACGTGAGTATATACCATTTGATTCTTTCTGCTTCTGGGTTAACTCACTCATTATGATCATTTCTAGCTCAATCCATTTATCCACAAATTTCGAGAATTCCTTGTTTTTAATAGCTGAGTAGTATTCCATAGTGTATATGTACCACAGTTTCTTTATCCACTCTTCTACTGAGGGACACTTAGGCTGTTTCCATGTTCTGGCTATTATGAATGAGGCTGCTATGAACATGGTTGAGCAAATTTTCTTGTTGTGTGCTGGAGCATCTTCTGGGTATACTCCAAGAAGTGGAATAGCTGGGTCTTGAGGAAGTCCTATTCCCATTTTTCTGAGATAGCACCAGATAGATTTCCAAAGTGGCTGTACTAGTTTGCATTCCCACCAGCAATGAAGAAGTGTTCCTCTCTTCCCACAGCCTCGCCAGCATGTGGTGTCGCTTGAGTTTTTGATCTTAGCCATTCTGATGGGTGTAAGATGGAATCTCAGAGTTGTTTTGATTTGCATTTCCCTGATGACTAAGGAGGTCGAGCATTTCTTTAAGTGTTTCTCAGCCATTTGATACTCCTCTGTTCAGAATTCTCTGTTTAGTTGCAAGCCCCATTTCTCAATTGGGTTATTCGGTTTGGTGGTGTTTAATTTCTTGAGTTCTTTATATATTTTGGATATTAGACCTTTGTCAGATGTAGGGTTGGTGAAGATTTTTTCCCAGTCTGTAGGCTGTCGCTTTGTTCTCTTGACAGTGTCTCCTGCCTTACAGAAGCTTCTCAGCCTCATGAGGTCCCATTTATTAATGGTTGACATTAAGGCCTGGGCCGTTGGTGTTCTGTTCAGGAAGTTGTCTCCTGTGCCAATATGTTCCAGGCTCTTTCCCACTTTTTCCTCTAAGTGGCTTAGTGTCTCTGGTTTTATGTTGAGGTCTTTAATCCACTTGGATTTGAGTTTTGTGCAAGGTGACAAATATGGGTCCAGTTGCATTTTTTTACACATAGACCTCCAGTTAGACCAGCACCATTTTTTGAAGATGCTATCCTTTTTCCATTGAATGGATTTGGCTTCTTTGTCAAAAATCAAGTGGCCATATGTGTGTGGATTCATATCTGGGTCTTCGATTCAATTCCACTGATCAACCAGCCTGTTGCTGTGCCAGTACCATGCTTTTTTAATTACTGTTGCTTTATAGTATAGCTTGAGATCAGGTATGGAGATTCCTCCAGAAGATCTTTTACTGTACAAGATTGTTTTAGCTATTCTGAGTTTTTTGTTTTTCCATATGAAGTTCAGAATTGAACTTTCAATGTCTTTAAAAAATTGTGTAGGTATTTTGATAGGGATTGCACTGAATCTGTAGATTGCTTTTGGTAGGATGGCCATTTTTACTATGTTAATTCTCCTGATCCATGAGCAAGGAAGATCATTCCATCTTCTCATGTCATCTTCAATCTCTTTCTTCAAAGTTTTGAAATTTTTCTCAAATAAGTCCTTCACTTGCTTGGTTAGAGTAACTCCTAAATAGTTTATATTGCTTGTGGATAACATGAAGGGTATAGTTTTCCTAATTTCTTCCTCTGCATGCTTGTCATTTGTGTATAGGAAGGCTACAGACTTTTTTGAGTTAATTTTGTATCCAGCCAATTTGCTGAAGGTGTTTATCAGCTTTAGGAGTTCTCTGGTGGAGTTTTGAGGGTCACTTATGTACACTATCATATCATCTGCAAACAGGGATAATTTGACTTCCTCCTTTCCCATTTAGATACCCTTGATCTCCTTTTGTGTCTTACTGCTCTGGCTAGAACTTCCAGTACTATATTGAAGAGGTATGGAGAGAGTGGATAGCCTTGCCTTGTTATCGATTTTAGAGGAATTTCCTTAAGTATCTCACCATTTAATTTGATTCTGCTATTGGCTTGCTGTATATAGCCTTTATTATGTTGAGGTATGTGCCTTGTATCCCTGATCTCTCCAAAACTTTATACATGAATGAGTGTTGGATTTTATCAAATTCTTTCTCTGCATCTAAGGAGATGATCATGTGGTTTTTTATTTTCAGTTTGTTTATATGGTGGATTACATTGATGGATTTTCATATATTAAGCCATCTCTGCGGCCTGGAATGAAGTCTACCTAGTCATGGTGAATGATATCTTTGATATGTTCTTGTATTCATTTTGCAAGTATTTTATTGAGTATTTTTGCATCAATGTTCATAAGAGAAATTGGTCTGAAATTCTCTTTCTTTGTTGCATCTTCGTGAGGTTTAGCTATCAACGTGACTATGGCCTCATAGAATGAATTTGGTAATGTTCCATTCATTTCTATCTTTTGGAGTAGCTTGTTGAGTATCGGTATTAGCACATTCTTGAAGTTTTTTTTTGTTTTGTTTTGTTTTTTGTTGTTGTTGCTGTTGTTGTTTTTTGAGGGAGACTTTTCATGACTGCTCCTATTTCTGTAGTAGATATAAGACTACTTAATCTGTTTATCTAATCTCGATTCAACTTTGGCAAGTAGAATCTATCAAGAAACCTGTCTATTTCCTTTAGATTTTTAAATTTTGTGACATATAGATTTTGAAATGAGACCTAATGATTCTTTGTATTTCTTCAGTGTCTGTTGTTATGTCTCCATTTTCATTTCTGATTTTGGTGGTTTGGATAATGTCTTTCTGCCTTTTAGGTAGTTTGGCTAAGGGTTTGTCTATCTTGTTGACTTTCTCAAAGAACCAGATCTCAGTTTTGTTGATTTTTTGAATTGTTCTATTAGTTTCTAATTTATTGATTTCATCCCTGAGTTTGATTATTTCCAGCCATCTACTCCTCTTGGGTGTTTCTGCTTCTATTTTTTTCCCTAGACCTTCCAGAAGTACCGTTATATTGCCTAGGTAAGATGTTTCCAATCTCTTTATTTTTTTATTTAATTAATTTATTCAAATTACAACTCATTTGTTATCCCATCACTTATATCCTCCCGTTCCTTCCTCCCTCCCACTTTCACCCTATTCAATCTCTTTATAAAGACACTAGTGCTATGAACTTTCTTCTTAGCATTGTTTTCATTGTGTCCCATAAATTTGAGTTTATTATACCTTCATTCTCACTGAATTTTAGTAAGTCCCTAATTTCTTTATTTCTTCCCTGACCCCATTGTCATTGAGTAGAGAGTTGTTTAGTTTTTATGTGTGTAGGCTTTTTGTTATTCCTGCTGTTGTTGAAGTCCAGCTTTAGTACCTGGGGTTCTGATAGGGTACAATGCATTATATCAATCTTCTTGTATCTGTTGAGGCTTGGTTTGTGACTTACTACATTTTGGAGAAGGTTCCATGAGATGCTGAGAGGAAGGTACAACCTTTTGTGTTTGGGTGCATTTATACTTAGTGCTTATTCTATTTAAAGCAATGTCCACTAAGTTCTTCATATTCTTTCTACCCCATCCCCTGTTCCCCATCCTCTCTTTCTCTACCACCTTCCCTCACATTTCTCATGAAAGGCTCCAGTTTCCATCTTCTGCATATGAATATCCACATCCACTAGCACTTTTTATCAAAGGCCATGTAAACACTTAGCTCATGTAAACCTTTGAATTTGTTTGTGAGCTTCCTTTCTCTTTTGTTTCCCTATAATTCACATTTTATGTCAGCACTGTACTGTCATGGCTATCAGGATTTTTGGGGTTTTTTTTTTTTTTCTATATTGTGAAATCAGATAATGTAACACCTATAGCTTTGTTCTTTTTGTTCAATATTGATTTACATATTTAGAATCTTTCACAATTTCATATGAATTTTTACTGTTTCATCCCACTGTCATATATTAACCATAAAAGGAACTCCACAATGTATTGTGTTTACTGATGCAGTTTCATTGTGAACTGAATATAAAAAGTCCAATATTTCTTAAATGGATAGATGAGTAAGAAAATTAATTACTTATTTTGTCTTGTGGAAAATGAAATTTTGAACATTATTATCACAGTACTATTAGCTTTTTTAATGTCTGAAAACATTAGAATATTACCCCTTATTATATTTTATTTGTTTATATATCCATCTCTTTTACAAGATTCAGATTTTCTTGAGGACCTGGATAATCTTTGTTTTGTGTGTATCTAGCACCAAGTGGAGGTCTTAAAACATAGTAGTTGCTCAGAGCATTGAATTTCAATATACCAAAAAAGTTACTATACAACCACATTTTCTTTTTGTTCCTTTCCATTACTTTCTTTTCTTTTTTAGACAGTGTCCCCTGTAAAGCAGGCTAGTTTCAAGCTCACTATAGTTCTGAAAAGATCCTGAACTTTGGAATCTCCTGTCTCTTCCTTCTAGGTCCTAAGATTTTGGATGTGAACCACCATACAAGATACACACATTTATTATTTTTAAGTATCTTGTCTTTAACTGATAAAACTACAGTGTTCATTAAGAAAAGCATATTTTCCTCTGTCTAGGATAGACTCAGCTATCTGTAATACTGTCTCATTACTATCAAGAAAATATATATTCTGTTCCATTATACCCTACCTCAATTTATCTTAGCATATGAAAATGTGTATATTATGTACATCCTGCTGAAGCTCTTAGATAATTCTTTTAGGCAATTAATGTTGCCATAGGTCTTTTCATAAGGCTACTCTTGCCAGTAACCACTTGGAGTGGCCTAATATTTAGAAATTATTAGAAGGGTAAATTTTAACTTATATTTCTATATTTATCATGATAAAAAAGTAAAGCACAAAGTAAGCTAAATAATATGCTTTTAAACTTTGAGTGACTGTTCAGGCAGCAAACTGTCTCTGTCACCTTCTCATTTGGGAAGCTGCTAACCTGCACTCCTTGTATACTAAAATAATTAATTTTATTTCTTCTCAAGTCTCTAATGGGGTTGAAGGCCAGAAAGTTTAGTTTTACAATTAAGCTTAGTTGTTTAGAGTTTAAGATGTTTTAGGTCTATATAAATGTGTAAGTTGATAATGATGAGATATGATTGATATTGATTTACATTCATAATTTTAGACTCACTAAGATAGGGAAGATGTTTTCTTCAAGGTTGCCAAATGCAAATAGCCAGAACACTAATAAGATAAACTTTATATAAGTCCTGATTGTTTCATGGTTCTTCTTGATGTAGGCAGTTTATTGTATATATGTTTAATAATATAATTCTATATGTAAAATATTTAATAAAAATTGAAAATTAAAGCAACAAAAAAGAATGTGCTTTTAAATAAAAGGAAAAAAGAATATTCCATTAATAGAAAGAAAAATGACAGAAGAACGTTTGAAACTCCAGAAAATAAAGAAGACCTTTAAATATAGAAGGGAATAGGAATAAACATCACAGACAATATTCATTCTAATGTAATTCTTAAATTATATATTATGGTTGAAGCAAAAACTATAACACTACCTGTATTGGTATTTAATATTGGTAAAGAATATATTTAAGAAAATTGTATGTAGATGAAAATAAACTTTTGTACTTCAAAATGCTATAATGTCTATATCAGGACACTGTGATAAGGAACATATAGAAATCAAGTTGAAATGCTTAGAAAAAAATGTCAAATTAATCCTTAACATGTCAATAATAACCTGAATTTTGACACAGCAATTAAAATTTACAGATTAGGAGAATACATTTTTAAATTTGATTTTTAGATAATGTAATTACAGTATCTCTTCCTCTCTTTTCCTCTTTCCAGTCCTTCTCATATACCCTTCTCTACTTTTCTTCAAGTTCAAGGCATCTTTCTTCACTAGTTATTATTGCATGCTTATTTGTATATACATATATATTCCTAAACATATCCTGTTCAGTCCATATGATGTTACTTATATGTACATTTTCAGGGTTAACCATTTGGCACTAGACAATTAATTGGTAAAATCAGAGAAGATCACCTCTTCTGCTCTCAGCTTTCTCTATTTTCCTGTGTTTTTTTGTGTAGAGTTGAGGCCTCATAGGCTTTTCCCCATCCACTTTGACATGTCCACTCTTGTCATCCTTGTTCAGTTCGTGTTTGGTAGGCCATGTTGCTGAAACTTTATGGCCATACCTACTGGTGATACTAAGAGACACAATCTGATAGCAAACTCACCGATTGGAGGAGCAATTTTTAAATCATGATATAACAATGTTTTGCTGTAAGAAATTCAGTTCTGAGGTTATGATATTAGTAGATTGAACATAGTAAAAGCTCCTCTGATGAGGGTTGACCAAGGAACTGATCTGTAGCTATAGCAACAGGTCATTAGGAGTCAGTTTGTTGCTATGTTGTCTTATCAGATTAATATGTATAGACTTTCTCCTAGGTCTATGAGCTAGCTGGTCTCAAGTTCATGTCCACTTTAGCAGTTTGGTTGCAGTAGATGCAAAATTAAGACAGAAACTCAAAACTGGACATTGTACAAAAAGTGACTTTTAAAACTCAGTCTTAAATGGACTATCTTATTCAAACCTTTTCCCACAAGGATCATGGATCTGTGACAAAGAGGATGTGGAAAGACTGTAGGAGCCAGAGGTGGTGGATGACTCTAAAGAAACAGCATTTTCCAGACTCAATAGGACTGATACATATATGAACTCACAAAAGCTGTGGCAGTTTTAAGACCTGAACAAGTTCAAGCTAGACAGAATGCCAGGACGGAGAAGGGAAAGTAGACCCAAGATCTCATCCCTAACTAAGAAGTTATTTGCAGTTGGTATTTGATGGGAAAGGGTAAATTAGTTTTGCCAACGGAGTATCAATGGATGTACCAACCACACACCAGCTCAGGCCCCATGCCCAAGGATATTTACCTAACACAAATCAGACTCCAAATTATTGTGGAGTGTAGGATTTGGTTTCACTTTAGTTTGTTTTGATAATTTTTGTCTTATTATTTGTTTGCTTTGATTTTTGTTTGGTCATTGCCTTGTTTTGAGAGAAAGAAAGAATTTGAAGTTGGGTAGGTAAGAAAAGCAAGAAAGATCTCAAAGGAATTGGGGAAGAGAAAAAATGATCAAAATATTATATAATTTTAATAAAAATTAATAGGTAATATGCTATGCTAAAATCATAAAAAATGAAACAGGATTGATATTTTTTAAATTCCTTAAAATTTACTAATAAAAGATACATTCTCATTATATTAAAAGCAACAACATGCAAGAAAGCCAACATTTTACACTAATATGCACTGAAAAAGAGCCTTAATGAACTTCCTAAAGCAAAATCTGAGAGTTGAAAGAACCAACAGATATATTTAGGAAATTATTATTTACTCCAACTACTTAATAGAATAACTAGACAGAACATATAGAAAAGATATAAACTATTCAGAAAATGAAAATAATCTATGTCATATAACTTTGTAATGGTTGTGACCAAATACACGGCAAGAATAAACTTAAGAATTTAATTGGCTTACGGCTGAGGATACATGGTCCATTGTGGTAAGAAATGTATGGAGACAAAAGTGTATGGTAGGTGATCATGTTTAAAAAATAAGTATGGGACTTTCTAAACTCAAAGCAAAAAGCGAATAATGTATAACATGCTTAAAGAATAACTTTAAAAATATCCTCAGGAAAATATTCTAGGTTTATATGGATTCACTGTTGAATTCTACCAGAGTAAATAAATAAATAAATAGCACCAATGTTTCTCAACTATTTCCTAAAACAAGACAAGGAATACTACCAAACTCTGACACACAGTAAAAAAATAAGATACAATTCTCATGGGCATCCCCAAAGTGTCTAATTTCCACTATAGAGATATCTGTATGTTCAGATTATTTGTGGCTCAATTCACAATAACTAGGAAATAGAAATAGCCTCAGTTGTCTATCAATATATGAATAAATGATGAAAATGTGGTACATATGCACAACAAAATTTTCTTCAGCAGTAAAGGAATGTGAAACTTTCAGATCTAGAAACTATGCTGAATGAAATAACTGAGGTCCAAGACAACGACTGCCTCATGCTCTCTCTTACATGTAGATATTTGTTATGAACTTTGAGAACATTATGTTTAAATGCCAATAAAGGATAGAAAGATGCCACTAGAAGGTTGGGAGTAGAAGAATCTTTAAGAGAAAGGAGATAGTAAAACACATCATTCATGAAAGTAGATGAGGGAATACATGTGATCTAAGCTAAAAAGTGGGTGACAGAATAGAAAAGGGAAAGTTGAAAAGTTTACAGTAGCAAAAACTAAGGATGCATAAAAATGCTATATGAAAACCTATTATTTTATAATCTTACTAAAAAATACAGTCTAGAGATTGAAATGATTATAAAGCAGTCTAAGGGCACAGGTTGCTTTTCCAGGGGACCCAGATTTGATTCCCAGGACTCAACTGACAAGTCAAAAACATCTATTACTTTTGGTACCAGACACACATATGGTGCACAAACAGGGAAGAAGAAGCTATGAGAAAAAATATGGAAACCCACTACTTAGTAAGTTAATTAGAAAATACAATTTAAAATAAAATGAAGAGTTTGAGCACAGGTACCTTGTATCCTGTTCCAGCAGACCTAGGAGCCTAGGAGAGGTCAAAGTGATATACAGGTGACAACTTCAGTGCTCATGGGGGGTATATGGAATCCTCTCTTGGAGCTCTTTGGGACAATTGCAATGATTTAGAAAATGTCAAAGTTTCTTCACCTGGAACATCCACGTGAAAGCCATATTTCCCTGTAAACAAATAGATTCTCACTCTTCTTAATAAAGTGTTTCACAATCAAAAAGGCCCTTATTCCCTGCTGAGAGCAGTCTCTGATGTATACAAATGGTTTTGGTTCTTCTGGAGGAATGGCTTATATGTTTTACAAGATCAAAGGTCACACTGTAAAAATCCCTTCATCCTGCACCTTGTGGGATGTGATTGCTACTTCTTGACGTTGAAAAGCCTACCCTGCTTTGTCTTGGCAAGAAGAATCTTTCCCAGTAGCACCTTGATCTTCGTCAATGGATTAGAGGATTCACTATACTCTTAATTGTCTTAAGAAACTGGGTGATTTATGATGTTATTTCACATATAATTTCTTTGTCCTTTGTGTTTCCCCACTTTAATGTTTATGCCTACACATCTGAAGCCACTTTTTCTTGTTCTTTTTTGTTCTGCCTCCTGTTACATTTATGCTAACTTAACTAAGGCAACAAAAAGTGTTCACTGTTTAATGTTTTCTGAGTGTCTCTGTTGCCAAGTGATAAGATGAATATGTTTCCTGTATCATTAACACTAGACCTCTGTGATGAGCTTTTCTGGTTTTGAGATGTTCCTTTGCTCCTTTCAAGGTTCCTGCTCCAGCAGGAATCTAGAGGAGATCAAAGTGATATTCAGTTGACATCTGGACTCTGAAAAGAAGAAAAGAATTCTCTCATTATGCATTGTAACAAAATAAGTGCCTCTTCCTTTTGGAATTTCCTTTCTATTTACAGGAAGGAAATTAATACCATAGCTGGAAAAGAAAATCACACTTACTGTGCTACAGCTTCTTCCAAATAGTTAATTCCTTATAGGAAGACTGAAGAGGGACGTTTTATACATCTAGGAGATCTGAGACTTGCAAAATTGACAAGGATCCTACCCCAAGGTTATAGAAACAGTAAATAACTGCTGAAGGAAGAAGGTGGGAAGTTCTGTTGCTGGGAGGAGAGTCTCAGATAATATGAGCTGCCTGTACACCATGCAGACAGCATCATAGTTAAAGCTTTCATGAGCTATTACTGGTGGGACATTCAGTGACACGGTTGTTTTTAGGTTATTATTGCTTCTGTAAGAAACCTCTTGCCAATACTTCTGTCAGCAATCCCAGTAAAACACAGCGATTCAAGAAGTTAGAATTTGGTAAGATTTTGCTTTGGCTCATCAAAGCTTCCCTGTAAGGCTGGGTAGATGTGTATATCATGTCTTCACAATAATGTCTTTTCATTTCTATGAGGTAAAAATGCAAATCTTGATCCATGCCAGTTAGGATGCTTTGTGTCTTTTGGCCCTTGAAGGTCAAAAGCCTTAGTCCTTACAAATTAAGGTGTTTCTTGAGCTGGCGGGAGCATATTACCTCAATTCAAAGTAAGCTCTTTCTTTTTGAATCTTAGCAAACAAAATGACTGTGGAATCAAGCAGTACATGCTACTGCAGATTTTCCACACTGTATGATTTTGACTGGTAAGTTCAGTCCATATTAAATTTAGGCCTAATGTCTTGAATAAACATTTCAAGGATGTCAAGTTGGAGAACCAGGAAAAGTAAACTGAAATTTTGATAAGATAACATTATCCCCAAGACTAAAGAACCCAGTGCTTCCATGTCTAGACTCATTTAATAATAACATAACTTGCTTAGCCCAGATGTGTCCCTTTTAAGGGCTGATTGGGGAATCTGAACTCATTACTGTTCACCAGCCTTTTCTCTACACAGGATCTTAAACGATCAAACAAAACATAGGTGATTTCCCTAATGATTTTGGAAAATATATATTTATATAAGCAACATATTAACCTCTTTTGCCTTCATGTCCCTCATTTCTAAAATTTCACCAGTTTTACCTAATATGGCTGTGATTGTTAATTTATACTAGAGATGAATTTAGTGAGTTCTCAACACAGGCTATATATATTTATTCAGATAATATATGTCCACTGAAAGATTTCATATGTCAAATATCAGAAAACAGACACACAATCCATAAGTTAGAGTTCATTATGTTAAATAAATTCAGTACTAAACGTATGTGTCATGTACTATAATATCATGGAGGAATGGAAGAAAATAATAAGAGGTTTCTATGGAAATAACGAGTTCATGTTATTTATTGTAGTGTTTTGGATTAAACTCTTTAAATTTCTTGAATTATAGAGAAGCAGTCTTGTAGTAGGTATATTCAGTAGGTATAGAGAGTAAAAGACTATCATTTTGTTATTCTGTAACTAACCACCAGTGGGGCCACACTCCTAATTTACCCCCACGGGAGACATTTCCTAAGATCCTTCCAGAATTCTTGTAAATAAAGGATAAAGATCTGCTTTCTTCTTCTCTTCTTAATCTGTTCTCAGGGGAGAGGCCTTCAGTGCTAAGCTGTTTTCCTGATATACAATACTGTTGGAAGTATACTATTAAGCAATTCTCTCCTCTCTCTCTCTCCTCTCTCTCTCTCTCTCTCTCTCTCTCTCTCTCTCTCTCTCTCTCTCTCTCTCTCTCCCTTCCTCCCTCTCTCTCTCTCTTACACACACATATATACACACACACGCACTTTTTCACTTATATTTAATTTAAAACCATATAGATGTATTAGTTCATTTTTTTGGTTGCAAATAAAACAGATTCCGGACTAATTTGATGAAAGAAGTGTGGCTACTCATTATAAATTACAGAGGAAGGTTTGTTTTCAGAAGTGCCTATATTTTTAACCCATAGAGTTCAGTTTGTATTAGCCACCTATTGCTGGACACGAGGTCTGCCTTGAAGTATTGTTGTTGATACACCAGATTAAACACCAAATGGAAAAAACATTCCACTCAACTAGGAGTGGAATGTTGTGTCCACCTTCCCATGTTGGGATTTTGTCAGGTTTAGAGTTTAAGCAGATCTTATGTGCAGGCTATGACAATTGCTGAGATTGTGCTTCTACACTGTTGTGTTTTTATGACTATGTATTTTTATATGTTCCTTCACTTAATCCTCACAATTCTATAATGTAATAATTAATATTACTACTTCACAGGCAACAAAACTGAGGCCTAAAATAGTGTATTCAATTTTCCTGCTATCACACTAGTAGCAAGTTCCTCAGATGATATTTTACCTATATAACATGGACCTAGACTCTAAGCTTCTAACTGGGCAATTAATTTTATCTTCAAATAAATATAAATTATTCTTTATAATAGTAACTAATAACATTTTAATATTTTGTTATGATTCACATTTATTGTGAATAGTCACAATAATTTATATAAGATCCCAAATATATGTGGGGAAAGGAATTGTTATAAGTCATAGCTGTAATGTAACAAATTTTATACCAAAATAATCTTTTTGCATTTCTCTGTAAATGCCGAGCTTCTATAACCTGATGGATGTGAGTGAAACATAATAAAATGCTTGGAAGCAAAACTGTTGTTTCTTATTTGCAGATTAGATTTTAAATCTTTTTAGAAAAGTTATGCAGCTTATAGAATTTTTTATTTATATGGACTGAGACATGCATATTTAGATTGTAATGGTACATTGTTAAAAATAAAAATAAGGCTCAGACCCAACACAAAACTGTTCAAAAAGTATATAATAGGAGTCACATGTAGTATAATAGATTCCACAATTACTTTTTTGTAATTTTTAATCTATTTATTATAATTTATTCACATTACATCCCCATTGTTATCTCCTTGCTCTTATCTTCCCATTCCCACCATCCCTCCCTCTTCTTCTCTATTCCCCTCCCCTAGACCTCTGACAAGGAGGCCGTCCTCCCCCACCTTCTGATCACAGCCTATCAGGTCTCATCAGGATAACCTGCATCCCCTTCCTCTGTGTGCTTGCAAGGACACACCGGCAAGGGATGGTGATCAAATCACCAGCACCAGAGTTCACGTCATTGGCAGTGCCTGCTCTCCCGACAGCAGAGAGAATGAGCTGTCCATTGGCTATATCTGGCTATATCTGAACACAGGGTGTTCTGCGTACATTTTCCTTGGCTGGTGTATCAGTTTGTGCAGGACCTCTGTGTCCAGATCCACTGGCCTTGATGGTCTCCCTGTGGAGCTCCTGAAAACTCTGGGTCCTTCCATGGCCGAACCCTTCCATATAACTCTTAGTGTTCTACCTAGAGTCCAGTTGTAAGTCCTAGTATCTGTCCTGATCCTCTGCTGGGTGGAGTCTCTCAGAGGACATCTATGTTGGGCTAATATTCACTTATAAGTGAGTGTATACCATGTATGTCTTTCTTAGTCTGGCTTATCTCACTCAGGATGACTTTTTTTTTTCTAGATATATCCATTAGCTTACAAATATCATGATTTCCATATTTTTAACATCTGAGTAGTATTCCATTGTGAAAATGTACCATAGTTTCTTTATCCATTCTTCTGTTAAGGAATATCTAGGTTGTTTCTGGTTTCTGAATATTACAAATAAGGCTGCTATGAACATAGTTAAACAAATGCCATTGTTGTATGGTGGGGCATCTTTCAGGTATATGCCCAGGAGTGGTATAGCTAGTTCTTGAGGTGGTACTATTCCAATTTTTCTGAGAAATTACCAGATTGATTTCTAGAGTGGTTGCACAACTTTGCACTCCCACCAGCAATGCAGGAATGTTCCTCTTTATCCACATACTTGCCAGCATGTGCTATAACTTGAGATTTTTATCTTAGCCATTCTGATAGTTGTAAAACAGAATCTCAAAGTCATTTTGATTTGTATTGCCATGATGACTGAGGACATTGAGCATTTCCGTAAGTGTTTTTTCAGCCATTTGATATTCCTCTGTTGAGAATTCTCTGTTTAGCTCTGTACCCAATTTTCTTTTTTTTTCTTTTTTCTTTTTATTAATTTATTCTTGTTACATCTCAATGTTTATCCGATCCCTTGTATCCTCCCATTCCTCCCCCCCCCCATTTTCCCATTACTCCCCTCCCCTATGACTGTTCCTGAGGGGGATTACCTCCCCCTGTATATTCTCATAGGGTATCAAGTCAATTTTCAATTGGATTATTTGGCTTGATGGTGCTTAATTTCTTTAGTTCTTTATATGTTTTGAAAATTAGCCCTATGTCAGATGTAGGGTTGGTCAAGAATTTTTTCCCAGTATATAGGCTGTCATTTTGTTCTGTTGGCGGTGTCCTTTGCCTTACAGAAGCTTTTCAGTTTCATGAGGTCCAATTTATTAATCTCAGATTAGAGTCTGATCTGTTGCTGTTTTGTTCAGAAAGTTGTCTCATGTACCAATGAGTTCAAGGCTCTTCTACACTTTTTCTTCTAACATATTTATTGTGCCTGGTTTTATGTTGAGGTCTTTAATCCACTGACACTTACCCAGCACCTTCTCTATGCAACAAACTAAGCTATAATGGTACATAAGTGAAAAAAAATCAAAATGGCTTCAGATATAATTTCTCTTGAATTGAGAAGACACTTTTCATAAAACTATGCAGAGATGCAATCTTGTAACTGCCTTTATAGTCTGAATCAGGTATGTCTGAAACCTCAAGAAACTATTCCTTCGTACTACACTTAAAATGAATCAGTTACCATATTATCTATGGAAAGAAATTATTCCAACTGCTATTTTTTCTACTCAGTAACCCAGGAGAAATAACTCACAGATGTCCAGAAAATAATCTAGTTTTCCCCTTCCTTAGTATAAATGAGACCATATATCATCCAACAGAAATAGTGTAGAATGAATCTAAAGATTTAGTACAAAGAATTACACTGTTGTTATGAATACAATCACAAATAAAAAATTGTGGGACTATTTTTTAGCAAATGTAAGTGAAAATAAAACTTGGAAGTTGAAAATAAATTATCAAGGAAGTAAACATCTAAGTAAGGATAAAAGTTTAGGACCTCATTGCATTGTCCACATTTGGGTAGACTTGGAAAAGACAAAGATGTGATACCATTCATGTATTAGGAATAAGAATAGTCTATCAAAATGAATAAAATATTGAATTTCTAAAGAAAAAAGGTACCTAGCATATTAAAAGAATGTGATAATAGAGCTGAGTCATCAAATTGAATAAATGGGGGTAGCCAGGCACTCGATGGGTAACAATAAAGGGCCTTGCAGATTATAGGTAAAACAGTTTTGTTTTGTTTTTTTAACTTGCACTTGAGATATATTTTAAAAGGCTTTGAAGGAAACAAATGACTATATATGACCTCCAGATCACTCTGATTTATGTCTTGAGAATCATGGAGAGCATATTTATTTTAAGAATTTAGAAAAAAGATGCTAGTAGCTTGAATCCTGGTAATAGTTATAATAAGAAGTGACCATATCAATCACCTATGAAAAAGATTGTAGGAGGACTCATTAACATTAGTCAAGGGCGAAAATAAATAAATGAAGATTTTGGTTGAGATTATTTAAGTTTAAGATGTCTGTTGTGCATGTAAATTGATACCAAAGAAAACATCTAAATGAAGATTGTGACCAGGCCAATGCCTGTAACCAGGCAAGACTTCTAGTGGAGGGATGAGGACACCAACTCAGCCACAAAACCTTAGACTCACTATTTCTCCTGCCTATAAGATATGCAGGGGTAAATATGGAGCATAAATTGAGGAGACAGCCAACCAATGAGCGGCTCAACTTGAGACCCATGCCATGAAAGGAAACCCCTGACACTATTAATGATATTCTGCTATACTTGCAGACAGGAGCCTAGCATAACTGTCATCAGAGAGATTTGCCCAGCAACTGATGGAAACTGATGCAAAGACGCATAGCCAAACACTAAGCAGAGATTAGGGAGTCCTTCGGAAGAGGGTAAGGAAGAGCCAGAGGGGTCAAGGACACCACAAGAAAACCTACAGAATCAACTAACCTGGGCCCATAGTGGTTCATAGAGACTGAACTATCAACCATAGAGCATGCATGGGATGGAGGTCATCCCTCTGCACATATGTAACAGTTGTATAGGATGGTCTACATGTGGGACTTCTAAAGCAGGAGCAAAGGCTATCTCTGACTACAATGCCTACCTTTGGATCCTTTCCCCTAACACAGATGTGTTGTCTAGCCGCAATAGGAGAAGATGTGCCTAATCTTATTGCAACATGTTATGCCAAGACAGGATGGTATCCATGGGAGGCCTCCCCTTTTCTGAGGAGAAAAGGACAAGGGGTGGGTGGGAAGGGAGGGGAGGGGAGGTAAAAGAGAGGGACTAGGAGGAAAAGAGGGAGGAGATGCTGTGATCAAGATTTAAAGTTAGTTAATTAATAATTAATCAATAGAAAGAGAGAAAGTATGTCTTTGTGAGTCTTCCTTATTTTGCTTTACAGTATTCTCCAGTATGATCCATTTTCAATAAAATGACATAATTTAATTTTTCCTATGAATGAATGAATTCTATTTTCTATATAGACAATATTTTCTTTATCCATTAATTTCTTGATGGGCAAGGGTGTTTTTTATAAACTTGCTACAAACTAAGGTCATCTAAAAAGAATGAACCTCAATTGCAGAATTGCTGCCATCAGATTCGCCTTTGGAAATGTTTATAGGGTATTTTCATGATAAATAACTGCTGTAGGTAGGTTTATCACATGGTGGGTGATGAAAACCCTTCGCTAGTGGCCATGGGTTATGTAAGAAAGCTGGTAGAAGAAGCAACAGAGAGCAAGTCATCAAGCCACATTCCTCCACCTTCTTTGCCTACAGGTTCCTTTTCCTTTGGCTTCCCTAAGTAACTGTGGCTTGGAATATGTAAATTAAATAAACCTTTTTCTTCCCAAGTTTCATCACAACAATAGAACACCAAATAATACAAGTCATAAATCACAAACTGAACTAGTTGCATAGGAAAATGAGTAGTGTATATAATATAGAAATTAAAGACAGTGATACTGTCCAGCAGCCTTAATCAGGTTACATCACCCCAGAAGTACTTGTACTTTGCATTTGTGAGTCTTAATTTTATACAAATTTATCAAAATGTGATTTTCTTTTTGTATTCACTACCACAGTTAAGACAGAGAATGTTTCAAATTAAGCATGTAACTATTATATTACTTAGCAAAAAAGTTGCTAACATTTATCTTGGCTGGATGAAAATTTACTTTCCAACAAACAGTATGTGGAAATGTACATGAAAGAATTTACATATCCTTCTGTTTGTAAATGCTTAAATTGTTGCATCCATGCCAGTTAGCACTAAAAATAAATTCATGAAAAGCATGCTGATTAATCCCCTAAAAGATTATACAGATAAAAAATACATGGGTTTTCCTTAGGATTTGGATGTTAGTGAAAAGAAAGAAGAAAGGGGCAAGATATGAAAAAAACACATCACTGGAGCTATTTCTCACCTTTTTTGACCCTTTCTATTTTTTGTCATTTCTCAATTGTTGAATACCGAGAATTCGCTGTCTTAAGAGTTTGATTCTGTAGGGTTAGTTTCCACCCATAGATTCTGAAGCTTTCTACAGAAATTGGAGACTGACTAGCTAATTAAATGCCCCGGAACAGCTTGTCCATTTGAGCGTGGGTCATCATGGTTGATGAATTTCATGAAATCCTCAAGTAATCTGTTGAGAAATAAGAAAGGATATTTTGTCCTTCCCTTCTGATTCTGTCATAGAGTATGTAATCTTTTCTAATGAGAGCCTTTATTAGTATCCTATGTCTGTGGGTTGTGTTGGGATATTACACTCCAAAGTAGTTCTGATCTAGAAAGGGCTGAGATATGGAGAGTCCATAGAACTTTGGACAAATCTTCATGCTTTCTAGCTCTAAGAATCTCTATGTTCCATTAAGAATATACTTGATTATTAGGATATGATATACACTCATCTGTGTGAGATTTTATAACAAAGGTAATGTCTGAAAACTAATAATAAATCAGAATGGTTCTTGAGAGCATCATCTTAGTTTAGCATATTTTTATATTACTTGAGGTGTGTGACTAAAAAGGGAACATGAACTCTAATTGTCCCTAAGCATCATAGGTGAATGTTGTAGGCATAAAGGTAGTCAGACAACTGGAAGCTCCATTTCTTATGTTCTCACAGGAATTGATTTTTACCTGTGATGGTTAAAACCAAATTGACAGGATTTAGAATCCCCCTGCAAACAAACCACTAGGTATATCCATGAATATTTTCCTAGATTGTTAGTTGAAGTGGAAAAACCTACCTTAAATGTGGGTGGCACCCTTTCATGGGTTGGAGTCCCAAGCTGATTGAAAAGCAGAAAGAAAGCTGAGCGTGCATGCTCATCTCTCTGGTTCCTAACTGCAAATCAATGTGCCCAGCAACCTCAAGCTCCAGCCACCAAGACTTTCCCAGTATAACAGTCTATACCCTTGAACTATAAAATAAACCATTAACTTTTAAGTTGCTTTTGTCAAGAAATTTGATCCAGCATTGTGTAAAACATGATAATAAACCTCCTTTCCTTTTGAATGACTTGGTATGAATATGAAAACACAGAGGTGGTGTGGTTTTCTATGACGGGAAGTCATTGAATTCCTTTGCCTTTTGTTTTCTTCTTGGGGAGGCTTTTAGACATAAAGAAGCATGACCTATGGTATCAGAGGTGTTACCTTCTTTTTCCATAGACCCTAATTGTGATAGCTGGTTATAAAAACCCTTAACATAAGGCATTGCAGCTCACTTACCTCAATTTATACAAATATTTCTAGTTGCAAGATTATTTTTGCAGTTTAATCTTCTATATTTTAAACAAATTAATTCTACACTGTATTTGTATTGAGGTCTGGCTTCTTTGTTTTTAGAGTCTCAGGATCAAACTTATTCTAAACTCAAGCATGCATGCTGAGGAGGGGAGCCCAAAGGAAAAGATAAACATGACGTGTTCTGGAGTAAATTGCAGGTTTCAATGTCATTGATATTGATATAGATATTGATTCTCACCCTCCTTGAAACAGAATATTTGTTACTAGGCATCCCTGGTGACTAAATGATGCCTTGATGCTATTTTAAGATCATTGTTTTGAGTGCCAAACTCCTTTGTTGCTTGCATGTCACTCTTTGACCTCTGGATCCACTAGGACAAAGATCCAGACTTCAAAACCCTGTCCATGATAAGGCATAGTGCTGAAGGATAAACATAAACCTGGAGATTTCTGATAGTGTCAGCCTGCAAATATGGTGGGAATGAAGACACTGTAGACAGCGGAGTCAGTTTCTTTTCATACCTCCACACCAGAGCAGGGAAATCTTTGTGGAAAATTATCTCAGGGGCATGGAGGGTTCTTTCTTTCTCTTAAAAAATAAACTTAAAAAAATAAATAAATAAAAAATAAACTTTTGTGGTGGGATAGATTTAATTTGCAATGTACAGTTTTATAAAACATCCTTCAGCAATACACTATCGAGGACAATGAATATACAAAAAGAACTGCTTAAAATAGACTAGTTGATTTGCATGGCTGATAGTTGTGAGACAGGGTCTTGTTCTGCATTGCTGGCTGGCTGGGAATTCACTATATTGTCTAGGCTGGCCTGGAACTCACAGATATCCACCTGCCTCTGCCTCTGAAGTGCTGTGATTAAAGACAAGCATACTATGTTTTTATAGTTTAATGTTTTTATATAAAATAGAGTTATATCTGTTTCTTCCCTCCCTTTGCTCCTTCCAGCCTCTCCACATTACCCTTCTTCAAACCACTCAAATGTCTCTTCCAGTACTCTCAAGTTGCTTGTTTAAAGTGTGTGTGTGTCTGTGTGTGTGTGTGTGTATGTGAGTGTGTATGTGTGTACATAAAAATTAACATGTTGAGTCTATTTTTATTGATGGTATGTATATTGTTTCAGGTTTCATCCCTGGGAAAGACTAAGTCTCCTTTTCCCAGGACTCATTAGTAGACCACAATTTTTTTTTTTTTTTTTTGCCTAGAGGGGGTGAGCTTGCAAAAATTTCCTCCTTCAAAGCTACTACCCTGCACTCTCTGTATACTTGGGTAATCAATTTTATTCCTTTTCAAGTCTCTGATGGGGTAGAAGACCAGATAGTGTAGTTTTACAATTAAGCTTAGTTGTTTAGGGCTTAAGATGTTTTTAGGTCTAGATAGATGTTTTAAGTTGATAATGATGAGATATGATAGATATTGATATACATTCAGAATTTTAGATGCACCATTTAAATTAAGAATTTTAGACACACCAAGATAGGAAAGATTTTTTTTCAAGGCTGCCAAATCCAAAAAAACCAACGCACTTAGAATGTAGTATTCATATAATTCCTGATTGTGTCATAGTTCCTCTTGCCATTGATATTTTATTGTATATATGTGTTATAATATAAATGTATATGTAAAAAATAAGCAAAATTTTTTAAAACTTCCTCCTTCTACACTAACATATCAATTTATGTTACCAGTGTCACAGCCTTGTTTGTGCAGTGATTTCTAGGGAAGCTTGTTTCATAGAAATCTTGTTATTCTGACTCTTACACTCTTTCTGTCTACTCTTCCATGTTGTTACCTGAGCAATAGATTCAGTGTAGAACTATCTGTTGGAGCTAGACTCTCCATGATCCACTGTTGTCTGCATTGTATCCAGTTTTCCTCTTCTGTGATAGTCTCCATTTGCTGTAAAGAGAAGTATCTTTGATGTGTGATAGCTACACTTAACTGTGGGTATAAGAATAAAATTTGGAATATAAAAAGGATTATGTTGGTCTGGAAAAGTGACATAACAGATTCTTTCCTACAGTTTTCAACCTTACCAGTCCCATGAATCTGGCTAGCTTTTCAGTGCCAAGCATGGTATCCCTCCTGGTGAGTGGAATTTATATCCAATTAAACAACTGTTTTTGCCATCAAAATGTATGTGTAATTTATTGTACCACTATAGACATCTTGTCATGCTATTCATTGTCATATTCGTAGCTGTAGCAGATGGGTAGGACTGTTTAATTCCTGATTTCCCTTGGCAGTCGCCATAGTATTTTCTGGAACCATGGAAGCTAGAACACAGGAAAGAGGCTTCCAGGATAGATGCAGATCATATCATCTCAGTAGTATGTCCTAAGTATATGGTATATTCACCCATAGGGGCCAAACCTCAAGCCACAAGAAGAAGCAAAGGGGCCACACCAACAATCTATATTGTTTTGGGAATCACTTTGAATACCTTAAACAACCATTCAAAAGGAGGTATATCATGACTAATACTGGGGAATTTATTAGTCTAAGCCTCTTGTGAAGAACATTGTTATGATAAAGCATATACAGGAATTCCCTTTCTGGGTTGTCCTTCCAAGTACTGGGTTTCTTTTAGTTCACTAAAAAATGGTTTTTTATTATATATTAGATGTTTTGTAATGAATTAATAATTTTCATATTTGATAGATTAAAATCTTCATTCATCTGTTTTTATCTTAAAGTATTAGTAAACCATAATAACTATGATAGATATTTCCACTATTAAGAACCAAATCTATTCTAGAGACTTGATCACATTGCCTTAGCAAAATTTCATAGCTAGCTTCATAAGCAAGGTAGCATTAACTTGACTTAATAAATATGAAAGTCTTAAAATGGTAAGGAACCCACTGTCATTTCATAGCAAGTAAATTTAAACCTATGGTACTCTTGTGTTCATGTGAACAGTGTGAACTACTACACTGCATACTTAAATTAGTGAAGGGGATCGGTTATCATTTGCTCCACAAAATAAGGAATAAAACTGATTTGTGTGTTGTTCTTTTATCACTAACACTGGAATATCAGTTAGTGTGTGTGTTTTGTTTTATTTTTAGACAAAAAACTACTGGTATATCAATGGCAGATACCACCTGTTATGGGTTAGATGGAAATAGCACCTATAGGGTTATATGTTTTAATATCTGGTCCCCATTTGTGTAATTGTTTTTAGACAGACTTGGAAATGTGACCTTGTTAGAGGAGGTGTGTCACTAGTGGAAGGTTTAGAGGTTTCAAAAAACCCTACTTCTGGATCAAGATGTAAGCTCTTAGATATTCCTGCCACCATGCCTTTGCTCTGATGTCATGGATTGTGTTCCTTTGAAAACATAAGCTCAAACTAAACTATTTTATTAGTTTCCTTGGTCATAATATTTTGTCACAGCAATATAAAAGTAAATAAGACATCACTTATCTTAGAATAAGTAGTCAAGTATAGCAAAGTCTATGTTGGCAACATCAAGAAATCCTTTTTCCAAAGCCCTACTTTTATTTATCCAAAACCAGAGTTCCAAAAGATTGCAAAACAAGAAATCCAGTCAGTAACAAAGCCTTTATTCTGCATTATAGATACACAAATAACATCACTTTGCTGAGCATCAATAAATGAAAATATAGTTATTACAGTGTTCAAAGGTATTGAAAAAGTACAAACAAAAGTCTCTTTCATCATGGTTCTTTAAAAGTCACTACCTATTCAGTAAAGTTTTGCAAAAACAACAAAGCTCCATTTTTACTCTCCTGATACTTTAGAAGTCTCTAAATTGGAATGACATTTTCAAGTTACTTTCTTTTTCAGCTCCCAAATCTCCTAACACATATGTATGCTGTCCAATGTGAGCCTTATCACCACTATAGATGACATGTTACTTGACAAGGGTTTCAGTGAAAAATGACTTAGGAGATTAGAATTGTCGTCAAGCAGTGGGTGAGTCATCAGTGCGAAAGCACTACCAAAAAGCTAATATGATCTTGTATTATGCTAATAGAAGCCTAATATCTGCAAAATAGAAGAGATTTCTGAGATAGGCATGTACACTGCTTCAGGCAGAGACACATACGACAGCAAGGGATGAGATTTTGTTTCATAAGATCACCAAAATAAATTTTAACAAGTCACTCAAAGTTGAACAAGCTCAAGAGGCAATGACTCATGTCAACAAATTTGCCAGCACTGAGTACAGAGAACACTGGTAATTTATGAATGGAGCCTTGGTTATTTGACTAGCAGAGCCATTTTATTTATCTAGGGTACTCTTTCCTGAGAATGACTCTACTCAGAATAACGTACTCCTGCTAGAAAAGTAAGTCATGGAGGAAAAGACAGTTGGAAACCCTATGGGGCGCTATTTTCAAAGCTAGGATGACTTGTGTGACCTGGTTGTATCCTATCTAAGTCAAGAAGTACATTCAGTAGTCTTTCAACTTCAATAGCCCCAGAGGTTGTTTGCTTACAGTCCCTATTTTTGGTATTTTGTATTTGATAGTGTACACAGATCCTTTGGGGAGAATCTTGAGAGCAATTATAGAGTTGCCCATTACTTCCAAGGTATGCATGCCACTACTGTATCCTGCCATGCTAGTCATTGCTTTGATTCACAGATGTAATGGCTGGATAAGAAGATTACATGGAGCATTTGGGTGCCATGAAAGCTATTACACAGGGAAGAGGTTTCAGGCCAGTTCCAGCTCAAGATACTCTGGCTCCAGTGTCTGAACTGCATGATATTTATGTAGTAAGGACTTAACTACGTTTCACCTCTTGAGAGCAAGCAAAGATGATAGTAATAGCTTATGATGTTTTGGCAGTCTCTTGGAAAACCCTGAACAACAACTCAAAAGAAGGGCTTGAAGTTTTGTTAAATGGTATTTGACTCTTTGAGGGGGCACGTAGATCAAAAAATGTCATTTAAACTATAAATGCCTATAAGCATAATTACTGGTCTTAAAGGTATTTTTAGGTAAATTTTCAATAATGTGATTCCTTGTGAATGTTTCAGGTATCTTTACTGTTATTTTTCTCCTCCCTCCTCCTCTGTGGCTTTTTATTTTCCTTTTTCTGCAGTTATACAGGATATGTATTGATATTCATAGATTTGAGGCTAGAAGCCCCAGACAGGAGATAATATGCAATATTTGTCTTTATAGATCTGAGCTACCTCATTCAATATGATCTTTTCTAATTCTGTACATTTACTTACACTTTTTGTGATTTCATTTTTCTTTAAACTGAATAGTATTCCATGGTGTACATGTACCACACTTTTTATCCCTGCATTAGTTGAAGGATGTTTAGGTTGTTTTCATTTTCTAGATATTGTCAATAGAACAGCAATGAACAAACTGAGAAGGTATCTGTGGAGATGAGTGCCAAATCCTTTGGTCATATGCCAAGGAGTAGTATATCTTGATCAAATAATCAATTTAGTTTTAACTTTTTGAGAATTTGTTTTCTAATGTGACTGGACCAGTTTGCAATCTCACCAACAATTAATGAGAGTTTCAATTCCACACATTATCTTCAGCATTTGTTGTCAGTTATTTGGTCATCTTTGCCATTTTGGGTGGAGTAAAATAAAACCTCAGGGTAATTTTGTTTTGCATCTTCCTAATTGCTGGGGAAAATAAACTTTTTTGGAGATACATTCTCAGCCATTTATTTCCATCTTTTAAGAATCCTTTGGTCAGGTCTCAGGTCTATTTGTTTTGAATGGTCATTTTTTTTTTTTTTGACTCTTTGTTTTTTGTTGCTTTTTATTTTTTGAGTTCTTTATAGATCCTTTGACAAATACATAGCTGGAAATGATTTTCTCCAATTCTGTGGGCTTTCTCTTCATCTGACTGATTATTTCTTAAGTTGTGCAGAGGATTTTTATTTTGCTTGTGAAAATGGAGTCTGATTCAGAAAGCATTGAGTTGTTTAATCTCTGTGAGTTTGTATTTTTAGTATAGAAATTTTTGCTATCAATTTTAAGTTTTACTGCACAATGATCTGATAGAATTCATGGAATTATTTTAATTTTTCTGAATTTGTTAATATTTATTTTGTATCCAAGGATGTCTTCTGTTGTAATAGAACCTTGAGCTTCTAGATATGATGCATATTCTTTGGTGTTTGGGTGAAATATTCTGAGGATATCTGTAGGATCATTTGATATAAAATGTAATTTAATTCTAAAGTTTTTCTATTTTTTGTCCAGATGACCTATCTGGAGAAAATGAGTCACTGCAATTACCTACTATTAGCTTATCCATAACCTACATATTTAATTTCATTTGTAGTATTCTTTTTGTTAAATTGGTGCACCAATATTTAGTGCAAACCTGTGTAGTTTGTAATGTTTTATTTATTAATCATTCCTGTCATTAGAAAGAAATGATCTTCTATTTTTCTAAATAGCTTTAGTTTAGAATGACAAAGCCTGCTCTATCCCTGATCTCATTTGTTCAGAATATTTTTCCATCCATTCACTTTAAGCCATGAGTATCATGTAGAAAACAGAATGATGGATTTTGTTTCTTAATCCTTTCAGGTAGCCTATGTTTTTTTGATTGGGGAGTTGAGGCCATTAACACTTATTATTGATATGTGTAAGTTAAAACAGTCATTTTACTAGTTTTTCCCTTTCTTGGCCATGCTTTATATTTGATTAATTATAGATTCATTTGTTTTCTTTTGAGGGGATCTATCTTGCAAGTTGCAGTTGGGAGTACTGTTTCCAGTATTTCAAGTTTCTTTTGGTTTGCATGCATATTTTGGCTGTTTGTATCATGGAAAGTTTTTCTTTCTTTTCCCACTATGGCAGATAGGTCTACTGAATACCCTAATCTAGGTTTTCACATTTGTAGTGCATTACTCCAGGTTCTTCTTGTCTTCAAAGTTTCCATTGAGAAATCAGCTGTTATACTGATAGGTTTTGTACATCATTTTATATAATAGGTATGTTGTAGTTGCTGCAAGTAAAACAAATGAATAAGTAAAAATAAAGATATCCGACTTTTTTTTTAAATGGCTTTGTGGAATTTTATTAAGGAGTACATAATAAAGCACATGCACCAAATAATTTCATGTGACTATTGGTGTTATGATGAGGAATGTGAATTATGGAGGATAATGTAAAGAATGAGAAAACTATATTGAATAGTCAGAGAATAATAAAAACAATATCTAATATGAGAATTCACTCACGGGGAATTAACCATTTGATAACCAAGAGGAGAAGAGTGTTCAAAGACTGAACAGCAAAAGTAAAAGCCCTGAGGAACAAATGGAATTAATATGTGTAATGATTAGAAAATATCTACAACCAAAATATCTAACTGATACATGTAATAATGTCAATGAGTTTAAAAAACATTTCTCTGAGTAAAAGATTACTTACCCAGAACAATTTGTAGGACAAAGGATTAAGATGTGATGGAAGCATAACAACTAGATAGAAGTCTACTGCCACAGTATAATGGATACAGTGGAGAAATAAGAGAAATAAATCAGTATTACTGCTTGGAAATACAATGCTCTGAATTTTTCTGTAAGTTGATATTTTTAAAAATTAAAAAAAAAACTAGACAGAATTTTTTGATATTGGTCCAAAGCAAAATGCTACAGCATATTCATAAATGAGAAAGATGAAGTGAGTGTATATTTGGAGTTATGCTATTATAATAAAATGAATATGAAAAATAATATGCCCTTCCAGTGAGAAATCACTCTGTCCATTTAGAGATTAATGAAAGAAAAGATCCTTATTAAAGCACATGGCCTGCTGGGGCTAAGACCCAAATAAAAGATGGCCTTAAACAGAAAATTTTTACTAACTTGTGTACACTTTAGGCTTATGCATTCCCCAAACGCTCTCATCCCTAAATCTCTTTCATGTCCTTACCCAGGTTACGCTTAGAACAATTTAAACAGATAGGAGACTGCAAGTCTGTCCATTTAGGCAGATAGATTTACACAGAAAACTCTAGCAAAAAAAAAAAAAAAAAAAAAAAAAAAAAAAAAAAAAAAAAACGCTAGAATTATTTTTTTTATTAATTTATTCTTGTTACATCTCAATGTTTATCCCATCCCTTGTATCCTCCCATTCCTCCCCCCGCCCCATTTTTCCATTATTCCCCTCCCCTATGACTGTTCCTGAGGGGGATCACCTCCCCCTATATATTCTCATAGGGTATCAAGTCTCTTCTTGGCTACCTGCTGTCCTTCCTCTGCGTGCCACCAGGTCTCCCCCTCCAGGGGACATGGTCAAATGAGAAGATGCTCCAGCACACAACAAGAAAATTTGCTCAACCATGTTCATAGCAGCCTTATTCATAATAGCCAGAACATGGAAACAGCCTAAGTGTCCCTCAGTAGAAGAGTGGATAAAGAAACTGTGGTACATATACACTACGGAATACTACTCAGCTATTAAAAACAAGGAATTCCCGAAATTTGTGGATAAATGGGTTGAGCTAGAAATGATCATAATGAGTGAGTTAACCCAGAAGCAGAAAAACTCAAATGGTATATACTCACTTATATCTGCATACTAGCCCAAGGGGCATGTCCACGAAGGCCTTCACTTACCAGGAAACTGGGACAGAGGGGAGGACATCCTATTGGGACTCTAGATGAGAGAAGCATGGGAGAATAGCAAAGTAGAAGGATCCATAGGGTCCTAGAAACCTCCAAGTAGAACATTATGATAGGCAGATTTGGGCCCAGGGGTCCCGCTCAAACTAACGCACCAGCCAAGGACCATATAGACGGTAAACTTTAAACCCCTACCCAGATCTAGCCAATGGTCAGAATATTCTCCACAGTTGAGTGGAGAGTGTGATACGACTTTCTCACGTACGCTAGAATTATTTTTTAAGTACACCATTATTGTGGTTTGTTTGGTTGGTTCGTTTTTTTTCAAATAGTTGTTACCCAGGTCCATCCTGCCAAGTGGCACAATTGTTTCCTGACAAGTTCACAGAGGACTTAAGTGCAGACCAGAACTTTATGATAATTGTGACTTTATGTTGTTGCCCTCCCACCTGCACCTCCCCCGCCCCAAGTTGCCCATTAGAGGTATATCCTTGGGGATGGGAATTGAATCCTATTGGCTGATTGTAAGTAAGGACTGTCTCCTTTGTCAGGGGGATGGAGCCTAATGGGTGGTCAATCCCGGTGAATAAAGATTTATATCCTTGCTTCAGTTTCCCTTATCTCTAACAAGCCTGGTTTGAAAATGACTTACCTTTTGGGTATTTTGGAGGCAGTGCTATTTCAGCTAAATTCCATGTTTGTGACTTAATGTCTCCTAAGTAAATCATTTATTAAATCAATTTTATTATTTTTCTTCTATATATTTATGACCTTATTGGGGTTCCATTTGTTCCTGATTTGTAAGCTGCACTATTGTCAAATATGATACAAAAGAGATTGTTCACATAGCTGTATAAGTTTAATGTCAAAGGAATATTTTTCTGAAACTTTTTCTTCTACTTCAGGGAGCATATCACATTTAGAACTGGTAGTTTCCTGTGTACATTTTAAAGAGTACATAAATGAGAAATGACTTTCTACCTGATAGTGAACTGTTTGTGATTCATCTTAATATTTTTGACTCTCAATTCTACACAACAAATATGAGTCACACATATCCCCACACTGTCAGGAAAAAAGCAAGCTGATGACAGAGGAATAATTTAGGTTCTTAAGAGAATAGTTGATTGAGTTGTTTTGCCTTTAAATGATTAAAGAATACATGATCAACATATTTAGACATCGGTGGGCTATTACAATGTAAAAAGTACAGAAGTCACAAACTTTCTCAAAGCTGGGACTCATATGTAGAAGACATTAGGATTACAAACTTACATTTAACTCAAGGAAGAATGCTCCAACAGCCAGAATTATCTGTAGTTAATCTGAGATACGAGGAAATCCCAGGTATGAAAAATATGTAAGCAAAGGTTGCGTCTAGTGTTGATGGAACAACACTCTCTAAATGACTTTTCAGCTTCCTAGTGAAAGCTAATGGTGTCAACAAAGGTTACCCTTCTTAAATGAGAAAATTTTAGTACTTAGAGATAAAAAATAATTATTCAACTAGCACAGGCCTGTAGCCTTTACCTATGACATAAAGAGGCTCAGCCCAGGTCAGAAATTTTCTATAGCTTATATAGGAATGTTCGTTGTCATAATGTTGTTTATATGATCATCCTAGGTTGGTCTTTTCTTCCCTGCCCCAGAGGAGATTTTTTCCCAAAGCTAAGCAAGTTGTACAGAAGCTGAGATTTGCAGGTTTCTAGTTAGAACAGTTTTATCTTTACCAAACAGAACTTGCTATCTAAGTGGCCAAGAGCAGATGTATACCTTTTTTAGAAAAGAGGAAGGGGCAAGTTGCCTTACAAAGCAGAAGTCAGCAGTTTAGTTTTTGCTATATTATCTTAGGTCAGAAAGAGTTCCCTATTCTGTTTTTTTATTCCTATATAACTTCATATTTCTCAAGTAAGCCTGTTAACAATATTAAATTGATGTTAGAGCTTGCTATTTTCACTTTTCTTTGTTATGCATTTGGCATATGAATTTATTCCTTTTCCTCTTTAAGATTAGCATTCCAATCATCAGAACTCATGTAGTTTGATTTAAACCATGTATTTTGCTTTTGCTCTTGCTTTTTTGAATTCAGAGCTTTTGTTTATGGGTTACATTGTCTTCAGGCACACAATAACTAGCTAAGTCAAATTGTAATAGGGCACATAAAAAACTTTCAAGGCCTGACTGCCCCATCCAAATTGATGAGAGGTTAGATTTCTTCCTAACTGTACTCTTTCCTTACTAGAAATACTCCTCCATCTCCCACTCCCATTCTCTTTTCCTCTGTCCTCCTATCTCAATTCTCACTAAAAATTTTACCAATTTTGTTGTTTTTTCTCTTGAATTACTATGACATGAATAAGTTGTTCTCTAAATGTGGCTGATAAGTGCATCACTGTTAGGAACATAGTGATTATTGCCTTCAAGTGACCTTTTCTTGCACATCCTGTCCTTTTCCCCACATCCTCCTTTAAAGGCTATTTGAGCGTTGGATGCTTTGTGTAATCTAACCTAAGCTAATTGAACTTATATGCTAGTATAACTACTTCCTCCCAATAAAAACACTCACCTACTAATCTACTGCGTCATTTAATAAAGTCAGCTATATATGATGTTGAGTGATGAAAGAAGACAGAGTCCCTGTCCTCATAAATCTGCCATATTAGTAAGGGGATATACAGTTATAATCAAGTACTGCTCCTGCAAAGGACACAGATTCAGATGCCAGAACCCAGTGTTGGGTGGCTCACAACTGCCTGTAATTCCAGCCCCAGGACAGCTGGTGTTTCTGGCCTTTAACAGGCACACACTCTCATATGCACTTACCGACACAGAGACACATAAGAAGTACATAATAAATACATAATAAAACAGATCCTTTTTAAAGTGAAAATACAGGGATTAGTGAGGAGATCAATGATTAAGCGTCTGTCTATATTATACATGGCATAGGCCCTAGTCCTAACACCAACATTTTTCAGTTAGACTAAAGGAATTAAGTTTTTTAACCTACATGATGATGACATTTAATAATACATTTCAAATTTGATTAAAAAACTGTATTATAGTATTCGGTCTACAAAAATATTTGGAAGGTGATTAATATCAACTTTATTGAATCTTTCTACAACATGTACACAGATCAAAACATATTGCTAGTGAAGTGCTCCAGAAGTCCTGCAGAGGCGATTGAAGGAACCAGAGGGGTCAGGAACACAAGAACTTAGCCCATAAAATCAACTGACCAGGACTCATTGAGGCTCCCAGAAACAGGGAATCTGTAGGGGTCTGACCTAGGTCCTCTACATATACATTATGGCTGAGTGTCTTGCTGTTCCTGTGGGATTCCTAACAGTGTGAGCAGGAGCTATCTCTGACTCCTCTGCTTGCTTTTGTGACCCCTGATGGCACAGGATGTGCCTGATCTTATTTTAGCTTGCTGTTCTGTGTTTGGTTTGGTTGATGTCCCTGAGAGCGCTGCCCTTTTCTGAGGGGTGCATCTGAGAGAGAGGGAAAGTAGTGGAAGGGACTAGGGGAGGGGACAGAGGGAAAACTGGAACCTGCAGTCATCATGTACTATATGAGAGAAGAATATTTAAAACACTGAACTTTTATGAAATAAAATACAAATTAATAATATATGCTAGCAAGAGTTATAAAGAAAACCTTGAGGTACAGGAAACAAAGAATAACTAAAAGATGGCTATGATTAGTAGAATTTCCAAGATAGATCTCCATGAGATAATGATATTTGAAAAAAACCCTCAAATACTGGGATGGAGCTGGAAAACTCTAGGCTCCGTGGTACAGTGCTTGCAAAGCGTGTGGAAGGCCCTACGTGTGTTCACTAACACCTTTTCCCTCAAAAGAGAAAGAAAAAAGGAATAGTTAGGAAGGAGGAAGGGGAAAAAATAAAAAGAAACAAATAATTAAAAATGAAGCACAGTAGTAGAATTAACATTTCAGACACTAATTAAAGAAATGTGAAGACCCTGGAAGTGTAGCCTTTTGTAAAGTCATATAGGTGAGAGTGAGTAGTAGGTGAGATAAAGGACCCAATGAAGTACTCCCTCAGAAGCCATTGTAGTATTTACCTTTTCTTCTGAGAGTGTACACAGTTAGACAGTGGTTGTATTTGATGATCTTGTTATAAAAATCTCTTTATGGATATATATGGAAAATACTTTGACCAAGATAGACACAGGAAAGCTACTTACAGGTTTAGTAATGTAATCCAAGGAAGACAAGATGGTGGAATAGAGTTGGGTATAAATCCATGTATTGGATTCTTGTCCCAATGATATTATAGCATATCTGAAAAATGCAATTTAAATCAGAAAGGGGGCTCATTTTAGTTCCTAACTCAAGGATACAGATACAGTATATCATGGAGGGAAAGTCATAGTGATAAGATGTTGAGGCAGCTAGTCATATTGCATACAGTCATAAAGAAATGAGTGATGAATACCGGTCTTTTGTTTAAAACTAAGGACTTCAACAAATAAAATGCTATTGTCTATAGCTGAGGTTGGTCTTCCCACCCCTAGTGAAGCTAATAACTACTAATGAGCATTCCTGGAGACTAACCTAAGCTGTATATCCCCTCTCAGACCTGCCCAGAAACTTACCTCAGAGATGATTCAAGATCATGTCAAGTTGAAATTATTAGCCATCAGAACTCACTCCTAGTCAATGTGTCATACAGATGTATCAATTTTAAAATATAATCTTCATCTCAATTAGAGGCTCATGGCTACTACATAATATACAATGCATTAAGTCCAAATTCAAGTCTCCACTGTCTTTAACAGTTCTGATGCTGTTTAAATATTCAGAGGCTAGCACTCATCTGAGACTCAAGACATTCTTAATAAAATCTACATAATTCTGGTACACCATAACACTATATAAACATTACTATTTAAAGAAGAATGGGGTCACAAATAGGAATGGTAAGACTAAAGAAATCTAAAAGCTTAGCACAGAAAACACCAGATCCTATATACCTCAGCTTTCGGCACCTGGAGTTCATGATGGAATTTTCTGGGCTACAAAGGAATCATGTAGGTTTCACTCCTACTACTTTTGTGCCTGTAGTATATACACCTCTCTTGTGTTGTCTCCACTGTGTACTTGTCATCTTTTCTATATGAACATCATATGATCCTGGTTTTAGAGCATCCTGGAGCCTAAATTGAAACTTAGGCTTCACTTTTACAGTTCAGTGCAGTGGTCTTTTGCAAGCTCTTTATAGAGACTGCAAACTTGCCATAAATTGCCTGACCTAAGTGGATCTCTGAGACAGTTGTGCAATACTCCCACTGACATTTGTAATCATTCATACTTAATGCCTGAAAACACAGTACCACACAAACAATGTTCTCGTGTTCTGTTGCTAGATTAAGATGAAGCCTGGACCCCTTAGATAGCAATTGCAGAAACATTTGTTTGCTGACCATAGAGAAGCACTTCTTTAGTGTGCTGGCTAGTTTTAAGTCAACTTGACACAAGCTTTATTCATCTGAGAGGATGGAACCTTAATTGACAAAATGTGTCCAGCATCAGGCTGCAAGCAGCAAAGCTTACAGGGCATTTTCTTAATTAGTGATTCATGTGGGAGGTCCAAGCCTATTATGGGTGGTGTTATCCCTGGGCTGGTACTCCTGAGTTCTATAAGAAAGTAAGATGAGCAAGCCATGATGGAGCAAGCCAGTAAGCAGCATCCATTCTTCAGGCTTCTACATCAGCTCCTGGCAGCAGGTTCTTGCACTGTTTACATTTTTGTCCTGATATCCTTTGATGATGAATAGCAGTGTGGAAGTAAAAGCTAAATTAACCATTTCCTCTTATACTTGTTTTTGGTCATAGTATTTCATCAAGACAAGTTAGTACCAGGAATGTGGGAAACTGCTATGACAGGCCGAATCACGTTGTTTTGGAGAAGATTGTAGAAATACTTTTTAAAGCCTTTCGTTGTTCAATGCTTGGTGAGGTGTTCTGTAGAAGGATAGAAAATAAGAATATTAAGGACAATTGTCTGGATACCATTTTGCTAGCCTTCACCAAGCCTGTAGCACCAGGAACATCCACATTAGATACCTTCCCCACTGTCATCCATCTACCCACCAAGCCTCCTAGGGCATGCTAAGCTGCCCTGAACTATGTGCTGTTCATCAAGCTCCATTGCCCAGTCACTGTTCTGCTGGCTTTCACCAGGCTAGATGTACCAGGGACACCCAGGCATGCTGCACCAAGGAACATCTAGCCGAAAGCTTCCAACTAGAGGCCTCCTACATAAGGAACATCTAAGTTAGGCCTACTTTCCCAATACCCACTACACCAAGAACGTACCAGGACAACCAAAATGGCTAAGAGCCAGCATAAGAATACAATAAACAAGAGCCAGGTCAATATGGCACCTTAAGAGCCCAGATATCCTACTAAAGCACGCCCTGGATATCCCAATACAGTGAAGCATAAGAAAATGACCTTAAATCCAATCTTATAAAGATGATAGAGGCCTTTAAAAAGGAAATGAATACATCCCTTAAAGAAATACTGGAAAACACAATTAAACAGGTTGAAGAATGAATAAAACCATCTGAGACCTAAAAATTGAAGTAGAAGCAATAAAGAAAACAGAGCCTGAGAGCATCTTGGAGATGGAAAATCTAGGGAAGCTTTTGAAGACCTTATATAACAATTTTACCTTATCTTTCTATAGATTCATATCTATCTGTTACACTTAGGAAGTATACTCTTATGATAAAAATAGACTGGTAATTGATATTATCATGATTTGAACGACTACCAATTAACTTATATAACTTACTTATCCTAAACAGCCTGCAATAGCACTTTCAAAGTATTGGACGTAAATCTTGTATTATAATTGATGTGTTTAGGAACAATGCCTTATATTAGAGTATAAATATAGATAATGTGTGAAGAATAATTTTAAATTTTAATTCTATATTAATGTATCAAAAATTAAACTTATTTTGCATATTTATAAAAATTCTATGCCAGTGAATTAAAAATAACCTTGTGAGTAACAATTAAAGCATTAAGTTGAGGCATAGATTCACTAATCTACTTTTTGTTCTATCACCCCTATATATTTCTATATCTCCCCCTTATTTATTTTAAACCTCTATTTCCAAACCTAACAATGAAATATAAAAGAAAAGAGAGACATCCCTGAATCCAACCCTGTTTTTTTCCTCTAAATAAGTCCAATAATAACTTATAATGAATTCCCAATGAAAATAAGCATCTATTACCCAAGAAAGCAACCAATATCCTACCCAACCTCTGATGGGGTTGAAGACAAGATAGTTTAGTTTTACAATTAGCTTAGTTGTTTAGAAGTTAAGATGTTTTTAGGTCTAGATATATGTTTTAAGTTGATAATGACGAAATATAATAGATGTTGATTTACATTCAGAATTTTAGATGCACCAAGATAGGAAAGATGTTTTCTTCAAGGCTGACAAATACTATAAATTTAACATTTAAATAATTCCTAATTGTTTCATGGTTCTTCTTGCTGTAGGTAGTTTATTATATATATTATATATTACACATGCATATGTAAAAAAGATATAAACATAAAGATTGCATATATTTATACTGTATAACATGATGTTTTGACATTTGTATCCATTATAAAGTGATTAAATAAATCTGACTAATGCAGTTGTGACCTAACATAGAATATTATTAAGTGAAACAGACAAATAGTATAAAAATAAAATAAAATAATTAAATTAAACAAAAAGACCTAGAGAAGAGAACAGGATAACAGACACAAGCATCACCAACAGAATACAGGAGATAGAAGAGAGAATCTCAAGACTAGAAAATGCAATAGAAGACATTGATATATCAGTCAAATAAAATGTTAATTCTAAAACATTCCTAACACAAAAGATCCAGGAAATTTGGGACACTATGAAAAGACCTAACCTAAGAATAATAGGAATAGAAGAAGGTGAAGAGTCCCAGCTCCAAGGAACAGAAAATATTTTCCACAAAACCATGGAAGAAGACTTTCCAAACCTAAAGTAAGAGAGACCTATGAACATACAAGAAACATGCAGAACACCAGGTTAATTGGGCTAGAAAGGAAAATCCATCTTCCACATAATAATCAAAACACTAAATCTTTAGCACAAAGAATAATATTAAAATCTGCAAGGGAAAAGGCTAAGTAGCTTACAAAAGCAGACCTATCAGAATTACAACCAACTTCTCAATAGAAACTCTAAAAGCTAGAAGGGTCTGGACAGATGTCTTACAGCCTTTAAGATACCACAGGTACAAACCTAGACTACTATACATAGCAAAACTCTCAATCGTCACAGGTGGAGAAAATAAGATATTCCAAGATAAAAAAACAAATTTAAACAGTATCGATCCACAAGTACAGCCCTACTGGAAATACTAAAAGAAAGAATGTTGAGGAACTGGTGGTGGAGCATCCCTTTAATCCCAGCACCCTCAAGGCAGAGGTAGGTGGATCTCTGTGAGTTCAAGGCCAGCCTAGTCTACAGAGTGAGTTCCAGGACAGCCAAAGCTATACACAGAGAAACCCTGTCTCAAAAAACAAAAAGAAACACAAAAGTCTTGAGGAAAATGCAGAAGGTGAAGACCTACCTTGTAAATTTTCAGAGGAAAGTTTAAAGGCCTTATCAGGGCCATTTGTTATTTTGAGTTAAGATTCTGTAGTTCTGGCTAGCTGAGGCTGAAGAATCAGCTGTTATTAACAAGATGCCAGAATTACTAAAGTTATTTTTTTTTTACTTTGCAGGGATACATGATGCTGGTCAGCTGGGGTTGAGAATTTAGTGATGATTAAGAAGAGACCAGCAAAAAAAATTTTTAAGAAAAAAAAGAAGAGATCAGCATAATTGAGGTAAAATCTTCTGAGAAATGCTTTCTCAGATTTAGCCCACAGAAGTTGTGTGAGAAGTGGTTACGGTTGTACCTCATGCTGAAGTCATAGAGGGCAGCTGAAGCTTGGCACTGTAATAGGCCAGGAGAGGTCACTGGTGAAGGTGCATCCTTGATGGCAGATAAAGGCCCAGGAAGTGGACATGCAGAGAAGTTGAGGCTTGGTACCATGAACATAGCCTATGAGAGTTTGTTGGTGAAAGTACAGCCCAGTTGCATCAAAACACCCCAGCATCTTGGAGCTATTAGTACCCTGGGATGACCACCAAAAGCAGCAGCAGCAGTGGAGGGCAGCCAGCCCCAGCCAGAGCCTGGAAGACAAGCTGTGTGTGTTGCTGAGGGCAAAGCAAGTAAAGTGACCTTGGATTGTCACAAGAATATTGAGTGAATCCCAGACATTAAACATTGAGTTATTTAACCATTTGAGTTTGGTTTTGTTTAGATTTAATTATGACTGTACCCTAGTGCTTCTCTCTTGAAGATGGCATTTAATTTATTTGTTATTTTACAGGAGCCTGCAATTAAAATACTTTGAATTTAGAAGGACTTGGAACTTTTAAAAGATGGTTGGCTATTTTAAAGAGACTTAACTGATAATGTGTTAGAATTCATAAAGATTGTGGGACTTTTAAAGCTATTTATATTTTTACTGTGAGATATTGGGGATTAATAAGAATAGAAAGATGTGGCTTAATAGTGATGCTTGTGTGTCAGTAGTAACCCTAAGACACTTAAGCAATTTATCTTGTACAATGAGCTCCTTTATTATCATTCTTCATTAGAGTCTCTGAAAGGAATTTGTATTTTCACATGTTTGTGGGTGGGTCTTATCTTCAGAGAACCTTTTCTGATTTTCCAGTAAAAGCCATTTTACTGCATGCCTTAGCTACAACTTTAAATTTGCTTGATATCTTTTTTTTAAACCACTTGCATATTTTTTCATTTCTTTTAGAATTAGACATGTATGAGAGAAGTGAGCAATAACCATGCCATAGCCTGAATACCATCCTGCCTTGAAATTTCCTCTTCAAACATCAGTCCATTTGTTTGCAATGTAGCCTCACTAAAACTCTCCAGATCTGATGTTGAATCTTGGTTCTCATGTCAACTATATCTAGAATCAGCTCAAATCCAAGCAGATGGACATGTCTACTAAATATTTTCTTGGTTGGATCATTTAAGATGGAAAGACCCACCCTAAATCTGAGCCACACTTTCTGGTGGCACCTTACATAAAAGGACATGGAAAAAGGAAGTTTTTGCTTTTTACCTGTCTACCCTTATTCTCATCAGCAAGTTCATCTGCCTGGTTGCTACCTGGCATTCACTCACTGGGACTGGAATCTAATTCTTTGGAATACAGCATAGATTGAACACCAGTAGAGGCATCCAGCCTCATGGACTGAACAACTAACTGCTAGACTGTTGGCCTTTCCTGTGAAAGGCAGCCATTAGTGGACTGTTAAGGCTACAGTCTGTAAGTGACTCTACTTCATTCCCCTTTGATATATATTCAGCCTATCAGTTCTATTCATTTAGTGAACTGTGACTAATATATTAGATATAGGGAGAATTTAGGCATAGTCTTTGTCAGAATATAACCAGAGAGTTCACTAGTCAAGTTCCTAATAGAGTGTTTGTTTCCTTCAAAAATCTCATGAGAAAAACACTGACTGTTCACACTCTCTCGAGTTTTTGATCTCTTAACTCCTACCATAATGTACTCCAGCATTTCTCTAGCATGAAGTCTAAGTTAGCCCACATTCCACAAACCATTTCCAAAGGTTTAGAAGAACATGCTCAGGCTTATCACAGCAACAACTCACTTCTTGGTTCCAATATGTTGAATTAGATATTTATATCCATGCTCTGACAAAATACCAAAAAAGATCATTTAAGGCAGGGAGGGTTTTTTGTTTTGTTTTGTTTTTGGCTCTCAGTTCTAAGGTACAATCAATACTAGTTGGGAAATCATGGCGACAGTGCTTGAGGCAACCTGTCACCTTAAAATCTTCAGTCAGGAAGCATAGATAAATGACTGCTAGTTTAGAACTGTAGCCAAGGGAATGGTGGGTGATTCCCATTAGCATGGGTCTTTTCAGGAAAATTAACATAATTTCACACAAGCATAATCAGAGCCTAAACTAAGTTAGATAATCCTTTACAAGCACTTCCAGAGGCATGTCTATTGGATGATGCCTGATTATATCAAGTTAACAGTATTATTAGAGTACCAGAAATGTTAGATTATGCAAGTGATTTTGTTTGTGTGTTTGTTTTGTCTGTCATTATTTTTCATTTTGGTGAGGGGACTGGAACACAGTAATTCCTAACAGACAATATTCTCTATCTTTAGAAGAAAAAGTGTAATTTATTATCAATAAGGAACTTAAGACAATAATATTGATAATCATGGCCATAACCAGAATTTGTCCAAGCTGAGAATCCTACCACTGGACTTGCTTTTCTCCTATGAAACCTAGCATTAGCTTATCTATCAATAGATGTAATTAAGCTGTGATCATGAGCAATGTCTCACAATAACTTTCTAAGGAGCCCTATTATATGGAGAATACATGGAATACTCATACTGTGAACTTTGTGCTAAGGTAGAAAGTAGAATATATGCTAAACAGGAAAAATACTATCTATTAACAACTGAAAAGTAATGTGTGGGAGAGTCACTAAGCTGTGATGACAAAAGTTTGGGATGAAACCTTTGGAGCCAACTTAATAGCTTCTCAAATTGGTTTGCTATGTGTAACAGTGATAAGTGACCACATCTTTGAAAATTAGACACTTTAGCTTATACAAAACCCTTGAACAACATGATAGTTAATTGAATTTTGCTTTAGTAAATCAGAAGGCATTTTGAGATACTATAGAGTCCCTGGGCTTATTGTGAAGAACATTAACTATGGAGAAATATGAATGCAGAAAAAATGTTTCATTCCCTTTTAATTCAGCAAAATCTTTTTTAATAGCAGTCACAGAGATAGCCAAATAAAGCTGAAGGGACAAAGAAACGGAAACTGACTATAATGGGGGCATATTTTGGAGAATTCAGGGGAGGAGGGTGAACATGATGAGAATACATTGTATAAAATTCTCAAAGAACCAAAGAAACTAACTTTAGAAGCTTACAGTTTAACAAAGTACATGAAAATCTATTGGATAATTTATTATTGAAGTGACTGTTTTCATTCTACAAAAAAGACATAGAAAAAATCTGGATAATTTATTCCTAGTGAAATGTTGAAGGTTTTTTTTTTTCATGTTTTAAACTAGGTTTTCAAGCAAGGGCCAGATTTCTGGATGTGGAAGGGGGAACAAGAACACTTAAGAAAGGGGTACAGTATGAGCAAAGGCACAGAGTATGAAAGGGAAGCCTATATCTAGGGTACATTTACTTATCATTTGAACCCTTGTCTCCAAGGATATGGAAGACAAAAGAAATGAGTCTTAAACTGACTTGGAAAGAACTGACAAGTTTTTAAGACTAACATAAAAAGAACCAGATTTCACATTATAGCATTTCATTCATCTCTGTCATATGATAATAATATTATTCTTAGTGTCTTAAAGAACCTCTACATTGATTTCCAGTGCATTCTCATTTACTAATAACAAACAGACTGAGAGAGTGTTCATGGAAACAACATCATTTACAATAGTCTCAAAATGAAATCTAAAAATAAAACTAGTCAACGTATATAACTATATATGTATATATGTATATGCAATGTGCATATATGTATGAAATAATAATTAAAAATAGGGCATAAATTTTAATGAGATCCAGCAAGAGCATATGAGAAGATTTGGAGGGAAGAAAGGAGAAGGAGAAATATTGTAATTATATTATAATCTGAAAAAAATATTTTTTAAAAAATCTTTGAATGCAAAGAACTCCAGGCTGAGAAGCATTCAGAACAGAATTCTTCCATACTTCAAAAGATCTATAGCCAGTCCTCCTCATTTATTAAAAAAAAAACACAGGGAAACAGAAGGATATCTCCCAAATTTCTCCTACAAATCCAATTTTATTTTAACACCCAAACCAGGTAAAGAGACAATAGCAACAAGAAGAAAAAAATAACAAACCACTAATCCAGTTAATATGAATGCAAAAAAAATCTCCAAGAAAATATTAGTAAGCCAAGTACAGACACATATCAGAAGATGATCTACCATGCTAAACATTGGCCTAGGCCAAAGATGCAGAAATGATTTAACATATATGTCAAAACATACAATAAACTGTGTGAATAGACTTAAAGACAAACTGTACATGGTCATCACAATAGATGTAGGGAAAAAAGCCTTTGACAAAATCAAACATGATTCATCATAAAAGTTCTATAGAGACGTCATCTCAAGGAGGCCTACTTCAGACTGAAGCATCATTCAGCTTAGAGCCATCACTACCTATTACTGATCTACCTGACCCACTTGGGACATACCCCGCAGAGAGGTGATCTATATGCAGGACCCTACCCCCATTGTCCTATATCCCAAGGAAGCCCATGGGGAACCAAGAAACCTTCCACTTAAAGCTTTCTATAGCTACTCCTAATCTTCCTGATGGGCCTTGGACACAGCCAGCAGAGGCAGCAGAAGTGAGCTGTACATTGGACCCAACTCCCAACGGCTTCCAATTTGAGGAAGCCTGTGGGGAGCCTGAACAACATTCAGCTTAGAACCCTCCCTGCCCACTCTGGAACTTCCTGACCATAAGGAACCACCAGGCCTGCTAACACCAGAGACAATCATATGGCTAGAGGTCACCATAAGAACACAAGCAACATATGACACAATAGGAAACCAGCTATCCTGCCACAACAAGCCCTGGAGTACAAGAAAATGTTGTCTCAGATTATGAAAAAGATAGCAGCCATAAAGGTGGAAATTAGATCACTCAAAGAAATACAAGCAAGGTGAAGTAATAGACTGAATCCCTTAAAGAAATATGAGAAAGGGAGAATTCCAAGATGGTAGTGCCTAGTGTGTACCATATCTAGGGAGCAGAGGATGGGAGGCTGTGAAACCAACTGAAGGGAAGGCATTGAGGAAGATCAGAACCATCTCCCCTCCCATAGCACCAGATGTCCCCGAGTTCAGGAGTCATAAGCTTCAAGCACCCTTAACTCCTCCTCCAAATACAGCAGGCCTCCTGGGGAACAGAGGATCCATGCAGAGAAACCAAGTTTGGAGAGCTGAGTGTGGCATGAGCCACAACACACATTAGATGCTATCCTGAAGAGATCTGTGGGACATCTGAGCAGCTTTAGACATGGATCTCTCTCCACATGCCAGCTGCTTACCGGCTTGGCCCATCTGGGACATAGAAAACTAACAAGCAAAGGTGAGTCGGCATGGGCGACAACCCACATTAGCTGATGTCCCTAAGAGACCTGTGGGACACCTGAGCAGTTTCAGGCTTCGATATCTCTCTCTCTCTCTCTCTCTCTCTCTCTCTCTCTCTCTCTCTCTCTCTCTCTCTCTCTCTCTCTCCCTGCCCATTGCTTAATGGCCTTGGCCATCTGAGACACAGAGAGCAAACAGGCAGAGCTGATTGGAGAAGGACACAACCTACATTACTTGCTATCTGGAAGAGGCCTGTGGGACACCTGAGCAGCTTTCGGCTTCAATCTCTCTCTACACACCCACTGCTTACTGGCCTGGCCCATCTGGAACACAGAGAGCTAATAAGCAAAGGTGAGTAAGGCATGGGCCACAACCCACATTAGCTGCTATCTGGAAGAGGCCTGTAGGATACCCAAGCCACTTTGGGCTTGGATCTCCTTCCACACACCCACTGCTTACCAGCTTGGCCCATCTGAGAAACAGAGAGCATATAGGCAGAGCTGAGTCAGGTATGGGTAAAAATCCATATTAGCTGCCATCTCAAGGACTGTGGGACACCTGAGAAGCTTTAGTCTTGGATCTTTCTCTGCCTAGTGCTTACTGACCTGTCTCATCTGGGTCACAGAAATTGAACCAAAAAGTGAGCTTCGGCCACAACACACATTATCCACCATAGCAAAGAGGCCTGAGGTGTATGCGAGCAGCTTTCTGCTTGAAGCTCTCCCAGACTGCTCCTTTCCTGCCTGATCTAACTGAAGCACACACGGGGAACCAGTAGAGGTAAGCTGGATACTGGCTACAGCACCCATTGTCCACAATCATGAGAAGGTCTCTAGGGAGTTCTAGAAAACAGCCTTCAGAGTGGAGCTCTCTCTACATGCTCCAAACATGCTTGGCCCACATGGGACAAACACAAACACCAACTCTATTGAAGGAACCTCCAGGCCTGCAAACACCAGAAACAAACAGATGGCTAGAAGCCAGCACAAGAAGATAAGCAACAAAATTCAGAGCCATATGACACCACTGGAAACCAGTGACCCTACAACCACAAGCCCTAGAGATATGAACTCCCAAGAAGCACAAGAAGATTTTAAATCTGAAGTGATAAAAATGGTAGAAGCCTTGAAAGAGGAAAATAAATCTCTCAAAGCAATATGGAAAATATATTCAAACAGACTATGGAATAAAATAAATCCTACAAAGAATTACAAGAAAATGGGAGAAAGAAATAAAAAAGTGAAAAAGCTATTCTAGGCCTAAAATTGGAATTAGAAACAACAAAGAAAACACAATCTGAGGCAATCTCAGAGTTGGAAAACCTAGGGAAGAGAACAGGAACTGCAACAGACACTGGCAACATCAACAGAATATGAGAAATGGAAGAGAAACTTGAAAGTGTAGAAGATACAGTTGAAGTTATTGATATATGAGTCAAAGGAAATGTTATAACTAAAAAATTTCTGAGAAAAACATCCAAGTAATCTGGGACACTATAAAAATATATAAAATATATATAAAAAATAAAAATATAAAAAATAAGGATAGAAGACCTCAACATCCATGGCCCAGAAAATATTTTCAACAAAATAACAGAAGAAAATTTCCCCAATCTAAAGAAAGAAATGCCTACAAACATACAAGAAGCCTACAGAAATACAAATAGTTTGGACTAGAAAAGAAAGTCCTCCCTCCAAATTATAATCAACGCATTAAATATACAGAACAAAAATAGAATATTAAAGGCTGCAAGAGAAACAGGCCAAGTCTCATATAAAGGCAAACCTATTAGAATTACACATGACCTTTCAATAGAGACTATGAAAGCTACAAGGGCCTGGACTGATGCCATGAAACCACTAAGAGACCACCGATGTCAACCTAGACTACTATACCAAACAAAACTTTCAATCACCATAGATATTCATGGCAAAACCAAGTTTGATCAGTACCTAGCCACAAGTCCAGCCCTACAGAAGATACTTAAAGGAAAACTCCAACCAAAGGATGCTAACTACACCCAGGAAAATACAGGAAGTAAATGACCCCACATCTCCAAAATCAAAATAAAGGAAACAGTCTCTCTCTCTCTCTCTCTCTCTCTCTCTCTCTCTCTCTCTCTCTCTCTCTCTCTCTCTCTCTCTCTCTCTCTCTCTCTCTCTCCAACCACCAGCATCCAAAAACCCAGAAACTAACAACCATTGGTCATTAAAATCTTTGAACATCAATGACCTCAACTCCCCAATAAAAACACACAAGATAACATAATGGATGCAAAAACAGGACTCATCATTCTGCTGTATACAACAAATACCTCAACAATAAAGATAGATATTACCACAGAAGAAAGGCCTGGAAAATTTATTCCAAGTAAACAGATCCAAGAAGCAAGCTGGAGTAGCCATTTGTGTATCTAATAAAATAGATATTCAACCACAACTAATCAAAACAGATGGGGAAGGACACTTCATACTCATCAAAGAAAAAATACACAAAGAGGATGTCTCAATTCTGAACATTTTTGCCACAAACAGGGAAGCACCCACATTCATAAAAGAAATATTACTAAACCTTAAATCACATATTGAATACCACACATTAATAGTGGGAGAATCCAACATCCCACTCTCACCAATAGGTAGATCATTGAGACATAAACTAAATGGAGAAATACTGAAATTAATAAATGTCATGAATCAAATGGACCTAACAGATATCTACAGAACATTTCACCCAAACACAGAAGAATATACCTTCTTATCAATACCTCACAAAACCTTTTCCAAAATTCACCATATATTTAGTTACAAAGTAAACCTCAACAGATACAACAAGATCAGAGTAACCCCACCATGGATTATAACTGGAACTCAACAGCAACAGACACAACGGAGTGGCTACAAACTCATGAAAACTGAACAACTCCTTCCTCAATGACCTCTGGCTCAGGGACTACATTAACAAAGAAATTTTAAAAATCATAGAATTTAATGAAGATGAACACACCACTTAAAATTTATGAGATACAATGAAAGCCGTGCTATACCCATAGCACCAAAAGCCTTCATAAAAAAATTGGAGAGATCCCATACTAGTAACTTAACAGCCCACCTAAAAACTCTAGAACAAAAAGAAGCAGACAGACCCAAGAGGAGTAGACAGCTAGAAATCATCAAATGCAGGGTTAAAATCAATAAATTATAAACAAAGAAAAACAATTAAAGGAATCTACAAAACCAAGAGCGGGTTCTTTGAGAAAATAAACAATATAGACAAACCTTTAGCCAAACTAACTAAAAGGCAGAGAGAGAGTACTCAAATTACTGAAATCAGAAATAAAAAAGGAGACATAACAACAGACACCAAAGAAATCAAAAGAATCATTAAGTCTTAGTTCAAAAGCTTATTTCCACAAAATTTGAAAATCTAAATGAAATGAACAAATTTTTTGATGCCTACCAACAACCAAAATTGAATCAAGATCAGGTAAAGAAGTTAAGTATATCTATATTATCCACCTTGACCAAGTAGGCTTCATCCCAGGCATGCAGGGGTGGTTCAATATACGGAAATCCATCGATTGTAATCAATCATATAAACAAACTCCTTAGATGCTAAAAAAAAAGCATTTGGAAAAAACCCAACATCAACTCATGTTAAAAGTCTTGGAGATATAGTGATATAAGGCCAACCAAATAACCCAATTAAGAAATGGGGACATAGATAAACAAAGAATTCTCAAAAGAAGAATATCAAATGGCTGAGAAACACTTATAGAAATGTGCAACTCTGAGGTTCCAACTTACACCTATCAGAATGTCTAAGGTCAAAAATTCAAGTGACAGAGCATGCTGGCAAGGATGTGGAGAAAAGGTAACAATCCTTCATTGCTGGTGGGAATGCAAACTTGTATTACCACTTTGGATATCAATCTGGTGCTTTCTTTTAAAAAATGAGAATAGTTCTACCTTAAGGGCCAGCCATACTGCTTCTGGGCATATACCCAAAAGATATTCCACCATACAGCTAGGATATTTGCTCCACTATGTTCATAGCCGCTTTATTCATAATACCCAGAATATGGGAACAACCCTGATGTCCCTCAACCAAAGAGTGCATAAAGAAAATGTGGTATCTTAACACAATGGAGTACTACTTATCTATTAAGAACAAGGAAATCTTGAAACTTGTGGGCAAATTGATGGAACTAGAAATGATCATCCTGAGTGAGGTATCTCAAACTCAGAAATACACACATGGTATATACTCACTTATAAGCAGATATTAGCTAAATAATACAGGATAACCACACTACAAAACACAGACCTAAAAAACTATACAACAAGGAGGACCTTAGGGAGAATGCTTAATTGTCATTTAGCAGGAAAAATAGAATAGACATCAGAAGCCTTTGAAGAGAAGGAATAGGAATTGAGCCTACTATAGAGGTCTTCTGAAAGACTCCACCCAATAGGAGATCCAAACAGATGCTGAGACAAACAGCCAAACTCTGGAGTGGAGCACAAGGAGCCTTATGGAAGAATTAGGGAACAGAGGAACCTAGAGAGGTCAGAAGGTCCGTAAGGATACCAATGAAGGCAACAAGCCTGAGAGGATGATGGGGTACTGCAGAGACTGATACACCAACCAATAAGCATGCATGATGTGGACCTAGACCCTCTGCTTAGATGTAATAGATAGGCAGCACAGTCTCCTTGTGGATCCCATAATATAGGGTAAAGGTACTACTTCTGACATGGACTCTGGCCCCCACATGTTGATCACTTCCCCCTGCCAGGGTGGCCTTGCCAGACCAGAGAAGAAGAGGATACAGGCAGTCCAGATGAGACTTGATAGGTTGGGGTCACATGTTAGGAGAGGAGGTCTCCCCCTTTCTGAGGACTAGGGTATGGAGGGAGAAGTTATGAGGGTGGGAGGGTGGGAATGGGAGGCGATAAGGTAGGCACTACAATCCAGATGTAAATTGACCAAATTTAAAATTAAAATAAAATAAATAAAAATTTAAAAAGCAATACAGAAAAATACAATCAAACAGGAGAAAGAAATGAATAAAACTGCTTAAGACTTAAAAGTGGAAGTGGAAGCAATAAAAAATACACAACCTGAGGCAAACATGGAGATGGAAAACCTTGAGAAGACAACAGGAACTAGAGACACAAGAATCACCAAAAGCATACAAGAGATGGAGGAGAGAATCTCAGGTGTAGAAGATAGGATTAAAAAATCAATACATCAGTCAGATACTAGATACTAGATCAAAAACTATCCCAAGTTGGCTAACTACACACAGGAAAACACAGAGAATAAATAACCACATATCAACAAATTTAAAAGAAGTATAGCACACACATTTTCTCTCTACAACCACCAACATCAAAATAACAGGAATTAACAAATACTGGTCATTAATATCTCTCAACATCAATGGCCTCAACTCCCCAATAAAAAGGCAGGATCCATCATTCTGCTGCATACAAGAAATACACCTCAGCAATAAAGGCCTGGAAAAAGTTATTCTAAGCCAAGGGATGCAAGAAACAAGTTGGAGTAGCCATTCTAGTATCTAATAAAATAAAATAACCACCAAAACTAATCAAAAGAAAAGGAGAAGGGCATTTCATACTCATCAAAGGAAATGTACATTTCAATTCTGAACATCTACTACCAAAACATAAGATACTACACATTCATAAAAGAAACATTACTAAAGTTTAAATCACACATTGAATCCCACACATTAATAGTGGCAGAATTCAACATTCCACTCTCACCAATAGACATATCACTGAGACAGAAATTAAATGTAGAAATAATGAAACTGATAGATGTCATGAATCAAACAGCGTAACAGATATCTACAGAACATTTTACCTGAACAAACAAAGAATATACCTTCTTCTCAGTACCTCAGAACCTTCTCCAAAACTGAACACAAAGCAAGCCTCAACAGATAAAATAAGATTGAAAGGACCCCTTGTGTCTTATCAGATCACCATGTATCAAAGCTAGAACTCAACAGTAAAAATAACAGAAATCCTACACACTCATGGAAACCGATGATCAGGTCATGGATGAAATAAAGATATTAAAGACTTTCTAGAATTTAATGAAAATGAAGGCACAACATACCCAAACTTATGGGACACAGTGAAACCAGTGGTAAGGGAAAACTTCATAGCACTAAGTGCCTTCATAAAGAAATTGGAAAGTTTTTATACTAGAAATTTAAAAGCACAGCTAAAAGCTCTAGAACAAATAGAAGCAAATATACTCCAGAGGAGTAGACAGGAAATGAACTCAGGGCTAAAATAAATAAATTAAAAACAAAGAGAACACTACAAATAATGAAAACAAGAGCTGGTTCTTTGAGAAAATCTACAAGATAGACAAACTCCTAGCCAAACTAACTAAAAGGTAGAGAGAATGAATCCAAATTAACAAAAGCATGAATGCAAAAGGGGACAGAGCAACAGACACTGAGGAAATCCAGGGAATTGTTAGGTCTTACTTCAAAAGTCTGTATTCCACAAAATTGGAAAATCTAAAGGAAATGGATTATTTTCATCTACGAAAACTAAATCAAGATCATGTAAACAGTTTAAATAGATATATAACCCCTAAGGAAAGAGTAGTCATCAAAAATCTCTCAACCAAGAAAGAAGCCCAGGTCTAGATGGGTTTAGCACAGAATTCTACCAGACTTTCTGTGGGGAGCCATGCCAAATTCTGCCATGTCAGAAATCCCATGCTTCTTTGTCCTTTAGACATCTTGCCTTAGTTATCAGGGAAATGCAAATCAAAACAACTCTGAGATTCCATCTTACACCCATCAGAATGGCTAAGATCAAAAATTCAAGCGACACCACATGCTGGCGAGGATGTGGGGAGAGAGGAACACTCCTTCATTGCTGGTGGGAATGCAAACTAGTACAACCACTTTGGAAATCTATCTGGTGCTATCTCAGAAAAATGGGACTAGGGTTTCCTCAAGACCAAGCTATTCCACTCCTTGGAATATACCCAGAAGATGCTCCAGCACACAACAAGAAAATTTGCTCAACCATGTTCATAGCAGCCTTATTCATAATAGCCAGAACATGGAAACAGCCTAAGTGTCCCTCAGTAGAAGAGTGGATAAAGAAACTGTGGTACATATACACTATGGAATACTACTCAGCTATTAAAAACAAGGAATTCCCGAAATTTGTGGATAAATGGATTGAGCTAGAAATGATCATAATGAGTGAGTTAACCCAGAAGCAGAAAGAATCAAATGGTATATACTCACTTATATCTGCATACTAGCCCAAGGGGCATGTCCCACAAAAGCCTTCACTTACCAGGAAACTGGGACAGAGGGGAAGGCATCCTATTGGGACTCTAAATGAGAGACGCATGGGAGAACAGCAAAATAAAAGTATCCAGAGGGTCCTAGAAATCTACAAGTAGAACAATATGATAGGCAGATTTGGGCCCAGGGGTCCCGCTCAAACTAAGGCACCAACCAAGGACAATACAGGAGGTAAACTTTAAACCCCTTCCAAGATCTAGCCAATGGTCAGAATATTCTCCACAGTTGAGTGGAGAGTGTGATACGACTTTCTCATGTACTCTGGTGCCTCACATTTGACCATGTCCCCTGGAGGGGGAGACGTGGTGGCACTCAGAGGAAGGACAGCAAGTAGCCAAGAAGAGACTTGATACCCTATGAGAATATATAGGGGGACGTAATCTCCCTCAGGAACAGTCATAGGGGAGGGGAATAATAGGAAAATGGGGGGGGAGGAATGGGAGAATACAAGGGATGGGATAAACATTGAGATGTAACAAGAATAAATTAATAAATAACAAAAAAGAAATCCCATGCTTAGGCTTCATGCTGTGACCTTCCAGTTGCTGAGCTCTGCAGGAGGAGGTCTTTGTGTTCAAGGCCATCCTTGGACTATTTACCTTTGAAAGAAGTAGGGAAGTCCCTACTGAGAAACACCTGGAGGGTTAAGGAAATCCTTTCAGAGAGCTACTCAGTAATAGGAAGTTCTTACAGGGAGCTATTCAGGCTATGGTGCTCTTCTTGACTGAGAGCTAGGGAGAGAGGGATCAGAATAGATCCTATTACTTTACTATATAAATTCTTACTCCTCCTTATTAAATAGAATCCTGATCAGAAATTTCCTGACGTGATTTATTATTTCTTGCATCTCTGCACCCTACTTTCAATCCCACTCCCTCTTTCAGGTGAACCCTTATTCAATTTTCCCACTGGCCAGGACATGTCAACTTTCAAAGAAGAGCTAATACCAATACTCCTCAAATATTTCACAAAACAAAAACAGGAGGAACACTGCCAAATTCCTTCTATGAAGCTACAATCACCCTCATACCAAAACCACACAAAGACCAAACAAAGAAAAAGAACTTCAGACAAACTCCCTCATGAACACTGATGCAAAAATATTGAATAAAATACTCACAAACTGTCAGGAGCCATAGGACCTTGCCTGACCTGGCCCAGCTGGCTGAGAGGCCCTGCTGGCTGAAAGCCACAGCTGTCTGCATACTTGAGATAATTATTCTGCCTGGCAACCACAGAAGATCCAGCCTGACCTTGAGAAAGAGAACATTCGGTGTATCGCGACTTCTGAATAATTGCCCCCTCCTCATTTGCTGCCCTTGGGGCCTGGCCCAAAAGATTTTGTAACTTTCCACTGCATTCCTTCCTGCCCCCGCCCTCCCTGAAGCTTACTTTAAATTTGAATACCCCCTTACAATAAATGGCTCTTGACAAGCAATGTTTTCTTGGGCCCTGTCTCTCTCTCGCCCATTCTTTATCCACAGGTCGCGACCCTCCTCGCTCACCCTCTGAATAACTGGACCCGCGGGATGGGAAAACAAACCAAATCCAAGAACACATAAAATAAATACATCATCCACTCTGATCAAGTAGTATTCATCCCAATGATGCAGGAATGGTTTAACATAGGAAAATTCATCAATGCAATCTAATTGGGTACAGAAAAAGCCTTTGACAAAATACAACACCTTTTCATGATAAAAGTCTTAGATCATAATAAACATAATAAAAGGAAATATACAACAAGCCTATAACCAACGTCAAATTAAATGGAGAGAAACTCACAGCAATTCTACTAAATTCAGGGACAAGACAAGGCTGTCCACTCTCATCATATCTCTTCAATACAGCACTTGACGTTCTAGCTAGAGCAATAAGATAAATGAGATTAAATTCTAAAGAATCAGTAGCCCTCCTTTATACAAATGACAAATGGGCTGAGAAAGAAATTAGGAAAACTACACCATTCACAATAGCCACAAACTATGTGTCTTGGTGTAGCTCTGACAAAGACAGCAAAGGACCTATATGACAAAAAATTCAAATGTCTGAAGAAAGAAATTGAAGAAGATATCAGAAGATGGGAAGATCTCCCATGCTCATGGTTCAGGAGGATTAACATAGAAAAATGGCCATCTTACCAAAAAAATCTAGATTCAATAAAATTCCTATCAAAATATCAACACAACTCTCCACAGACCATGAAAGAATACTTCTCAACTTCACTTGGAAAACCAAACAAACAAACAAAATAATAGAATAGCTTTAAAAATCCTGTACAATAAAAGAACTTCTGGGGGTATCGCCATCCCTGACTTCAGACTGTACTACAGTGCAATAGTAATAAAAACTGCATGGTACTATCATAGAAACATACTGGTTGATCTGTAGAATCGAATTGAACGCACAGAAATAAACCAACAACATACCTATAGACACCTGATTTTTAACCAAGAAGCCAACACCATATAGTGGAAAACTGACATCTTCAACAAATGGTGCTGGTCTAACTGGATATCTACATGTAGAAAGATGCAAATAGGTCCATATTTATTACCCTGCACAGAAATCAAGTTGAAGTGGATCAAAGACCTCCACTTAAAACCAGATACACTAAATCTATTAAAAGAGAAAGTGGGAATCAGTCTTGAACTTATTGGCATGGGAGACAAATTTCTAAACAGAACACCAACATCTCAGGCTCAGAACAACAATTAATAAATGGAACCTCATGAAACTAAAAAGTTTCTGTAAGACAAAGGACACTGTCAACAGAATTCAAAGACAGTTTACAGATTAGGAAAAGAGTTTCAACAACCGTACATCTGACAAAGAGCTAATATCCAAAATATATAAAAACTCAAGAAATTATACACCAACAGACAAAATAACCAAATTAATACAATGGGGCACAGAGCTAAATAGAGAATTCTCAGCAGAGGAATTTCAAATGGACAGGAAGCACTTAAAGAAGTTCTTAATGTCCTTAGTTATCAGAGAAATGCAAATCACTCCTAGGTATATACCTAAAAGATGCTCCACCAAACAACCTAGATGTCCTTCAACAAAAGAACAGATAAATAAACTGTGGTATATTTACACCATGGAAAATTACTCAGCTATTAAAAAATAAAGAAATCATGAAATTTGCAGAGATTGAACTAGAAAAGATCATCCTGAATGAGGAAGGAGGAAAGCACAGAGATATATGAGGGTGGGTACAATATGAGTGGGAGCACAGAAGACTGTAGAGGAAAGAGAAACTATGAGCAGGCACATATCTGTGACAAGCTGGAGACCTAAGTCAGTGTAGGCTCCTGAGAAAATGTAAGAGGGACTCTAAAAGACTCTTAATAGCAGGGGCATAGAAACTGAAGAAGACATTTTCTCACTAGACAGACCTCCTATTATAGGGAGAATATTACCAAAACACCAACAAAAATTTTGATCCAAATTCACCCTGCTTGCAAGATGTGCAGGGATAAAGATAGAGCAGAGATTGAGGGAATGTTCAGCTAATGCCAGATCCAACCTAATACCCACGCCATGGGAGAGAAACAACTGACACTATTAATTATACTCTGCTATGTTTGAAGACAGAAGCCTAGTAGAGTTGTTCTTTGAGAGGCTCCACCCAGTAGCACCTCAAAACATGTTGAGACTCACAGCCAAAATATTGGGTAACATGTAGGGAGTCTTGTAGGAAAGTGTGGGGAAGGAGAAAGGGGTCTGGGGGTGACATGAAATACACAAGAAGACCAACAAAGCCGACTAATAAGGCTCAAAGGGGTCTGCTGAGACTGAAGCACCAATCAAGGACCTTTCATGGACTGCACCTAGGTCCCCTACAAAGATATAGCCTGTGGCCAGCTCAGGCTTCAAGTGGGTCCTCTAGTAAAGGGAGAGGGGCCTGTCTCTGACATTAACTCTATTGCAGCTTTTTGATTACTTCACTTGGTGGGACTGCCTTAGCAGGCCACTGAGGAAGAAGACACACTTTGTTTCTTTTCTCTACAGTCTTCTGTGCTCTTACCCATGCTGAAACCACCACCACCCCCAACTCATATCTCTCTGTGCTTTCTTTCACACCTTGTTCCCTCTCTTCAGCCACTACCTCTATTCCATTTCCCCTTCAGAGGGAGAGTAAAGCATCCTCTGTTGTTGTTTATCTTCTTTGGGTCTGTGCAATGTAGTATATTTATCCTGTACTATATGGCTAAAATCCACTTATAATTGAGCACGTACCATGTGTGTCTTTCTGGGTCTGGGTTCCCTCATACAGAATGATCTTTTCTAGCTCAATCAAATTGGTCCTGATAGGACTTGATGAGCTGGGGTGGATGGGAAGAGAGGGCTCCCTTTTTCTGAGGAATGGGGGAGAGGAGGAGGGAGAGAGGGAGAACGGGACTGGGAGATGAGGATGAGCAGGGCTAGGATCAGTGTGTAAAGTGAATAAATAAAGTTTTAAAAATTAAAAAATTAAATACCATAAAATTGGCTAGAGAGATCGTTCAGTTTACTCTACAAACAAGAGATGAGTTCTATTCACACTGACACTGACTTTTGTTCATGTATACATAAATTTAACACATAGACATATTCATGTTTTGACTTAGACAGTGTTCTATTGCTATGAAGAGACACTATGACTATAGCAACTCTTATAAAAGAAAATATTTAAGTTGGGCTTGCTTACAGTTTCAGAGGTTTAGTCCATTGCCGTCATACCAGGGAGCATGGCAGCATGTAGACAGACATGGTGCTAAAGAGGGACCTGAGCATTCTACATCTAGATTAGCATACATCAGGAAGAGTGAGTACTCAGCTTGGTTTGGATTTCTGAAGCTTCAAAGACCACCCTCAGTGACACAGTTCCTTGTTGGTCTGATGTATTTTGATGCTAATTAATAAAAGACCTTCATACCTGGGCAGGACAAATGGGATAGAGGTGGCAAAGGTTCCTGGATGGGGGAGACAGAGAGAATCTTGGGAAGAAGAGAGACCAGAGGAGAAGACAGGAAGAAGAAAGGCCACCATGGATTAGGTGGAAGAGAAGCACATGAATGGAGGGTTTGGTCCAGATAAAGAACATTAAAAAGTATAAGAGATTATGAATGGGAGGTAGCTTGATAGAAATTATTAGAAGCAGATGCCATGGGACTGAGGCAGGTATGGGATCCCTGCCCCACTATGAGAAGTAGTATAGAGGATTAATATCTGCCCTGCCCCAGGTTATCTAAGGCTATGTTAAAATATAACAGGTGTCTGTGTCTTGATTGATTGCTATCAGCTTAGAAAATACTGTCATAATAATAATTATAGACCTAATAATAAACATTATTAGGCAATACTGATAATTTAACAACAGTTCCTCCAAAAAGGTCACACCTATTCCAACAAAGCCACACCACCCAATTCTAAGTAGTACCACTTCCTAATGACTAAGCATTCAAGTATATGATCCTAAGAGGGCCATTCTCATTCAAACTACAATATGCTTTAAAAAATAAATAAAAGGCTTGTGTTGGGGTATGCAACACTTTCATACTTCCTGGGCACATTGTACAACAAATCTGCAATTCAGAGGTCTATTGGCATCTACAGCTAGGATGTTGGTTCCAGACTATTCCACTGTGTATTGCTCATTGTAGGGAAAGTAATGGAAAATTTGTTTCACGATGATATATGGAATTGGTAGTTGTCATTAAGTATAAGAGATGTAACTGAGGGTTCACATATAAAAGAACATTCTGTGAAAGTCATACCCTCAGGAACAGTCATAGGGGAGGGGAATAAGGGAAAAATGGGAGGGAGGGAAGAATGGGAGGATACAAGGGATGAGATAAACATTGAGGTGTAACAAGAATAAATTAATAAAAAATTAAAAAATAAAAAATAAATAATAAAAAAAGAAAATTCTCAAAAAAAAAAAAAGAACATTTTGAATCATATGGCTATCTAAGTTCAGGAGCTCAGTTCAAGATTAGCAACTTGAAAGCATGATGACTCACAAATGTAATTTTCAGTTGTTCTCATTCTCTGAAAGCCACCTTCAAATTGGACCAGTACTACATACCTCCTCTTTGTCTACTAATCCCTTTCCTAATTTTATAGCCTGTAATACCCACAGCATCTTTCCTTTGCAACCATCCGGAGTTTCCCATTAGCACTCTAAATTAAAGGGAATGGAGATACCTTTCTATATAATGTTCTCATCTGTCCTCTGTGAGGCCTCAGACACTAAGGCTTATACTGATTTTTGTGGATAAGTGAAGCTTATTTATATGACATGATTGCTGGTAAATGTATCTGTTTTCTGTCTATATACACTTACCCATTTTACAAAATGTTGTCGATTATTTTTGTCCAAAACTTCCTATTTCCTGGCTCTAAATTCAGCATGTGTATGTGTGTATACAAAATCTCTTGTGTTTTTAAAACAAGAACAGCTATTATTTTCTTATAAAATACATTAAATTATGAATATTGTTCAAATGCATTCTGCTACAACACAGATTTTGCATTTTTTTTTCATTCCTGCATGGTTAGGTACTATCTCCTTTCTGGGAAGAAGCCAAGTTCATCTGCTTGCAATGCCTTTGGCTGTGAAGAAACAAGAACACTTGAAGCACTATGAATATAGTATATGCAGAACAAAAATGGGAAGCAGTCAAGAATTAGATGAAGGACAAAATGTTTAAGAATGCATTCTTTTATTTTCAAATGTAGGTGAAATGCATGGGACTTGTGTAAATATGTAGAGAAATACCATAACCACAGAGGGACATCCTGTAGTTGGTATAGACCACTGTCTTCACTATCTTCATCTTTTATATCTTTGGGACTACACTTTGTCAGCCAATACAGGATTTGTATGATTCTCCCAGAGAAGAAACACACACACACACACACACACACACACACACACACACACACACACACACACACACACTGTGTGCCTTATTTGATTAAGGAAACATATATAATAAAGCTGGACATGACCAGAGATCGGCATTGCATGCCATTAGTGTGTTTATGGTCAGTTTAAATTACAGGTGATCAATTCATAGTAAAAGTTCAAAAAAGCAAGAATGTAAATAGTCAAAAAAAAAATCTCTCTCTCTCTCTCTCTCTCTCTCTCTCTCTCTCTCTCTCTCTCTCTCTCTCTCTCTGTCTCTCTCTCTCTCACACACACACACACACACATACACACATAACCATATTTTTCTTATAGTAAGTAATTATATGTTTGATTTCTTTTGTATATTTCTAAAATTATAAATATACATGCAAATTGCATTTCTACATATCTATGTTATATTTCACTTTCTTAATTTAAAGAACAGTATAATTACAGTAAAAACTATACTAGCTCTTGAGTTATTTTTACTCAATGGAGTTTATACACTGTTCTACCTCAGTTCTTATAAAACTTCTCATTACTTTTACTGTATAAAATATGTGAATAAAATGAATGTAAGATATAATGAGTGATATTGAATATCTTTTCATATTCACTTTTGCTTCATTTCTGTGACTTGAAAGGGGATTTTTAAACCATAGCGTAAAATAGAGAACAGAAACATTACTGGAAAAGGTATCAGGAGACCTTACTGAATATCATTATATATTTAATTAAGGAAATGTTGTATAAAATTCCCTTCATGGATCTTAAGATGTTGAAATATAGTAGACATGAATGAGAAATGACTGAAAAGGTTTTTCAAGGCAAAGAGTAATAAGCAACAAAATCTTAGCAGAAAAAATATAGAGTGAATTTTTGAAACAAACATATCCATTTGATTGAAAATCCAAGATAAATTATGGTGATTGTGTAAACACCCTGTGTACTAGATATTTCTTGTAGTCCAAATATTTGGCTATCCATGTAATAGTCATTAAGGATATACATAAGGCCCTTTCAGAACCAAAAACTATCCATGTTTAAAATGGTTCTCCATCAGTCTTGGTTAGCTTTCTATGTTGTGACATAATACTATGCCCAAGGCAACTTGTAAAAGAAACCATTTAAGAGTTTATGGTTTCACGGGGTTTTGAGTCCATGATGGAGTGCATTGATTAAATGTACTGGTAATGGACTCCAAGTAACCAATAATACATCAGTGTCTCATTAACGAGCAAAAGCACTCCCTCATGGAGTCATTAAACAAGAGTGAGTCCAAATTTAAATGTTCTACTTCATGCTTCCTGTGTATTCTGTCTACTGCCTGTCTATTGTATGACTCCCAACCTATGCCTACCTGAAGGCTGTCTTGTGAATCTGTCTCTGTGTATCTGACCCTGTATGTCTGTGTGTCTATGTCACTAACAAATAGCTTGACCTTATTGAATGGCATAGAAAGCATCACCTAGCAACAGAATGAAGAATACTTTATCGAATCTTTAACAGGGTTTTCAAAAGAATTAAGTCGCTGGTTCCAAGTAACCTCAGCTGACCCACACAGCAAACAGTAATATAAACATCACTATTTAGCAATACCCATAAAAGAATGCTTTCAACTGTTATGATAGATTTTTAGAAAGTTGCTTTAAAATTCTGTATTTGTTGCTCCCAGCAAATGTTATACATACATAATTCTGGGGTAGGGAGATGGACAAGTACATAACTTTAAGATTACAGCTCTGCATTAGCTTGGGTCATACAGGTTGATTACATGGAAAATTTGAGGCAAGGTTTAGTGTTACATTGTTCTAAAAACAGGTTAAATAAACAGGCTGAGTGCACATCAAGATAGCAGTTTTAAACAGTTTCAAGATGTATTATTAACTATGAGTGTGAGGTTCAGTAAAAGTTCCAGTCTCTTAGAATATATGAGATAATTTGTCACAATGTCTTGTCACAATAGCGGAGAATAGACATGGTGGCAAGAACCGCTGGAGAAACAGCTGAGAGCTTAATTCTTGATCTGTATGCAAGACGCAGAGAGAGGAACACTTAGAATAACAAAGCTTTCCCCTAGTGACATACTCCATCCAACAAGGCCACACCTACTAATTCTTTTCAAACAGTCCCACCAATTGGGAGCCAAATATTCTAATATTATGGGCCTGAAGGGGTCACTGTCATACAAGTCACCACAGTATCTTAGAGGCATTCATATACTTACAGAGTATGACAATTAAAAAGGGAGTGAAAAAAGCTGCCAAGAAAGAAAAGCAATCAACAGTACTAGCCAGCTATTATGCCTGAGACACTACAAATTACAACACAGAAGGATATAAGAATGGCACTAGTATCTTGGTGGTAACCAAAACTTTCGATCTGTTGCACAGAATGTCACGCTGGGTACTGAAAACCTAAAAACCATGTAATTTTTTCTTAATATTTGTATATATAAATATATAAATATAACCTGCTAAATCTGCTTACTCTTACTTGTATGTATACAATTTCAGGGATGACCACTTGATATTGTTTAACTGATTAGAAGGTTCATCCATGGGGAAGACTAGTTCTTCTTCTCTCAACAGGCATTAATTACCTGAATTTCTTTTCTAGGGTAGCTCCTTGAAATTTCCCCCTTCCATTTTATCATGACATTTTTTTGTTCCTTAGGCATTCATTCATACTGTTACAATATTACATGTGCACCTTCCCAAAAACCTCACAGCAGATTTCCAAGTCCTCTGACTATCATAATCTTTCCTCCCTTTCATGCAAAATGTTCCTTGGGCCTTAGTTTCAGAAGTTCTGTTGTAGAGATATTCATGGGGGCTGATGACTCCATGATCAATTTATTCTCTGTATTTTGGCCACTTATGGTTTTCTGTGATGGTCTTCAGCTCATATACAGAGAAGCTTCTTTAATTAGGAGTGAGAACTACATTTATCAGGTAAAGGGCGCCTCTGAAATAATGTCATGAATCTTGGAGGAGAAACTATTATTGCCAGTATAATTATTAAGTACATTTTACATACCCTCAGACAAGTGCTGTTCTCAATTTTCACCAAGGAAATTTCAATATGACTGCTTAAACAAGACCTAAACAATGTTAACACTAGTTACCATGCTAAAATGTATGGGGAAAAATCTCACATGACTCCACCAGTAGATGAAGAGTTATATGAAATCAACAGCTACTGGGTGAGACAGAATTACTTTCCTCTTAAATGGTTATTCAATATAAAGTGGTAACCCCTAAAATATATAGTATATATTGTTATATATAGTCATATTATATATAATTTATAAATGTATATGCTACTATTATTATATATATGCAGCACTAAATTGACTCAATAATGTACATTTCTATATTTATATATATACATATGCATATAAATATTAAATACCTATATGTAACAACAATAATAAAGAAAAGAATCATGAGGTCAAAAGAAGGAATGAGAGGGGCAAAGGAGTACCTGGATGGAAGAAGGAGAGAAATTATGGCAATATATTCTAATTTTAATCAAAAGGTACAAAGAATTTCCATGAAACATTCAGAATAAAAAAATTTATCTACACCAAACAAGCCACATAGAAAATACTAAAAGCAATATGTCTTTTTCAAAAATAAAATAAAATTTAATAAGATAAAACAAAAAATAATTCATTGAAATTGACCAAAGCAGATAAACAGAAGGAAAAGAGCCCAAGAGAAGGCACAGAAAAAAATAGATCCTCCTTGTTCGCAACTGAGGAAGCCCATAAAACATTAAAGTGGAGGCTGTAATATACGTGCAGGGGAGCTGGTACAGACCTATACAGGCCCTGTACATGCTCCTCAGTCTCCTAGGGTTTATATAAGTTTTCATCTTGTTTGTTTAGAGGGACTTCTTTTCTTTTTTTCCAATGATAGAATGATTTTTGGGGTCCATGATTCCAGAGGGGCAGCTCTTAGTGTAAGGAGAGGCATAACAGCAGAGAGCTGGAGCTGGGAGCCAAGAAATCACATCTTAAGTCACAAATACAAAACAAGAGCAAACTGGAGATGCGCATGACTTCAAGTTCTCAACGCCCATCTTTAGTGACCTATTTCCTCCAGTAAGTTTCCATATCTCCATAATTTCTCCAAACAGTGCCACCCACCAGTGACCAAATGTTTGAATATGTAGGATCACAGAGAACATTTCCCATTCAGGACACTACTGCGCCTTGTTTTCTTGATGTCCTCCATGACCTCTGGCTCTTATACTCTTTCTGCCTCCACTTTGGCAATCTCCAGAGCTTTGAGGAGAGGGATATGATGAAGACATCCCTTTTGGATCTCATTGTTTCAAAGTCTCTCATTCTCTACATAGTATCTGGATGTGGGTCCTTTTTTTTCCATTCCTATTTCCTGTAGGAGGAAGCCTGTCTGATGATGGCTGAGGAAGGCACTGATCAATGAGTATAGCAGAATGTCATTTAGGAGTCACTTCATTGCTATGTTTTTAAATGTTTATTTATTTATTCATTTTACATTCTGATTGCAGCCCATCCTCTCTTCCCAGTACCCAACACACACACACACACACACACACACACACACACACACACACACACACACACACACACACACACATTCTCCCCTCCCCTTCTAAGAGAAGGGGGAGGTCCCCAATGGGTACCAACCCATCCTGGCACTATAAGTCACTGCAGAACTAGGCACATCCCAATGAGGCCAGACAAGGAAGTCCAGTTTGGGGAACAGGATCCAAAGGAAGGCATCAGAGTCAGAGAGAGTTCCTGTTCCAGTTGGTGGGGGATTCAGATGAAGATAAAAATGTACATAGATGCTGGATCCCTAGGACCAGTCTATGCATGCTCTTTGGTTCAGTCTCTGTGATCCCTCATGGGCCCAAATTAGTTAACTCTGTAGATCTTCTTGTGGGGACCTTGATCCCCTCCAGCTCCCTAAATCATTCTCCCAACTCTTGCTATATTTTTAAACAATAGTATTTGGCTTTACCGTAGGTCATTGGACTATCTAATCTCAGGTTCTTGGTCACCCAAGCAGTGGCAGGTAAGGATTTTATCTCATGGAGTGGACTTCAAGTCAAATCAGATATTAGTTGGTTACTCCCACAAGCATAGTGCCACCATTCCATTAGCATATATTGCAGACAGGAAATCATTGTAGAACAAAGGATTTATAGATGGGCTTCTGTTTATGTCTCTCTTTTGACAGCATACAGAGTACCATCCTGTACCAATGATAGAAGAAACTAGAAGTGAAGGTTCTATATAGGCACTAGTTCATCCACTCCACATTTCATTACTTGTGTAGGTGTTGTCTTCAGCAATGAAGCCTTGCTGTCAGTTTGTGGAGAGCAGTCTACAGTCTTAGCCATGGCCTGGGTTGTTTGGGGCTTCCCACGAGGCCTCTTTGGCCAACAATTCAGTTAGACATAACCCACTCCCAGTATTAGAAGCTTCATTTGATGGCAAGAGCTCTCTAGTTTGTGGTTCTGTTTCCTCCATTACTAGGTGATTTCCCTTACATTGTCTTCATATATGTATATATTTTAGGAAGCTTCTACTATATTAGGTTTTCATACTGTTCCTCAAATGATTTTTAATTTTAGCTGTTCTCCCATATTCCCTCATCTGTCCCCCTCTCCTATCCCAACTTGATCTTCCCATTCCACTCCATCTATCTGTAAGTATCTAGTCTAGTTCCCTTTCCTAAGTAATACTTCCAACATAATATTGAAAAGGCGTGAGGACAGTGGGCAGCTCACACTTTACTGATTTTAATGGAGTTGCTTCAAGTTTTTCTCAATTTAGGATAGTGTTGTTTGTGGCTTTTTCATATGTAGTCTTTACTATAGGGAGGTATGTGTCCTCTGTTCCTACTATGTCTAGAACAATTTTTAACTTTAAATTTTATTTAGTTGTTTCACTTTACAGCCCAGTTGTAGTCCTCATCCTCCTCTGGTCCTGGTCCTACCTGTAGGCTTAGATTTTTCAAAGCCTACTTTATCTGTGGTTTTTGTTGTTGTTGTTGTTGTTGTTGTTGTTGTTGTTGTTTGATCATTCCACTTTTTTTATTTTTAATTTATTCACTTTACAGCCTGATTGTAGCCCCCTCCCTTATCTCCTTCCAGTCCCACCCTCCCTCCCACATCCCCTATATCCCCTCCCCTAGTCCTCAGAAAGGGGGAGCTGATGTCCCTATCATCTTAACCCAGCCTATCAAGTCTCATCTGGACTACCTGCATCCTCTTCTTCTGTGGCCTGGCAAGGCCTTCCCGCCAGGGGAAAGTGATGGACCAGTAGGCTCCAGGGTCCTTGTCAGAAGCAGCCTCTATTCCTCATATTATGGGACTCACAAGGAGACTGTGCTGCCTATCAACTACATTAAAACAGTGGGTCTAGGTCATCACCATGCATGGTCCTTAGTTGATGAATCACTCTCTGCAGCAGCCCTCCCCTGCCCCACTGGCTCCATTGGTCTTTTTGTGGAGCTTCTGTTCCCTCCGGGCCTTCTATCCCCCCAATACCTCCATAAGACATCCTGCCCTCTATGCCAGAGTTTACATGTGAGACTCAACACCTTGTTCAGTCCCCCACTGAGAGGGGTCTTTCAAAGGAACTCTATGGTAGGCTCCTGTACAGTTCCTTCTCTCCAACTGCAAATTGCCCTTCTGAGTGAGAATTAAGCATACTCCCTAGAGTCCTCCTTGTTATTTAGCTTCTTTAGGTCTGTGCATTGTAGTGTGGTTACCCTGTATTATGTGGCTAATATCTGCTTTAAAAATTAGTGTATACCATGCGGTGAGTCTGGGTTACCTCACTTAAGGTGATCTTTTCTAGTTCCATCAATTTGCCTACAGATTTATAGATCTCTTTGTTTTTAATAGCTAAGTAGTATTCCATTGTGTAAATGTACCACAATATCTTTATCTATTCTTCAGTTAAAGGAAATCTAGGTTGTTTCCAGATTTTGGCTATTACAAATAAAGCTGCTATGAACATAGCTGAGCAAGTGTCCTTGTGTGGTGAAACATCTTTCAAGTACCTGCCCAGGAGTGGTATAGCTGCGTAGAACTATTACCAATATTGTGAGAAAGCATCAAATTGATTTCCAAACTGGTTGTACAAGTTTGCAGTCCCACCAGCAATGGAGGAGTGTTCCCTTTTCTCCACATTCTTGCCAGCATGTGCTGTAAGTTGAGTTTTTTATTTTAACCATTCTGACGGGTGTAAGATGAATCTCATAGTTGTTTTGATTTGCATTTCCATGGTGAATAGGGATGTTGAATATTTCTTTAAGTGTTTCTCAGGCATTCAATATTCCTCTGTTGAGAATTCTCTGTTTAGTACTGTATTCAATTTTTAAATTGGGTTATTTCCTGTGGTGTTGTTTAATTTCTTGAGTTCTTTATCTATTTTGGATATTAGCCCTCTGTTGGGTGTATGGTTGGTGAAGATCTTCTCCCAGTCTGTAGCTTGTCATTTTGTTCAGTTGACAGTGTCCTTTGCCTTACAGAAGCTTTTCAGTTTCATGAGGTCCCATTTATTAATTGTTGATCTTAGAGCTTGAGCTATTGTTGTCCTTTTCAGGAATTTATCTCCTGTGCCAAAAAGTTCAAGGCTTTTCCCCACTTTTTCTTCCAATATATTCAGTGTGTCTGGCTTTATATTGAGATCTTTAATCCACTTGGACTTTAGTTTTGTGCAGGGTTGTAAGTAAGGATGTATTTGCGTTTTTATACAAGTAGACATCCAGTTAGACCAGCATCATTTGTTGAATATTCTCTTTTCCTAATGTAAGTTTTTGACTTCTTCGTCAAAAATTAAGTGTCTGTAGGTGTGTGAGTTTATTTCTCAGTCTTTGATTTGACTCCATTGATCCACCTGTCTGTTTCTATGACAATACCATGCAGTTTTTATTACTAATGCTGCATAGTACAGCTTGAGATCAAGGATAGAGATACCTCCAGAACATCTTTTATTGTACAGAATTTTCTTAGCTATTTGAGGTTTGTTGGTTTTCAATATGAAGTTGAGAATTGTTCTTTCAAGGTCTGTAAAGAATTGTGTTGGCATTTAGATGGGAATTGCATTGAATCTGTAGCTTGCTTTTGGTAGGATGGCCATTTTTACTATGTTAATTCTAACAATCCATAAGCATGAGAGATCTTCCCATTTTCAGATACCCTCTTCAATTTCTTTCTTCAGAGACTTGAGGTTTTTTTCATACAGATTTTTCACTTGGTTTGTTAGAGTTACACCAAGATACTTTGTAGCTTTGCTTTGTTTTGTTTTGTGTGACTATTGTGAATGGTGTAGGTTCCCTTAAGGATTTGTCAGCCTGTTTGTCTTTTGTATAAAGGAGAGCTACTGATTTTTCTTTAGTTGATTTTATATCCATCCGTTTTGTTGAAGGTGTGTATCGGCTGTAGGAGTTCCTTGGTAGAATTTTTGGGGTGACTTATGTAAACTATCATATCATCTATGAGTAATGATACTTTGACTTTTTTCTTCCCAATTTATATCCTGTTGATCTCCTCTAGTTGTCTCATTGCTCAATCAGAAATGAGACATAATGACAGATACTGAGGAAAATGATAGTTGTTGCAAAAGCCTATATGCCACAAAATTTGAACATCTAAGTGAAATGGACAATTTTATTTATAGATGCCACTTACCAAACAATCACACACCCTCTCACCTCTCTGATCCAAGCAAAACATCACATGCCCTTTCACAAGACATCTTCCAGTAAAACACCATGTGACACAACCGAGTCTTCAAAGTATCCAGAACTTCCACTTTACCACCCCCTCCTTCTTCTCCCCTCCCCTCCCTCTCACAAAAAGTGGCCCCCACTAAACCACCTCAGCACTTTAAGTTACATCAGGACTAAGTATATCTTCTTCCACATTGGCCTTGCAAGGCAGCCCCTCTAAGAGGAAGTGATCAAGAAGTATTGAACAGAATCCATCTCAGAAACAGTCTCTGCAAGACTGGCATGGTGGCACACATACTTTTAATACTACCATTTACAGAGGCAGAGACAGGCATACAACAGTAAGTTTGACACCAGCCTGGTCTTCAAGTGAGTACACGACAGCCAAGGCTACACAAAGAAGCTATGTCTCGAAAAGAAACAAACAATCAAACAAAAACCAAAAAACCCACAAGAAACAGTCCCCACTCCTCTTGCTATGAGACCCATAAGAAGATTAAGTTGCCCATCAGATATATATGTAAGGGGCCTAGATCTATTCCATGCATGGTTCTTAGTTGGTGTTCCAGTCTTTTCAGGCCATCCTGGGCCCAGGTTAGTTGGCTCTATTGGTCTTTTGTGATGCTCCTATCTCATCTGGGTCTGTCTATCTTTCCCTCAACTCTTTCACAAGGCTCCCTGTGTTCTGCCAGATCTTTGGCTGTGAGTCTCAGGATCTGTTTAGCTCCTTTGCTTTTTGGAACCTCTTAGAAGCCAACTATGCTTGGCCCCTGTCTAGGAGCATAACCGAATGTCATTGTTAGTGTCAGGGGATGGCTCTCTCCCATGGGACAGATCTGAGGTTGGTACAGGGATTGGTGAGACAATCCCTCTATGTATGCTCTATCTTTATCCCTAAACATCTTATAGGCAGGAAATTTTTGAGTGGAAATTTTTGTGGGTGGCTTGGTTTTCCACCTTTATCCTATGAGTCCTATATAGTTAGAGCATGGCCTCTTCAGTCTCCATGATGTCCACTATTAGGGGTCTCAGCAAGAGTCACCCCCATATCCTCCCTGGAGCAAACCTTGTTGTAAGTGTCCAGCTTGTTTCAGAAATTCCCTTGCCCACAATTTCTCTTCTCTTTGCAATCACTCTGTCCTTCCACCCTCATTCTCTCTACATCTGCTCCCCATCCTTGTTTCCATCCATACTCCCTCTCTTGTCCTGTTCTGTCTCTTCAACCACTTCCAATGTCTTTTCTATTTCCCCTTCTAAGTGAATTTCAGGTATTCTCCCTTGGGCTCTCTTGTTATTTATATTCTTTGGATCTGTAAATTGTACTATTATTATCCTGTATAATATGGCTAATATTCATTTATTAGTTAGTACATTCCATGTATGTTTTTCTGGGTCTATATTATCTCACTCAAGATGGTCTTTTCTAGTTCCATCCATTTGTCTGCAAATTTCTGGATTTCCTTGTTTTTAATAGCTAAGTAGTATTCCATTGTGTAAATGTACCACAGTTTCTTTATCCATTCTTTGGTTGAGGGACATCTAGGTTGATTGCAGTTTCTGGTTATTATGAGTAAAGCTGCTATAAACAAATGTCCTTTGTTGAGCAAATGCCCTTGCTGTATGTTGGGGCATCTTTTGGGTATGGCTGGGAGTATACTTTCATATTTTAAAATCTTACTTTATTTGGGGTTCTTTGGTGCCTATACCTCCCTTCCAATCCACCAACCCTATAGAGGAGAGAAAAAAGGTTAGCAAGGACAGCAGAAGTAGACCTTTTTAGACTCAGTTCCTTGGAGCGGTTCAACTCTTCATTGTCAGGATTCTGGAAGACCCAGCAAACAGAAAACCAGAAATTCAGCAAAGGGGACCACAATTGCAGCAGCTGGAATGTCAAAGCATTCTCTGGGGCGTTCTTCTCTAAGAGTGTCTCAAAGTGTAACAATGAATATCCAAACAATGCAAAACCTGAAAATCCAAGCCTCTGATTTGTGACTTATATTTATCTCCTTCCAGAGTTGTACTAGGATGTTTATCACCTAGCAAAGACCATACCCCTACAAAAGATATCTCCCCTTCTATTGAAAAAAACATTACATGCCCTCTCACAAGTCTGTTTCCAGTAGACAAACATCACAGGCCCCTACACAAAGTATGTTTTACATCCTACACTTGGGAACAAAACAAAAACAGGTTTACATCCACTACAGCTTGATCTTAAGGTGGAGCTATTTCCAATTTTCTGAGAAAGTACCAGATTGCTTTCCAAAATGGTTGTACAGTTTGCACTCCCACTAACAATGAAGAAGCATTCCCCTTTCTCTACATCCTTGCCAGAATTTGCTGCCATTTGAGTTTTGATCTTAGCCATTATGACATGTGTAAGATGGAATCTCAGAAATTTTTGTAGAGAAAAAGAAAGGACAATGTGATCAAAGAGCAAGTAAGGGAAATAGAACATGAAGTTGGAGAGACTGGCACAGATAGGATCATGTAGAGTCTTGTAAGCAGTAGAATAAATTTCATGGAAAGTATTTGGAGCAGGGCTTAGTGTTATGTACATTTCTATGAGTTTGAGGCCAGCCTCTTCTATTCCAGGCTAGACAAAGTTACACATTGAGTGAAACACTATCTTAGAGAAAAATAAGTAGTTTCACATTCTAAGGCAGAAAGTTAGTGTGGGCTCATCCAAAATTTAATAAAATGACTTTGATTTCTGTAAAAAAAAAAAAAAGGTAATGACATAAAACAGAAAGAAACGTCTAGATAAGGGATTATTTCAGTAGTTCAAGTGATGATTAATAGCAGCAATAGCAAAGATGAAAAGACATGACTGAGTTGTTTATAAAATGGCCAGTTTTAAATAAAGGTAGCTTGTTAAATACCTAGATATTATCTAAGTTTTATATTTTAAGAAACTGATAATATGATGACCTCAACTGAGATGAATAAGATTAATGGAGATACCACATTTTGCTTTCATTGTGTTTGAAATGTATATTAACACTCTAATGAAAAGTATCAAGTAGAAAATTGCATATGCAAATTTTAGAAGTCCATGGAAGGAAAGATATTATCTATTCCCTGCCCTCTTCTTCCCTGCTTAGTGTTATCCACACCTCCTACAGTTTCAAAGTAAAATTCTAGTGTCTACTCATCCACTATTCAGAGTTCAAAATTGGTTTTAGCCTCAATTGAAGCTAAAAGAAAAATTCCCCTCCCAAAGAATTGTAAGAAGTTACTTAAGCAGAAAAGTCTTGATTTTCATGCTTTCTAGAACTATAATTAAGTTTCTAAATATATAACACTGAGGCAAGTGTGGTGGTGCTCACCTTTAATCTCAGCACATGGGAGAGGCAGAGGCAGGTGGATATCTGTGAGTTCTAGGCCAGCCTGTTGTACATAATTAGTTCCAGGGCAGATAAGGCTCTGTAGTGGGACCATGTCTCAAAAAACAAATAAAAGACATAGCACTAAGATTTTACACACTTAACAATAATAAAGCCTTTACTTCACTGTTAGAGGACATACAGTAAGAACAGTGCATCTTGAACTCCAGTGTATAAATTCTAATGTACATGTAAACAAGCAGGGCCTCATATCACTTATCACACTAAACTGAGAAGTAAAAAGTTGTGAAATACCCTCTCTGGAATTCCTGCTTTGGAAAGGCAATGCCAGCTCATATTCTATATACCCCTAAAAGATGGAGGTATAGGCAAACAGAGTGAGAAGTTGGGGTAGATAATGATCAACTATGGTAAAGACAAATAATCTACTCCTTTTTTGTTGTTTTCAGAGACTAAAACATTAGGCATGTATGTTCTAAGGTTTCCTATAGTTAGTGGTAGTATATGATACAGTTTTTGCCAATGAGACTGAAGGCGAAAGGTACCAGGGTTTCTGGAAACTCTGATAAGCATGTTTATTAAAAATGGACATAGTATCCACTCTTCTACTGAGGGACACTTAGGCTGTTTCCATGTTCTGGCTATTATGAATAAGGCTGCTATGAACATGGTTGAATTCCAGAAATTTGTGGATAAATGGATTGAGCTAGAAATGACCATAATGAGTGAGTTAACCCAGAAGCAGAAAGACTCAAATGGTATATACTCACTTATATCTGCATACTAGCCCAAGGGGCATGTCCCACGAAAGCCTTCACTTACAAGGAAACTGGGACAGAGGGGAAGGCATCCTATTGGGACTCTAAATGAGAGACGCATGGGAGAACAGCAAAATAAAAGGATCCAGAGGGTCCTAGAAATCTACAAGTAGAACAATATGATAGGCAGATTTGGGCCCAGGGGTCCCGCTCAAACTAAGGCACCAGCCAAGGACAATACAGGAGGTAAACTTTAAACCCCTTCCCAGATCTAGCCAATGGTCAGAATATTCTCCACAGTTGAGTGGAGAGTGTGATACGACTTTCTCACATACTCTGGTGCCTCACATTTGACCATGTCCCCTGGATGGGGAGACCTGGTGGCACTCAGAGGAAGGACAGCAAGTAGCCAAGAAGAGACTTGATACCCTATGAGAATGTATAGGGGGAGGTAATCCCCCTCAGGAACAGTCATAGGGGAGGGGAATAATGGGAAAATGGGGGGGGGGGGGAGGAATGGGAGGATACAAGGGATGGGATAAACATTGAGATGTAACAAGAATAAATTAATAAAAAAATAAAATAAAATAAAATGGACATAGTAAATAAATAATTTTAAAAATAAATTAGTACTTATGGCAACTTCCATACCAGCTAGGGCTATATTGTGAGACACTGTCTCAAAATAAACACAAACAACTAAAATAAAGAAAATTAGATCAGTGAGCATCACTTCTCCCTCTTTTCTGCATTAGATAAAGCTATGATGGCTAAAGCAGCAGTTATAATTTTGTGTTTGCAAGGAGGATACCAAGAGTATCTTAATGATTTGATTCTGAAATTGTTGAGTTATTCACTAACTAGCAACCATTGTGAGGGGATTAGGAACACTTATTTCTTTAAGCCATTATTCAATGAATCTTATTCATAGCCAAATGCAACTTTAATAGATTCTGTTAGTTTTCGGGAAAAAAATGCAATACATGTCTATGTGAATATAGGTTTCTGTCTCGGCCAGCATCTTATACCACTTGTCATTCTAGACACAATTCATTAAAATCATTCACTACTATAAACTAGAACAAAAGTTCTGTGGAACAGACATTTGTGGTATGGAAATGTGAAAACTCAGATCATAGATAAAACACAGAAGAATGCGGTTGTGCTATATAGCAAGCTGATGACAGGAAGGCATATGGAAGAAGATGGAGGGGAAAGGGGTGTATTGCTTTTACTCCAGCAATCTGTCTTTTTGTTCTTAGGCCAACATTCCCTCTTATATTCTATTCACTTCTCAGAGAACTGTTTCACTTTGGCTTCCTGAAATCCAGCATCTGAAATATCTCTTGGTAAAACAAGAGCCTGGAATACTCTCCATAGAAGATGACTCTGGATATTAGGTACCAACAGCAATAGTGGAGATTGAAAGAAGTGCCTGCCTTGTTAAAATGTTCCAGTAGGAGTCAAAAATCTTTCCTATAGAAAGATAATCCCCAAAATAAATCACGGAGAGATGTAGAGACCACTCCAAGAGAGACTCTGTATAAATCTTCATATCCATCCTGGGGATAAAGTTTTTTAATTTTTTATTAATCTATTCTTGTTACATCTCAATGGTTATCCCATCCCTTGTATCCTCCCATTCTTCCCTCCCTCCCATTTTCCCTTTATTCCCCTCCCCTATGACTGTTTCTGAGGGGGATTTCCTCCCCCTGTATATGCTCATAGGGTATCAAGTCTCTTCTTGGTAACCTGCTGTCCTTCCTCTGAGTGCCACCAGGTCTCCCCCTCCAGGGGACATGGTTAAATATGAGGCACCAGAGTACGTGTGGAAGTCATACCCCACTCTCCACTCAACTGTGGAGAATGTTCTGACCATTGGCTAGATCTGGGTAGGGGTTTAAAGTTTACCGTCTATATGGTCCTTGGCTGGTGCTTTAGTTTGAGCGGGACCCCTGGGCCCAAATCTGCCTATCATAATGTTCTACTTGGAGGTTTCTAGGACCCTATGGATCCTTCTACTTTGCTATTCTCCCATGCTTCTCTCATCTAGAGTCCCAATAGGATGTCCTCCCCTCTGTCCCAGTTTCCTGGTAAGTGAAGGCCTTCATGGACATGCCCCTTGGGCTAGTATGCAGATATAAGTGAGTATTTACCATTTGAGTCTTTCTGCTTCGGGGTTAACTCACTCATTATGATCATTTCTAGCTCAACCCATTTATCCACAAATTTCGGGAATTCCTTGTTCTTAATAGCTGAGTAGTATTCCGTAGTGTATATGTACCACAGTTTCTTTATCCATTCTTCTACTGATGGACACTTAGGCTGTTTCCATGTTCTGACTATTATGAATAAGGCTGCTATGAAAATGGTGGAGCAAATTTTCATCTTACACCCATCAGAATGGCTAAGATCAAAAATTCACCACATGCTAGCAAGGATGTGGGGAGAGAGGAACACTCCTTCATTTCTGGTGGGAATGCAAACTAGTACAGTCACTTTGGAAATCTATCTGGTGCTATCTCAGAAAAATGGGAATAGGGCTTCCTCAAGACCCAGCTATTCCACTCCTTGGAATATACCCAGAAGATGCTCCAGCACACAACAAGGGATAAAGGTTTTAAAGTCCCTGATGCAACCTGCATACCAGCCAAATCATCTGATCTGACCTTAAAGCATTTTTGTGTGACTGAGCTCCACACACTAATCCTCAAAATTACATCCACTCTGGCTCAATCCTAGCTGATATGCCCATACTGCAGTTACATGAACTCTAAGACTTTCTCACAATCAAAGAACTGCCACTTCTCAGTATATTGAGAGTCCATATTACTCTCTTCACAATGGCAATCATGAAGAAAACCAATAGCAACAAATACTGGTGATAATGTATACAAAAGGAACCTTCATACACTTCTAATGGAATGTCTCTTAGTTCCGCCATTAACAAAATCAATATGGGGTTGAGAGGAGAGACTAGAAAGGAAGAAGGAAAAAGAATTAATATTTGGACACCATTTGCTCCTCATTTTCAGGGTTCTATTTCTTTACGTTGTAACATCATCACGCCAAGCTTCATTTTTCAAAGTGAGAATCATTTCTGAGTCAGGTCATGGCTTCAGCCGCAAAAAGTCATTAATTCTAAACTGTGAATTAGTAATTGAAAAGCAGAAATCCATGTCCTGAAGGAATATGAATTCTAATAAGAAAAAGGAAGAATACATTTGAAACACAGGGCACCACTCTAAAAATGCATCATCTAAAAAATAAGAATGAAATTCCTGAGAGACAGGCAGAGACACAGAGAAAGGGGAGAGAAGGATGTATGGAAAAAAGGGGGGAAGAGAAATCATCAGGAAGTCTGTAGATATTTGTTTTTATTTTACATATTAAAAGAGCAATTCAGAAGTATAAAAGGACCCAGAGGGGACCAACAGAGTCAAATAACCTGGGCCCAGGGGGGCTTAAGGGGAATGAAGCAGTAACCAAGGACCATGTATGGACTAGGCTTAGGCCCACATACACATATGTAGCCCATGGGCAGTTTAGTCTTCATGTGAGTCCTCTGATAAGGGGAGCAACGGATGTCTCTGACACAAACTCTGTTGTATGCTTTTAGATCACAACCTTCTGGTAAAGCTTCCTTTCCTGGCCTCAGTGGAAGAGGATGCAATCAGTCCTGATGCAACTTGATTTGCTGGCATGGGTTGCAGGGGCTCCCCTTTTCTGGGGAGTAAGGGGAGAGGAATAGGGGGGAAATTGAGGCAAGGTGAGAACTGGAGGAGAGAGGTGGCTATGATCCAGTTGTAAAGTGAATAAATAAAATAAAATTTTAAAAAAGTTTTTAAAGAGCAATTCAGCTTTAAAACTTCTTTTCTATGTTTAAAAATATTTTAATATATTTTTTAGTTTGCTCACTTTACATCACAATTGTAGGCCTCTCCCTTGTCAACTTCCAGTCCTGCCCTCCCTCTATTATACCCTCTTCATCCCCTAGTCCTCAGAAAGGAGAAGCTCTCCTTCACTAACATCTGACCTCAGCCTATCAAGTCTCATCTGGACTGACTGCATTCTCTTCCTCTGGGGCCAAGCAAGGCCGCCCTTCCATGGGGAAATGATCAATGAGTGGGGACCAGAGTCCATGTCAGAAGTAGCCCCTACTCCCCATATTATGTGACCTATAAGGAGACTGTGCTGCCTATCTACTACATCTGAGCGGAGGGGCTAGGTCCTCACCATGCATGATCCTTGGCTGGTACATCAGTCTCTGCAGTACCCTCCTCCGCCACCTCAATTTGTTGGCTTCCTTGATCTCCTTATGGAGCTCCTGGCCCCTCCAGGTCCTTCTATTCCCCAACTCTTCTATGAGACTCCTTGTGCTACACCCCAAAGTTTGGCTGTGAGTCTCAGCATCTGCTTGGAATCCCAGATTGGGTGGAGTCTCTCAGAGGACCTCTATGGTAGGCTCCCTTCCCTATTCCTTGTCTTCAGCTGCTTCTGGTGTCTATTCTATTTGTCCTGCTGAATGAGAATTTAGCATTCTCCCTAGGGTCCTCCTTATTATTTTCTTTCTTTATGTCGGTGGATTGTAGTGAGATTATCCTGTGTTATATGGCTAATATCCGCTTATAAGTGAATATATACCAGCGTGTCTTTCTTTGCTTGGGTTATCTAACTCAGAATCATCTTTTCTAGTTCCATCTACTTGCCTTCAAATTTCAAGATTTCCTTGTTTTTAGTAGCTGAGTAGTATTCCACTGTGTAAATGTAGGGACATCTAGGTTCTGACTATTATGAACAGTTGAGCAAATGTCCTTGTCATATGGTGGAGCATCCTTCCAGTATATGTTCAGAAGTTGTATGACTGGTTCTTGAGGTGGAGCTATTCCAAATTTTCTGAGAAAGTGCTAGACTGATTTCCGAAGTAGTTGTATAAGTTTGCATTCCCACCAGCAATGGAGGAGTGTTCCCCTTTCTCCACATTCTTGCCAGCATGCGCTGTCACTTGAATTTTTAAACTTAGCCATTCTAGTGGATGTAAGACAGAATCTCAGAGTTGTTTTGATTTGTATTTCCCCGATGACTAGGGATGTTGAGCATTTCTTTAAGTGTTTCTCAGCCATTTGATATTCCTCTGTTGAGGACTCTGTTTAACTCTGTACACCATTTTTAATTGGATTATTTGGTTTGGTGGTGTTTAATTTCTTGAGTTCTTTATATGTTTTGAATATTAGCCCTTTGTCTGATGTAGAGTTGGTGAAGAATTTTCCGAGACTGTAGGCTGTTGTATTGTTCGGTTGTCATTGTCATTTGCGATGTATAAGCTTTTCAGTTTCATGTGATCCCATTTATTAATTGTTGATCTTAGAGCCTGAGCTAATTGTTTTCTGTTCAAGAAGTTGTCTCCTGTGCCAATGAGCTCAGGCTTTTCCCCACTTTTTCTTCTAAGAAATTTAGTGTGTCTGGTTTTATGCTGAACTCTTTAGTCCACTTGGACTTCAATTTTGTGCAGGATGATATATAAGGGTCTATTTGCATTTTTCTACATTTAGACATCCAGTTATACCAGAACCATTTGTTGAAGATACTATCCTTTCTCCATTGTATGGTTTTGCCATCTTTATCAAAATTCAAATGTCCCTAGGTGTGTGAGTTAATTTCTGGGTCTTCTTAATCATGGCCTGAGTCTGGGAAAGTATAAGGGCTTGGCTAGTTAGATGACTTACTTGCAATTTAAAAAATGAAATGATGGCAATGTGGGCAAGAATTAAGAATTCATCTCACAAGACTCAAATGGTATATACTCACTTATATCTGCATACTAGCCCAAGGGGCATGTCCCATGAAAGTCTTCACTTACCAGGAAACTGGGACAGAGGGGAGGACATCCTATTGGGACTCTAGATGAGAGAAGCATGGAAGAATGGCAAAGTAGAGGGATCCAGAGGGTCCTAGAAACCTACAAGTAGAACATTATGATAGGCAGATTTGGGCCCAGGGGTCCCGCTCAAACTAAGGCACCAGCCAAGGACAATACAGGCAGTAAACGTTAAACCCCTACCCAGATCTAGCCAATGGTCAAAACATTCTCCACAGTTGAGTGGAGAGTGGGATATGACTTTCTCACATACTCTGGTGCCTCACATTTGACCATGTCCCCTGGAGGGGGAGACCTGGTGGCACTCAGAGGAAGGATAGCAGGTTACCAAGAAGAGACTTGATACCCTATGAGAATATATAGGGGGAGGTAATCCCCCTCAGGAACAGTCGTAGGGGAGGGGAATAAGGGGAAATGGGAGGGAGGGAAGAATGGGAGGATACAAGGGATAGGATAACCACTGAGATGTAACAAGAATAAATTAATAAAAAAAATAAAAATAAATAATTCATCTCACTAGAGATAACATGTTAAAAATCCCCCCATGGGGTATCCTAAAGTGATCCTTGTGAAAATTCTTTGAGATGTTGCATGTCTAGTCAGAAATTTATCATCCTTATCACATTAAAGAAAGTTTCAATTGCTTATAGTTCCAAACACTGACCAGAACAAAGAAGATGCAATCTGATTAGTAAGCTCTCTATCTTCTGTGCCCACCAATGGAGTTCTAAATGAAGTAATCATTGTGCATGCTACTTAGTTTCTAGGAATATTTTCATAAAAGCATATAATGAACTTTTGGCATATTCTTTTCATATCCCCCATAACCTCCATTTTATCATTTGAAACCCTCTTCCATTCATCTCTCTTCGTTCCCCAGACATTTTCACTTCTACTTTTATGTCATGTGTGTATATAGGGTTATGTACCTACTTACATAAGATCTAATAACTACAAGTGAGAAAAAACTTGATAATTTTTGTGAGTCTAACTTAATTCACTTAACATGATTGTCTCCAGTTTCTTCATTTTCCTCCAGTTGCTTCAATTTCCCAAAAGTGATAAACTTCATTTTTTATGGCTGAGAATTCTATTGCTTATGTATACCCCACATTTTCTATATCAATTTCACTGCTGGCAGACAACTACACTACATTGAGCACATGACTTGGCTACCATTAATAGTGCAGAAAAATATTTGTGTGCAATTATCTCTGTGATATGTTACATAAAATCCTTTGAGCAAATACCCAGGAGTGAAATAGTTAAGTCATATAATATATTTATTTTTAGGCTTTTTTTTCCTCAGAAAACCCTTATTGTTTTTCATAATGGCTGAACTAGGTTATAGTTCATCAGAACTGTATAAGGGTTCTTTTATGTCCACATTCTCACTGATATTTGTTGCTATTTGTTCTCTTCATGGCGCCATTCTCAGTAGAGTGATATGGAATCTCCATATACTGGAGTTTCCCTTTGATTGTTAATAAGATTGAATACTCTTTTGTGTACTTACTGACATATCATACTTAATTTAATTTATCTTTTGACATTTTTATTAACCTGTTTAATAATTGGGTAGTTTGGTTTCTTGTTTAGTATTTTTCATTATTGTTAATATTCTATATGTTAGACCTCTGTCAACTGTAAAAAAAATAAAATATTCTGTAATTTGTGTCTTCACATGATTATTTCCTTTTAATTTCGTGAGCTCTCATATGGAAATTTTTAGCATTATTTCTTGAGCAACTGTTGTTCTGCTCATAAAGAACTTACCTGTGCTTACATCTTCTAGTGTTTCTGGTACTTTTCCTATAACAGTTTCAGAGCCTCGAGTCTTATAGAAAGGTCATTGATCAATTCAGAATAAACTTTTTGTTCAGAGTGAAACATAGAGCCTAATTTTGTTCTTCTCACATCTTCATGAGATA